>NC_132916.1:76564980-77764980 GCF_047675955.1 Chlorocebus sabaeus
ATAAATCCATTTTAAGAGCCGGGATTCTTTGGTATGGTTGTTACACAGGAGTATGTTGTAGGCTTCTCTTGTGTGATTCTGTGCCAGTCATGGCGGCTCACCACGGTGGGAGATGGGATGGTGGGGGCTGTCGGGTGGTAAGAGGGGCCGTGTGTGGAGTTTCTGTACCTGTGTTTCTGCTGTGGTTCCCGCAGCCCCTGAATCTCCATCACCTGGAATGTGTTGTGATTCAACTCCAGATAAGCAGTATTTCAGTGGTCATTAGACACGGAGTACTGGATTTGAATCCCAGCCTTACTACTTTCTGGCTTCAGGACCTTTGGCAAGTGGACTAACTACTGTGCATGCTTAACACAGTCACCAGTCCCCAGACATTCTTTTATCACAGTGTTTTGGGTTTTATAGAAATGTCATCATGTGCAATGATTTCATGATGGTGCTTATTGTTTTTCCCACTGGATGCAAGATGAGAAGAAAGTAAATATAAAGAAAAAAAAGTATGGTAAATATTAGGAGGAATATGTACGAATTTGAATTTTAGAAATGAAAAGGACCTTAGGGATAACCTAGTCTGATCGATAAATTGTGTAGTTAAGAGACTAACGTGCCAGGAATTTGTGGCCTGTCCGTGTTAACACCCCAGGTTGGTGGCAGACGATTGGCATTCTTCCATCTCCTCGAATCCTGGCTTTTGTCTGATGTCAAATCCTGGGAAGTATACCTAAAGCGTTCTGTGGCTCCTTCCAAAAAGACTCATTTTTCTAGAATGGACTTAGTTTGAACTTAGATCCCTGGTTTTTAAGGCATAGACATAACCCTTTTGTTCATAAACTAAAGCTCCAGGCTGCCCCAGGGCTCTGCAGGGGCCAGAATTGTGGCTTGAAAACCTGATCTTTCAGCCTTAAAACCTTATGCTTCAAGTCCTCCTTGATCTGATAAGCATATTTAGAAAAGCTCATGACACTGGTGGGCAGCCCTAAAAAGTACTTTTTAAAAATAGGGAAATGTACGCCTGCAGTAAAGTTCACAAATAAGTGTTTGTCAAAGAAGAGGATGGTTTATATCATTAATGAAATCACATCACATAAGGCAGCTTTTAAAACATCTTTCATCTGAATCTAGATAATGAATATCTTCTAGTTTCATTCTGGGCCATTTGCTGTCCCACTGAGGATTTTTTTTAATTTAAAAGAGGAATCTTGAATAATTTTAAATGAAAAACTTACTCCACCCGCCCCCCCCGCCCACCTCCCAGAGTTACCCTGAGGACAGAGTATATTCATGTAATTATGGACACTTTTTTGACTAACTCGTCTACTTTGAAGTACATTCATGTACCAATAACAGGATATCTGTGGAATCTCATTTGTTTCTTGACTGAATAATGAGCACCAATTGTGAACACTGTATATTCAGTGTACATTGTTTTAGAACCCTTTAGCTCAATCAATTTAACTTCAACTTCATTTTGGAAGTTAATTAATCTACATAATAGCATTTACAAAAATATCCATTTTGAGTGAAGAATATACGTTTAATTAAAAAAAAAATCCTTGCCTGTAAATCAGAAGTTCTTAAATCCAGTCTCTTGGTTTTGCTGGTGAGCGGAGCTGTCTAAGTCACTTCCTTTTATACCTTCAGTCTCCCATCTGCAAAAGTGCTCAGTGGACAGCATTGGTAAACACACCCTGTGAAAGGTTTGAGACACAGATGGGATCTGTGAATAACCTCAAGTTTTTGTTTTTTTTTTTTTGATGACCTACACCAGGCCACCAGTACATCTGGTTTGTCCCACTGGGGTTGTTCCCCGCTTGGTGCTTCCCTCATTCCTAGTGTATTATCTGGCATGGTGCAGTGCTCAGTAATATTGTAGAATGAAGGAAGGACTAAGTAAACTTTCTCATAAGCCTAAGGAAACTGAATGCTGAGGTTATATGAGATGGTTAGACAGGGCATTTCCTATTTTCAGGGAACCTGAAGGAACACTGGCTTTGTGTTGGAAGGATAGTGGCTTTCTCCCCCATACCTGGGAAACCAAGTTTCCCTTTTTTGGAAGTTCACTTTGTGGTGTGATTTTGTTATTATTCAGATTTTCTGACTTTCCTGTTTACTTTTCTATAAAACCATAAATGCAAATAAAATTCATAAAATAATATTTTATAAACTTAATTAGGTTTGCTGTTGCAGAAATGTACTAAACATTGTAATTAGTGAAAGCACACAACAAATACTAAAATGACACAGGAAAACAGGGTCTCACCCTGTCACCCTGGCTAGAGTGCAGTGGTGTGATTGTGGCTCACTGAAACCTCAAACTTCTGGGCTCAAGGGCTCCTCCCACCTCAGACTCCCAATGAGGCACTATTTGAATTAAGATTTTCTTTAGGTCATATAGTCCTACTATGAATTATGAGAGGGATATATATCTGCAGTTAAAACTAGTAAGAATCAATTGATTTCTACAATTATAGCTAATCAAACTATGGTTAATGTACTTAATCACATACATGTTAGTATATGGTATACTGCTAGACAAAATACCAAGACATTTTGATGTGTTCGGCACAAACCCTAATTTACCTCTTAGATTACATTTTTGACACATCTCCTTTTAGATATATTTGATATAAATTTGTGACCCATACTTTTGTCCCTGGAAAGAATTATTTCTTCCCTAAAGGGTACTTCTACCCTCTACCAAAATAAAGGCAAAAGAGAGTGAAGTAGTTAAGAACAGTACAGGATCAGTCAGACCTGACTTTGAACCCCACAAAGCTGCTGAGAATTATAATTGCTTGCCTTAAGAATGAGCTTGCAACTCTGCAGTCATTATGTGTCTTGTTTTCCTTTTCTTCCTCTGATATATATGGATTACATGGGAGCCAAAAATGGACATGAGAGCTTTGAAGTCACAAAGGCATGGATACAAATCCCAGCCTTCACACCCGGCTGTGTGTATTAGTCCATTCTCACACAGCTATGAAGATACTACCCGAGACTGGGTAATTTGTAAACGAAAGA
Source organism: Chlorocebus sabaeus (assembly GCF_047675955.1). NCBI lineage: Eukaryota > Metazoa > Chordata > Mammalia > Primates > Cercopithecidae > Chlorocebus > Chlorocebus sabaeus. The sequence goes on from NC_132916.1 coordinate 76,568,002, forward strand.
GGTTTAATTGACTCACAGTTCTGCATGGCTGGAAGGCCTCGGGAAACTTACAGTCATGGCAGAAGGTGAAGGGGAAGCAAGGACCTCTTCACATGGTGGCAGGAGAGAGAAATGCAAGCAGAACAAATGCCAGATGCTTATAAAATCATCAGATCTCATGAGAACTAACTCACTATAATGAGAACAGCATGGGGGAAACCACCTCCATGATCCGGCCACCTCCCATGAGGTCCCTTCCTTGACACATGGGAATTATGGGGATTATAATTCGAGAAGTGATTTGGGTGGGGACACAGAGCCAAACTATATCACTATGCGACCTTACGTAAGTTACTAAATCCTTTCCAGTCTGTTCTGTTATCTGAAAAGTGAGGTTACTAATACCCCATCAAAGGGTTTCTGGGAAAACTTAACAAAATGACATGTAAGATAATGATAGAAGATTTTGTATTGGAGGAACACAAGTCCTTACTACATATCAGCTGGTCAATAGAATGTGGAGGGTGGGAATAGAAAAGAAGTTTGTGACTCATTAATAAAAATTGTTTTCAATATATGATAGAATAAAAGCTTTCATTCATGGCCGGGCACGGTGGCTCACACGTGTAATCCCAGCACTTTGGGAGGCTGAGGCGGGTGAATCACGAGGTCAGGAGATCGAGACCGTCCTGGCCAACATGGTGAAACCCCATCTCTACTAGAGAAAACAAAAACAAAATTAGCAGGGCATGGTAGCGGGCACCTAGCTACTCAGGAGGCTGAGGTGGAAGAATGGCATGAACCTGGGAGGCAGAGCTTGTAGTGAGCCGCAGTCACGCCACCGCACTCCAGCCTGGGCAATAGAGTGAGACTCTGTCTCAAAAAAAAAAAAAAAAAAAAAATTGTTACATTCGTTACTCAATTACAAAACAAAAACATCAAAAAATATGGTTGTCAACAGTAAAAAAAAAATTTAATATGTGCCCAGGATAATTCAAAGCACTCCCCATGTATTATCCCATTTAATCTTTACAACAACCCTATGAGATTATTCTCATTCTACAGATGAGGAATCTGAGGTAAAGATGGGTTTTTCATAATTTACCCAACGTCACACAGCCAGTAACCAACGAAGTTAGAATTGGAATCTCAGCAGTGTGACTTGGTAGGCCTGTCCTCTTAACCTTTATTTATCTTCTGTGGGGACTAAACTTAATACGGAATCAGATGTAAGGACCACATATCAAGAAGCAGGACAGTAGAAGAAGAAGATTGACAAAGTTCCGATAAAAGAGGGGGTGCTTGAGGGATGAGGAGACCAGATGAAAGTGGTGTCTTAGTCTGATTGGTGCTGCTATAACAGAATGCCTGAGACTGGGTAAAGATTTATTTTCTCACACTTCTGGGGGCTGGGAAGTCCTAGATCAAGATGCCAGCAGGTTGGGTTGTCTGGTGAGGGTTGCATTCTCCGGAGAATGTTGGCTGTGTCATCACATAGCAGAAGGCAGAAGGGTAAGAGACTGAATGTTTTTCGAAGCCTCTTTTATAAGGACCTTAATCCCATTACTGAGGGAGCACCCCTCATGGCCTAATCATATTTTAAAGGCCCCACCACTTAATACTATCACATTGACAACACCTGAATTTTGAAGGGAACATATTCAAACTGTAGCATTCTGTATCAAATATATTGTATTTCATCAAATCTAAGATGAAAAGCACCACCAGTAAGTACCATTAAGAAAGGAGAATGCTGCCAGTTCAATTATATTAAAAGTTTACAATATTTTTTCCATTTAGATTTTTATTTTCAACTCATTGATAGAGCTATCTTAGGCTTATTTTTACATAGATATTTATGATTTAGCAGTTAAACATACTTAACAATAAAAGCAAAGCTAAGTAAATGTTAGGTAATTCTATAGTACTTTTGTAGGCAGTCGCTTCTGAATCTTTTCAATTCATGTCCATCTATGGCCCTGTTGTCCTCACAGGTTCTCTGGCCCACGGAGGCATTGCTAAAGTAGCACTTCTGAGAGCCCCTCTGTCATATCTGGATTTCATCTAAACCTTTCTATGCATTTATATGCTGGAACTTTCTTGATCTTCCCGGAAGTTGTCTGCAGAAATTTTCAGACAGCAACTCATTCTTTTCTCAAATAACCATTAAATGGTTTCTTGGCTCAAATGTCGCGGGTTGCAGCTCTGCAGCAGTTGTGCCACCAGGAATGGCAGCCATGTCTGTGTGTTTGCGCATTGTGGCAACTATATCAATAGCTGCTAGTCAAAATTGACTGTAATTTTCTATCTCCTCTTTTCAACTCTGGTTTCACACATGTTAAATGCGAAAACATGTGCATTCAAATCAATGAAATTACAAGGAAATTTGGACCATCGATTTCATTTTACCAACTGTCCCTTGACATTCATAATGATATATTAGTCATTTTGCATGTAACTGCCTGGGACTCAGAATAAGAATATCTTTTGATGTTTTTTGTAGTTGACTCTCTGCTAATATTATTCTCCAGTGGGTCTCTGACATGATTTACCCCATGGATACACATTACATTACATACTGGTTGTGTTTGGCTTACTGCCATTATTCTGTATCTCATGGAACCGCCTAGCTCATGGAAAGTCTTTAAATCATTATTTAAATATTATTTTATAGAATTTAGCACCTTCCCCCATGGAACAATATCAATGTTTTATTTTATTATTTTAATTTTTAATAATAATGCCTGATTATAGGGTTACCCCTTGTACTACCAATACCACACCCACTACTGGAAGCAGAATAGGAGTTTGTTCTCACTGCTGGTTCAGGGCAAGAAATACTATATGTTTTCATTGGAATTCTAAGTGGCAGCTCAAAATTTACTATTTGGCCTTTAAATATTAGAATTCTGTTAAAATACTTCAAACTTTTTTTTTTTTCTTTGAGATGGAGTCTTGCTCCTATTGCACAGGCTGGAGTGTAATGGCACGATCTTGGCTCACTGCAACCTCCACCTCCCGGGCTCAAGCAATTCTTCTTCCCCAGCCTCCTGAGTAGCTGGGATTACAGGTGTGCACCACCATGCTGGGCTAATTTTTGTATCTTTAGTAGAGATGGGGTTTCGCCATGTTGGCCAGACTGGTCTCGAACTCCTGACCTCAGGTGATCTACCCGCCTTGGCCTCCCAGAATGCTAGAATTACAGGCGTGAGCCTCTGCACCTGACCAAATATTTTAAAGTTTTAAGATGTCTTCAGGAACTTTTAGACTTCCATTCCTTTATGCTCTGTGTGGTATAGTGGAAAACAGGTGGGGCCTTGGGACCAGGGAGAAAGTGACTTCACGCTCTTCACTACCAGGTGGCCTTCATTAAAAAATACCAAGTGCTTTCACTAATCAGGGCAAGTTATGTACACGTTTCATTCAATCCTTGTAGTAACCCAACAAATAATTGTTGTTACTGATCCATTTTACAGGTGAAGAAGCTAAGGCACAGTTTAAGTACCTTAGAAAATTAATTTCTGTTATCTGTGATGTCCTTAGATTTATAAAACAAAGACTTGCTGTATTAGCCATAACATGCATAAAGCACACTGCACATATCTGGTGACTGAAATGGAATCTAATTTTATCACACTGGTTTTTAATTGCTTTTCTTCTCCATTCCCCAAGGAGTATTAAATTGCCCTTTGAAATAGCCTTATAAATTCTAAAAGGAAAGTAAAGTTTTTAGAATTTTAAAACTGGAATAAAAATAACTTTCTATTATGCAATTTGATTCTACCTGTTTTGTCTTATGTGATTGATATTCCTCATTTTTTAAAATTAGGAAAACCAGTAGGCAGGTCCATACCTAAGCCCAAGATTTCCTACTGCCTGCACGTCTACTCCTTGATGCCTAAATTGAAGGAATTTGTACTTCGCAGTGATGAAATTCTTTTTTTCAGTGGATCTTTGGGTGAGGCAAGCTAACATCATCTATACTTTTGTGAATCGATAACCATCCAACTGGATACATAACTTCTAGTAGTTTTTTCTTTATAAAACTTCAATGTCCACATTAGAAGTATTCCTTTTAGAAAACATTTGTCATTGCCTCTACCAAATACAAAGAAGGGTAATATTTATACACATGTTTAAAACAGAAGTTAATTCAATAATGTGATAGGTATAATTAATTAAGGCATAGTTTTGGAGAAACATTGCAATAATTGCCTCAAATTTTTGAGCCTGTCTTCTTTTCTTCTTTCCCTCCTTCCTTCCCTCCTTCCATCCCTCCTTCCTTCCCTCCTTCCTTCCTTTCTTCCTTCCTTCCTTCCTCCCTCCCTCCCTCCCTCCCTCCCTCTCTCTCTCTCTCTCTCTCTCTCTCTTTCTTTCTTTCTTTCTTTCTTTCTTTTCTCTCTCTTTCCTTCTTGGAACTGACAACTAAATGAATTGAATATATCTCTTTTAGCCCACAAATCCTATTCATCTGCTTTTATTTTTCTATGCTTTAATCTCCTTCCAAGTGCATTTGAAGAATAAGTAAATATATTTTCTAAAAACCTTGGCACATTTCCTGGTTTTGAAGGCGCGAGGAGAGAGTTGGCAAAAAAGTGATTTTTGAATGAAAATAAGTCTATACTTACACTTAAAATCCCCAGAGACATCATTGATATAAACCAAAATAGCCATTTTCATAAAGAAAATAGCTAGGTTTTATGTGCTTTTGATGATACAGTGTTTTTAAAAAGCATGTAGCAACTGAATATATATGTAAATCTAGTGTATAGTATTTCTACATCACAAACCGTAGCATAACCTAAACCAATAATTGGAAAAGAATAAACCAATGAAAGCTATATTCTAGAATCAAGTACAATATTACAAAAGTTCAGTCTACCAAAATAACAGATCTGTTAAATGCAATTTTAGGAACAAGGCAAAGCTTCTTACTCTGCCAAACAATGGGGAGAAGCTGAAATGCATTTACAAAGCCCACTTCTCAAAGTTGTATATAGTAGAGAGAATCAAGAAGGATAAGAAAAAGCCATGTATTTCATTTACTGTCCATCGGAAGAGGTTTCTCTCTACTTTATAAATTTTTTTAATCTTGTCTTTGAATTTTTTGACTCTAATTATTAGTTGCTTAAAATTTATTTTTATACTATGCCATTTAGTTGTGTTGTTAGTAGAATGTTTTGTTTCTCTCTCTCATATAATTTACCTGGCTTCATAAACAGGAAACAATGTTGCACAACTAACGTGTCATACCCATTTCCATTCCCACCTCCTTGAAGAAGAGTGATCCTAAGTTACAATAAAAACATGCTCTGACTAATGCGTCTCTCTGTTCACCTTTGTAGATAGCAAAGGAGCTTTAAAATTCACATCAGTTATTAAAAATTCCATGAGACTACATCTTTATAATAAAGGATGAATTTGTTCTTTTTGTTATGCATAAATAATTCTGAAGGATTATCTAATTGCAGAAAAAAATTAATTTTCCCTTTAATGATTAAGTTGATTATAGTAGACATGGAGGATGATAAACATCAGTAGGTTGTAGCTCATGTTAGGTACTAAAATGCTACCAAAACAATTTGGTGTTCATAATCATAGGAAAATATATGGCAGGTGTTAAAAGTTGTTTGTGGGTAATAATCATTTATATTTTATACAGAACATCAAAAGTCATTTCTGTAAAGTAGAAAAAAAAAACCCAATCCACATTTGTTACAGATGATGAAACACACTGCATCAAAGGAAAGAAGAGTCAGACACGGGTCTGAATTTCTTTCTGCCACCTAAGCCCATGTGGTCTTGGGCGAGTTACCTTGCCTGTCTCAGGATAATATAAATAATTTGCCTAGTTCTGTGCATAGTAAGTGCTCAGTAAGTGTTAGTTATCATCATGATAATTCATTTACATGTTTGACAAATGTTAAGACTGTATGATGAACCAAGCCCTGATAAATTCCTAAACAATCCAGTTTGAGAACAATTGACTGAGCAGTATGCCCTTCAGGTACTGCACTGGTCTCTGAGGGAACACAAGGAGGAATGAATAAAGGATTTACCATAAGTAGGAGGAGATAGCCAGGCAGAGAACTTAATCTCTATCAAAACAGAGTGGCACCAGTGTCAAATAAATTCCTGATATATGCTTACGTGCTGGGAAAGTAAAGAGAAGATGTATGTAACTGAGATGAACAGTCTTAAAAGATTGGTAGGATTTGATGGGCATAAAGGGACAAAAGTGCATGGAAGACAAGCAACTGGCCAGTGGCTTTGGAGTCTAGGCTGAGGGGAAGAATAAAAGCGAAGATATGCCTGCAATAGTTTGGAAGCAGGCCTTTATTTATTTATTTATTTTTTGAGACGGAGTCTCACCCTGTAGTGCAGGCTAAAGTGCAGTGGCTTGATCTCAGCTCACTGCAACCTCTCCCTCCCAGGTTCAAGCAATTCTGCTGCCTCAGTTTCCCAAGTAGCTGGGACTACAGGCATGTGCCTGGTTAATTTTCATATTTTTAGTAGAGACAGGGTTTCACCATGTTGGTCAGGCTGGTCTTGAATTCCTGGCCTCAGGTGATCCAACCTGCTTTGGCCTCCAAAAGTGCTAGGATTACAGGCGTGAGCCACTGTGCTCGGCCCTGAATTCTTAAATGTTATACTTGGAAGGCATATTTTATTTTCTAGGCTGGGTATTTTCCAACTTTCTTTAGGCTTATGAATGATGCCCAACATATTTCCATGCAACAAATATGTGTGGAATCCTTACTCTGTGCCAGGCACTGTTGTAAATGTTAGAACAAACTAGATTTAACTCCTAACATCATGGAGATTCTCTTTCTAGAGAAATAAAGTGTGGGCAATTGAATGCTGGCTACTACTTTGTCCTTCACTCAGGAGGGAATATCAAAATGCAAGTCCCTCATGATTTGGTTATAATAGGAAGAGCCTAACTCTTAATGATGCACACCACGCACAAAATGTTGCTTTAAATATAGTTGTTAGTAGATTGTTAGTCTACTGAAAATCAATGCCAACTCTTCTGAGTGTGTGGACCCCAGCACTGACAACTGCTGCTCAGGTCTTCCAGGAAGGCAGTAGTGTAACTTGAGAAAGAACCAAAGAATGTTAATATCAAGGCCAGTCTCAAGTTCCTCTGAACACTACCATTCCACCAGGTCAGGGACGACCTTTCCCTAAACATCCCCTCAGACCTCCTACTTATTTGTCAGACCTCCTCTTACATTTTAAAGGCCAAAGACATAGCTCTTTCCATTGTAAATTCACCACTGGGATTTTCCTCTCTCATTATATCCTACCCCTCTTTGTTTTATTTTCCATCCTCATTTCTGTAATTATATTTGTCTAGACTAGCACTGTCAAATAGGACTTTCTGTGATGATGGAAATGTTCTATTCTGCACTGGTCACTGAGGTAGCCGCTAGCTAGCCATGTGTGGATGCTGAGTAGGTGCAATGTAGCTAGTGTGACTGAGGACTAGACTTTCAAATTTTGTTTAATTTTAATTAAATAGTCATGTGTGGCCTGTGGTAGCATATTCACACAGGTCTAGATGTTCATGAAAATGTCCAATTCCGTATTCTATTTCCTTGACAATATATATCTGGTGAATTCTTACATTCAGTTTATCTAGCTTTTAAAGACATAAATTTCTTTTTTGCAGCTAAACTATGATTTTTTAAAAAAATTGCTCACCTAATTCTAGGAGCAGGAAAGTGGTAGAGAATTTCACTCTTTGTCTACACTTGACCTTAGAGTCGTAGCAGCAGCCAGGAAAGAGACGCTATGTTGGGGGTAAAGCTCTGCTGTGGCTTTTTATTTTAATCTACCTCTTGACATTCTCTAGTCAAGGAAAAGAGCAATTTTTTTCTATTTTTGTCTTTTTTTTCTCTTTTCTCCAGAGAGGCTGCCTAAGGTAACAACTGCAAGAGGAAAGAGGTAGCTCTGCTTAGATAACAGTGTACTTTAAACAGTGATGTGATTCCTCCTCACTGGTTCCTGTTGCTAATGGATGTGGGGTGAAGGAGACAGAACAGACACGTATGACTTGACAGGTGACTGCATGCATGGCACCATTCATTCATAAATCATGTGCAAGAGAAAGTATACATTTGTAGGGCAAGGGGGATAATGGGCTCCCTTTTGGACATGTTGAGTTTGAGGTCTTTATGTTGAGATATGTCCTTGGAAGTTATCTATATGTGTGCGCCTCTGGAGAAAGATCTGTCCTGGAGATGAATGTTGGTGGGGGAGGGGGGTGGATCATTGGTATGTGCTAATTAAACCACAGGAAAGGATAAGATGGCCCAGGGACAGCGGGAAGAGTGAGAAGAAGAGAGGATGAGCGATGAAATATAGCCAGAGCACCAACATTGATATGATGGATGGAGGAATAGGAAGGAGCTTTGAACCAGGTAGGAGGGCAAAAACCAAGAGAAGGCAGTCACCAAGGATGGAAGGGGAGACAAGTCCAAGATAAGGAATGTTCAACAATGCCACCTGCTGTGGGACTGTCAAGGTAATGGAAGGACTGCAAAGTATCCATTAGGTTGAGCCCTATGACATAGAAGTCAGAGACCTCAGTGAGAACAGTGTCAGAACAGGTGACAAGGGTTCAAAGGATGGGTGGGAGGTGAGGAAACAAAGATAAAAAATATAGAGAGCTCAGATATTTGGTTGTGAAGAGAGGGAGCTGGAATAGCTATACCTGGTGGGGCAGGAGGGTGAGAGGTGGGTGGAGAGTTTGTTTTGAAAGTAGATTAGAGTATGTTTAAATACTGGTGGCAAAAAGAGGGGTTGGTAGACAGTGGATAAAGACACAGAAGGAAATGAGATCATTAAGGAACCAGCCCTTGAAAAAGGAGGAGGGTTGGGGTCTAGAGAACAGGTGGTGAAAGACACATTGACCTAGGCAGAGAGAGGGATGACTTTCAGTTTAAGATGGAAAGGAGGGGCTGGACATGGTGGCTCACCCCTGTAATCCCAGCACTTTGGGAGACCGAGGTGGGTGGATCACCTGAGGTCAGAAATTCGAGACCAGGCTGACCAACATGGTGAAACCCCATCTCTACTAAAAATACAAAAATTAACTGGGCATGGTGGTGCACGCCTGAAATCCCAGCTACTTGGCTACTTGGGAGGCTGAGGCAGGAGAATCGCTTGAACCCAGGAGGCGGAGGTTGCAGCGAGCTGAGATCTGCCACCCCCCCAATAAAAGGAAAGGATGGGTGTGGCTGCAGGTAAGTTAATAGGCTCAGGAGGTGATGGTTGAGAGAGGTCCTGTCTGTGTGCTGGCTTTGCCAAAACTAGTTTTATATCTAAGATTCTATATATTCCTCAAGTGATTTTTATGTTTGAATGGAGCTAATGTAAACATTCTCATAAAAAGCATCCCGGTGCAAGTGAGTTGTGCATTTGAGGTTGGCATTGGGCTTTAGGAAAGCCAACCCGTCCAGTCTTATCTACAGAAGGACTTCTTAGCAGCAGTCAGTTTTGGGGCTAAGTGAAGAGGAGCTTTAGGTATTTCCCCTTGACTAAAGTAAAAGCCAGAATCAAGCACAATACTTGTTTTGGCTTTTTCTCTCTGCCGTTTCTATTGGAAGTGCATGATTCTAATTTTGAAAATTCTGTGGAAATGTGTCCTGGAATGCCTAAGGCGCAGAGCCCTAAGCAGAAAGTGAGACTTGGGGTTGGGTCAGCACTGTGTTCAGAGGCCCCGTGTTCATGGTCAGCAGCACTTGTTTGTGAGGACAGTGGGGTCTGTAACGTGTGCCTGCCACAGTGTACAGCTCAGACATGACCTTTGCAGGTCCTAGAAAACACATGTGTTTCAGGCACGTGGAGTGTGTTGGGATCTGGGTGGTATCAGCGTCTGAGAAAACCTTGTTATGCAAAATGAAAATATAAATAAACATTAAAAGACTTAATGATTTCTTAAAGCAATACACCCTTTCATTAAATAAAAACAGGACATATAAAATCCATATCTAGTTTTACACATAGACATTTCATTCCGTGAATATCTCTCTAACATGAAACTGAGCAGCTGTTTCTCCAGATGCCACATCAGGGCTCTGAAGGGAATTGTTGCTAAATCCAATACCATAGTTAGCTAGATATCAAAAGAAATGCTACTAGATATATCTGATCTAATCAGTAAGCCTCAGTGAACTAAAATTTAAACACACAGCATGGAATTAATGTGAGAATTTGGATTACATTCTAAACAAGTGGAATGTAATTGCTAGGCCTTTGAGCTTACCACATTCTAATTTTTATTATTTAAAAAGTATTAAGGATCCTCTTTGCTTTTTCTACAATAAGTTGTCATCGTGGCAGCCAATTGTTTTGAGAGAGAAAGTACAACATTATTATTTATGAGAAAGAGCTGACACACACAATCCATATATTTAGCTGACTTTAATATGCCTGGACCAGCATATTAAATTACATAGATAACTACCTGAAAGATAGATCTAGAAGGTTACAGGTAATTTTTAATGCAGGAACCATCAGCCCTGTACTGAAATGAGAAAATACTCATCAACTACTTTATAACTTATTGCCATTCTACCCCATAGAGTGGTAAAATGAACAGCGGGAGAAATTTATGCTCTAGGTCTGTTGGTCTAGAATAAGTGACCTGATAAAAGGTGAAAAAGTGGAATTTTCAAACACACACACACACACACACACACACACAAAATGGCTATTTACTTTGAAGAAATTTATTAGTAAAAACAACTAGTCAATCCTCTTTGACAAATAAATGATGAATTTCTTGAGTATCTTTCCATTTCTAAAACATGTATCAATAAAAATGTTCATTTATATTGCCAAGTTTAAGAAAGACTTTAAAATACTCTGAAGTACTTCAGAGCATATGATTTTAGAAAAATATATATATATATAGTCTACACATCTAGGAAAAATACTGGCAAGTCAAACGGCAGTATCCAGTAAACAATTCCTATCTCTGATTGCTGTGACTATAGGCATTTTTATTATTTTTCCTTTATTAGTGGATATCAGCATTTAGCATGTATTACTTCCATACGTTAATATATTATTAATATAACCCACTAAACAAGTAACACCCTAAGCATTTCGTACACTGTGATGGGAAGTTCATAAACATCATTCAGATGATGTTAACCAAGCACTTGCTTTTGTTTGTCAAAGAACTATCTTTTGCCTTTATCTTATATTATATTGATGAGGAAATTCTTTAATCTTTGTGATTTGATCCACTACTTCTGTCACTCTTTGCCACGGATGCTTCTTATCCTCATGCCAAAGACCACAGCATCGGAGTACTGAACAGTGGCCACTTAGCCTGCAGCTGGCTCAGCCCATGTCCTCCCCCCACTTCCCAGAAACCTGGACTGGCCAGGGCTGCTCTGGCCTCACCACCATTGCCTTGGCCAGTCCTAGCCCACAGTCCTTATTGTCAGCTAATGGGGATCCGAGACAGTGCCAGCTGTAGGTGGCATTTGTTCATCTGATTCACACAGCATTTTATCAATGATGAATTAATAGGTGCATTATAATTATACACATTTTTTTTTTTTTAGTGTAATATGCCTTCTTAGAGTAAATAAATGAGGGTATGTATTTTCCTTTAGAGAGTTTCAGACCACTAATTAGATTAGCTCTGTAATTAGCAAAATATAACTTGTGTGTTATCCATGGCAGATATGTTACCAGCTATAAAACCTTTATTAGAAAATGTGACAGAAAGGAAAGAAGGCACATTAGAGAAAAATCTGTTGATTTTGCAAAAGTAGCTGCTGGTAAAAACAGCTGTTACAAACCAGTGGTTCTTAATACTTCAGGATGTCTAAATGTATGACTGTACTAGAAGCATTTGGAGGATGGGAGAGAGCTCTTCTATAAATTGTACCCACTCATGTTGACTCTATGTGCCTTGTCCCCACCCTCCACTCAGTGTCTCACCCACTTCCATGAGCCACTCTTCCTTATGAGAGGTGTGTCGGGGCAGACAAAAGATTGAGACCCATTAATAGTGACATAAGAATGTGGAGAATATCATGGCACTTATATGGAGGATCTGTTCTTGAGAGGGATGGAAAGGAGTGGAGGATTTTTAAACATTGCAAGTTCAAGTGAAAAGTTACAGAGGTAACTCCAAATGCCACTGTAACTGCTATCAGAGGGAATGGAGACAGGAAAGGATGAACAGCATGAACCCCTTCCAACAGGTTTAGTCAGAAAACATTTCCCCAAAGTCAATAACTGATCTCACCAAACAGAATAAGAGTTTGCTCTTAAGAGCTGTGATGGGCTCAGTACTGACTCTTACGAACTCTATGTAATGGGCAAGAACTACTAACGGGAAGGCGCCAGAGGGCTCCTGTTTAGAAGGTGCATTAACTATCTTAGGCCACTAGGAATTTATTTAATAAATTGCTATTCTGGCATAGGAAATCACCCCTTCATGGCCTGATAAAAAAGTGTTCCATGGAGTAGCAATTCACTCCCTTCTCGGCAGGAGGAACAAGCCCCATATACAAATATTAAAAACCATCCATTTCTTCATCATTTAAAAAAGGATTCTGAGTTTTGGTCTTTAATTACTTGCATATAAATTATATTTGACGAATTTCTGAAGAACTTTGATTTTCTTAAGACCTCATGCCATTTCACTTTTGAGAGAGAGAATATATACATACATTCACACTATGAAGGCTAAAAACAGCTGGTGAAAAAGTAAAAATTCAGTGTTGACATAAATCCTGTTGAAAGCATCTCAAAAAAGATAAAGGTTGTAATTTAAATCAAAGTTTCTTCATGTCGCCATTCAGAACAACATGGCCATGACAGAAAAAAATGGGTCACATCAAAAAATAAGGAGGTGAGTTTTAGAAGCTGAGATATCAGTCTTCCTTAAGGATGGCCACTGTAGGGCGCCATGATTAATTAAGGTATCTGCCAGTCATGTGGGCTTCAATCATTGCTTTGGAAAGGACAGAAAGCCCCAATATTTACATAGGGATCATACGCTCATATTCACAGTGGTGCTGCTGCTTCTCTTGGCAGCCTGTGACTTGCTGGCAAAATGTCTTCAATTAAGGGCAAACTGCCTAGTCTCATATCATCACAAACCAATTTGTCAGGGTGTGTGTATTTGGAAAGCTCTGGAAACAGAAATGTTTTACTTATTTTAAGAGAGTGGGGAGAAACCCTAGTACACATACATTCGAAAAATACCAAGTCTTACAAAATTTTACCCTTAGACAAATATGTTTGTGCCCTCCATAGGGGAAAAAAGTAGAAATATCTATATTGATGTTCATGTGAAACAGCTCTATGGATGTTTACAGAGAAATTGTGGAATGGAGAGGCTAAAATCTCTCCACCTGAACTCCACATTTAAACTAATCAACATTACCATGGTTTTTCTTTAAATAAGTCCATATTATCTAGATATTTTTAATCACTATTTCTTCAATACTCTGTGATAATTGTGGGAGTTAAAGTATTAATTATAATAATTTATATTATAAATAACAAAAAGATATAAATGATAAAAAGATAAATAAATGATACATGGAATGTGGAAAAGCACCTATGGTAGCCAAAGTAAAATAAAGTAAAAGACAATTAATGAAGTAAAACCCCAAATGAGGAAATATATTAGCATTCTTCCAGTTTTCTTGCTTCTCACCTTTCTCTTTCTCTGATATGTTATAAAATAAAAATTCAGAATTATGAGAACTAATAATTATTTGTACATAAATTATGTTAACACTAATTTCATTCCTCATCTACAGTTTTATATATGATATTTTAAGCTTTGAAAAATATCTGCTTGCTTGCAGAATTGATTGTACAGTGAATATCAACAAAATGAATGTTATTTTCCTGTTAGATTTAGTTTTGGGGTTTGAGTATTTATTTATTTATTTATTTATTTATTTATTTATTTATTTGTGTGTTTATTTGTTTAATTCGTATATTTTCTGCTTGATTGTAAGTTTCCAGAGGGTAAGGACTATGTCTTTTTCATCACTATATTCTCAGCGCCTAGGGCAATTGTAATTCCTGCTAAAAATACTTTTTCACTGACTATTTTTGTTTGTTTTTTGTTTCTTGTTTTTTGAGATGGAGTCTCACGCTGTTGCCCAGGCTGGAGTACAGTGACATGATCTCTGCTCACTGCAACCTCTGCCTCTCAGGTTCAAGTGATTCTCCTATCTCAGCCTCCCGAGTAGCTGGGATTATAGGCATGTGCCACCATGCCAGCTAATTTTTGTATTTTTAGTAGAGATGGGATTTCATCATCATGGCCAGGCTGGTCTCAAACTCCTGACCTCAAGTGATCCGCCTGCCTTGACTTCCCAATGTGCTGGGATTACAGGCGTGAACCATCACTCCCGGCCCTTTTCAATGACTATTGATGCTGTTCTAGAGAAGTATCTGGTATAAAAAATTGAAAATTTTGTAAAATAATTTCAGTTGAGAGATCATCTATTCCCATGTTATAATGGCTATATTAATATGCCAACAGGGATATGCTTTTCTGACTGGTGAATTTACTATAGAGTTACTTTTTCTCCTGCAGCAGTTTCAAGACTTGGTAGGACTTTCCCTTTTCTGGGCTATCCCTTTGACTATCTGACGTAGTTTGTTCTTCCCAATCTACCAGAGCAATCACTTATTTTGTTAAGTTCGTAGAACTTAACCTCCTTTCTCTATTTCATGTCTAAGTTTATAATAACAAATAAAGCTAAACTGTGAGGATTTATTTTTCTGAGGTATGTTCTACAACTGGGAAACTTTCAGTGTTTGAAGCATTGCATTTTTCAAAATATGTCATGGATCTACTGTTTCAACTTTTTAAATTTAGCTCTCTATACATAGATTTCTTCAAAGGAGATATGTGTGCTTCTATGGTTTATAAATGAAAGCAAATAAATTAAGGTGAAACAAGCAATAATGTGAGGCAATTGAAGGCTAAGGAACAAAGTCCAGGATACGGTCACTTAAATCTCCCTCATTCATTCTGCAAAGGAATCATTATAAACAAATTAACACATCTTAGTGAGAACTTGAAACATAGATACAGATCTTAATTTGTTTTCAAATAGTTTAGATAAATGCACAATATAAATAATATTGACCAGTTTTTTATCCCCCTTACTGTTTTTTTTTTTTTTTGAGACAGAGTCTCACTCTGTTGCCCAGGTCGGAGTGCAGTGGCATGATCTTAGCTCACTGCAACCTCCGCCTCCCAGGTTCAAGCAATTCTCCTGCCTCAGCCTCCTGAGTAGTAGTCCCAAGTAGAGACTACAGATGCACACCACTGTGCCCAGCTAATTTTTGCATTTTTAGTAGAGACAGAGTCTCATCATGTTGGCCAGGCTGGTCTCAAACTCTTGGCCTCAGGTGATCTGCCTGCCTCGGCCTCCCAAAGTGCTGAGATTACAGGCATGAGCCACCATGCACAGCCTGCCCAGTTTCAATGAATCATTTCAGTTCTCCAAATAAAATGTGTTTTTTGTTACCCCGTGATGCAATTTTGAAATAGCTTTTGGAAGATCACTACTACAACAGTTTGCTTATCAAGATATTATACCAGGTTTACTTACTATGAGGATCGCTTAACTTACAGAAACTGGCATTTGCTTGTATACCCCATCTATCTTTTTACTAATTTTCAATTCATGTACTAAGTACTCAAGTACTTAGTACTTCAGTTCACGAAATATGGGCATGAGTCCATGTTACAGACAGCCTTGCTGGGGGATTATACCTTCTGATTTATGCCTGTGGTCCTGGCATTGTTATTATTATTATGAGATGAGGTCTCGCTCTGTTGCCTGGGCTGGCGTGCAGTGGCACAGTTGGAGCTCACTGTAGCCTTCACCTACTGGGCTCAAGTGATCCTCCTGCCTCAGCCTCCCCAGGAGCTGGGACTACCACGTACCACCATAGTTGTTGTACTAGTTTACATTTCCACCCACAGTATCAAAGTGTTCCGTTTTCACCACATCCACACCAACATCTACATAGCCTTTATATCAGTACAGTTTATAACATAGTTATAATGAGGTTATAAATTTTTTTTTTTTGTAGAGACAGGATCTCACTATGTTGCCCGGGCTGATCTCAAACTTCTAGGCTCAAGCAATCCTCCTGCCTTGGCATCCCAAAGTGCTGGGATTACAGGTGTGAGCCACCATGTCCTACCTGGCATTATGATTTTAACAATGCCTGTTTTCACTTTCAAAAGTTTAGACAGTAACTTATATGTTAGTCCATCTGTAGGGACTTTTAAAACACCTTCCACATATTTTTCCCCACTTCTCTCCACCTCTGATTCTCACAGACCAAGCCTGTCTTTCTTGTAGGTGCCACAGAGACAACACTAGCTTGGTCGTTATGAAACATAAAGGATTAGGAGTTGGAGCCAGACTACCTGGGTCCAAATCCCAGCTCTGCCATTTTCTGTCTGTGTGATCTTGAGCAGGCTAGCCAGCCTCTCCAAGCCCCGGCGTCCTCATCTGAGCATGGGGGAATGGTAGTAGCACTTCTTAGAAAGGCAGTAAAATATAGCAGTTACCAACCTAGACTTTCATATCCAACTGCATGGGTATGAATCCACCATAACTTAAGGCTGTGACAGCATTAAACACATTGATATATATATTCTTAAAATAAAACTTGGCACATAAAAAATGCTTAGTATATGTTAGCAATTATTATTAGTGCTCTGAAGATTAAATATAGTATAAGAGTGATGCGTAACACATAGTCAGCACTTAATTAATGAAATCCAATAGTGTCACTGGATACTTACCTGGAATGTCTCTGGCTTATCCCCCTGCCTAATCCCAGCACTAATATATTCTTCACAGATATTCTAAATATGTGCATACATTTGTATGTGCATAGGCCCAGAATTAGAAACTCTGAGCAGATATTGCTTTATCTCTCCAAATAGACTGTTCAGGGCTGCCAAATTGCAGTTAAAAATCTAGCAAAATGCCAGCACATTTCAAATAAGATGCAAATATGAAATTCACTTACTCTTAAAGGGTATATAAAGGCTTTGCTAAATTAGAAATGCAGAGAAGGGAGGTTTATTTATCCTGTTTATTTGAAGTGAGAGCCAGAATCATGACGGTTTAACAGTCCTAAATATTTCCTTGGGTTTTTCCAGGAGAGAGAGAGATTGTATTTATCTCTTAAAGGCCCACACCTATTTCCACAAAGGAACTGGGAGTAATTTTATTTATTTAACGTTTCTCAAAGAAATCCATGATAGCTGGGTCTGTGTTTTTCTCATTTAGAAATCCACCTACGTAGCATAATGTTTAGCTCATTGTATGCCCTCATTAACTGTTGGTTGTTTGTTTTTTGAAACAGAGTCTTGCTCTATTGCCCAGACTGGAGTGCAGTGGCGTGATCTCAGCTCACTGCAACCTCCGTCTCCTGGGCTCAAGTAATCCTCCCACCTTGGCCTCCTGAGTAGCTGGGATTACAGGCATGCACTGCCATGCCTGGTTAATTTTTGTACTTTTTGTAGAGATAGGGTTTCATCATGTTGCCTAGGCTGATCTCGAACTCCTAAGCTCAAGTTATCTACCCACCTCAACCTCCCAGTGCTGGGATTACAAGTGTGAGCCACTGCGCCTGGCCTCAGTAACTGTTTAATAAACCAATACTAGATGAATGATTGGCTTCTTTATTGGAAATAATGCTGCTTTGGTAAAGAGAATGCTTTCTCAGAAATGATTTTCACCTAGAAAAATCTAATGGTTACCTACTGGTATCTGTTTTCCTGTAAGAAGTAACTAAATGGTAGTAAATTGTCTTGTTTTTAAGATGTGGTCAAGGACTTAAGATTATTTTGACGTTGCGTGTTATTTATCTTTGTTTAAATGTATTCAAGGTTAAAATATAAGGTTTTATATTTTATATAGTGAACTTTATAAAGTGAACTTTATACCTTTATATGGCTTTTTCTCCTGGGTGTATTAATGCTATTCTTTGAGGTCTTTTAAAAAGCTGTTAAACAATGTAAAACCATGGAGACAATAGATGGAAAAAATTGCTTATCTAAGACAGACTCTTACCTGTATTGTTTCCATAACAGCATCAATTTATGAACAACAGCAACAACAACAACAATAAAAACAAGATGGGGAAAAGGTCAACAGAGCAACTATGTCTCTCAAAATCAACCATTTCACAGAATGCTCATACTGATAAGAAAAACACTTCACTCTTCAACCATGATGGTTTAAGTGTATAACACAAAGAAGGTGTAACTCCAGTTGCATATAAAGCTGCTTCAGAGTGTGCACTACCTGATTGTCCTTGTATCCCTCACGTGCCCAGCACGGGGCCCTGCACCTGCTGCCACTCAGGGAGTGTTTGCTGAATTGAAGGGGGTCACCACACAGGGGAGGGGTCAGCCACTGCTGGATGTGTCAGTTTTCTTTCTTTCTTCCCACTTATGTACTAAGAACAGAGTTCACTAATGTGAAATCTGCTTGACCTGCTGGAGTATGTGATACTTTATGCATAGTTTTGAACGTTTCCGTATGACCAGCTTACATCTTATGGCTTGCACTATAAGGATGGACATTCTAGCACAAAATCAAATCAGTCATACATCTGGATAACAGGCTGTTCAGTTTTCTATTGAAGTGGGGATTGTATTCATTTAGAAATAGGGGATTTTCACTAATTTGAAAAAACTAAGGATATTAAGAGGTCTGTGGCATTTTTGGAGAACGAAGCTGTGACGAGCGTATAGCATCTACATTTACAGGTCACCCTGACCCCCAGGGCAGCACCTCCTTCAGGTGCTCCCTCAGAGCCTTTTCAGAGTTCCTGTGCCACCTCTGAGAAGGGCTCAGGAGGCGGTATCCCTCAGCAAGCAGCTCTTCTGTCTCTAGAAGTCTCTTCAGTTTTTCTAGCCTGGTGGGTAAGATAGCCACAGGAGCATTGGGAAAAACAGATCAGAATTAGTGCCAGAAAGTAGTAGAGAATTTTACTCTCTCCTGAGGCCCTGATGTGCCTCACCCTTTACGTTCAAGGAGATGGGCTCAAGCGATCCTCCAGCCTCAGCTTCCTAAATAGATGGGACTATAGACACATACCACCACACCCAGCCAATGTTTTTATTTTTTAGTTTTTTGTAGAGACAGGATCTCACGGTGTTGCCCAGGTTGGTCTCGAACTGCTAGGCTCCAGCGAACCTCCTGCCTAAACAGGTATTTTCCTAAACAAAGACCCACCTTTTCTCATATGAATTGTTCCACTCCCCTAGTGGCTGCAGAAGGTTTCTCTCCCACCATAGAAATGAAGAGGCAGCTAGAATGAAGTAGGATCAGTGCAAGGAAAGAGGTGGGTGCGGGCTGCCATGGGAGTGCGGGAGAGGCACCTCACATGGTCGCAGACCTTCAGGGATGGCTCCCAGAGGAAGAGGCGGGCATCTTAGTTAAGCAGCCAGCACATCCCAACACAAGAAATTGGCTCCTATGGATTTAAAGAGTGAACGTAATTTAAAGAATGACATCCAAATATGTAAAGCTCTACTCAATTCAGATAGACTCTATTCTCCTGAAAGCCTGGGTTCATGTGTTAATAATACCCAGCAACTAGATGATGGTCTTGATTACGAACATGTTCGCTCTGAAGGATTGGGCAAGATGCTTAATATTTCGGTGCATCAGTCTGCTCTTCTGCAAAACAGTTAATAATACCCATATTGAAAGGATGCATGAAGAATGTGTGAGAGAACATATGTTAAGTGTCCAGCCTGGGATCTGACATGGAGTAGAATTTATAGATGGTTAGCACAGCTGTTACCGTCATTCTTTTTTCTTACACTGTATTCAGGATCCGTAACATTCATCCACCATTGAGATCTTGGACCTCCTTAAGCCAGAGGTAGCTCCTAGACTTTTGGAGCTACAAGAGACTTCGGGATCATGTAGTCTAGGTGTTTGATTTTTTTTAACAGCTATGTGGTGGAGTCCTGGGATACTGCAGAGGTAATTAAGGTTGTGAGGGATTGGGTTTGGGTTCATGTGTCAGGGCAATGGTGTGGTAGAGGGAAGTGGCTTTATTAGATCACACCAGAAGTTAGTGGCTGGGACTGGAGTCCAGCACTCATGCATTTGCTCATTTATTCACTCATTCATTCATTTTACTGAACATTGAGATCTTACTCTGTATCATGCACTAGGAAAATAAAAGGCTTTATAGTCCTAAGCAAATTAGACCTGTGTCCCTATCCTAACAGAGCTGAGAGTCCAGTAGGGAGACAGACAATATACAAATAAATATCCAAGTAAATGTATGGTAAATGTATGATCAATACACTGAAGCAAAAGGAAGGGAGGCTAAGGGGAAGGGGTGAGAAACCTATTTAGATTAAGGAACCCAGAAAGGCCACCTGTGCAAAAAGTCACTGATTTAACAGAGCTTATAGAAGTGCCATAAAATGTTTGATCAATAAATCTGGTATATTCTTTATAGCGAATGTGTTGGAAATAGTAACCAATGCCCCAGCTGTGTATTGAAGCATTAGTATTAGTCACTTGCAATTGCCTGGATGCAGCGTTTTTCAAGCTGCCTTTATCTGAAGGTTTTTCAGAGAGTGACATAACTTGAACACAGATTTCAAAATGATTAAAACTGCAAAAGCATGCATCAAAGTTAGACTCTGCTGTGCTCACTTCTCCACAGTCATATCTTGGGCTTGCTTTCCTTCTCCACGTCTGAAGGCTTAGAGGACACATCCATTGTAGGAGCTCTAAGACTCTTTTGAAGACTCATCCCCATGAATGTAAAATAAAAAAGCAATAGGCAGCCGGGTGCGGTGGCTCACACCTGTAATCACAGCACTTTGGGAGGCCAAGGTGGGCAGATCACCTGAGGTCAGGAGTTTGAGACCAGCCTGGCCAACGTGGTGAAACCCCGTCTGTACTAAAAATACAAAACTTAGCCTGGCTTGGTGTGTGGGTGCCTGTAATCCCAGATACTCAGGGGGCTGAGGCAGGAGAATCGCTGGAATCTGGGAGGCAGAGGTTGCAGTCAGCTGAGATCGTGTCACTGCACTCCAGCCTGGGTGAAAGAGTGAGACTCAGTCTCAGGAAAAAAAAAAAAGCAATGGAAGCAAAAGAATAAAATGCGACAATGAGCACTTCCATTTCCTAGTCTGAATTAGACCATTTGTGAATTATCAATAGCTGAGTACTTTGATCCCTTTTCCCCTATCCTTTGCTCATCTCTCACTCATTTGCTTGCTAAGATGTGATCAGAGTTAGGTAATAGCAGAATGTGGAGAATGCAATAGTCTCTGTTCCTTTTTGTTAACAGCTGTTGTAAAAGGTTTTGGGAGCAGAGAAGACTGAAGGTAAAATGAGACTATAACTAAGTTCACGGATAATGTCATTGATTTTAATTATGCCAAGTTCTGAGTAGCAGACTGAGACACAGTTTATTCTACAAGTTTTTATCTAATCCATTATATTACAAAGGTAGGTATTGGCAAATTGTTGTCTCCACTTTAAGGTCTATTATTAAACAGATCTAGTAGAGTTATTATGACAGCAGATTCCTTTTAGTATTCAAAGGGGAAAGACAGGGGGAAGGAGCGGGGGGACGTTCAGAGCCCATCCAAACTCCAGCTTTACTTGGGGAAGATAACTGTAAACATGCTTCACTAACAGTCAATCAGAAATGGTCACCAACCAGGCATCTCTCAGAAATTTTGCCATATGAAGAAAACTGGAGTCCAACCTGAAGGTCTTCAGGTAATTCAAGAGGTTGAAGTAGCCTCTGAAGTCTCTTAGGAAAACCGAAGTAACTTCAGTATCATTTTGTTAACTATTCGTATATTCTTTCCTCAGAAGTTGGTGATGCCTGCATCTTGAAAGATGATAGTTCTGCTTACCAGAATTTTTATTCATCTCGTACATCCCTTCTCTAACCCCAGGTGGAAGATATAACTTATCCTACTTGACTAAAACTACAGATGAAAAACTTGCTGAAGCTATTAATTTTATGTGTTAGAATAAGTTTCATATGCTATCTTAGTACTTGCTGTACCTGTTAAGACCACTGCATAGTGTAACGTCTTGAGAGTTGCTCTAGCTCAGAGATTCACGCAGCCTTGAGCAGCTCCTTAAAAAATGCCTAATATATTTGGAATGTTTGCACAAATTATGAGATCTATTTCTCAGAATAATGACAATAATAAGCATTGATTTTATTAACACCATGCAAAAAGCTTTATATGCAACATATAACTTAGTAGTCACATCAAGTTATGAGAGTACTCTTATTTCCCCCATTAGTTTGAAACTTAGAATAACTTTCCCGATAGTTAACCCAGACTTTAATTTTAACTTGGCTCTTCAACCCAGTCTTTGGCGAACTGCTATTATTAGGCCTCTAGAATAAATGCACCCCAGACTATCCCCACCCCCTACTGTATTTTTAGTAGCGACTAAACTACTTTTTTTTTTTTTTTTTTTTTGAGACAGAGTCTTGCTCTGTCACCGAGGCTGGAGTGCAGTGGTACCATCTTGGTTCACTGCAACCTCCACCTCCTAGGCTCAAGAGATTCTCCTGCCTCAACCTCCTGAGTAGCTGGGACTACAGGTGCCTGCCACCACACCCAGCTAATTTTTGTGTTTTTAGTAGAGACAGGGTTTCACTATGTTGGCCAGGATGGTCTCGATCTCCTGACCTCATGATCCACCTGCCTTGGCCTCCCAAAGTGCTAGGATTACAGGCATGAGCCACTGTGCCCAGTCTAAACTACTGTTTTTTTAATTAGTAGGCAAGCCATCCATATGTCTCATGTTTCAATTTTCTTACCTGGAAAATAGTGATAGCAGGGGCCCTCTATACAGCTCCATATTACTCTTATTATTAGGAAGCACATGTATGTGGGATAGACTTTTAGCAGCATAGATTGTGCTAGCCAGGGATATAATGTAAAATATGTTTGGAACACATGCTGATTACATGATGAGTTTGGCTGTAATCCCTTCTGTGTTTGTCAGTTTCCCAGTTAAGTAAGAAACTCAAGGCCATGGAAAAGTAACTGAAAATTGGCTGGAAAACCAGATTACTTAACTATTTCTTTCTTCCTCATTTGCTTTCTCCTCTTTGCCAGGATTATGTTTGTTGATTCTGTCTCCATTTTTTAAAATTATTATTATACTTTAAGTTCCAGGGTACATGAGCACAACATGCAGGTGTGTTACATATGTATACATGTGCCATGTTGGTGTGCTACACCCATTAAGCCATCATTTACATTAGGTATATTATCCTAACACTATCCCTCCCTGCTCCCCACACCCCACAACAGGCCCTGGTGTGATGATCCCCTTCCTGTGTCCAAGTGTTCTCATTGTTCACTTCCCACCTATGAGTAAGAACATGCGGTGTTTGGTTTTCTGTCCTTGCGATAGTTTGCTGAGAATGATGGTTTCCAGTTGCATCCATGTCCCTACAAAGGACATGAACTCATCCTTTTTTATGGCTGCATGGTGTATATGTACCTATATGTACCACATTTTCATCATCACTGGCCATCAGAGAAATGCTAATCAAAACCACAGTGAGATACCATCATCTTACACCAGTTAGAATGACGATCATTAAAAAGTCAGGAAAGCACATCAAAAACCTTATCCACGATGATCAAGTGGGCTTCATCCCTGGGATGCAAGGCTGGTTCAACATATGCAAATCAATAAACATAATCCAGCCTATAAACAGAACCAAAGACAGAAACCACATGATTATCTCAATAGGTGCAGAAAAGGCCTTTGACAAAATTCAACAGCTCTTCATGTTAAAAACTCTCAATACATTCAGTATTGATGGAACGTGTCTCAAAATAATAAGAGCTATTTATGACAAACCCACAGCCAGTATCATACAAATGGGCAAAAACTGGAAGTATTCCCCTTAAAAACTGGCACAAGACAGGGATGCCCTCTCTCACCACTCCTATTCAACATAGTGTTGGAAGTTCTGGCCAGGGCAATCAGGCAGGAGAAAGAAAGAAAGGGTATTCAATTAGGAAAAGAGGAAGTCAAATTGTCCCTGTTTGCAGATGACATGATTGTGTATTTAGAAAACCCCATCGTCTCAGCCCAAAATCTCCTTAAGCTGATAAGCAACTTCAGCAAAGTCTCAGGATACAAAATCAATGTGCAAAAATCACAAGCATTCTTATACACAAATAACAAACAGAGAGCCAAATCATGAGTGAACTCCCATTCACAATTTCTTCAAAGAGAATAAAATACCTAGGAATCCAACTTACAAGGGATATGAAGGACCTCTTCAAGGAGAACTACAAACCACTGTTCAATTAAATAAAAGAGGACACAAACAAATGGAAGAACATACCATGCTCATGGATAGGAAGAATCAATATTGTGAAAATGGCCATACTGCCCAAGGTAATTTATAGATTCAATGCCATCCCCATCAAGCTACCAATGACTTTCTTCACAGAATTGGAAAAAACTGCTTTAAAGTTCATATGGAACCAAAAAAGAGCCCACATTGCCAAGACAATCCTAAGCAAAAAGAACAAAGCTGGAGGCATCATGCTACCTGACTTCAAACTATACTACAAGGCTACAGTAACCAAAACAGCATGGTACTGGTACCAAAACAGAGATATAGATCAATGGAACAGAACAGAACCCTCGGAAATAATACCACACATCTACAGCCATCTGATCTTTGACAAACCTGAGAAAAACAAGAAATGGGGAAAGGATTCCCTATTTAATAAATGGTGCTAGGAAAATTGTCTAGCCGTAAGTAGAAAGTTGAAACTGGATCCCTTCCTTATACCTTATACAAAAATTAATTCAAGATGGATTAGAGACTTAAATGTTAGACCTAAAACCATAAAAACCCTAGAAGAAAACCTAGGCAATACCATTAAGGATGTAGGCATGGGCAAGGACTTCATGTCTAAAACACCAAAAGCAATGACAACAAAAGCCAAAATTGACAAATGGGATCTAACTAAAGTAAAGAGCTTCTGCACAGCAAAAGAAACTACCATCAGAGTGAACAGGCAACCTACAGAATGGGAGAAAATTTTTGCAATCTACTCATCTGACAAAGGGCTAGTATCTAGAACCTACAAAGAACTCAAACAAATTTACAAGAAGAAAAACAAACAACCCCATCAAAAAGTGGGCAAAGGATATGAACAGACACTTCTCAAAAGAAGACATTTATGCAGCCAACAGACACATGAAAAAATGCTCATCATCACTAGCCATCAGAGAAATGCAAATCAAAACCACAATGAGATATCATCTCACACTAGTTAGAATGGCAATCATTAAAAAGTCAGGAAACAACAGGTACTGGAGAGGATGCGGAGAAATAGGAACACTTTTACACTGTTGGTGGGATTGTAAACTAGTTCAACCATTGTGGAAGACAGTATGGCGATTCCTCAAGGATCTAGAACTAGAAATACCATTTGACTCAGCCATCCCATTACTGGGTATATACCCAAAGGATTATAAGTCATGCTGCTATAAAGACACATGCACACGTATGTTTATTGCGGCACTATTCACAATATCAAAGACTTGGAACCAACCCAAATGTCCATCAATGACACACTGGATTAAGAAAATGTGGCACATATACACCATGGAATACTATGTAGCCATAAAAAATGGATGAGTTCATGTCCTTTGTAGGCACATGGATGCAGCTGGAAACCATCATTCTTAGCAAACTATTGCAAGAATAGAAAACCAAACACCACATGTTCTCATTCATAGGTGGGAATTGAACAATGAGATCAGTTGGACACAGGAAGGGGAATATCACACACCGGGACCTGTCGTGGAGTTGGGGAAGGGGGTAGGGATAGCAGTAGGAGATATACCTAATGTAAATGACGAGTTAATGGGTGCAGCACACCAACATGGTACATGTATACATATATAACAAATCTGCACATTGTGCACATGTACCCTAGAACATAAAGTACATAAAAAAAAGAATACAAAGTTCTCTACAATGTCAGTAGAAGAGTTGAAAGTTAATTCATGTTTTGTCAGTGCAATTTAACTTCACCATGAAACTTCAGTGTGTGTAGCAATACTGCAAAATGTACTACAAAAGCATATTTCAGAAATCTAAAAACATGATAGTAATGAAAAGTAAGATGAAGTTTGCATAACTCTAATAAAGACAATGTAATAAAAAAAAAAGTCAGGAAACAACAGGTGCTGGAGAGGATGTGGAGAAATAGGAACACTTTTCCACTGTTAGTGGGACTATAAACTAGTTCAACCATTGTGGAAGACAGTGTGGCGATTCCTCAAGGATCTAGAACTAGAAATACCATTTGGCCCAGCCATCCCATTACTGGGTATATACCCAAAGGATTATATATCATGGTGCTATAAAGACACATGCACACGTATGTTTATTGCAGCACTATTCACAATAGCAAATAATTGGAACTAACCCAAATGCCCATCAATGATAGGCTGGATTCTTCCTCCATTTTTTTAATGACTCCTGTGATTTGTCAAGCAATATGTCATAGTGTAGATGAGTTATTGGCTAATGACTGTCTTTGCCTCGGTGCCTTCAGTACTGTAAACTTTCTTATAAAATATTCTCAAGTTTTAAACTTAGCATGATTTTTAAACATTGATTAAAAATATATTTTCAGTTGCATATTTATTAGACCTACTAGTCTGTGGTTATGGCCATAATTGCCACTCTGGCAAAATTTTGGTTTGTATGTATATATGAATTTTAATGGAAACTAATGTTCATTCTCTACAAATATATTTTTCAGAGAAAATAGGATTATCATTTGCTGTGAGATTGTCATGTTAATAATTCAATTTGAATAATGAGCTATTAAGCACTCCAGTATTTCTCTTTCCCCAATCATTAATGAACTATTACCAAAAACTCTATAAAACTATAGGAATGATAAACATCACTTAGATTCACTCTATCCACACTTCATAAACAATATTTGTTTTACAAGTATTTTTAAAATTTACTTAACAAAACTGCCCATCCACTAACATTTGTACACATCTGCTTCATTGGTTAGATAGGTGTTATGGAAGAAGGGTCTATGTCTGGTTTGATTTTATTTAGAAAAATGTCACGTGAACCAGTTGCATGAGCTGATGGTAATGTTTCTTTACATTTTTTCAGAACCTTCCATTTCAGAGGAAATGGGTTACTTTTGAGGGCCATGTGCTTTAAGTTTCAGATAAATGTCATTTGAGGACTTTTCTTTCATGCCTTAAGTGCTTATGGTTCTGGGTCATGGTGGAAATGTGGGGAGTGGATGCCCAGCTGAGGAATCACCTGGATTCGTGATAGCATGGGCATCCTGGGATGCCATTGTCTAGTTAGCCAGCAAGTATTTTGGAAGGATATTTATCATACAGATGGATCTTTAGAAAATCACCATTTTCTCAACTGTAAGGTTGATGATTTTTAGGATTGATTAGTAAGGTTATTAATCCAAACAATTAAATTCTCTCCTAAGAGTACAGCTGTCTGATTAATTAATCTATTAATTCATCAGTGGCTCCTCCAGATGTCTGTTGAGATACTGTCCCTTGAGCACTGCTGAGATGTGTTTTCAGACCATGAATTAATCCCTTTCACTTATTCAACTCTACAGTAAAAGGAGACTATTTATTAAAAGAGCCCAGTTGTGGGTTTGCTGTGAACAAAAATCTATTTGTAATTATTTCAGGTTATCCTTCTCACTCACGTATGTGACATACTTCTGTGTCGTGAATTGATAACGTTTGATAAAATCTTAATAGCTTTTTAGATGTATTTCCTATCACCCTACCAGAAAGTGTACTTACAAAATTAAACATTGCAGTTGAACAGAGAAGAGTCATCACGTTCTAAAACATGATTTATTTATTTCAATAAAGCAAGAAAATTATACCAGTAATTCTAGTCATATAAATTTCATGATCTCTTCAAGAACCATTGTTTTCCAAGGCAAACCTTTATGCTGCAACCAGTTTTTTCCTGACTCTTGCTTCAAACTCACATGAGCTCCAGGTTCCCTGAACAGTCCTTCTGTGGCTGTAGCTAGGAATCACCAGGGAGTCATGATCTGGTAGCTTACAGGGTGACTTCTTCCTCTGGGCATGACTGACCCACCCTGTCCTCTGGTCACCTAGATACTGCCCAGATAAGAACCACCCTGCTGGCCAGGTCACTCAGAGCACCCCAGGCCTGCACAGCCGCTCCTTGGGATGGCTCCCTCCTTCCTGGTGCCATGCTACTTTGGCTGGATTGTGCCAGGCCCTCCAGGCAGAGTCACCACACCATTGATGCATTGGAGTCTGGAGGTGACAAAGTTGCCAGGTATTCTTTTTTCTTTTCTTTTACCAATTATTTTATTTTGTTTTATTTTTGAGACAAGGTCTGGCTCTATCGCCTGAACTGGATTTCAATGGTGTGATCATGGCTCCCTGCAACCTCCGCCTCCTGGGTTCAAGCAATCTTCCCACCACAGTCCCCCAAGTAGCTGGGACTACATGCGTGCACCACTACACCTGACTAATTTTTGTATTTTTTCTGGAGATGGAGTTTCGCCATGGTTCCCGGCTGGTCTCCAACTCCTGAGCTCAAGTGACACACCCACTTCAACCTTTCAAAATGTTGGGAATGCAGGCATGAGCCACCGCGGCTAGCATATTCTTTTTAAAATGAAAAAGCATGGTTCTCTTTCCCCTGCTTTTTTGGCAGCAATATAGTACAGCAGAAAACAATATAGATTTTTGAATCAGAAAGCCCTGGGTTTGAGGCATTCATCTACCCAGTGTCTGCATAGATTAAAAAGAGGATAATCATGATGATGCTGACTTCACAGGTAGCTGTGAGAAATTGCACAGGAAGACTGAATAGAACCCAGGCATCTCATTCTGCTCTTTCTGGAATCCAGCCCTTGGATCCCCTGCAGAGTTAAGAACATCCTCTTCTGTACATCTGACATGTGCATGCATTCATTCATTCGTCAATCTGCACCTACTGTGTATCTATCATTAATATTTAGCACTGTGTTGATGTATGTCCTGAAGGTGTGTCCCAAGTGCATAAAGTTGGGGAAGAAGACAGGAGAGAAGAAAAAGCCTGGGTAGAGGTTGAGGTTGCAGATTAATTGGAACTGGATATGCACAAATTAAAGGGACAAAGGCTGAGGATGTACTTCTGGGGAACACAGACATTTCAAGGCAGGGCAGGAGAACTGTTCAATAATGAACGCTGACACTGTGTCATAGAACACTGAGGACATCTGGTCAGTGGAGTGGGAGGAGAACTGAGACCACAGTGGGGGAGGTTGCAGAAGATGAGGGAGAGTTCCAAGGGGCACGTGGAAGCGTACCAAATGGTTCCAAGTGTCCCTTTGATTGGACAAGGCTAGGACTTCTGTGACCTTGATGGAGTGATGGCAAAGAATGCCAAATTGCTGTGGGTTTAGAAGTGAATAAGGAGAATGTATAGGTTTCTTGAAAGAAGCCTGACTCTAAAGGCGAGAAGGCAGTAAAA
Source organism: Chlorocebus sabaeus (assembly GCF_047675955.1). Lineage (NCBI taxonomy): Eukaryota > Metazoa > Chordata > Mammalia > Primates > Cercopithecidae > Chlorocebus > Chlorocebus sabaeus. The sequence continues at coordinate 76,597,600 of NC_132916.1, forward strand.
GAGACAAACAGGGCTAAGAGGTTTGTATTTTCAGACTGCACAATGTTGTGATAAGTTTCAGATAATTTTGCTTGCCACAACAATTTAAAATTTGCAGTGAGATAAGGTTTCTAAAATTGTAAAATGTTAATGAATCTGTGAGCACAATGTTAATTATTAAAGTATAAATTCTAATCTAATCTAGCCATAGAAGTTGTCGGAATTGTAGGGAAAATGTATTTTTAAAATTTTTAAAAATTCTTCTCTTCCAGATAAAATCTGAGATTTTGACTAGTGAAATCCTTTGGGAGGAAAAGGACATGTCCATATACTTTTCTGTGACCTCCTTTGAGGCCTCAGCATTAAACTTGAAATGTTTCTTTCCTGAGTTAAAATTAGAAGTGAAGAGAACCAGAACCATTGTCAGTTCATACTTCCGTTCCATTTCTTGTCACAAGAGATTTGTGAAAATGAACACAGTTTTGCTTCACTGCTTGGTAAAGCCAAAGACCTCACTACCAGACTGGTCATTGGCTGTTCTCTCAGTTATTCATGTAAAAGTGTTATTTACATGTATTTTATTGTAACAGCCTGACTTCTGTGGCAGTAAGGAAACAAATGCTGAACTTAGTGTACTGCTGGGGCTCCAAGAGGTCCCAGCAGGTATGTATGGGACCAGGAGGTGTGTATGGGATCAGGAGGTGTATATGGGACTAGGAGGTGTGTGTCGGACCAGTCGTGGTCACCCCATCCCTCTCCTGCTGCCTGTTTCTCCTGGAGCATTCTGGTTTGGGGAGTGAGAGCCACTCTTCTTGGAGGAAAAATGACCAGGGAACATGGATCCTCTTTGCAGTATGGTCAGAACAGATGCTAGATATTGAGCCTCTGGGTCTGTGAGGAGCTCCTTCTCAATGGAAAGGTCGTAGGAATGGTTCCTCATGGATATTCTATTTAGTCAGGAGCTCTAATGACTTCTGCAGCAGTTTTCCCTGACCCGTCCTCTTCCAGGTATCTCTGCTGTCACTCCAACCCTGCTCTAGGGAGTTCACCTGGGAGTCAGCCTGTGCCTGTATAGAGACTAAGGAAAAGTCCATATTTTGAGATGGCAAACTTTTCTTTGATTTTTCTTCTTGGCTTCAGATAGGTTTTCTATTCCTTGATAGATAAAAGAGGTAAAGAAATAGCACTGAGCGATGACCAGCCTCCCATTCTTGGGAGTTTCATATGGAGCCTCCTCCCACCCTCCTGTCTCGTTCACAGGGTTCCCTGATCTCCGATTTGTCTTTCTCTTCACTTTCAAAATTAGGTAAAGAAACATATCTATTCTTGGAGTACATCACTTTTCTCCACTCTCCCTCTCCTCATTTAGAATCCTATGTTTTGACATAATTTATCACGGATTGTCACCCTTGATGATTAAAAATGGCACTAATGAGATGAGGCTTGTCAAGACTTGATAACAGGGTCTCTGTGTTCTGTCAGATGGTAATAGGACATCTTCAAGAGACTTTGAGAAAGCAGAAAGTGCGAGAACAAATTATGGATTCTTGTGGATGAGGGCAGAGGTGAGATGAGGCTACCTCAAATCTGATTCCTTAAGGACATGGAATGCCCCTATAGCAGTTCTACCCTTGACTGTGTGTGAACAGTGCACCAGGCAATATGGAATGAATGCTAAAATTTAAAACTAGATTGTCACAATCGTACAGTCTTAAAAATCATGGGTGGGCTATTCTTGCTGTGGTGGGGACCGAACTCTGATTATTTTATTTGGGTGACAAACATAACATGAAAGGCTGACAGATTTGTTAGCTTTCCATGGGTTCCATTTAGAATGCACAGGCTGACCACAGACAGGTAAGACTGACTTTACACGCTTCTTCAGTGGAGCGTGTTTGAGATCCATCTTCTATTCTCCATCAGTGTGGTGTGTCCAGCAACTTGGCAGCAGTTCATTAGGAAATGGGTATCCAAAAATAAGCAAATCACAACATCCATCAGGTTTCTCCCATATGAGTTTATAGATTGTAAATGCACATTATTTGTCCGTCCCCTAAACACCATAAATCAGACTTTTTTTTTTTTTTTTTTTTTTTTTTTTTTTTTGCTGGACTGCGGGCAACTATTTCATTCAGATATTTGGATAATCAGTTTATTTTTATTTCTAGAACAACCTCTCTAACTCATGTAAGGACTTATTTTACTGTATGATTTGTATCTGACTGTACCTTGTGGTTTAAAAAAAAAAAAAAACATTGTACACGTGTCAATTTAATATTGTTTTAGAGAGTAGGAACTTCGGTACGTCCTGAGCTCACACTTTGATCAGATCTTCCCAACGGAACACATGTCCATGGACACGTTGTTTGAAAATAAACATGCCATAGATTATAATGCTCAGTCCTGGTCATGAATTGAAACACTTGTTAGAAAGATAGAAAATAAGAAACAAAATTAAATAATTAAGTTAAAGCATTATTTTTGTCTCATGTTACCGTTCTTCATGTCTCATATGGCATTAAAGGATTAATCATGGTATGTTGCCCGTCGACCCATAGATTTGACACAGTTTACTTCACCGTGAATGCAATTATGCATTTTGGGGTTTTCATGAAGAAGCAGCTGCCAGAAGGAATGGGTGCTAGGGAGTGTTCATATTTCATGAAAGCTATCTTAGTGCATTGCCTCCTTCACTTGAATTAGCACTCAATTGTCCTAAAGGAAAGGGCTGAAGACTCAGCAGAGTTGTAAGAGACCTCCAGTCTCATTAGTATAACAGCAGCTGCCTGAATTTGCTCACATCAAATTGCAGCAACTTGTTTCATTCTGGTTTTGCTGTCTTACTTTGTAAGAGATACAAATGCATTTCACATTTTAAAAATATTCTCACACAGATTGAGAACTACATAACAGCTTGAGAACTGGTCAAACCTCTCACTTCTTAGATATCTTTCATTCCCATTTGGGTTGGACAGGCTAAAGACTGAAAGTGCATCATTTTCGACATAACCTTTTCAATTCTAAACCAAACATTTGGACTGGAAGGGGTAACAGTGCTGAGTTAATGCCATTAATTCTGCATTAAAAATTATACTAATGTATTTTTTCCAAATTACCTATAGGGATAGTATATCAGGTCATATTTCAGAAGTGTTCCTTTGCTATGTTTGAAGTGATCCTTGTGGAAACAAACATTGTCACAAAAATTCTCACCCAGTAGGGCAGGCGTAGTGGCTCATGCCTGTAATCCCAGCATTTTGGGAGGCTGAGGTGGGTGAATCATCTGAGGTCAGGAGTTCAAGACCATCCTGGCCAACATGGTGAAACCCTGTCTCTACTAAAAATACAAAAATTAGCCGGGCGTGATGGTGGTAGCCTGTAATCCCAGCTACTCGGGAGGCTGAGGCAGGAGAATCACTTGAACCTGGGAGGCGGGGGTTGCAGTGAGCCGAGATTACGCCCCTGCACTCTAGCCTGGGAGACAGTGTGAGACTCTGTCTCAAAAAAAAAAAGAAAAGAAAAGAAAAGAAAAACAACAAGAAAACTCACCCAATAAAATAGAGTAGTTCTAGAATAAGAAGAGTTCATAGGTAATTGAACATAGAAGAAAGAAATATTCAGGCCAATAATGCTAAAATGAAATGTGTGGGTGTGGAGGATGAGGGATGCTGAAAGCCCAGCTGTGTCTGGAATTAGTGGAAGAGGGGCTACGTTATTTGAAGTTGATAGGAATCAACTGAAATGGAAGGAATGGATGGAATGGAAATACATTTCCTAAGTATACACAATTTACTGTGCTATAATTTTAAGGCCATGTAAAAGTAAAGATGAAATTGAAAAGATAAGACTGCCCAAGTTCAAGATTCTCATTCTTTAAAAAGAAACAGATCTTATGTTTCTTCTTGGGGAATTGCATCAAATATATTAACTGAAGTTATTTCTGGGTAAATTACAACAGAAATTAAATTGAGGTATGGGGGGATATTAATAAAACAGTCTATTGGCAGCACGATTTCAGGCCCACAGATATATTATGCAGTAGAATATTTTCAGTGTCCTATACAATAATTTTTCTCAGCATGGAGGTGTATGTAGATGTTATATTGATGGGTTTATACTGATGAAGAGAGAGATCCTTTTTCATTAGATTTCTAGGTTGGACCTTTTAAAAATTATTATTATTAGAGTCAGACATTCCCCAGAGGCAATCCTTACTTCAAAACTACAGGGATCAGTGCTTCAAATTTGCTCTAGTTAGCAACTGACAATGGTAAGTTGAGTTGGAGGAGCGACAAGAATGTGACAGCCTCTCAGTGGCTGCATCTCCCAGCACCAGGGCCTGGCTGCTCTTCAGTTCTTCTGAGGACCAGTGAGGGCAGCTCAGTGTCACAGAACTAGTGGTGTGTAAAGCCAGGTCTGGAGCATAGGTTTCCCAGTTTCCTAACCAATACCTTTTCACTAAGCTGTTCAAAAGAGTTCATGTAAATTGACATTGGCATACTTACGAACAGAGTACATTCATTTCATTAAAAAACAAAACAGAACAAAAAACAAAAACAAACAAACAAAAAAACAAGCTACCTTCCTTGCTGGGAGCTGGAGAGTTTGATTTTTCCATGTTTATGCAGAAATTGAAATCTGGGCAGGATGGAGTTAGTCTCTGTATGCTTCTAGCTTTCGTTGATACTACTCTCTAATAATCTTTCTAGAAGACATTCTATCTTACCTTATGAGGCTGCATGTATGTTTTTAGGCCTTAATTTCCCATAGTGGTTGGATTAAAAATGCACACTTTTAAATTTAATAACCCTGGTGTTTAATCTGGAATATAGGCTTAATATTATGAGAAAATAATGTTTTGTTTCTAACATGAAGACTGACGACTAGAAAAATTGCAAATTTAACACAACAGCCAAAGTGAGTTACGCCAGACTGACAAGATTATTTTTTACATAAATATACTAACTTTTTTTTTGTTTTTTTACTAAATGATGCTTAAATATCAGGACTTATGACTTGAGTTATGCTTAGATCAATGAAAAGTCTCATCTTTAACATTGCCCTTAATTATTTCTCCTATAAAGACCTGGCAGTTCTTGACGAAAAAAAGAGGACAGCAAACATGTTCTGCAGTTGGAATGAGATTGTGAGGAAATTATGCCCCTTTCCCCCAGCACGTAAGTTCCAGCCAAGAGATAGTTTCCCTGTTAGGTTAAGTGCTATGTAATTACAAAATCACTTTCAAGAGAGGGAAAAATATAGTTGGCAGAATTGGGGAGTTTTGAAACACGTGAGCCCATGCCAGCAGCAGTAGGTGGGGATCCAATTTCAATTCTGGTTTTCAAGAATGCAACTAGTTTTGGCGCATCTTTCATTGAAGTGCCAAGGCGCTTTTGCTCAACTTGGTTGGAAGAATTCTTTTGATTCTCCGGCACATTGACTTAATTAAGCTTCAGCATCATGGAATATGTGAACCAAAGCTGGCAAATTTATTGAATAAATTTACCTACTACGTAATTGCCTTATTGATAGTTTTCTATGTATGTCTTCTAGAATACCTGCAGTCCACATGTGTTGATGTTACAAAAACTCCAGGTATACCTTATTGGATTACTGGAGCATGGAGAATACCATAATGACTTTTAAAAATTTAATAAAAAAGATAGTGGGGAACTAAAAATGTTTTGAGGAAGAATTTCTAAAGCTCTAAAGTGTGACCATTGATTTATATATGAGGGATAATTGGAGGCTTGACCACTAAAATAAGGAATTTATGGTTTGGTTACATTTCCACATCTAAGATTTCTCTGACACTGTCTTCTGTCACTTTCAGTACTAGTTCAATGTCATGCTCATGTTGTTGTTTTTAGCATTTTATTTCATTATTTTTTTTTAACAGACAAGGACTGTTCCAGGCTGGAGTGCATGATCATTTCTCACTGCAGCCTTGAACTCCTGGACTCAAAGCAAACTTCCTGCCTCATCCTCCTGGGTAACTGGGACTACAGGCATGCACCACCACACCTGATTAATTTTTACATTTTTTTGTGGAGATGGGGGTCTCACTATGTTGGCCAGGCTGATCTTAAACTTCTGGCCTCAAGTTATCCTCTCACCTTGGCCTCCCAAAACACTGGGGTTATAAGTATGAACCTCCATACCTGGCTTTGTTTTTAGCATTTTAATTTCATAAAATGTATTGATAAGAATGGATGGTAAAGAATCTGTAAGTAATCTTTGTAGTCTTAAACCTATTCTGGAAACCATAGTACCATGTAATATGCTTGGAAAAGAAATACTTTTCCAGGTTTTTCTATAAACAAAGCAATGTACAGAAAATGGAGTGAATGGGAGGGATTTTTTAAAAAAATATTAACCCATTTTTAAAACCTATTGAAATTCCATTAAAATCAGAGACTTAACCCCTTTATGCTTTCCTAAATTCAACAGAATTCACATTAATTTAATTGCCATGTATGCAAATTTATCACACAGAAATCCAAGATGGAGTGATGAATTGAGCTGAAAGATAAAAACAATTACCGTCAGGACTGTATCTGATGATGGGCAGTGTGCCTTAAACGGAGAAAAAATCCTTTTTTTAAGCTGGGAAGCCAAAATGGCAAAGGGAATAAAACTGTTTCCCATGGGGTATGTTTGAGGCACATAGTGCTTATCACAGAGAAGACTAGTGGGCCTAGAGCAGGGTTGGCACACAAGATATAGCGGATATTTGATGAACGCATGAATAACAGCATTCAAAAACTCTGGGATTATCATGTGAGGGAGGAATTAGATAGGCTCTGTTTGATCCCACAGACAGAATTAGGCTCTATTCTGCTCAATAAAAGGAAAAACTTTTACCTTCCGGCTGTTTACAGGAGTTTGGGCATTCTCTCAGGGGGATTCCTGCCCAGGACAGACTAGATGACCCTTTGGCATGGGTGCAGTAGAGAGGACCCAAGAAATGTGCGGAAGGTGGGCACGGGTGGCTTTGGTGGCCTTCGGTGACTTTGGTGGCCCCCTTTGTGTCTGATGTACTGTAAAGTGATCTTTTGTTGTTGTTAGGTTGTTTTTCTTGGATTCTCACTTGATTTCCTTCTTGGCAAATGCTGAGGCTTTAATAGTGCTCCTGGATTTATTAAATAAAACTAAACAGAACAAAGATAAGCCATGGGTGAGATTAGGCAGGCCCGATGACCCAAGGTAGGTCTTTCATGGCAATAATCTTTATGTCTGCGTGGCACAAGGAACATCTGTTACCACTGCATTTTTTAAATTTTTATTTATTTATTTATTATCTAAAAAAATGACAGCTAACTTAAGAAAAAGACTTTTTAAAATGAGTGTAGGTAGTGGGTAAGACAGAGGAATCACAGTGACAACTGCAATAGTAAATACTTTCAAACCACTAACCGTGCCAGGCACTATTCTAAGAAATATATATATATGTGTATATATATAAAATATATATACATATTTATATATAAAAATAAATGTGTGTGTATATATATACACACACACATATATACTTTCAATTAATCCTCACAACATATATATAGTTCACTTTACAGATGTGGAAACTGAGAAACAGTGAGATTAAGCACAGCTTTTTCACAAGGTCGCACAGTAGTAAAGTCAGACAAATCCAGGCAGAATATTCCAAAGAATGTACTTTCAATGATTATTATACGTAGTTAAAGGAGGAACAGAGAGAAATGTATTATCTAAAGTCATTCAAATCTGTAGCAGCTTTATTCAAAAAAAAAAAAAAAAAAAAGAGAGAAGTATATGAAGTCCTTGTATTCCGCTTTTCAAGTAGCAAGTCTAACTCCAGGCTTACAGCACGTTTTAAAGCAGTGACTTGCAATCATGGCTGGACATTATGTCATCTGATGAGCTTTAAAAAAATTCTTTCATTTTTATAATTGTTTTTATTAACTCTCATAGAATTTTGAATTTTTTTAAACAGAAAGTGGAGGACACCAAAAAAATGGAAAAATATTCCATGTTCATGGATTGGAAGAATCAATATTGTTAAAATATCCATACTACCCAACACAATCTACAGATTCTACGCCATCCCTACCAAAATACCAATAACATCATTCATAGAAATAGTAAAAAATCCTAAAATGTGTGTGGAACCACAAAAGACCTAGGACCAAAGCTATCCTAAGCAAGGAGAACAAAACTGGAGGAATCACAGTACCTGACTTCAATTTATACTATAGAGCTATAGTAACCAAAACAGCATGGTACTGGCATTAAAAACAGACACATAGATCAATGGAACAGAGTGGAGAACCCAGAAACAAGTCCATTCACCAACAGTGAACTCATTTTTGATAAAGGTGCCAAGAATATACACTGGGGAAGAGACTGGAGGATATCCATATGCAGAAGAATGAAACTAGACCCCTGTCTCTCACCGTATACAAAAATCAAATCAAAATAGATTAAAGACTTAAATATAAGACTTCAAACTGTGAAACCACTGCAAGAAAACATTGAGGAAACTCTCTGGAACACTGGTCGGGGCAAAGATTTCTTGAACCATACTCCACAAGCACAGGCAGCCAAAGCAAATACAGACAAATGGGATCACATCAAGTTAAAAAGCTTCTGCACAGCAAATGATGCAGTCAACGAAGTGAAAAGACAACCCACAGAATGGGAGAAAATATTGGCAAACTACCCGTCTGACAAGGGATTAATAACCAGAATATATAAGGAGCTCAAACAACTCTGCAGGGAAAAAAATCTAATAATCTGATTCAAACCTGAGCAAAAGATTTGAATAGATATTTCTCAAAAGAAGACAAGATGGCAAGCAAGCATATAAAAAGGTGCCTAACATCACTGATCATCTGAGAAATGCAAATCAAAACTATAATGAGATATCATCTCACCCCAGTTAAAATGGCTTTTATCCAAAAGACAGGCCATAACAAATGCTGGTGAGGATGTGGAGGAAAGGGAACCCTTGTACACTGTTGGTGGGAATGTTAATTAGCACAACCACGATGGAGAGCAGTTTGGAGGTTCCTCAAAATATTAAAAATTGAGCTACCATGTGATCCAGCAATCCCCCTGCTGTGTATATACACAAAAGAAAGAAAATCAGTATATCGGAGAGATCTCTGCATTCCTACATTTGTTACAGCACTTTTTACAACAGCTAAGATTTGGGAGCAACCTAAGTGTTCATCGGCAGATGAATAGATTAGAAAATGTGGTACATATACACAATGGAGTATCATTCAGCCATTGAAAATAATAAGATTCTGTCATTTGCAACAAAATGGATAGAACTGGAGGTCATTTTGTTAAGTGAAATAAGCCAGGCACAGAAAGACAAACACCACATGTTCTCGCTTATTTGTGGGATCTAAAAATTAAAACAGTTGAATTCATGGTTATGGAGAATAGAAGGATGCTTACCAGAGGCTGAGAAGGGTGGTGGGGGGTTGCAGGGGAAGATGGGATGGTTAATGGGTTAAAAAAAATAGAAAGGATAAATAAGACCTACCATTTGATAGCACAATCAAATTGTTATAATAGTCAATCATAATTGTACGTTTTAAAATAATGTAAACAGTGTAAATTGGATTGTTTGCAACTCAAAGGACAAATTCTTGAGGGAATGGAGACCCCAGTCTCTGTGATTGCACGCCTGCATCAAAACAGCTCATGTACCCCATAAATATATATATATACCTATTATGTACTCACAAAAATTTAAAAAAATAAAATTAAATAAAATAGAAAGTGATCACTTTTTAAAGGATACTTGTTTTCTTGTATCAAATGGGTAAGCGCTACCTTTTAAAAGCTATTATTTTTCAAGTTTCTTGTTCTGAGCTTAACTGCGTTCCCCCACCCCAAATTCATATGCCAAAGTCCTAACCCTCAGTACCTCCGAATATGATCTTATTTAAAGATAGGACCTTCATGAAATAATCAAGTTAAAACAAGGTCATTATAGTGGGCCCTTATCCAATATGACTTGTGTCCTCATAGAAAGGAAATCTGGGGCCAGACACACACACACAGGGGGAGCACCTTGGGAACATGAAGATGGCCACCTACAAGCCAAAGAAAGAGGCCTGGAACAGAACCTTGCCTCTCAGGCCTTAGAAGGAACCAACTCTGCCAACCTCAGTGTAGGACTTCCCACCTCCAGAGCTGCAAGACGATAAATGTCTGTTGTTTAAGCCACCCAGTCTGTAGTTGTTAGTTATGGCAGCCCCAGCAAATACTGCACTCCCTGAAAGACATTACTTCCCATCACTACTGGATTGCTAAAGGGAGAACATATTTACCTTCTTTTTTTTTTTTTTTTTTTTGAGACGGAGTCTCACCCTGTCGCCCAGGCTGGAGTGCATTGGTGTGATGTTGGTTCACTGCAACCTGCAACCTCCGCCTCCCTGGTTCAAGCGATTCTCCTGCCTCAGCTTCCTGAGTAGCTGGGATTACAGGCACTCGCCACCACGCCTGGCTAATTTTTTGTATCTTTGGTAGAGATGGGGTTTCACCATGTTGTCCAGACTGGTCTTGAACTCCTGACCTCGTGATCCGCCAGTCTCGGCCTCCCAAAGTGCTGGGATTACAGGCATGAGCCACCACACCCGGTCAGGGAGAACATATTTAGTGGATCAGAGAAAAATACTTGTCCCATGTAAGCATTTCTATTTTTTTATTTTTTAGATACACCTGGATTTAATTTTTTTAACAGTCTAGTTCAAAAGACCACAACTTGTTGTCTCTTTGTTGTTTTCATCAAACAGTTGGGAAAATAGCCATGAACCAAGTAGGAAGATCGCACATTATGCTGTGTGCTGCGCTCTGTAAACAATGAACATAATTTTCTCACTTATGAGATACTTTCCATGCTGGGCACAAATCTCTTGTTACACATCTTACACTGTGCGTGTTCAGGTTTCCATTTACATTTATATGTGAAAAGTATTTGGGCTGGCTGATAAACACACAGTGAAAGCAAGGAAATGGATCATTTACCTGGAGCATTTAGTCTGTTGCAGTTCCTATTATTCCTAACTGATCTACCCCACTGATGTAAAAATAGGAGAAAAAAAAAATGTCCCCTCTAAACAAGAGTCTGTATTCAAGACATGACCGGCGTTGGTGCAACGATGACACTCCTGGGAGCAATCGCCATGCCAGGCGACGCTGTATGTAAGCGGTGCTCCAGGGAGGTGATTCCAGAGCAGTGTCTCCCCACTGCCATCTGTTATGCAATATATTTCCTCTAAAATTGTATGCAAGCATGGAATTGAAATGTTTATCATTACCAGTAGTTTCCTAAAGTAAGGCACTTGCTGGACATGGCAAAGTAACACCAGAATGTCTCTGAAATTCAAAGTGCCCACTAGTCCTTTTAATCAGACCCACACATACTGACTGTCCCAGGAGCATCCTGATTGGCCTCAGTCTCACAAGATTGACAAGTCCTGAATCAGTTGCTCTGGTGAGTTTCTGGCCCTCATTTCTCTTATGGTTGCAGGAGGTTTGATCAGGATTTGGGGTTGGGCCCAGGAGGGTGGCCTGGGATAAGCGACCAACTAGAGAGAGATGGATGTGGAGAGAATCAATAGGATGAATAAAAGCCAGAATTTTTTTTTTTTTTTTTTGAAACGGAGTCTCACTCTGTTGCCCAGGCTGGAGTACAGTGATGCAATCTCAGCTTACTGCAACCTCCACCTCCTGAGTTGAAGCTATTATCCTGCCTCAGCCTCCCGAGTAGCTGGGACTACAGGCGCCCACCGCCACGCCCAGCTAATTTTTATATTTTTATTAGAGGTGGGGTTTTTCACCATGTTGGCCAGGCTGGTCTTGAACTCCTGACCTCAGGTAAACCACCTGCCTCGGCCTCCCAAAGTGCTGGGATTACAGGCGTGAGCTGCCGCACCTAGTCAAGGCCAGAGTTCATCGTAAGAAGTTAAGAAGCCTGGCTCCGGAACTACATACCAACGCTTAGACGGAAAATCAAGACAGGAATTTGAAAGAAGAGACCGAGAATCATATGCAAGTGGAAGCTTGTTTGGAAGCCACATAGAGCTGGGTGCGCTGGCTCGTGCCTGTAATCCCAGGACTTTGGGAGGCTGAGGCGAGAGGATCACCTGAGACCAGGAGTTTGAGACCAACATGGTAAAACCTCACCTCTACTAAAAATAGAAAAATTAGCCAGGCATGGTGGTGCGCGCCTGTAATTCCAGCTACTCAGGAGGCTGAGGCAGGAGAATCGCTCAAGCCCAGGATGCGGAGGTTGCAGTCAGCCGAGATCACGCCACTGCACTCCAGCCTGGGTGACAGAATGAGACTCCGTCTCTTAAAACAAAACAAAACAAAAATAATAAAAGAAAAAAAAAAAGAAGGAAAGAAAGAAATCACCGCGGAGAGTGAGGGACAACCACTGTGACCTGCCGGTGGGGGTTTTCATAATGTGAAAGGTGAAGGGCACATTGAACTCCTCTGAAGATTTGGAGTTGAGCCAATCTTGAGCTTTGCTGCTGGTAAAATTCTTTAGCTGGGAGGAACAGAGACTCCTCAAAGTCACCTGAAGTACTACAGCCTGGTTACAAGGATCTGTGGCCAGAATCTCACTCAGGGAGGTTGCCTAGAACCCTGGTTACAGTTGTACATTAGCTTCATGGAGATGAAAGTGTAATCCGGGAAAAGGACAATTGTCATTGGGCTGTAAGACAACTGGAACTTCTAATTATCTTCCCAACACCTGAGCACAACAGCTGTAGATAACCTGCTAGAATGCTGGGCCATCGATGAAGCTCGTCTCCCTCTGATTCTGCTTTCCTATATATGCCTTTAGGCATCTATGGCTATTACCAATTGCTTATCTGTCATCGTGTGTCTCAAGTTCAAACTCTCTGAAAGCAAGGGTAGTATAGGTTTAGTTGATTGTATTATGGCCTAGTTGCTGTCCAGTGAATAGGTGGATGTATCTTGGGTCAATTCCTAACCCTTAACTGTAACCCTAAGCCTAACCCATCTCTTGTCATGATCGGGAGATCACGTGGTTTCCGTATGTTGACACAGAGGAACACTGTTGGTTGGCAGAGACTGTGAGTTTGGTACCATTCTGAGACCTGTTTAGCCTAAAGCATAACCAGCCCAAAAAGTCACAATGTGCGCAACTTTTATACTAACCTAATGGCCTAAATCATTCTTTTTTTTAAATAAGACTTTTGTATTCCTATTTTTTCAATAAGCCTTTTAAATCATTCTTTATATTTTATATTACCTCTGATTTAAAAACCAAAACTTAATTCCAGTACTGCTTCTGAAGGATCAAGTCTACACTTCATTACTTGGCATTGAAATCCTTAGTCATCTGGCCCAAACTACTTTCCTAACCTCCTCCTCCATTAGTGTTCTATTCTTTTTCTACCATCTCAAATTGCTCTCTCTAAATTCCTTTACCTATTCAAATCCTGCTTGTGAACTTTTTTATTTTTGAGAAATATGGTAGGAACAATGCTAGATTTGGCCTCAGAAACCCACGGAAGCACAGAGGAACCTGCTGTGCCAAATTGGATGAATCACTGGTTCTCCCTGAATCATCGTCTTCATTTATAAAATCTATTGAGTTCTATCACTTTATGTAAGCTCCTTTCTTCATTTTATACTTGCTGTAGGTCTGAGCAGTGACACAACTCAGTCTTCCCTCTGACCCTGTTTTCTCCTTCCTGAAGTTGTCACAGTTAAAGTCTCAGCTTTTATGGAAAAATTTGGCCTGGCGCGGTGGCTCATGCCTGTAATCCCAGCACTTTGGGAGGCCTAGGCGGGTGGATCACCTGAGGTCAGGAGTTCAAGACCAGCCTGACTAACATGGTGAAACCCTGTCTATTAAAAATACAAAAACATTAGCCGTGTGTAGTGGCCTGCGCCTGTAGTCCCAGCTGCAGTGAGCCGAGATCACACCACCGCACTCCAGCCAGGGTGACAGAGCAAGATTCCATTTCAAAAATAAATATAAATAAAAATTCATTATGATTATATCTCACAGAAGCATTTGTCCCATCATCTGCTCCTCCACCTTCCTGCACCCCCTAGAGCGGCTGTGTAGTGCAGGAGGAGTGTGTCTAGTCAATGGGTTTTTGTCCTGTGAATCTGTGGGTTTCTTTCCTTATTGAGCCCCTGATCCTCTTGTATGTCTTCTGAGAGCCCCACCCACTAAGAGACAGTCTGACCCATTGTCAAACTTCTGGCCCCCTTTCTGGCTAGTCGAGACTCGGCACTCACTGAGGCTTGGAGACAGGGATTATTCTCTACTCCTAACAGTTCTCTTCCACTGCCACCTTGAGACCACTCTTTTTCTTCCCCTGATACCCTGAACAGTGACCACCAGGCCTGCTGCCTGCTGTTTGGGAAGAGGTATAATGAAAACTCCAGGAACTTAGTAGCTAATATTCCATTAAATGTCTGTCAAGTGAATTCACTAACACAAGAAGAGGAATAAATGAACATATAAGGCAAAGAAAACAAAGAATGAGATTGAGAGAAACAGAGAGATGCAGAAGAAAGGGTAGAGGAGGAGGAAGAGGAAGAACCAAAGGGGGAAGGATGGAGAAAGAAGAAAAGAGGTGGCAGGAGAGGAAAAAGGGAAGGAAAATGGTGAGAATGCATCTGGGCCTTAATTAAACATTTTCCTCCCTCTGTCCTCCATGGCTCCACCTCCCAGCTACATTCATCCACCAAGTGACTATTGGTCTGTGTCCTCTCCTATCCTTCTGGTGAGTGCTCTGTAGAATGAGGGAACCAGCACTTCCTGTCCCCCAGAGAGTACCAACACACCACATGTGGCAAAATGAAATGCCTTTTAAAGAAGACAACATGAGCAGAAAAGGAGCTGCTAATTTTGTCTGGGGAGATCGAGAAAAGCCTGATGGAGAACATGGTGTTGGATGAGTTCAGTAAGATCAGCAAGATTTGTGAGGCAGCGAAGGTGGCATCTGACACAGAGTGAACAGCCTGTAGAAAGATAAGCCGATAGGCCGGGTGCGGTGGCTCATGCCTGTAATCCTAGCATTTGGGAGGCAGAGGTGGGCAGACCACCTGAGCTCAGGAGTTCGAGACCAGCCTAATCGACATGGTGAAACCCCGTCTCTACTAAGAATACAAAAAAAATGAGCTGAGCGTGGTGGTGGGTGTTTGTAATCTCAGCTACCTGGGAGGCTGAGGCAGGAGAATCACTTGAACCCGGGAGGCAGAGGTTACAGTGAGCCAAGATTGTGCCATTGTACTCCAGCCTGGGTGACAGAGCTAGACTCTGTCTCCAAAAAAAAATAAAATAAAGATAAGCTGATAAAAACCAGCAAAAGAGTGATACATGCAACAATGTGGAAGAATCTCAGAACTACAGTGTTGAGTAAAAGAAGCCAGACACAAAAGAGACACTCACAAGATCCCATGTCTATGAAGATGAAACTCAGTCTAAACTAATCTGTGGTGTAGGAAGCTGGAAAATGGTTACCTGAGATTTGGGGTGGGAGAGGGTTGGGGATAATACTGCCTGGAAAGGGACCCAAGAGAACTTTCTGGAATGTTGTCAGTTTGCTATGAATAGTGAGTACATGAGTACATACATACATTAAAATTCATCAAGCTGCATACTTACTTCACTTAAGATTTGTGCATTTTACTATAGAGTTGGCCCTCTGTATTTGAGGTTTCTGTGTCTATGGATTCAACCAACCACAGACTGAAAACATTTGGGAAAAAAATGTATCTATATTGAACATCTACAAACATCTTTCTTGTCATTTTTATGTTATAAACAAATTTATATCTATGTTTAGATTATTTAGAGAATCCAAATAATATCATATGACAATTATTTGCATACCATTTGCATTGTATTAGGTATTATAAGTAATCTAGAGATGATTTGAAGTATATGGGAGGATGTGTGTAGGTTATATGCAAATATACACCACTTTATATAAGGAACTTGAGCATCTTGGAACCAATCCCCACAGATATCGAAGGATGACTGTATATAAATTATACTGCAGTTTTTAAAAAAGCTAAGCAGAATAAAAGTATACATGTAGAACAGTACATTTAAAATACCAACACAGTCAAACAAAGCATATTAGACACTAGCCCTGATTTTATAATTTATATTTCTGGTTTTTAAAAGCTCATTGAAATTTTAAATTAGGCTATATTAATGCCATGTGAATAAATTATATTTCTGATTTTAAGATTAGATTCAATAAATGTGTGAACCTTTAAATAGTTATTAACTTAAAAATAGATCACTGATAATATTTGTCTCATGCCTTTTGGGCACCTATTTTCTATGATTTGGGGAAAAGCATTCATTTTTATTTACATCAAAATTAATAAAATTGAGAAAAATGAAGATATTACTTATTTTGAGGAGCAGATGAATGAAATAAATGAATGAAAATTGTTTCATCCATGGTTGCAAACTCATTTATAAAAGCCCTCCAGAAATAGCTGAAGAATTTGCCATGCATATATTAGTGAAATCCAAATATTAATAAATACTTAGTTCTTTGAAATACGCCTCAAATGTGTGTCGGTATAAACATATCTTCCTCAACAGAGTGGTTTGAAAATATTGGCTAGAATGATTTAACTGAAATGTTTGCAGTTGAGTATTTTTTAAATAAATAAATTATATTAACCACAGTTTGAAATATACCAAAAGCATAAATTCCTTCACTATGATTCTGCTGTTCTAGATGAGAGGTCCTGACTTTCATCTTGGCTTCTAAGTTGATAAAACAAAATGTTGCAGAGACTCTGGGGAATGAGGAGTGGGTCACATGTGTGGTTACATTTAGGGTCCACAACCTCATAGGTGGTGTGACATTGGGCTTTGGCCTTAACCTTTCTGAGGCTCAATGTCCTCATCTGCAACTGCTTGTGCAGTCCCTGTGAGGACTGAGTGATAGGACAAGCTGAAAACACACAGTCTGGCATATAATAGGTGCTCAATAAATGTTCCCCTCCCTCTTTCTTTTCCTGGGGATTCCTTGGTCACTATGATCCCACCATTAGTCAGCAGCAGTGGCTGCACTCATACTGTTGCTCTTTGTCTTTAATGGTTCTATTCACTAGCCATATGATACTTTCAGAATATTAATTAGTAAACAGAGAGGGAGTGTTATTTGGTTCAGATAACATTTGTTCCTTTGTTTAGAGTGTTAATAAATAAATTCTAGTTTGTATTAGTCCATTTTCACACTGCAATAAAGAAATAACTGAGACTGAGTAATTTATAAAGGAAAGAGGTTTAATTGACTCAGTTATGCATGGCTGGGGAAGCCTCAGGAAACTTACGATCATGGCAGAAGGTGAAGGAGAAGCAAGTACCTTCTTCACAAGGCAGCAGGAGAGAGAGCTAAAGAAGTGTCACACTTTCAAACCATCAGATTTTGTGAGAACCCACTCACTATCACTAGACGAGCAAGGGGAAAATCACCCCCATGATTTAATCACTCCCTTTCTTGATACTTGAGGAATGCAGGTCCCTCCCTTGACATGTGGGGATTACAGTTTCAGATGAGATTTGAGTGAGGACACAGAGCCTAACCCTATACAAGTTGTATAGAGCAAGTTGAAATTATGGGATAAAAGTTTCTCCTTGGTAATTTAATTATTGAGATCTAGTTGAGGCTCTTCTCTTCTTGAGGATCTCTCTTCCTTTGTTATGTGAGGGGTATCATATCGTGGATAGTCTTTCTTTAGGTGAGTCTTATTTATACCTGATATGAAGAGACGCTGTCCTCTCAATGGGAGATTTGCAGAATTATGCTAACTCAAAGGGTTATTAGGCAAAATTATTCTTCAGGGAGAGTATAGCTTGACAAGCAGGTGAGAGACACTCAGGAACTTTAAGAAAATAAGGACCTTTTATGGTGGTCATGTGTTCGGCCCTAGCTGCCATGCCCTTGGGCCTCAAATTATGGAAAAGTATCTGGAAAAAGCAACTTTTCTGATTCATTGGCCTTTGGAATTGGTTTGTGACTTATAGACTCTACTTAGAACATGATTATGCCATTTCCATCTTCATAAATGTGGCATATTCTTGAATCTAAGCTGCAGGGATAGCTTTATGAAACGAAATTGCTCCATAGTGCTTTAAATGGAAATTGCTGCATCAGCTACATGGCAGTATCTATTCTGGAAGCTAATTGAAATTGCTCTGGCAGATGCCGGAAACAAATGCTGGGTTACATTAGCTTATGAGGGTCACTTTCTCCACTGTGTCACATGCAGAACTCATCACACTGTCCTGCGTTCTGGGAATGCGCACAGGGCTAGGGCTAGGAGAAAGGGAATTTGGCCATTGCCCTCCATACAGCATGTACTTCCAATGGCATCCAGCTCTGTCTGTGACTGACAGATGCCTTGTATACAATAATAATGCCTGTTTCCCATAACTACCACCCAGGTTTGTGGATATTGATTCAATGTGAAAGTGTTTCAAAGATAAAACTTACTGGGCAAGTGAGTAATTTAATTTTTTAATATTGATTCTGCCATTATATCAACATTCATTTAGTCTTTTGTTCAACAAACATTTATTGAGTGCCTAATAATAATGCAAACTTTATATTCAATGAAGTTCAGCTTAGAATATACTCAAACAGGCTACTTTCTATGTTTTGACTCATTTAATCATCATAGTAACTTTAGAATCTCTATTTTATAGGTGAGGAAACTGATATAACTAAGGCAAAGAAGTGAAATGAGTTCTTCAAACGTTGGTTGAGTGCTTTGAATGTGCTCGGCACTGGGATGGATGCTAGGAATACACAGAGCAATAAGATACAGTGCCATGCTCACCGGCATTAGTGTGTAGGTTTGGAGGAAGGATAAGAACAGAGAAATTGACCAGCCTGTGTTTAAACCAAAAGGTGGACAGGCAGCTCAGTGTGGAGGGGAATCTCATAAATTAGGGATAATTAGTAGCACTTGAGAATGAGTAGTGGGGGTACCAGGAGGGGGAGCAGATTCCCAGAGATTGGGAGGAAGGTGGGACTCATTGGAGCCTGGGGCTTCGCTGGGAAGCAGGCTGCCTACAAGAGTACTTTGCAGCCAGTGGTGAAGATATTGGAGGTCAAAATAAAGCAGGTGATGAGAAACAGAACAGACAGAGCAAGGTATGATCCGAAACTCAGGGTGATTGTCCCCTCTGTGTAACCATGTTGTGAGGAGATGGAGAGTACCACTAATACCCAGTCCTTGGTGGGAGCCCAATACCTAGTCAGTCTAGAGAGTGTCAGTCCCTTCCCTGACCAATATGAAGCCCGCCCCTCAGGGCACCTGACTGCCCCATGAGCTCAGTGAGGATATTTAAAGAAACCACCCAAGCTTGTTCCCGTGAGCTTTCCCCTTTTTACTAAGTCATCTGAACAACACCCTTCTCCTTAGGAGATTCATCTCTTCAAAGTACTGTTTTCCTGTATCAATGGTTTGTCAACATTTCTAAGTTATTTAATCTTTTAAAGAGGATGTATCTTACTAGGAAGTTGGAATTCTTTGCAAAAACATAGCAAAATGGGAGCTATCCTTCCAGATCATTTAAAAACGGCACTTCTACAACCTTATTTTTTTTTAAGTATGAAGCAGGACATCTAACATGAGAAAAAATAGAAATCACCTTGTATTTGAAATGAATTATTGACATGAATTCTGCATTTATAGCTGAACCTTCTAGTAGCCAAGATAAAAACAGAGAAATGCATTGGGTTATTTAGTTTTCATATTCCAGCAGAAAAGAAGCACACACCTTGATCTTGAGAGAAACTTCTCGAGTTTTGTATAAGATCCACAGCAGATATACAGATACTCATGAGGCAGATATGTGGATACTCGTGAGGACACTTTTAAGTAAAGATATTCCTTGATATTCCTAAGGTCACAAATTAATCCAGGAAGAGATCCTTGTTATCTGTCTCTAAATAAATAGAATTGAAGAAGGAAAATTGTGCTATTTCTGCTTTTCTGTTATTTCTAAGAGTGAGGAAGAGCTGGCCCCTTTAGAAATTCTTCAGAAACAGACCAGTCAGGGGAAAGCTGTTGGCAGTATCAGGGCCTAGAGATAACTGTTTAACTGTTGGCTGCAAGAGAGGCCGGACCATCATCATGGTTACCCTGTGTCTGGAGAGGCCATCACAAAATGGAGCCTACTGCCTGACAAGCGGGAGGCCACCTACTGATGATAGCTCCTCAAAGGCTGATACCCAGTCCTGAGAGTTCTCCAAGGCCCTGCTGGCTGTCCCTGATTGAGTCACTGCAGAGGGTCTGGTGGGGTCCTAGGAGACAGCAGGAAGCTTCAGCTGCCTACCATTTGAATTGTTAAGGCTTCTATGTGAAATATAAAGTTTTTAATAAAAATAAGTTGAATGTTGGTGTTTGGTCCTTGAAGCCACGTATAGCCCTTGTGGGAATGAGCAGTGACAATGTTCGTGGCATCACAGTGCCCTTCCCCTGCTTAGGGAAGCCCCATGGGTTCCATCCTTCCTTTCCTCTAGCCTCTCTTCCTCCATCCATCACCCGCTCTCCACGGCACTTCTGCAACTCTGAGCACTGTCCTGCACAGCTCCCTTGCTCATTTTCTTCTTGTCCTTCTCCCCATCCGTGGGATGATTCTTGTCTCTTCTGCTCACAGATTCTGGCCCCAGCCTTACTCCCGTATGACCCCTTCCCCAGCCCGCTTTGATCACTTGTCTATTTAGCGCTGCTCTCACAATGAAGCGCACAGTTCACAGCATTTGATTCGCATTTCTATGCCTGTAACCTGTATTTATTGTGCACCAGTTATGTGCAAAGCCTGGGCAGAAATTCTGCCTTCAAAGCATTTACAGCAGTGAAGGAGATAAGCCACAAGTATACCTAATTCTGCTTCACGGTAGAAGTAGTAAATGCCATAAGAGCCATAAGATACATTACAGAGGGAGAAAACACTTCTAGAAGGACCCAGAGTGATTTCATGAAGGAGACTGTGTTCCCCAAAGCAGAGCTTTCTCATTGATGTGCTAGGAGTTGAATGCAGGCGAATGAAGTAGCCATCACCTCTGCTGGAAGGACCTAGCTGACTTGGAGGCTTACCTCAGGGGCTGTACAAAGAGCTTCATGTCCTCTGTGTGTCCCCAAGTGGAACTGGTCAGAACACCTTCTTAAAGATGGGGTCAATTTAGATGTTGGGACTATGTACGAGGAAGAGTTAGAAGGGAGACAAAGTTAGAAGAAGGAACCATGACTCCAGTGTGTTTGTGTATGTGAGTGTATGTTTGTGTGTGTATGACTGTGTATGTGCCTCTGTGTGTGTGTGCGCGTGCACGTGTGCGCATGTGCATGTACGGAGCAATACAGAACATAGCAAATTGCAAACAAGCAATCACAAAGGTGGGTTGGAGCATCATCACAGAGGGTCTCACGTGTCAGGCTAATCACTTGAATTTTGAGCAGAATGATGTAATCTGAGCCAAGCTTCTTGTACGCTTTTACATACTTCTCGGGTTAATAGGGGGAGTGAGGCTGGAGATGAGAAGACCTTGGAGAAGGGTTATGAAATTTCAGAAGTATGAAATAATGAAACGTGAAGTAAAACAGTGACAGTGAGATCATGAGGTTGGACGGATGCTGGAGGTGTTTTGGAAAGATAGTCAATGGCGCTTGACTTCTGATTGGAGGAAATCCAGTGTATGAATCAAGATTGGAGATGGGGGAAGGAGAAAGGGAGAGTCAGGGATGATGCCAGAGCCTTCAGCCTGGTAACTGGGTGATGCTTACAGCTGCAGCCACTGCCAGGAATCCATACAACAGCCATCCCTCCTTCTCTCTTGCTGACACAGAGCTATCCCCCGTCCTAGAGAATGACTTGTTATTGGCCTGAGCCTGTCAAGGCCATTCATTTTTCTTTGCTAGTGATGGTTTGGGAGTAGACATATGACCCAGGTCAGGTCAACAAGCCAGATAAAAGAAGTCAGCTAGGGGTTCTCTGCCAAAGGAGAGCCGCCGAGGAGCAGCCTTTTGTTCCCTGCTCTCCCTCCCTTCTCTGGGTGCTGTTTTGTACTATAATGATACCTGGGGCCATGGCAGGCATTTCTGGACCATGAAGGGGAGGCCAAGAGAATCATGGACAAACCAACTAGAGTTCTGACATTATTGAGCTCGGAACCAACTGGAGAACCATGTGTCTTCAGCCTGTCTGCTAAGTGAGATCAGATGCGTCTGGACTGTTAGTATTTTGTTACCTGTAGCCAGACATATCTGAACGGATAAAATGATTCTCAGGAATGTGAAAACGGAGGAGGAACACATAATTGTGCTGGTGCCAGTAGATGAAGAGAGAAGATGAAGAGTTTTGCCCGGGCTGTGCCTTCTTGTTTTCCTAGGTTGTCTTCTGATTCTCTCTCACCAGCTGGAGCCTGATATTCCCAAAGATAGGCAGTGTACAGCCATCCCTCACTATCTGTGAGGAATTGGTTCCAGGATCCCCACTGTGGATGCCAAAATCCTCAGATGGGTGCTCAAGTCTGTGATACAAAATGGAATCATATTTTCATAAATCCACACACATCCTTCTGTATACTTTGTCATCTCTAGATTACTTATGCTACTTAATACAATGCAAATGCTACGTAAAGTCATGATACTCTGTTTTTATATGTATCTTTTTATTGTTCTATTGTGGTTTTTTGGAAAAAGTATTTTCTTTCCATGGCAGGTTGAATCCTGGGATGTGAAACCCACGGATATGGAGAGTCAACTGTAGTCAGTACTGTTCTTTTCAACACAACAGCAGAAAGTATCTTGAACTGACTTATACTCCAAAGCAGAATTTATGCTAAGTCTCAAGGAATATCTTCTAGAAGCCAAGTGTAGGAAGCTGAGACTCAGGAAGGAATGGAGTCTGGGACTGTCAAACCCACCAGGAACTTTTTCCCGTCACTCATCCCTGGTGAAAATGGGCTTTCTCTCTTTCTCAGGCCATGCGGCAGGAAGATGCCTGCCCAGCAGCACCTCTGGTTCAGGAGACTGACTCAAAATGTCACTTGGTTCTTGTATTAGTCCATTTTCATGCTGCTGATAAAGACATACCCAAGACTGGGTAATTTATAAAGAAAAAGAGGTTTAATTAACTCACAGTTCCACATGGATGGGGAGGCCTCACAATCATGGTGGAAGGTAAAAGGCACATCTTACATGGTGGCAGGCAAGAGAGAATGAGAGTGAAGCAAAAGGGGAAACCCCTTATAAAACCATCAGACCTAGTGAGACTTATTCACTATCATGGGAACAATATGGAGGAAACAGCCCCCATGATTAAATTATCTCCCACCAGGTCTCTCCCACAACATGTGGGAATTATGGAAGCTACAATTCAAGATGAGATTTGGGTGGGGACACAGCCAAACCATATCAGTTCTAATCCGACATTCTTGGACAGACAATCTAGCCTGGCTTAATTCACTAAGACTGTGAAATTACAGTTTATAAGCCTGTCAGCTGTGTGTTGTAGGGGAGGAAAGAGGGGATCAAGAGGGGTCCTCATGAGCCTCCCAGACACCCCAGAGCCTGTCTGCTATTCTTATCAGTCATTTAGCTATTCTCTTCCAGTAATTTCTCCCACACCATGGGATTCTTAATAAATAACTAGCCCCATATGACAAATAATGTTAATAATATTAATAGTCAAGTCATTACTTGACTATCAAAGGACTTTGACACAAAAATTGTATTTCCATATTTTAGGACGTGTGCTTTGAATTGTAACACATATTACACTAACATTGTAAGAGGAGTTTGTTCTGCCTCCCACCCCACTGACATACACAGGAAGGACTAGACTGAGTAATCTGATATTATCTTTGCCATTTTCATGATTTATTTTCTTGTTAGAACACATTCATTGAAGGAAATAATATAACTCAGCAGATACTTGCAGCAGTTCTTTCTAAAAACAAAGTATATTGCAGAAAAATAAGCTTTTGCTCATCATAACTGAATCTATTATGCCTGGTGTATCTGAAAAAACTTAAGATTTCAAAGAGCCATTACATTTAAGTAAGATTGAGCACGTTAGAAAAATGAAGAATTGGTCAGGAGATCGAGACCATCCTGGCTAACCCGGTGAAACCCCGTCTCTACTAAAAAAAAAAAAAAAATACAAAAAAAAAAAAACTAGCCGGGCGAGGTGGCGGGCGCCTGTAGTCCCAGCTACTCGGGAGGCTGAGGCAGGAGAATGGCGTGAACCCGGGAGGCGGAGCTTGCAGTGAGCAGAGATCCGGCCACTGCACTCCAGCCTGGGCGACAGAGCGAGACTCCATCTCAAAAAAAAAAAAAAAAGAAAAAAAAAAGAAAAATGAAGAATTGGTAAGTGGTAGATGGTAGTTAGAATATTTCAGTTAGGCTGAAATTTAAGTGGGACTTATTTCCTGGATAAGTTTATTTTACAGTCTTTTTAAAAAAAAATTTTCTTTTTCTTTCTTTCTTTTTTTTTTTTTTTTTTTTTGAGATGGAGGCTCGCTCTGTCGCCCAGGCTGGAGTGCAGTGGCGTGCTCTCGGCTCACTGCAAGCTCCGCCTCCCGGGTTCACGCCATTCTCCTGCCTCAACCTCCCAGAGTAGCTGGGACTACAGACGCCCGCCACCACGCCTGGCTAATTTTTTGTATTTTTAGTAGAGACGGGGTTTCACCATGTTAGCCAGGATGGTCTCAATCTCCTGACCTCGTGACCCGTCCGCTTCGGCCTCCCAAAACGCTGGGATTACAGGCGTGAGCGACTACACCCCGCCTAATTTTTCTTTTTTTTTTTAATTGAGAGGGAATCTTGCTCTATTGCCCAGGCTGGAGTTCCACGGTGCGATCTTTGCTCACTGCAGCCTCTGCCTCCTGGGTTCAAGCGATTCTCCTGCCTCAGCCTCCCAAGTAGCTGGGATTACAGGTGTGTGCCACCATGCCCAGCTAATGTTTGTATTTTTAGTAGAATCGGGGTTTTGCCATTTTGGCCAGGCTGGTCGCAACCTCCTGACCCCAAGTGATCCACCCACCTCTGCCTCTCAAAGTACTGGGATTACAGGCATGAGCCACCATGCCTCACCAAAATTTTTAAATTCTGAAATCAAAGGAGAGTAAATGATCTAAAAACCACAGTTAGGCTTGTAACTAACTTAACAGTGGAGTGTGCTCAGAAGGCCAAGCCCAGTTGAGGGTCCTGATTAGGGCATGCTGGCTTCCACCACCCCACCCCCACCCCTAGCCCACCCCCCCAGGGGATGTGGAAGTGCCCCAAAGGACACAGGCCACAGGAACAAAGGCTCAGCCACCTGGAGTGTGCGTTTTGCTGCTTCAGAATTAAAATAATTAAAAATGTTACTTTTCATAGTTTAGCTCCCACTGTTGAATGAGAACATGTGATGTTTGGTTTTCCATTCCTGAGTTACTTCTCTTAGAAGAATAGTCTCATATCCCATCCAGGTTGCTGCGAATGCCATTAATCCATTCCTTTTTATGGCTGCGTAGTATTCCATCGTATGTATATACCACAGTTTCTTTATCCACTGGTTGATTGATGCACCTTTGGGTTGGTCCCACATTTTTGCAATTGTGAATTGTGCTGCTATAAACATGATACAATGGACTTTTGGGATTTGGGGGAAAGGGTGGGAAGGGGGTGAGGGATAAAAGACTACACATTGGGTTCAGTGTATACTGCTCAGATGATAGGTGCACCAAAATCTCACAAATCACCACTAAATCACTTA
This sequence comes from Chlorocebus sabaeus, assembly GCF_047675955.1. Classification (NCBI taxonomy): domain Eukaryota; kingdom Metazoa; phylum Chordata; class Mammalia; order Primates; family Cercopithecidae; genus Chlorocebus; species Chlorocebus sabaeus. Next base: position 76,623,371 of record NC_132916.1, read on the forward strand.
CTCATGTGACCAAACACTACCTGTTCTCCAAAAACCTATGGAAATAAAAAATTTAAAAAAAAAATTATTAAAAAAATAAAACATGGTTAGATTATGGAGAGAATGCAAGAAGTGCTTGAGTTTTTAAAATGAAAACAAATAATAAAATAAAAACTGCCTGTTTAGGGCAATCCTTCTCTAGCTCTGCATGCAGAACTGAGGGTGGAAGCAGGTGTGACACTTGAACAGACTGGGCAAAACAGGTGCCTTTTGTTCCAGACCAGTTATTCCATTGGTGTGGTTTGTATGTGGGGTTCCTGGAGGGTTTACATGAATCCTGATGATTACCCGCATGAATATCCCAGGCCTGAGAAGGGCCCAGGGTCTCCCAGGGATAATGGAATCAGTCTGCTCATATTTAGTGCTTCATGTAGACATGGTGTGTCCACTGTTTAGGCTTTTAGTCGCCATGGTAAATGCTGCTGCTTCCATTTCCGATGCTTTCATAATGTTAGGATCACTCAGTATTAGTGCCAGGAGGGACTCATGGTTCATTTAGTCCAACTCTCATGCCACCAAATAAAGTCAGCACTGGCACTGGAAGAAGTCATATTATTAGGTGAGCTTCTGAAATTACTGAAGTTATTAAGTCAGTCAATTGTTTATTAGGAGAATTGGCTAGGAGTCTGGTTTTTTCTAACTTGGAGCTGCAATTCTTTTGAGAAAATAAAAGTGTAGATATGAGGATATGTTAAGGCTCCTAAACAGCATTAGCTAATCCAGCTTTCCTCAGTGCCACCCTTAATACTGCAGCCTTATCCCCAGTCAGCAAACTCCAGCCCCTCTCACAGCCTACTTTTAGATAACTCACAAACTCAGCACTTTTAGGGGATCGTTAAAAGAACACACACATACACACACACACCACAAAAACAAAGATGAATCTGTAGCAAAGACCCTCTCTGGCCTTCAAACCTAAAATATTTACTATCTGGTTCTTTAGAGAGTTTGCTGGCCCCTACAGCATTGCGGCAAACTGTGGTAACTCCACATCCAGTCCCACCCTTGCAACAGAACCCCACTTTTGTTCCAGGCCTCAGGGTGCCTAGCTCCAGAGAGTGGGTCAGAACCAGTCGTGACAATCCGGTCCATGCTTCTCAGCTTGTTTGCTGTTAAGGGTCGCCATGCGATGTAGTTCTGACCTATGACACCTAAGCAGAAGTCTTCTGATTGACGGGGTGGGGAGTTGAGGCAGGGTATAGGGAAAGCTTTGCTTTCTGTTGTATTTATTTGACAGTGCTGGCCTCACTTCTTTGAGTGTGATATGATGGCTGGAGTTGCAGCAGCTCTCTTGTTGACATGAGAAACTGGCCAAAAGGGTCACAGTGTCATTGGCCCTTACATTCCTGAACCAGTGCCAGCAACCCCCATCTCAAGATGTCTTGCTATGTGTGAGGAAATTAAACTCATGTTTTCTTAAGCCACTGTAATTGTTTTAGCTGTTAAAGCAATTACAGTCTAATATTTTCTTACTGATAGAGGCAACATTTAACCTCAAAAATCCCAATTGCTTTCCTTTTTTTTTTTTTTCCAAGGAAATAATTTTGGGTCAACCAAGAGTTACTGGACATTTTCTGATCTATGTTTTTGTAAACAATTGCCCCCATCCCCTCATTATGTAGTCAAACATAGATTTAGCTTTTGTAACTAGTGTGATTTTTATGCCATTTAGATCAGCTGTATAGTCTTGAAAAATTACTTACCTTTTCAGTTTTCAGATTTCTAAAATGGAAATAATATTAGTACCTACCTTGTAAGGTCCTTTTGAATATTAAAAAGAACCAATGCCTTAATATAAAAAAAAATTAAGGCATTGACTAATTGTGGTGGCTCATCTCTGTAATCTCAGCACTTTGGGGGGCCAAGATGGCAGGGTCGCTTGAAGCCAGGAGCTCAAGACCAATCAGGGCAACATAGCGAGACACTGTTTGTATGAAAAAAGAAAGAAAGAAAAACAAAAACGAAGGCATCTGAAGTACTTAGCATACTGCCTGGCACATAAATAGCACTCAAAAATATTTGGTGGTGTTGCTGTTGCTTTGTTGTTATTCTATTCCTCTTCCTCTTCCTCTTCTTCTTTATTTCTCTGGGTCTTTACTAAAGGAAAAAGTACTTTAGGTCATATGGGAAACCCATCCCTTTGCTAATGGCATGAAGGCAATGGCCTTAGAACTACTCAGAAAATATTTACCTAAAGAGGAGAAGCTTTAACTTTTAAGTTTGTTGTTGGAAATAACCTGAAGCGCTCTCATTCTTGGGTGGAATTTTCATTTGAATATTGATATGGACAGATTTGGAGTACAGAAGACAGCAGAGGAAGCACTTTTTTTTCCCCCTCTTTCCTTGTGTCAAAAGTTACCTGGTAAACTGAATAAAAATATTTAAGAGAGCATCTCATGACCAACTGAAGGCCCTTGCTTAGGTTTACCACACAGTGATGGCTTTAGAGGACCGGGGTAGTGTGGCACCTGAGAGATATACATTTTTTGTGTAGGAATTTTTATCATACTAATTTATATTAATCATAAAGAACCCTTGGGGGTTTGACAGGAAAGCGAATCTATTTAGTAAAATTAGGAACTGGGAAAAAATAGTGTCTCTTTTTTCAAATGATGCTTCAAAAGGAGGAATATTTCTATTGCAATAAATTATTTTTTGATTGCCTCTATACTTCTTCCTGCTCCACATTCCCATTCTGAATGGCATCATTAAACAGTGCCCGGTGTGAATATTAATGTGAGTCAGGAGAAGTCTGCCAGCCACACACAATGCATTCAAATGTTGGCTTTACATAATTATCCTTCCTTTTCCCTGTGTTTTTTATGATGCCCAGTCTAGATTTTGCAGTGCTCTCTAGTAAATCTGCAGTGAAAATTTCTCTGTATCTGGATGACAGCCTAAAGTATTGCTCGCCATACACCTGGATACATTTGTCTGAAATAAAGGAAGCCAGTGGCAAAAATGAAATTTTATTAGAGTTTTAAAAATACTATTTACAGTTCATGGATGTTTTACTTCTTCTTTGTACAGATGTTTCCTGCCGGTCAATTATTGTTCCATATCTCTGTGTGTAAAAGGGTTAATAATAAAGGCTGTTGTATTCCCCTGCCCAGGATTTGTTCAAAATACTTATTGACTACTGAATGAAAGTCCTGATAAATATTTTCAGCCTATGAAAACATATAGTTCCTCACAAATGAAATATTATATCTGTGGTCCAACAGACACTGTTGGTAGGTTTGCTTGTTTGTTTTCCCTAATGTTGATGAAGTTTCTGTAATCTAGTCACAGGCTTTTGGTAAGGATCCAAATAGGGAACAAGAGAACTTCTAGTTCCTCTAAGCAACTTGAGATAAATGAATTACAATCTAACATACTAAAGAAAGTGAAAACCCTATTTCTAGATCATTATTGTTCATTTTTAAAGGATCTGTGGTTAACATGAAAGATAATTTTTAAATTTCTAGGGTTTGGCAAATGTAGTCCTGATTTTCAAAAATGATAAACTTTATGCCTGTTCCAACCTAGCATAAGACAGACTCTTAAACATATTTTGAGAATGAAAGAAATGAAAAAGCAACAGATCACCCAGGAGCCACATGGATCTCCTAAGATTATTTGCTTTGGTGATGGGATTACTGGAGTGATAGGGAGGGAAAGGTCAGGACAGTCTATCTGAATCTTAAAGGCATTTATCAGAGGTTATCTTGATATTCTCATAGAAAATAGAGAAATTTGGCCTAAATCAATGCTTTTCAACAATCTGTTGAACACAAAGGATTTTGTTCAAACAAAAGATTATAAGGAAATACAATACCCATCCTCCCCTCCAAAAAAGGAAGAAAAAGATCTGGCCATAGGAATAGGGGAGAGGCCACCTCACTCTGCTGACCCATGGAACTCATCATTCTCTGTGGAGAACAGGTGGCAAATCACTGGCCTATATGATGACGTATTTGGTTGGGTTCATAATTGATTGAATAGCCATACCCAAAGAGTGCTCATTATCATATTTCATGACAATCTGGAATGCATTCTCCAGTGGAATGTCACAGATCTTTATCTCTAGTTCTCATGTTTCCTATTTTTAAAATTTCTTGGTAAAATTTTAAATTGGTGATCAAATTTCTGAACATGGGCTGGGTGCAGTGGCTCATGTGTATAATCCCAGCATTTTGGGAGGCCAAGGTGGGAGGATCACCTGAGATCAGGAGTTTGAGACTAGCATGGCCAACATGATGAAACCCCATCTCTACTAAAAATACAAAAACCAACCAAACAAAAAACATTAGCCAGGCATGGTGGTGAGCACTTGTAATCTCAGTTACTCAGGAGGTCGGGGCAGGAGAATTCCTTGAACCCGGGAGGTGGAGGTTTGTAGTGAGCTGAGATTGTGTCATTGCACTAGAGCCTAGGCGACAAGAGCAAAGCTCCATCTAAAAAAGAAAAAAAAAATCTGAATGTGAATCTAGGGGAAATATTAATGTATTGGAAAGCAAATTCAGACTCTAAAGAGGTCTCAAAAGGGTAGAATGACAAAAAAATCCAATAGGATGAAATTCAGTGGGGACAGATGAAAAGCCCACATTTAGATTCATAAAACCAATACATGTAAGACATGCAGGATATAATTCAGCAACAAGTATGAGAAAGGTTTGGCATTTTCAGTTGATTTTAAAGGGAAAACTAGTGGAGAGTAGTAAAAGGATACTATCTAGGACAGGTGACAGAGGACCTTATATTATTTGATGGTCAGAAGTAACCTAACTGTTGTGTTCAGCCTGGTAATAACAATTCTGGAACACTTACTCTGTCAGACGTAGTGCTTTTTCTTTCATTTTACATGGACTGTTATCCCTAGATAACATGTCCTGACCATGTGGTTTCCTCTTGTGGGGCTGTGTCAAGAATCTCCTGTTATAGCACCTCTTCCTTCCAGCTTGGAGGGGATAAGGGAAGGTATAATGCCTACCCTTTGAACCTTCAGCAGTTATGCGCTCTGGAGGATCCAAATCTAACATTGACCCATTAAAGAGTTTTCAAAGAGTCACGACCCATAGGTTTTCTTTTTTTGTTGTTTTGAGACGGAGTTTCACTCTTGTCGCCCAGGCTGGAATACAATGGCACGACCTCCACTCACCGCAACCTCCACCTCCCGAGTTCAAGCGATTCTCCTTCCTCAGTCTCCCGAGTAGCTGGGATTACAGGCATGCGCCACCATGCCTGGCTAATTTTGTATTTTTAGTAGAGATGAGGTTTCTCCATGTTGGTCAGGCTGGTCTCGAACTCCTGACCTTAGATGATCCGCCCACCTCAGCCTCCCAAAGTGCTGGGATTACAGGCATGAGCCACCGCACACAGCCAGGTTTTCTTAAGAGGAAATAATTCTAGTTTTTCATCTATTCATGACAAAGAATGGATCAAAGGGTCATGGATGATTCATACTACTGGATTGATATGAGAGAGACTTGTGACAACAGACTGTGGTGTTAACTGTTTGCTTCTAGCCTACTGAGTCATAAACTTAAAAGTTTGTGCAAATGGCTAATGTTCTTCTTAAAATAATAATAAGCCTTAAAAATAATATTCTTTTTCCGTGGCAGATGTTAGATTAGTACCACTTACAACTTAAATTTTAACAGGCTATTGGGCAGAATTTCTACATAAAAATTTGAATTCAAACATCTTAAAATTAATGTAAGTCCTTCTTTCCCACTCCCCTTTCCACAGTCATGCCTTTTCACCTTCTTAACCTCCTCCTTTCTTCCTTCCTTATTAATCACCTTTGATGCCACAGGTTCTGTAGAACAAAAATAGAGTGAAACTTAGTCAGTCAGTGTTCAGATGTAACCCTGAAGAGGTAAATTGAATGAAATGACAGAAATACAGGCAGTTTCAGTTTTTTGGATGCCTTCTTAAGGGGAAACATTGAAAAAATAGACCACCTTATTCGATGGCAAAGGCGTGATGAATTTTGTTCCCAAATATACCAAATACAGCATTTTAGAGGCAAAGTGCCCAAATCTTTTGTCTTAAAAGTGTAGTAATTACTTTAGACAATCTTTCACCAGAATTATAAGCCGTGTGCTTTGAAAAGATGAAAAATTCCAGCAGGCACCACCTGCTATGTCTTCTTTTTGTGAAGTTTCCTGACCTGAGGGCTCTTTCGGGCTGTGGTTTCTTATTCCTTCTGTCACCAGCAGGGGAAATAGCCAATGACACTATTAGTTTTGTTGGTTGTTGAATGATTGGGAGTGACTAGGGACATCTTCTGCTCACACTAGCACAGTCTAGCATTTCGTGGAGATAGCCTGAGGGAGGAAGCTTACACCACCATAGGCTGCCAATGGCTATTTTTCCAAATAAAGGAAAGTACTGATATTAGCGTGGAAGTAATTTCCTCTGGAGACCAACATACAACAGCTTCCATGCAAAGTGTTGATCCCAATCTGGTAATTTCTATATAGGTTTAAAATTTCAGATAATATTTTTTTTTCCTACAGTCATAGAGCAAGCTTTGATGCCTATTCTCCTTCCTTTTCTTTTCCTTCATCTTGCATTCTGTGTGTGTGTGTTCAAAGGACTGTATTCATTTTTTTCATTTGTTTTATTGAGATAGAATTCACGTACCATACAATTCACCTGTTTTAAAGTGTATACTTTCATGGTTTTACTATATTCACAGAGTTGCATAACCATCACCAAAATCAATTTTAGAACATTTCAGTCACTTGTATCCTTTAGCAGCTACTCTTCATTTTTCTCTGGCTTCATTCCCACCCCTACTCCCAACCCTCCGAACCTACTAATCTCCTTTCTGCTTCTATAAATTTGCCTACTGTGGACATTTAATATAAATGAAATCATACAATGGGTAGTTTTTTGTGTCTGCTTTTTTTCACTTAGCATAATATGTTTAAGGTCTGTATTAGTCCATTCTCACATTGCTATAAAGAATTACCTGAGACTGGGTAACTTACAAAGAAAAGAGGTTTAGTTGACTCACAGTTCTGCAGGCTGTACAGGAAGCATAACTGGGCAAGCCTCAGGAAACTTACAGTCATGGTGGAAAGTAAAGAGGAAGGAGGCCCCTCTTACATGGCCGGAGCAGAAGGAAGAAAAGAGGGGGAGGTGCTACACACACTTTTAAACAATCAGATCTCATGAGAACTCACCCACTATCACGAGAACAGCAAGGGGGAAATCTGACCCCATGATCCAATTATCTCCCATCAGGCCCCTCCTCCAACACTGGGGATCATAATTTGACATGAGATTTGGGTAGGGACAAAAATCCAACCAAATCAAGATTCATCCACATTATAACATGTATCAGAAGTTTATTCCTTTCTATGGCTGAGTAATATTTCATTGTATGGATATACCACATTTTAGTTCTTTCATTTTCTTGAAGCACTGAAGTTTTATCTTTTCTACTAGAGTATAACTATTTTGAAGAGAGGGATTTTACCCCTTACTAAGCTTGTATTTTTCACCCCATAGAATGCAGCACCTGCAACATAATAGACATTCAATATTGTTGAACTGATGCTACAGAAGTCAATGTGGAAAAAATGAGTTCAGCATGTTTGTGATTTTGACAGAGTGAAGGTTGTTTAGGGAAGAGAGGAAAGGGAAAGTGAGAGAAGTGGTTTCATGTACTAGATTGAATGAGTATGAACTTAAAAAGGACAAAATAAAGAAGAGACTTGAAGCCCCTTAATAGTGCACAGAGGATCTTTGGTGAGAAGAAGGCTCATAGATAGAGTGGGAACAGCCAAACGGAGACACTCATAGACCAACACAGGCAGTTTGAGTAAGAGCCAAAGTGTTAGAGTACCCATCACAGATTACATAGAAAATTTTGGCAGAGATAACTGTGTACATAGTTTTGTTCCTTTAGTTTGTACTGTAGAGATATCCTGAAATTGCTGGGTTTGACTGTAAAACTAGTTCATAACTGAAACTTTCTGTAACTTGTCACTGCCCTCATCACCATCATCACTGTTGTCACCACCACCACCACCGTCATCATCATGAACATTTATCAAACACCTATTAAAATTTCATGAAAAATAGGCATTTCCTGGTGCCCAGGGCACTGTGTGACAACATTTTACATGAGTTATTTCATTATTCTTCTTAATAATCCTGTGAGGCAGGACCTATTAATATCACCAGTTTTACATATGAGAAAAATGAGGTTGGAATTTGAATTGCATTGGATTGACTCTGTTGCCTATGTATTTTCTAAAGTAGTTTTTAGTTGAAGCTCTCAAACTTTTAGTTTTATTTCCCCTTCAGTCTATTTCGATTTCATGCTGATTTCATTTTTATGATGGTTTGTATCATTGTCAACAAATATTCATACCCCTTCCACTCCCATTGTGGGTGCTTTCTACCCCACTAACTTGGGCTCACGTGACTGACCATAGCCAGTGGAATAGTAGGAGACATCATGTGAGCAGAGGCCTTAAACGTGCTTGCAACCTTTGGCTTGCCTTTCATGCACTGGTGATCCATGAGAAGAGGATGCCCAAATAGCTACTGCTCCTTTAGTTGTGACCTTAGAATGAATACATATGGAGCCGAATTGAGACAACCCCTCTGGGGCCAACACAGCTGATTTTCAACCTGAAGGTCACTCCGATCAGCTCAGCTATGCCAATCCATGAGCATGATAATCAATGTTTGATATTACAAGCTGCTGGGTTGGGGTAGTTTGTTACCCAGACTTATCTGGCAATAGTATCTATTACAATAGGATCTCTTTTTTCTGTCATTCATTTAGCAGTTGATTCAACCATGACTGATTTGATTGTGTACCATGTGCAAGTTAATATTGTAGGTATTGGACATATAAAGACACCCGTGGGAAAGCCTTTATTGTCTTGATGTCTAGTTTTAAGTTAGGAAAAACAATGTGTCTATACATTATTAGAAGGCAGGATAAAATCTGGTAAGTACCCTAGCAGGCCACTGTATCTATGCGCTGGGAGATCTGAGGAGAGGATATTATGACAGCGGAGGTATTCAGAAAGGCTGAGGGACTATGAACATGCAAGGTAATTCTGTAATAACTAGAATTTAATTCCTCTGAACATCAAGAAATGCCATTTTTGTAAGTTTTTCTATCCTATTTTTAGCAAATAGAGATTATGCCCTCATCAAAAATTTAAAAATTAAATATCCATTATCAAAAATTGAGAAATTAGAATCTCTCCCAGTAATTCGTTGGTATGAGCATGTAATCAAGACACATGCATGAAACTATAAGAATGAAACTACAAAATCTTCTCATTTTGTTCTTTTTCATATCTCCTGGCCTGGATTATAAAAATAAGATATCTGTTGTTGGATTGGTGCATCTGTCACTTTTTACCAATTTTTTTGTGGCCACTGCCTGGCATGGTGGGTAGAGGCTGCCTAATGGTTAGGCATTTGGGTTCTGGGGTGGGACAGACCTTGATGAAGATCCAAGCCTTTCAAATTACTTAACTTTTCTACACCTAATAATCCTTATAAAGGGTCAGTCATGTGGTTACCAAATGTTACGTTTTACTCAGTTTGGTCTAAACCCTTGATGAACAACCCTTGAGACCCAGTTAGCTGTCAACTACTGCTACCTACTATTGTATTATGGTCCACAGACTGATTTCAAATACTTTTCGCTTCAGACTGCACAATAGACTTAAGGAATTTTTTTTTTTAAAAGAAGACATCGTATTGGGTCTTAGAATCACTCATCCAGGGCAATAACGCTCTAGCCAAGCGAGAACAATGAAGAGGGAGAAGTGACAAGTCTGCAGGAGTGACAGCAGCCCCCAGCAGGCTGAGATCTGGGTGCCAGAAACCCATGGAGCTCACATGGAGTTCACGCGGCGCAGAATAGCCCAAGTGTGAGATGGCCACCATTCTCTAGCACCAGCCACATCACTCTAGTTATCAGGGCTCCCTCTGCCAAGCCCTCCCCACGTTAGCAAAGAAGAGATCCCAGGCCACAACTGAGGGCGTCCTGGTTGGGTGAGCAGAGTGCCTCATCATATTCAGCTCAATGGGACATACCAGGCCCTCCATAAACCTCACACTTAATGGAATAAGCTCATTTCAGCTCCATATCCCTAGTGAACTTACAGGCAGGTGTGACTTTATCTCTCTGAACCTCAGCTTTCCTAAATAAAAGTGGAGATGATAATACCTATTCGTCACACTCAGGGTTAAGGATGGAATGAAATACCGTCTATAAACAGGCTTCTGTAATGTGCTTATTTGGTGGTAGGGATGAAGGGCTATAAGGCTATTGCCATTTTGTGACTCCCCAGATGTGCTAAGGTATTTACATCTCAGCAGAGCTAAGCAAACCTGCAGTCTAAGTGGTAAGACATAGGCGAAGGATTGTACACCTTTTCATTCGGAGAAAGGTAAAAGAAACCGTTCGCCTCAGGAACACTTTTTAGCTTTTCTAAATCCACCCTCACACAGTGCAGTGGTATTCACCGTGATGGCGATAAGAGGACTTACGGGTTCATTCTCACTCTTGTGCACAGCAGCTGTCTCAGGAAAATGAATGGTAGGCTGTCACCAGAGTGCTTTTCTGAGTATGATTTAAGCATCTTCCTTTTCAAAAGCAAGTTCTGCTTTTTTTTTTATTTTTCATTTTAAACCAATTTAATACCTTTGTTCAGTACTAGCCATTATTAATTTCTCTCATGCACATATTTCAAATTCCTCACATGACAGTTTTGAGAAACTAATGAAAATTAGAGTGTGTTAGCATATCACATTCCTACAGAGACCTGCTAATACATTCAATTATACTTAGTAATGGTAATGGAGACTACAGAGAAAAGCCTTGCCGTTTATACCTGCTTGCCTGAGCATTCTCTCACTTTCTCTCTCTCTCTCGCTCCCTCCCTCTCTCTCCCCACCAACTATTTGGAAGAAATATAGCATAATGCAAAGGAAGTCATTTTTGATGCTATTTTTAAACGTGTCTATTTCTGAAAATGCATTGCTTCTTGATAAGAAACAGGATAGGATAGTGGTGGCACACGTAACTTACCTCTTACTTGTCAGTTCGGAGCATTAGCATTAGTCCATTTATCTAAACTACTGAAAATTTTCCTTCTTCTCACCAAAGGCTTCAAAGAAATTTAATAAAGGTATTTTTTTCTGCCTACATATATACTTCGGCAATTTGATTTTGTTTTAAAGTAGGATAATTACATTTTCTCCATCCATTCTGTGAATCACAGTTCCCTTGCGAATTCCTTTGAAAACCCTGATTAGGAATAGAAGATGTGAGTGACTGGTGTGTGATCGTGTTGATGTTTTCTCATCTCCTGAGCCTGGTTTGAAATTCAGCTCTGCCTAGCAGGGCTTGCCCTCAGTTTTGAGGCATTATTTTGAGATGTGTGGGCTCGAGTAACTGTGTGTGTGTGGCCAGCAGGTTGGCCAACTCATCTTCTGGTAAATAAGTGTGGGGGACCTCAATCCTTGATGTCAAACACTTTTATAGCCTATTATGGAATAAATTAAATGCAGATTTATTCTTCATAAATGTGTCAATTTCAATATTTTCTGTTTTACACGATGAACTTCTGGAATTCAGTGCTATTAAATTGATTTTGTGTTACCTGTAATATGCATTTTGACAAAAAAATTTAACAATACATTTCTTTACTAGATAATGACTTAGTAAGCTAGTGTTTTCTAATATGTATATTCATTTGTTTGCATCAGATCAAATACTGGCTTATTTTTCCCAGTGAGATAGAAAAATTAGGACAGATACATAGACTTTGGCTGACCTGGGTGAGTTCTGTGCCAGGCATTGTGCTATCTATTGTGATTCTAAAGATAGACAAGGCAGGGTTAATTATTTAAGCTGCATATTGTGAGCACTTGGCAAATGAAAGTTATTCATTTTCTGACCTTTTTTGAATTTTCTAGTCTTGGAATCCATGACAGGAAGCCAGAATTTCTAGCTTTGATGTGGTTTCAATTTGACGTAATCTAAGCAAAATACTGTAAGTATATGAATCAAGAAAATATAAAAGAACAATTAATGAAGTTGATTATTTTTAAAATGCTGAAGATTATTCATTATTTGGTCTATGAAAAAATATATATATATATATGTCCAAGATAGGATATTAACATTTTATTCTATGTAGCCCATGCATATATATATGCATGTGGATGGTATTTTCAATACACTTCATGCATAGCTGTGTTCAGATCCCTCAAAGCGCAGCCCGTGATGAGTCAGAAAGACTGTACCTACAGCTCTGGGGTCCTTGAGGAGCTATGGATCATCCCCATCTCGGTGGGCTTCAATCCCAAGGGGTGGGTGCTACATCTCCATCCTCCCTTGTCCCAGCAACGTTCTCCTCTTTTGTTAGCCAGGAATCCTGGAGGAATAACAAGAGCAGAGGGTAGCATAAGACTTGTGTTCCTTCCTAACTGCTGCCTTTCTGATTAGGAAGCATTGAGAAACGTACTTGTAAGTGTCTCCTCTGCATCTTACTTTGGAATAATTTTTCATGTAAATCATGAGATAAGAGTTATTCAGATTGATCAGTTTGAACATCCATTCCGTTTTGGTTGGCAGTCACACCCTAAACACTTCAGTGTAGATTTTTTTTTTTTTTTTAATTTCTTGAGATGGAGTCTCGCTCTGTTGCCCAGGCTGGAGTACAGTGGCTTGATCTCGGCTCACTGCAAGCTCTGCCTCCTGGGATCATGCCATTCTCCTGCCTCAGCCTCCCAAGTAGCTGGGGCTACGGGTGCCTGCCACCACACCTGGCTAATTTTTGTATTTTTAGTAGAGACAGGATTTCACCATGTTGGCAGGATGGTCTCGATCTCCTGACCTTGTGGTCCACCCACCTAGGCCTCCCAAAGTGCTGGGATTACAGGCGTGAGCCACCGTGCCCGGCCCAGCATAGATCAGTTTTAATAACCATGCAGAAACAGGGGCAATTTCTAATTGAGATTTTTTTTTGCTATTAGGACAGGTTGCCACTGACTGTAAAGGGCAAGAATATTGGAAGTTGTTTGTAAAGGTGGAGATGGGAGAAAAGAATGATTTGAAATCTGAACTGTTCAGCTGCAGTCACACACATTATAGCTAAAAAACTTCATGATAAATACTGACGGCTGGGTGCGGTGGCTCATGCCTGTAACCCCAGCACTTTGGGAGGCTGAGGCAGGCAGATCAGCCTCAGGTAAAGAGATCGCGACCATCCTGGCCAACAAGATGAAACCCTGACTCTACTAAAAATACAGATATTAGCTGGGTGTGGTGGCACGTGCCTGTGGTCCCAGTTACTCAAGAGACTGAGGAGAAGAATCACTTGAACCCAGGAGGCGGAGGTTGCAGTGAGCTGAGATCATACCACTGCACTCCAGCCTGGTGACAAAGCGAGACTTCATCTAAAAAAAAAAAAATTAGCCGGGTGTGGTGGTATACACCTGTAATCCCAGCTACTGTGGAGGCTGAGATAGGAGAATCGTTTGAACCTGGGAGGTGGAGGTTGTAGTGAGCTGAGATCATGCCACTGCCCTCCAGCCTGGTTGACAAAAGCAAAACTGTCGGGGGGGGGAAAAAAAAAAAGGACATAAAATTAAGCAGAAGTCTGTAAAATCTAGTCAAGATTCAAGGACGAAGCCTTAAGCATGGTTAATGCTAAAGTTTTTCTCACATATTGAAGAAGGACATACTATTAACTTCAACGTTCACCCAAATAAATCAGTATTACTGTATCCCGTCCCATTTAAAACAGGTTCAATGGGAAGCGTCATTATTAAAATAAATAAAATTGTATGATGTTGCTATTTCCTTAATACCCAAGTGGAAAAGCACCTAGAAAAGTTGCCAAGCCAGACAGCCACAGGCTTTGCAAGATTGTGCATCAATGCTATGACCTACAAAGTTAGACCTGAGGACTTTGTCTTTAAGATCACTTAGAGGCTTATCTTGTTGCTTAGCAATTAAGTATTTTTTAATTTAATGTTAGCTTCTCTTGTCCTGCTTCTTCACCTCCTCAAAAATCCCTCTGAAAATTCACTGGACTCTTATAGAAACGTTAAAATTGCATAATTGCAAGCTTGATTTCTTAATCCTCTGTAAACCTGCTTTAACATCCGGTAGACGTTAATAATGGTTGGACACTGATGGATAGTGATTGCTTTGTTGAATGGCGTAGGACACAGGATCTCAGAAGCTCAGCTTTTTAACCCAATCTCTAAATTCTTCCTCATATGAGAGCCTCCTGAAATGCTCAGCTCCAGCAATTAAGATACCTGATTCAAATATGGAGGTCCAACATTGGAAGGTTTCCTCCAAGAATTTCCTTTCTCACATTTCTTCATTATAATGGGCTTTGACAGCTCATGATGAAATTTTCTGCCCTCTTACTGGGGAGCTCAATTTTGGGGCTTCATTGGCTACAGTGAAGTCAAAGGACCCTCATCACAATGTATGTGATGGAGCAATTGACCTTTATTTGGAAGATGGACCTTTTGTACCTGGTAAAGTGAAGTGCTCAGGAGAGAGCCACAGAAAGCAGGGGTACATAGCAGACATTTTGCATTTCAAGACAACCTTTTCAACTTGGTTTTTGCCTTGTAAAACACACTCACTCTCTTTCTCTGTCTTCAATTTTTTTTTTTTTTTTTTTTTGGCTCAAAAGTTTAATGGTTGTATGCCTATATTCTCACAATTTTTCAAAATGTCTATAATGAGTGTGTGTGCTTTTAAATGATGATTCAGATCTTAGCTTTTTAAGAGTTACGTACGTGACTAATATCCAGCGGTCTCAAAACTCCACTGTGCACTTTTCTTTACTGTTGCCAAGTCTTTGTGGTTACGGAATCTTTTAACTTTACCTATAAACTTTAAACAACTTAACTTTTAATGTTTTGAAGTAATCTTGTTTGTTTCTTTGGCATTTGAATTCATGCTTACCTAAAATCATTTTCCCCTCAATTTATTTATAAAATGCTTAGAAGGAAATCTTATTCTTAGAATACTTACTTTTTCTATAACAATGATTTTTTCTTATAACAATGACAGTCTAACATGAAGATATTTGATTTATTTTCCCATTTGATTGTTCTGCTTTAATTCATGCAGATCCAGAAGTAATGAATTATACCTTTTGTTAAAACTTTCTCTTTTGTTTAATGGAAAAGTGAACAACAGAGTTATTATGCACACATTATACAATATTTTTTTCTTTTTCTTTATGAGAAAATAATGAGCTAGGCTGCAACCATGCTGTAAGAACGTTTGTGGCATTTGTGATTATTTCTCTGTTTTAAGAAGTCCATTTCCTCTTTCTTACTTTAAAAATTGGATAAAAGTTTTTATTTTTTTTTGTTCTTCTCATTCCACCTATTGTCTTAGTGCCTTTAATTCTGTATGACGAGGGCTATGAAAAAGAACTCGAATCATGTCCTCATTGGTAGATGTGCTGCCTCTCTCAGCCTCAGTTTCCTCATCTGTAAAATGAGAGACTCATATGAGATGATCCCAGAGGTTTCACAAAGCTCTAAGTTAGGTGACACTTTAATGATACCAGTGAGCAAGATGAACAAGTCATTTCAGTGGCTGAATTACCCTGCTCATGTTCCACATTCTTGAGATGTGACCTTTACATTCAAACTGCAAGTTCATCATCTCTGGATTCCCTGAAAGGCATTCATTCTTAGAGATGCCTGCCAGCGACCATTTAGCCCAACCCTTTCATTTTCCAGATAAGAAAAATAAAACAGTGTTTTATTGAAGCATCAATAGGAAAGCATATAAACTGACTTTTTGTTTTCTTTCTAATAGCTATGCAATCCCAGTCTTACTATAAATAATCCCAAACCAAGGCTGCAAAACCACAAAACTAATTCTGTAAACATTCTAAGGCTACGACCTACCCATTGCCTCTAGGGGAGCCCTTCTCTCCTGCCTGGGGTGCAGGGCCTCAGTGCTAATATGAACAGGGTCCCAGTGGTTAGTTGGCTGCCATCTGCACTATTGTCACCCCAGAATAAATAACTGAGAAGCATATGCCACTTAGGTGTGCCTAATTCTGCGAAAATAATTGTTACTTCCCCAGATCCAAGAAATTTAGCAAACTCATCACACTGTAATAACAATTTTATTCATTATTAATCCTGGTGAAGAAAACTTCAGCTGCTTCATATCTATTTTATACCCTCCACTTTGACCCCTGTCTTTGATACTGCAAGTCCTTTTGTTGAAGGGCATGTGAGATTATTGGTGAATCAAAAAGGTGGTGTTTCATTCCATATGTTAATGCTTCTTTTGTAAATAAAGAATTTATTTTTGTTTGTAGTTAACTCAAATATGCTTTTTTGTGGGCGTCAGTGTTCCATTAATTTTTTTGTTTGTTTTGTTTTGTTTTGTTTTGTTTTGTTTTGTTTTGAGATGGAGTCTCGCTCTGTCACCCAGGCTGGAGTGCAGTGGCCGGATCTCAGCTCACTGCAGGCTCCGCCTTCTGGGTTTACGCCATTCTCCTGCCTCAACATTCCGAGTAGCTGGGACTACAGGCGCTGCCACCACGCCCGGCTAGTATTTTGTATTTTTTTTTTTTTTTTTTTTAATTAGAGATGGGGTTTCACCGTGTTAGCCAGGATGGTCTTGATCTCCTGACCTCGTGATCCGCCCACATTCGGCCTCCCAAAGTGCTGGGATTACAGGCTTGAGCCACCGCGCCCGGCCTGTTCCATTAATTTTTAAAGGAATGAAATATTTGCTTAGATGTGCCTTCCACAGTTCTTTCAATCATGTCGGTAGATGTTTTCCCTTAGTTGTCTATGTTAAAAAGGGGAAAAAACGACTAAAACACACAGTGAAGAATGTGATTTTTTTCCAACTGTGTGGTATTTCTATTCCTTCACTTGACTTTGATGTAGTCAAAAAGTGGTCCTCTGGTCTGACTTCAGCTTTACTTCTTTTACCCCGTGGCAACATTTAGAGGGAAGAGGAATACAATCTCCAACTGGAAAATCTCCCAAATTCATTAGACTTGCCACTTATTTACCAATAAGAAGTTATTTTAAGTTGCGGTTTTCTGCTCCAGTAAAGTGTATAGTCTGAAGTATTTTGTTACCCAGAATTTGGTGTATTTTATGGAAGGCTTTACTAAAAGGAAAGAGACAGAAAAGAGGGAAAGAGAAAGAGGGAAGGAAGGGAGTGAGGGAGGGAGGGAGGGAGGGAGGAACGGAGGGAGAGAGAGAGAAAGAAAGAATGTCCTAAGGTAAAGAAGAGAGTCTTTACTAAAAAGGATAGAAGGAAGGGAGGCAGGAAAGAAAGAAATGATAAGTTCCCAATACATGAGCAAGGGTTTGTCTGGGATCTCAACTTGCCTGGAGTTAACTAGTGTTGTTGCAGGTCCAAAGTAACTGGGTTTAAATGTCACACATGATGACAAGTAGGAAAATTGGAACGTTATTTGCATGTGAATGGGGATAGAGGTGACTGGATGTTGATTCATTGCATGATGAATGTTTGCCCTTGGTTAAATGTTTTACCTTCCATGAAATTATAAACAATATTTCTTACTGACTGTAAAATGTAGACACCAAGTCTAGAAATGTCTGCTCCTGAAATGCTGCTCCAATTAGAAAACTGTTTTTAAAACAAAACCCAATTAGAGGAGGTGAGGAATCTTGGAATTCTGCACTTTTGAGGAAGGACTTCCCTTCATGTATTGCTTTAGGTTTAGGAGAGTTGGGAGTGGATCTGGGAAATATAATTCGAAGATGCATTAGAGATAAATGGACAAAGATAGTTTACTCACATTCTTTGCAAAATATTTTTGAAGTCTCTAAAATAAATTCGATTTATTATTCTTATACTGTTTTATGTTACTAATGTTTCTCTATATATTGATCTAATATGCTTTTTAATTTATAAAGCTAATACTTTTGCAGGAATAAACACAATCTCAGCTGTGAGAATCTTAAGGAAAAAGTTTTTTGTAGACAACGCATCAGTATGTCTTCAAGACTTATAATTAGTCTTAGAACTTGATCAAAAAGTGTTTCTTAATTTTTTGGAGAAATATTATCAACTACTTCCATTGATTGAAAACATTGATTTTCCAAGGTCACTTTTCTTCTTAATCTTTTCCTTCAATTGGATTATAGTGATTGAATGATGGAAAACTTTCCCCAGTATTGTGCCGTGACAACTTGCAGTATATGTGTATTGTACATTTTAACTTAGTAATTCTCCAAATCATCACAAGAGAAATGGGATTCATGGAAACCCTTGGATTAGCCCAGGGTCAAACAATAAATTAGGATCAGGGTCAGAATTAGAGTTCACTAGGGACCCTGAATTTTGAGTTTGTTTTTGAAGCATGCTGGTTGTGGTTTGATCTGCATAGAATCAGAGGTCAGGATGCTCACAGATAGGTTTTTGTGCTCTGTGAAAAGACACTACAAAACCAAACATCAGAGAGCATGCGGGATGCCAGCTTCTTAAGATGTGGAATGCCAGAATCCCCGGACTTTAACAAGGAGATGCCACAATCAGAGGCTCCGTGGGACTTCCAGGCTGGGGCAACCCCACACAACAGGACATCTTACTGATTTGAAGAAATGCCACTAGCAGCTGACAGCATGTGCAAGGAGGGATGACAGTCACCACTTGGGGGTCACTGGGACTGACATATTTCTTTCAAGAAATTGAACAAAGGCCAGCTCCCTTGGGCTATGTAAGGTAAACATTCCAATCAGCATCACCCATGGAAGCTGATTTGGAAATCATTCTCAAGAAATACTGTCCAAGTTCATTTCTCTAAGCTCATGCAATATATTTTTAAAGCAAAAAGAACATTGACCCTTCCTCTGCTTGAGGTGATAATGTTGATTCCCATGTTAGAATTATAGAATTTTTCTAGACCTTATGTATTTATACACTTACTGCAGATTCAGCACAGAGGCCATCCTGGGAAAAAAGAACAAGTTACATTGAATTCTAATGTGTTACATATGATCTTGCACAGGTGTGTGAATACTTTTCATCTCAAAGGGTTCCCCCTAGTTTTATATAGGAGCAGGGTATAAGCTCGGATGATGGTGAAGCAGGCCAAGGAGAAAAGCCTAAGAATTGATGAGGTCTGTGATAAATCATGGTACCTCAGTATCACCTGAGTTGAGTTGATCCTATGGAGCTCTAGCTGCTGACTGTGTGAGAAATACAGACCCAGTGCTATCAGATGTTAAGACTTGCTTTCACAATAAATTAACACTCCAGGTTTTTAGGTGAAATTTTGTCATCTAATGAAATACATCCACGGGCCAGAACTGGCTCTTGGGTCATCAGTTTGTGATAGACTATCATCATTATCAGTGGCTTAGTATATGTCAAGTTCTGTGTCAACTATTGTCTTTGTCTCTATTTCTCTATCTATCTATCTACCTATCTATCTTCTATCTATCTAGTCTTACCTATTCACCATTGACCCTTGAACAATATGGGGATTAGAGGTGCCAACCCCCCGTGCAGTCAAAAATTCAAGTATAGCTTTGACTCCCCCAAAACTTAAAGTACCACTACTCTACTGTTGACTGGAAGGAAGCCTTACTGATAACATGAATAGTCGATTCATAGACTAGCGTGGTGGCATGTGCAGTGAGCCATGATCATGCCACTGCGCTTCAGCCTGGGCGACAGAGTGAGGCCCTATTGCAAAAAAATAAAATGACAGATACATTTGGATCAATTGTATGCTTCATGGATTCATTTAATATTCAATGCCTCTTGACCTGTTTGGTTTCTACTTATTTTTATTGGTACCTATCACTTCTCAGTCTCAAAGGATTTTGGTTGGCCTGTTTATGTCTCATGCTTAATAATATCCCGCTTGATATAGCATTTGTGTCCTGTGGTATGATAAACTAGAGAGCTTATCATTATCACTGTACAATCATCTGTAGAAAACTTTGTAATCTGAAAACTTGAGGTGGGACCTGTAGTGTTGTATAAATGTATGCAGAAATAAAACCATATTTAGAATTATTTCTTTTAGAATTAATTATGCTTTAGAAAACACTGCATTTCTTATCTCTTCATGTGTATAAAATAAACTTGAAATTTCACCTTGGGTTACCATAAAAAATAGTCAATCATACATATTTTGTGTTATATGTATTACACACTGTGCTCTTAAAACAAAGCAAGCCAGAGAAAAGAAAATGTTATTAAGAAAATCATAAAGGCCAGGTGCAGTGACTCATGCCTGTAATCCCAGAACTTTGGGATGTATCACCTGAGGTCAGGAGTTCAAGATCAGCCTGACCAACATGGTGAAACCTCATCTCTATTAAAAATAATACTTAAAAAAACAGCTGGCCATGGTGGAAGACACCTGTAATCTCAGCTACTTGGAAGGCTGAGGCAAGAGAATTGCTTGAACCCAGGAGGTGGAGGTTGCAGTGAGCTAAGATCATGCCATTGCACTGCAGCCTGGGTGACAAGAGCAAAATTCCACCTCAAAAAAAGAAAATCACATAGAAAACACATGTATTACTCATTAAGTAAAAATAGATTATCATAAGGTTCTTTATTCTGTCATCTTCATGTTGAGT
Source organism: Chlorocebus sabaeus (assembly GCF_047675955.1). NCBI lineage: Eukaryota > Metazoa > Chordata > Mammalia > Primates > Cercopithecidae > Chlorocebus > Chlorocebus sabaeus. Next base: position 76,644,029 of record NC_132916.1, read on the forward strand.
AGACTGAGAAGGATGAGGAAGAAATATTTAAAACATAGAACAGGCCAGAAACGGTGACTGAATAGATGCAGGGGATGATCAAAATGAGGGTAAGGTTTCTGGTTTAATTAACTGCGCAGTTGGTGAAACCATTCACCAAGATTTGGAGTTTGAAAGAGGGGGTTTTGAATCGGGTGGCTGATGAAGCAATCAGGTTTGGATGGGTTGAGTCTGAGTTTCAGGTGCCAGTGGGACATTCAAGTGGAAATTTGCAGAAGTCATTTGGAGACGTTTGATGCTCTAGGGAGCAACTTAGGCTGGATAGATGATTGTAAGTGGCAGATAGTGATGGAAAATATGGAAGAGGATGAGTTGGCCACAGTAGGGTGTGTATTAAGAAGCAGCACAAACACTTTGAGAGTATTAGTTCCAGACATTGTGAGTTGCTGAAAGCAGCCTTCATCAGGCTTCTTGATGCCCTGGCAAGATGTCACTCTGAAGAGATAGAATATCAGCACCATTCAGAATTCACCTTCCAAGAGAAAATTTAGGCAATTTGAGAGGCATCACTCACGAATAACTCACACCCTCTTCTGAAAATGTAGCCTTTGAGATCATCTCAATAAAAGACACCTCTACAATTTAGGTAACAGAGTGTTGGTGTTCATTCAGACCCATTCTTCTGTTGGACCACTACAAGAGATTAAGTAAATTGATCAAGATTACATGACAGAATTTGAACCCAGGTCTGTCAGTCTTGACTTCAACCCATGATCAGTTAGCTTGATCCTGTTATTGGGGTGACTTCCCTCCAAGGCCAGCTGTCTGTTTTATAGAAGCAGATTTGTGGAGTGCATCAGTGCATGTATTAGTCCATTTTCACACTGCTATAAAAACCTCCTGAGACTGGGTAATTTATAAAGGAAAGAGATTTAATTGACTCAGTGTTCAGCATGGCTAGGGAGGCCTCAGGAAACTTACAGTCATGGCAGAAGGCAAAGGGAAGTGAGGCACCTTCTTCACAGGGCGGCATGAAGGAGAATGAACACAGAAGGAACTACCAAACACTTACAAAACCATCAGATGTCGTGAGAACTCACTCATTATCATGAGAACAGCATGTGGGAAACTACTTCCAGGATTCAATTACCTCCACCTGGTCTCTCCCCGGCTATGTGGGGATTATGGGGACTACAATTCAAGATGAGATTTGGGGTGGAAACACAGCCAAACAACATCAGTGTATAAACTAGTCCACTTCCAATAAAGGAGTTCAAAACCTCTGGTTGACAAGGATGCACCCCCACCATCATCTTCCTTTTCACTGACGTACAAGACCTTACAACCATTCTTCTGCTAGAAATAGAAAACTCTGAAAGAGATATAAACCGTAGTCTCAACTTTAGATCCTCAGAATTGGAGATGATGTATCTTAAATATCTCTGTTCAGGTGGAACAAATGTGCTTGGTACTCTTTTGGCTGCATCTGCAAGTCATCAAGAAACATAAAGAAAGTAACTGGTCCAAAACTTCATTTGGAACTGTAGTTCAATCAAAAATTTACTTTTCACTTCTGCATTTATGTATCAGTTAAAAGGCACTGGCCAATGATGCTTCACTATATACATTTAATTACTATAAAAAGTTGATAGGAAACATTATTTTTCTTCCACACTAACATTGCATTAAACTTTAGCCATTTGAACTGATAAAAGCCATCACTCTGCAAAGAAGAACTAATCATGGAAGTGCATTCAAACAAGAGAACATTTTTTAGATGACCTCTGTTGGATTCTTATTAGCAATGTTTATGTTCCATGTAATGTTTTCCATATGCTGTTACTGTTTGAAAGTTCAGTCTTGCATTTATTCTCCTTGCCAGCTGTGGAAGTCTAGACCCTAGGCAGCAGCTTCTACCCACATGTCTGCATATTCTGGCATTCTGGCCACCAGAACTATTTAGTTTATTTTAGTTCAGGTTAGTTTTGTTTTTCATGGAATGAGGGTTTGGGTCGCATATTTGTGAATATAATCACAAACTTCAGATGTCTTTTATCTTTATGATGGAGCCACCTTGTCATATGCTTAGATGACTTCCAATTTGCAGCATATTGGCATGTTTCATAGTTCTAAAGATAAAACCAAATATTCTAGATAATTCACATGAAATGAATTATACTGTGACTTTTTCACAATAGCTTCATTATTTTTGTAAAAGGGATGTATGCTCAATGAATGAAAATAAAGTCAGTGAAGTATGAACAGGCCGGGCATAGTGGTTCACACGTCTAATCCCAGCACTTTGGGAAGCCAAGGCAGGTAGATCACCTGAGGTCAGGAGTTCAAGAGCAGCCTGGCCAACATGACAAAACTCCGTTTCTACAAAAATACAAAAATTGGTCAGGCATGGTGGCACATGCCTGTAGTCCTACCTACTCGGGAGGCTGAGGCAGAACAATTGCCTGAACCCAGGAGGCAGAGGTTATAGTGAGCTGAGATCATGCCACTGCGCTCCAGCCTTGGCAATAGAACGAGAAAACATCTCAAAAGAAAAAAAAGAAAAATAAGTACCAACAAGTGGAAAAAGCCACCTAAAACTTTACCACCTGGGCAAGAACATAGTTCAGTGACCGCTCTCCCCAGATCTCTTGCTCTGTGAATATATTACCATGTCTTTTAAACGGTATTGTTTATTAATAAGGGTATAAGTATACCTTATATGTCGACTTACAGAGATTGATGAAATAATTTATTGTCTACACCTGGACACTTTGGAGAGTGAAAGGGAGTGCTATTAACAATCAGACTGGGACAACAGATGTGTACCTGAACTGTCCCAGGCACCTTGGCCTAGTATTGCCCTCCACATAGACCCTTTACCATACACGAAGCTATTCATTTATTACACATTCATTGAACATTTATTCAATGCCAGACATTAATTAATAAAGTTAATAAAACACACAAAGGTCTACAGTTCAGCAGAAGATAAAGTCTCACTTGGTAGGGACTGTGGTGAAGGACACCTGTCATATTGTAAGCCATATGGACTCTCAGGGAAGGTGGAGGTGACTTTCAAAGGATCAGTGGAGTTAGGGTGGCAAAGGAGGGGACAAGGGACATTCTCCCTACAGTAAGTGATTTATGCAAAGACTGGAAACAACAAAGCGTATGGGAACTGGGGAAACTGCAAAAGGCTCAGGATGGTTCGAATCTTTGGTGGAAAGAAGAGGCGTAGCTGAACGTGAGGCTGGACATGAACCGCTTGATATGCAATGCTGTAGAGATTGGGTTTCACCCTAAGGACACTGGCATGTTTTAAACAGAGAAGTCATCGGACTTGCATGTTAGAATTCTGGATGAAGGTACTCCTCATGGAAATGATTGAGGTGCATCTGATGTGATTAAGGTGGTTGCATCAATGTGCAAGGGACAGAGGAGAGTTGTGGAGTCAAATTCAGGCACCAGGCTTAATGGTAGAAACATTCACAGAAACAGAACTTTCAGGGGGGAGATGGTTTGAGTGAAAGGGAAGAGGGTGATGTGGTTTCCACGTATTCAGTTCCAGGCTCCAGTAGGGCATCCAGGTGGAGATACCTACCTGTGTGATTTTAGTTGTAACTCAGAAGACAGATCTAGGTCACAGAGGGAGATTTTGGGAGTTGGTGGCTTTTAGGTGCATTTAAAGCCATGGGAATTTGAGGCTAGTTGGATTTTTATTACTTATCTTGAATTTCTATTAACTCTGGTTCAAGGTTATTGAATTTGTAATAGTGTTGAATAAATGGTAGCTAAAATTATGACATTTTGAAATGTATTCATCCCCACCCATATTCATGAAAGACACATTTGTCTGGAAGATATAAAACGCCACTATTCAGAATGTATTGTCCAAAGGAATTGACAAAGAGATTTTTAGCCAAAAATCAAACTTAGAACATTTCCCATTCTTTCCCTTTCATAATAGAGAAAAGTGATTAAAGCTCTTTGGCTAAAAATAGCAAATGATTACGGCCCAGCTCGCATTGTAGGAACAGGAAGCCTTTGGTTCATTGAACTCCACAAACAATCCCCACACATTGTAGCCACCGTAACTTTCTCCATTGCTAACTCTTTAACATACGATTTTCCCTCTGAGAGTTACTGGTCTTGCTAGTTGCTATGGTCTGAATGTTTGTGTCCCTTACAAATTCACATGTGGAAATCCTGACCCCCAAGGTGATGGTATTAAGAGGTGGGGTCTTTGGGGAGGTTGATTAGGTCGTGAGGGAAGTGCTCGGATGGGATGGAATTAGTGCCCTTACAAAATAAGCACAGGGAAACTCCTGGCCCTTTCCACCATGTGAGGACACAGTGAGAAGGTGGCCATCTGCAGGCAGACAGCAGGCCCTCACCAGAACCCAACCATGCTAGCAGTCTGATCGCTGATTCCCCAGGCTTCAGATCCATGAGAAATATATTTCTGTTGTTTATAAGCCACACAGTTTAAGGTATTTTATTATAGCGGCCCAAACAGATGAAGACTAGTATTCAACTTTTACATAAAGAACAAAGTTAAATTAGAGCGAGAATATCAGAGAATATGGGAACTCTGAGTCACATTAGAGATTGTTTTACCAACTGTGTCATTTTTCTAGACAAGGCAGCGGAAGACCAGAGTGATTCAGTGCTTTCCTCCAAGACCACACCCAGGCCCACACAGAGTGGAGGTCAGAGTCCCGCAGCTCAACCACCCCCATCCAGCCTCTTCCCTCAGCCAGGACCCTGTGGATGATTTTTGCCATTTAAAAGTCGTTTGCTCTTTCACAATACTGATAAATAGAAGTACTGAATAATATATCTTAATTGGTCAAAATGTAGGGACAGAAAATGAAAGGAGACAAAGGTGCATTTCTTACACTGTTGACTTAGGCTAGAATTTTCCCCTGTAATTGCAAATATGCAAAGTGTGTCATCTTTCTGGTTATATGTCCTTTACTTAATTGCACTAAAAGCTATTTGGTTTCATCAGAGGTTCCAAATATTGTCTTTGGTCTAATAGCCAAAGGTTCTTTTTCTTTTTCTTTTTTTTTGGAAAGTGGCTTTTGAAACCATATTATAAGTGTTTTATAACAATTGCCTTTCTCTTCTCAACCTAGCAAAAACATATAGATAAAAGGACAATCAAGTAGAGAGTCTGAGGTTTTATTAATTTTCTGTAATGCTATTGAACAAAAGCTCAAGGACATTGAGACACCATGGATCAGTAGCAATCATGGAGGAGGCACCCTGGTTCAGTAGCAATGGCGGTCTAGACACGTGAGACACCATAGTTCAGCAGCAGTAGTAGGGGAGGCAGGAGACTGGACTGGCTGGGCAAGTGGCCCTCTGGGGCTCCTCATTTCAGATCCCAATGTATTCACTCCTGAGTATGTCACAGGTATTGGGCTAGATTGTTTTTAAAGGTTCCTGGTAACTCTAACAGTTTATTATCCTACAGTTAAGACACATATTTTCATTTTATCACAATCTCTGATTCTTCACACTTTTTCTTATCCCACGTGATGTGTTGGTGAATCCTGTCACTTTGTTCAGTCAGCATTAATGTACTATTTATTATTTATTTACTTGGTGCCAGCAACTGTCTTAGATGTCTTTTTGCCTGTCATTTTTTCCATTCATTGTGGCTTCCTCCTCTGAACACTGAGAACCCCCAGAATTCAGCGACTTCGATTTGTTTGCCTCCCAGAGACTAAGCCAACCTTCCTAGTGTACACACAAAATGCTCCCACTTAAGTACATACTCTACCATATTCCTTCCTGAAAGTATAAATCTATCTTCTGAGTAGTCCAAGGTGTGAATGTTTGATTGTCTTGATTAGGAATTTAAAAAATTAGAAGCAAGTTGAACAAATCATTTCACATTTAAAATCCACATATTTCCTAGAAACGTACCAAATTTTGATTTAAATAAGAAGTAAGGTATTTTCAGAGATAAATACTTCAAAATGGAGTTGGACTTGCTTTATACTCAGAGATTCAAAAAAGATTATCTAAAGTTTGGTTACATTATTTTTTGTTTTTAATTCCATTTTCCTTTGATTGCCTCATTTATAAAATGGCAACCAAAGACATTTTGGACACTGAGAGTATGTGTCTGATGTGCATATCACAGCTATAAAATGTGTACATGTGAAGACTTCACACATCCATATGCATGTTATCCATGGCTCCATCCAGCAGTCCTCTTAATTATGCTTTATATATGCTTTGTGCAGCCAGGCATTGATCTTTCAAGTACCGGTGTCTGGTTCAAAGACTTGTAATTAGGCAGAAAGATCTGGTAAAATAGATTCTATGGAATTATTCAAATTCTCTGTGTGTATGAAATTGTTCATCTACAATTATTTATTTGGAAAAACAGACACTTTCAAATGTGCACAGAGCCTATTTTAAAATTCTATTCCTTTCCATTATTTACTGATATTCCACGCACTTCTTGGACATTTGCAAATTGCAGGGCTTTTTTTTTTTTTTCTGTTTTGATATGAAGCTGCTTTGTTCTTTGCTGTGGGCCTGTTAATTGGTGAGCTCTTTATCCATGAGATCAAGAATCGGGGGCTTTTTATTAACTCATTGTGAGCTCTAAGATATTCCTATGAGCATGGAGAAGAGAAGTTGCCTTTCAGACTTCATGCTTCTCCTATTCTTTTACAACACTGGTCATAGCCTGGAAGATGTAATCAACAATGACAAGAATTTAATCCACAGTTTAGAATTAGAATCCCCTGATACTGAAAATTCTATAATAAGCCTTTTTGTCTTTTTTTCTTTATTTTGTTAGCATTTACAGTTCCTTTTACTTGTGCACGCTTTCTCCTCCAGGATAAAATCCTGTTAGGGATTTTAAAATAAATAATTGAATTCTGCATTCTAGTTCTAAAAGCCATAAAAGGTACAATGTTTATTTTTCTGGAAGACATTGTCGTGGTCCATAGGTGGTGATGTGAAAATTCTTAGAATTTTCTTTCTTGAAGATGGAGAGACCACTAAATTCCTCTTTTCTCTTTCACACATAAACATACCATCATCACATACCTTTCTATAAAAGTATGAATTTCCCTGCTAAGTAGTCTGAGAAATTATCCCTCTACAAAGAGCTCCCTGGGGGATTTACAGGGTTTGGAAGTGAAGAAGAGTATGAAAGGAGCCCCTGAACAGTTTCAGTGACTCCTAGGAATTTCAATTCTCCATTGCTACATGGCTTATTATTATTATTATTATTATTATTTTTACCGAAACATACAATACCCCTTTCTAGGCCACTACTGTTGCTCCATTTTAGCATTTTCAGAGAATGTTTTTTGCTTCCTTCTGATTAGCCTGTTTTTCTGCTCCTGCTGCTGCTGCTGCTGCTGCTGCTGCTATTCTGATGTTAGTGCCTGTGAGTAAGCAGTGAGCTCCAGTGTACAGGGTTTTTTTTTTTTCTTCATGGTTCTTAACAGCTTTTCTATTAGAATGATTTTATGCCTGGATGGTTTGACTATCTTTTTCTCAACCAAAAAAAATATGAAAGTGCAGGAAACCTAAAACACCTTCCCAACAATTAGAAATTTGCTTGTTGTCAGTTTGCCCTCCATCCTCCTACCTGAGTCACTAGAAGCATCTGGGTCAGCCTGGGGATTGGTGGCAGACACATCTGGGGTCCTTTTGATTGACAAGCACAATGAACCCAAGTGATCAGGACCATGAGTGACCATTCACCACATGTGTTTAGTTATCATCATCAAGGCACCTAGCAATTTTACTTCTGAATACTGAAACCCATTTTCACTCTTTCCCTCTGTATTTCCCTTGCTTTTCCCACATTTTTTCCAGAGGAATATGTTGGTTCCTTTTAAAGTTTCATTTCAGGCTAGTTCGGGCACACAATTCTTCTTTTCCCAAGATATTCTCAAAGTGAGGAAGGAACTCTGATGTACACACAGAAACAGGCTTAACATGTAAGTGCAAAAAGAACACACTTGACTAGCTACTAAGCAACCTGCATGACAGTAGAGATTTTGTACTATCTTGCTATGTGACTTTAGGTAAGTCACTTTACTGGTCCTCATTTTTGTCATATGTATGCCTTTCCCAACTAAAAAATTCAATTATTTTTATTTTTATAAATTTTCTCTTCTGAAACAGTATTTATGCATGCATATCCACATTGCTCTAGTTTTCTTAAAATACCTTTAAGGATCTTAAAACAAGAATATTACTGAATGGACAGAAAAACATATCTGTACACAAAGACATTCAGAGTGACTTTCTTAATCAGAATCTGTGTAACAAAATCGGCTCTTGCAGTACATCATTATAGGCAGCACAAGTGCTAAAGAATATTTATATAATTTATAAATTACAATATCTACTTGGTTCTCTAGAATTTCCATGTCAAGTACACAGAGAGGTTGCAAACTCTTTACATCTTATGTCTGACTGATTTTTCATTGTAGTTTACTAGTTACAAAGCTGTTTTTCATTGTGAAAAAATGTGTTAATCATATAATACAATGAATGTGATAATTAACATAAATGCAAAAATCATATGGGTTTACAGAAAGAATGAACTCAAGTGTAAAAGCATTAGATAAAAGAAAGAATAACATTTTCTAACATTAGAAGCCACAGTCTACAACAAGGTTATAGCAGTTATGGATATCTATGGACCAAATAACATAGCAACTGCCTGCATAAAATAGAAACCAATGAAATAGAATGTAAACAAACACCAGAGTCATCTAATTACGGATCAAAATCCAGTATAAAATAAAGGTAGTATTTAAGACCATGAGATAGAGATAGCCTTTTTATAATAAATGGTGTCGAGACAACTGGAAAGCAATTTTGAAAAAGGTAAAATTAGATCTGTTTCTCATACCACACACAAAAATAAACTCCAAGTGCATCAGAGATCTGAAAGTGAAAAGAAATAACATTATACACACACTAACAGAAAACATGACCGAATCCCTCTATAACTTGAACACAGAGAGACTTTTTAATCTTTAAAAATCCCTATACAACAAAGCAAAATATAAATGTGTCTACATAAAAATAAAACTTTGCAAGTCAAAATCAAGAAATTGAAAACAAACAAGTACAAAAACTGTCTACTCAAAATGGTAAACACCATAAGCAAAGAAGTTAAAAGACAAATGACCATTGGGAGAAAATATTTTCAGTGTTCTTTTCTATAAAAGGCAAATACCCTAAGTTGTAAACATCTTTTAAAAATTAAAAAAAAGAATAAAAACTTTATGAACAAATGAGCAAATACATGAAGCAAGAATGCACAAAAAGACAACATGTGAAAAGATGTTCAAATGTTCTCATTATAAAAGAAATGAAATTGGAACAACACCAGTGCTATTTCTAATTCATTAGATTGGCAAACTTAAAAGTTGGACAATGCATTCTGTTGGAGAGGATGTAGGGAAATAGGAGCTCTCCTACATTGCTGGTGGGAATAGCAAATGGTACCATTCCTATGAAGGAGGATTGGCAATATGTAACAAAATTGTATATGCATTTAGTTTCTATCCTAGCAATCCCACTTGGAAGAATTTACTCTGAAGATAAACCTCCAACAATACAGTATATGTATATGTCTGTGTGTATGCATAAGGTATTCATTGTTCACTGAAGCATGTGTTGTAGTTGCAAAATGTTGGAAACTACTTGAATGTCCAAGCATAGAGACTGATTGTACATAGTATTTATATGCACTGTGTATTATGCAGCTGTAAAAATATGAGGAATTTTCAATTCTATAATAAAGTGATTTCCAGGATATATACTTAAGTGAAAAAAGCTATGTGCAAGAGTATAAGGAAGCTATGTGCTTTCTTATAGGTATGAAATAAGGAAAAATTAGAAAACATACTGATCTTGTGCTAGAGGGTAGAAAATGGTATAAAAGACACATTTGGGACAACTGATAAAACTTGGAATACTAATTGTAGGTTAGATACAATTATTACATTAATGTAAAATGTCCTGAAGTTGATAACTATACTGTGGCCATGTAAGATAATAGCCCTATTCTTGGAGGATAGAGAGCTTGGTCTTATGTAATTTATTTTAATAAAGGGGTATGTAACCTACTTTCAAATACTCCAGGACAAACATGGGGTGGGGGGGGGGGGGAGAGAGAGAGAGAGAGAGAGAGAGAGAGAGAGAGAGAGAGAGAAAGAGAGAAGTGAAAGAGAGCACAGATAAGGTAATGAGGTAAAATGTTGAAACTAGGTGAAGCTGGTTGTCTTTGTCAGCTGAGGCTGCTATAACAAAATACCATGAATCAAGTGGCTTATAAACTGCAGAAATTTATTTTTCACAGTTCTGGAGGCTCGGAAGTCCAAGATCAAGCCATTGGCAGATTCAGTGTCTGGTGAGTGCCTGCTTGCTGGTTCATAGATGGCGCCTTCTCGCTCTGCCCTCACATGGTAGAAGGGGTATGAAGCTCTCTGAAGTTTCTTTTATAAGAGCATCAGTCCCATTCGTGAGAACTCCACTCTTATGCCTTAGGCACCACCCAAAAGTTTCACCTCCTAATATCATCCCCTTGGCGGTTAGGATATAAACATATGAATTTTGGAGGGACACAAAGATTCAGTCTGTAAATTGGTGAGAAGGTAAGTGAAGATTCTTTGTTCTATTTTTGTATAGATTCTTTGTATTGATCTTTGCCTTTTTTAAAAGTTTGAAATTATTTTCAAATAAAATATCTTTAAAAATGGAGATAAAATAGACTTCTCACATGCATCCAAAGGGGACTTACACAGGTGGTAAAAGATGATTCTTGTCACTTTGTTCAAAGGAATAGTATAAACCTTTCAGGCCAGTCCTGTGACCTCTGGGGTCAGTTCAAGGATCTCTTCAGAAGCCTCTCCAGTGTCCCAGCCCAGTCCAGTGAGGCTGGGCACATTTTATCCAGAGGATGTTAACAGGATAGTCTGGGAATCAGTATTATTTCATAGCTCTTTTTTGGAACCACAGAGGCAGCTGTCGCTGCTTAAAGCCACCAAAACCAGTAGTGCCCAAAGTGCAAGTTCACAGTTAGATGTGGATTGTGTCTCTTCATCCTTTGAATCTTTTCCCACAAGATGATGGTTTACTTATTCATATATATATTTTTTAATTTTTATGAGTACAAGATGATGATTGATTTAGCAACTGAGATAATTGATACTATTCATCTCAAAGTGTAGCAAACCTTAGTGAGAAAGAGAAAACAGTGGTTATTAAAGGACTTAGCACAGATTTCTGCTCACCTATGTACTTAAAAATGATTTACTAATTGGAATAATATGAGAGGCATTAAAGGCATTACGGGTGAGATTGTCAACTCCTACTGGGTTTTTTTCCCCCTACTTTCAAGTCAGAACGTGGGTGGAAGAGAGCATTCTTTGAGCACATGGAATTAAGGTAAGAATTGGGCTAAATGTGAATGGGGATCATGTTTATTTTGTAAGAATTGATCTCAATCTTCTTTGGCTATGTACTAATGATGCAAGTACTAGCTAATAGTTATTGAGTGTTCTGGGCACACATTGTGCTAAACCCTTGTATGGATCAGCTAATTTGATCTGTGTTCGTTTTAGAGATGAGGAAACAGGCACAGAGATATAATTTACTCAGTTAATGAGTGGTAATTATTCCAGAGCCTGAACTACTAAAGCAGATTGACTCTGAGATTAAGGGAATTTAATACAGAATAAAATAATGAGTTTAGAAGACATCCTCTCAAAGGCAAACTTCCTTATAGCAAACACTGCAGATTATGGCTTTGTAACAGAATGGACTGAAACATTTAGACCAGTGTGTTCTTAACTGCTTTATAATTGGCAGATGGCAGTTGGTGTGCTGTGAGTTGTTAATAGGTTAATAGGTATTCTTTGGGGAAATGAGTTTCCTAATCAAGTAAAATTGGTAAACAGGGCATGTTCTCAGTACATAAAAAAATAACATTATTGAACGTGGCTGGGAAATTTTTTTTTCATGTCCCTGGTTCTGTGAATTTCTTTATCATCAATTGTTTTGCGATCAGCAAAGCTTATCAATGTGACCTACAAGATTCCCCAAAACAATACATAATGACAAGAGAGCAAAACAACAGGATTTGTATTGGTATTTGTATACTAGCATTTTTTTTTATCACCAACTTGAGTCTTCTATACTAGCTCAACTTCTGGCTGATAAATGGGATGGTTTGGATGATGGAGAGGTTTTCATTAGAAAGATAACAGATTCTTAGGAGTGATTAGGAAAAGAAGAAAGCATAATTTTATCTGAAGATTTCCCAAAGTATACAAGAATGAGTGTATTCCGTTTAGGAATTTCTGTTAAATTGCTTTCATTAAACCAAAACGAGAGAAGTAATGGCTAAAGTAATAAGCTATATCAAATAATTTCTTGGAAATATCTAGCAATAGGGTGTATATTTATAGCATTAGGGTGTATTTCCCATTCCACCCCTCCCCATCACCAGTGATAGATTTTCATAACTTGTAGTAGCTGGAAACAGGACTGGGAAAAGCTATGGTAAATCTCCTGTAGGTCACTGCCCTTTTGTGACTGTGGAAAGAAACCAGCTCTGCTGGGAGGGAGGGGAGATGGCCAGGACGTCCTAATAGGCCATTTTCTGTCTTCTCCCCATGATTGTTCTCAATCACTTGGCAATCACGATGCTATTAGGAGCACCCTGACCGAAGACACTCAGATGCTTAGCCTTGCCATTAACAACATTGACAGGAAGTGTTGAGGTTGCTGCACAGCTGATGGGTCTTGAGAGCCTTGAATTAGAAGTCGGCCTGTCCTTATGACCTGCCGAAATGCCTCAGCTCCTTCTGCAGAAGGATGTTCAGGCAAGAATTGGAACTGTACATATGTGAATGTCTAAATTATTTCATCTCCTATATCTCTTCATATTCTACCATTTATTACTTGGAAGTGCAGTAAGTCATGGACGTTGTCTGTGTGGTCACGGCTTGTATTGAACCTTGAAGTTCACCATGCCCTGGGAGATGGTCAGAGTGACGTGCAGAACCCCTTCCTTTCCTAGACCTTGCCCTGCAGCCACCCTGCTTCCCTACCATGCTGAGCCAGTGTTGGGCAAAACAGACATTTCCAGGGTTTGTCACCCCATCATGGTCCTTTAGGCTTGTTAGAGTTCATGATCTGGTAGTGATATGGTTTGGCTCTGTGTCCCCGCCAAAACCTCGTCTTGAATTGTAATCCCCCGTATTGGAGGAGGGACCCGGTAGGAGGTAATTGGATCACAAGGGCGGAGCTCACCCCTCGCTGTTCTCGCGATAGTGAGTGAGTTCTCAGGAGATCTGGTTGGTTGTGTGCGGCTCCTCCCCGGTCCTTCTCTCTTTTCCGCCGGCTCTGGCAGTGTAAGTTGCGGCTACTTCGCTTCGCCTTCCACCTCGATGGAAAATTTTCTGAGGCCTACGTAGCCATGCTTCCTGTGCAGCCGTGGAACCGTGAGTCAGTTAAACCTCTTTTCTTTATAAATTAGCCAGTCTCAGATGGTTCTTTGTAACAGTGCAAGAACCGACTAATACAGGTAGGAACTGGGAAGTCAGGCACAGGTTTCTTTGGGACAGTGTTTCAAGACAGATCTTGCAAGTTTCCTTTTTACAACACCCTTTTTCTGCCAAGGTGCTCAATGAGGTTGTGCGTAGATTTGTCCCTAAAGTGTGGGATCAGGAGTATATAAATCTCCAGATTGGCTACCGGTGTGAAAGTTCTGGATGACAAAAGGCAATTATATGTATATATATTCCCTTTAGAAGCAAAGTCTACCAACCTTTTTTTCTTTTCCTGGAAAGAGAGCATGAAAAACAAACTAGAATCTGGAGATTCTTAATAATTGTCATCCTTAAAGGGCATTTACACCTGAGACAACCTTCAGATATTTTATGAAAGAATGTAATTTAAAAATATAAAATAAAAAAAGTACTGCTTTTCACATGGAAATAAATGCGTAAAATATCTGGGAAAACACATCTGCTCTCATTGCAGAATGAAATCAGACATTGTCGTGATGGGAGAACAATCTGTTAAATTTTAAGGCAAGGGTTTTCTCTAAAAGTTCTCATTAATATCTTTGAAGTGTGGGAGCATCATATGATCTCTGAAGAGATTGCCAGCCCCCAAATTATTAGTCACTCTCAAATGAATATCCATTGTGTAGGAAACTGACTTTTTGGAAGGAGCAATGCTTAACATTAACCACAGCATTCTATTTGTTAGGAGGACCTTGATCATTAAAACCATTCTTTGTGTTTGTTTGTTTATTTATTTGAGATGGAGTCTCTCACTGTCGCCTGGGCTGGAGTGCAGTGGTGCGATCTCTGCTCACTGCAAACTCTGCCTCCTGGGTTCAAGCGATTCTCTTGCCTCAGACTCCTGAGTAGCTGAGATTACAGGCGCCTGCCACCACGCCCGGCTAATTTTTTGTATTTTTCGTAGAAATGGGGTTTCACTATGTTGGCCAGGCTGATCTCAAACTCCTGACCTCGTGATTTGCCCGCCTCAGCCTCCCAAAGTTCTGGGATTACAGGTGTGAGCCACCACACTCGGCCCAATTAAAACCATTCTTTTAAATAGGACGCTTGCCACTCATTTAAATTCATGGTTGCCCATTCTGTAATCCTTGAAGTTCTTCCTTGACTCATTTCCTCCTCTCCTTATGTTTCACGTCTTCACAAAAATAGGAAGAACAGCAGCAAAGGGCCGATGACCCACATGCTGTTTGATGGGGGAAGAGACTAGGACCAGCAGGGTTTCCCATGCTTACTGGCGAGCATGTTTCTTTGGTGTAATGATCTGAATTAAGCAGAAGATAAAAGGAGTATAGTATTTTTTTGGCCTTATACTCTTCAATCACACAGTTGAAGTCCATCCCATTTTTTATTTATCAAACTTCGGGAACAGACAACAAATGAGATTGTAAGTATCTACTTTCAGAGATGGATGCTCCAAGCAGACCTCTGGGACTCTGTAGTGCTCTTGGCAATTAACAGCTTCATTCTAAATTTGTAAACTCACTCTGGTTTATTTTAGAAATGGAAATGAATGAGGAAGCCAAATCTTAGAAATGAGGAAAGATGGCTGATTTCCATTTCAATATGTAAGACAATTACGTGAGTTAGGGAAGGATTTAAAAGTTAAATATGAAACCAAGGAACCTGGTCATGGAATTGTGCAGTAAATTGTTTAATAAATGAAATACCCCTGGAAATATCGATAGCCTTCACCTTGTTGATGAATGCACATTGGTGTATCAGGACCTCTCCCTCAGATTCTCTGTCATGGGCAAGAGTGTTCAGATCAGTAATTCCAGAGAATTCTCCTCTTCTGCTACATCAGTCTTCTGCATGCACGTAATCATTTCAATCTGCTGTCAGGTGCCCTCTACACCATGTGCATAATTGGCTACATGTACTACAACAAAAAGATCCACTTTGACATCTGCCACTTCAAAAAACAAGAGCAAGTAAAGAAACAAGAATATTATAATAGACAAATGTAGTTATTTTGACAAGTGTGATTTGTTTTTAATTATTAATATTTCACAGTATACTAGTAACTGTCTTGTAGAATATTTTGTAAAAGCAATGACATCTGATAATGTGTCATTACTACATTAGCATACCTCTATGCAATTAAGGCTTTAGTCAGAAGAAGGGTTGGCTTTCATTTCTAGTGTGAATTACCATGAAGCTGGAGAAAAATGTGAATATTAGAATTAATAATAGTATTGCATTTATGTTACACTGTTCATCGGCAGCTTGAAAACATTTTATTGTTTCTGCCAGTGTCAAACACTGAAACCTTAATACAAGAATCTCTAATACTTGATGTAAAATTATTTCAATTGAGAACACATGGACACATAGAGGGACTAACACACACTGAGGACTTTTGGAGGGGGAAAGGTGGGAGGACAGAGTGGATCAGGAAAAAGAACTAATGGGTACTAGTCTTAGTACGTGGGTGATGAAATAATCTGTACAACAAATCCCCATGAACCGAGCTTACCTATGTAACAAACCTGCGCTTGTACCCTTGAAGTTAAAATAAAGTTAATCAAAAAAGAAAACGAGGGGGCCGGGTGCGGTGGCTCAAACTTGTAATCCTAGCACTTTGGGAGGCCGAGGAGGTGGGTGGATCACCTCAAGTCAGGAGTTCAAGACTAGACTGGCCACGTGGCAGAAACCCTGTCTCTACCTAAAAAAAAAAAAAA
Source organism: Chlorocebus sabaeus (assembly GCF_047675955.1). NCBI lineage: Eukaryota > Metazoa > Chordata > Mammalia > Primates > Cercopithecidae > Chlorocebus > Chlorocebus sabaeus. The sequence continues at coordinate 76,660,287 of NC_132916.1, forward strand.
AAAAAAAAATTACAAAAATTAGCCAGGTGTGGTGGCACATGCCTGTAATCCTGGCTACTCGGGAGGCTGAGGCAGGAGAACCACTTGAACCCCGGGGCCAGAGGTTGCAGTGAGCCAAGATCGTGCCACTTTACTCCAGCCTGGGTGAAAGAGTGAAAGTCTGTCTCAAAAAAAAAAAAAAAAAAAAAAAAAAAAGAGAGAGAGAGAAAGAAAAAGGCTTATCTGATTAAAAAAATTCTATGATTATGACAGTAATCCATTTATCTGAGTTTTTTACATGTAAAATTCCTTTTGTTTTTAAAGAAATTTGCTTTTTAGTCTTTTGAAAATTTGTGACATCACATTTTTAGTTCTAACAGATTAAACTTCGAGAACAAATGTAAGCTTAGAAGGACTAGAGGAGTTCTTTGTTTTTGAAATGGTTAGAGAAATCTCAAGGACTACTGGCAGTTTCTCAGCAGTATTGTCTCATTCCATCTTCACTCAACAATAAAACCTTCCCCATTCAACCTGTATCATCTCTATTTAAATTTTCTGGTGCTGAATTTCCTTGACAAACTTGAAACAGTGAGAAGACAGATAAGGAAGGAAAGATTCTGCCCCTCCCCCATTTCCACTACCCTTTCAGAGACTAAAAAATCTGATTTTGCTTTAATTTGTACTCAGCAGTGTCAGCTCTGTCAGAGGAAAGGGCATCCCTGCTGACAGTAATCATTATAACTCCAGGAGACTAGCAGAGATAAATATACTATAAGCCATCTTCTGAGTGGGTCAAACTTGTCCTGATACTTTTAAGGTCCGGGTACTTTTCAGAGAGATTTCTTCCATCAGACTAGTTTCTCAGGGATGCCCAAAGCTGTGTTTCTGATCCTGTCATGGAAAAATGTTAATATGTTACACACCAAAGTATGCCCGTAGTGTTGATTGAAGGACTCTTTTTTAAGTGGAAAATCATGCTAATATTCAGCAAATAACAATCTCCATATAATGAAAATAAATAAAAACACAAATCTGGAAACACTGAACACCATATGTAACTTTAACTTGGATTTCTTTCTAATCTCTTGAGATTAAATTGGATATTTGCAGAATTCGTTGAAAATTGAGTATATATTTATAATGTTTATCAAATTCAGAAGCATAAAGTATTTAGGTTTTTGGAGGTTTTTTTGCAACTAGAAAAAAAAATCTAAATCCTACAAATGGTAAAACAGCACCAAGCAAGCATTTGCTGGTGAAATTATATTGTGTTGCTTTTTGCTGCTGCTTTGAATACTGTTGTTATTTTTTTTTTCCTTTGTTCTCTGTGTTTGGCCTGCTGTAACCTTTATAAAATTTACCTAGGTAGCAATTTCTTTAGCATGTCCCAAGATTGGAGAGAAACAAGTGGGGAATCACTCAACCTTATTTAACTAGAATGGGCATTTGCTCTGTTACAGTGGAACATGTTCCTGATAATGAAGATTTTTCCCTTGAAATAATGTTTTCATTGTATTTTTTTACTGTATTGCCATTGCCTTTATTGTATTTAGACTTAAAATTTAAGCAACTGATTCTACAAACATAGTTTAATGTAGTTCATATAATTCTACAGGGTGCTTCTTTTTTCATTTTGTATAGACACGTGACTTTCCTTTTCATACACATTGGTCAAATGAATCCTATGAGGTATCCTGTCAATGAATGATTTGAAAGTATTGCAATAATATGGCGAAAACAGGGAGAAATATCTAATGAAAACTTGTTATATCTACATGGTATGGTGGTAGATGAGTTTTATTTCTTTCATTGAATATTTTCTGTACCTTGTAAAAATTGAGATTGTGAATTAAGTATTATTATAATCAGAAGAGAAAAAGAACTGTGTTTTAGAAAGAAGGGACAGGAGATGAGTGAAGACCAGGCTGCCCACCGGTGCTTATGGAATTCCTACTGTGCACATTTCACTAATCAACTCCATGGTCAAGATTTATGCCTAATGTAATGAGACGGTGACTTCCCACTGCTTTAGGAAACTGCCCCTTCAGCCAGCCACAAAACCATTTCCACAACTGGAGCCCCTGAAACATCAACAGACATAATTTCTGCCAAGATAATCCTTAATGTGATACCATCTTTCAATGAAGGAGATGTCTCTGGGGTGACAGTCTTTGCTAAATCGAGTAAGATAGTTGTTAGGTCTTTTTTTTTTTTTTTTTTTTTTTTTCCTGTGAAAGTCTTAGAAATTAATTCAACAGTGTTTTTAACCTTCTCTGTGTTTTTTTCTCCTAGGCTGCCTATGTAAGCAAATACTATGAAAAAGTTGTTTTCTCCCCATTTGAGAAGTTTCTTATTGCTCTCAATGAGTGTGTGTGTGTGTGTGTGTGTGTGTGTGTTTTGAGACAGGTTCTCACTGTGTCACCCCAGTTGGAGTGCAGTTGTGCAGTCTTGGCTCACTGCAACCTCTGCCTTCCGGGTTTAGGCGATTCTCCCACCTTGGCCTCCCAAGTAGCTGGGACTACAGGCGCCTGCCACCACGCCTGGCTAATTTTTGTATTTTTAGTAGGGAAGGGGTTTCACTATGTTGGCCAGGCTGGTCTCGAACTCCTGACTTTGTGATTCGCCCCCCTCGGCCTCCCAAAGTGCTGGGATTACAGGTGTGAGCCATTATGCCTGTCCATTTTTTTTAATTTTTACTTTTATTATGAAGTGATTTGGTAAATTTGTCTTACTCTGACTTAAAAGATGTGTATAGGATATATTTGTACCAGTTTATTGCAATGTGTATTTTGAGAAGAGGACCTTAAATAAGAATATTTTACAGACATTCCCCAAATGACTTCATTCACACGCTGTGCATGGGAACAGTGTGCATCCTGCAACCTGTTTCTGCTTTTGTGCTGGCTGTTAAAGCTTCAGGCCCTTCCTCTTCAGCTCCCTGTCAGAGAGCTTGCTTTCTCTTAAACTGCTTTAGAAAGCAGATGAGAACTGAAAGAGTCTCCCCTGGAGACCTCAGCAAGCCACACTCTTCCTCTGTATCTGAAGGGAGATCTCCTTTCTTTTTGTGATCAGATTTAAAATGAGGTGATTTGGGAATAACAAAGCTTTTGTATTTGATTCAAAATGCCAAATTTTGTAAATACAGAGATATACAGGGAAGTCGTTGTATTATGTAGCCCCCAGAGACAAGGAGTAAAAATCCATAGCATCCTCAAATAAGAGTGGGACATTTACTGGGATGCTCTTGATAAGTTTGGTCCCAGCTTGCTTTTTCAGGTTTATTCCTGTAAATTACAGCCGCCACCCTTTCCCCTGGCCCTTTCCCAATCCATCAAGCTTTCTCACCAGCTTACCGGCAATGCTCGCCCTGAAGTCTTTTGTCATATGCCTCTTTCCTGCAATAACCCTTTCCCCCATTTTTTCGAGGCCTGGATGATGCGTCACCTCCCTCATGAAGCCTTCTAGAGCCCTTCCGGTTGGAAATTGCCCTGCTCTTCATGCGCTACACTGTCAAAGTCCTTATTAAATTCAGCCTGGTATGAAAGTGGTTGCTTACATATCCAGGTCCTCACTGTTACATTGTTAGGGTTTATAGAGATAAGCATAAGGCCTGTGTGTTATTTATCTCTTGTTTTCCCACAGTTTATTGTATGGAATTTTGCATGTATTAGGCATTAGGTAAGGTGTTATTGTTGTTGTTTAATTTGAATCCTCAGCATCTTTTTTTAATAGTGAGGTGTTGATTAGAAAAAGAAAGAAAGACATTAAAAAGTAATTTGCAGGAATTGGTAATAATCACATCTAACAACTCGTGTAGCTATTTGCAGTTTTACAAAAAGGCATTGGCATATAATAAGGAAGACTTAATGGCAAAGCCTGGTCTGGAACAGCTTTGCGACAAAATCTAAAAGGGGCCAAGAAAAAGCCAAGGGCAGAACAGATTCCCCTTGTCCTGTTTGCGTTTTCTGTGTGCAAGGAAGGCTATTAGGTTCTCTGCATTCACCAACTTAAATTCCTGCACCAACTTAAATTACTGATTATTTTTATTATGATAATAAAATGGTTGCTTTCAAGGACGTCGATGTTTTCCATCACACTGAGGTAGATGACTAGCAACGTTATGCAGAATACAGCTAGGCTTTCCACATATCTTCTAGAATTACTCAAAGTTTCCTTAATTTCTTCTTCTGTCTCCTTTTCCCATTCTCTTTCTTCACAACCAGTTTAAATATCAGAGCAAATAAGAGAAGTAAAAGATAATGAAATAATGTGAAACTGAAAATTGAACATATAATTTCAGATTTTGTACTGCTTATTATTTCTCTTTCCTATAAAAAGTCCAGGTGATAAAATTAACATTCCAAGTTAAACATGAAATGATAAAAATATATTTGCCACAGGCTTTTGTTTTTTGGTAGGTTGGTTTAAAATATTTTAAAAATTGCATTATAAAAATTATGTCCAACTAAAAATGGGATACAAGAATTTCTGCCCCAAGCAAAAATCTCAAATTCATACTAGAATGTATAAAATAAAATGTGAATTTCTGCTTTTATTCTTCTGCCCAATCTCATTTTCCTTTTCAGAAGGAAACTTTGTTAAACATTCTATGTATATTTTGGCAAACCTTCTCCTGTGCATCTATATACATATGTGCATACATATGTAGACCAGAAATAGCTTGTATCATACTAGACATTTGTCTACAATATGCTTTTTTCATTTTCAAAATTACTTTGGAGATCTTTCCACATCAATACATAAGACTCTACCACATTGATTTTATGGCTACATAGTTTATTATTTATCCCATAATGATTGACAAGCAATTTTCAGGGGTTTTTTATAAGTAAATTTTAATGTACATACGCAGGTTGTAGCTTGGAGATATTGTGGGTTTGGTTACAGACCACCATAATAAAGTAACCATGGCAATAAGGCAAGTCACATGACTTTTTGGTTTCCTAGTGCATGTAAAAGTTATGTTTGGCTGGGCACGGTGGCTCACGCCTGTAATTTCAACACTTTGGGAGGCCGAGGCAGGTGGATCACTTGAGGTCAGGAGTTTAAGACCTCAGCCTGGCCAACAGGGCAAAAACCTGTCTCTACTAAAAATACAAAAATTAGCTGGGTGTGGTGGCACAGGCCTGTAATCCCAGCTACTTGGGAGGCTGAGGCAGGAGAACAGCTTGAACTTGGGAGGTGGAGGTTGCAGTGAGCTGAGATTGCCTGGGAGATAGAGCAAGACTCTGTCTCAAAAAAAAAAAAAGTTATGTTTATACTGGACTGTAGTCTAGTAAGTGTGCAATAGCATTTTGTCTAAGAAACAATGTACATAACTTAATTAAAAATACTTTTTTGTCAAAAAAATGCTAACAATCATCTGAGCCTTCAGTGAGTTATAATCTTTTTGCTGGAGGAGGGTCTTGCCTGATCTTGATGGCTGCTGACGGATCAGGGTGGTAGTTGCTGAACGCTGGGCTGGCTGTGGCAATTTATTAAAATAAGACAACAATGAAATTTGCCACATCAACGGACTCTGCCTTTCGTGAGAGACTTCACTGTAGCATGTGATGCTATGTGATAGTATTTTACTCACAGTAGGACTTATTTCAGAATTGGAACCAATCTTGTAAACCATGTCACTACTTATCAACTAAGTTTATAGAATATTCTAAATCCTTTGTTGTCATTTCAACAATGTTCACACCATCTTCACCAGGAGTAGATTACATCCTAAAAGACTGCTTCCTTGACTCATTCATAAGAAGCAACTGCTTATCCATTCAAATGTAATAATGAGCTTGTAGCCATTCAGTTACATCTTCAAGCTCCACTTCTTTTTTTTTTTTTTTTGAGACAGAGTTTCATGCTGTCACCCAGGCTGGAGTGCAGTGGCATGGTCTCGGCTCACTGCAGCCTATGCTTCCCGGGTTAAAGCGACACTCCTGCCTTAGCCTCTGGGGTAGCTGGGACTGCAGGTGTGCGCCACCACGCCCAGTGACTAATTTTTGTATTTTTAGTAGAGATGGGGTTTCACCATGTTGGCCATGCTTATCTCGAACACCAAACCTCGGGTGATCCCCTCGCCTCAGCCTCCCAAAGTGCTGGGATTACAGGCATGAGCCACCACACCCGGCCTAGCTCCACTTCTAATTCTAGTTATCTTGCTGTTTCCACCACATCTGCAATTACTTTCTCCACTGAAGTCTTGAACCCCTCAAAGTCGTTTATGAGAATTGGAATCCATTTCTTCCAAACTCTTGTTTATGTTGATATTTTGACCTTCTTCCATGAATCATGGATCTTAATGACATCTAGAATGGTGAATTCCTTCCCAAAGGTTTCAGTTTACTTTGCCCAGATCCATCAGAGGAATCACCATCTTTGGAAGCTACCACCTTACGAAGTGTGTTTCTTAAATAAGACTTGAAAGTCAAAATTACTCCTTGATCCATGGTCTGCAGGAAGGATGCTGTTACCAAGCATGAAAACAGCATTCATCTCTTTGCACATCTCTGTTAGAGCTCTTGGATGACCAGGTGCATAGTCAATGAGTGGTAATATTTTGAAAGGATTTTTTCTTTTTTCTGAGAAGTAGATCTCAACAATGGGCTTAAAATATTCAATAAGCCATGTTGTAAAGAGATGTGTTGTTATGCAGACTTTGTTTTTCCAGTTATATAACACAAACAGTACATTTAGTATAACTCTTAAGGGCCCTAATATTTCCAGAATGATTGAATGAGCATTAGCTTCAACTTCAAGTCAGCGGCATTAGCCCCTAACAAGAGAGTCAGCCTTTCTGTTGAAGCTTTGAACTCAGGCATTGACTTCTCCTTTAAAGCTATGAAAGTCCTAGATGGCAACTTCTTTCAATAGAAGGCTGCTTCATCTACATTGAAACTCTGTTGTTTAGTTTAGCTGCCTTCACCCATGATCTTAAATCTTCTGAATAACTTGCTACGGCTTTTCTGTCAGCACTTCCTGCTTCACCTTGCACTTTTATGTGTTGGTGATGGCTTCTTTTCTTAAACTTCATGAACCAACATTTCCTAGCATTAGACTTTTCTTCTGCAGCTTCCTTACCTCTGTCAGCCTTCTTAGAATTAAAGAGAGTTAGAGACCTGCTTTGAATTAGGCTTTGAGTTAAGGGAATGTTGTGGCTGTTAGGATCTTTTATCTAGACTATTAAAAGTTTCTCCATATCAGCAATAAGGCTGTTTGGCTTTTCTACCATTCATGTGTTCACTGTAGTAGTACTTTACATTTCCTTTAAAAACTTTGCCTTTGCATTTGCATCTTTCCTGTTTGGCATCAGAGGCCTAGCTTTTGGCCCATCTTGGCTTTTGACATGACTGCCTCACTAAGCATAGTAATTTCTAGCTTTTGACTTGAAGTGAGAGAAATGCAGTTTATCCTTTCACTTGAACACTTCGAGATCATTGTAAGGTTATTAGTTGGCCCAATTTCAATGTTGTTGTGTCTCAGTGAAATAGGCTCAAGAAGGGAAAGAGGGACAGAAGAATGGCAGGTCAGTGGAGCAGTCAGAACACACGTTCATTGATTGAGTTCATCATCACGTGGGAGCAGTTTGTGGCACCCTGAAACAACTACAAGGGTAACATCAAAGGTCTCTGATCACAGATCACCATAGCAGATAGAATGAAAAGTTTGAAATATTACCAAAATAAGACACAGAGACACAAAGTGAGTACATGCTGTTGGAAAACTGGCGCCATAAGACTTACTTGATGCAGGCTTGCCACTGACTTTCCATCTGTGAAGAGTGCAGTATCTGAAAACTACAATAAAGCAAAGCACAATAAAATGAAGTATGCTTGTATTTTTGACATACAGATTAGTATATCTGCGGGACAGAGTTTCAGAAGTCGACTTACTGAGTCAAGGTTTAAGCACTTTTAACACATAGAGTTTCTACCAAATTGTTCCCAGAATGACTGAAACAAGTTGCTAACACCAATCGCATAAGAGAACATTGTTTCCTAATGGGTCTTTGGTCATTGAGTGTTGTTAATTTTTTGCTTAACATCTTCAAAAAATTGAGCAACAAGCCACTCATTACTTAATTATTTCTTCTGTTTTCATAAAAATCTAGGATCTTTTTATGTGTCCATCCTATATTTTGAATGTCAATTGCTTATCTTTTCTCCCATTTTCATTTATCTTCTTGTTCATTATTGCTCTAATGCCACATTTTGAAAATTACTGGAAATTTAAAATATGCTTTATATTTAGTAGGACATGTTTCTTCCCATTTTTCTTTTTCAAAATTTTTTTTTCTTTTAGCTCATCTTGCACATTTACCCTTCCAGATGGATTTTAAAATCAACTTGACAAATTCCATAGAAAATTCTCTCGGGGATTTTGTTGCAGCCTGCATTGAATATATAAATAAATTTTAGGAGCGTTTACATGTTTACAATACTGAGTTTTCCAACCAGGAACATGGTTAACCTCTCTCTTTACAGGTTTTTATTTGTAGCTTTGTATAAGATATCATAGCATGTGTACTTTTGTTATTTGTCTTAATGCTAGTATTTTCTACTTTTTGCCACTATTGATAGTGGAAAATTTTCCATTATGTGTTGTAATGATTATTAAAGATACACAAGGAAACTGATTTTTGTTTACCTTGTTCTAGATACTTTATGGTATACTTTCATTAATTTTAGCATATGTTCAGTGGATGTTCTTGGATTAAGAAATTCTTTAATTACAAAATGTTAATAGTACATATTGTAGTAAATTTTCCAAAGTCTAAATTTATAAAGTATAAGGGAAAATGCTTCTCCATCACTTTGAACAATTCTGTGACATGAATATTTTTTCACTTACAATGTGTTAGACATTTTCATATTAGTGCATGGGGATGTACTCTATTCTTTTGAGAAACTGCATATTCTTTGTATGGATAATCATGGTATATTTTTATCCAAGAAATGTTTAACACAATTAAATAAATCAATAGCAAATAACACTAAAAAGTTTATATTGAAGAAAATCAGTCTCCTTATTATAGCCCCCCACTCATACCCCCCACATACACCTTCCACAGAGTCCACTTTAAGCAATTTTTTATTTTTTGTTGCATTTATCTTCATATTTCTAAACATTCTGATTATACTGCTCTTTCTTGGTATTTCAACATTCATTGATTTTCTAGGTGAAGATTTGCTTTTTTCAAATCCCTCTCCTTTGCTCCTTCAGTTCCTCCCAAATAATACAATTCAGAATTTATTTTTGTAAATCAAAAGCCACTATTTCCATTATTGTAACTGTTTAACATAGTTTATTGTTAGACCAAACATTATAGCATGACTTGCTTTTGTCTTGCATTTTCTAGGTAAGTGATAGCTTTAATTCTTCTCTTTCTACAATTATGCTACTCTTATCTTTTTCTCATGTTATTTTGTTGGCTAGAACTTCTAGAATAATGTTGAATAGTAACAATAATACTGATTTTTCTTATCTTGTCCTTGGCTCTTACAGAAATATCTTGAATGCTGATTGTTTAGAAATAAACATTTAAATGTCTCAGCTCAGATAATTTTTGATATCAAAAAGCAAAAACCATTTTTTAAAATAAGATTTTTAGCTTTTTCTTTTGGAAGATGGCACTTGTGAGGACACTTCCTCCATTTATTGATGGTCTCAGGTTTTTTTCCTGCCTTAATAAAAGCAAGATACAGTAACATAACTATTGTTAAATGCTGATTTCATTTTTTTAAATCAGATGTATCAAATCCATGAAAAATATAATTAAAAGAAAAAAATTAAGGACCTTAAACATCAATTCCTGGAGTTGAGACTGTGGTGAAGCTCACCTATATCTAGGGTGTTGTCAATAAGAGCAACATGAATAAAAGACGGAGGGAAAAGGAGGGCTTAATCTATGCAGGAATAGGGTTTTAAAAGAAAATGGAGGTCAATTTGTCAGAAAAAAGAGGATAATGGGTTAGAGGTCTTCAAGTATTTGGGTAATTAATAAAAATATAATGTACAAGGCAATTTTAAGCTCTGTGATTATTAGGAAGGATTAACAGTAAGTATGACTTGGTATTTAATCACAGTTGTTCAGTGGTTATGCTAATGGCACAATATTGTGCTGTAAATGTAAATTGAAAAGTGTTCTCTTATTTTTTTTTTACTTTTATACCTGTTTGGGGTAAGAGAGAAAAGGGGGGCAGGGGCTGTCATTAGTTGTCATTTCCTAAGTGCTACTGCATGTCCCTGGAGTTCCTTGTACAGAGTTTGGTAGGAAAAACAAGACAATCAAAGCTTCTCCTAGGTAATGGAGATGGAGAACCCTGGAGGGTGGAGGGGGCTGCTGGTCATAGAAACATGTGCCTCTTGGCCACTGGCATGTGCAGCCCGTGCTTATGTGGTGCTCACCAATTCTCTCCCAGGCTTTAAATTCACCTGGTTCCACCCTCCCTTTCCCTCCCAGTAACACCCATCTCAAAACTTCGATTCGTAGCACAAAACACTACACCCCTTGCACACACCCAGCTCAGTTTTTCCTCGTTAGAATCTGGCAGGCATTCTCTAATCTGAGTCCTTCTCAATGCACTCCAGCCAGGGTTTTGGGGTAGCACAGAGGCACTACAGCACTATTTGTGTAGGACTTCCTTTCAATATTTGGTTCAGCTACGGAGGAACCCTGGATAAAATCTCTTCCTGCCTGAAATTGGAGTGGATTGGAATGGATTCTGCTTTTCTGTCCAAACCCTGACAGATGCAGTTCATTCTCTTGTTATTTTTTGTGTCCTGAGAGGTAGATAGCTTATACTCTGTGAATGAGTTACCTGCACTATTAAAAAAGATATAAATCCAAAAATCTACAAGTGAGGAGAGACAGCTGAACAAAGAAACTGCCCACTCTCTTTCTGCTGTTTCCCCTTTATTTTCAGTTCTCAAGCTAGATTTTTCTTCCACCAGCATGCCTGATTCACAAACTAAGGTATTATCATTCTTTGAAGCCAAGAACAGCATATGAGAAAACACTAACCCTTGCCCATGACAGACATCAATAATTGAGCACAGCAGTCTTGCCTGCTGATCACCTATTTGGCTTACATTCTTCTCAGTATGGTGATCTGGCCAGCTACTATTAATCTATCGAAATTGGCATGTATAAAGAACCTCATCTTTTGCCCCAAAGCTTGGACAAAAAACCCTCAAAGACGTAAAAGCCATAATGTTCATACAGAAACAGTTACTTTCAGAGAGTATCAGGAGAATCATACATCAAACACCGCTTTTCTCTTAGGTTTTATGGATAGCCTATCATTCTAACAGGGAGACTAAATGCTTTAATTATGACTCAAGCAGAGTTTCAGCCTATGTTCTTGGGCTTCCTTTAGAATTGTAACCACAAGTAAGCTCTGAAATGTGAAGAACCCATCCTGAACATGTTCCCTCTGCTTTCCTGTTGAGGTTATCTTGCCAAGTGAATACCTCATATACATCCGTACTATAAAACATGACTGGCTCCCCAACAATGTAATTGAAGCAGATGTTCTAGATATAGTTTTACTCTTCACTGATGTCATCTCATTAAGGATGAATCTTTCTTTGTTCTTTTTTTATGAATCATTTTAACTCATTCTACGAGGGTTTTGTATGTGTAAGAAGTTTTTGCCAGTGGTTGTTAGCTTCTGATTTATTTTAATTGAAACTTATATATGGTATATGTCATTAAGGCCTCACTCTTAAATTTGCTGTATTTGATACTGTATTGTGGCCATTGATTGGTCCAGTAATCTAACTTAAATGTAGATTTTAGGATGTTTTTTGTATAAGGGGAAAATTATAACACCTTCATAGAATCCGTTTAAAATGAACTGACAGTGGTTTTCTGTTAATGCAAAGCTGCAGCAAGTCACTGAAGTTCAAGGGTAATGAAACTGCTGGCCATTTACATTAATGCCACGCAAAGGAAATAAACTTCCTTTGCATTTTATTACTCACTTGTAAATATGTTGGAGAATACCAAGAATTTAGCTTGAGTTTCAATATATCAACACCAAGGACAGTTATCTTTTAACTGTCTATTTTACACTGCCTGGTGAAAGCGTGGAGTATGTTGCTTTTATGGTAATTGAAGTTTGTCATCTTTCACTCAGTTGCCTGCTTGTAATGTTACCTGTGAGAAAAGTCATCGAAAATGGGAAATGGACCTGGACAGGAATAAGCAGAACATGCTGTAGGTATTAAGTTCAATTCAAACATCGTTTTTATTCAACCCCTGCAAAATGCTGGGGACCATTTTGGAAACTGGCAGTACAAACCTGTGAGAAGTCTCTCACCTCACGGAATTCACAGTCCAACTCTGGACACTGAGATATGAGCAGTGCACACTGATCTCGCCATTCTTCAAATGCAAGCTCAGTTCCTCAGCTCCTTCAGGTGTTTGCTGAAAGATCATCTACTCAGTGGGGCTTTCTTAGACCACCCAATTTTAATATTGCAGTTTCCCTCCCAACTCTCAGCACTCTTTCTTTTATCCTGGTTTATAGCACCTATTGTTAGAGTATGCTATTAGTAAATAGTGTACTGTTTTTAAAGTCTGTCCCTCTTGTGTATTATCCATTTCCTTCTATTGGAAAGTGAATTCAATGAGGGTAGGGATTTTCATCTGTTTTGGTCATTGATGGATCCCTAGATCCTGGAACATGCCTGGCACGTCATAGGCAGTCAATATATACATAAGTAGGGATGAATCATCCTAAGACGGCTGAGAAAGGAATCAAAGAGAAAGCAACATTTAAACCAGACCTTGACGAAGCAATAGAAATGTCCAGGAGATTTATAATCCTTTGGGTATATACACAGTAATGGGATGGCTGGGTCATATGGTACATCCAGTATAAAGACATATGCACACATATGTTTATTGCGGCACTATTCACAATAGCAAAGACTTGGAATCCACCCAAATGTCCATCAGTGACAGACTGGATTAAGAAAATGTGGCACATATACACCATGGAATACTATGCAGTCATAAAAAAGGATGAGTTTGTGTCCTTTGTAGGGACATGGATGCAGCTGGAAACCATCATTCTTAGCAAACTATCACAAGAACAGAAAACCAAACACCGCATGTTCTCACTCATAGGTGGGAACTGAACAATGAGATAACTTGGACTTGGGAAGGGGAACATCACACACTGGGGCCTATCATGGGGGGGGGAGGGGGGAGGGATTGCATTGGGAGTTATGCCTGATGTAAATGACGAGTTGATGGGTGCAGCACACCAATATGGCACAAGTATACATATGTAACAAACCTGCACGTTATGTACTTGTACCTTAGAACTTAAAGTATAATAATAATAATTTAAAAAAAAAAAAAAAAAGAAATGTCCAAGAGAGATGCAGCTTTCCAGTAGAGAGATTGCCATGAGCAAAGCACATGTCTAAGGAGGAAAGAGTGGCCTGGGGGTGGGGGTGGGGGGGCTAGAAAATCAGGGCAGAAGGGGCTGGATGAAATACAGGATTGAGGGAGGGGACGTGGGAGTAGGAAATGACACATGCTGGGGCCAGATGGTGAGGGGCCAGATAAAAATAAAATTAGCATATAAATGGACTAGCTTTGCTCAATCAAAGGAGGATTTTCTTTCTTAAAGACAGTGGCTCTTTTCCTGATTTTTATGACTTCAGCTCATAAATCAAATCTTCAGAGCTACTGACAATGCAGCCTGCTGATGTTTAGGAGTGGAGGGTGACTGAGGAATGTGGTGGGCTGCGCATAGTCATGTCATCAGCGAGGGATGTCTCAGAGTCTACAAACCTGGACCTCCCTGTATTGGACAAGGCTGGGGAACAACTTTAAGAAGAACTGCATATTAAAGGAGTTATCATCTTGAATAGTGAGAGAGGTTCTAAGAACAATGGCAGAGCCACTCTGAAGTTTCTGAATAAGGTGGAGGAGGGGGAGAAAGTGCTGTGGTAAGGAACTTCAGTGGAGAAGCAGCCCAGAGAACTGGGAAAGCAATGACTTGAAAGCAGCGATGAGCTGGTGTTGGAAAAGGAGTGGCTGCCATTGGGAAGGTGTAGAGGACAAGCTTTGAGCTTGAGGAAAATTAAGTTACATTTAATGTGAGTAAATGGAGGAAAAATGTGATCTGTGTCTAACAGAGAGAATGGGATTGAGTTGAGTGTCTAGCACAGAGAGTGGGATTTAAAAACCCCAGGAGGATGAAGCCTCAGAGTAGCATAAAGGTGCTGGTCAGCAGAAGAGCTCTGGGCCAACTCACCACTGTGGAGGAAGCAGGAAGGGTGCCCAGGGATGGTGGGCGGGGGCTTGGGAGCAAGGCCATGGGACATAGGCACTGTAGGGGGATGGGGAGATTAGAGGGTGTGTGGTGGTTGCATCATAGTAGGGAGTCTTGTGAATTGTCACCTTAGAGGCCCAACCAAAAAGTGAGCAAGCCAGCCCCTTCCACACTCAGGCACTTTTGAGTAATTGAAACAATCCTGGCAATATCCCAAGTGTCATCTTATATTACCCTGAAAATAGCTGTTCCATTTAGGGTTGCATTTAACAGAGCTTATGTAGAAAAGATAAAGAATGATGCAATTGGTTCTCATCCTACCTCTTTGGTTAAGGGCATTTACTCCACTGCGGGGTGGAGGTGGGAGCAGGATAATGTGTAATTTAGGGTAAATTATCATAGATATTTATAGATGCATTTTCCCATAAGATTGTCTTATTGTTATTTTACACGCCTGACTTACACTTCTGAAAGAAGGCAAAGGCAACTCTTATATTCTCGTTTGCACATTAAAGCACATGTACTCACTTATTTTAAAATAACATTGATAGCATTTTCTGTCTTGTCACTATTAAAAATAAAACAGTAGAATTTATAAAGAATAACAAAATTTGTTATTGTAAACTAGCACAGTCTCTCATTGTTATGCTGTTATAGCATCTTCATATTTTAAGGAATTTGCAATCATGTAAAATGTATTTGATAGACTTCACTATAAAACAGCTGAATGCTTCATAACAACCAACAAAGCAGTTGCATTTTTTTCTGCTTGGCAGATTAACTGCTGCTTTTGTTTCCTGCCAGATCACTCGCTGTAACATAAGTAATAAATCAGGATAATTTTCTTCCTTTTTAGGACTTTTTTGAAGTCTACCAAAACTCTCTTTTCTGATAGGCAGAAAGATGGGGGACCTCATCTGTACGTGTTCCTTCTCCTCATCAACAGTCTTATTCAAAACCAAACACTTAGATGAAATGGATGGAAGGATGTCCCAGTGTAGAGAAAGAGGCCGTAAAAGAACGGCTTGGGAAATGGGAGTTCGTGGAAGAGGGAAGGGTTTTCTCACCGTGTTACTTGGCCTAAGTGAGCTCTCTCTCTTTAAAAACACCTTTAATGAGGTATACTTGTCATACAATAAACTGCACATATTCCAAGAGTACCATTGTGTTAAGTTTGACACGTGTGTACCCATGAAGCCATCACCACAATCAAGATAATGAACATATCTATCATCTCCAAAAGTTTATGGTTGTATGTCTCAAGAGTTCATTGCTTTTTATGGCCGAGTGATGTTCAGTAATATAATTGTATACTAATATATGGCTATATATACCACAATTTAATGGGTAGATGTACCACAAGTTGCTTACCCATTCACCTGTTGATGAGCGTTTGGGTTGTTTCCGGTGTTTGATTGTTACAAAGAAATCTATGAATATTTATGTACACATTTTTATACGATCGCATGTTCATCTTTTGCTAGGAGTGGAGTGGCTGAATCAAATAGTGGGTCTATGTATCACTTTTGAAGAAACTTCTGGACTATTTTCCAAAGCAGTTGTATCATTTTGTATTCAGACTGCAGAGTGTGAGAATTCAGTAGCTTCATATCGTAGACAATACTTGGGATGGCCAGACTTTTTCATTTTAGACACTCAAATAAGTTTGTAGTAGAATGTCATTATAGTTTTAATTTTTATTTCCCTAATGATGAATGACGTCTTTATGTGCTTATGTGCATTTGTATACTTTGGGGAAGTGTCAGTTCAAATATTTTGTCCATTTTTAAACTTGGGTTTGTTTTCATATTATTGAGTCTTGAGAATTCCACAATGAATTTATGTATTCTAGATTAAATTACTTTAACAAATAGGTGATTTGCAATTATTTTTCCCAGTCTGTGGCTTATTTTTTCATTTGGAAAATAATGATCTCTAAGAACAGGGTTTTTAAATGTTGATAAAGTCCCATGTCTCTTTCTTTTCTTTGATTGATCATCATTTTGATGTCATATCTAAGAAATCTTTGCCTAACCCAATATATATTTTCCTATATTTCCTCCTGGAAGTTTTATTTTGAATTATTGTGTATAATGTAAGGGATGGATGAAAACATTTTTTCATGTGGATATCCAATTGTTTCAGCACCATTTGTTGAAAAAATATATTTTCCCCCTGAATTATATTTAAACCCTTTTCAAAAATCAATTGACCATGTGCTGCGGTTTTATTTCTAGACTCTACTTTGTTCCATTAATTTATTTGTCTGTCTGATGTTAGTACCTTACTATTTTGATTACTGCAGATTTATAATAAGTCTTGAAATCAGGTGATATAACTCCCATATTGTTCTCCTTTAAAAAGTTGCTTTGGATTTTCTAGGTCCTTTGCGTTTTCATATAAATTTGAATTAAGATGGCAAATAACTTATAATTTGGAAAGAATTGATGACAATGATGAGTCTTCTGACCCACAACTGTCTCTCCATTTATTTCAGTCTTCATAACTTTTCTCAGCTATACCTTGTAGATATAAATGTGCAGGTCTTGCTCATTTTTTGTCAGAATCGTCTCTTAGAATTACATATTTTGATGTTATCATAATATTGTTATTTCAATTTCCATTTGTTCATACTTGATAGCATATGGAAATACAAATAATTTTTATATCTTGATCTTGTATCCTACAAACTTGCTAAACTCACGTATTAGTTCTGGTAAACTCATTATTATTCTGTAAGCTTTTACATACCCATGGACATGTGGACTGCAAATAATGATGGTCTTAGTCTTCCTTTCAGTCTGGATGCCCTTTATTTCTTTTGCTTATTAAACTGGGTAGAACCTCCATTACCATGTTTAATAGATGTGGTGAGCAGACATGGTTGCTTTGTACTTAATCTTAGGTGGAATGCATTCACTCTTTCATCATTAAGTAAGATATTAGCTGTACGTTTTTACAGATGCCCTTCATCGGGTTGAGAAGGTTTTCTTCTATTCCTAGTTTGCTTAGAGTTTTTATTAGGAATGGATACTGGATTCTGTCAAATATTTTTTCTGAATCTACTGTGATGGTCATGTGGTTTTTCTTTCCTGGTCCTTTAACATGATTAAAATGTGGATGTTAAAGCAACCTTGCATTCCTGGGTAAACCCCACACGGTCATTTTTATGTATAACTGGATTTGATTAGCTAAAGTGTTGTTATGTAGTTTTGCTTCTGTGTTCCTGAATGATATTGATCTTTAGTTTTCTTTTCCTGTAGTCATTTTTTATGATTTTGGCATCAGGGTTATGCTGCCTTATAGAATGAATTTGGAAATATTCCTGTCTCTAATTTTCTGGAACATCTGTATAAAATTGGCATTACTTCTTCCTTAAGTGTTTAGTACAGTTTACCAGTGAAGCAATTTGGGCATGCAATTTTATTTATTTATTTTTGTGGGAAAGCTTTTAACTACAAATTTATGTTTAAACTTAGTCTGTTTAACATTATCACACAGGCAACTGATGCATTTTCCATTTTTTAAAACATCAATTTTTGTCTCTGTTTTACTTTAGATAGTTCCTATTGCTACGTCTTCAAGTTTACTCTTTTCTTCTGTAGTAACTAATCTGCTGTTAGTTGCATCTAGTACGTTTTTCATCTCAGGCGCCATGTTTTTCATCATAAAGTGTTTTATTTGGGTCTTTTTATATCTTCTATGTCTCTGATCTGCTCAGTTGTTCCCTGTCATATTGTTTATATTGAATGTAGTTATAGTAACTCTTTTTAATGTCTTTGTCTACTAATTCTATCATCAGCATCATTTCTGTGTTGGTTTCGATTGATTATTTTTGCTCCTTTTTATGGGTGTTGTTTTCTTGCTTCTTTACATGCCTGGTAAATATTTTATTGAATGCCAGCCATTATGAATTTTACCTTGCTGCATGCAGGAATTTTTTCTAGTTCTATAAATATTCTTGAGTTTTGTTCTGGCATGCAATTAAATTACCGGAAACAGCCTGAAGATTTCGGTTCTTGTTTCTCAGATTTGTTAGCCCTAGTTAGAACCCAAACAGGGTTTATTCTAGGGCTAATTTTACCCCATCACTTAGGCAAAACTCTTCTGAGCACTGAACCTAATCACCCAATGAACTATGAGGTGTTCCGCTCTGGCTGGTGGGAAAAGAGGCTGCTTCCAATCCTGTGTGAGGCAGGAATCAGCTCCTCTCCAGCTGCCCCTTTTGTGAGTTTCTTTCCCAGGTGCTGGGTAGTTGGGCTAGTTACATGCATGTGCTAATCAGTACTTAGCTGACAGTGCATGGGGACCCCCTGCAAATCTTGGAATCTCTCGTTCTGTGCATGTCTTCCCACTGTGGCACTCTCCTGCCACCTTACCTGCCCCTGCCTCCGTGGACTCTTATCTCTGTCTCCTCCCTTTACAGTGGCCATCAGGCTCTGCCTGGGATCCCCCTCTTCCTCATGGCCTGTAAATTCTTACTACACAGTAAGCTGGAGCAATGGTAGGGCTCATCTTGTGTGTTTCCTATTTTGCATGGATCACCTTCCTGCATTGTGTAATGTCCAATGTTAAAAACTTGTTTCACAGATTTTGTCTAGTTTGTAGTCATTTCAAGTGGGAGGATAAATGTGGTACCTGTTACTGTATCTTGACCAGAGTTGGAAGTCTGTTTGTTTGATCAGGAGTAGAAGTCTGTGAGAGTTTTGATTGGTCCACACTTGGTCCAGAGACCGTCTTCTGGTCACTACTAATCTCTGATTACTCCAAGGTGCACCCTAGAGGATTTAGGGCCCTCACAAAAGTTGCCATACTTGGCTAAATTTAGCTGTATGTGTGGTGTGGAGGGCTGTGCCTTCATTTTTAGATTTACACCTGAGGAAACCCCAGCCATGCAACTTTCTTTTTAATGAATGTACATATGTTTTAAAATCAAAATCATAGGTTGGCTTAATATTTAGTCTTCAACAGTTTGAGAATTAATCAAGTAGTAGGTTTTGAATTAGCTGCTGAGAATAGCAATTAATTATCCTTACTGGTCTTTACATTTTTAAATCTTATCTTTGTAGGATATATTTTTCTCGTCAGTTCTTGGAGTTGATGTATAGTTGATGTCTTTGTTGCTTATATATTTTGAGACATTGAGTAACTCTTATTAAATCATACTTGTAGAAATACCTTACTTTACATAATACTTGTGTTCTAAAACTGTATGTAAAAATCTAATGAAAAATAGATTTTTGGTTTTGTTCTTCAGTGAAATTCTATGGTAATCAAAGGTATTTATCTTCAGATGACAAGTAACCATGTCCTTTTCTCTGTGCTATATAGAACCATATTTTCTTTCATTGAATAAATAGAGGCAACTTCATCCATATCCCCAACTCTGCCTCACGACAGGGAAATTCTGATCACTGGGGCAGAAGTTAGGGTGAACGTTAACACTGCGTGCCATTTGAAATGCTTGCCTATGTAAATAAAGTTTACACACAGAATTGGTTGTGTGATGAATGTTTTATCTACTTCAGAAGTTTTTAAATACTTGAAAAGGGGCTTATTTACACATAGGTGAGAGAGTTGCAAAATAATCACAGACTCTGTATTTCCTAAGAGTGATTTTTTTTTTTTTTTGAAATGGTGTCTCACTCTTTTGCCTAGGCTGGAGTACAGTGGCACAATCTCTGCTCACTGCAGCCTCCACCTTCTGGTTTCAAGTGATTTTCCTGCCTCAGCCTCCCGATTAGAGGTGCCTGCCACCACACCCGGCTAATTTTTCTGTTTTTAGTAGAGACAGGGTTTCACCATGTTGTCCAGGCTGGTCTCGAACTCTTGACCTCGTGATCCGCCCACCTCGGCCTCCCAAAGTGCTGGGATTACAGGTGTGAGCCACTGCGCCCGGCCTGTAAACATCTAATGAAAACTAGATTTTTGGTATTTCTTATTTAGTGAAATTCTGTGGTAATCAAAGGTATTTATTTTCAGATGACAAGTAACCATGTCTTTTTCTCTATGCTATATAAAACCGTATTTTCTTTCATTGAATAAATAGACAGAAGGCGACTTCATCCATATCCCCAACTCTGCCTCATGACGGAAATTCTGATCACTGGGGCAGAGATTAGGATGAATGTTAACACTGCGTGCCATTTGAAATGCTTGCCTATGTAAATAAAACTTACAAACAGAATTGATTGTATGATGAATGTTTTAACTACTTCAGAAGTTTTTAAATACTTGAAAAGAGGCTTATTTACACATAGGCGAGAGAGTTGCAAAATAATCACAGACCCTGTATTTCCTAAGAGTGATTTTTAAACTTTTTGGTCTCAGGACCCTTTCCTCCTTTTAAAAATTATTGAGGACTCTAAAGAGATCTCTGTCTATTGGTGTTTATTGTATTAGAAATTAAAACTCAGATGTATTTAAAATATGTATGTATTCATTTGAAAATAGCAAATATATTACATGGTTTTTTTTTTTTTTTTTTTTTAACCACTTTGTCAGTTATTCTTAAGTGAAACTGGTTCTTCCTCCTCTTCTTTTTCTTCATCTTTTTTCTCCTACAGTGAGAAAAAGATGGTTTCCTATTTTGCATGGATCACCTTCCTTGCAAGGTGCGTGGAAGTGCATGGCAGTGAGTGAGTGCATGGCAGAGAAGCATATGATGACAAATAGTACAGTTTGGTAGCACTGCTTGATTCATGCTAAGGAATCTGCAGTTTTCTAGTCATTGCTTTTATTACAGATGACAACATAGTAGAAAATGCACATGATGTTTTTGAAATAATTCTGACCTCACGGGTCATCAGAAAGCACTTCAGGTATCTTCAGGGTTTCTCAGACCATTTCAGAATTACTCCTAGGCTAATGCTTTATGAAATAATTACAGATATTTCTATTACATATTTAAAACATTATTCTTTGCTTTAGTTTTCCACACAAATTTTATTAAAGCATAATAGTCGTTCAGAAATACCAGACATATCATGAACATACATCTTGATCAGTTATCACAAGGTGAACGCACCCATGTCGCCACCATCCAGATCAAAAAATAAAACAAATCAGCATCCCAGAAGCCCCTGCTCGGTCCCCTTCCCACCACTACCTCTTTCCCAGAGCTAAGTGTTTCCTTATGATTAGTTCTTCCTATGATTGAGCTTTATAAAAGTGGATTTAAATGGTCTGTATTCTTTGTGTTGGGCTTCCTCACTCCACATTGTGCTTGTAAGATTCCTCCATGTTATTGCTTGTTGTTGAAATCTATTAATCTTACTTCTCTATATAAATAATTATATTAAGGATATGAATATACTATGGTTTTTATATCCATTTTACTGTTGATAGTCATTTATGTCTCTTTTAGATTATTTTGAGAAAGGCTACTGTGCACAGTGTTGTATATAATTTTGGGTATACACATCTGCATATGCCTTTCTGTTGGGCTTATACTAGGGGTGGTTAGGCTGGGTCATAGAGTCCTAAGTTGTACATTTGTGCAGTGTTAGTGGATGCTGCTAAATACTTGCAAAGTATTTTAACTCAATTTACACTCCCACCAACAATGCCTGAGAATTCAAGTTTCTTTGCATCCTGGCTGACATTTAGCATTGCCATCTTTTTTTTGATTTGAGCATCCTGGAATGCATGCTGTGGTGTTTAACTTTTCATTTTCCAGATGACTTTAAAATTGAACATCTTTTTCCTATACAGGCAGTCTTCACTTTGCACAGGATTGCAGGTCTGTAAAAATTATCATGTGAAATGAAATTGACTAAAAGCTAACTTAATAATCAATTGAAAAAATTACAATTGTTCTGGGTCCTTTAAAATTTTTTGTCAAAATACATTTTTTAAAAACACTTCTCATACTGTTGGTTATAACTATGTAGGGAAATGAAAAAATTAGTAAAACTAAATCTTATTTAGTTCACTATAATTTAAAGCAGTGGGAATTTGAGAATTAAAGTGTTTTCTCTTTCTTTGTAAAAAAATTGAATAATAGTTCAGATAGGGCTTGCCTTCTCACTGTATAACTTATGGTATGGAGCAAGCCTCCTTTCTATGCCTTGGCAAATTGTCATACTTCTTTCTAAGTTTGGATCAGATTTATGTGGCTTATCCCTCCACACTTCCAATGTTGTGAAATATCTCTGAGAGTTCCCTTAGTTTTTTATTTTGTTTTGTTTTTCTGTTTTGAGATGGAGTCTCACTCTGTCACTCAGGCTGGAGTGCAATGGTGGCGATTTTGGCTCACTGCAACCTCCGCCTCCCGAGTTCAAGTGATTCTCATGCTTCAGCCTCCTGAGTAGCTGGGATTACAGGCGTTTGTATTTTTAGTAGAGTCGGGGTTTCACCGTGTTGCCCAGGCTGGTCTTGAACTCCTGTCCTCAGGTAATCCACCCACCTCAAGCTGCCAAAGTGTGGAATTACAGGCATGAGCCACTGTGCCCAGTTAGTTCCTTTAATTTGAAGTCTTTTGCTGGAGTCACTTCCTCTGGGACACGTTAATCCTTTTCATCACAGCCACTTCCTTCATTTACATGGATAACTTTGCCTTCATGGAGTTCTTCTGGCTGCGTATCTGGAGTCTTTACAATGGCAGTAGTGTCAACATACCTGAGGTCAATTATTTCTTCTCTAATTCTATTTATGTTAGATTTTAATTATACTTACATTAGTATTGCTTTTCTCTGTCTTCTTCTTTTTTGTTGACCAATTTCCTCTTGATTTTTCCATTTTTGTGGAACATCATGTGGGTTTATCACTGGGATACAGGAAGGCAACACAACTACATGCTTTGCTGTCTGTACATCCACTAAATAAAAGACACACAGTGGCTAATCAATGACAGACTTTGAAAGAAGCGATGTGATAGGTCACTGATCCTGATGCACAATTATTATTTAACTAGTGATTTGTAGGCAGAAAAGCTACCAGCAAAGTTTTTGTTTCATACAATTATAGTTAATACACTGTGGCAACTGATTCTTGCATTGCGTTTGGTGACTGACAAAATTTGCGTATATCAAAGCCGTGCAAAATGTGGACTACCTGTATTTATTGATCATACTGATATACTCTTTTGTAAAGTATCTATTCATATATTTTGTCCTTTTTAAAATAGCAAGTTTTCATTTTTTATAGATATATAAGGAATTTTTGTATATTATTGGAATTAGGATTTCTTTGGTAATATATTGCAGGCATCTTCTCTGACTCTGTGACATGTCTCTTCAGTACTCTGTGGTATCTTTCAATATTATGTAGTCTGATTTATAAAATGCTTCATTTATAGTTAGTGGTTTTTATGCTGTGTTTCAGAAACCTTTCCCAGTTCCAAGGTCACAAAGACATTCTCTTCTATTATCTTCTAAATGCTGTATTGTCATGCCTTTTATATTTAGAATTATCATGTGGAATTGGTTTTTGTATTGATATAAGGTAGGGGACAAGATGCACTTTTCCCCGTATGGATATCCAGTTGACCTAGTCTCATGTATTAAAAAGATCATCCTATCACTACTGCTGTGCCGTGTCATAGCAGTACATACTACAAGTCATATGTCCATATAAGCATGAGTCTGTTTCTGGTTCCTCTATACTGTTTGTTGGTATATTTTTCTATGCCCTGCAATACTGTGCTATTTTAATTCCTATAGCTTTTTAAGAAGTTTTGGTATCCATTATAACAACTCTTTTTTTTTTTTTTTTTTTTTTTTCCCCCTCAATCAACGTATTTATTTAAAGGAAAAAGCTTGGTAACTCTAAGGCAGCATTTCCAAAAGTGTATTCCATAATCATGGCCATTAAACCAGAAACTTTCTAAGCTAAATATTTGGCTTCTCAAAACAAAACAACCTTCTTCACTGTGGGTTTTTCAGTCTTTTTATTAGTATTATTATACTCTAAGGTCTGGGATACATGTGCTGAACATGCAGTTTTGTTACATAGGTATATTCTTTACAATATTTTTGGCTTCTTGTAATTCCATGGAAATTCAGAATCAATGTGTTGAGTTGATAAAAATAACATATTGGAATTTTTATGAGTTTATATTGAATTTATAGATAAATTCTGGGACAAATGACATCTTTATGTATGTACGTATATATGTGCACACATGCACACATTTTTAAAACCCTACAAGGCATAATTACTGTTCACTTATACAATCAGTATTCATTTAGATGTATTCTCATATTTATTATTTCTGTTTTACTTCATTTATCCTCCTTCCCTCTCTCCCTCCTTCCCTTCCTTTCCTCCTTCTTCTTTTTTGTCTTTTTTAATTTGTGATAGTCCCACTCCGTTACCCAGGCTGGAGTGTGATAGTCTCACTCCGTTACCCAGGCTGGAGTACGGTGATATGATCTTGGCTTATTGCAACCCTGACCTCCCGGGTTCAAGTGATCCTTATACCTCAGCCTCCTGAGTAGCTGGTACCGACAGATATGTGCCACCATACCCAGCTACTTTTTGTATTTTTTGAAGAGATAAGATTTTGCCATTTTGCCCAGGCTGGTCTTGAACTCCTGGGCTCAAGCAGTCTGCCCACTTTGGCCTCCCACAGTGCACTTCATTCCTTCTTCATACTTCTATCTGGAATCATTTACCCCTGACTGAGGAATAACCATTAATCTTCGTTAATGCAGACTTCTGGGCAAGTCTATTAGTTTTTATTTGTATTAAAATGTTTTTATTTTATCTTCATTTATAAAGGATATTTTATTTATGAAGGATGTTGTTACACATGTAGAGTGTTGTTGGCTGTCACTCACTTTTAGCAGTTTGAAGATGTAATTCAGTTGTCACCCGGCTTGCACAGTTTCCGCTGAGAAGTCAGCTGTAAGTTTTACTGCAGCTTATTTGAGGGTAACATTTTTTTATCCCTTCTAGTGGCAACATGAAGTAGTAATGTGACATGTATAAGTCTGATTTTCCTGCTTGAAATTCACTGAACTTGGAACTGTAGTTTAAGTCTTTCATCAGTTTTAGATGAAAATTTCAACTTTACCTCTTCATATATTGTATATGTTTCTTCTGGGCCATTTTCTTTCCTTTCCATCTGGGACTTCGATTACATGTGTGTCAGAACTTTTCACAGGGTCCCATATTCTTTTTCTCTTTTTTTTACATCAATTTGACTCTATTTTCTTTGTTTCTGTTTTCCTTCTTTCTTTCTTTTTTGGTTTAGTTTTGAGTTCCTGCTAAAATTCTGCATTTTATGAATTTCAATTTTATTAATCTTGGTTTTTAAAATTTTGTATCTGATATCTAAAATCTGTCACTTTATATCATCTCTTTCTCTTGTGTGCACTTTTTGTGTTTTTCTTTTAATTTGCTTTTGTCACCTACTATTCTTGGTAATTTTTTATTTATTGCCAAATGTAGTGCACTAAAATGTAGAGATAATTTGAGATTCTCAGTGATAGTTATCTTTATCCGAAATAGGCATACTTTTATTTCAGGCAACACTTAGGATAAAGGAGATTGCTTTAATACAAAGAGGGATTGAGTTGATTTGAAATTTGGTTTTAGCTTTGTGAATGCTTGTCTATTTCTAATTCATTCTTAGTTTTAGCATAGAGCCTTTACTGGGAGAGGTTCTCACCTGAATTCTGGTGGACCTTGAAGGCCAGTTTTTGTTATTCTTGGTTTTTAAAACTGCTGGAAGTTCTTTGCAGCCTCTCAGTTTCCACTCAGGTACTTCAAGGGATACCCTGTGCTAGCTATCAGACTCCTCCAAGCTTCTCTCGTCTTAAGGATTTTGCTTGTCAAGTCTTTGCTGCTTCATTAACTCCCCAACACTTAAAATGGAAATTTTTGGGGTCCAGATTTTCAAGGTGTTCCAGGTGGGATACTTTTTGTTTGTAACATATTAGTCCATCATCACCAAAGGTCAAAATCCTGGCTTCATTCTTTAATGAGAAAACTAGTCAGAAACCTACTCGATATAGTTTGTGAGGCACCAAAAAGCTCTCTTGTTTAAGATGTCACCGTAGCTCACTGGAGATCCTTTTTAGAGTTTTCAATGTATTAAGTAGTAGAAGTGTGTGTTTCTCTTGAATTCTTTGAAGTAGGCTCTTTTTTTGACATGTTTTCTTGGTTTGGTTTCTTTGGTTAGCGTTTGAATCGTAGGAGTAGAGTTTATTGAAAGTCCTGGGAAGTTTTAATAAGATGCAAGTCAGTAGGAAAGAGGGGCAAGACAAAATCCATTCATGGGCCAGTAAGACCCAGCATAAAGGTGTCAGGCAAGAGAGTGCAGCCAAGGTATTCAAGGCCAGGGGTTTGGCTCAGAAGGTTGAAATCTGAATGCAAACTCTATTTACCATTACAGTTACTCTAAGTTAGTTTAGTACTAAAATGGAAAGAGTCAGCTCAGAAAGAATGGGCTTCAGCCATACTTTGAAAATATACCGACTCATTACCTTGGAAAATCTAACGAACCTCTTTGAGTATCATTATTTTTATATGTAAAATGGTGACAATACCTTACTTTGCTAGTAGGAGGATTAGAAAGACAGTGTATATAAAACATAGAAGTTTTTATGTACTTATCTCTGCTAACTGTCTTTCCTTCTCCCAGTCAAAGAAACTGAAAGGGAAGTGACCAAAGAGGTATTTTTTTCTAGGTAGTCAGATGTCTTTGTGAGTGCATCTATATAGTAACTCATTAAAAATGGCAGCAATGTGATTTTGGAAAGAGAGAAGCATGTTGGTGCTTTAGGAAAACAATGACGTATTGTGAAAACAATTCTGTTTCTTGATGCTGCAGGCCTTTCTAGGAAATACATATGGTGAATGATTTTACTCTCTGCTGAAATTTAACTGTGGGGGGGGTGGGATATGGCAAATTCACAGGGTGATGCTTGTGAAATTGAATTCAAAATCTTTTAATTTCTTTCATCTCTTAAAAAGTAATTCTGTCTGGAAATCAATGTATAAAGAGTGTTAGAGCGCTATTTTGAAAAAAAATTCAAAGAGACTTCTGTTTCCTTGATAGTTAATAGTTTGGCTGAGATCTGCACAATGGGACCTATTTGAAGACATTAAAAAATCTCTCTTGGTTTAAAAAGTTCTACCCCACAGTAAAAAACAGTGCAATTTTGAATCAGAATGTTGTTGGAGACATGTTATAAGTAAATATAATCACATATAACAATGAGTGGAATGGTTTGATTACAAGGAAAATTAGGATATCTGTTTTGAAATCTAAATTATAATTCTTCAACCGTACAAACCAGTAACTATATTATACTCTGTGGCACCTCACTTGATACATGTATTACTTTTTTAAAAATAGAAAACTTTAGCTATTTAGCTACTTGTAGGCTAATGCTGACCTATGTCATAAATAGTTTAAAAAAATTTTTTAATATGTCTCTTTAAATCCCATTTCCAGGCTGGGAGTAGTGGCTCACGCCTGTAATCCCAACACTTTGGGAGGCTGAGGCAGGCAGATCCCCTTAGGTCAGGAGTTCAAGAAAAGCCTGGCCAACATGGTGAAACTTGTGTCTACTAAGAATGCAAAAATTAGTCGGGCCTGGTGGTGGGCACCTGTAGTCCCAGCTACTTGGGAGGCTGAGGCACAAGAATCACTGGAACCCAGGAGGCAGAGGTTGTAATGAGCCGAGATTGCACCACTGCACTCCATCCTGGGTGACAGAGTGAGACTCTGTCTTAAAAATAAATAAATAAATAAATAAATCCCATTTCTAGAACAACAAAGTGCAGTGGAAATTTAGAATGAGAAGACTTTGATTCAGTTTTTTTCATTCTTCTTGTTTCATCTATGTGGTTGAGCAAAGCAGTTAACTTCTCTGAATTTTAGGTTTCCTCTCTGGAAATAAGAGAATTGGTCTAGAACTCCAGATGTTGGCATTCACCATCTGACTCAAATAATAATAATTTAAAAACACACATACAGGGTTTAACCCAGAAGAAATATGATTTCTTTTAGCACGGAATCTCCAGATGGTCCCTTTGTTTCCTTCCAGCTCTCAGGAATTTTTTTTTTTTTTAAGTGGGGTTGCGGGGGCGGGATGGAGTTTCACACTCTTGCCCAGGATGGAGTGCAATGGCACAACCTTGGCTTACTGCAATACCCCCCTCCTGGGTTCAAGCAATTCTCCTGCCTCAGCCTCCTGAGTAGCTGGGATTACAGGCAGGCGCCACCACACCCGGCTAATTTTGTATTTTTAGTAGAGACGTAGTTTTGCCATGTTGGTCAGGCCGGTCTCAAACTCCTGACCTCAGGTAATCCACCTGCCTCAGCCTCCCAAAGTGCTGGGGTTACAGGCATAAGCCACTGTGCCCAGCCTTAAGTATCTATTATTTAAAGACATATTTAACTCTATTCCCTAGCAGACGGCAACCACTCTTTTTCTCAGTGTATTTTGATTTTATTCAGTCATTCATTAATACAAAAATATCTTCTTTTCTCCAAATTATAGATATATATACTAAACATTTATAATTTTTTTCAACTGTGACATTCAGATATACCAAGAGATTGTTTGTTACCTAAAAGAGTAATGCTTGACTTATAAAGTGATAAAAATGTGTATTTAACAAACTCTGGTTTAATGTGGCAGCTTGGGAAGCTACATATTTACTCTGCCGAAGCCTTCATTACTCAAACAATCTTGCAACTCCTGTTTTGGAGTTGTCTGTGAGTTTAGTCAGAAAGCCACCGAAGCAACTATCTCCTTGCTTTGGTAGTGCGTATCTCAATCTGGACCCCAAATGATATTTTCTTGACTTGCTTAGTTGAGACTCTTATTGTTCTCATTTCTGAATGACAACACTGTCCAGAAATCAAGGCCAATGTCACAGGAAGTTTTTCCAGTCTAAGATTGTTCTTTGCAGATACTAAGTACTACATAAATCTTGCTAAAGAGAATGGACTGAAGGTTCTGAAAATAATTCAGAGGGAATTCAGAACACTTGCAATTTAAACAGTTACAGCCTCATTGGCCTTCAGATATAAGTAGGATGTATGTGACACACACACACACACACACACACACACACACACACACACACCCCTGATTGAGTGCCAGGTACTAAACATGATTTGTCCACAGTATCTCACTTGATTCTTCCAATAACTATTTGAGTGATTATTTGAAGTGGATGATAACTTATTGAAATGTGAAAATTCTAGTGTAGATGTTTAAAAAGGAACTTTCCGTCCTGTAGAGCCACATCTCATATGTTTCTTCATTGTTCGTGAAATTCTCTAGAGGAGAGCATCTATGACTGTCTTTAGTATGGTGTATTTCAACCCTGCACAACTCTTACAATAAGTACCTCTTTTGTGTTGTAAATCTTAAATCCCTCATGATGCAATTAAATAGAAATGTTCATCTAATCCTGGTCTTGATATAAGGAAGTGTTTCCTGTTACACATAAAATCCCAATAGAATGTATTTTCTCTTTTTGCAGGGCCTCATTTTTTTCTGTCATTGGAGCCATCATTTATTTAGCAGCTTTGTTAAATAGAAAGGGGTCTGTCCTGCCTGTGCAGTCTTTGGTAAGTCTAGATAAACACGAAGAAGATCTTACATCAGCATTGCTATGAAATGTCCCTGGCTATTAGTTGGTATCACCATAGGACACAGGTGATCGTTACACTCAGTTGGCGAAGTGTGACCCCAAGTCCATTCTCTAAATCGTAACTACTTGTAGCAAACACCTTTTAAGATGCAATTGGCCAGTGACACAAGTGTGTTCCTGTGGTCCCTACAATGCAATCAGTGAAGTTTTAGAGAGGCTGCTCTCTAAGCAACAGCCAGAATGTTGGGGCCTTTTGCAATTCTGATCCACTAATACGTGTTTGCTGTTGACAGATAATTGAGATCACTGGTTAGGTTCACAAAAGTACAACTCAAAAAATAATTATGTTAAAATATACCTGCAGAAATCAGCCCAGATTAAGTGCTGTCTCTTTAGCACACAATCTCCAAAAGTTCAGAAAATCATCGTATTGGGGAGGGAGTCGGGAAAGACGACAGAAAAACCTGTCACCACTTACAAGAGCTTCATTTGGCTTTTAATCAATTGAAGGACTTTGCAGAAGATGGTACTTGTTAAATTGATCTCAATTAAAATCAGCCTGAGTGTGCGCTCTCTCCGACAATAGCTACACAAGGCCTGGGCGAGGAGTCTTTCAATTCTTCCCGTACGAGAGCACGAGCACCTGTCTGGACTACACTGGCACCTTTCCATTTTTTAATTTTCACCTCAGCCTTTTCTTCTAAGCAGTCTTTGACCTCCGTGGCATCCCTAACGAAGTCCTTCTGGTGTGTGCGCCCTTCTTCCCCACATTGTAATGGAGGTGCGGTGAGGAATGGGAGGTTGCTTGCAGTCTTTCGCCTCTGACAGCAGGGCGTGCATCCTGCATGCAGCTGTCAGGACACTGACAGGGCTGCACAGCGGGATAATTGGTCACTTGAGGAAGATTCATAAGGCTGTATGCTGCAGAGCCCCACGTCCTGCCCTGGGGCAATAAGGGGCAGAGAGGGGAGGAGAGAAAGACAAGACTCCAATGGAGGCTAGAAACCTAGCCTTGATAAATAATAATCTATTTATAACAGGGAATGATGAAGACTTTGGTTCACAATAAGGACGCAGTTCCTGCAACTGGAGGAATGATGTTTAAAGATTTCAAGACTGAATTCCACGCAAGGTGAACCACAGCTAGGTTAGTGAGAGAATCAGAAAGATTGGGGCCGGGCGTGGTGGCTCATGCCTGTAATCCCAGCACTTTGGGAGGCCAAGGTGGGGGGGATCACCTGAGGTCAGGAGTTTGAGACCAGCCTGGCCAACGTGGTGAAACCTCATCTCTACTAAAAAATACAAAAATTAGCCAGGCAATGGTGGTAAGCATCTGTAATCCCAGCTACCTGGGAGACTGAGGCAGGAGAATCTCTTGAACCCAGGAGGCAGAGGTTGCAGTGAGCCAAGATCACGCCACTGCACTCCAACCTGGGTGACAGAGTGAGACTTCGTCTCAAAAAAATTGGAAAGATCCCGTCCAAGAGGAAGGAGTGTCAAATGGAGCAGTTCTTTTTATACCAGGATGTTGTATTTGTTGTTTTTAATCAAAGCAAGTCATCTGACAGCTCATTATGAAGAGACAACAAGAGGTGACTTTATTATGATAGTGTGGAGTTGGTTCCTCTGCAAATTAAAGTTCTTTGTTCACTTGTGGCCATTTGCTTAGGAAACATCTGGTAAGGGGTGCCAGGTGGGATAACATTTTAAAAGTGTAATGTGATAACAATTAACCTATCACTCCTTTTTCTCATATTCTCTCTTTTCAATTTTATTAGATAGATTTATCATCAAAGGTGATGAAGACAAAATCTTTCAAGTGATTTCCTTGTGAAGTAGCCTCTCATGACTGGCATAATCTGTTATAAACTTATTGGGATTTATTTTCCCAAATAATTATGATTTTGCTCATGTGATGTGATAGGTTGGTGGTGAGTTTGCCTTCCTCACATATGAAAGGGCAGAATTCTTCATCAAACATAAAATTCTACTGGTGAAAATAATAATGTTGATTTATCCAGTCAGCATATGCTATTATTAAATATAAGATTAAAATTCAACTTTGGGAAGTCAAGGTGGGCAGATCGCTTGAGCCCAGGAGTTTGAGACCAGCCTGGGCGACATAGGGAGACCTAGTCTCTGCAAAAAACAAAAAAAATTAGCCAGTCATGGTAGCTCAAGCCTATAGTCCCAGCTACTCAGGAGGCTGAGGTGGGAGGATTGCTGGAACCCCACAGGTCAAGGCTGCAGTGAGCTGTGATTGCGCCACTGCACTCCAGCCTGGTGACAGAGCTTAACGCTGTTAAAAAAATCATGTAGGATCAGAACTATGAAATAAGACTTTTTTTCTGCAGTGATATCCTGGGAATTCTGAACTCTTATGTCAATAAGCCATCAATAAAAGGTCTTTTGATTATAAGACTTCATGTTTGATAATCTGGAAACTGATTTTGAAAGGCAGAAACTAGCATGAGTAAATAACAGCCCATAATATGAAAGTCTCATACCCACTTCAAAGCTCTGTCATTGGCTGGATTTCGAAGGCTCATCCCATCTCTCTTCTATCTCAGGTATTTTCTCTCCTTCAAGTTACTCCATGAAAGTCACAGCGTATCTGTCCCATGAAACAAATACATGATATCTAGGCATTTAAAATAAAGATACTGCATTTCTCTTTCTTGGACAATGAACAGAAATTTCTCTGACTTGTTGAAATATCATTTTCTCATTGTTTAGTTAAATATTGTCAGAGATAAATTTCCCCAGTGGGAATGTGTTTTTAATTAATGAGATCTGCTTTGAGTTTGTATGATTTTTTTTTTCCATAAAACCCTCTAAAAATCAAAAGCCTTCATTATGCTTGGGCCAACTGTGCATATGTGTTTAAATTATTCCTTTTTTGGGGTGATAATTTAGGTGATATCATAGCTTTTGCTTTTTGACAGCTAGAGAATGCAGGCCTAAAATAGTAAGTGGATCAGAACATTAAATAACTAAATGATCTTATACTGCTATTTAAAGTGCTTGTCAGTAGAAATAAAGAATATGATAACTTTTTCTTTCAACTTGCATTATCTCTTTAAGAAACTGTCAGTGTTATTCCATTCACTTGTTCATCCAGTATTTACTTAGAGTCTTCTATGTGCCAGATACTGTGCTAGCTACCAACGTCTACAAAGATATTGGGATGGGACAGGGTCCTGAACCCAGGAAATTTAAAGCTAATAAACTCTTCAGACAGAAGTAAGGGCCAGGTGAGAAATGAGTAAAGGGCACAGCAGAGGCATGACTAAGACTTTGTACCATATATATACTTTATATATATATGCTTCTTATAATTCTCCTCTGCATGTATAAGCAATCCAAAAGTATTAGCAGAACAGAGAAAACTTCTTCTTCCCCTTAATTCACCTCTTCTTTATCTTTCAGATCTTCTGAGAATTATCAAATTAACACCTTCTAGTTAAGAGAAACCATGTCTCGCACAACCCTGTGTTTCAGATAAGGATGACTAGCTGGTTCATGTGTGTAGTGGACGGTTGATGTGTATAGTGGATGGTTGATTTGTATAGTGGACGGTTGATGTATGTAGTGGATGGTTGATGTGTATAGTGGACGGTTGATGTGGGTAGTGGACGGTTGATGTGGGTAGTGGACGGTTGATGTGTGTAGTGGACGGTTGATGTGTGTAGTGGACGG
Organism: Chlorocebus sabaeus; assembly: GCF_047675955.1. Taxonomy (NCBI): domain Eukaryota; kingdom Metazoa; phylum Chordata; class Mammalia; order Primates; family Cercopithecidae; genus Chlorocebus; species Chlorocebus sabaeus. Next base: position 76,693,829 of record NC_132916.1, read on the forward strand.
TTGATGTGTGTAGTGGACGGTTGATGTGTATAGTGGACGGTTGATGTGTATAGTGGACGGTTGATGTGGGTAGTGGACGGTTGATGTGGGTAGTGGACGGTTGATGTGGGTAGTGGACGGTTGATGTGTGTAGTGGACGGTTGATGTGGGTAGTGGACGGTTGATGTGGGTAGTGGACGGTTGATGTGGGTAGTGGACGGTTGATGTGTATAGTGGACGGTTGATGTGGGTAGTGGACGGTTGATGTGGGTGGTGGACGGTTGATGTGGGTGTTGGACGGTTGATGTGGGTGGTGGACGGTTGATGTGGGTAGTGGACGGTTGATGTGTGTGGTGGACGGTTGATGTGGGTGGTGGACGGTTGATGTGGGTGGTGGACGGTTGATGTGGGTAGTGGACAGTTGATGTGTGCAGTGGACGGCTGATGTGTGCAGTGGACGATTGATGTGTGCAGTGGATGGTTGATGTGTGTAGTGGCAGACCAGGTTGGGCTTAAGTCAGTGTAGGGTGTTCACTGAGCAACCCTACTTCTTCTGTGCTGTTTATCTCAATCCCCTCCCCCCACTCCATGATCCCTGGTACCGCACTTCAATCTGCCCCTTCCACCGTCTGAACTTGCCTTCTCCTTATCCTTTTACTCATTCTCTCCTGAACTGCTTAGTGGGGTTGGGTGGGGGATTACCTAATTAGACAAGTTAATGTATACCAAATTCTTAATGTCCGATGATGGCTTAACCAGCCTGTGTCACCATTCTCTACAAGACAGCAGATGTAGAAAATGACAGTATTTGTTCTGGCATCCTGGGGTAACACATAGGTCCCTAAGGCCTCAGGCAGTCATCTTGGGCTTCTGCTACCCCGGCCTCCCTGCCCACCACAAGCCTGATGGGACCAATGGGTCTGGCACCCCTGTTACCCGTGCACGCTGCCCGAGCCCAGCATGTACACTGGGAGTTCTGGCCTTCTTCCCTTCCTGTGGATTCCTGGCATTTGATTAGGAACCTTCAAAGCCCTAATACAAAAGGAGGAGATATCTAGTGTTGGAGTTTTCCTAAGCTATGTTAGATATTTCCTAAGCTGTGTTAGATATCTGGCTCGTTTCTGTTAGCTGAGTGACTTTGGGCAGTTTATTTAACTCTTTTGCATCTCGGTGCCCACTTCATGGGGTTAAAATGTGGACTGGATTTTATGAGTTAATATACATAAAACAGTCAACATGGAATTTCCATATAGGGTGCATTCCATTAACCTGCCCTGCCACTGTTTATGGGTATTTTAGGCTGTAGCAAGGCCACTGGGGCAGATATTAAGAGAAAAAAAATATTTAGCATAAGTCTCTTATCTCAAAGCAAATAGCCTGTGAGCTACAGACATTTATTTCTCACAGTTCTGGAGGCTGGAGAGTTCAAGATCAAGGTGTGGACAGATCCCTTATCTGGTGAGGCCCACTTCCTCGTGTGCAGATGTGTCTTTCCAGTGGTGGAAAGAGCAGAGCACTTTCTGAGGTCCCTTTTGGGAGGGCACTAATCCCATGTATTGTTACCGAAACATCAGGGTTTCCGTCTGGGTCCTGCTGCTCCCCGCAGAGACAGCCAATGACTGAGACAACAACCAGTATTGCCAAAGAAGAAGGGTTTAATCGGGTGCGGCAGCCAAGGAGGTGGGAGCTTAGTCTCAAATCCATCTAGATTCATGGGTTCTAAAATGAACCTAAATACGTGGAGAATTTCTTGAATAGTTTTGTTCTTTAAACCCAGTTTGGTTGCCTTGTGAAATGATTCCCTGCAGTAAATGGACTTTTCGTTTATTTAATCATTCAAACTTCTGCTCACATCTGCATGATTATAGAAAACGTGGGGTGCATAGGCTAGTAACACATAACAAAATTATAGCAAGATGGTAACGCAACCTCAGATTCATCTTAACATGTTTCCAAAGGAAAATGTTTAAGTGTTTATTGTTCAGTTTATTACTTATCACTTGATTAATTATTTTTGTTGTATTAAATCATGTATGTTGCAGCTTAGCAATAAAATCTATTAAAAAACCTAAAAACTAGGGGTTTATATTGCAAGGAAGAAATGTAACAATGTGTAAGAAGGCAGGAACTAGGGAGGAGCAAGGAAACAATCATGATGCATGAGGGATCCAGCATCTCATTGTCTGGATGTGGGGATATGGTGAGTTTCAGTTCTTCTGTATTTTTCATGAGAGGCCTGAAGATCAGTTCCTGAGGATGGAACTCAGATAAAACAAATGTAAGGTTCATCAGACCAGAAGGGTCAATTTCTATATTTAGCTAAAAATAACTAGGGCAGCTGTCCCCAACGTTTTTGGCGCCAGGGACCCATTTCATGGAAGACAATTTTTCCAGAGTCCTGGGATGGAAGATGGTTTCAGGATGAATCTGTTCCATCGCAGATCATCAGGCATTAGATTCTCATAAGGAACCCACAACCTAGATCCCCTGCACACACAGTTCACAGTAGGGTTTGTGCTCCTATGAGAACCTAATGCTGCCACTGATCCAATAGGAGGCAAAGCTCAGGCTGTAATGCTTGCTTGCCAGCTGCTCACCTTCTGCTGTGTGGCCTGGTTCCTAACAGGCCACAGACCGGTACCTGTCTGTAGCCCTGGGGTTGGGGACCCCATATCTGTGGACTATCGGATGGGTTTCATTATGAAGGTTCCACCTCAGGACCTAATTATCTCCCAGAGGCCCCACCTCCTAATGCCATCACCTTGGGGATTCCAGTATATGAATTTCACCAAGCCACAAACATTCAGCCCATAATAATGGAATTTTCTACACTTGGAAAACACTTTTTCTCCTTTTCCTTTTATTGTCCAGCTAACTCCTCCTTGTTTTTCAACTTAGCCCAGATGTGATGTCCTGTGGAAAAAAATAATATTCAGACTCAAAAGGCACGTTTTCTCAGTATCCCTCTAGTACTCTAAGCACACTTCTGTCATAGCCTGAATTGCTGTAGAGTAGTCATTTCATTCATTCATTCATCCATCAATTCACTTCAAAAATACATTTACACAAAGGATCTACCATGTCCCCAGCAGACAGGCTGGAAGTTCTGGTAGTAGTGGCCAAGGCAGATAAGGCCCCTTGTACTTGCCAAGTTTATATTCTAATGGAAACAGGCAAGCAGTCGACAGGTAAACAAATAAACAAGACTTGAGAATTGTGATATCATGGAGATTAAACAGATAGCTTTATGGAATTCCTGGGCAGAGTTGGAGGAACTTGGAGGCTGACAGTGGAAGAATGGGGAGGAGCCAAGCAGGGACTTTCAGTGGAGGGGTCTCAAATGAAAAGGCTCCATGGCAGAAGTCAATTTGGCATGTTTGGGCAACAGAAAAGAGGCTGGTGTGGCTGGCCGTATGTGGTGAACTTGAGTTGGGAGTGGTGGGGTAGGGATAGTGGTATTAGAGGAGGTTGGAGGCTCAGGCCGATCCATGGAAAGGATTTCCTGGTTCTTGACACCCACTGGGTGCTGGAAACCATGTGCCTGATTTCTAACAACTCCCAGTGGAATCTTGTTTGGAGGACCCTCCCCCACCAACACCCCAATTCTTGGACCATAGGCTCTTTGACTTGGTATCCTTCAGCACCTAGACTGATGCCTGGCTCAAAGCAGAGGCTCAGTAAATGTTCCTTGCATTTGCACATGAATGAACTGAATAATGGATACATATGGGAAAATGAATTATTGCTTTAAGAAGACACTACCTTCTTGCAGAAATGATGACTTTTATCTAAAAAGAACCCTGAAGTTTCCCTTGCCCCACCTACTTGTACTGTAGTATTAAAGAGGTTTTACAAGTTGTTTCTTTTAAGAATTCTTGAATATAATTTAACATTGAATAAAATGAGTTTTTCCCCCTCCTACTAATTATAATCATACAAGCAGTGAACTAAACAGCTGGGGGTGAAAGAAATTCTGATGATGTTAAAAATGCAAATAGTTTTCACACCAGATTAATTCATTTAACTAAGAGTCCTGATCTTTAAACATTAAATGTTTGAGTGTGAAACGTTTTATTCACAGGGGAGATAGTCCACATGAATGAATCTGATGCCCATTCCTCTATCTAGGGTGATTTTAAAATAAACAGGATGCATATTGTTAGCTAGTTATTAACCAGCACGTTGTAAGTTCTTCAAAACAGTTCAGGATGTAATTTACATGACTCAAGATGAGCAAGACTCAGGGTACTATGAAGCTGCTGTTTGAGGTTAGGAGAAGCGAGTCATACAAGGATGTGAATGAATGTTTGTGTTATCTGTGTTTGACTAATATTTGAATTAAATGTTTTATATTTAATCAAAGCAAGATTGAAATTCATTATTGCTGCTGATATGCAGTACTAATTACAGGAAATAACCAGCCCTTCCAAGTTCAGTGCCAAATGCTGATAGTGTGGTAGTCTATTCTCTGGGGGGAAATCGAAGGCCTCAGATCTGAAAGAGAATTTAGTCCAGTGTTTTATGTTTTAAACCCATGCTTCCTTTCGATTAAAAAAAGATCCCTTGCCTTTGTTTTCTTCAACCTTTCTTTAGTTTGTATTATTAAACTAGTGAGATTTTTTTTTTAAATACAGTGTAAGATTTTATTAGAATGATAGATTTAATTTTCAAGCCACACCTCTGCTCCATCCTGCCTTGTATGATCCTAATTGGGAATCACTGTTCTAATCTAATCCCCCTCTTTAGAGATCAGAAAACTGAGGCTTTGTGTTATTAGGTCCTGAGATAAATCTTGGTCATAGAGCTGTTTTAATTAAAAGCAGGTGCATGGTTTAGATTTCACCCCTATTTATCTTATATAAGTCCCACAGGAGTTCAGAAATCTGAATTCAGGGTTTTTCCCCCCAGATATTCAGGTCTATTTCACCTAACCCTGTAACATTCCAAACTACTGTGTTGGTAGGTCGCCCCATGTGAGCTGGTATAACAGGTCTGCATTTCCCTCCGCATCTCAAGCCCTGTGCACGTTTTATTTGTATAGCAGCAAGTGTCTGGCCCAGAATGATCGTTCTGCTACACGTGGTGGTCTCTGGAAGTAACAGCAAGTCTACATTAGAAGTATGTACCACATTCTTTTATCAAAAGGACTTGGCCTTAGCCGTATTTTACAGAGTAAACAACTGGCATATTTTAAAAACAGTAAAAGGAAGGATAATGGCAAATGTGATCGGCTGGTGGGAAACCAAAGTCACAGATTAAATTACTTTCTTGGCTAGAAAATTCACGAGGAGAATAGACCAGAGCAAGTGCCAGCAGAGCACAGCCCGAAGATAATAAATAAAAATTATCTGATTGAAGAGGAAGATAAACCAGGGGAGAAGCAAGAGTCTTGTGAATGTGCCTGGTTATAATTGCTTCTAGCTGGTAGAAAAGGATCCTTGAATCTTACATGTTCAGCTAAACAAATGAGCTAGTTCCTTCCTGTAAACTACACTGAAACTGGCTTCCGGGGCCTCTGCATGGGAAGTTAGGATTTAGATTGTAATGACAATCATTATTATAATAAACAGCCATTATTTGAGGGGTTCTGGACACTGATCTCAACATCCTCACTAAAGGGTCAGATTAAAGAAAAGTAATTAGATATTTGCAAGCACTGTACATTTTTGTAAGTACTGATATAAGCATAATATATGATAAATACAAAAAATTATATATAAGCATGCAGATACACATTAGATAAAACACAAATTTAAACAAGATATAAATATTTTTAAAACTGGACTGGGCATGATGGTCATACCTATAATCCCAGCACTTTGGGAGACCCAGGCAGGTGGACCACCTGTGGCCAGGAGTTGGAGACCAGCCTAGCCAACATGGCGAAATCCCATCTGTACTAAAAATACAAAAATTAGCCAGGCGGGGTGACACGTGCTTGTAATCCCTGCTACTCAGGAGGCTGAGGCATGAGAATCACTTGAACCTGGGAGGTGGAGGTTGTAGTGAGCCAAGGTTGTGCCATTGCCCTCCAGTCTGGGTAGCAGAGCTAGTCTGTCTCAAAAAAAAAAAAAAAAAAAAAAAAAAAATTAAAAACTGAATGATGTGTATTAAATTGGAGGGTTCATTTTATTTTGATTATGAACACTTGCCACAATTGTATATTTTTAGTTAATCAAATTAAGATGTCCCTTAATATGCTTGCCAAACACAAGTTGATCATCCATATTGGCTTTGGGTAAATAGAGCTTGAGAGAGAGAATGTAGAAACTTACTTAAAAGATAACTGGGGAGAAAATTCATCTAGGACTAAATGGGAGAAATCCTTAGATACGTTTATATGTTTTTAAATTATGACTCAACTTGAGGAACCTGAATAAAAAATTGGAAATGGGAAGGGACCTTGTATATTCGTCTGTTCTCATGCTTCTAAAAAAGACGTACCTGAAACTACCTAATTTATAAAGGAAAGAGGTTTAAAGGACTTACATTTCCACATGGCTGAGGAAGCCTCACAATTATGGCAGAAGACAAAAGAAGAGCAAAGGGACATCTTACATGGCAGCAAGCAAGAGAGAAAGCACGTGCAGGGAAAAATCATTAGATCTTGTGAGACTTATTCACTATCATGAGAACAGCATAGGAAAGACCCGCCCCCATGATTCAGTTACCTCCCACTGGGTCCCTCCTAGGACATGTGGGAATTATGGGAGCTACAATTCAAGATTTGGGTGGGGACATGGCCTAACTATTTCAGACCCCACAGGTAAAATTCAATATGCAAAATTTGGAAACTCTAGATGAGAGGCAATAAAACATTTGGGAGGTTGAGCGTTTGAGCAACATCAGAATACTAGATAAGGGGTGACATATGTTTGAACTGATTTACAGAGGAGAAACACTAGGTATATTTGGTGATAAAAGATTTTCTACAGAGCTAGGGATATGCTAATGAAAATTATGGCGTGTGAAGATTATTGCTTAATAAAAATAATTTGGGAAACTAGAGAATTTAGGAGTTCATGTACAAGTGACAGGGAAAAATTCACCATTTTGTGGTCAGATGTTTAATATCACGAGTTCAGTTGGGTGCAAGCTGTCTTGCTGTGAATTTTACTGAGTGCTCTTAATACTGTTCCATTAAGTGGCCTTGTTAATAATGGACCAATGGAGCTACTGGCCTCTGATATTTTAAGGATTAGAAATAGTGTTTAGTCTATTTGTATATGTGTGTGTGTGTGTGTCTGTCTGTCTGTCTGTCTGCCTGTTTCCCAGAAAGCTTACATACAAATTTTTTCTACCTTGAATTGTATTTGATAACTAGGCCTTAAGAAGCCTGTTCTCTTGGGCCAAGTGTCCAGAAATTGAAGGTGGGGAATTCAGGAAGGACCTTAAGATAAATTTTGTCCTTTGAGTTTTGCATTTCTACTCACCATGTGTTACAATACCTTGTCTGTTCACTCACTTACACTTCATTTTTGTTTTGTTGTGTTTTTTGAGGAGTCTTGCTCTGTCACCCAGGCTGGAGTGCAGTGGCACAATCTTGGCTCACTGCAACCTCTGCCTCTCAGGTTCAAGTGATTCTCCCACCTCAGCCTCCCGAATAGCTACGATTACAGGCGCCTGCCACCACACCCGACTAATTTTTGTATTTTTCGTAGAGATGGGGTTTCACCATGTTGGTTGGCCATGCTGGTCTCAAACTCCTGATCTCAGGTGATCTGCCTACCTCAGCGTCCCAGAATGCTGGGATTACAGGTGTGAGCCACCATGCCCGGCTGCTCACTTGTACTTTGAATAGTTAATCTTAGACTTGATTTTGGTGGTCTGCATTTCATTTGTTCCCTGTTGTTTAAAGAGCCCAAACAGTATCCTACCATTAAACAGATTTGTTGATGATGAAACGCATTTCCACACACAAGCACTTTTATCATGCAAAACCTCGGAGAATGGGAAGACCCTGGTTTACATATTGCCAGGTTATTCTGACCTTGCTGTATTTGTTTTATTTGGGAGAAGTGGATGGGCAAGAAATTTGAGCTACAAAGTCCAAATCACAGTCTCTTTCCTCTAAGCTAGAGATGGCCCAAAATATCCAAGACAATGTTTTAAGTGGTACAATTTAGAGATATTGTAGAAGAGTAAGTATATTCCATGTGAGCACACCTGTCTTTATCATGATGAGGTTGAAGTAGGAAGCATCCATGGGCAGTGCTGGTGTAAAAAGATGTAAAAAAATTTCCTTTGAAAATCTAATATCTAGAAACATACTTATTAATACTTGGAAATTCTACATTATTTATTTATTTATTTAGAGACGGATTCTTGCTCTGACGCCCAGACTGGAGTGCAGTGGCACGATCTTGGCTCACTGCAAGCTCCGCCTCCTGGGTTGACGCCATTCTCCTGCCTCAACCTCCTGAGTAGCTGGGCCTACAGGCGTGTGCCACTATGCCCAGCTAATTGTTTGTATTTTTAGTAGAGATGAGGTTTCACCATGTTAGCCAGGATGTTCTTGATCTCCTGACCTCATGATCCGCCTGCCTCAGCCTCCCAAGGTACTGGGATTACAGGCATGAGCCACCACACCCAGTCATTATTTTCAACTCTTTAGTTGAAACACCTTAGTTTTAATATTTTACAGGAGGAATCATAAGATAGGAGAAGACCTTGCCTACAAAAAGAGGCATACAGGCACCCTGAACATTTAATTTTCTAGAAAAAGAAAAAATCCCTACTTGTAATTATTGTCCAAACCCTTCTCATTGTATTAGCCATAATTTCATTAAATTATGTTCTTCACTCATCATCTCTCTAATGAAAAAATTACATTTAAATACTCACGTCAAATAGAAACTGATACAAAATAGATTGAACTACTCTAGTAATCCCGGAAGAGAAATTTAAATTCTATAGTTAATTTGTAGTCAATTACAAATTATATTTCTGATGCAAATCAGAAGAAAAAAAGGGGCTGTGACAGGTAGTGGGAGTGTGGAGTGGGAAAGATTGGAAGAAGAATATATTGTTTTCCTGTGTGATGATGGCCTTGGAAGAAAGATAACCAGATCCCTTTAAGGTTGACAAAAATAAGGATGGAAAGACATGAGGTCCATTCTTTCAAAGGGTGGCCAACAAAGAAGAAAGGGAGCCTGTGTTTTTTAAAAAATAAAAGATGAAATGGAAATGTGCAGTGGTGCCAAAAGCACTTGGTTGAAGCTGTTCTGTTCCTCCTTGGGGATTAGCTGAGTGAGCTCAGGCCATCTCCCCGAATCATGTTACCAGTCTGGTTGAGATAGCACATCCCTTAAACTCAAACTTGTCATCCCCATGAGACATCTGGTATGAAACGCCACATTTTGTCACCAGTAACTATGGCTGTTGGCACTGAGAAAGTGAGCTGGGAATTGTGAGCAGTGATTTAGGAGAAGAAGATTGAAACACTTGTGTATAAAAGATGTTAGAATTCTCCCCACTAGACCAGTAAGGTAGAGGAGAGCCTTGTAAGACAGTAAGAAAACTGGAGAAGGAATACATTTTGCTACTGTCTAATGAAATATGTTTTAATATTCTGAATGTCCTTCTCACTTTTCTTCTCCTGTATAAAAACCATTCCCTCGGAAAGTTAATATTATATGTATTGTCTGAGTAGAGGATATGTGTTTTCCACGAGTGCATAGAACTAATGTGGATATCTAAAAGTTAACTGTATACTTTATAGTGTCAGATTTATAAATCTCTAAGAATTACCATCAACTCCTTGCTTTGATATTATGAAAAGAATAATTTCCTGAAATTATAAAAAGAATAATTTTCCTAGAGTAATTTATTGATGCATCTATCCATTTAAATATTCATTTTATGCTATCATATTATTTTTAGATTATTGAGTGTTTTTTTAAGATACAAAAGAAACTTCAAAATTCTGCTGTGTTTCTGAAAGATTAAAGCAAAATTCCATTAGGAAATAGTAGGAGAATTCTACTGTATCCTCTCATGTGTTACCAGCATTTTGCATTCCAAATAGAAAACATGCCAAGGTGCATTGTGTATTAATCAATCAAAATGCAAAAGTAACAGCAAAATTCACCATAACGACTGAGAATATTCCTTAGGGGAGCTTTCGTTGAGTTGTCTGGGTTTTGACATAGAGTAACCCAGCTGCCCAGCTATTGATTTGGGCATAATTATCTGCTGCTTAGTAATTATTTACATATGCATTGGAATTGTGTCACTGGGCTCTTCAGTGGGATTAGGAGAAGTGGTGAAAATATATTACTGTTTGAGGGCAACACTGTGGTTTCCAACAATAAGAATCCATTGTTCGGCCTTTTAGTGGGTTGAAGTTTTCCACTGGATATAATCCCATCCAGAGAAACCAGAATTTTTGTATGTCTGTTTATATGTTTTATTTTTTAACAATCCATAATTATGTATTATATTCATTTACATACCTGAGCTTGAAGCCATTTCCTAGATTTAAGTGGATTAAAATGTCTGTGTTGTGTGTTGTGTGTGTATGTATGTTTCCTTGACAAGTTTTGCATTATAAGAAATTTTATTATTTATTTATTTATTTATTTATTTATTTATTTATTTATTTTTATTATACTTTAAGTTCTAGGGTACATGTGCACAGCATGCAGATTTGTTACATATGTATACATGTGCCATATTCGTGTGCTGCACCCATTAACTCATCATTTACATTAGGTATATCTCCTAATGCTATCCCTCCCCCTTCTCTCCTCCCCACAATAGGCGCTGGTGTGTGATGTTCCCCTTCCTGTGTCCAAGTGATCTCATTATTCAATTCCCACCTATGAGTAAGAACATGCAGTGTTTGGTTTTCTGTTCTTGAGATAGTTTGCTGAGAATGATGATTTCCAACTGTATCCATGTCCCTACAAAGGACATGAACTCATCCTTTTTTATGACTGCATAGTATTCCATGGTATATATGTGCCACATTTTCTTAATCCAGTCTGTCACTGATGGACATTTGGGTTGATTCCAAGTCTTTGCTATTGTGAATAGTGCCGCAGTAAACATACGTGTGCATGTGTCTTTATAGCAGCATGATTTATAATCCTTTGGGTATATACCCAGTAATGGGATGGCTGGGTCATATGGTACATCTAGTTCTAGATCCTTGAGGAATCGCCATACTGTCTTCCACAATGGTTGAACTAGTTTACAGTCCCACCAACAGTGTAAAAGTGTTCCTATTTCTCCACATCCTCTCCAGCACCTGTTATTTCGTGACTTTTTAATGATCGCCATTCTAACTGGTGTGAGATGGTAGATACCATCTCAATGACATCTCATCATCTCATTGTGGTTTTGATTTGCATTTCTCTGATGGCAGAAATTTTAACAATTTGGTTATGATTGTGTCTTGGACCAATAATGCTTGCCTTGTGACAAATCTATTTTTTTGTTTTTGTTTTTGTTTTGTTTTTGAGATGGAGGCTCTGTCAGCCAGGCTGGAGTGCAGTGGCATGATCTTGGCTCACTGCAACCTCTGCCTCCCAGGTTCAAGCAATTCTCCTGCCTCAGCCTCCCGAGTAGTTGGCATTACAGGTGCCTGCCACCAACCATGCCTGGTTAATTTTTGTAGTTTTTTAGTAAATATGGGGTTTCACCATGTTGACCAGACTGCTCTCGAACTCCTGACCTCAGGTGATCTGCCCACCTCAGCCTGCCAAAGTGTTGGGATTACAGGCATGAGCCACCATGCCCAACCATGACAACTCTTTATGAAGGAAAGGGGAAAAACAGTACAGTTGACTTTTGTACAACACAGGTTTGAACTGTGAGAGCCCACTTACTCTAAACATGGATTGAAAATACAGTATTCTTGGGGATGTGAAGCCTGACTTTTCTGGTACTCGGCTCTGCAGGGCTAACTGCAGGACTTGAGTATGCGTGGATTTTGCTATATGCAGGGAGTCTTGCAACCCATCTCCTGTCTATACCAAAGTGTGACTGTATTTAAATTCATTGTCCCTAAAATAGAAGCTAAAGTTAATGTTTCTCTAATTAATTCACTCTTTGGGACAATGCCAAAAAATGGCCTTCCTCTGGTTCCCCATAAATTGTCTGCATAAATCCATGGGGAGACTGATATTTTGGGCCCACACTACTCATGACTGAGGTTGAGATATGTGATCAATTAGCTTTTAATTTTGTCCAAATTAACTTATGGTATAAATACAGACTAACACTTGGTTATGTACAAATGCCAATTAAAGGCAACTTCTGCAGGGAAGATGTTGGCTAATGATGTATTTTTGAGGAACAGAGGTTTTAGTCATTAGAGGGGTGCTGTTGTTCACATCCTTATCATGCTTAGAAGGAACATTTTCCAGTGTTTATATATTGGTAAGAGTATCGTGGACTTCTTGACTTGCTCTTCAGTGACTGAGAAGCTTAGCAAGATGTCTCTTCAGCTAAGTTTTATGTTTTAATATAGAGCCAAACTTTCAGAAGAGTTAATGCTAGACTGATTTTTTATGACTTAAGTAATTAAACAATTTTGTGAATACATCATTTTGTTTAGAAGCACGCTTACAGAATTTGTAATAGTAATACGTTGCAGACAGTAAAGGTGAACAAAATGTTGGAAAGCTGTAATACTGTTAAAGTAATGAATTAGTGAAAAAGTAATGAAAAACTGAGTGGTTTTCCGAGGCTCCTGAAACCCCTCCCACAGGAAGATAGATGAAGATTTCCTTCAGACCAGCCTGATCTAAATAGGAAACACCCTCAACTTCCTCCCAGTCCTGCTTATCTCTTTGCTTGGGTTTAATGTAAAATTTTCATTATTTAGAGAATAGAGACATTCATTCAGAGTTTAACATCTGTCCTTTGAACTTGTTTGCATTGGTGTGGTCTGTCGTTAATTAAAAGCTCCAGATTGTAGGGTCAAGTTTTCTTATACTCTGTGACTAAGATGCTTATAACCATCCCATACTAAACAGACACTGAATAAAAGCATTCAGTGTGCTTTTGTTTGCCTTTCTCCTTGCCTCTGGTGGAAAAATATTTTTCTGGATTGCTTCATCAGTAATACCACTGGTGAGGCTGGGGATGAGGGGGTTGAGATATGATATGGGGTGGGGTTAAGGCTAGGGAGCAATTTAGGGTGGGGAGTAGGAGCTCTTTGCAATCAAACAGATCCAGAATATTCACTTCACAACTTACCATCTTTCTGGCCTCCAACTTTCCAAGCCCAAATTTCCTCACCTGTAAAGTGAGGCTTTTATACCTGTGTTATGGGCTGATTTGTGCCAGATCTCCCTTCCCAAATTCATACATTGAAATCCTAAGCCCAGAACCTCAGAATGTGACTGTATTTGCAGATATGGTCTTTATGGAGGGTACTTACATTAAAATCAGGTCAGCCCGGTGGGCCCTAATACAATATGACTCATGTCCTTAGAAGAAAAGGAAATTTAGACACAAGCATGTACAGAGGGAAGACATCATAAAGATACAGGAAAAAAGATGGCCATCCATGAGCCAAGGAGTGAGGCCTGGAACTGTTTCTTCTCTCACAACCCTCAGAAGGAACCAACCCTGCTGACACCTTGATTCTGTACTTCAGCCTCTCAATTAACTATGAGAAATCTCTGTTGTTTAAGCCACCCAGTCTGTGGTACTGTGTTATGGCAGCCCTTGCAAACGAATACAACCTACCTTACACTCCAGTTGTAAATAGATCAGACACTGTGAAGAGCTTATGGTGTGTAAAGACACTCAGCAAATGGGAGCTTGATAAAATGATCAGAGCTAGAGAAGGAAACAGAAGTGGAAATATTTCTAGAAATATATTTGAATTCTTAAAGCCTGGTAGACATGGAAGTTAGGTTTGGAAGGAAATTCAGAGAAGTTTCTTTTTGCTTAAATTAGGCCCCCTACAAACATGAGAGCATGTATGGACCGACTGTATCCAATTGTGTTTTCCTTTGTGGTTGTCTTTTGGGGATGATAAATGAGCCCAAATAGTAACAAATGAGCCTCACAGAAGGATTTATGATCTTGAACCATAGGGTTCAGATGGTGTCTACAAGTCGAATGCTTGGTAAAAATAAGTAGTGGTGGCCCAGTGTATCTGGATTTGTTGGATTGGTTTCACACGTCATTGCTTTCTGGCAAAGAAATAGTGCAAGCCCAAATAATTTTAAAAATTGCCAGTGTTAAAATAATGCCTCCTGCTATTCACTCATACTCCTCTCTGAATAATCAGCGGTGACTGTATTTATATGGATCTAGGGAACATTTTAAAATATCAGCTTTACATGCCAAGTTACCCTTTTTAACTTAGAAAGTTCTTTTATTTGCAAGCTATTCTTCAAGATAAATAAGTATTATTTTCTTATTTTGTACCTTCAAAGAATAATTCCTTCTAATTTGAAGTTTGGTAAAATTATAATTTTGAGTAATTACTTCTTAAGTGCCTGGATTTCTTATAAAAATAACAGGATTGGCAAACCTCTTAAGATATTAGGATTCTTCAGCTACTTCGCCCTTCAACTACTTTGATGCAACGTGTTTTGTTAAACACTAATAGGTCTTCCGAAGTCATAGCAGCAGTTAGGGAAGGTCATGTAGGTGGGGACGTTTTATTTTGTGAACTATTCTCCCTCTCCACATAAACATAAAATTAAACCATAATCAAATTGATTCTTTAGAAGGCTAATCAGGGTTTTGTTTTGGTTTGGTTTGGTTTGGTTTGAAGATAATTCTGTGAAGAGTGCTCTCCTGGCACAGAAACAAGACATTGGTCACCACCCAGAGAGGTGACTCCACAGTAGTCATTAGCTGGACCTAACTCTAGCTTCAATACCATGAGTCACAAAGGAAATATATAAGTGATAATAGCAGGTACTTACTTGTGCTTATAAACTGTCAACACCCAGCACAGTGGAAAAAGTGGTAAGCTTATTTGATTAGCTCAAAAGTTCTCAGAAGTTCCTGGGGCTGTTCTCAGTTTGAAGAGGAGATAATAAAAATTCTAACTACTCCCCTTCTGGTACCTATCATCTTTTCTCTGGAGGACTTCAAAGGCCTCATATGTGGCCTCACTATCTTAACTGCTGTACCTCCTCCACCATACTTCTAAAGCACAATTGTGTCTTGCCACTTCTTTGCCTAAAACTGTGCAGTCACCCCTAATTACCCTCCAGATAAAGTTTCAATCCCTCAATGAGGTCTACAAAGTACTTTACCATCAGGCCTCTGTCTACCTCCAGATTCATTTCCTGCAACTACCTTTTGTGGTGCCTGTTGTCAGTCAGTCAGAAATACCTGCAGTTGCAGGCTTTCTCATACCTCTGGGCCTTTGCATGTGATGTTCCTGTTGTGAACAACAAGCTCTCTGACATCTAGATTTCTTGATCTAGCCACCTACTGCTCTCCATCAGCTCAATCTAGACTTTCCCTGCTGTGAGATTGAATTGAATGTTATTTCCATGTGCTCCTCCTACCTGCCCCCTACGTGTTATTGTATTGAAAGTACAGTTACCCTGCCCTTATTCTTGGGCTCACTCTTTGAGGTTTTAGTTGCCTATGGTTAACTGTGGTCCAAAAATATTAAATGGAAAATTTTGGAAATAAATAGTTCATAAGTGTTCAATTGCATGCCATTTTAAGAAATGCAGTGAAATCTAACTCTGTCCGGCCCCATCTCACCCATGATGTGAATTTTGCCTTTATCCAGCATGGCCACACTGTAGACATTCCCTGCTTGTGAGTTACTTGGTTGCCCACCCCGTTATGGTTATCAGATTGACTGTGGCAGCATCACAGTGCTGGTGCCCAAAGAACCCTTATTTTGTTTAATAATGGCCCCAAAGTGCAGGAGTAATGATGCTGGCATATTGCTATAATTGTTAATTGTTCTGTTTTATTGTTAACCCCTTGCTGTGCCGAAATTATGAATTAAACTTTATCACAGGTATGTTTTATATAGGAAAAGACAGCATATATCGGGTTCAGTACTATCCCTGGTTTCAGGCATCCACTGAGGGTCTTGAAATGTATCCCCCGGGGATAAGGGGGACTACTATACTTGTTACTTGTCTCCTGCACTGGATAGTAAGTACTTTGAAGGAAGAAACAGTGTCTTGTGCCAGTTTTATATACAGTACCTAGCTAGTGTCAAATATAAAAGAATATGTGTGATGAAGGAAGGAAAGAAGGAGGGGAGGAGGGAGAGAAGCAGGGAAGGAAGGAAGGAGGGAAAGAAAATTGAAGGAAGGAAGGAGGGAAGGAAAATGGGAAGGAAAATGAAAGAAGGAAGGAAAGGAAGGAAGGAAGAAAAGGAGGGAGGGGCAATGGAAAGTATCAGAAGTGGGAGGGGGTTGTGGAGAGAAGGAATTGGTATTAACAGAGAACTTACTATTTATCCTACCAGTCTCTTTCATTAAATCTTCATGACAGCTCTTTGAAGCAGGAATTATTATCTCTAATTACAGATGAGGAAAGTGGGCCTCAGAGAGTTCAGCCCATTGTCAGACAGCTCGTAGGTTGTGGGACTGGGATTTGAATGCAGGTCTGCCTGATCCTCAAACCTGACCCTGTGCTCCTTGTCCCATTTCTAGCCATATCGTGGGACAGATAGAGAAAGATGTCATATAATCACCTGGTGTATTCACCACAGTCTTGATCAAGCCAGGCCGCTCTAATTCTCAGCTGCTTCTCATTAGCCAAGATTCCTGCACTTAAGGCTGAACTAGAAAGAAGCTCAAAACAAACCCACTGGCCTATTTTTGTTAATCACTATAAACGGTGGCTGTAGCGGAGCTGATTCGTTTAATTGAGGATGTAGAAAATATTGCAGAGAGTAAAGAAAAGGCTAGGAATGCCAAATTAAATTTCTTGGAAAATAGTGGTTTGCATTTTTCAAAGGGGTCATTGCTGAATTCGTAATCAGATTGTAATGAATATCAGCCAAAGTATTAAGTTTGTGGTATCCAGAAACCAGGAAATATGTTTGTGTTGTGAGTTCCTTACATCATGGAGTGTCATGTGCGTAAGTACACTTAATTAGATACTCTGATGACATTAGTAACAGTGTCGAATGTCATGAATGGCTAATTGCTTGCCAATCGAAAGCCCTATTTACATAAACACCAGGGGCCCACTCAGAGGTCTGCACCAACTATCTTTTAAGCTAGGATGTATCTTTAGTACCTTGGGACAAAGAAATGAGCATTTTCATACAGAAATCCAAAAGACACTACAGGGGACGTAAAGAAATTTTTTGAAGAAAATGTCTCTCATCTGAACAGTTAGAGATTGGAAACTGTAAGAATTTTTTAAAATAATAGTTATTAAAATGCATAATATTTTGTGGCCTTTATATCTAGCTAAAGCAGAATACTATCTTCTATATTTTATATTTTCTAAGTGTACTTTGATTCTGAATGGAGAGTTTCAGCCAAGCAACTTAATTATATTTTGAAAGTCATTCTGGAATTTTAGCTTTACAAAGTTAACTTCCCACTTCTGTGCCACCACTCACACATACTAGCATCAAGTGGATATAGAAAAACAACAAGTTAATTTTTTCCAGGAATATTACTTGTGTCCTAGACTTTTAAAACAGACATGGATGTTAAAATTGTCATCCAGTTTTCCTCATTTTACAGGTGAGAAATTAATCCCCAGAGATTTACAGTAATTCACTTAAAGTCACCTAGCTCCATGTTTTTTTCTGCTCCACTCTTGTTATGGGCTGTATGTTTGCTTCTCCCTCTTCCCTAAATTCATGTTGAAGGCCTGACCCGCAATGTTCTTGTATTTGAAGGTGGGGCCTTTGGGAGGCAATTAAGTTGAGATAGAATCTTGGAGGTGGCCCTCTTTTGATGGAATTAGTGCCCTTTTAAGAACAGAAAGGGAGGGAGAGCTCTCTCTCCAGAAGCATGTGCCATGGAAAGGCTGTGGGAGCACACAGTGAAAAGGCAAGTTGGCTGTCTACAAACCCAAGAAGTGGGCCCTCACCAAACACCAAATCTTCTGGCTTAGACTTCCCAGCCTCTAGAACCAAAAAAAAAAAAAAAAAAAGGTCTGTTGTTTAAGTCACCCAGTCTACAATATTTTGTTATAGCAAACTAGAATAATCCTACTCATACAAAAAGGATTGGAGCAGTTTATTGGTTCCTATAAATGATTATGATCCATTTTTATAAATGATTATTCAAACCATGGGGAATGCAAAGCATTTTTTTCTTAAAGTCAAGCAGTAAATTGACAGCAAAAATGAAACAAAAGATCAGACCTCCTGATTCGTGGTCCAGAGCTTGTGATGTCAAGCATGTTGCTACTTAAAGGAAAGAATGTTTGTGTTTGATAATCCCATCTCTTTTTGTTTGTTGACTGCATTTTGCAAACTCTATTTGCTATCTTTGGTCTTTTAGAGAACTCACAAACTTTCTTGATATACAACTTTGTCATTTAAAAATTGTTCTGCTATGTTTGAAGAAAACAAAGGATGCAGAGGTTCTCTAATAGCTGCATGAGTTCACTGAGACAACACTCACACTGCAGCTCTGGGACCCTGAATTTATATACCCTGGGTTCCACTTGGTTTGCTGAGTCGAGTGCTGTAGAACATCTACATCTCGTTCTAAGAAGAATGAGGACATAACCTGGGTTGTTCTGGATATCTCCTCATTATCTTGGGGTGTTGCATTCTTGGTAAATTCTGCCTGAGAACTGCAAATGAGCAGCAGAAGAGCTGAGTCAGCCAAGGTCATCTGGGGACCTATTCTTCTGCAAAGGGAATGACCCCATATCATGAAATCTCATGCATAAGCTGTAGGAGCAGGAAAAAGTTAAATGGTGGAAGAGATCATAGTGTCTATCCAAGAGTGTTTGGGGGAAACTAGGGCCCACAGGTGATATATTTGGTGACTTGTACACAGAGTGTGGGGTAGAAGCTGAACAGAACTATCACCTACATTCAATACTATTTCTTTATCTTTCCAAGCAAAAGTAGTATGTATGACAAAAGGGTGAGACAAGGGTAAGTTATAGTTTTCCCCTCTTCTCTCCTCCCTTACTCTTCCCTTGCTTCCCCTTTCATCTCCTTCCTCTTCTGTTCTTTCTGTTCCTCTTGTCCCTTCCTCACCCTTCCCTTCCTATACATTATGAAGAAATGAAGAAATATGTATTGAGATGTGTTTTTAGAACTTCTTCTCAAAAAAGGTCTGTAGTTTTACTTCTGTGCATTTGTGGAATTAACTGACTCCACTTAACAGTAAAATAAGACAGCACTAAAAGAATATAAAGTTTATGTTAAATGGTTATGAAAATAATGGGTCACCTTGGCCCACTGAGATTGTGTTGAGTGAGGTTCAGTGAAGATACTAAATAGGCCCTCTCCCACCTCACTAGGAACCAATTGACAGATACCGAGGTCAGACAGAGTTAGGTATTTTGGTCTGTTTTTTTATTACTGAAGAGTAAACTGGAGGATGTGAACTACCTGGCTGGCAACACTGGGCTTCCAAATAGACTTTCTGACTTAGTCATGAGCAATATGTCTTAAGCCTATGGCCTGGCAAAAATTGGAAGAAAATCACGCACTCTTTGGGAAGGCATCCCAAGAGAGTGCCAGAAGGGGCTGGAGAAGCACTCCTGCTTCTTCTCCCCAGTTGTCAGTCAGCTAAGTTTCTCCTCCTTCCATGGAGGAGTGAGTGAGGAGCATAGTGTTAACTTATTGAGGTCCTTCTACCTGGAGGAGGGGAGGGGGACAATTGCTTTTCTGTTTCTAAACATATATTAGAGGCTAAATGGTTAGGAAAAGATAATCCAATTTTCTTATGATTGAAAGATAAGTTAAAGGTGTTTTGCTTTTGTCTATGTGTAATTGTTATTCACTGTTTAGTTAAGACAAAAATTACATACTTTGAATCAGTGATTCTCAGATTTAGTGTGCATTGGGATCATCTGGACAGCTTGTTATAATACAGATTCCTGGACTCTATTCTTGGACACTTAGTAGGAATGCCAATAAAAACGAATGACTTAGGTGGTCCTGGGACCATCTGTGAATGTCTTCCTTCTTATCCATCCATTTCTGAATTCTTTTTGTATTGTGGGTCATTACTTAGCCATTTCAAATTTAGTTATTAATGTTGATGATTGTTTACCAAATCACTATTATTAATACATTTATTTCTTTGTTTATATGTTCACAGGGAAAATATGGGTATATATACATGAAACTGTAAATGATGGTTATCTTCTTGGCATGAGGTTACAGGAAAGGGTAGTTTTACATTCTTTTTCCTGCACTGGTGTCACAGAATCTTTGGGGAGTTTCTTTTCTCGCCGGAAAGTTCTGTGGCTAGTAGTGCCTTTGCCAAGTTTTTACTCAGGCCTGCTGGGCTTGTTCCACCCTCCTGGCCTGGCAGGCTGCTCTCAGCTCGTGCTACAGGCCCAAATCTCGTGCCCGCCAAGGATGAGCCAGGCGCAGAGCAGTGAGGAGTTTGAGAGTGGACATGGGCTGCAGACACTGTGCACAGCAAGGCACACTGGTGACTGCAGCAGGGCAGGCAGCTCCAGGCACCAGCATGGGTGCCGGCTCCCTCTGAGGCTGAGGCTGGACCAGGTATACTGTAAGCAGCTTCCACAGCTGGCACTGGGGAATGTGGTGGTGCCCAGAAGCTTGGAGATGCCAGGAACCACAGAGCCCCAGAGAGGTTGTCACAGACCTGGTTCAGGGAGCTCCTAGGTCTGGGTTCCCCAAAAGGCCACAGCTCTTCTCCCCTCTCCTTCTTGTCACCCACACTGTGGCGAGCAAGGGGCATGTTTCAGTCCTGTTTGTGTTACAGCTCTTTTAGCCCCGCTGTTCGGCAGGTCCCAAGTTCTTGTCCGGCATGCAGGAAGAATGAAGTATGTGGATAAGTGGAGAGTAAGATGATGAGGAGCTTTACTGAGCAACAGAACAGCTCAGAGGAGACCCACAGTGGGTAGGTCCTTTCTGCAGGTGAGGTGTCCTGATGAATATCCAGCTTTCAGCAGAGAGGAGACCCTGGAGTGGGTAGCTCCTCTCTGCAGCTGGTCATCCATCTCTCCTCCTCTCCTGGAGTCTGGCTGAGTTCAGGGCTTTTATTGGCCTCAGAAGGGAAGAAGTGCAGGCTGATTGGTCCATGGGTGGCCATGAGTAGGCCTGGAAAAAGCACCATAAGTTCCCACGCTGGTCCATGGGACTGGCATCCCACCCCCTTAGGCTTTCAGGCTTTCCAGGGCTCGAAGGCAGAGCTTCATCAAGGACCTGCCCCCTTCCACTCCCAGGAGCCTGTCTTCCTCCTGCCACCATTCATGGCACCTATGCAGTTCCTGTCAAAGGGTGCCTGCAGGCAAGCACGGGTTGCCCTCAGCACCCCCTTGA
Organism: Chlorocebus sabaeus; assembly: GCF_047675955.1. NCBI lineage: Eukaryota > Metazoa > Chordata > Mammalia > Primates > Cercopithecidae > Chlorocebus > Chlorocebus sabaeus. The sequence continues at coordinate 76,715,214 of NC_132916.1, forward strand.
CCTCCTTCCTGTGCTCGTCACCCCCTAAAGTCCAGAGCGGGCTGAGGTGGCAAGGGACTGGTGTGTCAGTGCTGCTCTGGGTGTGCACACACCTGGCTGGGCTGCAACAGTGCCTGGCTCAGCCCCAACCTTGCTGCAAGATCAGAGTGGGTGCTAGGAGCGGGGAGAGGCCAGACAGTGGGAGCAGACACTTCTGAGCCTGCAAGGGCAGAGGTTCCTTCCCAGGCCCCTGAGAGGGCAGAGATGCCTGGGTCCACAGCTGTGGCTTGGCAACTGCAGCTGTGCCTGGGAAGGCAGGACTTCTGCCTGTTCCTGGCTCCCAAGGGCACAGGGATGCCCAGGTCTGCAGACGCAGCTGGGCAGCCACAGCTGCACCCAGGGAGTGTGAAGCTCCTGCCCTGCCAACTGATAAGGGGATGGGGCTTCCACCTGTTCCCGGCTCCTGTTGGCTCTGTGGAGCACCCAGCCCCAGCTGCACCTCCCCCAGTGCAGCCAGCATCATGGCAGCAGCCACTCTAGATGGGCCACTGCTGCCATCGCTGGTACATTTTTGCAGTTTTTATTGCATTAAACTAAAGATATTTTATTTTGAAAACAGGCAGAAAAGAGGAAAGGAAGGAGAAAGAGAAAGTCAAGTTCTGAGTTTTCAAGGAAAAAGGGGAAATTATCTCTTCCCATTAAACTTTACTTGAATCTTGACACCACCTGTGACTAGGATGTCTCTTCGTACAGCTGAACTGATTGACTTATGACACATTCTTACTCGGCTCCACCTCACTCCTTCCAGCCTTTTCTCCGGAGATACATCTCTCCATAATTTAAAATGTAAACCATATTACATTACTCCTTTGTCTAAAACCTCCAGTGACTTCCATTGCACTTAGCTAAAATCCAAATGTTTCATCTCAAGGTTCTGCATGATCCAGCTTGCTAAATGTCTCTGTCTCACTCACCTCTATGTCCTCATAGCCTATACAGTTCCTAGGCTAAAGTAGATGCTCAACAAGTACTGGTGAATTAAAGAATGAATGAGTGAATGAATGTCCCTTTCAGAGCTTGAAATGTATGTGTTGTTGAATTTCCTACAAAATAGACAACTGGTCTTTTCTACTGGCGCTCATGAGACTCCAAGGGGCATATTCATTTCCCAGATTGTATGCTCTCCTAGTTGGACAGTTCTGATTTTTCATGGATCCTTAAAATCCAGCTAAGCTCTTCTCTGACACTGAGGTGAAGCAGCTTAATTTCTATTAGGCAGTGCAGTGAGGAATGGACTCTGCCCAGGTCTCAGGTTATCTGCCTTTCTAACTGGCTCAATGGTTTTCCAGATATTTTTGCTCAGGAATCACTGCGTCAGAACAAGGGAAGGACCCCATGTGTCCATTCTCCTTCACCTTCCACCTGTGCTGGTTTGTACATGAAAAAATGTATGTATCTACAATGAATTTTAAAACTGTCTTCCTCAAGACCAGCTTGGCCAACATGGCAAAACCCTGTTTCTACTAAAAAATACAAAAACTATCTGGGTATGGTGGTGGGCACCTGTAGTCCCAGCTACACGGGAGACTGAGGCAGGAAGAATTACTTCAACCCGGGAGGTGGAGGTTGCAGTGATGCAGTGAGCCAAGATTGCACCACTGCACTCCAGCCTGGGTGACAGAGGAAGACTCTGTCTCAAAAAACAAAACAAAACAAAAAAACTGCCCTCTGATATGCCACCAAGAAGATATTCACATTGTTTCATTTTCGTAGAATGTTGGAAGATATGAAATTAAAACTGGGATTTTCTAAGCAGTATCTGGAGTAAAAGCAAAAAGTGTTCTTGCTTCAAGATTTCCATTTGTGGTATCATTCACAAGAGAAATTTCCCCTTTTTGAAAAGTATTGGCTTTGATCCTATAACAAAATTACTTTCAAGAAGTAGATTGCTTACTATATGAGGTGAATTAATTTTTACAGTGATGGAAATCACTCTTACAGGGCACCAGGGTATCATTTAGTACATTGGAAGAGGTAATTTTCTGAAGAGTGGTTTATTTATTGTCTACTAAGCTGAGCATTGAGGAGCAGATGCAGTGACTGGTGCACCTCCCCCACCAAGTGTGCATGGAAAAACCGCCTAAATCAGACATTGCAATGGCGAATGTGGATGTCTCCAAAGGCTCCTTTATAGCAGAAGGAGTTCTTTCCATGGTTTTGTAGTCTGCTGAACTAGAAGGAAGCAAATTAGGAAGAACAGGAAGGCTGCCAAAGTGTATCCTTAGCAGAATGAATGGTTATTTATCTTTACCACCTCATGAATTTCTATTTCAAGGTCTAAAAATTTCCACAATTTACTAAAGTAGAAAAAGAATAGGGCTCTATTGGGTTAAGCAAAGTAAACCGAAAGATATATAGAAACTTCAAGGAAGTGATAGTTTAACCAGGTTCCAGAGCAGCAATGGTGCTGGACAGTGTGGCCTTTATGTAATGTTGTTGGAAGTGGCTCTTTCTCTCCATTTTTTTTTTTTTTTTTTTTGAAAGCAGAGTCTTGCTCTGTTGCCCAGGCTAGAGTACAGTGGCGCAATCTTGGCTCACTGCAGCCTCCACCTCCCAGGTTCAAGTGATTCTCATGCCTCAGCCTCCTGAGTAGCTGAGACTATAGGTGCGTGCCATCACCCCTGGCTAATTTTTGTATTTGTATGGGGTTTCACCATGTTGCTCAGGCTGGTCTTGAACTCCTGACCTCTGGTGATCCACCTGCCTCGGCCTTCCAAAGTGCTGGGATTACAGGCGTGAGCCACCATGCCTGGCCTCTCTTCTTTTAATTACAAAAAAAGGGCCAATCATCCGTTACCTGTAATGCAGAGGACACTTGAGAGGTCTGTTCATTTACAAAGGAAAGATGATAGTAAGTGTGGCATCTCTCTGATTCTGGCCTGTGTCTTTGTCTTTCGTATGTTCCAACACCACAGTCATCTAGAGGGCAGTTAGCTCTTAAAAAACAGAGCAACTTTAGTGAGATTAGTAGAAATAATTGTTATAAAAACGGGGAGGGAGACAGTTAGTGGAGCCAGAAGTGTCTCTTTTCACAATGTACATTCTCTTGTGGAAACAAACAGCCAGATTGCAATGACTTTTACTGCTCAGCAGATGCTGTGGTGGATCCCACGCTGTTGAGTGTCAGCTTCATGTATCAGTTGAAGTGAGTAAGTAGTCGGTGCTCTGATGTCAAAGGGATGCGCCCAGAGCTATTCTAGAGAATCAGAAAGCTGACTTCTCTGGAAAAAGTCACATCAGAACCCAGAGCAAGGAAACAGGTACCAGAATATCTGAGCTCCAAGGTATCTCAAGCAGATTTTATGAGCACTTTTTTTTTTCTTGCTACTGTTTTAACGGGCTTGGGGCTTTTCCCTGGAGTGCCCATCTTAAAGATGGAGGTGCTGAGCCTAGAAAACTGGGAAAGGGATATCTGATTCATTCTGTTGAGGGCTTACGGCTCTTAGGCTCAAGAGAAACCAAAGGCGCAGCAGAAATTCTAGCCTCGTCATCTCCTTTGATGAGTAGTTGCTGGTAACTCTGTCTTTGTTGAGCCCATTTCTTAACCCTTGTGGCCTCTTGAGGAAGTATATCATGACTATCATTGAACTGCCTCCTATTGGCTACTCCTGTCCCTTCAGATTTCTACACTTCGCATATTACCTCAGCGAGTATCAGAATTTCATACAATATCCACTGTGGTACATCTCATTAGAGGTACAAATATACTCAGTAAATTGTGGGAGAGCATAAGCAGAAAAACTGGGAGGATCTGGAAAATTATCTTGGGACAAAGGTAAAGACAGATTTTTGCTAAAAAACCTAAAAAATATGGTTTTAGCTTGAAAATATTCTAATGCTAATTTGCATTCTAATCCTTGATATAACTATGTTTAATTACCAAAAAAATAATGTTTTCTCCAGAAAGTTTGAGAAAAATGAATAATCCAGGAAGATGCTCCATGCTTATCCCTAATGCCTGAACTCTTGACACTTGCAAACCCTCTGGGGCACACGTGCCTATCTAAGAAGCATGAATATGCTTATAGTCTTCGTTGCTCTGGCTGTGTTTTATCCCATCTAGTCTTTCACAGGTCTACATAAAGGAATGCAGAATTGCAATGACTGTATAAACACCAGGCATGTACAGTGTCTGGAGTGTCTAGTCCCTCCCTATCTAGGTAAGAGGAGGAAAGAGGATCAAGGACACCAATGGAGATTCCACGGTCTCCCCCACCCCCAGTGGAACCCATATATTCTATTCTACCTTGTGTAGAAACGATACCAAAGGAGAACTTTCTCACAGAAAAAATGAGGAGGGGAGTAAAGATTGATTGTATAGTGTTTTTGCAGCTTCCTGAACTTCTCAGTGGCAGCCTATAAATAATCTACACTAACTATGTATATATATAAAACTTTAAATTTCGTAATGAAAATCAATTTAAGCCAATTGTATTGCAAGTCTTATACAGTTGCACCATTTCCTTAATATAGTTTCTATCCAAAGCTTTCATAGTTGAATGTTGTTTTGGGTTATTTCCATAAAGTTATAATTTTTATATCCCATTAAAAAACATATGAATGTTTATGATGTTCAAATACAGAAGCCAATTATGATTAACGAGAAGTGTTACAAGTCATGTAGTTCACTTCATTCAACTTTTTAATAAAAGAAAGAAAAAATATGCTTGGTATTATTTCCTGTGAATAGAGAAATGCAGAAAACTTATTTAAATTTATGCCAGTATACCTATTTTTAAAATATTGTGTCTTGGGATACCCAGTAAGCTTCAGTTATTACAGGTATTTTCATTTAAGAGTGTCTTTTTGATTAAATGACAGCCATCACAGTATCAAGAAAACCCAACCTTGCCAATACCAGTTTATGAATGAGCTCAATGATACGCAAGAGGTAAGTGGGGTCACTTCATTCCAGTATATAGTCAATTTGTGGTTTTTTTCCCCCCAAAGAACAATTGGCATTGTATATAGATGTGCATTCACAGACACCATGAAGAAAGCACCAAACAATTGAGAGAACCGTTTTTTCCCCTAAGGCTGTATTGGCCTAATATTTGCCAGTATTTTATGCCCTCTTCATCCATCCACACTTTGCACAAGCAATTTCCTCTACTGAAATGCTTTTTCCAGTTGTCCTCATAGAAAACTGTCATTAACATCTCTTACTTGCTTTCCCTGGCCCCTCTTCCTAGGTAGAAATGATTGTTCATTTCCCTATATATGTAATATTTCTAATACACTTTGAAATATTCCTAATACAGCTCTTTATTATAGTCCATTTCAGTTATTGGCTAATAGGCCTCTCCCCTAAGCAGGAACTTAATGAAGACAAAGACTTGTTTGGTCATATTTTTTCTTGCTTTTTTTATGTGCCTCATTATTTTTGATTGAGTGTCAGACACTGTGTATAAAATAACAGAAGAGATTGAACTCAATAGTATTAACACCTAGAAATGAACACACTTCTTGTTCTGTGAGGCCGTTATTGTGGTTGGGCCTGGGTTTTGTTGTTATTATAATTAATCTTTGTATTTCTTGGACTTCAAATTCTTCCAACAGTGGGCTGCTCTTATGTTGTGCTCAGTGTGGGTCTGGGATTCTGAAGGCAATTTCCTAGTGTTTCTACTCTATCCTTAGATTTTAGCAGCCCTTACACACTGTGGCCATTCTTACCCTTCCTCCAGCAGTAGATTGCTATTGCTTGTTACTAAGTACTCAGCCCATGTTGGGGCCTGTGGAGTGAGGAGTTTCTCAGTTCTCATGATCCATCCTCAGTCTCAGGAAGGTCCTGTGAGCCTGGGCCTTGAGGGTAAGGCTTTCTCACCATTTCTGTTCCTTTTCCCCCTTCCCTTTACCATGGTAGCCAAAACTCAAGTAGGAGTTTTCTGGTCTTGCAGTAGCAGATGTCTTTTTGGTATCAGTGCAGGATTTTAGGCCCATAAGCATTTCCTATACCCCTCCACACAAGACAGGAATTTTGCTTTTATTCTTCCCCCCAAAGCATTGGATCTTTGGCTCTGCCATGGAACAAGAGGATTGCCTACCCTTCCCCTAGCAGCTTAAGGCTTTTGCTTCACATACAAGAAGCATCTGGGGAGGAGGAGGAGCTGTTGTGTTGCCCCAAGTGGCAGCCAGTTACCTCCTACATGATTGTTCTATTGCCCCCAGACTTCTCTCTGGCCCTCAATCTTGTTCATAATCGTACAGTAGAGAGTTGCAAGTGTGTGTGAGTCCTCCTCATGTCTGGGGCTCCTGATTTTTTTAAACTGTGATGCTAACACACACTCAGTCTTTAAGAACTTATAAAACATAAGCCACTTTCTTATTACCAGGTTTCCCCATGTCTTGCCAACAGCAGAACAGTTTATGTAGCCCATCTGTCCTTGGAGGGAACTGCTGTCTTTGGAATTCCACTCACTGGGTTGCCTTGGGACTTCGGCTCTCTTATGGACTCCAGAAAATGTGTAATTTTGTAGGTTATCTGCCTTGTTTTATTGTTAAGGTGAGAGTAATATTCTTTTGTGGCTTTCTACATATCAAGTGGAAGTAGAACTCCTTAGGTATAATCACTAAGTTCCCCAGGGCCCAGCAGAAGACTGGGATATAGGAGATACTTCTTAAATTGTATTGAGCCACGTTTCCCCTCATGCAAAAAATCCACAATCACATTGCAGGGAAATAACTCAACATTTTTCGTTAACATTTCTCATCAATTTTACTCCAATGAGAGTAAAATTGTACTTGAAAAATATATATATTTTTTGAGACAGAGTCTCGCTCTGTTGCCCAGGCTGGAGTACAGTGGCACAGTCTCGGCTCACTGCAACCTTTGCCTCCCAAGTTCAAGCGATTCTCCTCCCTCAGCCTCCCGAGTAGCTGGGACTATAGGCGCCCACCACCACACCTGGCTAGAAAAATACTTTTGATTCTCTTGGCTTAACTTTATTTTTTTTCAGAGCTCAGAAATTAAATGGCAACAAATTTTAAGCTTTATCCAATTATTTTTAATCCTTCAGTCATCCTAAGAAATGAACCTGTCACAAATAAACATACTGGGTCATTTTTAAGGCAGATCTGAGCTGATTCTTTTTACTTGTTGCCTGAAACAAAAATTCAGATAAAATAACTATGACAGCCTATGACAGAAGTACTATTGAACTATCTTTCTTGCCAATAGTAAAAAGAAGAAAATTCTTTTAAAATGTGCAACTGAAAAAGTCACCTTCTCCTGGCCCCCTGTGGAGATCTTGCTGGAGTAGTGAGCCATGAGGCTGCTCACGGGGCTTTGCATATTGTCCTGCTGGTGTTTCTGGTTCATCATGGAGATGGGGGAAGGGAACAGCCTATTTGCAGTGTTGAAAAAAAATCAATTTTCATCTTCAAAAGATGAAACTACCAAGCAAGATATTGACTTAGAAATAAAGTGTTTCTTAAAGACTTCTCATATCCTATAAATGTCATACCGAAACCTAAGAGTTTGGTGATTTAAAGTTTACTGCTAATTTCAGGCAAACATGCATATAGCTCTGCCTCAAAAAAAAAAAAAAAAAAAAAAAAGGACTAGTTAATGTATGAGTTTATTGCAGATTTTTTGCATCTACTAGTGTCAGAACCTTCAAAACCAGTCATATTTTTTGTTGATAGACATAAACTTGATCCCTTTCTATTTATTTTCCATTCCAAGGTTTTATTCTTCTTTGTCTCATACGTAAATTATTCCCAAGTTTTTATGACAAGTTTTGTATAACTAGGTTTGATATACTTTCAAATGCAGCTTTTGCAATATATAATATCCGTATCATCTGAACTTTAATAAGGAGTACGTTTTTAATCAGTTGGGGAAGATCTAGTTCTTGTCTGGCCTTGAAGGCCCAATGAAGACTTGCTGATAGATGGTTGTTATCCCAACACACAAAGTAGACATGGACCAAGCAGGCAGTGCAGGGGGAGTGAATTCATCCGCAAACCTTGTGGGGGTGGACCAGCCTCAGCAGGGCCTGGACTGACCTGGCTTTTTTTAATTTTTATTTTTTGAAACCGAGTCTAGCTCTGTCACCTAGGTTATAGTACAGTGGCTCGATCTCGGCTCACTGCAACCTCTGCCTCCTGGGGTCAAGTGATTCTCCTGCCTCAGCCTCCCAAGTAGCTGGGATTGCAGACACCCACCTAAACATGCCCAGCTAATTTTTGCATTTTTAGTAGAGACAGGATTTCACCATGTTGGCCAGGCTGGTCTCGAACTCCTGACCTGAGGTGATCCACCTGCCTTGGCCTCCCAAAGTTCTGGGATTACAGGCATGAGCCACTGCACCCAGACTTACCTGTCTTTAAAAGGAGGACTTTATAGGATATTGAAGTGACTGTTGTCTCATCGCCTGCTTCCTGGGAATGTTATGTTGAAGTGGGTTTACCCTGACTTGAGGCATACATCTGGATACTGTTTTATGAAGAGTAAAAAGAGCATCAGGACAAAAGGAGAAATGATGGGAGAGACTGAGATTACTATTTTTTAAAAGGAGATTCAGCATTACCTGAAGGAGTTATTAACACTGTTAGATCAGACTAAACTTTAAACTCAACGGGAATATAAAATGTTTTCCACCATTAACCCATGGAGCAGAGCTCGTGAGGCAAACAGATTAGGTATAGATAAAATAACAAAATTACTTCTTTTCCTCTGAATATTAGTATGGCATTATGAGTTAAATTTACAACCCTACTACACGTATTTGAGAAACTACTATTTGCTATAAACTGCAAGAAATAAAAGAGAATTTGGTTTCTGCTTCAATGGCCACTCACAAATGGAAAATTATCTGAAATTATCTTCTGTCCCCTAACTACCACCCACCCCCATTCCTCCTTACTTCTGCACCCATTTTTTCTTACCTTGGTAAATATCACTTACATGGAGAATATGGGGAATATTTTTGAATAACCACAGTAATAATAAATGCTTTCTTTGCACCAGACATTGTACATGCAATTTACATATATTATTTTATTCCTCATGATAATCCTGCAAAAAAGCAATTTTCAGACTTGTAAAGATTTTATAGTTGCTTCAACTGAGACCCGGGAATATCAAGCCAAACTCCATTTCAGATGAGGTTTCAGAGCCAGTCTGTATGCCAGGCCTGCCTGGTGCCCAGGCCCAGGCCCCCGCATTTCGCGAAGCTGTTGTTTGACTGCAGTCATCTCCTCCTACTTTTATAGGGCGTGGGGGTTAAGAGCAAGGACTTTGTGGCTCCATACTCTGGATTTGAATGTTAACTCTCCTGTGGCTAGAGCTTTATCCTTGGCACATGACCTAACCTCTCCTTCCCAAGAAACTTCACCTGTAAAATGAGATGATAGCAGTACATGTGACATGAAGTCATCATAAGGATTCCAAGAAAGAGGTGGGCGGAGGGTTTACGGCAGCACCTGGCTCATTACAATCACTGTATAAGAGCTCTATGCTGTTATTTCATATTTACAATTAATTTTCGGATCTGCCTTACTTCTGTCATTTCCTTTCACTTAGACTTTGCTAGTAGCCTCTCAGTTGGCCTCCATAACTCCAGCCTCACCTCTCTGCAGACTTTCCTTGACATAACTAAAAACTAGCATTTCTAAAATTCAGAATGGATCATGTCATGCGCCTGCTCAAAGCCTTTTAACTTTCAGGTCCAAATACAAAGTCCTTAATGTAGTATCCTGTGTCCCCCATAAGCTGTCCCCTGCCTGCCCATTAAGTTTTATTTCTCTCTGCTTGCCCATACACACACTGTGTTCCAACCACAGGGAATCATTTCCATTTCCTGAACAGATCATGCAGTTGCACAAACTGTTCCCTCTGTCCAGAATGCTTTTCCTGGCCCAATTTGCTTGACAAACTCCTATGCATTCCTCAAAGCCAGGAGCAGCAACGTCTTCTCCTCCAAGGAGTCTTTCCTCCATCTCTGTATGCTCTAAGAAGGGTGCCCTTTCTAGTTGCTTGTATAATGTTTTGAATGTACCTGTGTCATAGCCCTTACCACACGGCATTGAAGCTAATTGTCTGTCTGGTTGTGTTTTGTCACTAAATTGGTAGGTTCCTAAGAGCAATCTTATTGCCGTATTCTTCCTTTCAGGGTTCAGCGCAGGGGAGGCGCTTAAGTTACTAGTCAATGATTGTGGAGCATAAACATGGTTTCCTGGTACATCTTTAGAACCTCAGTAGAGAAAGTCATTTCTTTCTGGATGATTTTCAACAGCAGGACCACTGGAGACTTAGGCACCTGGCTTTTTTTTTCCCCCCCAGATTGGTCTGAAGACTCACCAGAGTCCCAAGGTGAAAACAACAATTATCCTCTTTTGGTTACCTCAGCTAATGCAGGGAGTCATGTATGTTGGATGCCTAAAAGTGTCAGACAGCAATAAACTTAAAATGATACTACCTTTTTTTTCCCACAGCAGTCAATGATTACAAAACAAACTAATTGACCACATTCAAAGTATAATAGGGAATCAATGCATTATTTTGAAAACTGGTAAAAAGAGGTACAGAATCTAGCATTTTTCTTAACTTTTCTATACAGACTGCACCAGGGGTAATCACCTAGTAGAGAAGGGTGATTGCCTCTTTATGAAAGTATTCCAATCAGTAAATGAAAATTAAATGATAAAATTTGAGTAGCACCGTTTTGTACCCCTAATGAGTTAATAGATCTAGTACTGAGTATCCAGAGTGCTGACATCACAAAAACAGAGATAACCAGGCTGGGCACAGTGGCTCACACCTGTAATCCCAGCCCTTTGGGAGAATAAGGTGGGCAAATTGCTTCAGGTCAGGAGTTTGAGACCAGTGTGGCCAATATGGTGAAACCTTGTCTCTACAAAAAATACAAAAAATCAGCCAGGCATGGTGTTGCATGCCTGTAATCCCAGTTCTTCGGGAGGCTGAGGCATGAGAATTGCTTGAGCCTAGTAGGTGGAGGTTTCAGTGAGCTGAGATCACATCACTGCATGCCAGCCTGGGTGACAGAGTGAGACTCCCTCTCAAAAATAAAAAAAAATAAAAATAATAACCAGTTATCATTTGTCTCCTGATGAATGAAGCACAGCAAAAACCTACATTCTGGCCAAAGGGATTGGACCTGAGTCTGATCAAGCCTCTGGATCCCATTACCAATTTGCAGAAAATACAGAGGAACATAGAACTGCAGACTGAGGGTGCATACTGGGGAGCACTCTACAGGACAAATGACCCAGGTTCTTCAGTAGACAAACGAAAGAAAAGAAAGCAGTAGAAGGAGTTGTAGATAAAAGGAGACTTAGTACATCAAACTTTAAAACTAGACGAGTCTAAACTGAAGTGTCTAGGAATTTTTCTATATAAAACTCTAAAACACAAGTGATTTCTGTAAAAGTCAGGATTGTAGCAAAAGTTCTATTTATCTGCATGATGGTTACAGAGTATTAGCTTTGTAATAAACTCTTTAAGCTATGTAGTTGTTTTGTGTAGCTTTCTGTATCTGTTTCATTTTGAAATAAATACAATAAAAGTGTTCTTTCAGGCTGGGCGCGGTGGCTCAAGCCTGTAATCCCAGCACTTTGGGAGGCCGAGATGGGTGGATCACGAGGTCAGGAGATCGAGATCATCCTGGCTAACACGGTGAAACCCTGTCTCTACTAAAAAATACAAAAAACTAGCCGGGCGAGGTGGCGGGCGCCTGTAGTCCCAGCTACTCGGGAGGCTGAGGCAGGAGGATGGTGTAAACCCGGGAGGCAGAGCTTGAGGTGAGCTGAGATCCGACCACTGCACTCCAGCCTGGACGACAGAGCAAGACTCCGTCTCAAAAAAAAAAAAAAAAAAAAAAGTCTTCTTTCGAAAAATGATTGTGCAAGGCTATATTCTTCTGCTGGGTTGCAATCACAATATGCTACAAACTTGGTGGACTAAAACGCAGAAGTTTATTTGCTCACAGTTCTGGAGTTGGGAAGTCAGATGATGGTGCCAGCAGGGTTGGTTTCTCCTGAGGCCTTTCTCCTTGGCTTGCTGACTGCAGCCCTCTTGCTGTGTCCTCACATGACCTTTGCTCTGTGTGCAAACATCCCTTGTATATTTTCCTCTTCTTATAAGGGCACCAGTCATATTGGATTACGGCCCCACCCACAGGGCTTCACTTAGCATTAATTACCTCTGTAAAGGTCCCATTTCCAAATAAAGTCACATTTGGGTCTGGTACTCAACATATGAATTTCACGGTGATAAAATTGAGCCCCTAACAAAAGCCAGTGTTTCCCTTAACTATTTTCACTACTGTCTACCACAAGATTGACCTTGCAAAATATGAAAAAGTGCCCCAGTGGAAGAATTTCTTCCAACACCTTCATTGGCTACCCACTGTATGCCAAGAATTGTTCTAGGTGCTGGAGATTCAATGATGAACAAAACAGGCAAAATTTCTCTCTTTATGAATCTTGAAAACTGGTCAAGAAACAAAGAATAAACAAGATCAATGCAATGTGTTTTAGGTGGTAATAGGTGCTAAGGAGTGAAAAGTAGGAAAAGAAGAAAGCAATGACAAGAAAGGGCTCTGATTTTAGATGGAGCCGCCAAGGGAGGACTCAAAGAGAAGGTGAGCGTGAGTAAAGAGCTAAAGGAAGTGAAATTGTGAACCATGTGGAAAGCTGGGAGAACATTTTAGGCAGTGGCAAAGGTTCTGAGAGGTGGTGTGCCTGATGTGTTCAAGAAACAGCAAGGAGGCCAGGTGTGGCGACTCATGCCTATAATCCCAGCACTTTGGGAGGCTGAGGTGGGTGGATGACCTGAGGTCAGGAGTTTGAGACCTGCCTGGCCAACATGGTGAAACCCTGTCTCTACTAAAAATACAGAAATTAGCTAGGTGTAATGGTGTGTGCCTGTAATCCCAGCTACTCGGGAGGCTGAGGCAGGAGAATTGCTTGAACCTGGGAGGTGGAGGTTGCAGTGAGCCAAGATCATGCCATTGTACTCCAGCCTGGGTGACTCTGTCTCAAAAGAAAAAAAAAAAAAAAAGAAAAACAGCAAGGAAATGAGTAGGGCTACAGCAGAGTGAAAGGGAGAGAAAGAAGATGATTTCAGGAAAGAGCCTTGGAAGCATGACTTTGGTTTTCACTCTTGTTGAAATTGGGAGACATCAGAGGGTTTTGAGCAAAGACGTGAAATTCCCTGACTTACATTAATGGGACCACTTTGGCTGATGTGTTTAGGAACTAAACACAGACTAAAGAGGGACAAGGATAAAAGTGGGGAGAACAGTATGGGGTGCATACAATAACCTCACCAAGAAACAGAAGAGGCTTGGTCCAGTAGATAAGCTATAAGTGCTTGGATCCTGGATATGTTTGAAGGTTGAGCCAAATAGGAGAAATCAAGATACGCCAAGGTTTTCGTCCTGAAACTGCAAGGACAAAGAGATGCCATTTCCAGAGGAGGAGGTTTGGGGAAGATTATCAGGAGTTCAGTTTGGGGTATCTTGCATTTGGGATGTCTAGCTTTGGACTTCAGGAGAACAATCTAGGAGATGTAGGCATGTTGATGATATTTAAAGCCATGAGACAAGATTACCTAGGATAAGCATATATAGAAAATAGACAAGGTCCAAGAACTGAGCCCTAAGACATTCCAATGTTAGACGGGAGAGAACCAAAAAGAGGGGACAGAGAAAGGAGAAAGCAGACACAACCAGGAGTTTTAAGGAAGGGGAGTGACCACAGTGTTCTGTGTTTTGGCACATAAATGAGAACTCTGAATTGACCATTGGTGCTGGCAGTGTGTGGACCACTGGTGACTTTGATAAGAGCAGTTTTAATGGAGGTGGTGTTGGAAGCCTGGTCAGAGTAGACTCAAGAGAAAATGAGAGGAGCAAAAAAATTGTCTGTTTAGAGGAATAGTAACAATGACAATAATAGTAAATTTTGAGTACATATTGAGCCTTTACTAAGTAGCAGGCATGGCTCTTCTAAGCACTTAAATAACTCTTTCAGTCTTCACCATCACCTTATGAGGGAGATGTTATTATTATTATTATTTTTTTTATTTTTATTTTTTATTATACTTTAAGTTCTAGGGTACATGTGCATAATGTGCAGGTTTGTTGCATATGTATACTTGTGCCATGTTGGTGTGCTGCACCCATCAACTCGTCAGCACCCATCAACTCATCATTTACATCAGGTATAACTCCCAATGCGATCCCTCCCCCTTCCCGCCTCCCCGTGATAGGCCCCGGTGTGTGATGTTCCCCTTCCCGAGTCCAAGTGATCTCATTGTTCAGTTCCTACCTATGAGTGAGAACATGCAGTGTTTGGTTTTCTGTTCTTGCGACAGTTTGCTGAGAATGATGGTTTCCAGCTGCATCCATGTCCCTACAAAGGACACAAACTCATCCTTTTTTATGGCTGCATAGTATTCCATGGTGTATATGTGCCACATTTTCTTAATCCAGTCTGTCACTGATGGGCATTTGGGTTGATTCCAAGTCTTTGCTATTGTGAATAGTGCTGCAATAAACATACGTGTGCATGTGTCTTTATAGCAGCATGATTTATAATCCTTTGGGTATATACCCAGTAATGGGATGGCTGGGTCATATGGTACTTCTAGTTCTAGATCCTTGAGGAATCGCCATACTGTTTTCCGTAATGGTTGAACTAGTTTACAATCCCACCAACAGTGTAAAAGTGTTCCTATTTCTCCACATCCTCTCCAGCACCTGTTGTTTCCTGACTTTTTAATGATTGCCATTCTAACTGGTGTGAGATGGTATCTCATTGTGGTTTTGATTTGCATTTCTCTGATGGCCAGTGATGATGAGCATTTTTTCATGTGTCTGTTGGCTGTATGAATGTCATCCTTTGAGAAATGTCTATTCATATCCTTTGCCCATTTTTTGATGGGATTGTTTGTTTTTTTCTTGTAAATTTGTTTGAGTTCTTTGTAGGTTCTGGATATTAGCCCTTTGTCAGATGAGTAGATTGCAACAATTTTCTCCCATTCTGTAGGTTGCCTGTTCACTCTGATGGTAGTTTCTTTTGCTGTGCAGAAGCTCTTTAGTTTAATTAGATCCCATTTGTCAATTTTGGCTTTTGTTGTCATTGCTTTTGGTGTTTTAGACATGAAGTCCTTGCCCATGCCTATGTCCTGAATGGTAATACCTAGGTTTTCTTCTAGGGTTTTTATGGTATTAGGTCTAACATTTAAGTCTCTAATCCATCTTGAATTAATTTTTGTATGAGGAGTAAGGAAAGGATCCAGTTTCAGCTTTCCACTTATGGCTAGCCAATTATTCCAGCACCATTTACTAAATAGGGAATCCTTTCCCCATTTCTTGTTTTTCTCATGTTTATCAAAGATCAGATGGCTGTAGATGTGTGGTATTATTTCTGAGGACTCTGTTCTGTTCCATTGGTCTATATCTCTGTTTTGGTACCAGTACCATGCTGTTTTGGTTACTGTAGCCTTGTAGTATAGTTTGAAGTCAGGTAGCATGATGCCTCCAGCTTTGTTTTTTTGACTTAGGATTGTCTTGGGGATGTGGGGTCTTTTTTGATTCCATATGAACTTTAAAGCAGTTTTTTCCAATTCTGTGAAGAAAGTCATTGGTAGCTTGATGGGGATGGCATTGAATCTATAAATTACCTTGGGCAGTATGGCCATTTTCACGATATTGATTCTTCCTATCCATGAGCATGGTATGTTCTTCCATTTGTTTGTGTCCCCTTTTATTTCACTGAGCAGTGGTTTGTAGTTCTCCTTGAAGAGGTCCTTTACATCCCTTGTAAATTGGATTCCTAGGTATTTTATTCTCTTTGAAGCAACTGTGAATGGAAGTTCATTCGTGATTTGGCTCTCTGTTTGACTGTTACTGGTGTGTAAGAATGCTTGTGATTTTTGCACATTAATTTTGTATCCTGAGACTTTGCTGAAGTTTCTTCTCAGCTTAAGGAGATTTTTGGCTGAGACGATGGGGTTTTCTAAATATACAATCATGTCATCTGCAAAGAGGGACAATTTGACTTCTTCTTTTCCTAACTGAATCCCCTTGATTTCTTTCTCTTGCCTGATTGCCCTAGCCAGAACTTCCAACACTATGTTGAATAGGAGTGGTGAGAGAGGGCATCCCTGTCTTGTGCCAGTTTTCAAAGGGAATTTTTCCAGTTTTTGCCCATTCAGTATGATATTGGCTGTGGGTTTGTCATAAATAGCTCTTACGATTTTGAGATAGTTCAATCAATACCGAATTTATTGAGAGTTTTTAGCATAAAGGGCTGTTGAATTTTGTCAAAGGCCTTTTCTGCATCTATTGAGATAATCATGTGGTTTTTGTCTTTGGTTCTGTTTATATGCTGGATTACGTTTATTGATTTGCATATGTTGAACCAGCCTTGCATCCCAGGGATGAAGCCCACTTGATCATGGTGGAGAAGCTTTTTGATGTGCTGCTGAATCCGGTTTGCCAGTATTTTATTGAGGATTTTTGCATCGATGTTCATCAGGGATATTAGTCTAAAATTCTCTTTTTTTGTTGTGTCTCTGCCAGGCTTTGGTATCAGGATGATGTTGGCCTCATAAAATGAGTTAGAGAGGATTCCCTCTTTTTCTATTGATTGGAATAGTTTCAGAAGGAATGGTACCAGCTCCTCCTTGTACCTCTGGTAGAATTCAGCTGTGAATCCATCTGGTCCTGGACTTTTTTTGGTTGGTAGGCTATTAATTATTGCCTCAATTTCAGAGCCTGCTATTGGTCTATTCAGGGATTCAGCTTCTTCCTGGTTTAGTCTTGGGAGAGTGTAAGTGTCCAGGAAATTATCCATTTCTTCTAGATTTTCTAGTTTATTTGCGTAGAGGTGTTTATAGTATTCTCTGATGGTAGTTTGTATTTCTGTGGGGTCGGTGGTGATATCCCCTTTATCGTTTTTTATTGCGTCTATTTGATTCTTCTCTCTTTTCTTCTTTATTAGTCTTGCTAGCAGTCTATCAATTTTGTTGATCTTTTCAAAAAACCAACTCCTGGATTCATTGATTTTTTGGAGGGTTTTTTGTGTCTCTATCTCCTTCAGTTCTGCTCTGATCTTAGTTATTTCTTGCCTTCTGCTAGCTTTTGAATGTGTTTGCTCTTGCTTCTCTAGTTCTTTTAATTGTGATGTTAGAGTGTCAAGTTTAGATCTTTCCAGCTTTCTCTTGTGGGCATTTCCCTCTACAAACTGCTTTAAATGTGTCCCAGAGATTCTGGTATGTTGTATCTTTGTTCTCATTGGTTTCAAAGAACATCTTTATTTCTGCCTTCATTTCGTTATGTACCCAGTAGTCATTCAGGAGCAGGTTATTCAGTTTCCATGTAGTTGAGTGGTTTTGATTGAGTTTCTTAGTCCTGAGTTCTAGTTTGATTGCACTGTGGTCTGAGAGACTATTTGTTATAATTTCTGTTCTTGTTTATTTGCTGCGGAGTGCTTTACTTCCAATTATGTGGTCAGTTTTGGAATAAGTGTGATGTGGTGCTGCGAAGAATGTATATTCTGTTGATTTGGGGTGGAGAGTTCCGTAGATGTCTATTAGGTCTGCTTGCTGCAGAGATGAGTTCAATTCCTGGATATCCTTGTTAACTTTCTGTCTCATTGATCTGTCTAATGTTGACAGTGGGGTGTTGAAGTCTCCCATTATTATTGTATGGGAGTCTAAGTCTCTTTGTAAGTCTCTAAGGACTTGCTTTATGCATCTGGGTGCTCCTGTATTGGGTGCATATATATTTATGATAGTTAGCTCTTCCTGTAGAATTGATCCCTTTACCATCATGTAATGGCCTTCTTTGTCTCTTTTGATCTTTGATGGTTTAAAGTCTGTTTTATCAGAGACTAGTATTACAACCTCTGCTTTTTTTGGTTCTCCATTTGCTTTGTAGATCCTCCTCCATCCCTTTACTTTGAGCCTATGTATGTCTCTGCATGTGAGATAGGTCTCCTGAATACAGCAGACTGATGGGTCTTGACTCTTTATCCAGTTTGCTAGTCTGTGTCTTTTAATTGGACCATTTAGTCCATTTACATTCAAGGGTAATATTGTTATGTGTGAACTTGATCCTCCCATTACGATATTAACTGGTTATTTTGCTCTTTAGTTGATGCAGCTTCTTCCTAGCCTCGCTGGTCTTTACATTTTGGCATGTTTTTGCAATGGCTGGTACCGGTTGTTCCTTTCCATGTTTAGTGCTTCCTTCAGGGTCTCTTGTAAGGCAGGCCTGGTGGTGACAAAATCTCTAAGCATTTGCTTATCTGTAAAGGATTTTATTTCTCCTTCACTTATGAAACTTAGTTTGGCTGGATATGAAATTCTGGGTTTAAAATTCTTTTCTTTAAAAATGTTGAATATTGGCCCCCACTCTCTTCTGGGTTGTAGAGTTTCTGCCGAGAAATCTGCTGTTAGTCTGATGGGCTTCCCTTTGTGGGTAACCCGACCTTTCTCTCTGGCTGCCCTTAAGATTTTTTCCTTCATTTCAACTTTGGTGAATCTGGCAATTATGTGTCTTGGAGTTGCTCTTCTCAAGGAGTATCTTTGTGGCGTTCTCTGTATTTCCTGAATTTGAATGTTGGCCTGCCCTACTAGGTTGGGGAAGTTCTCCTGGATGATATCCTGAAGAGTGTTTTCCAACTTGGTTCCATTTTCCCCCTCACTTTCAGGCACCCCAATCAGACGTAGATTTGATCCTTTTACATAATCCCATACTTCTTGCAGGCTTTGTTCATTTCTTTTTCTTCATTTTTCTTTAGATTTCTCTTCTCGCTTCATTTCATTCATTTGATCCTCAATCGCTGATACTCTTTCTTCCAGTTGATCGAGTCGGTTACTGAAGCTTGTGCATTTGTCACTTATTTCTCGTGTCATGGTTTTCATCTCTGTCCGTTCGTTTATGGCATTCTCTGCATTAATTACTCTAGCCATCAATTGTTCCACATTTTTTTCAAGATTTTTAGTTTCTTTGCGCTGGGTACGTAATTCCTCCTTTAGCTCTGAGAAGTTTGATGGACTGAAGCCTTCTTCTCTCATCTCGTCAAAGTCATTCTCCGTCCAGCTTTGATCCGTTGCTGGCGATGAGCTGCGTTCCTTTGGAGGGGGAGATGCGCTCTTATTTTTTGAATTTCCAGCTTTTGTGCCCTGCTTTTTCCCCATCTTTGTGGTTTTATCTGCCTCTGGTCTTTGATGATGGTGATGTACTGATGGGGTTTTGGTGTGGGTGTCCTTTCTGTTTGTTAGTTTTCTTTCTAACAGTCAGGACCCTCAGCTGTAGGTCTGTTGGAGATTGCTTGAGGTCCACTCCAGACCCTGTTTGCCTGGGTGTCAGCAGCAGAGGCTGCAGAAGATAGAATACTGCTGAACAGCGAGTGTACTTGTCTGATTCTTGCTTTGGAAGCTTCCTCTCAGGGGTGTACTCCACTGTGTGAGGTGTGGGGTGTCGGTCTGCCCCTAGTGGAGGATGTCTCCCAGTTAGGCTACTCAGGGTTCAGGGACCCACTTGAGCAGACAGTCTGTCCCTTCTCAGATCTCAACCTCCGTGTTGGGAGATCCACCGCTCTCTTCAAAGCTGTCAGACAGAGTTTCTTGCGTCTGCAGAGGTTTCTGCTTTTTTTTTTTGTTTTTTTTTGTTGTTGTTGTTTAGCTGTGCCCTGTCCCCAGAAATGGAGTCTACAGAGACTGGCAGGCCTCCTTGAGCTGCTGTGAGCTCCACCCAGTTCAATCTTCCCAGGGCTTTATTTACCTACTTAAGCCTCAGCAGTGGCGGACGCCCCTCCCCCAGCCTGGCTGGTGCCTTGCGGTTAGATCGCAGACTGCTGTACTAACAATGAGGAAGGCTCCGGGGGCGTGGGACCCTCCTGGCCAGGTGTAGGATATAATCTCCTGGTGTGCCCATTTGCTTAAAGCGCAGTATTGGGGTGGGAGTTACCCGATTTTCCAGGTGTTGTGTGTCTCAGTTCCCCTGGCTAGGAAAAGGGATTCCCTTCCCCCTTGCGCTTCCCAGGTGAGGCGATGCCTCGCCCTGTTTCAGCTCTCGCTGGTCGGGCTGCAACAGCTGACCAGCACTGATTGTCCGGCACTCCCCAGTGAGATGAACCCAGTACCTCAGTGGATAATGCAGAAATCACCTGTCTTCTGTGTCACTCGCGCTGGGAGCTGGAGACTGGAGCTGTTCCTATTCAGCCATCTTGCTCCGCCCCCCGATTGAGATATTATTATTATTCCCATTTTATAGATGAAGAAACTGAGACACAAGAAAGGACAAGTGATTTGTTCTCCATCATCCAGCTGACAAGCAATGGAACCAGGTCTGAGCCCAGACATTGCACACCAGTGCCCAAGCTCCACTATCTCCCCATTTTAAGTCTAGGTTTAAAGTGATGTTTTTATGATGACAGTGTCACAGGTGAGTGCTGCTGCCTAACAGCATAGCCCGTATCCAGGGCTGAAACATACATCAGTCAGAAGAACATAGAATGCAGAGAAATTCTTGGAAGGTTAATATGTATAGAAATGCTTCTGGGTTCATTATAACCTATTAACTCAGAGAGGAATGCTCACGGGCTGCTGTGATGGAAAAAACTAACCTAATTTTCTTTTAGTAGCTGAGGAAAACAATGCACAGCCATAACCTTTGAAAATCTATTTCTTTTATTGTATATTCTCTGTACTCTGTACCCTCTGTCTCCCTAAACTCTCCATTATTTAGTTTCCCAGTGCATAATCTATTTAGAATTACTGTTAACACTTTACCCTCTCTTTTCTCCTCTAGCCACTACAGAAAAAAAAAATAAAATAAATCCTGAATGCAACCTCCCTCCCTCCCTCCTTCCCTTCCATTATTTTAGTCATCACTTTTTATCTCCAATAGTAAAGCAACCAACAGAATTTAGAGTGGCTTGTCATTCATTCACTTTCCGTATTTGTGGAGCAAAGGTCTGTCAAAGGTGAGGAATTGTGTCAGCAGCATGTTAAGAGGCAAGACCTGTGCACTTGTAAGTAAACATGTGGCTGCCAAGGAAACAGATTGACTACACTATTTCTAAAATTGTAAAAATTCTGAGGTTTGGAAGTAGAAATCAAGACTTTTGATGATTGGAAAACTCACACAACTAAATGATTTGTGGACTAATGGGATTTTTCAATGAAAATGCAAAATCGTAAAATATTACTATTAAATGGAGGACTGATGAAAAGCAATTACTGGAATGCAGTGTACTTTAAAAGAGGATTGGATTTCAGAAAAAGGACCATCAGCCAGCCAGGCAGCATCTCTCTTTTTGCTTTGTAATTACAATTTCTAGGCCTTCTGAACAATTGCGTGACCCTTGAGAAAAGAATTAGTGATTGCAATCATAGCCTCCTAATCAAGCGTCTTGAAAGGAGCAATACTTGAAAATCTTCCTCATATACAGGGCATGCCAACTAGTTTTGCAATTTCTCTCTTATATTACTGCTATGATTTACTGTTTGAGGTTTCCTAATAATTCTCTAATTTAATTAAATCAAATATGGAAGTTGAAATAGGGAAGCCAATAATATCATCTGCAGAAAATAGGAGTTATTGGTTTAATTGCTGTCACTTTATATAAAGCTTGAATTCTTATGTAAGTCTATGGGAAACACAAGAATTGTATCAAGGTGAGAGCTTGGTCTGCTCATACATCTAGAAATGAAGAGGTAGGAACAATGCATGTAATCTACTATGAAAAATGAATATGATGTTATTTGGCTGGGTTTCAGATTTGTTTTTGATGGCATGGGTCTTGTTTTCCCTGGTGTCATACCATTTTTTCAAGGGTATTTGTTTTTGGAATCTTGTTAAAGGATAGCTGGCTCTGACATAAACACCCCAACATCTTTCTCTTCTCCTGTGCTTGTAATCAGCCATTATCCAACAGAATTGGAAGAGTAATTTACAGGGATAAGCACCTGTTGTTAGAAGCAGTGTTTTAAATCAGACACAGAGAAAAAATTTAAGGCACAAATGAATTATTCACTCTAAATGATACACAGAGCTGGTTGTAAATTGTAATTTAACAGGTTGTTTTTCTTGAAACATGCTAGGTCTGTTAACTCCTTCATTTAAGAAGGGACTGAGCACCACTGGAAGCTTTTGTGTATTTCTTTGGGTGTCAACTGATTCCATTTCATTCCTAGTTAGGTCTATCATGCTGCCTACATTTTGACATTTCTAGCTTTTATTTCTTTTATACTTGAATGCACTTGAAGATGAAAATATTTTTGTTTAAATACCTGAGCAAATTTACCTTTTTCCTGGATTAGCATAAAGTAGGTCATAACAAAAGCAATAATTGAACAGCATCAAGTTTGAAGGGATGCCAATGATTAAATAGCCAGGTTTCTTTTTTTCCCAATGTAATGTTTGTTTAGTAGCAGGATTTTACTTGGGTAGTGTATTTGTTTGATTTATAGTTTATTAATAGCAGTTTTTGGTTCTTTTACCCTTTTCTTTCCTGGAAGTGTGGGTTTTGTGTGCTTTTTCTGCAGGGAGTACAGGTTTGCTGTGGTTTGGGGATTTGGAAATACTGCACTGAAACAACTGGACTGAGACCACCATTCTAATTTCACTTCAGGCCTTTCTCACATCAGTGGTCAGAATGATTTTTCAGTCACTGCAGTCAGGACTTGAATCCAACTGTAGTCTCAGGGGTGAAAAGTCAAGGGGTAATCCATTTAGCCATCCAATTCTCCAGGTAGAACTTTGATAACCATTACAATTACTTTATTCTCTCCTCCCTTATCCAAGAATTGCTATACTAAATGTTATATTTGAATCCCCACTATGATTCATGTTTTTCTGGGATTTAAAATTATGGAAATTCTTCAGGTAGAAAATGGGCACATATGGTTATCACAGAAAAGCTGTTTTAAAGCCAGTATTAAGGTGAGCCACTGAGATTTTTGCAGAGTTAAAACACTTGGCCTGTGCCTGCAGCTGCAAAAGTGCTGTTCCCTTGGACAACGTTAAGTATGAGTTGAGTCAATTTTCAGTTCCTCAAAATTGGAACAAATCCTGCCCTGTTTTCTCTGTCCAAAATGGACAGGATCTGAAATAAGGAAAAATTAGGCCTTTCCATTTTATCTTAACTCATATTCACAACTAAAACTTTGTTATTTTTCCCTATAACATAAGTTTTTCCTTATGACATAAAATGTTTATGTTGGGATAATTGGAGAACTCTGTTAAGCATCATGATAGCTTATTTATGTAAGAGTGGATTTGGTCATAATTCCATCCCTTAAGTGGTTTTAGTTTTTATATGTTGCATTTCTTTGTAAAATTATTATGAAGGTTTTGGAAGAAATGATTAGTGAGGAAGGATCACATTTTAAGGTCTCTGTTTCCAATTCCTGTAAAGCCTGTTGTTTTTTGTTTAGATTGAAAACTGACTTTACATTGACTTGGATCTAAGACAAAGCGGATAGTGTGTTTTTGCCTCTTTCTGTGAAGATGTCTGCTTTATGTATCTTTGCATTGACTGTTAAGATTTAGAGACCCAGGTGGGGTGTGGTGGCCCAAGCCTGTAATCCCAGCACTTTGGGAGACCGAGGCAGGCAGATCACGAGGTCAGGAGATCCAGACCATCATGGCTAACACAGTGAAACCCCATGTCTACTAAAAATACAAAAAATAAGCCAGGCATGGTGGTGGGTGCCTGTAGTCTCAGCTACTCAGGAGGCTGAGCCAGAGAATGGCGTGAACTCAGAAAGCGGAGTTTGCAGTGAGCCGAGATTGCGCCACTGCACTCTAGCCCAGGCGACAGAGCGAGACTCTGTCTAAAAAAAAAGATATAGAACACAAATCTAATATCTGGATAATTAAATCCGTATTTAGAAGGCACACATAGATACTCAGTCAATGTTGTTTAAATGGTTGAGAAATGCAAGTGAACGAATGGTGTTTTAAGGTAAGGCACCTAGGCTAGAAGCGCTAATTTTATGAATTCTGCAAGGTATTGACTCTTAATTCCATCATGACTTGATATTGGCTGCCAAAATGATATATGTGCCTCATATCTTCTCACTAAACCACATAATTTTTGTTTTAAAAAGCCAGCACAATCAAGAGAGAGACAATTATATGAAAAGCATTTATTGATGAGAGGAGTAATATATAATAGAAGAGCTGGTTAAGTGCTTCTGAAATGAAAGCCTATTGTTTATGGAAAGATTCTCTTCTTCTTTTACGATTTCAGTTATTTCCAAGTTGACAAATTGTGATCAATACTCTGTTATTGGTCTGATAATTAATGGATGATGGCCTGTCTCTTTGAATGGTAAATGCTGGGTGCTAATTAACATTTGTTTTGATTACTTGGTATTTAGTTGTCAAAGACAGCTATTGTAATGGCATAGGATGTTAGAAAAGGGCTTTTTATTATGGCTTTGATTGTTATCGGAAATGACTTTTTTTGTGTGAAGAGATGCCTGATTCCTGTTACTGCTCACTGTAATATAACTACGGTAGTCTGAGAACTCATCTAAAAGCCTTAAGTATTGCTAATGAATTGTAACTGTGACCTCTCAGCTTCAAGAGAAAGAGGGAAAGGATCTGTAATCAAGGGTGGAGATGGTGAGATTTCTGAATAGGAACTAAATGTGCTAAATGTAATTGACTGATATATCTCTGATTTAATCAAAATTTAAGGAATAGTATGAAGTTTTTAAAGTTTCAGAGATTGTATCATCTACTTTACATTTTTTTTTTACATCAGTCTATTCTTTTCCATTCAAGGAGGAAGTTTCACTGGGATTTTAAGACAGGCAGTTATCTGTAAATCCAGAGTCACCATTGTAGACTTGATGTATTTTCTAGAAAAACCAGATAGTTGATGTATTTTTCAAGCTTGAAACTTCCTTATCTGTTTTCATATGTTCAAGGAGTGCTACAATTAAGTGGAAAGTGTGTCAGCTCTGGATTTAGACAGGTTTGGCTTCAAATCCTAGCTTCAAAACCTGCTCCTTAGCATGGCAACCTTGAGCATCATTTTAAAGGCTCTTTTCTCATCTGTAAAATGTGACTAATATTATATGTCTAGGTGGGTAGCTGTGATGATTAATGAGATCATAC
The DNA here is from genome assembly GCF_047675955.1 of Chlorocebus sabaeus. Taxonomy (NCBI): domain Eukaryota; kingdom Metazoa; phylum Chordata; class Mammalia; order Primates; family Cercopithecidae; genus Chlorocebus; species Chlorocebus sabaeus. Next base: position 76,740,365 of record NC_132916.1, read on the forward strand.
GTATGAAGATCCTACCTACTTGGCACAGTTAAAAGACTGGAGCCAGATTGGCTGTCTCCAAATCTAGGCTGTGCTGCCTACTAGCAGTGTGACATCAGGCAGGTTATGCAACGTTTGTGTGTCTCTGTTTCCTCATCAGTGAAGCAAAGATAGTAGTATTATCAATCTCATTCAGTGTTGTTGCACAGACTAAATGAGTTGATAATGTAAGGTACAAAGAACGATGCCTGGCACATAGTATGTGTTATGTGTGAAGCGTTCGCTGTAATTATTAGTATAACAATAATAAGTTCTCAAGAAATGATAGCCATTTTACATCCTTTCTTTTCTTTACAATACTATCTAAAGCTTTCTCCTTAGTTTGATATGTAATGTTTGAAATATCATAAATCGAGAAAAGTCTTGCTTTCCATAATGATAATTTGTACAATTATATATAACTTATACAGATTATTTACACAGCCCACATTCATTGAATAGCTACTAAGTGCAGTGTAACTCAGGAGAGTGAACATAGGGACTTAGATGGGCACAGGGAAGCAAGAGATTACTATATTCATGTACCAACTATTTACGTAGACTTTCTTGAGAGCATGTTCTGATGGGCTTGGGCATTGGGGATGATAGCTCACAAGGGCTTTTCAGAGAGGCTGAAATTTTCATATTTCGACCAAGGAAAACCTAAGTATGTTATATGCAAAAACGAATCTTTAAGCATGTGTCTTAGCATTTAGTCTCAAAACTGAATTTCTCTTCTATGACTTAGTTTTCATTCTTCAAGGGGCCATGATATCCCTTGAAGATGCAAATTTTAATCTGGGGCCTATTCTTAAACTTTGATTTTATATTGCTAACAGATAAATACAAGATGTGTTTGGAGGTATTTATATTTATTCATATGAACTACAGAATGACCAGTCTTATTTGGGCTTTGACTTCTTTATGAATATAGTAGTGTTATTAAAAAACAAAGATAAATCAACATTTCAGTACAAATGAAAATGAGGAGATTGATTTATGATTGGGTTAACTTTGCAATGCATGTATATTATATACATGCATATTATGTATATTATATACATTATAGTGTATTATATGTTACATATGTGTTATACTATACATACATATATAGTAATGTATTTTTTTTATCAAGGTCTTTTATACTTGACAGCATGTCCCTCCCATCCTCGGGAAGGGTGAGTTTTCAGTTCCCCCTTCACTGTGCTTTTTCAGTATGATTTCACTGGGCAACACTTAATTAAACTTCATTTCCTCTTTTTACGCTCCAGGTATTATTATGCCGCTCCCTTCAAGAAGTAATTTGCGTGCTGTTTATTGGAGCTTTGAATTTAATCATCTCAATCCCACGCTATTGCAGGATGACTATAAGAAGATGTATTGACATTTCTTTGGACACATTATTTTGCCTCCATTGTGTGTTGTTTTGCCAGAATACTGAAGGCAATGTTTGTATGATGGCACATCCAAATAAAAAGCATGTCCTCCTCTTGGGATAGTGATCCATTTAAGTTATTTGTTTCAGTGCATGTCCTTAGAGCTGAAGTTTTAAAATAAGAGTAATCCTGGAAAAGATGTTTAAAGTACCACAAAGGATAGGCTTGGAAAGGAAACAAAGATTGAGGGATTTTTTTGCCCCTGGGCTGGAATAGAATGGAGTATTAAACATCCCAAGTCTCCCAGCCAGCCTCTCCTATGTTTTTTATATATATATTACAAACACACGCACACCTTTCAAATTTCAGTCTTACAGTGTATATAAATGTGTATACTTAGTTCTCTGAACAAGCCAGGACATTGGTTATTTTCTAATCTAGTCTCCAGAAGAGAAAAAAGAAAAACATACAGAAAGGAATGTATATGTTAAGGAGGATAAAGAGAGAGGGGTTATGATATGATCAAAATAATAATAGCTAAGATCTTTTGAGATTTGATTATTGTAACCAGCCACAGTTCAGCTGCTCACCACTCAGAGACCGAAAACACGAGAAGCAAGGCATGATGAAAGGAAAGGAAGGCAACTTTATTGATCAAATGCCAGCAGATGGGAGATGGTCGGGCTTCTGCCTCAAAGAAACCATCTCTGCCTTTTGGGATGAGTGAAGGGGTTTTGGCAGGAGAAGGTATGGGAAATATATGGTAGTGGTGCAGGAAGGCGCAGGTCTGCATGTCTAGTTCCAATGTTTATCTTGAGTAATTGCCTGTTGGGTTGGTGTCATCCTGACGGGCTGGATAGTGGTGGGCTAACTATTCATACTCCTCCTAAGTGGGAGGATTCTGCAGCTTGGTCTCTTTACCTGTTTCGCTTCAAAATTGGTCTCTGGAATTTCTAAGCAAGCACATAATTAGATAAGCAAGCACTGTGCGCAGAAGTTCCTGGTGTGAAAGGGAGAAATTAAGAGTTTCAAAGTATGTTTCAAGGTTGAAAGCAAGAAAGGAGAAAAATGTTTTCAAATGCATGTGGAGGCTGGAATACGTGGCTTCATTATGAGCTTGTTATTCTAAATATTTTATATAAATTAGTGATTGTAGTTTTGAATATTTTCATAGCAGAGGGTGGAGTAATTGACATAGGGGCCTGAAGAATGCACCCAGATGTCTATCTGCAAGTTTTACAAACTAAGAGTTCACAAGGCTCAAACAAGGTAATGCCTGGGATGAAAAACCATAAACTGAGCACAGAGACCTGTCCGGCCACCCCTGACTGTGGCTGACTGCCCACAATTGGTACAACTTCCAAGTTTTAAAGAAAAGCCATTAATCTGGATATTTATATGTGAAGTCTCTTGATTTTGAATTTCTGGAAAATAATTCAAAACCTTTTCCTTAACATATTTTGAAAAGCACACCACACACCCCCGCCCACGAGCAGGCCTCATCTTGTGGGCCACCTGCCGGTTTAAGAGAGTTACAAAGTCAGCCTGGAGCCTGTGAGAAAACCCGGAGGGGCAAACTGAGATCCTCGGTGGTTTCATCAGTGGTTTCCTCAGGAGATCACCTGACCATTTAAAAGCTCTGCCTGTCTAGGATGGTGTTTAGGAAAAAGCATCACAGTGATCAAGGCAGGTTTCCCTTCAGACAGAGCAGGGCAGTATTTCTGGTTCTGTTTTCCTTGAACCTAGTCAGACATGCACGAATCCAAAACTTGAGTGGCTCTGCGCTACTAAAGCCCTGGATCCTAGTTTTATTTTTTGCCAAAGAATATTTGAATAGAAACTGACTTAATACACTATAAATTGTATCAATTTTTGGCCAAGCACAGTGGCTCACACCTGTAATCCTAGCACCTTAGGAGGCCCAGGCAGGAGGACCATTTGAGCCCAGGAGTTTGAGATCAGCCAGGTAACATAGTGAGACTTCATTTCTACCAAAAATAAAGACAAAATTAGCCAGGCATAGTGGCACCTGTAGTCCCAGCTACTTGGGGAGCTGAGGTGGGAAGATTGCCTAAGCCAGGAGTTCAAGGCTGCAATGATCAGAGATCTCACCACTGCACTCCAGCCTGGGTCACAGAGTGAGACCCTGTCTCAAAACAAAAACAAAAATAGTATCAATTTTTTAGATCAATGGGCAGAGATTTTTAGTACTGTCACTCTTTTTTCTGGAAAAAGAGAAAATCGGTGATTTACTAGTCAAATAGATGCAGAGTCATTTTTGAATAGGCAGTTATTTATATTAGTTATTCACATTAATTAAATACATTATTTTAAATTATGTATACTTTTTAATTTTATTTTTATTTTTTATTTTATTTTATTTTATTGTTCTGAGATGGAGTCTTTCTCTGTCACCCAGGCTGGAGTGCAGTGGCACAATATCAGTTCACTGCAACCTCCGCCTCCCAGGTTCAAGCAATTCTCCTGTCTCAGCCTCCCAAATAGCTGAGACTACAGGTGCATGCCACCACACCTGGCCAATTTTTATATTTTTAGTAGAGACGGAGTTTCACCATGTTGACCAGGCTGATCTCTAACTCCTGACCTCGTGATCTGCCTGTCTCAGCCTCCCAAAGTGCTGGGATTACAGGCATGAGCCATCACACCTGACCAATTTATACTATTTTAAATTATTCACATTATCCATTATTATATTAAAGTGTTCAGATTTATTACATTATGACTTGCTTCATTTTAAACTTTTCCTTTGTCATGCAATGCTGCCTCTTTAAAATAAGTAAGCTACCCCGAGATATGCATCAGGAACAATGGGATGGTTCTCTGCTGCTCAGATATCTAGAGGTGAGAGCTACACATGAGTATTTTGAAAAACGTTCCTATGAAATATAAAAGTGCCTTTCTGAAGATAACACTAGGCCAGATGAGCTTTAGGCTGTGTTTGAATTGATTTCCCACTATATTTCTTTCTTTATCTTAAACCTGAATTTCACTACAAGTTACCTACGCATAGGATTCCAATGTGAACAGATGCTTCATTTTAGCTAAAACAGAACTTCCTTTCAGTGAAGACGTGTGCCTCCACTCCCTCTTTGTGGCACAATGGGCTGACATTTTTGGATCACAGATCACACAGGCCTAACCTTGCCATTCTATTCCTTCACCTTTCTGGAATTCAACTCTTGCTTCAGAATATATTATCAGATGTACAAATGAAAGCAAGAAAAACTAGGCCATTCTTAAAATGCTCCTTTTTCCCTAAACACCTAGTTGAATTTTTTAAATAAAAGAAATATGAATATATAAATAAGTAAACAAGATCAAATGAATCGCGTAATGTACTGTTTGACCCTGCCTGTCTATATGGGAATTTTTAGCATCAAGGCTAAACATACACATGAGGCTTCCTTAACTTCTGACCAATCCTGTGTTGTTGTGTCCTAGTTAACTGCCAAAGCAGTTGGCATTACTAGGAGAAATCTGACATGACCTTAATGTACAGGCTGGGTTTCAAAATTGACTGTGTTAAATGTGCTGTTTAATTTTAAAAACAAGAGACTTTTTTCTTGAGGTATACATTCAAGTATTCACCGTGGAATGGCGTCTCTGGTATTGTGTCTCAGATACTTCTTGAAAGGCCAGTCAAAGTCCTGGCTGTGCAGTAAGACGTATGGATATTAGATCTAGTAGAGGTAAAGAGACGAAACCTTGCTTTTCAAACCAGGGGTTTGAGAAACCCAAGAATGAGCTCCCCAGGGGAGACGTTTTTCTTTGCTGGGAGTCTCCAGACCGTGCCAAGTCCCTGATGCCTTGGACATACAATGACCCTTGGACCAGCCACCCTCTCCCAGGGTTCTTGGTTGCCCTGGGGGTCTTTGACTAACAAAGACAAAAGTCTTTGACTAATCATTCAAAATTTTCTTGAATTTCATATTTGTTTGCTGGGGGTCTAAGGGTTTTACTGAATTGAGCAATTACTTCAGCATGTAACATGTTGGTTTTATTAGTACTAGCATATTCTGAACTGTTGAAGTGTATCTGTTTTCAAAATACATTGCATGAGGATTAACTTAAAAAGGCAAACAGAAATGGTGCTTTCCTGTGAATGTTGGTTTTGAATGACGAGTGTATTTTCTGTCCATGATGAAGCTCAGATGTGGTGTTGGCAGGTATCCCGTGCGCCATTTCCAAGGGTAGGAACAGTACAGGGCTTCTGATCACAACCCCACAGAAGGGAAAGTGGTGAAGAACCTTGCATATATGGAAAAACAGGTGGAGTGTGGTCTGAACCTGAGGGTAGTGTGTTACCATGAAACACAGTTCTTTTTTGGGTGTGTGTGCATGGGGCCTTCCTTCTCTGCTCTTTTCTTTCACATTTGCAAAGCTCTTAATGCTGCCGCTTCTTTGAAGAGGTTTAGAAGTGTTCTTATTAGGCACCTCAAAACTAGGTCCCACCCACGTCTGTTTCCCCTCTGTGTGTTTATAGAAGAAATAAATTAAAAAGTTTCACGATCTCTAGTTTGCAACCCATATTCAACATGTAAAGACTGACAATATTGTTGAAATATCTAAAACCTAAGAAATTATTTTAGTCCGTGACCGTGGCCTGTTTGTGTCATGAATGTCCTTTTAAAAAATCTGAGTTTTATATAGGTAAAAATGTGATAACAAAATTGTGATAGTGTTATGAAACAGTTGCGGGCTGGTTTTGTCTGGTCTAAGTGGTCTTTTGCCCTGAGCATGTTCACTAGTGTGTGTGTGTGTGTGTGTGTGTGTATATGCGTGAGTGCTTTTTTTCCTTTGTGTGCAGTGGAAGTTGCTTGCTGTGGGCCTCTGGGTCACTTTGGGTGTTTGATTGTTGAATTGAAATGATTCTTTGCCTTGTACTGCAGAAATAACCAGTAATAATCTTCACGTGACCTGCATGTTTTAAGAAAATTATCCTGGGGCTATCCTGGTAGGATATACGTACCATGCAGTTTCTATGATATGTAAAGTTATTACCAGATGAAAACAAAAAATCATATCAGGAAAACATTTCATTCCTTATTTTAGAGCTAGAATGGACTTTGACTTTTCTTCATGCTTATTTATCTGAGAAAGCATTAGGTGGACTCTGAAGGTGGTGGTTTCCCCTTTCTCCATGGGCTGATGGGGGCAGTACTCTATCCAGTTAAGAACTAATGAAGTTGGACAGTTGGACATTGGAATGTAACAGAGGCTTCCAGAAGATCAAGATAATGAGGTTTCTCCTTGATCACCTTTGCAGGGTTTTTTAAAGGACAAATGAGCAACTAAAAATGATTTTCCCTCTTCAGGAAGGAATTAACTTCTTATTTATTATTTTCCTAAAGAAAAAGTACAAGTAGAAAAATAATAAATGATTAATTTTACTTGTCGTACATAGAGGCTATGACTGTGTGGTGCTCTCTTTATATGTGAAAGTATTTTTGAAATAAATCTTAAAATGTGGAGGTAGAAGAAGGTGACTGTTCTTTAAGTTGCTGTATTACTGTATAAATTTGAAGGGAATTTTAAAAGAACACCATATATTCCATTATTTTGACAGCCCATCAATTTATGAAAGTAATCTGAGCACATACTTCAATTTATTAGAGATAATTGTTCTGGGAATGCTAACACCCAAGCTCAATAAGATCAATAATAAGTTTGTACCTGAATTTGGGGTTATGGTTTAACTTTAATCCAGTCTATTTAACTACTCCTCAACTATTTGCATACTATAAATTATTTGTATTAAATATATTAAATAGGAAATATATCTTCTAAAGTTCAGTCATTTTATTTGAAGCAAATGCACATAATTTTAACTGATATTGATTGTCTGCCTTTTCATCTCTCGACTGTTTTAACACAATGTTTTATGTATTTTTATCAGATGACAATTGTTATCTCTTTAATTAATCCAGTTAACCCATCCTGCAATTAATTCACAATAGACATTTTAGTTGTGACTCAGGGTCCCCGCTTAGTAAATGTTTGTTAATTCATAAGTAATATTCATGACTGAATGCTGGAGAAAAACTGCCCAAAGATTTGGTACTTAATACAGTCTGTCGACTGCATTCTTAACTGGTGTGGTTTATTATAAGGTGAAATTTATAAAAAGGGATTTCACAGTTAGCCCTTGAAATGGCTCTCTGGGTGGGGTTCATGTTTAGTGTTTATTAAATGCTCGCTGTATATCAAGAAGGCAGAGAGGTTTAGTACCCTGCTCAGAGTCACATAACTAGTCACATGAGTAGTCCGTATGTGGAATAGTCAGACTCAAAACCCAAGTCTAGTGCCTTTTCAGCTGTACAGCACTGACTGCAAAAAATGGTTATATCAAGTGAACATTTAATATTCTTTCAATCTTAGTTTCTCAATAGAGCTGTCTGCCTATTTACTAGCTGTGTGACCTTAGGTAAGTTACTTAACCTCTCTGAGTCTTAGACATCACATCTATAAAAAGAAGATATTATTATGGTAATTAAATGAACTAATATTTGTGAAGAAATGAGAATAGTTCCTGAGACATAGTAAATACTAAATACATACTTATCTAAGTAAAATAAATATAACTATTTCTCAAGTAAATTTTTTATATGAGGATAAAAGTGTAACAAACGATAACAAGCAGAAAATTACTCTTGAGCTAAAGAGAGGAAAGTAGAATTGCTTATACTGAAAGAGAAGTGATTTTTATATAGCTCACAGGATTCTGTGGGAAATTATATCAATGAAAACAAATGACCTCGTTTCTTCCACCAAAAAATCTGTAAGGGAGAAACAAGGAAGGAAAAGGGGAAGGCTGTGGATTAAAAGAGACCCAGGCTGGGTGCAGTGGCTCATGCCTGTAATCCCAGCACTTTGGGAGACCAAGGCGGGCAAAACACCTGAGGTCAGGAGTTTGAGACCAGCTTGGCCAACATGGTGAAACCCCATCTCTACTAAGAATACAAAATTTAGCTGGGTGTGGCGGCATGTGCCTGTAATCCCTGCTACTTGGGAGGCTGAAGCAGGAGAATCACTTGAACCTGGAAAGAGGAGGTTTCTGTGAGCTGAGATCGCACCACTGCACTCCAGCCTGGGCAACAGAGTGAGACTCTGTCTCACAATAAATAAATAAGTAAGTAAAATAAATAAAAGAGACCCAACAATCACTGGGTATGAGGCTTACTTGGATCCTACTGTAACTAAACTGTAACAAAAACAATTATAAGATGGTAGAGAAATAGAGGCATCAATTGTATATTTGATAATATCAAGCAGTTACAATTAAAATTTTTAAGTGTGGTAATAGTATTCTTGTGATTTTTAGAAACAAAATTCCTCTATTTTAGAGAGATATACACAAATATTTACAAGTGAAATTATGCCTAGAATTTGATCAAAATAACTGTGTGTGCGTGTGTGTGTGACTACAGATGAAATATGTCAAATATTGAAGCTGGGAGATGGGTATGTGAAGATTTAGTCTGCCATTCTTTCTATAATACTTTTCTATATGTTTGAAAATTTCCATAGTAAAATAAATTTAATGGAAAAAAAGAAAAAATATCCGTACTGGAAAAACTATTATCAGAGTTCTTGATAATGATATCTGATATTTACAGAGTGCTTTAGATGAATTGTCTCAATCTTTACAACAACTTGATGAGGTAGGTCCGATTATTATACCCATTTAACAGATGATAATATGGGCCCGATCTTTGCTCTTCAGCAGTCTGTCTTCCAGAGGGGATAGATGTCTGCATCAGACAAATCCGCTCCTGAGAACTGCTGTCCATCCAGAGTGGGTAAACCAGGAGAGTGCCATTCTCACAAACAGTGTTTTTACAAAGTGCACACTGTCCAAGTGCATTACATGTTAATTACACCTACCTTGTGTCTCACTAGTGATTTAGGAGAGTAGGCCAGGCATTGTGAAAAGCTCCTGTACTACCTGTGTGCCTCTGGGAAAGTTTCTTTCTTTCTTTCTTTCTTTTTTTTTAAACAGGATTTCCCTCTATCACCTAGACTGGAGTATGGTGATGGGAACAAGGCTTACCGCAGCCTCCACCTCACAGGCTTATTACAGGCATGCGCCACCACACCCGGCTAATTTTGGTATTTTTAGTAGAGATGGGGTTTCACTATGTTGGCCAGGCTGGGCTCAAACTTCTGGCCTCAAGTCATCTGCCCACTTCGGCCTCCCGGAGTGCTGGGATTACAGGCATGACGCGCCATATCCAGCCAGCAAGTTACTTTCTTTTTCTGAGCTTCAATTCGCCTGTAAAAATTACTATTTCTGTCCCTATTTCACTGGATGGTTGTGATGATGAGTAATTTGAAGACAGAGACCCTTGAAGGGATCAGACAAAGAAGGTGACTCCTCTGGATCCTCAGTGCTGGGCACAGAATGAATGTTTAGAACTGTGTCTTTCATGATTGCCTCCCTCCCTTCCTCCTCCTTTGAGTGGAGTGAAAAATTTGAAGCTGTCTCCTAGGCTGCTCAGACTCCCTGAGGCCTTGGTGTCCTGTATTCAGGGATGACTGTGAATGAGTAAAACAGTATAGGTGAAGTGACCTGGGACTTCCTTGACCTGGGACTTCCTCTGTTGTGTGTTGATTGCACACACCCATGCTGGATTATTTCTAAGGCCTTAGTGGTTCAAGTTTACAGATTTTATGGTACTTACTTTCCATTTCACTTTCGCATACTTCGTCAAGGAGAATAATATGTAGACTAGAAATACCAAAATAATTAAAGTGGAAGTCCGAGATGAGAAAGCAGTGTGAGAGAGCACACGAATTTAGTTAAATGAGGTCAAAGGATACTGAAAAGGCTTACAGATATGTCTTCATAGTCAGTCCGATGTCTTCAAGAAACTATCATGGAAGATCTTAGAAGATATCCGATGAACCAAAAGTGGGCAGAGGTGAATTTCAAAAACTATGGGTTGGTACTCAGTGTGCATAGTGGTAGCCTGGAATCAAGGACTAGTACATTTTACTAATGTACATTTACATCTAATGTACATTTACATCTAGAATGTAAAGCAGGGGTCACTAGACGGCAGCCTGGATTTGCCAAAAATAAGGCATCCAAAAATAGGTTCATTTTCTTTATGATGGGGTTGAGACTAGGTCATGGGCTGCAACACATGTGACTCTATCAGGATTTCAAAGGTTCAAGTAACACACCCCCTCAATCTACCCATAAGGACCATGTTCAGTAACAGTCACAGCCTGTTAAATATCATGTCAGAAGACAGGCCTGCTCTTCTCTCGGTACCAGTGTTTTAGAGGGATGCTGACACTGAAGATGATGTCAAGTCTGGAAATTAGGAAGTAGTTGAATGGGTCAGGGATGTTTGCGGGAAGAAAAGAATCCCTGTGGCACATATGAGCATTGTCTTACAACATTTGAATATGAGGAAAAAGAGGTGTTTCCTTATCTATGTTTTTTGGGAAATGCTCCCGCAGGGATTGCTAGGACAGCAGTGAAAAACATGGCTGGAAGTTCTGTGAGGCTGAAGTGAGTGGTCTAGGCCCTGAGGGACTGGCACTGCAAATGGAGGGGCAGGATGTTGTTCAGGGCATGAAGGCAACAAGACTGATGCTGAATTAAATGGGGCTGGTGAAGATGGGGGCAAACTCTCTTTTGACTTCACTCAATTGAATATGATCTCTTCTAAATTTTGACTTATACCATTCTTGTAGTAATTTTGCCATGCCATGATTTTTTTAAACATGTCTTTTTGTTTTTTGAGATGGGGTCTCACTCTGTCACTGAGGCTGGAGTGCAGTGGCACAATCCCAGTTCACTGCAACCTCTGCCTCCCTGGCTCAAGCAATCCTTCCACCTCAGCTTCCCATGTTGCTAGGACCACAGGCACACACTACCATGCCCGGCTATTTTTTTTTTTTTTTTTTTTTTTTTTAAGAAGAGATGGGGTTTTACCATCTTCTCTAGGCTGATAAACCTGTTTTATTATTTTTATTTATCAGCCATTTGAAGGTAGGAACTCTGTTCTATTCCTTCTTGAATTACTGTAGCTGCTGCATTGGTTGTCTTTAGTATTTTCCATTAATTTTAATACCATTTTCTATCATTTTCAAATAGCTATTAAGTTTACAAAAGTAATTGTTTTTCCGAGAAGACAAACATCAAAGGAATCATGCTTGGATTCTGGAAAATATATCTCTCCCTACATGTTGGTGGGAATGATTCTGCCCCTTCTGGCTTAGTCACCATAGACAAGTTGTTCTTCTCATCTAGAGGGCAATAGTGTTTTATCTTATAACACCTCACTCATCAAGCCAAAGTTTCTCACCAACTCTGTTGAATACAACATGTAATTACTTAAGAGTATTATATTGTCACCATGGTAAGTGTTCAAAAATTGCAGATTTATCCCAATTATCAAGTCTGGTTGGGAAGAGCCTTTGAAATGGAGTCCACCATGTAATGGGGGATGTCCCTTACTCAAGGAGACCAATCTCGGTATGTGTGTGGTGGAAGGGACAGACTGTGGCACATTCACTGTTCAGGAGCACAGGTCATTGGGATTAGAATCAGATTCTACCACTAACTAGTTACCTGACCTTGGGCAAGTTACTTACACTCTGTGTGCCTTAGTTTCCTCACCTGCGCCAAGGAAATAGTAATAATGCCCACCCCATATGGTGGTTGTAATGTTTGAATGACTTATTGTATATAAATACTTAGAGCAGTACATGGGTGGTAAGTATTACATAAGTGATTTTTATCATCATTATTATTCGTAAGGCCAATTCAATGGAGAAAACTTCCTTGGGAAAAGAATAAAAAAGACTAATTGTTCTTCTTCACCTCTTTGGTTCCTCTTCTGGTTTGACAGTGTAGCCATAGTTTCACTTGGGGAGAAAAAAGGGAGGTATGGAAAAGGGAGAGAAAAAGAGAAGGAAAGGAAGGGGAAGATGACAGCTGATATTATTGAAGTTCATTGCATTGATGGACAGTAATTCCCTAAAAAAGCAAATTCCAGAGTTAATACAAACAGCCATTGGGTCATTATTATAAATTTCACTTCTGAAGCATTCAGCCAGGGATAGAACCAACGCTATATATGGGTTGAACCAACCTGAATGGCCCTGATAATCAGTAATTTGATCTGGCAGTACCATTAAGTAAATGGATGCCTACTAAGGTACTCTCCATTTATTGACTCTTGTTGATTTAAAGGCTAAGGGCCTTCTCTCTAAGTTGTATTTTGGTTAATGACATTTAATGATATTTTCATGCTAATAACCTCTACTTGCTGACATCTTGAGATGTATTTCTTTGGCTTCTATATTGTAACTTTCTTTGGCTACCCAAGTTTTTGATAGGAAATGTTGTCTGTTACTGAATATTTTTGTTTTTTTGTTTTTTGAGATAGAGTCTTGCTCTGCTGCCCAGGCTGAAGTACAGTGGTGCGATCTCGGCTCACTGCAACCTTTACCTCCTGGTTTCAAGTAATTCTCCTGCCTCAGCCTCCCAAGTAGCTGGGATTATAGGTGCCCAACACCACACCTGGCTAATTTTTGTATTTTTAGTAGAGATGGGGTTTCACCATGTTGGCAAAGCTGGTCTTGAACTCCTGACCTTGTGATCCACCTGCCTTGGCCTCCCAAAGTGCTGGGATTACAGGCATGAGCCGCCGCACCCAGCCTGTTAGTGAATAATTTGTTGGGAGAGAAACCATTCTATAAATGCGTGGAGGACTCTTTTTGGGGATGATGTCATATTTTAAGTTTTCAGTAAACATAGGTTGAATGAATAAAGGAATATGAATCATTTCAAGCAGTTTATAGCAAACCATTTGATGGAATATGACCGGGTTAGAGTGTATGATAGATGTGAATGGCAAAAAAGCCAGAGGAACCTTGAGTTGCATTCAAAGGATATATTGACTCTGAAGATAAAGGGTAGAAAAGAGTTAAGAGGGCATCTTGGTATTCATTTGGCGAGATTAATGTAAAGAAAATTGTAACCTCCAAAAATAGAATAGCGATTCTGTTCTATTACTAAAGTAGTGTGTCTATGCACACATGTGTGTGGTTCTACATGTATACATACATAAAAAGCAATGAAATTAGATTTTTCTTAAATAAAACCCGCTTATTTTCATCACTGTACAAATTGTTGTCATTCAGACTTTTGATAAATTTATTATTTTCTTTCCTCTTTCTTATTCCTTATCTGCTGAATGCATATCACACCCCTCATGAGTGAGAATATGATATAAAATAAAATACATCAAGGTTATTGGCACATATGGGAACTTTCCTGTAGGAGACATATAATTATGTGTTTTACAGAACTTCTAGAAAACACAGTCTCTACCGGGTTAGAATTTACATTTGAACATATTGAGAGGTAGGTATTGTCTTAAGCAAAACCATTGCTTGACTCAAAATGTCAACATGCATAAGTAGCATATGAAATCTGCTTTAAATCACAGGTGAGGTCATTGAAAATGTGCATCTTTTTAGATGAATGCAAATATAGGACAAAATTTCCTGAAAATAATGTATTTCACTTAGTTGGCTCCATATTCCCAATCTGGGTTATTATGTTATCAGTTTATCCTAGTAACTCTTGTTTTCAATTAATTATTTAATGTATGTTTTTGTATCGTTATATAGTCATCTATGTTTGTTCCAGTGCCACATGTCTCCTGGCTTCTCTTCCTCAGAGTAAAAAGGCAAGCATCCGTTGCTTCTCTCTCTTCCTTTCCTGTGACCTCTCTCCCTTGCACACATTGCTTTAGACCAGGCTTCTCACAGTTTGATGAGGCTCAGGATAATGGGAGAAGGAAGGCAGCTGTTCAAACACAGATGGCTGGACCCGGCACAGTGGCTCACGCCTGTAATCCCAGCACTTTGGGAGGCCAAGGTGGTGGATCACTAGAGGCCAGGAGTTTGAGACCAGCTTGGCCAACCTGGTGAAACCCCATCTCCACTAAACATACAAAAATTAGCCAGGCATGGTGGCGCATGCATGTAGTCCCAGCTGCTTGGGAGGCTGAGGCAAGAGAATAGCTTGAACGCAGGAGGCAAAGGTTGCAGTGAGCTGAGATCGGGCCACTACACTGCAGCCTGGGTGACATTGCAAGACTCCATGTCAAAACGAACTAACAAATAAACAAAACACTATGGATGGCAGGACTCCACACCCGGCCCTAGATTCTGACAAAGTAGATCTGAGAAGTTGCGTTGCTGACAGAGTTCTGGGTGCTGCTGCTGCTGGGCAGGTGACCACATCATGGTTCCAGCGACACGCCTCCTTTCTGCTCCTGGAACACACCAGACTTGTCCCATCTCAGGGCCTTTCCACTGGCCGTTTCTTCTTCTTGGAAAGCTCTCTTGTTGAGACCCTTCAGGTGTTTTCTTAAATGTAACTTTCTCGTGAGGGCTTCTTTGGTTGCTGGAGTTGGAATTGCAACTCTCCTTTGCTCTACAATACTTCCTACCCTCTTTCCCTGCTCTTTTTTTTTTTTTTTTTTTTTTTTTTTGCCATTTATCTTTCACCCATTTAACATGTTATATAGTTTATTTATTTGTAGGGTTTTTTCCCCCCATCTGTCTCCCTAGTAAAACATAAGCAATGAAAGTGTCTCTATTTGGTTGCTTTCTTGTATCCTCAGCACCTTGAACAGTTCCTGGTACATAGTAAGCCTCAGCAAACACTTGGTAAAGGAGTGGATGACAGAGATTCACTAAGAGTTGACAACAGGGATCCCAAAGAATTATTGCAACCATAAAATAGGGTTTGGTCAGTGATGGTTCTAGTTAATGCACGCCGAAGGCTCATAGCTCTCTAGGGGTTTGGAGAAAATGTTTACTTTTCAGGAATTTATATCCCGAAAGACATGAAATTACTAACCCCCATTAAAAAAATGGATCAAACCAGATGACACTAATCACACGATTGAAGCCTGTTCTTGTACTGGGTGCAAAAGAGTTGAGTTTCTGCTGGTAAGATGCTAGCTTTCTTCTTCCTAGGACCTTTGTTTACTCTTTTTATTGGATTGAAGGATAATACTTGTAGAAATATTCTTCTTTTTTCAGACGAGATCTGAACTGACTTACAGGAAATTCAAATGTATATAATAAATAGAAGATGGTACATAATTATATAAAAATCTGGTAATATGGTAGTAATAACTAGTAATAGAAACTCTCGTTACATATTGAATATCAATTGATTATATCTCATCGTAGCATTCTATCAGAACCTTGAAAACAGTTACATCCCTGGCTGATATTACATCCCTGGCTAATAATATTAAGCATTTGCTTAAATATTAACACTGTTATCAGTGTTGATTCTGACATTCAGAAAGCCAATGCTTTTAATTCTTTGATCAAATTGAATATATTTGTAGAGCAGAGAATCTTTGTGCACATGTATATGTCAGTATTATTCCTCATTATCTCTATGGTAAAACGGAAGATATAAGCATCTTATTCTTGAAGTCCGAATTTATAATCTTGGTATGTCCCTCTGACAAGTGCAAAATCTTACTCGTGTCACCTCTGCCTTTAAAAATAAACTGCTGTCTTTATCAAAAACAACAGAGAAACACTAGCTCTCAAATAATGCAATCATCTTTCACTGTGATACTAGTTCTCAGTCTCCCTTAGGTATTTTTCTAACTCTTGAAGTTTAAACCTAATAATATGAATTTTTATCCATGTTTTATATACTTACGAAATTTTCAATATACATAT
This sequence comes from Chlorocebus sabaeus, assembly GCF_047675955.1. Lineage (NCBI taxonomy): Eukaryota > Metazoa > Chordata > Mammalia > Primates > Cercopithecidae > Chlorocebus > Chlorocebus sabaeus. The sequence goes on from NC_132916.1 coordinate 76,756,522, forward strand.
TGCCACAATGGACATTTTTGGAAAAGCAGAAAGAACTGTTAATTATTCCATCATCATTTGCAGTAATCTCCCATAAACCCTTTTCTGGAATTGATAGAGATATTTTTCAAAGCTTGCAAGTAATAATTATAGTATTGAAAAAATGACAGTTTGTGTCTACTCACTGTGAGCTGTGTACTTTTACTGGAAACATGCAAATTAGGGCTCATGGAGGGCTGCATAATAATAGCCTCTAATTATGTCATATTTCCCTGAAATTGTATTATATTTACATATTCTGGAACTGAGGATGACACCATAGAGGGTCCTCTTATAGCACACTTATGGAATCTGACCTCATGGTAGCTCAGTTAAGGCAGGAATGAACACAGAAAGCTATGCTAACTAGAGATTTCAGCATTCTGCACTTAAGCATTTCCGAAAAGAAATATGTTAGAAGCAATCTGAGGCATGTTGGAATTTGGAATCCAGATTTCTGCTTTTAGAGCTACTTACTGTATACTTAAGGAGTTCTCATACAATTGGAAGCAATTTGTGGGTGACTGCATTTATTTTTGCCTTACTGCCCTAGAGCAGTAAACTGTCAGACTACAACAGAATTGGAATGTGATGCTTGTTTCATATGATTTTACAAGGAGTATGACCGATTTCACTTTGACAAAGAAACATAACAGTCAATGCATTTGCTTAAATATTAACACTGTTACCAGTGTTGATTCTGACGTTCAGAAAGCCAATGCTGCTTTCCTTTACTGCAGCCATGATTTAAACCTGCATTCACTGGGAAGTGCAGAGTTCATGGGAGGCAGGCCCTGTCCAGGGGTAGAGGAATTTGTTGGACTTAAAATACAATGTTTATCATGTCACAGGCTTACATTGAATGGGAAAACGCCACACACACACACGCTCCTACTCATAGTTGTAACTGTTTTGCTCTCATTAGTACAATATTTTCATTTTATTTCATTTCATTCTCATTAGTACAACATTAACATTTGTGGGTACATAGTAGGTGTATATATTTTATGGGGTACATGAGGTGTCTTGATACATGCATGCAGTGTAAAATAAGCATATCATGGAGAATGGAGTAGGTATCCATTCCCTCAAGTATTTATCCTTTGAGTTACAAACAATCCAATTACACTCTTTAAGTCATTTTAAGATGTACAATTAAGTTATGATTGACTATAGTCACTCTGTTGTGCTATCAAATAATAGGTCCTATTCATTCTAACTACTTTTTTGTTACCTGTTAACCATCCCCACCTTCCCCCCAGCCCCTCACCACCCTTCCCAGCCTCTGGTAACCATCTTTCTACTCTCTATGTCCATGAGTTCAACAGTTTTAATTTCTAGGTCGCACAAATAAGTGAGAACATATATTTGTCTTTTTGTGCCTGGCTAATTTCACTTAACATCATGATTTCCAGTTCCATCCATGTTGTTGCAAATGACAGGATCTATTTCTTTTTATGGCTGAATAGTACTCCATTGTGTATATGTACCACATTTTCTTTACTCATCTGCTGATGGACACTCAGGATGCTTCCTGATATTAGGTATTGTAAACAGTGCTTCAACAAACATGAAAATATAGGTATCTCTCCGATATACTGATTTATTTTCTTTGGGGTATATACCCAGCAGTGGGATTACTGGGTCATATGGTAGCTCAGTGTTTAGGTTTCTGAGGAAACTCCAAACTATTCTCCATAGTGGCTGTACTCATTTGTATTCCCACCAACAGTGTACGAGGGTTCCCTTTCCTCCACATCCTCACCAGCATTTATTATTGCTTGTCTTTTGAATATAAGCCATTTTAACTGGGGTGAGATGATACCTCATTGTAGTTTTGATTTGCATTTCTCATTGATGTTGAGCACTTTTTATGTGCCTGTTTGCCATTCGTATGTCTTTTTTTTTTTTTTTTTTTTTTTTTTTTTTTTTTTTTTTTAGAAATGTCTACTCAAATCTTTTGCCCATTTTTGGATCAGATTATTAGATTTTTTCCTATAGAATTTTTTGAACTCCTTATGTGTTCTGGATATTAATCCCTTGTCAAATGGGTAGTTCGAAAATATTTTCTCCCATTCTGTGAGTTATCTATTCACTTTCTTGATTGTATCCTTTGCTGTGCAGAAGCTTTTTAACTTGATGGGATCCCATTTGTCCATTTTTGCTTTGGTTGCCTGTGCTTGTGGAGTATTCCTCAAGAAATCTTTGACCAGACCAATGTCCTGGAGATTTTCACCAATGATTTCTTGTATTAGTTTCATAGTGTGAGGTCTTATATTTAAGTCTTTAATCCATTTTGATTTGATTTTTGTATATGGCAAGCGATAGGGGTCTAGTTTCATTCTTCTGCATATGGATATTCAGTTTTCCCAGCACCATTTATTGAAGAGACAGTCTTTTCCCTGGTATATGTCCTGGGCACCTTTATCAAAAATGAGTTTATTGTCAGTGTATGGGTTTGTTTCTGGGTTCTCTATCCTGTTCCATTGGTCTATGTGTCTATTTTTATGCCAGTACCATGCTGTTTTGATTACTATAGCTCTGTAGTATAATTTGAAGTCAGGTACTGTGATTCCTCCAGTTTCGTTCTTTTTGCTTAGGATAACTTTGGCTATCCTGGGTCTTTTGTGGTTCCACATAAATTTTAGGAATTTTTTTTTTCTATTTCTGAAGAATGTCATTAGTATTTTGATAGGGATTGCATTGAATCTGTAGATTGCTTTGGGTAGTATGGACATTTTAACAATATTGATTCTTCCAATTCATGAACATGGAGTATTTTTTATTTTTTGGTGTTCTCTTCAATTTCTTTCATCGGCGTTTTATAGTTTTCATTATAGAGATCTTCCACTTCTTTGGCTAAGTTAATATCTAGGTATTTAATTTTATGTGTGGCTATTGTAATGGTATTACTTTTTAATTTCTTCTTTAGTACAGTATTTTTAGTGTTCAAGAATATGGTTAAGGAGTACAAAAGCAATCTTCAGCATAAAAGTATCATATATGGCAACCACTGTCAATGGTACTCATATTGATGTGTCTCTTTTTTTCTAGAAAGTGGGAAAATGTAAAACTGCTTGTCTAAAATGAATTTTCTGTACATATATGAAAGTCAAACCATTATCTTCTAACTGTGCAATTCAGATATATTATCCTCACTTCCTCCATTATGGAAAAGGCCTGCTTGGGTCAGTGGTATTTAAGCCAAGACTTTCCCACTACTGATACTAATTTCATGCAGTTCCACATTTGGGGAATAGAACTTAACCTAGAGGAGTTCAAGATCATTGTAGCAACTCTTACTGAATGCAGGCTGTATACAGAACATCTCATTTTGCCAGGGACCATGGAGAGCCGTAAGAGGAAATACAGTGCTTCTTCAGAGTTCATAATTAAACTGTAAAAAGGGGGCTAATATAAAGATGTTTAATTATAAAATATATGTTATGTTACTGACTTCTAAAACTAACATTTTTAATCTCTAAAATGAATGCTTTTCATTTCAAAATAGACTCCTTGCACAGACAATATAAACTTATCTAATAACAAGGCCATTTCTCAAGAGCATTTTGGAACCTATATTGCATTTTTTAGTATTATCAAAGGAGGATAATGCATGTCATTTGCCAGAATTTTGGAAATAACCAAAAATCATTTGTAGCCATGTCTGATGAGTGAGATCTACAATCAGAAAGCTAAACATCAGGTTTAAAAAAAAAAAACAAAACAATGTTTATAGTCAAAGAGTTGCTATAATAAAGAAGACCACCATTAATCTTAGTCAGTGTATTTGTGTCATATAAGATTCCTTGAGTATTTGAGATATATTAAAACTGATTTGGGCTATTACTATAACACACAGCATACACAGAAATCAAGATTTGCTACTTCAACAAAACCAGATAGCAAAAAAGAAATCTTGGTGTTCAAATCAAATTATAATTTGATTTGGATCCTGGGGATGTTGGAGTTTTCCAGTAAGTACATTAAGCATTTTGCATCTAGATTATGTTACAAGAAATATTAAAAATGTTTAAAAAGTGGTTTTTAAGCTACTTTTTTTGGAAGACGAAAGAAAATGATCCATCTGAATGTTTTCTTTTGTCACCTAAAATGCACAGCATAAGTTTTGTAGAAATTTTTCTAGCAACATAGTTACTTTCAGAACAAGTCAATTTTAATTTTACCATTCAGGAGTCATTTGATTTCGGTCTTAGGTTCCTTATCTGTAAATAGAGAAGGCTGGACTGAATGGACATTCATGTCCTTATCAGCCCTGCACTCACGCTGTTATTTGTTCCTAAAGTCTGTAGCCACCATTTGTGTCTTAATTAAATGAACTAAATCTTTAATGTTTTCACCATTTTTATGAATGAATCTCAGAGACTAATCAGATAGTCATGTCATGTAGCAATATAAACATCTTCCACAACCTTTTAAAAAAGTTTGTTGGCGTTAGAATTGTGGCTTTCAACATCCTTTCATTCCAGAGGCTGATTTTAGCATGTCAGGTGGATATGTTGAAGATTTATCAGATAGAACTCCACATTAATTTTTTACTTTAAGTGATCACCCATTTTTGTTCCGACATAAAGCAATATTCACTGCAGCTGTTAGCATATGACAGTTGACTGGCTGAACTTGGAAATACTGCTGCTGCTCGTTGAAACACGCTGCCATAGATTCTTGCTGCAATGTGATTGCTCTTCTGTCTGTCTTCACAAGTTATTCAAGAAGAAAATTAGTCTCATTTCTTTACAGAGACACTTTGCATAAACATGCAGTCATCATTGATCTACAAATCATATAAAGTTAAATGTAATCAATTACAGTTATATGTAAGTATTCAGGGTGCTACTATAGGGGTGTCTGTGCTGCCAGTGGCTGAGAGGGGTTGACAACATCATTTCAGGGACCCTCATTCATTTGCAGCTGGGATTCCTTGATCTAAGAATGGACTGCCATGTTTTTATGAGTATAAATACTCACAGATGTCCTCATTCTTTCTGAGCAGTTTGGATGCCATTTTGAGGCCAGTTAGAACCCCTTCCCACTCTATTTGGTTAAGAGACAGAATTATGTCAGATATAAGCCAACACTGGTTTAATCCAAAAGTCATTTATACATTTGGCATCAGTTCTGGTACTTCAGCTTTCTGCTGGTGTTTGTATCATAGCAATAGATTGATTCCCTTGAAGAGTCATAGGTGTCTGTGGATGTGTTTAGGGAAGCAATGTTTAAATGCACTGAGAGGAGTTGCGCTCGCTTAGAAGAAATTAGTCATCAAAGTTGGGAATTTTTTAATCCTTGGAAATTTTAAGGGATTTTATTTTTCTACTTACTAATTAAGGATATTTTGGAAACTTAATTTTTTTGGTCAAATAAAATAAGTAGGTCAGGCGTGGTGGCTCACGCCTGTAATCCCAGGACTTTGGGAGGCGGAGACGGGCGGATCACGAGGTCAGGAGATCGAGACCATCCTGGCTAACATGGTGAAACCCCGTCTCTACTAAAAAATACAAAAAACTAGCCGGGCGAGGTGGCGGGCGCCTGTAGTCCCAGCTACTCGGGAGGCTGAGGCAGGAGAATGGTGTAAACCTGGGACGCGGAGTTTGCAGTGAGCTGAGATCCAGCCACTGCACTCCAGCCTGGGCGACAGAGCGAGAGACTGTCTAAAATAAATAAATAAATACATAAATAAATACATAAATAAATAAGTAAATGGTATTTCCCCTTTCCAATCTTAATATTGGTTCTACCTAAGAGAGTGAATTCTCTAACTTATTTAACACTAACCTTTAAAACAAATCAGTAAACAAAGTAGCATTGCAAGCCTAGTGAGTTTTTCATTCAACTGAATGAAATCATACTTAAATTATTGGTTTAGACAGTGTTTGCTTCTACCATTTGTTGTTTAGGAAAAATTGTATGCACCACAGCACAGCCACAGCCTGGGTTGTGCATACTTTGAGAAGCCTTACTGGGTGACAGAATGGGGTAACAGAGCCATAATTTATAGTCACTAATATGAAGATGTTATATCAATTACCTAGGAAAAAAATACCCCACTGGATTTATATCCTTTGGTTATTAAAAAATGGCAGCTATCTTAAATTAGTTACAGAAACTAAAGAATTTAGCGACAGAAATTAATCACTGTCATGATCCATACACAGACTCTGAGTTGCAGCGCTCTGCAAAATATTTGTTTGGAAAAGGAAAATTGCTATTATGGTCACCTTAATAGAAACAGACAATCAAACAAATCTTAATTTAAAAGATTGCATGTGGTCATAAATCATAATGGCACTGAGATGTAAGGCACAAAAAGCAACTTCATAAAGAAATGAGGCATGCCAGGGAGAGCCAGCAACCATGGCTGGTGCCGTCCTCTCTGCCCATCCTATCAGTGATGTTGCAGATGTTTTGATATTTCAGCGCTGAGCTGGAGTTTTCATTTCGCAGTAAGATGCAGCAGTCTCCTAATCTGTTTTCTTGCCATTGGCTTTCTAATCTTCTTTAACCGATCCTCTACCCAGCAAGTGGAAGAAGGAGAGCCTTAAAATGGAAATCGAGTTAGGGTATACCTTCCCCGAAGTCAAAATCATCAGCATCTTTTACTAGCAGTTGGGATTAAATCCAACTCCTTGAAGTGATCTGACCTCACTTCCTGGGCTCCAGCATACTGGCCTGCTTCGGTTCCTTCCCTCCTCCTGTTGGGGGTACTCTGAAAGAAGTACTTTGGGCTACTCTGAAAGAAGAGTACTCTGTAAGAATGGGGGATACTCTAAAAGAAGGTCATCTTAATATTTATTCTGTATTGGATGTAATCCATTATTTCTAATACTTTTAGTTTCACTTAAGCTGAGTCACAAAAACCAAAAAACAAAACTTAAAAAAACAACAAAACCTCCTTGAGAGAGGAATGGGGTAGGAGCTAAGCAATGGAATTAAAATCACTTAGTAACTGCGGTAGGCAATGCGTATTGCTAATTGTCGTATTAGCCGTATGTTGTGTTCTGTTTACATATGGTGAAATGTATGTACACCTTAACTGATATTTTGTGGATGAGCACAAATGTTTGCATGCCTCTGAGTGATAGATGCCCATTATGGAGTGTTACTTGGTAGTTGCAACACCCTCTTGGAAGGCAGAAGAAATCAACATAAGCTAAATTTTCCTCATTACTGTATTGCTTCACCATCTGTCGGTCTAGCTTTCTCAGGCTTCTTTAAATAGGCTTCAGACTGGCCAGTGGCACCAAGCATCCAAGCCTTACAGATGGGGCCTAGATGCTGGGCCAACTGAACTACAGCTGTGTCTAGTACAGGCCAGGGCACACTCCTTTTGGCCAATAACTCTTGTTTGGTTTTGATAATGGTCTGATAGCATTAATATCTCAAAAGAAGAATTTGTTGTCCTTATTGGTAAGATAAGATAAATATATATGTGTATATATCTAATATGTATAATATACATATATTATTTTTATATATTTATTAATTATACATATACGTAATAATTTTTAACCAAAAATAAAAACTGCCAACTTCAGAATAAACAATTATTTCTTAAAGTCTAGGTTCCCAAGGCAGGAGTAATGGGAAAATTATCTGCAGTCAATGAGGTGAGGTCATTATTTGGCAGCATGATTTCAAAATGGAATAATCAGTGTATCCTATATGAATTATGTCCTAAGCCTTCTGTGTGGTCTTTCTTTAGGACCAAAGCACAAATAGAGTTTGGAAAAAAATAGACTCAAATGCAATTTCATTTTTTTACAATATTATACAGAATATGTAAATTCTCAAAGCACATGATTCCTGAATTAAGTACAACCTCATGAAAATTCCATATCTACACTCTTCCCTATGAATTCATTGTGTAAAATGGAGCTCAGAATTGAAGAAAATAAATAGGATTGTGTGTGATCTTTCTGCACGGCTCAATTATAAATGACACAATGCAGCTTTTTCATGTAAACATACGGAATTATAAAAAGGATCTAGTTTGGAGCTACATAGATTAATGCATCATTTTTTATATCCTAGGCCAGAAAGTAATGACTCAGATGTAGCTTATCTTTGCTTCATAACCAGTGAGCATATTGATGAAAATGGTGCCTCATTTAAATGACAGGTCTCCCTTCTACCACCATCTGCCTAGCCACAATGGACAATTGAGGTATTTGTTTGGATGTCTCCTAACAATAATTTTGTATGAAAGCACAGCATAACTAAAATTGCCATGACCATCCAAAAGCTTACGTCTGATTATTTTTTTTTTTGACTGTCATGGAAAATGACCCATTATTTGGTAAGGTAGTAACTTTTAAAATCTGTAGCATAAAAGGAAGTAACAAATTCAGCAAACCAACTTGAGCCAGAGCTATGGATTTTGGTTCACTAGATCATAAAACTAGCTGCCATTTTAAGCACTTTACAAGTTACTTGCTATGGTTTCTCATTTTTGAGGCATCTCGAATTGCCAGTGAGAACACATGCAAAGAGGGATGTTCATTTTTATGATATTGAGAACACTGATGTTGAATTTAAATGATTGTTTTTCACTCTCTACAAGGTCACATGAATGTAGGTAAATGAGACAGTGTAGGCAGCCGTGTCAATATCTAGAAATTATCTGAGATGGTTTGGCTTTGCCTAAACTTCTACGTTCAATTTGCTTAAATTTCTGTGTTAATCTACCTCCTTCATGATTTCTAGTCTTCTGTTGACCTCTTCTCAATTAGAATTTGTGGAAACAAAATTTTTAAAAATAGGTACAGATACATTTATCTTTCTGTTTTGAGGAGTGAGGAAGAGACAATTTGACAAATAAATTACTTTGAATTCAAATAAAGCACAAAAATAACATTCATCCTACCTGCAGGAAATAATGTAAAATACATTTAAAACCCCTTTAAAATTCTTTTAGCAGTTTTCATACATGTAAAATTCATTTAAAGCTTCTTTAGCATTTTATTCTATTTATAAATAACTTTGTAACAATTCTCTAATTAAAGTCCTTTAGAGCTTTTACTTTGTATCTTTGTGGGGAAGTAAACTTCATTAAAAAATAATTTTTGACTCAAACTTTTAACTTAATTTCAACTTTAATATTTTTCATTTCCACAAGACTGAATGATAATATATACCCTGCAAGGCCTACAACATACTACTGAATGTTATATTAACTTTTTTCAGTGTTGTGAACTTGCTTATTGGAAATGAATGGTAATTGTCATTATTCTGTTTCATTGTGAAATCCAGAAATTAGGATTTCATGGCCCAAATACGGCATTACTAGAGAAATTTAAATAAAAGAGACTAAGGTATATACAACAAGGTATGGGCTTTGATAGGACAAATAAATACAATTTTTGTAATATTTTTCAGTGCTGTTTAGAATTCTCTCTAAAAAAACCTAAAGTTAATTATAATGTAATTATTATATAATAAAGGTTATATTTCAAAACTCATATGCTAACTTTAGAACTTTATTTCTCTCTGTAGAATAATTTTACAAATGTGCTGGATTCTAAAAGATTATTTATATCAGATCGATCATGGGTTAAAAAGTAAGCTTTTGTATAACGCTTGGTAATAAAACAACTTTTTTTATTTTTTACTATTTTGAGACGGAGTCTTGCTCTGTAGCCCAGGCTGGAGTGCAGTGGCAAGTTCTCGGCTCACTGCAAGCTCCACCTCCACGTTCAAGTGATTCTCCTGTCTCAGCCTCCCGTGTAGCTGGGATTACAGGCACTTGCCACCATGCGTGGTTAACTTTTGTATTTTTAGTAGAGACGGGGTTTCACCATACTAGTCAGGCTGGTCTTGAACTCCTGACCTCAGGTGACACACTAGCCTCAACTTTCCAAAGTGATGGGATTACAGATGTGAGCTACCATGCCTGGGCTATTTTTTTACATTTTTAATAGGAAATTCGTTTTACAGTATGAATTTTGGGTGCCAGAAGTATATTTGTCCATCTCAACTGTAGCTAAAATTCAATATTCAGCTTTTTCCTCACTAGGAACTCATGGGTTCTATGATAATGTACTTTTATCCCCATTTTTTATGATATCAAATGAATAACAGTGGCAAAAGCAATTATTTTATTTATTTATTTATTTATTTATTTATTTATTTACTTACTTACTTACTTACTTATTTTTGAGACACAGTCTCGCTGTCACCCAGGCTGGAGTGCAGTGGCGCAATCTTGGCTCCCTGCAACCTCTGTCTCTTGGGTTCAAGCGATTCTCATGCCTCAGCCTCCTGAGCAGCTGGGATTAAAGGTGTGCACCACCACACCCAGCTAATTTTTGTATTTTTAGGAGAGATGGGGTGTCACCATGTTGGCCAGGCTGGTCTCGAACCCCTGACCTCAGGCGATCCACCCGCCTCAGCCTCCCAAAGTGCTGGGATTACAGGCATGAGCCACCGTGCCTAGCCCAAAACCAATTTTTGCATTCTTTTATGTTGTCATGTTTTCTTTAATATGATTTCCTTAATTAATTGCTGTTAGTAAAAAAAGTAAATTAAAAATAATTACAAATCTATAAACTCTTAAAAGTAGTGGAGCTTTAGAGATCGTTGTGTAACTCAGCCAATTTAACAAATGATAGCCCTGAGCCTCAGTGATATTGAATGCCTTGCCTGAAATAGTAGCAGAACCCGAAGTAGAGCTTAGGGCTCCTTATTTCCGGTTTAGTCCTTTCACTCTACTCCCATATCAGTTGAAATATGTATTTAGTAGTTCATGTAAAATATTGAAGTTTTAGGTGATCCGATGGGTACAGTAAAACATAAGCTATTTCCTGTGTTCAGGGAGTTTGATCTGTAGCTGAGCAGTTTATAAACTATTTAGACAAATAATAGTATTCATTGGTAGGATTTAACAACTTTTGTACAATACAGAAATTGGAAATTATAGCTACATTGTTGTTTATTTTTGGACCTACAACAAAACAAAAAAAGCTTGAGAAATAAATACACAAATACATACCAATGCTCCATGCCAAGCTATATTGGAGTCTGATGCAAAAGTGAAAAGAAAGATGGATACAGACTGTCTTTATTTAAAATTTTGGTATTTTTTTCATCGTGGTTTTTTTTTGTTGTTGTTTTTTCTTTTTTTTTTTTTTGAGACAGTCTGACTCTGTCACACAGGTTAGAGTACAGTGGCACAATCTCGGCCCACTGCAACCTCCACCTCCCGGGTTCAAGCTATTCTTCTGCCTCATCCTCCTGAGTAGCTGGGACTACAAGCATGCGCCACCATGCCCAGCTAATTGCTTTTGTATTTTTAGTAGAGACAGAGTTTCACCTTGTTGGCCAGGCTGGTCTCGAACTCCTGACCTCATGATCTGCCCACCTCGGCCTCCCAAAGTGCTGGGATTACAGGTGTGAGCCACCACACCACACCTGGCCCATCGTGGATTTTTTTTAATTAACCAGAGTCCATGCTCTATTCATATTTCCTTAGTTTTTACATAATGTCCTTTTCTGTTCCAGACTACATTACCTTTAGTTGTTATGCCACATAGTGTTTTTTGCATTAATCTTGAATTTCTTTTTTTTTTAGACAGAGTCTTGCTCTGTCGCCCAGGTTGGAGTGCAGTGGCGCAATTTTGGCTCACTGCAAGCTCTGCCTCCCCTGGGTTCAAGCCATTCTCCTGCCTCAGCCTCCGCAGTAGCTGGGACTACAGGCACCTGCCACCATGCCCAGCTAATTTTTTGTATTTTTAATAGAGATGGGGTTTCACTGTGTTAGCCAGGATGGTCTCGATATCCTGACCTCGTGATCTGCCCGCCTCGGCCTCCCAAAGTGCTGGGATTACAGGCATGAGCCACAATATTGATTTTTAAAGCATTATATTAAAATATTATTTGTCTTGATTACTGAGATTTGCACCTGAAATGAATGTGTAACTTGACTTCCTCTAGTCCTGACTTGGGTGCACACGCGCACGCAGAGACGGAGTACTTTATTTTTGAGAGAGATTTCTGTAAGTGCTCTTACCCAAAAACAGAAAAGCCCTTAAGTCCCAATGGGCAAATTGCTGAAATGTAGGGGGAAGAAAAGTGATTCTGGTATACAATGCAAAGTAGGAGCATATTTCATAAATAACTCAGGTATGTTAACTAGTATTTATGGATGAAGCCACGAATTTCCGATTGTAAATATCCAAAGTTCCATAGTGTACATATTATCTAAGCTCTCCGATCAGGCTTCATACCAGTGCAATAAAATGAACACATAAACCTGACAAGCCAGAAGCCAGAGATGGGTCTGCCCTTAATCATACCACATCTAGTAGCATTCTACTCTTACTTTTAAGATTATTATTCAATTTTTACTACAAATAAATGTAAAGTTTGTATTTAATCTTCCCCAGAATATTTCATCATTTTGCAACTGAAATGCAGGATAATTATTTCCAACAGATGTTATTTACTGACATAATTTCTGGACCAGACGATAACATTTAACACTCAGTGTAATGTTTTGATGTTCTCTCATGCCCTGATACATTTGGACTTATTACCAAATCATTACTACAAGGCTGGAAGTTTCAATAATTTACAAAAGTCATTACGTCTGGAAAGGTAGTAACTCTGCCAAAGAGATGAGTTAAATGTCCCAAATACATCCCATATTCTTCAGTCCTCCCATCTGAGTTTCTCTTATACCCATTTTTCTTATATATAAAAACAGAGCAATATTTTGAACAAGATTTTAAAAGAAAGGCTCTATTTCATCACATGGCCCCATTTCCTTTTTTCTGTTTGCATATCTTATACATGGATACAATTTAATCATGTAACCATGTCCATTAAATTATTAGCTGATTGCCTTTGATGTTAAGATTGGACTTTTGCTTTCTCTTTGTATGCGTGGTGGTTTGATATCATCTCTCTGCTGGCACTAAGTTTTCACAGAATAGTAACATTTACAGTTTATAATCTATAGATCTCTGGAGAGATTTGCTTAATAGAACAATACATGTCAAGATTCTTTGCCCAAGCTTGTCTGCTCTGTGCAAAATGTACAATGTATATTTTGCTTGCATATTTTTACGCTAATAAATGGCTCTGTAAAGAAAGGTATATTTAAGAACACATTTTAAAAATTGTACTGAGTTTTACAAAAAAGCTATGACTCCCTACCTTGGAAATCTTGTTTTTTTTTTTCTTTTCTTTTTCTTCTGTTTTTCAAAGTATGAACTCTCCTTTGTTAGCTCTGTATGAGGAATGAACCATTTTCTCAAAGTTCTATGAATGAAGACTCATTTTATAGAGAGGCTAAATTCTTGTGTTAGAAAGAATTCTTGATCATAAAGACATGTGAAATGATAAATGCATATTTGGAAATAGAACATCTTATAGGGCTTCTACTTAAAAATGACAGTGTACTTATACTTGTATTTTCTCCCTCTTCAAAGCTACCTAATGTGCATTAAGAAAAGCCAAAATATGTTAATTCACAAGGACAAAGAGAGCCAGAGAAAAGGCAACAGTGGAAAAATCTTTTAACAAACATTACTGAAGCAAGGAAGCAGATGGTAATTAATTTATCAGAGCAGAAGAAATTTCCACCTAGCCTGCAGAGGACATTATCACCAAGAAATGAGTCAGCATGCTCCTTGAAACTTTACCTAGGGACACTGGAACTGCTAAAGGCTGTGGTGAGGCACAGGCTGAAGAGAGAGGCTTTGCCAGGAAGGCTGCACAACAGATGTACATCAGGTCTTCTCCCCAACTCATCCTCCCTGGAGGATACTGGAACTCTTTTCTCCAGAGAAATACAGAGACACCAGTTGAAGGCTAAAGTGAGATCCAAGGATAAATAGTGAAAAACCTCAGTTGTAAATGTTAAGAATAAAAAGTCAAGAATCATGCAGCATTTTAGGAAAGCCTCAAATTGACACCTGGAGGAAACAGGATTTTTCATGGAGCAGAAGAAAACGTAAGAAAAAAAATCTCTAATATATACAAATATATGAGGAATATGCCCATGAAAGCAGGAATCTCTAAAAAAGAAACAGAGACTAAGACAATGCGTGAAAATTTAAAATGCAGTAAGCAATGGAAGAAAAAAAAAAAAAACAGGAAAAAAGGATTGGGACATAAATAATGAATGAAATCTTCTAGTAAGTAGGAAAAAAGAGAACATAAATAGAAAGCAGAATTATAAGATCAATATGAGAAGTTCATTGTCTCCAATTTAAGGAATTCCTGGGAAGTAAGAGGAAACAATGAGAAAATTATCAGGTATAATGAAGAAAAATTCTCTCTAGATCAGAAAAGAACACAACAAACCAAATTAAATGGGCCCACCAAGCACCTAGCCCAACGAATAAAAAATAGACTAACCCAACACATCACATTTCAAAACACCAGGAATAAAACATAATTTTCTTAAACTTCAAGAGAAAATGAGCCATTCATACCCAAAGAAAAGAGTATTAGAATGACTTTTGACTTTTTGCTAACTTCGGATAAAAGAAAATTTTAAAATTTGGAGAAAAAGTGGTTTTTACCAACAGTTTTATGCCCAGGCATAGTATCAATAACATGTAATTAAAGAAAAACAAATGTGGAAGTACTTCCAAAATAAACCGCCCACATCTTAGAGAACGTTATTAAAGAATAGGCTCCAGCAAAACAAAGGAATAAGCCAAGAAAGTTACATATATGGGATTTGTGAAATCGAGGTCCTGACAGAAAAATGATAAAAGAGAGTTGACAGAATGACACTTGTGTAGAGCAATAAGTATCTGTTAGAGCAGGAGGGTAAAGAGCTGCAGGAGAGAATTATCGAATAGCCAAATAGAGTTGCTAGAATAGTCACTAAGTACGAGATCTGCAAAATTTATTGAGTCATTTGACAGATCCATTGACTTACTGGGAGAAAGTAAAGTTTGTAGAAACTAAGCAGATGAACAAACAGTAGCTTTATTAATTGTAAGACAGAACAAAATATATATGAGAAAGGAATGGTAATAATAGGATGCTATTTAGCTCAGCAGTGAACAGTATTTCATTGTTATAGTGATATAATGGTGACTGTTTAACCAAAAGTTGTTACATAACTATACTGAGAGGATTAGAAGGGAAGGGTGCATGTATGCTAGATTCACTACCATGACAGAAAGTCTACAACAATATCTGAGATTGGGTTCCCTGTAAGAAGCACTGTGCAGGAAGTTTACTGAGAAGTACCTGTCTTAAAGATCAACACCTGTGGAGGAAGAAGGGCGCAGGATAGGGCAGGGGGAGGAGCTGAATTGTGATGTTGATGCAGTTACAACAAAAATCTCCCTCTAGAGCTGGATGGCCCCCCAGAGTGGTACTGCCTGAAATCAAAGTGTTTGGGCCTTTATACCCCCAGAATCTACCAGTCATTGGAGCTGAGCAAGGGAGATGTTATAGACTGGATGTTTGTATTTCCCCAAAACTCTTATGTTGAAGCCCTTAATCCCCAATATGGTATTTGGAGGTGGGGACTTTGGGGAGATAATTAGGGTTAGATGAGTTTATCGGGGTGGGGATCTTAAGATGGGATTGAAGCCCTTATAAAAAACAGACATGAGAGCTCTCTCTGTCCATCATGTGAGGACACAGCAAGAAGATGACCATCTGCAAGCCAGGGAGAAAGCCCTCACCAGGGGCTGAATCTCCAATCTGCCATCACCTTGATCTTGGACAGTGAGAAACAAGTATCTGTTGTCGAAACTACCCAGTTTATTGTATTTTGTCATGGTGTGTGCTAATGCATGAGGGGTCATAACTAAGACCGGAGGGATCATGATCTTAGACAAGGTGGCCCTTTACAATGGAAGGCTATTTTAACTAAACTGATAAATCGAAAATAGAAATAAAAGCATATTATTTAGAAACATGGAGGTAAGTGGCACAGGAAACAGCAAACACATTTAGAACTGGCAGAGGAAGGTGGGCATAGTGAACAAGAACAGGTTCTTTTTGTTATGAGCCATTCACCATTACTTGATTTTAGCTATGTGCACCCATAACGTTGATAGAATTAACAGTTACTTTAAAATTAACAATTCAACTGCATCCAGTTATGGAAGCAAAGTGTTAAATATAATGCCATTTTTGGTGATGGCATACACAACTAGGTGTACCAATCTTCAACACTGACAAATGTTCAAAGAAGAGGCCAGGCTCAGTGGTTCAGGCTGGGCATGGTGGCTTACACATGTAATCCCAGCACTTTGAGAGGCCAAGGCAGGTGAACCACCTGAGGTCAGGAGTTTGAGACTAGCCTGGCCAACATGGTGAAACGCTGTCTCTACCAAAAATACAAAAATTAGCCAGGCATGGTAGCACGTGCCTGTAATCCCAGCTACTTGGGAGGCTGAGGCAAGAGAATCACTTGAACCCGGGAAGCGGAGGTTGCAGTGAGTAGAGATCGCACCACTACACTCCAGCCTGGGCGACAGAGTAAGACTCCATCTCAAAAAAAACCAAAACAACAATCACAAAAAAACCAACAGAAAAAACAAAGAATAGTTACAAAAATAACAATAATGGTAATAAATTGAACTCTTACTATGTGCCAAACACTGTGCCAAATGATTTTTAATACTTATACCTATTTTATTTTTAATCAACAAATAATGTAAATCTAGATGGGGTACAGTGTGATGTTTTGATGCATATTTAAATTGTGGAGTAATTCAGTCAAACTAAGGAACTTATCCATCACCTCACATACTTATTTTTTGTGGTGAGAACATTTAAAATTTATTTATCTTTTTTGAGACAGAGTCTTGCTCTATTGCCAGGCTGGAGTGCAGTAGCATCATCTCAGCTCACTGCAACCTCCACCTCCAGGGTTCAAGCAATTCTTCTGCCTCGGCCTCCCAAGTAGCTGGGACTACAGGTGCGTGCCACCATGCCCAGCTAATTTTTGTGTTTTTAGTAGTGATGGGGTTTCACCATTTTGCCCAGGTTGGTCTCAAACTCCTGACCTTAGGTTATCCACCTGTCTCTGCCTCCCAGAGTGCTAGGATTCCAGGTGTGAGCCACCATACCTGCTGCCTCTGGCACTGTAAGGTGAGTGTCATAATGTTAACCTGCCTCACTGAGTCCTTGGGCAGAGGAAGTAAATTCAGACACATAAAGCAAAGAGACTGTGCCTGGCCCTTTGTAGGTGCCTAGTACGTATTAGCCATTATTATATATTAGTCTGAAAAAGCAGATTGCAACGAATCAAGTGCTCCCCAGCTGCTTCTAGAGAGTGAAGCTCCATTATTTCATTTAAATGCCGTTAATTTCCTACACTTCAATTCATCTTTTCACTTTCATTTTCCTTTCTTTTTGTGTACACACCATACACTTTTATCAGGCATTTCATTCAATTATGTATTTTCTCTGTACTTGGCTTCTTCCACTCCCAATTCCTCCCAAACTCACACATCGAACAACTTCCTTACACAGCGATAATGGGATTGGGTATCATGTCAGTCTCCTCTGCTGCCTTACTTTTGGAAGAGAAAGCAAGATTAATAAATTATAATCATTTGTACATGTTTACTTTATTTTGCTAAATGGCAGCGTCTTCATAACCTTTTCAGGTTTATGTCAGTAATGTGTTCCCAACGTCTAAATGATGGTGTTTACACAGTTTGGTCTATTAATAGGCTTTCACTTACCATTGCAAAATCTCTGTTTGCAATGCTTAACCCTACATTTTCTGCCTAAGGAAATTAGGGAGTTAGAATGGTTTTGTCTTATTTGGCCAGGTGTGTCTGTTTTCTCAGTCTGTCTCAAGAAATGGAAATTATACTTTCCCTGCCTTTGGTCTACTTAAAGTGTCACAGAAGAACAAATTGTACTGTGAGTTTGAAATGGCGCAGAGTGTGCATGAATCCGGTGGCACTTGAGGAACAGAAGCTATTCGAGTAACTGACACCTGCTGTTGTTGATTAGCATCCTTCCCATAAGCTGTAGAATTGATGCACTCTTTGGGAATAGGCTAACTGCTTACTGGCTTGGCTTTAGTTTCTTAGTTGGAATCAATGGATGATTTTAAGACTGAAAAAGAAATGCTTGGGTATGTAGCTGGGGATTGTGATCAGATCAGCTCCCAGCTTATCCATTTTAAATCTCCATTTAGCCAAAGCTAAACACATTTTGGATTAGCTGCCTTTTGAGGTTATCTTGGTCCCTGCTGCCTTCCATTAGTATTGACTGTACTTTAATTTAAAAAAAAAAAAAAATCTAGTGTCGATTTAGATTGAGGTCTGTGCAGTAAAAAAGGATCACCTTTCCACGTAGGGAAAGAGATTAAGCATCTGGATCATAGAGCTATTTATTAAAAGGGACGTTTTCTGCCTAAATCCACATGAACTTATGACTATCAGCATAAGTAACGAGACTGCAGACTTGGGAAATCGGAGTCTTTTGCCATTCATTGACTTATTGAGTTGAGCATAAAACTGAAATGATTTTATGGACCATGCTTTTTGGCAATGTCAATCCTAAATCTGATATGAAATGGGGCTGCCATTACAATTGTTGTGAAATATAACTATTTGAGTACTTGGAGGGATTTTGCTTTTCATTTTATTTATTTATTTATTTTTTTACCAGCGGAGTAGATTCAAATGGTGTAGATTGTAAGAGAAGTTAAAAGACTTTCAAAATTGATTCTAAGATGATTTGCTTTTTATTTTTTTATAATTATCATAGGCATTTGAATGGAATGTTTATTTTGCAGTATTTCTTCATAAATGAACCTCTTTTAAAAAATAAATTCCAGACCTTAGACAACTAACTTAATGGGCTGGGAGAAGTTATTTAAACTTTAGGAACTAGCTACTGTGCAATTCAAGTGAAGGAAACAATGCCAGTAATTCATTAGTAATTGCTAGTGAAACTAAGTTCATTCTACAGAGATGATAAAAACCTGGACTATAAATCCTCAGGCATTTGAAGGTCATCATAAACTTATAGAATGGGAAGAATGTCCTTTCTAAAATTCTACAACTATTTATAAGTAGCAGCTCTTTTTGGGGGGAAAATCTTGCTACCTTTTTTTCATGACCTTTTATCAGGTAAATGCCTTGAGGATAAATCAGGGCTTCTGAATAATGCTTGCTCACCTAAAACAGGGTGAAAAATGGTAGGTTCCAAGCCTCAACCTACCATTTGTGGCAACTCCGTAAGAAATATGTCTCTGAACATGTCAGCAGTAGCACTCAAAGATGCTCTGTGTTATCTAATTGCTCTTGTACCTTTTTCTGACTTTAGGATAAGCAGTGGGTATGCCTAGGATGGCACGTCCCTACTGACTGCTAAAGCATGAAATGGTTGCAGTTGTGGTTCCTGCTCTCTATCCTTTCCCTCACACCCATCCCCTTTCCAGAAGCAGTAGTACTCCACCCTGGTTATAAAAAGGAATGAAGGCCCTGGTAATCGTAACTCATAAAGCATGTCACATTCTTCCTCCGTCTCTTCTTTTCTCCTATTTTAATTAAAATTGAATTCGTGCCTCTCAAATGAGTGGATTCACAGGGTGACAATATCTTTCAGATTCTAAGGGCCATATGGGAAGTCAATATTATGCATTATCTTATCTCCAGTATAACATGGTGGCTGTTTTGACAGGCTTCAGTCAAAATGTGAAGTTCCTCATCACCAAACATTCTAGAAATTGTTCCTGCACCCCTCAACTCCACTCTCTCCCTGGGTCACTGGTGTCTTTCTCTTCATCCTGTGTGCATCAAAAAGGAAAGATAAGGAATGGAGTGTCTACTGAAAACATTATTGGAGTTTTTAAATGCAATATTTTATTTCTAACTTAAATGACTCCAAGATCAAATCAAATTTGCCTAATCCCAATCCCTCCATTGCCATAACAGCTACATTAAAATATTATATGCTTGCCCCTAGCACCTACTAAGTGCTCAATAAACATTTACTGAAAGAAAATAAATTTGATTTAGACACTTGAAAGTTTTTTTCTGAAAAAGAGAGTCCACATATTCTGTTGTCATAGAGACTCGAAAATCCAATCTTATTTCGTGATGAGCCTCAGTTGTCATAGTTCTCCTTTTCTTCTCCTTCACAAGACAGTAATTGAGTTTCAGGATGTGGGATTGCTACTAAATATTCGCTTGCAATTTGCATCGAAATGTCAAATACATTATTTGGGAATATGCCAGATAACTTAGGAAAGTGTTTAATTTAAAAACCTGCCTGAGGGGAAAAGTAGTCTGTATCAAATGAAACAGAGAGGACTTGTAGAACTTTTAGAAGTCAGCTGGACAAATGGGATGCTCAGAACTTCAAGAAAGGGCAGGGAAGAATCTCCATACTAGATGGGGACATGTTGAAGCATTTTAAAATATTTCACATTTAAATGCCCCAGCTCTGGCTAAACATTAAAATCAAATTTTGAGGCTATTAAATTTTATGTCTGTATTAGTTTGCTCAGGCTGTCATAACAAAATACCACAGACTGGGTAGCTTAAGTCACATAAATCTACTTCCTCACTATTTTAGAGGCTAGACGTCCAAGATCAAGGTGTTACAGCGTTGGTTTCTTC
Organism: Chlorocebus sabaeus; assembly: GCF_047675955.1. NCBI lineage: Eukaryota > Metazoa > Chordata > Mammalia > Primates > Cercopithecidae > Chlorocebus > Chlorocebus sabaeus. Next base: position 76,777,125 of record NC_132916.1, read on the forward strand.
TGAGGACCACAAGGGAAGGATCTGTTCCAGGCCTCAGTGCTTGGCTTACAGAGAGCCACCTTCTCTCTGGGTCCTCACGGGGTCTTTCTTTTGGGTACCTGTGTCTCTTGAGTGTCCAAATTTTCTCTTCTTACATGGACACTGGTCAGACTGGATTAAGACCCACTATCAGGATGTCATTTTAACTTAATCACCTCATTAAAGGCCATATCTCCAAATATAGTCACATTCTGAGGTACCTGGGGATTAGGGCTTCAACATATGAGTTTGGGGGAGAAACAAGAGAATGGCCCATAACAATGTCGAAGTGAGAAGTTGACTTGCAAACTGATGATATAGGCAGTAAGTAAGCACTGAGTGCCCACTATGCTGTTTTGATCCACTGAGGGTGGAATGATACTCACATATAGCATGTCTCTCATAGGGAGGTCCATAGAGTCACATGGCCATTGTCTTAGATGAAATGGACAGGGATATTCACAAACCCAGTACTGTCAACCACTGGCCATTTCCAGCATTACCCTGGGGGCTCTCCCCTCCTATGAATTTTCAGTACCCTTCAGCTTCTGTGTTGCTGACTCTCCCTGATGCTGCATGTGGAAATCTTGGGGTACACATTCTTTAAATGTTAGTAACTTGTTTTTACAATGATTCATATCTAAGTTCTCAACAGGCCTGTTCATATTATACCTGATATCTGGATGTCCAGGCAGAAGAACTAGGTTTGAAAACCAGCCCCATCAGATACAGATGCTGCAGCTTGAGCAAGGCACTAGGTATCTCTGAAATCACAGTTCTCTCATCTGTAAGAGGAGAAAAGAGGATGGCCAAGTAGTGTGGGGAAGTATCAAAGTTCATCCAGGCTGCTGTCACAAAATGTCATAGATGGGTTACAAGCAACAGATATTTATTTCTCACAGTTCTGGGGACTGGAAAATCCAAGCTCAGGCCGGGCGCGGTGGCTCAAGCCTGTAATCCCAGCACTTTGGGAGGCTGAGACAGGCGGATCACGAGGTCAGGAGATTGAGACCATCCTGGCTAACACGGTGAAACCCCGTCTCTACTAAAAAGTACAAAAAACTAGCCAGGCGAGGTGGCGGGCGCCTGTAGTCCCAGCTACTCAGGAGGCTGAGTCAGGAGAATGGTGTGAACCTGGGAGGCAGAGCTTGCAGTGAGCTGAGATCCGGCCACTGCACTCCAGCCTGGGTGATAGAGCGAGACTCCATCTCAAAAAAAAAAAAAAAAAAAAAAAAAAAATCCAAGCTCAAGGTGCTGGTAGATCCGGTATCTGGTTAGGGCCTCCTTCCTGATACGCAGTTAGCTGTCTTTGTTTTGTGTCCTCATCTGGTGCAGAGCAGAGAGACAGAAAGCAAGCTCTTTAGTGCCTTTTTATGTCAGCACTAATCCCATTTAGGAAATCTCCATCTTCATGTCCTAATCACCTCTCAAAGGCCTCACCACCCAGTGGCATCATATGGGAGAATAGATGTCAACATATGAATGATCTAGTTTCCTGGTTCATAGATGCTGTCTTCCCAACGTGTTCTCAGGTGGTGAAAGGGGCAAGGAAGCCCTCTGGGGTCTTTTTGTTTTTAAGAGACTGGGTTTCACTCTGTTGCCCAAGCTGTAGTGCAGTGGCGTGATCACGACTCATTGCAGCCTTGACCTCCCAGGCTCAGGTTATCCTCCCATCTCAGCCTCCCAAGTAGATGGGACTACAGACGTGTACCAACACGCCCAGTTAGTGTTTGTATTTTTGTAGAGATGGGGTTTTACCATGTGGCCCAGACTGATCTCAAGCTCCTGGGCTCAAGGGATCCTCCCACCTTGGCCTCCCAAAGTGCTGAGATTATAAGTGTGAGCCACTGCTCCTGGCCGAGTATCTCTCTTATAAGTGCACTAACCCATTCATGAGGGTTCCACTCTCATAATTTAATCACCTCCCAAATGTCCCACCTCCTTGTACCGTGACCTGGTAGGGTTAGGATTTTAACATATGAATTTGAGGAGGGACATAAACATTCGGTTCATTGCAGGGGTACTGAATGAGGTAATATGGATGAAGTGCAATTATGCAATAAGGCTCAATTAAAGTACAGTTGTCCCTTGATATCCATAGGGGATTGGTTCCAAGCATCCCCTTGGTACCAAAATTTACAAATTTTCAGGTCCCTTATATAAAATGGCCTGGTATTTTCATATAACCTATGCATATCCTCACATATATTTTAAGTCATCTCTAGATTACTTATAATACCCAATACAATGTAAATGCTATGGAAGTAGTTTTATACTGTGTTGGTCTTTTTTACTTATATTATTTTTATTGTTGTATTGTTATTTTTTATGGATTTTAAAATAATATTTTCAATCTACAGTTGGTCGAATCTGTGGATGTGGAACCCATGGATGTGGAGTCCTGACTATAAATTTCAATGATGTTTCTTGCAATTTTATGGTTGAATTTGAACCAAACTACTCCTTCCCTTCACACCCACCTCCCCTTCATACACACACATGATTAAAAATAACACGCAAAGACATAGAAACAACCAACATACACAATTCCTTTCATTTACTTAAAGTCTTGAGATTATGGAAGAAGGCCCAAAATGAAGTTCCTAAACAAAGCCAGGAGGGGTGACCTCCTGACCTAAATAGTCCTGGCATATCTCAGGAGTAAAATTGGAGGGGATGGGGTGTTGTCCTTCCTGACATTTGATTATATCGGGCTTATGTGTGTCAGCCAGTCCTTCTCAGTCCCCAAGGCTCACTGGGCAGGCGTGAACCTTGACTGGGTCCCCACAAGGCCAGGTGTGTAGATCACAGACTGGAGTCAGATGATGTGGGTTCAAATCCTGACTCTTGCCATTTTCTAGCTGCAGGCACTGGGCAAGTTAGTTAACCCCTGTCAGCCTCAATTTTCTCATCGGTTAAATGAGAATACAAATAGCATCTACCCAAAAGGTTGTAATGAAGATTACCTGCAATAATCTACATGAGTATAGAGTGTTTATATAGCACCAGGCTAAGCTTATTAAGGTAAGCTTTTAATAAAGTAATGTTAACTATTAATGTCATCGCTGGAGTTAGTACTCACACCATCAGTATTCCTTTTCTCTGATCACTCTCTCCTTGTCTTACCTCTACCCAACATGCATATCAAGTAAATGTATATTAATCAGTGGAAGTTGTTTCAACATATTCAAATGGTCTGGAAATGCTTCTGTTCTCTTTTGTTCCTTCTATGTATGGGTGATCAGATACCCAAGGAGTATCAGGTGTCAGTTGGGAAATGGAAGAAGAAAGAGACAGAGGATTGTGGTAGAAGGATCATTGGTTTGAGTGTTTAGGACTTTGAGGAAGAGAGGCAACTGAGTGTACTGACCAGTTTACCTTCTCTGGAGCCAGACTGAATGTAAATCCCTTCTCCAGTTTCCCAGCTGTGTGATACAAGTCAAGTTACCTAACCTCTCTCGGCCTCAATTGCCTTCTTACAGAGAAGGGATGGTGATAATGATATTTTATAGTGTTATTAGCAGGACTTGACTAGTTAATATTTAGAAGACATTTACATCAGTACTGTGTATAAACAGAATATAAATGTTGTTTAATTTTTTTAATGTCCAGAACAGGTGCTGGAAACCATGGTAGTATCTACAAAGCTGAAGTCAAAGTAACTATAGGCTAGACATTGAGAAGACATGAGTTCTGTGTCCTGAGGGAAGTGATATTACTTTTCCTAGCCTTGGGGACCACGGAGCTCTCTCCAGCTTTAACATGCTCTGAATCATTGTCTTGGTAATGATCAGGATCATGCCTTGCTCAGGAAATATTGGTTATTTAGTTGCTTTGGAAAATGTAACAGGAAGCTAGAATTTAAGTTTTACAAGCATAACCCTAAGAATTATTTCAACCTCTGAGTCCATTTTCTAGCTACTTACAGATTACAGCTCATGGGCCAGTATTTTAACTGCATTAATTCTTCTTGTTAACAACTTCTATAGTTTTTCCTTTGTACTCTCATCAAAAAAAAAAAAAAAAAAAAAAAAATTACTAGAATTATGAGCTCCTTTGCACTCTGGTTTGGAGATGTTTGGGAGTCTGCAAGCCCTGAAAATACTTAAATTAAAATGTTGGTTTCAAAAATAGGCCCATTGAAACATGGAAATGTGTTTCTCTCTTCACATTTCTCTTTTCCATTTTTATTCTGTGGGTTGCTATCCACAGCAGGATAAACTGAGAAAGGCCATGAAGAGGTGGTCTTTGTAGATTTTTCTCCCCTACCATCTTAAAGAAACTTTTGCTTTCCAAAGTGTAGAACTGTTAGTATAGTTCGATGACCTTACATCACAAGAATACTTAAAGTATTGTTTTTAAATGTGGTGACGAGGGATGGAGAACAAATAGTTTTTCAGAGGAATTTTCCTGGAAAAGCTGTGAACTGACTGGGGTTAATGTCCAAAGGTAATGGTCTCTCCCGGTGGGTCATTAATTCCCAGGAATTGGCCTGTGCCTCAATTGCTATTGCTTAAGTAAACAATAAATAACATCACACAGATATGTAATGAACTATAAAATGACCACTTCTCAACCTGCATTGTAGATATGCCTGCAGCACATACAAGACTGCCTTCTATTAATCACCTCCCCAACTTGATTGATTAGTTTCAATCAGCACCCTGTCCCCTATTTTCTTTTAAAATAGATTAGTTTCATACTTGTGAGGTCAGAGAATAAAAGCATGAATGTTAGGCCTAGTAAAAAATGGTGTCTGTGCTAAGTATTTGACATTTCTCTCTCTCTCTCTCTCTCTCATTTTTCTCTTGCACTTTCTGCTACTCTGCAGCAATTAGTTATAACTCACATCATGCCCCAATAATACCAAGATTTGTGCCAATGACATTGGTTAATGGAAACTGAATGAGTCTTTCAAGGGCAAGGATTATTTTAATTATGTTAATAATATAAGGGTTCCTGATCCGTCCACCCACTCCACTGTCATTTCTCCGTCATTTCGCTTGCCCTCTCGGAAGTTCCTAACCCATCTGATGATTTCCTTCCATGAAACTATTTACTTGGCCTCCACTCTCTTCTGGTTTTCTTCCTGCCTCATTTGCCACTCCTTCTCAGTCTCTTCTTTTAGCTCTCTTTTTTTAAAAAGTTGTAAAATATACACAACATGAAGTTTACCATTTTAACCTGTTAAGTGTGCCATTCAGTGGCATTAAGTACGTTCACAATGCTGTGTAACAATCCTCACTGTCTACTTTCAAAACTTTTTAATCACCCAAAATAGAAACGGTAACCTTTAAGCAATAATTTCCCATTCCTCCTTCTTCCAGCCCTTGGTAACCTCTCTTTCTGTCTTGATGAAATGTGCCTCTACTAGAGACCTCATATATGTGGAATCGTACAATATTTGCGTGTTTAATTCTGGATTATTTCACCTAGTATAATGTAGTCAAGATTCACCATGTTGTGGCATGCACCAGAACTTCATTTCTTTTTATGGCTGAATAGTATTCCATTGTATGTATATAGCCCATCGTATTTATCCGTTTATCTCTTGATGGACATTTGGTTGTTTCCACGTTTTGGCCATTGTTAATAATGCTGATATGAACATGGGTGTATAAATGGAGTAGAGCTGCTCAGTCGTATGGTAATGATATTTTTAACGTTTTTAAAGGAACTGCAAAACTGCTTTCCAGTTTACTTTTTCACAATTTTACATTCTCACCAGCAGTGCACTAGGGTTCCAACTTCTGTACATCCTAACGATTGTTATTTTTTTATAGTAGCCAACCTAGAGGGTGTGGGGTTCTCCTCGTTTGTTCTATCTTGTCTTCCAAACTTGTCATGACTGAAGCACCTGAGGACTTAGTCTCCCTGTCTTCCCTTTCCCATCTATTTCTATCCCTTTGGTGATCTCCAGCCCCCTGGCTTTAAATAATACCATGGGCATGCTGATGTATATTGCTAGTGCCTACCTCCTGCCAAGCTCTAGGCTCGTCAATGCTGTTGCCTGGTGGGCATTTCTACTTGAATGTTCAATAGGCATCTCAACCTTAAAATGTCCAAAACTGAAGGCAAATTCCAAATCCCTCATCCCTTGCCCACCATGAACCTGGTTCTCTCACAAACTGCCCCTATCTGTCAATGGCATCTCCATTCTGCCTGGTTCTCAGGCTCCAAACCTTGGATTCATCCCTTCCTTTTCTCTTTTCCTTTCTACATACAGCAGCAAATTAAGTTTGTTCTACTTGCAAAATAAACTCAGAGCTTTGATTGGGTCTCGGTTCAAATGTTACCTGCAGAGGGACGACCTCTCCAAGCTAAACAGCCCCTGCTCCCTCCCTCTCCATTCCCTTATCTGCTCTGTTCTTCAGAGTACTTGGCATCATATATATTTAAGTTTCATCTCCTGCACCATCATGTGAGGGCAGGAACTTATTCGGTATGTTTTCTGGTTTGTCTCCTTTGCCTGAAAGAGTACTGATTCCAATAAAAAAAAAAATTTGTCGAATGGATGATGAAAGGATAAGTGGAAGATATGGTGTCTGCCCCTGAGGAAGCAATGAAATCAAGACTCTATATATGAAGCAACTAAAACCAGGAAGCCCCCTTGGATTTTTTTCAGGGAAAATGGATTTTTTTTTTTTTTTTTCAAATAAATCCTACCTCATCATGTGACCAAAACATGTCTGCTTGAGTTGAAAGTGTTTTTGCAATGTTAGACACTTTCCTGCTGAGAGACAGGCTATTGAGCAAACTTCTTAGTAAGTTAGTGTTGCTATTTTATTTATATATGTATATAGAGACACATACACAGATTACACACATTATTTTGCTGTGGCTACTTTTAATTGTATAGAATCCATTTTTGTTGAGGCCCTCCTCATATGCAGTTGTTTTTCGTTGAAACTGCTGCTAGTTTGCTAAGAATTTTGTCCTAAGAGAGGGTGAAATGCTGCTAGTATAATACAAAATGCATTTTATGAGTTAAAAATTGATCACATATAAATAATAAATAATTGTATTAGTATGACCAGAGAACTTTAAAAATGTTCTTAGCATTAGAGATTCTACTGAAAGTTCCTTGAAGGCAAAACAATGCCTTCAGCAGCTCCGCATTCTTCTCAATGCCTGAAGTCATCCTTTTTTTTTTTTTTTTTGAGACAGAGTCTCACTCTTGTCACCCAGGCTGGAGTGCAAAGGCACAATCTTAGCTCACTGCAACCTGTGCCTGCTGGGTTCAAGCGATTCTCCTGCCTAAGCCTTCCAGGTAGCTGGGATTACAGGGATAGATGCTCACTAAATAATTGCTGAAGGTTTCAAATATTTTCAGCACAAGACAATTACACTATCTCTTTGTTCCTCCTGGAGAGATAGCTCTATATGTATACTGAAGGGAAGACAGATGTGGGCTCAGGGTCTGGCATTTGCCAGCTGTGTGGCTTTGAGGAAATCATTTTTGACAATTTTTGACACTGTGAAGTACTTCCCTGTTGGTAGCAAAAGGAATATAAGGCTCTCAGCATTTCCTGTTTCCATAGAGGAGACCTATAGTCCTATAGTAAGTAAATTATAAATTGTGATAGATATTAGTTGCTCTTGTTGTTACATCTGTTCTTATAATGTTTCATTTTCATAGAATAAAAGAGTAATAGAAAATATAAACACATACTTTAAGCCTGATTCAGGTCAAATTAAATAAGCTTTTGAGCTCCTTCTTTTCCGGCCACTGAGCTGAACATTCAGCCAGGCATGTCTGCATGTTTTGTCTCATTCAACTTTATTTTTGTTAGATCACAGTATCCTCACATAAATATTCTCTCAGAATTTCCATCAATTTATAACTTAATTTTTTTTTTTTTTTTTTTTTTCAAGACAGAGTCTTGCTCTGTCACCTGTCCCCCAGGCTGGAGCACAGTGGTACAATCTCGGCTCGCTGCAATGTCTGCCTCCTAAGTTCAAGCAATTCTCTTGCCTCAGCCTCCCGAGTAGCCTGGATTATAGGTGCCCACCACCACACCTGGCTAATTTTTGTATTTTTAGTAGGGACGGGATTTCACCATATTGGCCAGGCTGGTCTCGAACTCCTGACCTCAGGTGATCTGCCAATCTTGGCCTCCCAAAGTATTGGGATTATAGGCATGAGCCTTTGTGCTGGGCCTATAAACTTAATTCTTGAATTATATTTTAAAGTTTAAAATTTCTTAAGGAAATATTCCGTGAGTGAAATGTGGATCAATGTTTTAAAACCAAAGCGTTTGACTCAGTAATTTTTGAGGAATTATTGAATTCAATAAATTAATGAAATGGGAAATCTTACGTTCAGATAGGTTTAATTAATATTTTTCTAGAGTGACATATTTGCTACTAAAATTTAAAAATAATTTAACTTTTTCATATAATAAATGTCTTTTAAAAAGTGGAAGCTACTTATGGAACAATATAACAATTTGTTTTTTGAACTTTTTAAAACTTGATGACCTGTTTTAATGGGACTTGAGATTTTGCTGAGCCTGACATGCTAATTCTTTGATTTATTCAAATACCCTTTAGATACTTCATTGTTATTCATAAAATATGTTTAGCCTTTGTTACATGTAATAAAATAATTCACATTATTTAAGTTCAGGAAAAGAAAAAAATATAATTTAAGTGTTGCTGAGCAGCAAAGAGCAAAGGAGAGATACATACAATATACAGACTCAAGGTTTTCTTAGTTTTCTGGTTTTTTAATTTTCCTAATTTTAGGCAATGAAAAATAATTTTGTCATCTGCCTTAAATTTTTGTTCCGATGGTTGGTTTGGTTTTGGATTTGGTTTTTTTGAGACAGGGTCTCATTTTGGCATCCAAGCTGGAGTGCAATGGCTTGATCACAGCTCACTGCAGTCTTGACCTCTCAGACTCAAGTGATCCTCCTACCTCAGCCTCCTGAGTAGCTGGAACTACAGGGACATGCCACCATTCCTGGCTAATTAAAAAAAAAAATTGTAGAGACAGGGTGTCATGATATGTTTTCCAGGCTGGTGATGTGCCTTACATTTAATGTTGCCTCCGAGACCTGAAGAGCAGACTTCCCTGTTTTACTTAAATCTAGGTACATCATGACAATTGAAACCCATTTGAAAGCTCCTGGTGACTTATTTAGCTTAATGATGTTCATCTTACTGAGAAGCAAACTCACAGAGCCTTCCTTATTCCACCAAATGTTGACAGAGTTCCAGTCCAGTTCTGCCACTTTCTAGTGCTGTGACCTTGGGCAAGAGCCTAGTTGCTCAGAGCCTCAGTTTCTTCTTCTGTAAATAGAGATAATAACAGAAGCACCCTCACAGAATTCACATTAGGATTAAATGGATGTATACATTTAAAATATTAGCATATATTATTATTGTATTATAATTTGCATTAGTATTATAATTTGCACATATATTGTATTATATATGCAATGTATAATATTGTATTATAGTATACTATAATACTATACTACTATAGTATTATAATTTGCATATATAATGTATATAATTTGTGTGCGTGCACACACACACAGCTCACACAGCTTGGAAATAGTGCCACCATTTAATATGTGCTCTGTAAACATTAACTATAAAATTGATGGTGGTTGTGGTAGTGGTGGTCCTCAGCCTCCCAGGATATCAAAAAGGAACTAAAGGAATGTTTTGTCATTTTTAAGAATGTATCATGATGTGTAAAGGGACAATGTACAGTGGTAGATAATAGGCAGTGGAAGTGAGTTTTAATTTTATTGCCAAAGCATATGTGTGTTCTTTTAAAAAGTCATTTCAGGAGCTGGTGGTGCAATGCATTCCAGTTTAATGATTCGATTTCATAAAATCTTTCTGAGCTCTTTGAGATCATAAAAAAAAAACTAAAAAACTAAAAAGAATAAATGACCAGAAGTCATACTTTGCGGGAGGTCAAAGAAAATAAATATGTTCAGGACTAGGCCTAAAGGTTGAAAAAGATTAATTTAAATGGCTCCAGTTAGAGAATATGACAAAGCTCCAACATTTCATGGCAGGCACAGTATTTCATGCTTAAAGTTGCGTTCAGATACATTTTTTCTTCACTCTCATCTATCCCGTATAAATGAATGCCAGTTATCTGCACACAACGGCAACTTGACAGAAGGATATGACTATATGAACATGCCATCCAAGTTAATGATGCCATGGATTATAATGCAATAAAATCATAATCCGTCTCTGCTCCTAGTGCAGTGCTTTTTAATTCAGCCATGACATCCTATATGGAGATGTTTATCCTGCACTTCTCCCTGACTGTGGAAATGATTCTCCTGCAGTCGGCAGGGGACTATCTGATGATTCACCAATAGGGTACTATCGGCACTGGCGATTAAAAGGATTACTTATTTGCTTACTCAGGAAGGATTAATGGCCGAGAGCAAAAGCTTTGTTTAAAAATCATGTGCCCTGACTTCCTGGAGCTTAAAGAAAAGGATCTAAAAGGTATTATACCATTTTATGAAGAAGCATTTTATTCAAAAATTAAAATATTGATCCAGAAAATGGTCCCTTACTGATGAATTCTGAGCTAGCATTAAATAATCATTTTCTAATAATGCGCTCCCATTGTGTTTTGGCATTTCTTTAATCCAGGGTCTGCTGGAACTGTTTTATTCTAGCTGGTTATTTAGGGAGATGATTTTTTGTGTCTGTCATTGAAGTCTAAAATATGGAACTTAATCATATACTAAAATAAATCAACAAGATTAAAAGAGCGTTTAATTCTTGTGATGACTGGAGATTTCTCATTTTAGTGTATCTTTAAGATTTCCCTTTACAAATAATACAAATCTTCATATTATTTTTTGTTTTCTTTGTTTAAAACAATAAGCATAACAGAAATTGCAATGTTTTGTGTGACCCAAATATTACTTGATGGCAGTTATTAAGTCTTATACTCTCTATATGAGATCTCAAATTTGAAAAATTCTCAGGATCTGACCATTACAACCACTGTTAGTATTTAAAAATATCAATGATAGTAGTATACAAAAACATCAACCCACATTGGACTTCAAAATACATCAGACCTGATCTAAACTCTACTCTGTTGTGAAATTTTCTATGTTGAAAATACATTTTTTTTGTGGGGGGTGGGGGTGGGTGGACATGGAGTCTCGCTCTGTGGCCCAGGCTGGCATGCAGTGGTGCAGTCTCCATTCACTGCAACCTCCACCTCCTGGGTTTAAGTGATTCTTCTGTCTCAGCCTCCCAAGCTGGGACTACAGATGCCCACCACCATGCCTGGCTAATTTTGTTGTTGTATTTTTAGTAGAGACGGGGTTTCACTGTACTGACCAGGCTGCTCTCTGAACTCCTGACCTCAAGTGATCTGCCCATCTTGGCCTCCCAAAGTGCTGGGACTACAGGTGTGAGCCACCGTGCCTCACCAGAAAATACATTTTATAATATTTCTCCATTTCACTTTCTGGCTAGCTTGTAATGAGATTTAATTACCCGAAATGTGTTTCCACTGAGATCTTTTTCTTCATTTCTTCCTAGGAAAAATTAGGAATTAGGATTTGCCAAATTTTCTCTGTTGAGCTACTGAATCGATGCTATTGACAGCATCTTAGTGGATTAAGAAGTGGAATCTGAAATAAAATTCTCCTTTGAATCTTCTAGGCTGTACCTGTGCCTGCCATTAGAGTCCTCAGGGCAGGGAGTGGTCTGTCCTGGCAATGGCAGGTTCAGGGCCGGGAGATTACACAGGCCCAGTGGCATGGATGAAAAATCACTCATTTCTGTCCTACTGCTTTCATTTATTTTGCCTCGATTGTCTCTAAATCCTTTCAGAGCCACCACCTACCCCTGCAAATGGTGGTAGAAGAGAAAAATTATTTTAAAGGTATTTCCATTTGAAACAGAAATAACTTTCTTAAATTAAGGGGATTTTTTTTAAGCTGAAAGATGTTTAATTTCTTTTCTTACCCATAGGAAGCACAGATGGATGGTATTTTTGTACATAATAGTCAACTGTGACTAGTTAAATGACACACACATGTAATCACTTTACCATTCTAAAAATATTCTCTCTCTGCTTTCCTAATCATTTTCTAAAACACATGTGAAAGGTTGTTCTGACCCACTTATGGCTTTACTGGGTTATCTGCCCAAATAATACCATCTTATCATTTTTTTCCCGTATAAGCTGAAAATTTTCTTATTAACCTCCATGACATCTCGATATATGTTTTGTTTACTGCCAGAGCCCACTAAGTTTATTGATATAGTTTACATGAAACTGCCTGGTAAATTTGCAAATGCAGCAATTACTGCAGTGAATTGAATTTTAGAGATAATGTCCTGAATTTTTCCTTCAAGACAATACAAATGGTGCCGTCTAATGCCAGTGATAACTAGCCACAAGCCAAGTCCTTGCCAATAAATACAAAGTTCGTAATGAGATGGTGGCTTTCTTTTTATAGACTGAAGGAAATTGGTAATGAAAACTTAGATTTTTTTTTCCCCTGAATTTTATTAAATCAAATGAATCACAGTCTGGTATTTAAAATCAATAGCACTAGCTAAAACAAACTGCGTTGTATCTGTAATTACAAATCTCTTCTAAAATGAGGGTGATAAAGATAGGGAAAGCTTCCTTTTTAACTTGTTAATTTCATTCAAATGATAAACTAGCAAATATATTATCAAATGATAACGTATTTGTTATTTTCAATGAATTCTCTAAGTAAATTATAAAGTTATGGCCCCAGATTATTGTGAGAATTAAGGATCTCTTGCTGTATCCATATGCTCTCATTATATCTGCTTATTTCTCAAAAAGGGGTATGAACATATTGACCGTCATTCCTTCCACCCAAATATCCAAAAATCTTTAAGCCCCCCACATACCTCTTATTCTCCAGTTATGGTATCATGCTGGCTTCCAGTTAGAAAATGAAAAGTACTTGTTAGGCTCCCCGTGTCAGAGTGCCTTTCTTCCTTACCTGGTTCACTTCTTCCAGAACTGGAATCCTGTCCTAGGACTCCTCCTTATTGTCATAAGCTCCATTTCCCAGCTCTCGATGTCCCAGACACGGTGCTTTACCCACCACTGCCCCCAGCCAGATCCCCTTGGCTTAGATCACCTTTGGTAGGGACCACATCTTACTGGGTTTTTGACATTCACCTGATTTTCCTTCCTAAACCCTCCTAGTTCTGTCTAATCTCTGAAAGTCCTGGCCACACCAGCCAAATCGCCAGTCAGCCCTAGTTCTGACATTCTCCAGGCATGAATCTTCTGGTTCAACACCCAAGCCCAGACTTCCCTTTGATAGTGAGAATTAGATGGGAAAGATGATTTTTAGAAGTGTGCACATATGTCTTACAGTTATGTCCATACTCTTACATAAAGTTAACTATATAAATAGTGTGGTGACATTTGAGGGAATGCTTAATGAGTACAAGGGACAAAAAGTATAAATGCTACGGTTCAAAAGAAATACTTCTCCGAATACTGAGGCAAATGATGAAGAAAACTACAAAGCGTTGGCTATTAACAGTGTTACTACAGGAAGGTCTGAAGAGATTATTAATTTTATCCATGCCAGATAATGACTTTTGAAAATTCCTAATTTCTGAGTTGAGAATCAAATATAACAATCGCTTCTTGAATTAGCCACGAAAATGTAGTCCACGCTACATGAAATTCTCCTGTTGGTTCTTGCAGTGATGGTGATATGAATATCTTAGCTGCTTCTCAACTCTGGTGAATCCCCCTCTGTAATGACAGCAGGAAGGCATGCTCACTTTTTCACATTTTCTGTTTACTTTGGAGTGTATATTTTAGGAAACTAAGACTTCTGAGTTCCGCAAAATATCTCCTAAGCCTATTCATCTCTAGCGTTCTTGTTTTTAACATATTCTCCAAGTGCCTGACTATTGTTTTTGCAGATTTAAATAGCCTTATGACATTTATATCAACTAAAATGTGAAATACCTAGTTTTGATGTACAATTATTGCCTATGCTTCTGTTTATTTAATTGTAAACATTCCATAATAATTTATTATCCTTGGAAAACACTATTTTTTCCATCGGAAGCTTGTATTATAGTGATATTATTTCCATATGGATGAACACAGTGATCTGCAGTCTAATTTATTCATCTGGAAAGTCAAAACTTCATTTTGTGAGGCGAATATAAGCTCATATACTCCCTTGTGGTAAATTTAGATGAATATTCTCATTGCTTCAGAATATATTGTGCATACCTAGTTAAGGGACCTTGAAGCAAACTTGTCATTTCTGAATTTCATCAGGCAAAGTATGTATTTGCCTTGGCTTTATACTTACTTAAAGGACAGGGGCTGATGTGGAAAATTTTCTCAGGTGCAGAGAACGGCAGACTATTAACATATGCTTGACATAGTTTCATTTGATTGTCCTAAATTACAGGAGTTGGGCTCATTTTGATGCTATCCGTATTGCTGCCAGGTTTTCTAATTTTGAAATCATTCACTCTTTCTTAAGCTTTTCCAAAGCGAGAGGTGGGGGTGAGGGATTATTGCCTTGAGCATCAGCTGGACTGGAATATTCTAGTATGTTTGACTTGATAGTTTAACTACGAGGCGTGACCAACTACACTGTGTAGTCACATTGATTTCTTAGAATTTTGAGTTCCCAACATTTAAAAGATTTGCAAGGATATTTGCCTTTCACCTTGATTAAATTCTTCGCGTACAGAATTAAGTAATTTCATTAAACTGCATTGGAGGAGAAAAATAATTTACAACAGGAAGTCTATAAGTATAAGGAATTTAGCCAGAAGTTGTGATGTAATGTTAAACAAATAACCTTCAAAAGTTATCCTGAAAAATATATTTGCATGTCACAATCTGTGGGGTGGGCTCCAATCATAAAGAGTTTTGTTACAGAAAGCTCTCAATGAAATGGCTAATTTTTTTCTTTCCAATTATCCATGGAAATGGAATTAAGCCTCGTTAACTTGAAATAGAATGGCTGTCCTCCATGATGGAGCAGGACAGTGCCTCTAGATAGAGCAGATGCAAAGTCCTCAAAGTTCATTTCTCTCACCTGGGGTAATCACGGAGAGTTTTAAAAATTATACATCTTACTTTTTAATAATTTCTGAAATTGAAATAAGTTGAGCTGAAGCCTTTATTGCTTTGAATTTCCATGTAAGTCAAAGACCAGTGGACATGAATAAGAATTAGAGAGATCCACAAATAGAACCCTAAAAAAATCCACTTACATTTCACATGGATGCCACAATTGGACTCAGTCCTGAATTGTCATTGACAGGTTTCTCAATCTTGTCAGTAATGATGGCATCCTGGTGGTGGCAGCAAACAGAGAACAATTTTCTGCAGTGACTGTTGTGGACAATTTGTATTAAGATGAAATGTTATCATGAGACAAATACATGAAAGCCTTGTTCTTGCTTCTGTGTGATGCAAATTTTTTTTTCTCCGCTTGGTCAAGCACAGAGTACCAAAAAAAGATTTGGAAAAGATGCATTGGCACTGAACTGCAAAGTGTCATCGTATCCTTTTCCAACACAACATTTTTACAGTAAAGGCAGAATGAGTTACATGCACTACCAGTAGCTCCATAGCACCAAGGCTCACTTGGCCATTGAAAGATATCTTTTGGGCTTGTCAGCTGTCAAAGGGGAACATATTTGGCTTACATCAAGGGTTGCATAAGTATTCGATGAATGGTTAATAAGGCTTTTCTTTTAATGTGAGACAGTAATTTGAAAAAGTCTGCTTGGATGTCAACCCAAACAGCTGAGCTTGCTATTTGATTAAGGAATTGGAGTTGCATGGGTGGGTTTATTGGAAATGGCAGACACTGAACTGACAGATGTCTGCCCTGAAGGTTTACAATTCTAAATCTTTTGTTTTCAAAATATTTAAGGTAAAATGTTTACATTGAAACAGAATCCTATGGATATTTCAGTATATATATTGCATGTATAACTAAGGTTGCCTACATTATTTTGAAAGCCAGTGACAGCTACATAGAGTTTATACCACTAATAAATATAAGCAGAAATTACTGAAGAATTTGGCATATTACTTTCTTGAATAAAACATCATATACATGAACTTGAATATTGTATTGAAAGAAAATTGAAAGTTGGCTACAAAATTAATAATGAAGTATTTGCATTTTTTTCCCATGAGGATTATAGATGTTTTAAAGTGTGGCTATAAAAATACAAAGATTTTTCTTTTTAAATATAGAAACACATCTGTGCTTATACCTACAGGAGTTGATCCTTTTATGGATAAAAATCTATATATACTTTCAAAATAAGATTTTCCCAGTCAATGTAGTCACTTCAATAGTTGATATAGCATAGTGGTTAAGAATATGAGTGAACTTTTTAGAATAGCTCCAGAAAATATTAAGTACTATGTGAATATTAGCTCTTGGCTAATGGAGGTGTAATGATTAGCTTTCCACTGAATGGTAAAAGTAATTTATTTTATAAATTTTGATTTGAGGCCCATTAAAAACCAACACCAGGCTGGGCGTGGTGGCTCACGCCTGTAATCCCAGCACTCTGAGAGGCCGAGGCAGGTGGATTACGAGGTCAGGAGATCGAGACCATCCTGGCTAACACGCTGAAGCCCCATCTCTACTAAAAATACAAAAAAATTAGCCGGGTGTGGTGGCGGGTGCCTATAGTCCCAGCTACTCGGGAGGCTGAGGCAGGAGAATGGTGTGAACCCGGGAGGTGGAGTTTGCAGTGAGCCGAGATCACGCCACTGCACTCCAGCCTGGGCGACAGAGCAAGACTCTGTATCAAAACAAACATACAAACAAAAAACAGAAAAACAAACCACCACCAGCCAGGCACAATGGGTCATCCCATAATCCCAGCTCTTTGGGAGGCTGAGGCAGAAGGATTGCTTAAGCCCAAGGAGTTCAAACTTACTGTGAGCAATGATGATGCCATGCACTGAACTCCAGTCTGGATGACAGCGTAAGACCCTGTCTCTAGAAAAGAAAACACACACACACACACACACACACACACAACCAAAACCCAAAACACTACCATAAACACATACATACAAGTAAGTGCTATAACTTTATAACAGCACTTTATATTCATGCCTCTTCCACCTCCCTGCCCAGAGATTTTTTTTTTTTTTAATTTTTGAGAGTTATTTTTCAGGAGGATGATATGTAAAGTAAGCATTTTATTTAAAAATACTTTTAGATTTATTGAAAAGTTGCAAAAAGAGTGCTATTCTATATGGTCCACATGGATTTCCCCATTTTATTTTATTTTATTTTTTATTATACTTTATGTTCTCGGGTACATGTACAGAACGTGCAGCTTTGTTACATATGTATACATGTGCCATGTTGGTGTGCTGCACCCATTAAGTTGTCATTTACGTTAGGTATATCTCCTAATGCTATCCCTCTCCCCTCCCCCAACCCCACAACAGGCCCCAGTGTGTGATGTTCCCCTTCCTGTGTCCAAGTAATCTCATTGTTCAATTCCCACCTATGAGTGAGAACATGCAGTGTTTGGTTTTCTGTTCTTGCAATAGTTTGCTGAGAATGATGGTTTCCAGCTGCATTCATGTCCCTACAAAGGACATGAACTCATACTTTTTTATGACTGCATAGTATTCCATGGTGTATATGTACCACATTTTCTTAATCCAGTCTGTCATTGATGGACATTTGGGTTGATTCCAAGTCTTTGCTATTGTGAATAGTGCCACAATAAACATGTGTGCATGTGTCTTTATAGCAGCATGATTTATAATCCTTGGGATATATACTCAGTAATGGGATGGCTGGATCAAATGGTATTTCTAGTTGTAGATCTTTGAGGAGTCGCCACACTGTCTTCCACAATGGTTGAACTAGTTTACAATCCCACCAACAGTGTAAAAGTGTTCCTATTTCTCCACATCCTCTCCAGCACCTGTTGTTTCCTGACTTTTTAATGATTGCCATTCTAACTGGTGTGAGATGGTATCTCATTGTGGTTTTGATTTCCTTTTCTCTGATGGCTAGTGACACTATTAATACTATCTTACATGTTTTGACACATTTATTATAATTAATGAACAAATGCTGATACATTATTATTAGCATTACAGTCCATACTTTATCAGATTTTGTTGATTTTTTTCTGTTCCAGGATCTCACCCAGGACACCATATCGCATTTAGTCATCAGGTCTACTTAGGCTCCTCTTAGCTTTGACAGTTTGTCAGGATCTCCTTGTTTTTGATGACTGTGACGGTTTTGAGGAGTAGTGTTTAGGTGTTTTGTAAACAAAATGTCCTTCAACTGGGATGTGTGGTCGTTTGTTCACTAAGGAAATATAAATTAAAGCTACAGCAGGGTACCACTATGTACCTATTAGAAGGGCTAAAATCCAAAAACCTGACGATACCAATCATTGCCAAGAATACAGAACAATAGGAACTCTCATTCATTGCTGGTGGGAGTGTAAAATGATGCAACCACTTTAAAATACAGTATGACAGTTTCTTACAAAATGAACATAGAGTAGCCATATGATGCAGCAATTGTGCTCCTAAGTCTTTACCTGATTGATCTGAAAACTTAAATCCAAAGAAAATGGCATGCAAATATTTCTAGCAGCTTTGTTCATAATCAGCAAAAATTGTAAGATGTCCTTCAGTAGATGAATATATAAACAAACTGTGGTATATCTATGCAATGGAACATTATACAGTGATAAAAATAAATGGGCTATCCATCCATCTATGGATATAGAGATGAATCTCAAATGGAGGTTAGAATTGTAATCCCAAAAGATGATCACAAATTCCATATGCTAAGTGTTGAAATCCCAAAACATCAAAATTCCTAATGATTAAAACCTCTCATGTCTAAGTCCTTGATATCTAAAACCCGGAAAAATCACAGTCACAGGATAATTGCATCATATTTGGTAGAACTATTACCTTGCTATTATCTTTGTTTGGAAATTAAGTGTGGTTTAAAAAGATGTGTATGGATGCCAAGTTGACAAGTGGTGACTTGTGGATTTAATTTTAGGTGTCAATTTAACTGGATTAACAAATACTTAGTAAAGCATCACTTTGGGTGTGTCTGTGAGGGCATTTCCAGAGATTTGTGTGTGAGTATGGGTGGACTAGCTGGGGAAGATCTGCCTTTGGTGTTAGAGGGCACCATTCCATCAGCAGCCCAGAGAGAATAAATGCAAAAGATGAATTGGTCAGTCTCTCTCTCTCTCTCTCTCTCTCTCTCTCTCTCTCTCTCTGTCTCGCTCACTGTCTCTCTCTCTTTTCTCTATCTCCTCTCTCTCTGAAAGCTGAGGCAAACTTTCCATCTGCTGCCTTGGACGTCAGATTGGACATCAGAAATTTGACTCTATGAAAGTGCATTATCACGTTGACTTTGTGTTAAGTATTGTGTGTGTTTGTAAAAACATCCGAGATGTCCTTTCTGCACATCTGCATCTGTGAAAGATAGGCTGGGTGTGGTGACTCAGGCCTGTAATCCCAGCACTTAGGGAGGCTGGGGCGGGCGGATCCCTTGAGATCAGGAGTTCGAGACCAGCCTGGCCAACATGGTGAAACCTCACCTCTACTGAAAATACAAAAAGTAGCTGGGTATGGTGGTGCGCACTTGTAATCCCAGCTACTTGAGAGGCTGAGGCAGGAGAATCACTTGAACCCGGGAGGCGGAGGTTGCAGTGAGCCAAGATTGTGCCACTGTGCACTCTAGCCTGGGCAATAGAGCAAGACTCCATCTCAAATAAATAAATAAATAAACGGAAGATAAAGTTTCTAAAGATCTCGGCTCTTTAGGTGACTGTCTATGCAGTAGTGACCCATCTTGATTTTTGATAGATCTCATCAAAGATTTAGGTTGTTTGTCATGGTATTTCAGGTGACTACAGTTATAAAGCTGGGTGCACGTAGTTACTGACCATAGTGATATACGTTCATACCTTTCACTTTTTGGCCTATTTCTTTATGAATACAGCTGGTCTACTCATAACTGTTAGACCTATGTGACCGTCATTAGTATACCTGAATATTTATGCCTGCAAAAATATGTCGTTATTGCCTATTTTATTGTGTAAAGTTGCCTGTGAAGTGTTCCATTGTATTTTTGTATTTCTCAAATAAATCCCCCTTAAAAGTGTAAATAAATATCCTTAAATTTTTAAAAAATTTTTCCACAGAATTATATTTTTGGGATTTTGATCTTTCCAGATTTCAATACTTGGGATTAAGATTATGTCTTTCCAGATTATGATCAGTTGCCCTCAAATGCATATTACTAGGTGAGAGAAGCCAGTCTGAGAAGGCTGTATATTTTATAATGCCAATTATATGACTTCCGGGAAAAGGCAAAACTATAGACAGTAAACAGAGTGGTGGTTGTCAAGGACTTGAGGACATAGAATTGCATAGGTGAAGCAAGGGGATTACTAGGGCAGTAAAACTATTCTGTATAGTACTATATATGACATGCATTTGTGAAAACCTATAGAACTTTATAGCACAAAGAGTGCCTCGTACTATAGCAAATTAAAAAGTATTAAGGAGATTGGGGAAATCTCAGGATGGAATGCAGAATGAGAAAGGAATTTATTATAAATTTATGAAATGATCTTACTGAAGGGAGTGGGGAGAAAAGTTGCAAACATAAGTAACTTTGGAAATGAGTAGAGATTGTATTGCTAAATGCAAAAGTAACTGTACATAAGCATAATATTCTGGTTGATAAAAGGTTGCCAGTTCTGAAACAACTATAATAATATACTAAAATTGAACAATTAAGCAAATGAATAGTGAGTGGCGGAAGTCAGATGTTTTCCTTGCTGGAGTAGGAGGTTACAAATAAGTAAAGGGAAAAAGCTAGAATGCTCCGTTTGATAACAGATTAGAAATGCAGACATTGTTTGTGAACTAATGTTTAGCTAATATAGTTGCATATGGATGTATATATAGAAATATATATACATATGTGTGCATATACAGATTCATATACTATTTCCTTACTTTGTCAGCTGAGAGAATCCAGAAGCAACAACACCTCACTAGTAACAAGCACGCCTAGTGCCCAGATCTTAGTTTCAATTTCATCCTCTAATAAAAGGAATCAAGGATCCCTGAAGAAATGGATGATTCTATGACTGGGGCAGGAAATACACAAGATGAGCCAGTAGCATTTTGTAGGACTAGAAAGTAAGGAAGTACTCAAGAAACATAATCAACAGCAACAAAAACCAACAACAATGATGATGTATGTCAAAGGAACACAGGGGCCATCTGAAAGTGCTCCCGATGGCTGACACTGGGACAATTTGAATAAGAAAATAAAGTAGTAGTGGATTGTAACTCAAATTATAAAATTTATGAGTCCATACTGACATAAATAAATGATTAAATAAATAAATGGGAGACGAATAGATACATCTCCCATGCAAAAAACTTCATATAATTTATGGTGATAATTTACCCTCAAAGTAGAGCATATATCCCCATTCTTTTAAGTGTGGACTGCACGTAGTGACTTCCTTCCAAAAAGTGCAGTATGGGAAAGGGAAGAATAACTTTGCAGAGAGAAACCTGACAGACACTATCGGAGCCAGGTGATCAAGGTCAACATCAACAACAGTGAGTCATGTTGCCAGCAGGTACAGTTGACAAGATGTGGTGAAGATGAGCTTTACTTCTATGGCACCTTATCCCCTAACAAATCGGTAATCCCACTCTAACCATGAGAAAAACATCAGATAAATCGCAGTTGAGGGACATTCTACAAAATGCCTAACTAGTACTTCTCAAAACTGTCAAGGTCAGTATAAGCAAGGAAAGTCTAAGAAACTGTCCCAGCCAAGAGGAGCTTCTTGAGACATGATGACTAACTATTATGTTGTATTGGATAGAATCCTGGAACATCAAAAGGACATTAAATAAAAATCAAGGAGATATGATTTCAGTTAATTAGAACAAGTGTATATACATATATATTTAAATACACATATAGCCAGTATCATGCCAGTGTTCATAGATCTATGTCTTTTTTAAACAACTAGGTATTATTTCATTGTATGGATGGAAGTAGTGGAATGTGTAAGGAAACATACATTTATTGGTACCTATTTAGGTTGTTTCCATTTTATTTCTTACCCTTTTTGACAATGGGGAATACATACACCGTTACAAAAAGAAAGAGTTCACTGTATTTCTGTGGATCCGCATTCAGCCTCTAAGTTCTGTTCTGTCGTTTACTTTTTCACCAATGCCACATTGTCCTGGTTACTGTAGCTTTACAGTAAATCTTGAAATTGGATAGTGTGAGTCTTCCTACTTCTTCAGTATTATGTTGGCTATTCTAATCCCTTTGCCTTTCCATATAAATTTTAGAGTCAGTTTGCTGATACCTACAACACAGCTTACTGGTCATGATTCTTTTCTTCAATTATACCAGACTCTAAATAATTGTTTACTGCTCCAGTAATTCAAATTCACTCTTAAACACTTGCCTCCAATATGAGGATATTCATCCTCAAAATATTTGAGCAATTGCAACACAAGTGGGAAAAAAATGCATCTGTCTTCCCAAGGCATTTTCTTGAATAAATAGCACTTATTGGAATGAATAAATTTGAATATTTAAGATATTCAAATCCTATTATGTTTATTTGATAAATATCACACTATACAATGGTTGCAACACCTACCCTCAGGATTGTTGGCAGAGTTAAATTGGTGAGCCAATAAGATTTAAATATGTTTAGAGCTTCAAAAGTATTCAATAAATATTTCTTTTCTTATAGTTAACCCATTTTCTCATTACAAAAAGCCTTATGCAGGATATAACCTCACATAATTATCTACTATAAGACTTATTATTTTTTTAATTATTGTTTAACATCATACTCATTTAAAGCACAATATTGCATTGTATAAAAAGACTTCCATATAAATGCATTTAATTTCACCCTAGGATACATTAAACATTTGTAATGTTAAAGCTAATGGATTTAGAAGTATTACATTTTTGTAAAAAGCATAACTTTGAGACTATGTAAATATATACTTTAAAAAGATGGTAAAGTTATGAATATTAAGAACTTTTACCAATTTCTCCATTCAATGTTTGATTATTCATGTTCATATGATATGATCATACAGGGTAAGGCATAGGAAGCATAATGCCCTTGAGGCACAGAATAATACATAAAGAACAGATGTACAGTATGTCTGCCAATGCCCCTAGGTACAGTAGCCTGCAAAGACTTACCCTTTTAACAGGTCATTGTAGGGCTCGCCTGTTATTTGACTTTCCTGGTAATGCTAATACCAAAAGCATTGATGGTGATGAAGAGGGAAGATGAACAGTGAGAGATCCTCTCTGGTGAGTGAAGACCCTACACAGACAGGGACCACTAGATAAGGGATAAAATCTATTTAATCAAAGAGTATGTACTATACACCAGAAATCTGTTAACAGGACTCATTAAAAAAATGAATGGGCCGGGCACAGTGGCTCACGCCTGTAATCCCAGCACTTTGGGAGGCCGAGATGGAAAGCTCACGAGGTCAGGAGATCGAGACCATCCTGGCTAACACTGTGAAACCCCGTCTCTACTAAAAAAAAAAAATACAAAAAAATCAGCCGGGCGTGGTGGCGGGCACCTTTAGTTCCAGCTACTCGGGAGGCTGAGGCAGGAGAATGGCTTGAACCTGGAAGGCGGAGCTCGCAGTGAGCCGAGATCGTGCCACTGCACTCCAGCCTGGGCAACAGAGCAAGACTCCGTCTCAAAAAAAAAAGAAAGAAAGAAAGAAAAAAGAATGAGTACATACTATGTATCCCATCCTTCTATTTTTAAAGAGGGATCTAAAAAGATTTTTGTCTGATTATTTGAAATAAGATTGTTAGTGGTTTAATGGTTAGTTCCAAAAGCCTAATGAATTATTACTGTTTTTAAAATAGCACCAATAATAATAGTTTTCATGATGAATCAAATCCATAATGTTTAGAACCTATTAATGGAAAATTACATTATTTAAGTAAAATATGTGCATTTCTGTAACAAATACCTTCATTTTCGTAAAATGAAAGGAAACTATTCTAACCAAACTTTTACCTTATTGAAATAAAAATATTGATAAGGGCATGTAAAAATACGTATAACTATAATCTTTTTATTATTCGATTTGAATATTAAATTTTATTGGAATACATGTATTTTATTATATCAGTTAAAATTGAGAAAACATTCTTGCTTTTAATGTAATTAGTAGAAAGAAGTTTGTTCTCCATATACAGTGCTCCTTTAGATAACATCTAAAACACCTACAATTGAAGCTTGACATAGCACAAGGGTTAATATGGTTCACACATCACATTATTATTAAAAATTCTGACAAACCAGACATTGCAGGGCAAAGAAATGTTTTTATTTTATGGAATCCTAATTTTATTACTATTAAAGCATTAAGTGACTTTACCCACTCATTTAACAGGTATATTTTTTTTAGTTTGCTTCTACTTGTGCCTGTCAGTCTGCTTGGTCCTGGGCACACGAAAACAAATACTTCAAGGAGTTCATGTTCAGTGGTAGAGATGAAGATAAAAACAGAGATTGAAAACCCTGTATTAGAATGACAGAGGTAAACACAGGAACCAACTCAGGAACCACCAAGAAGGAAAAAGGGGAAAGAAAGGGAAGCCTTCCCCGAAGCCTTCTTTTCTCCCTAGGCTGTTCTTTGGAAGGACAAGACATTTGCCCAGTGTAGAAGTTGTTGGCAGGCATTCTCAATGAAACAACTGTTTTCAGACATTGGGCAACAGGTAGCACAGGGCTGTAGTCCTTGAGAGAAGGAAAACTCCACATTCACCCTGGCTTCTGCCTGGACTTCCCAAACTGCATCAGAGGAAAATGGGGCCCAAAGACAGAGGAGCCTGTGGTATTGGCATTAAAGTAGATAAACACATCAATAGAACAGAATAGAGACTACAGGGTTAGACCCACACACATATGGTCAATTAATTTTTGGCAAGGTGACAAACCCAATGAAGAAAGGAAAATCTTTTTAATCAATGGTGTTGGCATAACTAAATATCCATAGGGAAAAAAAGAACCTTGACCCCTATTTCACACTGTATGACACAATTAATTTGAGATGAATCATAAACCTAAACATAAAAGCTATAACTGTAAAGCTTCTAGAAGCAAACAGAATAGACTATGTTCATGACCTTGGGACATGCAGAGATTTCCTAGGGCATAGGATTTCTAACATTACAGGAAAAAATTGATAAACTGCATTTTATCAAAATTAAATGTCCCGTTCATTAGCAGACACAATTAAGAAATGAACAGGTAAATCACACACCGAGAGAAAAGGTTTACAATACACATATTTTTCAAGGGATGTGTATCTAGAATATATAAATAACTGCTATAATTTACTTGTACAAAGACAAAATACCTGATTTTTTCAAAAATAGGAAAATATTTACACAAAAACTTAACAATAGGAAAATATACAAATTGCCAGTAATTGCACAGAAGAGTGCTCAATATTGTTGTTCATTAAAGAAATGCAAGAAAGAGCCAAATGAATATCACTGTGAAAACACTAGAATGGCTAAAATTAAAAAGACTAATAGCACCAAATTTTGCAAGGATGTGGAACAACTGGAGCTCTCGTAAATTGCCTGTAGGAGTGAAAATGGTACAGCCAATTTGGAAAGTAGTATAGTAGTTTCTTACAAAGTTAGACACGCATTTACCCTATGACTCAGCAGTTCCACCCCCGGGTAGAAAGAGAAGAAAGGAGAACCTATGTTCACAGAAGATTTGTAAAAGAATCTTTGTAGCACCGTTATTCATAAGCCTAAAACTAAAAACAAGCCAAATGTCCATCAGAGAATGTATAAGCAAATTGCAGTATAGTCATATAATAAAGTACTTAACAATAAAAAGAAATTAAACTACCAGCACACGCAACACAAAGACAACTCAAACACATGCTGAGTGGAAGAAGTCTGATACAAGTGTATAGACCATAAGACTCCACTGATACAAAGTTCTACAGTGAGCAATATGACACAGTTTTTGATGGACTTTACATGGATAATTGCCTTTTGTGGGCAAGGGGCACCATTTGACCAGGAAAGGGCATGAAGGAATTTTCTGAGGGTGTTTATATGTTGACTGGTTGTGTATCACACAAATGTAGCATTTGCTGAAATTCCTCAAACTGTGCACTTCAGATCTGTACGTTTCACTGTATATAAATCATATTTCAATTCAAAAATCAGTAAATGTTGACAAATGGACCTACACTAAATACTTCTTTTCTCTATAAGATCTAAGACTTTTGACCTTCCTTTCTGTGTGTGTGTGTGTGTGTTTTACATAGATCATGTTGAGTAAGCTACTATATAAATTATGTAGATTGTATGTGTTTCTTCACTGATTGTCACACAGACCTTTGAATTTTTTTTTTTCTACCAAATTCAGTCGTTTAAAAGATCCTGATCGTTCTACTTGTAAAACATGTCTGCAATTCACTCCCTCACCTCTGCCCTTTGTTCAGCCATCGTCATCTCTTTCCTGGACATCACACTGGTCTCCTGCACAATGTTCCTGCCTCTAGTCAGTTCTTTCATCTCTCTTCCTTCATGCTGAAGACTTATTCTAAAATCCTAATACGATGATAATATTCACTTGATTAGAAACCTTCGGTAGTTACCACTGTCCACAAGCCCATGTGTTATAGCACATAATTACACTTAAAATGAAGGTAGTCTTAGAATGTGGTAGACAGCATGTCTTATGTTTATAATGCCATATTATCTGTGTAACAGCCTTATGCAGTGAGTGCACTCACCTCCAGCATATAGACAAGACATTAGACCCATCTGTTAAGCAGCTTGCCCAAAGACACGTGACTGGCAAGTGGCAAAGTCAGGATTTGAAGCTATGCTCTCTGATTCCAGAGCCCAGATACACACGTGCTATGTTCATTGCCTCTTTTTAGGGTCTGCCTCCAGACTTTGTTACCCAAACTTGTCTCCTCCAGCCCTGGGCATCCACCCTCCATCCACAGCCGGCTCCTCTGTGTTCTTTGACACTTCCATCCTTTGGCTCCCATGGCTTTCTCTGAAGCTCCTGCTCCTTCTTGCCTTGCAGACTCTCCATTGTTCAAGTTCCCACTTAGGTGCTACTTCCTTGGGAAAGCTTTTTCCAGACTCCTCCAGGTCTCCCATAGGTCTGTTCAGCCACAGCATGTTGGCCATGGGCCCATTCTTGTCTTTGTTATTTTTTCTTATTTTGAATATATCTTTTTTTTTTTCTTTTTTGAGAAAGTCTTGCTGTCGGCCAGGCTGGAGTGCAGTGGCACAATCTCAGCTCACTGCAACTTCCACCTCTCGAGTTCAAGCGATTCTCCTGCCTCAGCCTCCCGAGTAGCTGGGACTACAGGTGTGTGCCACCATGCCCAGCTAATTTTTTTTTCTTCTATTTTTAGTAGAGACACGGTTTCACCATGTTGGCCAGGCTGGTCTCGATCTCCAGACCTCGTGATCTGCCTGCCTCGGCCTCCCAAAGTGCTGGGATTACAGGAGTGAACCATGGCACCCGGCCTGAAGATATCTTTATGTGTTTTTCTCCCCTCACTGGAGCACCTCCAGAACGAAGACCTCCCCATCTTTGCTGTTCCCAGCCTTTAACGTACAGAGAAGAAGGCTCGTAACAACTACTTGTTTAATGAATATTTTACCGCCAGATAATCTAGCATCAAAGTTTCTTTTGCCTAATTTTGACCTGCCATTGTAACTTATTTATCAGACAGTTATAAAACAGTTTAAAGCTCAACTGAAAAGTGCAAACAAATCAAAAAGAGGAAAAGAGGGAGGGGTAGTATCTTGTTTCTTAGGCTGAGTAACACTATGAGGTTACTCTTTAAGAGCACTAGAGAATGTTTAATTTTTTAGAGCTTAAAATGATTGGCTGAGATATTAAGCTGCTTTGCCAGCTGTTCAAAAATGGATTGCTCCTAGCATATAAATAACTACCGTTATGTCTCTATAAAATTCTAGACCTTGAATGGTGTATTTGATTAGAGTGAAATGAAAAAGAAAGAATTGTTACAAACAAGAAGCTGAGATTAAAAAGGTGTATTCAGTAACTACCTATGGTGAGTTAAAATCATCTTTCCATGAGTGAACATAGAAAATTAAATACTTGCAATCTTGAGGGAACTGAAACATAGACCTTAGTGAAGTTTAATCATACCCATGACAATCTCTTTCTTTTATCCTCTTCAAATGGGGTTTATTGCAAAGGAGAATCAGTTATACGTAGTTTAACAATTTCTAGCCCAGTTACATAAGTCTAACACCTTTAGTGTCTGCTTATGTGATATTTATTAAGAATTTTCTTTTGCTTCTGTTAATATTAATTACAGACCAGATGCATCAGATGTGAATAGCAGCAGCTTGGAAATGCCCAAGTGCAGCATGAGTCTTCCATTTTCATTGTAAATATTGACAG
The DNA here is from genome assembly GCF_047675955.1 of Chlorocebus sabaeus. Taxonomy (NCBI): domain Eukaryota; kingdom Metazoa; phylum Chordata; class Mammalia; order Primates; family Cercopithecidae; genus Chlorocebus; species Chlorocebus sabaeus. The sequence goes on from NC_132916.1 coordinate 76,805,712, forward strand.
TGGGTGTCTTTTTCAGTGTCACCCATTGCCCCATCTGATCTCAGCTATGTTTACATACAGGATGTTACTCAGTTCTATTCATTATGTTATGTCATAGTAATGGAAATCCAACTTCCTTTATTGAAATGATGACAACCGATTTTAAAAGACCTAGTATGGGCAAATTGGCCAATAATAATGGACGTGTGAGAAGAAAAAGAGAAAAGAAAAAACAACCTTGAAATAAATGTATTGTTTCAAGCTAGCAAGCATTTATTGAACACTGAATTGTGTGTCCTGCTCTATGTTAGATCCTGAAGATTCCATCCTGAAGACACAAATTCACAGATGAAAATATAGGGTCTTCCTTTCAATAATCTCAGCAAGATAGAGTAAAAGCTGCAACGCATCAGAAATTAAGGAAGAGTATTGGCCGAGATCTAAAAATGTTTAGGAATTTCTCACCAGGTACAGTGCAAATGGAACAAAATTAAAAATATTGAAGAGGCATTCACAATTCACTGACCTGAGATTGATCAACTTCATCAATTGGAGGAAGTAAGAGATATAAGGTAACAGATCCACTTAAAGTTCTGAAATTTGCAAGGAAAAGAATGAGCTTGCAATGCTGTTGGGTAGCATACCCTTCACTCTAGGTTTCGTTATTATGATCAGCTGCATCAGAACACTTTCAGAGTTCACCTGGGGACCACAGCAAGCAGGAAACCATTTGTGTGCTGGAGACTTGACAGCAGCCAAGGGGAGGAACCAGGAAGACTCACAAGAAGTGTATGGCCTGGAGCCGTATCCATGAGAAAGACAGCTACACAAATGGGACTGACGCATGGTATCTTCCAGGGCTACTTAGTCGGCTGGTGGATGAATCCGTGGGATATGTTTGTGCTAATGAGACATCCTTTGGCAAGAGTAATAATCTATGCAGCTAGATCAACACAGACACCAAGGGAAATCCACTTCAGAAATGAGTGCACGCGTGCGCGCGCACACACACACACTCATTGTGATTCATTTTCTGCTACTTCCAGTCACCTCCCTCACACCTTATCTTTGGTCTTGTCAGAGTAAAAACACAATAGATGTGTCAATTGCATGAGTCACAACATCTTTCTGGCAGAGCCATGTACCTGTTTTGACTCATTGCTATGGTTTTTGGAACCAACTCCCGCGTACCTGCTGAGATTGAGCTTCCCGGCATGCTCTGACCTCTAGCACATGCATGGTTCATCATTTCTAAACATTTGCCTGCCTATACCACTGAACTAGAACCCTCTTGATTGTTGGCTTCTGGCCAAATTTTTCTTTCGCCACATTTCTTGCTCTTAATGTTTTTTGCACCTCTTGCCTGCACTAATTTTTGAGATCCTTCCCTGCCAAGCACCATGAAATCCTCTCAGCAACTTTGAAAGTGCTATGAATTGAATTATATCCCCCCAAATTCATATGTTAAAGCCCTCAAATCTAATAGGATCACATTTGAAGATTGTATTTGGGAGGTAACTAGGCTTAGATGAGGTCATGAGGGTGGGGCCCTCAAAATGGGATTAGTGGCCTTATAAGAGACACCAAAGCACTTGCTTGCTCTCTCTTTCCACCATGAGAGGACACAGTGAGAAGGTGTCCATCTGCAGGGGAATAAAAAAGTCCCCACCAGAAACCAAATCAGCCAACATTTGATCTTGTACTTCACAGCGTCCAGAACTGCAAGAAATAAATTTCTGTTGTTTAAGGCACACAGTTTGTAGTAATTTTTAAGGGCAACCCAAGCAGATAAATGCAGAGAGGAACTTTCAAATGAGAAAAACAAGACTCAGAGAAATGAAGCACTCTTAGAAGTTATTAAGTACTCCATTTTACTGGAAAAAAAAAAAAAAAAAAAAAACTTTCCTCTTTTCACCACACAGTACTGCATTAAAAATTGGATAGTTTGCCCCACCCTCATACTAAACATATCATTACTAAAATAGAGCTAAGGTTTAAATTATCCATCAACCTTATGAGTAAGATGTTGAGGACCACAAGCTTAGAGAATGGTTAAACATCCCATATTTAGAACCTTTTGTGTGTCTTACTTGCATTTCTACCCAGGACTTATCTTTTTTCAGTGTATTTGCATAAGGGCATGTGTATACAAGTTGCTTCTATATCATCAGACTGTAGAACTTAGTCTGTTGACTTTCAATAATATAGCACTTAGCTAAATACCAGACACGTGGCGTCTGTTAGATAGTATCTAATTGTAATACATTTTTATCATGTTTTAGTGATGCATATAAAGGTAAGCAGAAAAATATAAATAAAAATCTGATCCTCATTTCCTCCTCAGCCATATTGAATGTTTTCTGAAAGAAGAGACACTACTTTTGAGAGGCCTCAAAATGCGAGTCTAGACAGGTTGTTAGCATCATCCTTAGGAGAAACCTGTTGAGGTCTAGGGTCAATTTCATGAAAGGCAACCTATGGGAGGCCAACTACTGAACAACTTGTGGCTATAAATTTGGTCTTGCATTTTTGCATTTATTATTATTTTTTTGGAGACTGGGTCTCGCTCTGTCACCCAGGCTGGAGTGCAGTGATGCAATCATAGCTCACTGCAGCCTTGAATTTCTGGGATCAGGTGATCCTTCCAGTTCAGCCTGTTGAGTAGCTAGGACTACAGATACACGCTGCCATGCCTAGCTAATTTTTTTAAGTGTTTTTTTTTGTTGTTGTTTGTTTTTGTTTTTTGTAGAGACAGAGTCTCACTATGTTGCCCAGGCTGTTCTGGAACTCCTGGCCACAAGCGATCCTTCCACCTTGGCCTCCCAAAGTGGTGGGATTGCATATGTGAGCCACTGCACCCAGCCTGGTTCAGCACTTTCTGTGGCCTCTAGGTGACTCGGTCTTAGCTTGTCATGACACTAGAAGTAAGAGGGTATTACATTTCCAAGGAATTATAATAATTAACTTTGTATCTTTAGGATTGGATCTGTTATAGGAAAAATATCTTGTTTAAAGTTTCATTCTAGGCAAAAATTCAGCTATTTTATTTTCCCAGTTTAAAAAAATGAATTGAATGTATAATATATTGAATCCTTGTAGTTCTGTTAATGTTATTTCATCAGCTGTATATGAAACCCATTCATCTCTGAGTTTGAGGCAGCTCTGCTTGCGTCAGCAGTTTAAAAGCAGAGTTGTGGATTTACAGACATACAAGGGCGGCGAGGCACAATAATCCATTTCCTTTTAGAATGTTTGTGGCCTAAACTGAAGCCCAATTTCCTCATATTAAGCAGTCATTTTGAAAGAAGATGATAATTCCATCTAATAATTATGCTGTATATTTATAAACAGACAGAAGCGAAGTTTATGACGTTAGGGCTTAATTTAATGGATTCAGAATTGCATGTATAGTGAGTTATGGGAAAAAGTAGCATTTAACATCTTACAGTAAAAGAGGCATTCATTGCCAGAATCACTGACCCATCCTGGATACCTGTGCTTATCTGTTTTGCCATTTGTCAAAAGGAGCCTCTTTTTTTTTCCTTCTACATGTTTTCTCTGTGTTCATTCCTCTACAGTAGATGGTATTTCCACAGTTTAAAAATCTCAGTGCTTTTCCTTTATGTGGAAATTTAGATCTTATCCAGAAAGACAGTTCTGAGACAGAGTACAGATTTCTAGCTGCTGTAGCCTGGGCGTGGTGACTCCACCTCCTCCCCAGCTTGAAAGAAGAGAGCACAGAGTGGCACTGTGGAGAACGGACCATACAGCTGTACCTTTCAGCCATGGACACTCCATGAAACAAGCTTTCTAAAGCTATTGTCACTTGAACAAATGCAGTTAATACAAACATAAAGGTAAAAGATTCAGAGAATTTATCAATGATTGGGTGGAATAACAGAAAGTTAAATGTGGAGCAGTGGCTTTCGTTTCTTCCATTGTCAATGGCCTTGTCGATGTTGATTTCACCTTCAGTTTTGGATTCAGATTATCAGGAGTAAGTTTTCAACACCGTAAGTCTGTATCAGAGTTTCTTTTTTTTTTTTTTTTTTTTTTTTTTTTGAGACGGAGTCTCGCTCTGTCGCCCAGGCTGGAGTGCAGTGGTGCAATCTCGGCTCACTGCAAGCTCCGCCTCCCGGGTTCACGCCATTCTCCTGCCTCAGCCTCCCCAGTAGCTGGGACTACAGGCGCCCGCCACCGCGCCCGGCTAATTTTTTTTCCTATTTTTTAGTAGAGACGGGGTTTCACCATGGTCTCGATCTCCTGACCTTGTGATCCGCCCGCCTCGGCCTCCCAAAGTGCTGGGATTACAGGCGTGAGCCACCGCGCCCGGCCTGTATCAGAGTTTCTTAACCTTGACACTATTGACATGTGTAGCTGGATCATTCTTGGTTGTGAGGGCTGTCCTGTGTACTGTAAAATGTTTAGCAGCTTTGCTGGACTCCATCCCCCAAGATAGCTAAAAATGTCTCCAGAAAGTGCCAAAGGTTCCCTGGAGGCAAAATCCCCCTACTCTGATTAAGAAGCAGTGGATGTATTTCATCTTTCATCTTTGTACCTCTGGTCCCTAGCCATGTCTAGCTCTAGCATTTACTTAGTAAATGTCAATTGAATGACTGAAAAGATGAAACTGGTGCATCTATGTATGTAACCATTTTTTTTTTTTTTTTGGTATCTGAATATGTCAATATGTACGTAGTTTATTTTAAAATGATAGGTATTTTGGTTTGTTTTTCTAGAAGACCTTTTATTATGATGATGATAAGTTTCATATAATTATTAATTCCCTTTTCTTCATTAGTTATAATCACATAATACATTTATATTGCACAGGTATATTCCTGTGAATTTCGGAGAGATTAGTATCAGTGTCTTTATTATTCTTTCCTCATGGCATAGTGTTCTGGGGATGCCATGGTCCTAATAAAGTCTGATTCTATTAAAGGGATGTCATGTGTCTTCCAGAAAGGCTGGTGAAAGGACATTGGTCCTTTTGGTTCCAACTGGCCCTCAGGAGCCTGTGACCCAGGAGCACCTTGGCTGTGTGTGGTATAGGCTTGACCCTGCCCCAGTGAGGCAGCACAATAGTGGGCTGGTCCTGGTACCTCCTGGAGAATGTGACAGTTCTGAGTCACCTGTGGAGGAAATAGAGGCAGCAAATAGAGACAGTGGAAAAGCCAGGAAAGGAATGAAACATAGTGCTGAAGTGTTTGTTTTCTTAAGGCTGACACTTTCACCCTTGGCCTTTTAAGAGGAGCAAATAGGGAGCCATCAACATGGTTCACCCTTGGCCTTTTAAGAGGAGCAAATAGGCAGCCATCAATGTGTCAGCTCTTAGCGTAATTAGCATTTAGGTAGCACTGGCAACAGGGCCAGGCACTGTTCTGAGAACTCTATTGGGTTTACTCATTTAATTCTAATGGTACAAAGAATGCACTATTATTGTCCCCATTTTACAGAAAATAGTGGCACAGAGAGGTTCATCGATAAATTCAATAGACGTCATTGGAGTGCACTCCCTGCCCTGGGTGTTGTGTATAGAATACAGTGTATTCATACATGACATTCTCCCTGACCTCAAGAAGCTGATATCTAACTGGTAGAGGAGATAATTAACACATAAAGTAGCAAGTGGAAACATGTTAAATACCATAGAAGAAGAAAGACAAGGTGCTATGCGTTGCTTGCTGTGCCACATTGGGCAAGGTATTTAACTTACCTAAACGTGTTTTCTCAAAAATAATAACACTCACCTGTGGGGTTGCTGTGAGTACAATGTTCGGGTATAGTAAGTACTTAAGTAATGTCATAGAGTAGTAGAGTAAGAGCAGAATGAGACATTTCTTTACTTGGGTGTACCAGAGAGTTCTTGGAGATATGATTTTAACTGAAGCTTGAAGGACTGGCAACACTTAAACATCTGGTAACAGGAAACCCATTCTCAAGGAAATAATATAAATAAAAGTATAGTACAGGGGAGCTCATAAAATAGGAAAATCCTAAGGTTTATTTATGGCAAGAAAGAGTATAGCAGAAGAAAAGGTAAAAAGGTAAGTTCTGAGGTCACATCATGACATTAGCCTCAGGTTAAGGAATTTGGAGCTTTTCATTAGGCAATGTGGACCCATGGATAGCTTTTGAAGAGTAGCAGTGCTTTAGGGAGATTTGTCTGCCATTCATATATGCAGGATGGATTTGATTGGAGGAGAGAGGCTTCCAGGGCATAACCAGGAGGCAATTGCATTGGAGAACACAGGCAGGGCTGATGGTGCTGATGACCACCAGAGTGCCAGAGAAGGGGGGACGGGGGGATCATATTGATGATGGAATTGACTGATCCAGTGGCGGTAGAGGAGGGAGTTGTTTCAAGACAAAAAAATATCAACAAATGAACTTTAGATACTGAGAATGAGTCCCTGGAAGGATTGTGTAGCAACAATGAGGATCCAGAAAACTCAAATATAAGCTGCAGGGGTGGCTAATGAGTTCACTTTTGACATCTTGAGTTAGAGGTGCCATCTGTTTGGGCCGTGCAACAAACATCTCCTTTCCAGAACAGAAATCTGAGCTAGAGACAAAAAACCAAAAGGTGTTTAGGTTGATGTGGTAGAAGGAACTGGAGAAAGGATAAAGGACTTCACTTTTGGGGAGAGAGGGGAGTGGATCAACAAGCAGCCCTGCCTGAAGAGGCAGAGGAGGGCAGAAGGGAGGTAGCCAAGAACCAAGGAGAGTCTTAGTAGCCCAGGACAGAGTGACTCCAGGAAGCAGCGCTGGTGAATGGATTCAGCTATTTCAGAGAGGCTGAGGAGGACCAATTAGGCTAGTCATGGGACTTGACAATCAGAGTATTTTTTTGTTAAGAGAAGATATTTTGTTCTGTGATGCAGTAGGAACTACTGTGGTAAGGAATGAATGTTGGAGGAAAAGTCTCCAGTGCTTATATGGAAAAGGCTCGGCAAATTCACATGCCCACCTTGGAAATTTCCAGGGTCGTGTCAGTTTTTGAAAAAAAAGAGTGTGTTTGTTTGTGTGTGAGTGGGTGTGTCTCTCTGTGTGTAGTATGTGCATAGAGGAAGAGTATGGGGAGTGGCAGGGCTCGGGCATTCTTTCAGCCCTGATTAATTGTTGCCATATGGAAATGTGAGCCCAGTCATACCAGCAGTTTTGATTTTTCAAATGAAGTAGGCAATGTGGTTTTTTTGTTTGTTTGTTTTTGTTTTTTTTTAAGTGGGATCTGTATATTTAAAAATCTTGGCCCAAATTTTTAAAACCCCTGTCCAAGCCAAATAAAGCCTGTCTGCAGGTGAGACACAGCCCGTGAAGTTGCAGCCTGCTTCTCTGGAACAGATAATGGATTCAAGAGAGACAGCAGCTCTAGTAAGGTGCCAGGCTTACCACAGGCATTAGATAACTCTTTGTTGAATGAGGAACAAGATTGTGGGGAGATTATTTTTAGACAGGCAGAAACACGGGTCTTTAATTTGATATAGTTATGATAGTATATGTTGTGGATATAAATGACAATTTAAAATGCTGGTAAATTAAACTATGAAACATTTCCATTCAAGAGTATTATTTTTAATTCCTTTGTCAATATTGGCCTCTCATTACCTATTAAAATGATTGGCTTCACACCACTGATAATGGTGACAGAATGCAGATCCATTTGCAGTATTATTATTGTATCAGCACCACTGAAAATTAGTAGTGATTAGAACTTCAAGAGTAACTCCACTAAATCAGGAGACAAGTACTCCTTATCTGTTCTTTGTAATGTCATTTTAAAATTGTCAAATTTCTCTGCTTGTGTTAAATTAAAACCAAGCCATGGACTTTCCACAAGACGCAGGTCGATAGGAAAGGAGGGAGGTAGAGATGTACGTGAGTAGGTGCATCGGAGATGTTCCAGTTCAGGGTTCTCTGTAATTTCTTTAACTTTCTGCAGGTTGTTTACTTATCAGATTCTGACTTCTCCAAAGTACCTTTGTTCTGCCCAAACTCAAATAGAATTGAGACCACAAATAGTTTAATTCTAGATACACAGACTGGTTGATTGCTGAAAGTATTTTGTGACTACCAAGTTGGGAAATTGTAGTAAAACCTATCTATGGATTTGTCTGTGTTTTCATTCCCTCTTCAAATGCAAGAGCTATATAAGTATATATATCTTTAAGATAAGTAATGTTGCCCTTTGACAGATAAGAAAACTGAGGCTCAGAAAGGTCACACAGCCTAATAAACGTCAGATGTTTACTTAGTTATACAGCTGGAATGTAATAGAGTCTGACCCCAATGCCTCTGTCTTGAGGCAGCTTTAGCCAAATTAAGGCCTGAGTAACTTGCTCCATTGACTTTCAGGAATAAAGCTTCTTAAAGTAACAATATGCCTTCCTTTGCTCTAGCCTGTGGGGACAGCTAGATTTCTGTTCTTCTAAAAGTAATGGCAGGAGTAACTCTTTGAACTGAGTACCTGTGATTTCCAAGGGGAAGCTTATGGTTGCCGATCCATGTCTATATTTTAATTGTGAAGGCTATGGAACTTTCAATGTTTTACCTCTTTCTTTCTTTGTAAGACAATTTTGTTAAATTACCATTTCCTTATTGGGGTTGGCCATGTGTGAATTCCTAGAAAGAGAAGTTGTGTTTACTCTATTCTTTGCTCCATCGTTTTTCTTTGTAGTTAAAGCTGTCACATGACTCATGTTTTTCAGGGTCTATGCAACTGGGAGGGAGATTTTTAAGACTATGTATAGTTCATCTATCCTTATAGGAAGACTTCAGAAAGATGCCTACATAGGCATAGGATCCAATGGAAAACATTGGTATGCTTCATTTTTTGCTTCCAGAAACTCAGATGTGTCTCTATTCTTTGTCACAGTTTAAAATAAGCATCTAGGGTTTTGTTTTTTAAGTAAATGTATGTGTGTATTTGAATGAAAAGACAAATATTTAAATATATATTATATAATTATATTCATGCATATTCAAATGCAATTGATGTTTCCCTTTAGACAGATGTTAATGAGATGATAAATATTAATATATGTTACAGGTATACAACTTCGTAAGATTCTCTATTTTTTAGGCAAAAAATATGTTCCTCTGCAACCATACCACACAGACTTAACATCTGTTTTAAAGTGTGTTAAAATCCTGCAACTCAATGTCAATTGGATCTGGCTTTACGGTATGCTTCCTTCATTATGGCTCTCACTGGGGGAGGAGAGCTTTCCGCTACCATCCAAACCTCCAGAGCACCATTGAAAGCAGCTGGTATTCTATATATTACATAATTATGAAGCACACCGTGTAGTTTAGAATACTTAAGAGGCACTAGGGGCCCACTTCTCAAAATATTTACAGCCTTTTATTCTTCCAAAAACAATCATTTGCATGCCTAAAATGATTTGTGTACCTTTGCCATGCAAATTTCCTTTAGCCTCTTTTTTCTGTTAAACCTTGCTCTGAAAATATCAATGTTTAGTAGTAAATAGGCCAGAGGGAAATGTAATTGACAAGAATGGAGGTTTTAAATGTTTCCCCCAAATTTTGGGTATTCAAGGGGAAATGGGAGAAATCGTGGAGAAAGGAAGGGCTGAGGGAAGGACCCCCTGCTGAGGACAGGTACCAGATCTAATGAGAGGCTCTAGGACAGGGGCCAGGCTTTGCATTGAAAGGGACAATGAGGGGCTGAGTGCCATCCAACAGGCCGGTTTTGGGGACAGTTACTGATTTAGAAGAACATTAAGAAAATGGTTTGGCTTTTTAATGATCGCCATTCTAACTGGTGTGAGATGGTATCTCATTGTGGTTTTGATTTGCATTTCTCTGATGGCCAGTGATGATGAGCATTTTTTCATGTGTCTGTTGGCTGTATGCATGTCTTTTGAGAAATATCTGTTTATATCCTTTGCCCACTTTTTGATGGGATTGTTTGGTTTTTTCTCATAAATTTGTTTGAGTTCAATCCCAAAGTAAGGCAGTAAAGCAAGATCTCATGCCAAGGGTTGTTAAAGAGATCATTCTTGGAGCTCAGTGACTCTGATCACACAGAGGGTCTCCCCTTACCAGCCTCGTTCACTGCCCTGTTTCCAAATCTTGTCCACCCTTTAGAACTTTGCTCAATCAGTCATTCATTCGACAAACATGAGTTGCACATTCTATGTGCCAGGCACTATGCTGGACAATGGGAATAGGAAAATAAATGTGATAGTATAACCCTTTAGAGACTCTGTTGTCGAAGAGCAGAAAGGCATAAAACCCAATCAGTGTGCCCAGGTGTCTGTGGCATGGTAGTAAAAGCAAGTATAGGAATAGAGGGCATCAAGGAGGAAGTGCTGTGTTCTACCTTATGTAGCATTAGAGGTCAGGAAGGATTTTACTGTGGAAGTGATTCCTGAGGCAGACACAGCAGGGACAAGTGTTCTAGAAAGGGTCTGGAGGCATGACAGGCCTGGGGGCCACTTGACATGCTCTAATGCTTTCTTTGTTTAATAACTTTGTCTTTCAACAGAGCCCTTTGGAGCTTTTCTAAACTTTCTCATTTCTTCTGAGTTATCTGTGTCTATTAGGGATCAGGAGCTTGGTATTTGGTATTTACAGAAAATGTCCCAGATGGAAATATTGCCATCTTGGTAGAATGAGTCCCCTCCCAGGAGTCAGATGGGTCAGTGTCCTATGAGTTATCCTCCAAATGGAACCTGTAACAGAGTATTCCATCTGGCTTCAATTTCATTTTGAAATAGATGATTCCAAAAATGAGTATACTTGATAGTGGATTAAAACAAAATGAGCCCCTTTTGGAATTTAAGCTTACTATGCTTCTCTTGTTTATGGGACTATTCTAATAAAAATATATCAGAAAGAAGGCCGGGCACGGTGGCTCATGCCTGTAATCCCAGCACTCTGGGAGGCTGAGCGGGTGGATCACCTGAGGTCAGGAGTTTGAGACCAGCCTGGCTAACATGGTGAAACCCCGTTTCTACTAAAAATACAAAAAATTAGCCAGGCATGGTGGCACACACCTGTAATCTCAGCTACTCAGAAGGCTGAGGCAGGAGAATCGCCTGAACCTAGGAGGTGGAGGTTGCAGTGAGCCGAGATCGTGCCATTGAATTCCAGCTTGGGCAACAAGAGTGAAATTCCATCTCAAAAAAAAAAAAAAAATATATATATATATATATATGTATTATATATATATAATATATATGTATTATATATAAAATATATATGTATATATTTAGAAAGAAAAATTACTGAATCAGAGTATTGGTTAAATATACATCTTTAGAAGTGGTATTAAATATTAAACACATACAGACTATATCTTGAGTGTAGACTATTAAGTATCTACAGAGTACTTATGTAATATTATCACATACAAAAGGCAGGCAGATAGGCCAGTATCTTAGTGATGGTTATTTTGGATACTGTATTACAAAAAGACAATGATTTATTTTTTATGATTTTCTGTGTGTTTGCAAAACTATACAATGAAGCTGCATTCATTATATAAACAGAAAATATTCTTTTTTCCTACAATAAATTTTGGAGGTAACTAATTGAAAAAAGTCCTCCTTCAGGAAAGGACAATAGGGATACTGTTAGCCATCCCTAGAGGACCATCTTCTAAGATGAGGCTGGCCTCAAACTGTTGCACAGAAAATGATACAATCTCTACTCTGTTCATTCATTCACCAACAAGACGGCCTCGTATGTGCTGATACCAAGCTATAAAAGATAAGTTTATCCGTGGCTCGAAGGTCCTGTAGTCTAGTTCAGGTAAGAGACATGTAGAAAAAAACAGGCAAAGATACATTGCAAGTATAATAAAGGGTATCTGATGAGGTTACTAAGAGAAAGTGGTTAATTAAAATGGAGACCTTACCTGGTTCCTCATGAATTTTCTTGGATCTGAAAGCCTTTGCTCTATTCCTGCCAGGCTTCCCTTTTTTCATCATCATCAGACTTAAATGTTCTCTTGAGTGCCATATGCATTTCTGCCATGATGTAGATTCCCCGAGGGTCACATTATGTCATATTCATATTTATGTACCCCACAATACCTTGCATGTATTAGAAATTCAGTACATATTCATGGGAAAGTGAATGGTCCAGCTATGCATACAGCAGTATTGTAATAGAAATAGTTCATTTCAGGCTCAAGCAAGCTATTTTATAAATCTGACAACTTCCTGATAGTGAAGGAAAATGACTACATCTGATTTCAGCAAGTACTGATTGATCGATGCTTCTTCCCAATGCCATGTGGCAAAGGAAGAGGTTTTTTCATAAAGTTAGTAGCCTCTGACATGCATCACAGTGTCTTTTTCCTTAACAAACAGTCCTTTCTATCATGAGGTCATGCACCTGTTAGGCAGGAAAATAATATCACTCTTAGAAATATGGAAAGACAGACACTTCCCTTTATTAAACCACAGCTCTATGGTTTGCAAAAAAAAAAAAAATGCAACACAGAAAACAGTTGTTTGTGGAGGGTTTGGCTGAATTATTACAGTCTCCATGGGAGCCTGAGTTTTATGTGGGATTCAGGAACTGCATGGGTGGCAGCGTCCACACTCTTGGTTCACAGAGCCCCATGCCCCCATCGTGAGTGTTATCATTCAATTTTCACACAGCAAGAGTGATAGGAGCTAATTCTTTGGATCCTGTTTGTGTCCTTCTAACCCCATGCAGCTGAGTACTTTATCCTCATCTGAATGGCCAGTTGGAGTTCTAATAATAGAGTGTCTAAGCTTGTATATAGACTGTGCCAGAAAGGTTGGTTCCATATGGTGAAAAGAAGACACATTTCAGTAAAAAGAAATCTTTCTGAAAATTTACTTTAGTTAAAAGGGTAGCTTATTTTTTTTTGGAAGAAATCGCTACTTCTAGTGCATATCACATTAAGGCATGCTGTCATACACCTTCTTCAGTGGAATAAACTAAACCATTTTGAGCCTTGGACAATTGGGAACTTGAGTTCTAGGGACTTCAGTGGATGGTTATGCCATATAGAATTGAACTGATGGTAGTACTTGTGGTCTCTTTTGGAAAATGAAGCTGACAGTTTCTTCCATTGCAAGAATACTCAAAATTTTAGTGTGCTGATCAAAGGACCATGAGGAAACTTTTGGGAAAGACACATAACTTACTGTCTTGATTGTGGTGATGGTTTCGCAGGGACATACATGTGTCAAAACTTAGCAAATTGTATACTTTAAATATAAATATATGCAGTTATTGTATGTACTTATTACTTAAATAATAAAAAACACAATTTTAATGTGCAGGACTGGAAGGCCCCTCCACATACCTCACAGGAAGAGGTTTGGTAGTGAACTAACACAAATGCCAATGTGTTAACCTGGCAAATGCCCACATGCATTATTTCTGTAATCATCCGACACTCCTTCCAGGATGTAGGCAAACGACTAATAGTAGGTGAGTTTTGTGCTAAACACGTGTGTATCCATTCAGTGTCTAGAATACCCATGGCCTGGACCTGTCTCTGGTCTGGAAAGAGATAGCAAGTTGTCTCATCACTGGTGAAGTCAGGAAATAATTATAATCCAGAATGCACAATAAGGACTGTGATACCAGCAAGTTACAGTTATCCCTTGTGACCCTTCAATCCTACATGGTTAATTTTATGTCTTAATGCATTTAATTGTCAGATTCAACCATTACATTTAAATGTGGAAAGCAGTGTGGCGATTCCTCGAAGAGCTAATAACAGAAGTACCATCCAACCCAGCAGTCTCATTACTAGGTATATACCCCCCAAAATATAAATTGTTCTACCATAAAGACACATGCATGCGTATGTTCATCACAGCACAATTCACAATAGCAAAGACATGAAATCACCCTAAATGCCAATCAATGGTAGACTGGATAAAGAAAATATGGTACATATGCACCATGGAATACTATGCAGCCATAAAAAAGAATGAGATCACGTCCTTCTCAGGGACATGGATGGAGCTGGAGGCCATCCTTAGGAAACTAACACAGGAAAAGAAAACTAAATACTGCATGTTCTCACTTATAAGTATGAGCTAAATGATGAGAACACAGGGACACAAAGAGGGGAACAACAGACACAGGGGCCTACTTGAGGGTGGAGGGTGAGAGGAGGGAGAGGAGCAGAAAGAAAAAAACAACTGTTGGGTACTAGGTTGTGACACAAATTTACCTATTTAACAAAGCTGCATATATACCCGTGAACCTAAAATAAAAGTTAAAAAACACACAAAAAAATCAGATTAATTTACTTTTAGCTGCTTCCTGAATATATTCTTTTCTTGCTACTCACTACAAGAAATATAGACAAAATTGTAGAAATAGAGTAAAAAAGAAAGAGTTTGCAAATTCCAAGTGAGTTTTAACGAAGGACAATGACTTGTGTGTGGAGAAGCCTCTTAGCAGTAGAAAAAGACAAATTCCAGTCCCATCTTTCCCCACATGGAGACTGGAATGTGTCTCCAAGTTACCCAGCCCTGGACCGCGGATAGGGGCTCCCCAGATCTGTACCTGTTAGGTCCAAACCTGAGAGCCGAGGCAGGGATTGGGGCTCAAGGAGGTGACAATAAAAATTGCTAGAGTTGAGAAGAATGTGGGAAAAGAGAGGGCCTGAGAAACAGGCAGCTAAGGAGAGGTAGGGTGTCAGCAGGCATACACATAATTCCCATGGTCATGGGGCAACACCACACATCTTGGCACATGAGTAGGAGAGAAAGGAGGAACCAGGAAGCTGAGTGGGTCAGAAACATGGGATTTGAATGGAGAGGACAGAAGAGACAAGGTGTGGCAGCAGCATTTCCAAAGTCTGTGGGAGGTCGGGTGTGGGGGATTAAGGTGGCCTCTGTGCCTACTGAGAGTGGATCAGAATTTATTTGATTTTATACTTTGAGTTGGAGAAATTAGGTACTCCTGGAGTTTTTCTATATCCCTTCCTTTATCTCCATTATTTCTTATTCACCTGCTTTAAACGTGTTTCTGCTTCATTTCAAGTTGGAATCAACTTTTTAAGTTCAGACTTAGGTTTTAGAGGTGAATATTTGACAAACCAACACCCTGATATCCAAACATTAAAAAGAACTTAAAAATTAATGATGATATCTGTTTTTCTGAACATCTGAAAAAGAAAGCCCAATTATTCTTTATTATAATTAACTTTATTATAATTAACTTTAATCCATACTAAATGAGCTTTAAGAAAACAGACTTTTCTTGCCTCAGTTCAATTTCATTTTTCAGTCTTAATGATTTGAGGTAGCTCCTGCTAATTTTTGTTAGCCATGCACAAATGCAAATGGTAATGAGGCTTTTGTGTATGTGTGTGAAATTCAAAATCCATCCCTACTCTATTAACTCTGTAAAGAAAGCTACACCGTAGGAGATCATAGTAGTCTGAACAAAAGGGCTTCTATTGTACAAAACCAATTTCCATGTAATCAAGTTGGGCGACAGAGTGTTTGCTCTTGAATGATATTTGTGCAGTGTTAGAGATGTCTGACCTGTGCTCTGTGCCCGGGAGTTCTATCACTTTGCCGGGTGGAAAGGTCAAAGGAAAGGAATGTCTCCTGAGTGTCGGAGCTGAAATTGTGAAGCTTCACAATGGGCTCGCTCTGTGGCCACCTCAATTATTACTTTTGTCAACTAAAATCTGGCAAAGCATGGGCATCTTTTAACTGATTTGGTTAGGAAACAGCAAGAGATTTCTGTAACGAAAAAAGTATCTCATTTGGAATTAGGACTCTTCTTTTTCTTAATGTGTGAAGTTTTATTAAAGTTCTAGTTATCAGTTAATGCATTTTTCCTTGTGCATCTAACTGCAGTGCCAGGTACACAGTAGGGACTCAGTAAGTATGCATTTTTATTAAAGAATGAATGAGTAACAAATGAACCAAATGTCTCTTAAGCAACAGATGCAATATTGTATGACTTAATCATACCAGTCTAGGAAGCCTGACATATTTTGATCTAAAAACATTTATATTCTATAATTTTCTTGTAATGTAAAAATTAACACATAGTCTTCTTCCGTGGATGTGATATAAAGTTACTTTTTGTTTTTGAGTAGATGTCTTTGTAAGACTGGAAATACCATTTTGCAATGTAGGCAGCCATTAGATGATGTTACACCCTTAACGGCATTTTAGCTCAGTGAAGAACCCCAGTGTCCTGCAAGACCCCTCCACGTGGTTCTGCAGTGAAACCGCTGAAGGCTCCAAGCAGCAACCTGATTGTCACAAAAGCAGCAAACAAAAGCTGTCACGGTTTTGCCCCAGAATCAAATAGGAGAGCCAAGTGCTACTTTTAAGAAGCAGCACCACACTGGCATGCTGCGGGGTTCTGCCTTGTAAATCGATGCTGATACAATTCTACAAGTCTGTAATCAGTTTGAGATTATGCTCTGGTGTGTTCTACAGCAGACGGCTTGCAATTTTCACTTTAGTTTTCTAGTAAAACAGAAGATGATTGGGCAAGTTACCCTGCAGTATACTTGTTAGTGGCTTTAAAAACGGCATTAACTTTTGTTCATTTGGTTGCTACAAAACTGAAAAAGGCTCTGTGAGACTCTGACTTTTTCCTACCACATCGTATTTTATAAGTATGTCCCTATTTCCAGCCCCAGATCACATGTTCCTCCAGAGAAGAGTCTGTTCAGGTATTAGATGTCTTTATATCCCTAGGGCCTAGTGCAATGTCTACATATTTTTTTCAGAATGAAGTAATAGAAACATATTTTTTTAAGTTAAAGAAGAAAAAAATTGAGCATCTTTACTGTTAACTCAAAAATGCATTATCTAATATTATTGGTTTGCACCATGTCCATAACCTTAAACTAACTAGGTATGAACACCTATAGACAAACTCTTCTGCAGTGAGACCAGACCAAATATACAGGTTAAGTGCATACCAGTTTATATGATCAATCCAGTTGGCACTGACATTATTGTAACGTGACAGGTGATGTTTTGTCCAAACTGGTGTAATTCTTACAATGTTTAACAGTGTTTCCACTTGCCAGTTTGGGTCTTCCAATTTTGAGTATATTATTATTGACAGTTATTCTCAATTATTTGAACCCTCATCGTTGTCTTGGTTATTATTCCTGTAATGGTGAATGGGAATTTAAATCACTATTTGTTTTGATATGCTGGTTTAATAGATCACCTCAAAATATAATATTTATTTAAAAATACCAGATGTGGAAAATTCTCAATTGCATGTTTACTTCTATACCTGCTATAAATTACGTATATAAAGTTGGTCTATCCGAGTCACAACATAAATATGGTGCTCATGACCATTGCAGGGTGTTCTGAATTTCTCAATGCCATACCACCCTGTCAGACTTCAACACTCTTGAGAGTTTTCTCTCTAAAACCTTTGCATAATTGTATTTATGTGTCAACCCTTGGTTATAAGAAGTCATTCGGGTGATGCAGAATTTTAAATATTTTCCAGGATTTGCAAAACCAGCAATTATCCCTCTCATCCTTCGTGCCCCCAGGTTTGAGAAACACTGCAGTGAATGTACTCCAAGTGAGTGACTGAATGCAAAGCCATTAATGTGGCCTGATTTAGAATATTATTTATTTTATTTATTTATTTATTGAGACAGAGTCTCACTCTGTCAACAAGGCTGGAGTGCAGTGGCATGATCTCAGCTCACCGTAACCTCCGCCTCCCGGGTTCAAGCAATTCTCCTGCCTCAGTCTCCCTAGCAGCTGGGATTACAGGTGCCTACCACCGCACCCGGCTAATTTTTTGTATTTTTGGTAGAGACGGGGTTTCACCATGTTGGCCAGGCTGGTCTCGAACTCCTGACCTCAAGTGATCCACCTGCCTCGGTCTCCCAAAGTGCCGGGATTACAGGCATGAGCCACCAAGCCCGGCCTAGAATATTATTTAAATATAAGCCAGCATACATCCTTGTGTGCTTGACTTATTTACGTTTTGCTATTTTTTTTTGATTTGATGGAAATAATAAAGTTGGATTTCTTTAACAACTTAATATTTCTTTGGCAGATTTCTGAAAAATACTACAAGTATTTGCCTGTAGTAAGCTTTGGGAGAACTTTAAGTTTCCTAACTACTCCTCCAAGGGTATCATGTCACCCCCAACAAAATTCTCCCAGGACTTAAGAGATTCCTAAAATTAAGAACTATTGAAATTGCTTTAACTCTTTAGTAATACTGCATTTTAACTCCAGTGGCATAAAAAAACACAAAATCTAAAAATATAATTGCAAGTCTTCAGGGTTTACATACCAGGAACAGAACCTGCAGTCTCGTACCTGGATACCTACCTTTTAGAAAATAATGACAGCAAACCACCATGGCATACGTATACCTATGTAACAAACCTGCACATGCTGCACATGTATGCCGGAACTTAAAGTAAAATCAAATAAAATAATTAAATTTAAAAAGTACCAAAAAATAAAGAAGAGAATTAGGCACTACAAGAACTGAATGTGAGGCTAAGGAGAAACAGATGTAAGCTAACGCTAAATGCTATTTTATCTCTTCTTTTTCCACCATAAGCATTTAATTATTTCTTAGCTTATTTAATTTTTAGGAGCTTTTAATAAAACAGTAATGCCAACAACATTAACTTACATTTATATATTTAGAGGTAAATACAATTCCAGGGTATACTTTTTACGTACCTCATCTCATTTGATTCTCATCAAACCTGTCTTCATTGAGAGTTACTATTTCCATTTGAAATCATGAATTCCCATTTGAATTATGGAATTATGAAATTGTGAAGAGTTTAGGCTCAGAAAGGACTCTGACTTACCCAAGACCTCTCAGTGAAGCAGAGATGGAGTGGAATGCAGACCATCCCATGAGCCAAATAGATTTCCTCAGTGCTCAGAGCCTGGCCATCTTCAACACTTGGGTACCTGGAAGTCTTTAGCAACTCGGAGTAGTCTGCCAGCTTTTAAATTCTATCTTTAAGCTGCAGCTGGCATATTGCTTTGGAAAGTTGTGATAAACTGATCTCTCTTAAGAACCTAATTCTAATGCATGAAATTGTGGGCATAAATTTGATAACTGTGGTCACATTCTAAAGACTAAATTTTTAGCATCTTAAGGGAACTATGATCAATTCCATGAAGTTTGGCTTAAATGTTTTTAAACGATGAGTTCAATATGCAAATGTTTACAGGCATGCCACTCTAAAAACCTAATGGAGAGAAAATGACACAAAACAAGTAAACTAGGAATTGTTTAATTGCATTTTAAAAAGTGGATTTTTTACTTTATAAAAAGGTCCTCAGACCCCCTTGATGTGCTCAGCTCTCCCAGTGCATTTAAATGTTTGATTGCGGATCATTAACCACTTGGTTAAATGGCTGGGGAAAAAAAAAGAGGAAAAATTGCCAAAGGTTTGGGAATCAATACTAATTACAAAACAATCAAAAAGGTTGATAAAGTGTTTCTGAATTTTAAGTGTAAATTTAAAATTTAATGGAGAAAGTTCATTTAAATCACCCCAATTTTACTTATATACAATAATTTTGTGAAAGACACCTTTAGTAACCTAAGATTATTTGTTACTTAAATTACTAATGTGCTTCATTCATTCATTCATTCATTCATTCAGTGCATATTTACTGAGTGCCTAGTGTGTTCCAGGCATCATGCAAAGCAATGGTGAGTGCAGTCTCTGACCTCTTAGATTGTGTGCTGTAGTGTTTATTAATTTTGTTTTGAAGTTTTATGGGACTAGTAGATGTAAAGTGGCAATGAATAAGAAAGTTCTCTTTTTAAAAACTTACTCAGGACTGGGTGTGGTGGCTCAAGCCTGTAGTCCTAGCACTTTAGGAGGCCGAGGTAGGTGAATCATCTGAGGTCACAGGAGTTCGAGACCAGCCTGGCCAAGATAATGAAACCCTGTTTCTACTAAAAATACAAAAAATTAGCCAGGCGTGGTCGCATACCTGTAGTCCCAGTACTAGGGAGGCTGAGGCAGGAGAATCGCTTGAACCTGGGAGGCAGATGTTGCAGTCAGCCGAGATTGCACCACTGCACTCCAGCCTGGAGGACAGAGTGAGACTCCGTCTCAAAAACAAACCAACAAACAACAATGACAACAAAAAAACTTAGTTCCTTGTAGTCATATCTTTGCATTTTGTAGTGTATCTTCTTTACACACTTTCTAAAATACATTATTATAATGAATGATTATTATTTTATGGATTATTTGTAAAAGATAAAGGGAAAAGCTTTTCTTAGTTTGGTTCTTGGCATATTTATATGGATGTTTTGAGGCTACAGAAATGGCAATTATCATAAATATTCCAGCTGGCACATTTTATCAGCACGAGCTCATATAACGTAGATGAATCAACCTGGCATTTTTTCTTTTACTGTTCGGTCACCATAAGAATTGGTTCTATTACCGGTTGGTATTATGATCTTAATTTCCTTTGGTAAGCTTGAGTGACTTAATCTCATCAATGAATTATGAGCTGGAGATATATTTCAAAATTTTAAAATCCCATAATTTTTGTGAAGATTTCTCTCCCTTGTGAATTTAATGAAAGAAAGTCATCTACTAGTACTTCACATAGATTTACTCACTCATGTGAAAGTGTTACAACTGCAGACTCTGTTTATATAAGCTATCCATAGGAACTGATTTTAATTCATTTACTTTTACCACGATTATAACTTTTAGGTGAGCAAATATTAGACTTTATTAATCCCACCTGTGTTTCCTGCTGGGTAATAATATGTATTGGCACATGTATTTAAGATTCTTCAGGCTTTGAACAAAAATGTTGCCATGGGAACCTGATTTCACAGCCCATAGTCCTTTGCAGAACTACACCTGCCTTATGGTAGAGGTTTCCATGGCAACATTTTTGTTCAAGGAACATAGAACTTGAAGAATATGCTACGAATCTCTTTTAAATATGTGTGTTGAGAGTTGTGGTATTACTATAGTTAATGGGCATTTTAGAAAGACAGGTGGCCCCTTGGTGGGCCTTGCAGTGAAGAGCTTTCTATTGAGTTTGGTAGTCACAATGCATTGAATTAGGAAATTAGAGCAATTTTTAGCCTCTTTTCCTTCTCTCCGTCCTCTCCTCATTTGACCCTAGAGTGTGGTGAAGTAACCCTCAATGGTCAGCATTTCCAGAATAACTATTTGTGATCATGCAAAACTGTGAGAAAAAGACGTGTCACAATGTCTGGCCAAGCTCAGCAGGCTCTCTTTAAAAGGGCAGCATCAATCCTGGGAGCCTCTAATGCTACAGAATATTCTACTAATGGTTCTTCAACCTCCTCCTATATACTTTACTCCTCGGAAGAGCACCAGATCCAATAACAAAGCATGACGAGGATGAGGTGAGAATTCGTTTTCATATTTCTGATCTGGTGTCTTGTCTCTCTATTATATTAACTTTCAGCATTAAAAAGTTGATAATTCTTAAATGAAAGTGGCCCAGGTTCTTCCTTTGATCATCATTCATGTGTGTCATATTACATTTGTAAGTAAAGCCATGTGGGATGAGTGTGCTGTTGCCCTGCAAGAGATCATCTAGGGTCACCACTATGGTGTTATTATGGTCCTATCCACTGTTATATGTATCCTCATCCGTCAGGACCGTGCTCTTGTTGTTGCAGGTATGCTGGCATGTCGCTGTTCCTGGCAGGTCTCAAAACATGCAGCAGTGGGTTTCGCAGCAGCCTCAGAGGCTGCTCACGTCCTACAGAGGAGCTGAATGGGCACTATTATGAATGCCAATCATCCTACACCCGCAAGGATATCAAAGGGACTTTTAGAGACCACAGGGCTGCTGTCACAGAAACCCTAATCAGATCATCTTCCTTGATCAGGGAAGGGAATATAGGTAAATGAGTTAGGTTAAAGGAATTAGAACAAGTAAATGCATTCAGAATACATTTATGACAAATTAGCTCAGAGTGCAAATAGAGATTGCTTTGTCTGATTGAGTAGAAGCATAAGTTAGAAGCCTGTGAGGTCAGGCTTCTGCCAGCTTAAGGCCTTGGAAAGTTAAATACAGGAAGGTGCGAAAAACTTGTGCCTTGCACACACATATACACAGAAAGAGGAAGGAAGGAAGGAAGGAAGAAAGGAAGGAAGGAAAAACGGAAGGGAACAAGGAAGGAATAATAAATATAGGCATAGTGAAATGATAAACTCAGTAAGTCAACTGAGAAAAATGTCACTACAAGGGATGGGCAAAAAAAAATATCACAGGTGAATTTCAATGAGGGGAAAGTACAAGCAATAGAGCAGAACCTGTACTGGACCAGGAGTCAGACAATCTTGGTCTTACACCTCATCTAACCTCAGTTGCTTTTCTAAATTAAATAGTGGAGCCCGAGCCAAGATTTTGAAACTCAGTGTTCTGTGAATGCATCTGTCTATGCAGTGGCGAAGGCTCTCGGGAAGGGTTCTTGTCTCTGGAACAGCTATTTCTACTAGAACAACTCTGCTTTTATATTATGAGCACTCTAATAAGCTTGTATTAGAAGAAAATGCTTCCCGAATTATAGGAAGTTTTGAAACTAACAGAATTGCTGATTTCCTAAATTCTGCCTGACCCAACATGACATTCTATACCCCTGTCTCTGCTAACCTTATAAAATGATGGATTTTAACCATTGTTTAAGTATAGTTATGAGGGTGTTAAACTCATGATCATTGCTCAATTAATATTTCTTGTGTTGAACTGAATTAAAATGGACCATACGAATTCTTTTCCTAAAATGGCAAAGAAATGCTCCATGTGAATAATCAGGAAGGCTGGTAACCCAAAATAAACCTTGGCCCTGCTCTTGCAAAAAAAGCAGGTGTGATGGTTAATACTGAATGTCAACTGGATTGGATTGAAGGATGCAAAGTATTGTTCCTGGGTGTGTCTGTGAGGGTGTTGTCAAAGGAGATTAATTAACATTTGAGTCAGTGGGCTGGGAAAGGCAGACCCACCCTCAATCTGGGTGGGCACAATCTAATCAGCTGCCAGTGCAGCCAGAATAAAAGCAGGCAGAAGAATGTGGAGAGACTAGACTGGTTTAACTCCTGAACCTACTACATCATCCTCCCGTGCTGGATGCTTCCTGCCCTCAAACATTGAACTCCAAGTTCTTCAGCTTTCGGACTCAAACTGGCTTCCTTGCTCTCAGCTTGCAAACAGCCTATTATAGGACCTCACCTTGTGATGGTGTGAGTTAATACTCCTTAATAAACTCCCTTTTATATATACATCTGTCCTATTAGTTCTGCCCCTCTGGAGAACACTGACTAACGTGGCAGAGTTTGGCCACACCTGGGAGATTTTGTGCAATTTGGGCCACTGAAGTTCAAAGGAAGATAACAGCCTTAAAGCCCAGGGAAGCTGAAAACAGAAAGGCACTATAAAAGGAGCCAGAACGCTCAAGTGAATAGGAGCTGGCCAGGCATCCCAGAAGAGGAGAGATGAAACCATTAGGGCTTTACCCCTTCAATATGGAGTCTCAAGGAGCTACGATCAAAGTCTAAAACCAACAAGGAACATGAATATAGTGAACACACATTTGTTCATCTAATCCTGGAATGTTATTACAAGGGAACCAACTCTACTTGCAACTTCAGAGAGGTAAGTTTAGGCCAAATGGAAGTCCTGTTTAACATAGGAAGTAGTTGCTAATATGGTTAATTACTCTCAGCGTTCGAATAAACTGGATATTTAAAACTCAAGCCAGTGCAGCAAATGTAGTCCGGTGATAGGGCCCCCTGCCCCCAGCTGTTTTCTGTGTGTGACCTGGCAACTGTGCCTGAGAATGCGAGGAGAAACTCTGGGGCTCATAGGCTCTGCCCCCTGGATAGAGGGTCGTCCTACGCTAAGTTAGACCAGTGGTCCTCTCCTAATTCACAAACAATGGGCTTCATGCATGGCGTAGTCTCAGTTTCAGTGCCTGACTTCACAATTCAACCTACTAAGGGGAGAGGCAAATTTTCTCAGGATTTTTTTCTGAAATGACTGCTTATTTTTGCTAAAATCTGGTAGATAATAATTTGGCACCAAAGTTTGTGTGCATGTATACACATACATGAATATATATGCATATACATGAATATTACATGTGTTTATGTAGTATGTGCATGTGTGCATGCATGCACATTTAGATCAATAGGGCAGCATTTCCCAGTGGTCTACCAAGAAGAGCCCTATGATTTCCGGGTGTTCTCCAGGTGGGTAGACATAGAGATGGCAACACTTCAGGTCAAGGCAGCCATGTGAATTCATACTCACAGTTGCAAAACTGCCTGTGTGGTTTCCATTCTGAGGAACTGCAGATGGTTCTACACAGGCAGCTGGAACTTTGGGTGAAGATGGGCTGTGCCAGGAAGGGGAGTTGAAACATAATAAGGTTGGTGATCTAAATAGATGCCAGATAATCCGGGTCCTGGGATGCTCTATTATACATGTGTTCATTATTTCATAGGTAATGGGACACGATTGAAGACTTTCAAGCATGAGAAAAGCATGATAAATCTGTGTGTGAGGATGCTCACTCCAGATGCTGGGTGGAAAGTGGATTCGTTGCAAGAGTGAGGCCAAAGAGATCTCTGGGGTTAGAAGTGATTTGTTAATATCGGAAAGAAAAAAAAAAATTAGGGCCTGAATTTACAACAGTGGCAATAGAATTGGAGAGAAAGGATAGGAGATATTTTGGACTATTTTTATCTTCTACTCCCTCCCAATAAGCTTTTTCTTTCTTTTTTCCTTTAAAGTGAATCTTACTCTGTTGCCCAGTTTGGAGTGTAGTGGTGCAATCTTGGCTCACTGCAACCTCCACTTCCCGGGTTGAAGCAATTTTCATGCCTCAGCCTCCTTAGTAGCTGGGATTACAGGTGTGTGCCACTAGGCCCAGCTCATTTTTGTATTTTTAGTAGAGATGGAGTTTCACCATGTTAGGCTGGTCTCGAACTCCCGACCTCAAGTGATCCGCCTGCCTCAGCGTCCCAAAGTGCTGGGATTACAGGCATGAGCCACCATGCCCAGCCCCCCAAATAAGCTCTTTTAATTTGCACTTCTTTTTGTCATAAGCAGAGGATGTTGCTAATAAGAGACAGGCAGATTGGGGGACTTTGTTTATTTGTTTTCTACCTGCTTTCATCTGTTCCCCTTTTACTACTTGTAACATTAGTCTTCTAGATAAGGGAAAAGAAACAAAGGAAAAAAATTATTCTATTTGCTTAATAGCAAAATAACTAATAGGTTATGAATGAGCTGCATTTATTTTTTCTTCATTAATACAGGATTTTCTGCAATGAATTTTGTCAGGAAGATCTAATTAAACCAGACTAGCAGTCACTGGGAATAATAACAAGAAATATGTTAAATAGATTCTTGCTAGGCAATTTTTCCACGCTATTGTTACCTCTTATAACCTTTACAAAGCACTTTCCCAATGGAATATACAGTCTACGTACCAAGGAATTATTCAAGTACGAAGTTACATACATCTTACAAACATAAAAGCTTTAGCCCCTGGCACATGTAAGAGGAACAGAGGTTCCTGTCGAAATGTAGAAAATGTTCACTTTTGGTCTGGTGTGAAGATAAAGTTAAAAATATCCAGATCTGATTGCATACCTAGTCTTGAAATAAACCGTAAGTCACAAAAGTCAAAGGTGAATGCAAATTGTTTTTATCTTAAGAATAAAACAAAAAAAGATATTTATTATGGAATAAAACTATCAAAGCTCCAAATCCATTAAAAAGGTCGCATTGGGAAGCTAGAACTTCTTTTCCTGTTTGTACCACCACACTTATTAACTGAAAAATTTTCGTGGTATATTGGAGCATATGTGAATGGTGAGGAATAGAAAAAAGACTTTCCACCCCAAACCTGCTCAAGTTATTAGCATTCCCTCTGCTCCTGCTTTTCTCTTTTTCTCCCAACATAACGTCTCACGGCTTAAGATGAAAAGACTTATTGGATTCTCTGTTGTCAATTGGACAAGTCCTCTCTGGGGTCCTTTCTGTCAAGATCCTCGGATTCCATTTGAATTTAAAACAGACCCGTAGGCTTGGGAAACGTGGCAGCCCTGTGTTCAGGGAAACAGAGAAAGAGTTATTTTTAAAATATCTTACAAGATCTTCATTCCCAAGGCAAGTTAGGGGAAAACTGGTGGATGTTTCAGAGTGTTTGTTATCAACTAACTACATGCTGAAGATCCAGAAAGGACGTGATCACTTAGGACAGCAATTATTGAATGTGTACACTGAATTTCTCAGCTGAATTTTTTTTTTTTAAATTTAATGGACCAAGTCATTTAAGGCATCATGCATTATGTAGCTCAATGACATTTTGACTGTCGGAGCAAGACTTTTGATTTGGTAGAATATCTGGCTGTGTCTTCCTTTATTTCAAAGAACTACGATTTTAATCTCTTTTTGTTAAAATCTAAAAGAAATGATCTCACACCACATTTTTCAAGAAGTTACTCTTTTTTTTTTTTTTTTTTTTTTTTTTTAGTTTTAGTGGCATCTCAATTGCCAAATCAGTAGGCTAATATTAAAATATTTTAAATTGTGTGATATGGTAGAAAAAGCAAGGAAGAGAAAATAATTCAGGCATAAAAAAGGAAGAAAAATATAATACATAGGATGAAAGCAATCGTTGTTAATAAATGCCTGTGGGACTTATTAAAAAAAAATTAGGTATAAAGATTACTTTCAATTGTAAGAATTTTTGCCCTTTCTTAAGAGTGTGCGTATTTCTTTTTTTAATTTAATGCTACCCAAGTTATCTTTTAAGATTATTAGGGACAGGCATGAGTGTTCATATTTAATTTTACTCATATTGTTATCTAAACTGATATTTGTTTCCTTTTATTGACAGAGCTATAAAAAATAAAAACGATGTGAATGTCCTTGTCTTTTTATGTGTACTTAACTCCAATTGATTTTACTGACAAGAGTGCATTTAGGAGAATTCCCACAATATTCTACCCACAAAACTAACCCTGCAATCTGTCTAGTCTCCTGATGGTCCACCCCATTCATTAACTTGATTCTTTCTAGACTACCATCGACTGTGCACCCCGCTCTGCTTAAATGTCCTTTCCTTCCTCCTCTCTAGAGAAGTCACACCTCATTCCAGACCTCGATCACTAGGCTCTCTGATGACTCTACTTACTTTTGTATTTCATCTATTGCATCGTTAATACTTTTCACGACTGTCCGGGCGCGGTGGCTCACGCCTGTAATCCCAGCACTTTGGGAGGCCGAGGTGGGCGGATCATGAGGTCTGGAGATTAAGACCACGGTGAAACCCCGTCTCTACTAAAAGTACAAAAAACTAGCCGCGCGAGGTGGCAGGCGCCTGTAGTCCCAGCTACTGGGGAGGCTGAGGCAGGAGAATGGCGTGAACCTGGGAGGCGGAGCTTGCAGTGAGCGGAGATAGCGCCACTGCACTCCAGCCTGGGCCACAGAGCGAGACTCCGTCTCAAAAAAAAAAACAAAACAGGAAAAAACCTTTTCACTACCTAATTACTTTATCACATCAATATTTGCTGCTTCCTCCTCTAGAGTGTAAGTTCCTATGGCCAGGAATACTGTCTTCTATCACTTCTGTACTACAATACACACTAAGCATTAAACCCAAGGCTCCCAAATCCTATTTTGTAAAAGAATTTTCCCCAGAATAAAAGAAAAAATGATAAGAATGTTGTGAGCTAGTCACTAAGCTCAACTTGTCTGATAATTTTTGTTCTCAGATAATGTTCTCTTGAATTTTTGGTGCTATAATTTCCTTTATGGAAATAAAATTACAGTGGTTTTAAATAGCAGATTTGTTGTTTTACTTTTCTTAATAAAGTAGCAACTCAATACCAGTCCCTCAAATCTTTTGAAACTGAAATCCCAGTGCCTGTGAACCACTGGTTGACAATTCATCCCCAGCAGGCCATGATAACTGTCCCCTCTGGAGACCTCCTGTAACTTTGTAGAACTCATTGACCATTCAGTGAGGCTGTGTGGCTCTTTATGCTCTTACCTATTTGCCTGTACCTGCAGCTAATTTAGAGCCCCATTTTATACTTATTTCTTCTTCTTTGTGGCACCTATTTATGATTACAATGTTGACAGCAAATCTCAAAAATATGCTTGTTGAAAAACTGAGTATTCAGAATTATTCCAAATTTGGGGAGCTAAAAGAAATCATGGATTTGGATGGATTAGTTTATATTAAGGGAACTAAGATTGTGTATTTCAGACAGTAAAAATAGCCAAATTATGATAAACTCTAAATCATACGTTAGACTGTGTTTATGGAAAGGTATCAAAAAACACATTGATTTGACAAGCCCTTTGTAATATCCTTCTATAAATGCTTAAGGAAACAGAGAAGAGTATTTTTTGCAGGACAGTATCATTTTCTGGTGAATTCTGTGACTGTAAAACGTTGTTGTGGTTCCAATGCAGAGTTCTTTTTATTCCTTATTAGGCGTATAAAATAGTACTTTTTTTCCTGTATATGTAAACATCATTTTAACAGAATTTTTTCAATCAAGAAATACTTTTCTGTTTTCTTCAATTTGTGTCTAGCTATCAGTACCATTCTTACAAATATTCTTAGTCCATGGAACATATTTTCTGCTGAGCACTGTGAAATTTAATTCAGAAGTAGTGCTTTATTGATGCTTCGTTTTTGTGACCTTTCCAGTCCTGTGTTGGTGACATATTGGTCCTCTGTCTCCAGTGCTTTGTGAATCTAATAGATAGGATGGAATGGGTCAGATAATGAAAGTCCCTGGTACATTAACTTTCAATTTCATGAATGTCTGAATATTGCAGAGAAGATGAATAGCAAGACTTCCTTTGCGTTTACATTTTAACATTTATAAGCTAGTTAAATTTCCCTTGTATTATCAGCAGCATAGTTCTAGTCTACAACATTAACACACACATTTATATTTTTGAGCAGTGGCATAAGAGTTTAAAATAATTTATAAACCACAGAGCAGGCAACTTACAAATGCATGCTACTAAAAGAGATGAATAAATAGGGGTTTCATCTCATATGAGTTATAGCTTATGAAGTATACACTGAAAAGCCTCCTTTATTTCTCTTTGTGTTGCCAACATAAGAGGGGAGTTGGGGTACGTAGTCAGTCATATGACTGATCTGTCATTAGGTAGTTACAATCATCCCCAAAAGCAGTGTTATTGTTTTGAAGAAGCATTCATCTTCTCTGAAGACATTATACCAAGTGTAGCCATTTGAAAGAATCTGTTGAAATAGACTAGTCTTTGGATGAGGCTTAAAAGCACCGGAGTGATAAGAAACACAGGAAGAGCCTGAATGATTAGGCGAGGACAAGGATGAGAAGGCACACAGCTGTTCAATTGTTGGGGTTCGGACACTGATATGTGCACTCATTTGTATTCCCTTGGGTTGTTTTATAGGCATTGCATCATCTGTTCTTGCCCTAGTCCAGTCTTACCACTGTATTTATAGCAACCATTCTTATGAAATATGGCCAGACTTAGACAATACGGTTTGGCCTTTCGGATTGTGCTTGATATTCTAGCTGTATTTGAACACTTGCCCTATCTCGTCATGGTAGGAGAGCTGCTTTTGAGACCTTAGATTATGCCCTAAATGAGAAATGTAGTCATTGGCTTGATTCAGTGGGAAATGGGAAACTGTGACATGGAAACTCCACCTAATCTGGACTCCATAAGTATGTGATTAAATGTAAATAGTACAATATGCTTCTATCTTTTGACACAGAAATGAAAAATGAGGCTGGGTATGGTGGCTCACAGCTGTAATCCCAGTACTTTGGGAGGCCGAGGTAGGTGGATCACTTCAGGTCAGGAGTTCGAGACGAGCCTGGCCAACATGGCGAAACCCTGTCTCTACTAAAAAATACAAAAATTAGCCAGGTATGGTGGCAGGTACCTGTAATCCCAGCTGCTTGGGAAGCTGAGGCAGGAGAATGACTTGAACCTGGGAGGTGGAGTTTGCAGTGAGCCGAGATCACACCACTGCACTCGAGCCTGGGTAACAAAGAGAGACTCCACCTTAAAAAAAAAAAAAAAAAAAAGGCTGTATATGAGGTTGTGCAGTGGCTGTTGTGTTTGGACCAGTTCCATCAACTGGTTTCTTTGAGAAGTTGTGAGCCTCTGGCTCCAGTTCCAGGCTCTTCCATAGTGACATCTGCCTCCTCAAAGGGGGCATCAGTTTTCCTCAGCTGCTGTTTAATTTAAACAATTACGGAGGAGCCTTTCTCTCCAGCTCATCTTACTTTGCTCCATGAATGCAGCCTCCAGTCATGATGATCTATGCCTTTACCCTCTTTAGAGCAGCGAAATGGCCTCAGTCATCTATTACAGAGGTCACTATTGGCAGAGGCTTAGTGGCTTGGCTTTGCATTTTCCTCCCATGCCATTTCTGTTTACCCTGAGGGCCACTCCTCGACTTCCCAACTTTCCCCTCTTCTGCCCCATACCACAAGCAGCTGAGCCAACAGCCCCCACATTACTTGGATTCGGGCAGGTTGGACCAATGAACGCAGGAGGGAGACTGGGGAGAAGGAAGGAGAAACTGAGGTATTTCTTCCCCTCCCCTTGTCTTGGGCAGCACCTCCAGAAGGAGCTGCATCACCTCCTTGTCTCCAGCTCTCTCTAGATAGGGCCTCTAAGATACCAGATTTTCCTTCATGACTGAGGCTTTTGGTCCCCATCACCCCACACCTGCCTTCTGCCCCTCACTTCTAAGCTGTGCTTACATGCACGTTCAATTACTGTTCACATTAGGCATCTCACCTCTTGATTACTGTGTGAACAAGGCTTGGCACCAGCTTCACGCTTTTTAAATACAAAGAGTGGTTTCTATTTCCCTAGTTAGAGCCTAATATATCCATTCACTGTAACTACTTCCGTGTACATCCCACCTCCCAACCCCACTATTCTCAAGGCAGACTGAACCCAGAATTTCTCATTAAGCTGATTCCTTTAGCCACATAGGCTCATCAATGAGTCTATGCCTCCTTTTTCATTGGTTAGTATGCAGATTCAGAAAGATTACTCTTCCAAATTCTGTTTAGTGCAGATGGCCAGAAATTACCTGTCTGCTTATGGACTTTTAGAGTACTTTGTACTTACATTAAGACATATGCCAATTCTGCTTTAAATCCATTATAGATGCTCCTTGACTCATGAAGGAGTTAATGTCCCAATTAACTCATCATAAGCTGAAAATATAAGTTGAAAATGCACTTAATATGCTTAACCTACAAACATTACAGCTTATCCTGGCCTACCTTAAACATGCTCAGAACACGTTAGCCTACAGTTGTGAAAAATCATCTAATACAAAACCTATTTTATAATAAAGTATTGAATATGTCATATAATTGATTGAATACTATACTGAAAGTGACAAAAATAATGGTTGTATGGGCACTTTTACTTTCTACTGAATGCAAATTACTTTTGTACCACAGTAAAGTTGAAAAAGCATTAAGTCTGAACCAATGTAAATTAGGGACCACCTGCATTTAAAAACACGTCTTCTCAACCTTACTAAATTATAAGCTCTTCAAACTCAGTCATTGTATCTTCTCTGTCTATCTCCCTCATGACTCTAGCCCAACTTCAGGTACGTTTTAAGTGCTCAAAAATATTTGACAAATGAATGAATGGCAATTCAAACTAAAAATGAAGTTTATATAAAAATTCTCCTCTGTCAATAATGATAGATATTTTGCTCATTGCTGGGAAGAATCCAAAAGGAAAACAGAAGGGATTTGTTTCTCTAAAACACTTGAGAGAATTGGACTACATATATAAAAAGCATATACCACGAACAATATGCTGGTAGACATGTTGAGAATTTCAATATGCTCTTCCTAGAGATAGACTCACATTTGAGTTATCAAGAGTATTGACTCGATAATTATTTTCTTGTATTGTGGTGGTGAATTTGTTTCTTATTATTTAAGTGGATACTGTTGGTTGTTGGTGGTCCACTCAGTGTCTGCTCCCCTCTTCCTCCTTCCTAAGTTCCTCCTTCTCAAAGCTTCTTAACCCAGAAGAATCTGGGATATGATGACATTCTCCTCAGCTAAGGACTGGGCACATGCTAGTCCAGACCAATCTGGAAAGTCCTGTTCTCCTTACGTCTAGGTTATCTAAATGGTTCAGATAACTCCGACATAAGCCAATCCACTCATGGCACTCCTCTGGCCAAGCTGGACAGAAAGTAGCTTAAGAAAGGGCATATGACCTCATTTAGATCAGTGACACATAAGAGGAGAAATCTAAAGGCTTCTGAGGAAACTGTTGGAACAAAATGTTCTGTCCCCTTCTGCACCGTGTGGTTTGCAGATATGAAGGTTAGACCTGCAGCAACCATCTTTGCTTCCACGATGGCAGCTGACGTTAGGATAGAGCTGATTCTGTGGAAGTCAGAGCAGAGAGACAGAAGTTAACTGGGTCCTTGGAAATACCTTGGAGTGTCTGACTCACTTAAATACCATGGAGTATCTGTCTCTTATATTTTGATGAGTACTACTCCTGCTTCTAGGCTTCCCTGTATTATGAGTCAAACTCTTTGAGTAGGGTTTTCTTTCAAAGCACTTTAAAGCATTTAAACTGTAATGCCACTCTGAGAACTAAAATACTTGACTCAAATGGTGAGTCAATGAAGTATCTAAACATGAGAGGCAAAATTAGCCTAGCAGTGAATTAACCACAGGGATGGAACTCCCATGCCTCCACAGTGATTTAACCCTCCTTCTTTCTTTCTTGCCCTTCTTCCAGTCACTGCCCTCAAGATGCTCAGAGTATAATGGTCCACTCTCTATATGGAGTATTCAGTTATCAAAATATGTATATTATTAAGTGTGCGTATATAGGCAGTGCTGGTTTTACTCAAGAGACTAGGAAAGAATTTAAGATCCTCAAATACAGAGGAACTTGAAGGAGAAATTTGAGTGACGAGAAGCCCTACACTCATAAATTTCAGCAACTATGGAACAGAAGAGTCTCAAAACTATGGAACTGTTGAGAGAGGCATAAATTGGCCATCAAAAAGTTCTGACAAATTCCATAAAATATGATATGAGAGGTAGGAAACTGAATAAGATCCTGGAGGCAGGTATCATGGTTAAGAACTAAGTGTATGAACCTTGGAATCAGAAAGACCTTTCTGTTCAGTTCCTGATTCTACCTCTGCACAACCTTTGTCACCTGTAAAATGGGTAATAATACTGTTTAATGGTGTTGTAAGAATCAAATGAAATGTATATATATTTAAATGTCCACATAATATTGCCTAAAACACACTAGGAACTAAGAATAGCCTGCGTCCCCCCCCCCCGCCATAGTTATTGTTTATATATTATCAATAAGCAATAACTGTTAGCCCTGAACTTTTTGTTCCTTGATGCAATTTTTCTGAGTTAGTTTAGTCAACCTTACTTTGCAGGAGTGAGACCACCCTGGCCACAGATTTGTGCTAATATCTGAGTTGACACATCCCAGGGACAGATGACAGATAAATGAG
This sequence comes from Chlorocebus sabaeus, assembly GCF_047675955.1. Taxonomy (NCBI): domain Eukaryota; kingdom Metazoa; phylum Chordata; class Mammalia; order Primates; family Cercopithecidae; genus Chlorocebus; species Chlorocebus sabaeus. Next base: position 76,839,258 of record NC_132916.1, read on the forward strand.
ATTTATCTAGGGTCAGTGTTGAAGAAGAAACCTTATTAAACTAGATTTTGCGAGGCATATTCACTTGTTGGGAGTAAGAGAAGCAAGGCAGCAGCCCTCCACATATCGTCAGTAAGGGCTGTGACACACTAAAGGTAAAGCACAGGCCAACACGGCTATGGAAGGAGGCCTGAAGCATGTGCAAGAAATCTGGGCAACAACTGAGCATTTCGGGGTCAAAGGCAAGGCCAACCGGGGCCTGGAATAAATCACATTTTTTGGTATTCACATCCAACATTTCTATACAGGTAGAACAAAGTCGAAATACATGTCTAAAGTAGTTCAAATGTTACAGTCTCTGAGATACCATCCACAGTTCTCCCAACCTTACTGACTTCCACCTACGAACCCTTTCTCACACTGCCCATGCTTCTGTGCTACACTCACCTACCCTGTTGTATTCAAATTCTCACATGTGTGCCCCTCATCCTGCACCGAATTGGATTCCTGATAAAAGGGACCGCATCGTATTCTTTTCTCATCGTCTTGAGATCATCGTCAAAGAATTCCACCTGGGCAGAGTCCTGTTACTGTTTAGATCAGAGTTTAAGAGCTATCAGCTATCCAAAACAAATTTAATATAATGTTTTTTTTTTAAGTTTCTAGATTTGTAATCAGCATATCGAGAATCTTATATTTGGATCAATTCAGAGACTTGTTGATTCTTAAAAAGTAAAACTTGGGCTGGGCGCAGTGGCTCACGCCTGTACTCCCAGCACTTTGGGGGGCAAGGCGGGTGGATCACATGAAGTCAGGAGTTTGGGACCACTCTGGCCAATATGGCAAAACCCAGTCTGTACACTAAAAATACAAAAATTAGCTGCGCATGGTGGCATGCACCTGTAATCCAAGCTACTCAGGAGGCTGAGGCAGGAGAATCACTTGAACCGGGGAGGCGGAGGTTGCAGTGAGCTGAGATGGCACTACTGCACTCCAGCCTGGGCAACAAGAGCAAAACTCCATCTCAAAGAAAAAAAAGCAAAAACCTTAATAGTACTCTCATGAATTACAAAAGAAAATGATAGAAGTGACAGTATAAGTGCCTATTATGTGTCCAAAGACACTGTGCAGACATTATCTCATTTGCCCCACACAATAATCGTGTGAGGGAGGTGTTATGAAGCCTGTTTCAAAATGAGGAAACAGACGCTCAGAAATATTCATAGTGTGTCTGAGGAAACTGGCAGAACTGAGATGGGAAGCCAGGCTTTTGATCCAAAACCCATGTTTTTTCACTGTATTAGTTCTGTTGTTTAATTTTTCTAAATTCATGTTCCTTTTCATGATGAGCTGTAGCATTCATCAAAGGAAATGTCTGTATATGTAAATTCCCTGCACTGATAGACCAAGTGATTATTTATAGCCTGTTGACATTTGCTGAGTTTTCTGCTCACATTTACATTAGCTTCACACCCTCTAGAGAAGGCTGGGAAATGTTTTGATGGCATGTCAGAGATTTCCAAATGTATATTCACTGACTCATTCTACAAACGCTTATCGAATGTTTACTGTGTACAATGCACTGTACATGGGGTGAAACATATACAATCTTTTAGGTGCAGTTGCATATAACATCTATTGCAAGAGCAACCATTCTTCAAGATCTATTCTGGGCAGGGGTTCAAAAATGCATGTACATGTACATTGTATGGGGATTTATCTGTGAGAAACAGGTGTATTCCTGGCAACCCAAACAGACAATTAGACTTGGGAGAAAGGGCATCTGCTCTCAGCAGAAGAAAGAAGAACTCAACAGGAAGGATAAAGGGGCTGAAGTAACCTAGAAAGCATTTATAGTCAAAAAGCACTTTACCTGTAGTACTGGAAGAGCAAAGGATATGAGTGGAAAGCAAGAATTCAAGAATTATCTCGTCTGGTTAAGGAATATTTGCTGTTGAGCATATAACTTAATTCCTTCTAACTCAATTTCTTTAGTGGTAAGAGAGGTAATGATACTTCTTTCAAATGAAGTAATAACATTTTAGTACAATATAAAGGGATATATGAATGCCAAGATGATATAATAATCAGTATTTAAGTTTTGTTTAATGCTCTGGAAATCTTGGAGATGAACAGAAGCGGACACATGGTAAAATGCATGCTCCATGGTTGACCAGGGATTCCAGCATGGAGCTGGGAGGAAGAAGAGTTTTGTTTATACATATATATCAACAGAGGTCAAATAATAATTGGAAATTTGAAAGGAGTCTGGATTTTGAACTACGAAAGTCAGAAATAGTCATTCAAAATACATAGCACTGTTAAAGAGGAATGAGAAGAGTTATTTTTCTAGGGTGTACATATGCTAGTCCTCATCAGAATTTAAGAGACAACTTTGGAGATGCAGATTTGTGATTCTGCAAGTGTAGAAGCTTTGGTTATATGTTCTGCTTCATTATCTGCCTTTTAATATCATCCAGAGGAGCATTTCTTGGTCTGAAGCAAAAACTATTTAATGAGAGTTTATTTAAGGTTAGATTCTCCTGATTCAGTGCCCTGCCATTCAGAGTTACCTGACTCACCTTTAATAAACTGGGAACAAATAAAGAAGATTTTCTGTCTGAGCCAGCCAGCAAAAATAATAAATAAAATAAAACCGTGCAGGTTGTTTTATTTGGGTTTGAAGAACAAGTTTAAAGGGACCTTCAAAATGATTAAAGCCATCTAGATTTCGAGTTTGCATTTAATAGAATGAGAGCTCAGTTCTCTTTCTCCTATTCACATTAGTTTGGGCCCAGAGGATATTTATTAAACAAAGAACAGCAGAACAAACTAATGCTAAAGGAGGAAATTGGTTTTCCTGCAGTCTAACCTATTTTTAAATTAGTAGAAGCAAGTGCTAATATGAAACCCTCTGACCAGTAATCACATTTTCCTTTCTCTTTGTTGGAAAATCACAGCCATCCATATTAGCATTTCACACTAGTTAAGAGAGTGTGGTAAAATGGTCCAAGGAGACTGTTCAGGGTGAGAGCTGGGGAGGGAGAGGTGATTTGGGCAGTGAGGTTTCCTGGGAAAAGCACCTCAGTAGGCAATTTCATGTGGAAGTTAAAAAGCCTTTTTTGGACATCAGTTCAAAAATAAAGCACAACAGACAATGAACATGGCTCCAGACGGAGGCTGGGTTATAGTTTACTCAGGTGTTGACAAAAAATCAATACTGCCACCACCTATTGATGATTTATTTCAGTAATTACTCTTGAACCCATAACTAAAATGCTGTCAAAATAGGACAACCTTGTGCTCCTAAATGCTTGTGCTTTCTTCTTTCAGTAGATTAATTTACATGTAATAATGAAAACAGCACAGTTCTCTGATACTGATCAGTCAGCAATCTATTAAATGGTTTTAAAAACAGGGAGAAAAAATTAACAACTGCTTTCAAACACCTTTGGCTTGGGTGACTCAGTTATTTTCCCATTGGTCTGGTTAAAATTGTTGGTCCATAGAACTAATCTGGAAACATAAGGACCTAACAAGCTTTCTCTCCAAAGTGGTTCATGGGAAGTCTCAGCCATTGTCCGTCACAACCCTCAGCCTTGTGTACCTGGTGAATGCTCTCCCAGGTGGTTGGAGAATTTTCTGGACAAGAAATGTATTTATTTACCAGGCAACAGAGGTGCATTTAGAAACAGCTGATTGTTGTAATGCTCTTTCATGATTTAAGCTGAAATAGAAATCATTTATTAGTAATAAATAGTATACTATCTACCAACTGATCCTAGCTTTACCATTTCTAGAACCATATGAAATAAGTCAATTTTTTCTTCTAAATCAGTGAATTAGAAGACCTGGGATGCTTGAAATTGAATGAAAAAAAATGAATCTTTATTTTCAATAACATCTGACTCAGCCATAGAATTTATTTGGATTGTAAATGTAGGCAAATAAGCCAGTGGTATATGTGGTAACTATGGCTTTAAGTTCAGTAGAAATCACACACATTTTCATGAAATCTTAGTTGTTGCACATATCTTGAAATAGGTTTTTGTGACCATCACCCTTTGAATTGATGATAGTTGCCCATCATATTGTTAGATGTTATTTAACATGTCAAAAATATCACAATTTTTTTTTAGAAGGAGTCTCACTTTGTTGCCCAGGCTGGAATGCAGTGGCACGATCTTGACTCAGTGCAACCTCTGCCTCCCAGGTTCAAGTGATTCTCCCACCTCAGCCTTCTGAGTAGCTGGGATTACAGGCGCCTCTCACCACACCCAGCTAATTTTTGTATTTTTAGTAGAAATGGAGTTTCACCATGTTGGTTGGCCTGGCTGGTCTCGAACTCTTGACCTCAGGTAATCCGCCTACCTCAACCTCCCAAAGTGCTGGGATTACAGGCGTAAGCCACTGCACCTGGCCAGAAAATGTTTATTTTTAAAACATATGATAACTGTATTTAAATGAAGTTGATTTCAAGTATACCCCTATGTATTTTATGCTTTCAAAATATTTTTCTAAATACTTAGGAGTAAATTTCACCAAAGAAGTGAAAGATCTATATACTAGAAATTATAAAATATCGATTAAAGAAATTGAAGATGACACAAATAAATAGAAGGATATCCTGTGTTCACATATTGGAAGAGCTAATATTGTTAAAATGTCTGTATGGCCCAAAGTGATCTACAAATTCAGTGTAATTCCTGTCAAAATTCCAATGTCACTCCACAAAAATTTTTAAAACTCCTAAAATTTATATAGAACCACAGAAGACTTCAAATAGTCAAAGCCGTCTTGACCAAAAGGGACAAAGCTGGGGGCATCACACCATGAGATTTCTAAACATATTACAAAGCTATGGTAATCAAAACAGCATGATACTGGCATAAAAACAGACATGTCAACCAATGAAATAAGATAAAGAATCTAGAAATAAATTCACAAATTTACAGTCAATTGATTTTTTACCAAGGTGCCAAGAAAACAAAATGGGGAAATGACAGTCTCTTCAATAGTATTGGGAAAACTAGAAATTCACATGCAGAAGAATGAAAATGGTCCCTTATCTGACCCTTATGTATGAATCAACTCCAAACGTGTAAAAGTTTCATGTAAGATATGAAACTGTAATACTACTACAAGAAACATAGGGGAAAATCTGCGTTACATTGGTCTGGACAGTGATTTCTTGAATATGACCCCAAAAGCACAAGCAACAAAAGCAAAAATAGACAAATGGGATTGCAACAAACTAAAAAGCTTCTGTACAGGGAAGGAAACAATTAATAGAGTGAAGAGACAACCCACAGATTGGGAGAAAATATTTGCAAATTATACATCAGATAAGAGGCTAATATCCAAAATACATAAGGAACTCAGACTACTCAATAACAAGAAAACAAATAATCCTATTATAAATTGGGCAAAGGGCTTGAATAGACATTTCTCAAAAGAAGACATACGAATGGTCAACAAGTATATGAAAAGCTGCTCAACCTCTCTAATCATCATAGAAATGCACATTCAAACTACAGTGAAATACCATCTAACACCTATAGATTGGCTATTATCAAAAAGATGAAAGATAAATGTTGGGGAGGATGTGGAGAGAAGGGAATCTTTGTGCACTGTTTAGGGGCATCGTAAATTAGTATAGCCATTCTGGAAAACTGTAAGGAAATTCCTCAGAAAACTGAAAATAGAACCACCTTATGATCCAGCAATTCCACTTCTGGTATATACCCAAGGGAATTGATACCAGTGTGTCAAAGAGATCTCTGCACTCCCATGTTCACTGCAGCATTATTTACAATAGCCAAGATACGGGAACAACCTACGTGCTCATCAATGGATAAGTGGATTTTTAAAATGTAGTATCTAAACACAACAGAATACGATTCAGCCTAAAAACAAACAAACAAAAAAACAGGAAATTCTGTCATTTGTGGCAACATGGATGAGCCTAGAGGATATTATGTTAAGTGAAATAAGCCAGGTACAGAAAGACAAATACTGTATGATCTCACTTATGTGAATCTATAAAAGATAAAACTCGTAAAGAGTAGAACAATGGTTACCAGAGACTAGGGTGGAATGGGGTGGATGGGGAAAGGGAAGATGTTGGTCGATAGGTACAAAGTTTCAGTTAGACAGGAGGAATAAGTTCTACTGCACAGCGGGGTGACTATACTTAATAATAATGTGTTGCGTATTTCAAATAGCTAAAAGAGAAGCTTTCGAATGTTCTTACCACAAATAAATGGTAAATATTTGAGGTGATGGATATGCTAAGTACCCTGATTTGATTATTCTGCAATGTATACATGTATCAAGACATCACATTGTACCCCGTAAATATACAATTGTTATGTATCAGTTAAAAATAAAATAAAATTTTAAAGCTATGTTTTTCCGATAGGCTGTTCAAGAATGATCTTGGAGCAATTGACATTCATAGCTAAAAAAAAAAATTGAACCTTGCCATAAACCTCATACCTTATACAAAATTAATTCAAACTGGATGAGAGACTTAAATGTAAAACATAAAACTATAAAGTATTTGGAAAAAAAACTATTCAGAACCTTGGGCTAGGTGAAGAGTTCTCAGAATTGATCCCCAAAGCGTAGTCTATACAAGGAAAATTGATAAACTGGGTCTCATCAAAATTAAAAATCTTTGCTCTGTGAAAGGTCAACAGGATGAAAAGGCAATCAGACTGGGTGAAAACTTTTATAAATTTCTCATCTGACAAAAGACTTGCATCTAGGCTACATAAAGAAGTCTCAAAACTCAACAATTTAAGAAAAAAACAAAAATGAACAAAATCCATGAGGAACAGTTTCACTGAAAAATAAATACAGATGGCAAATAAGAACCTGAAAAGATCAACATCATTAGCCACCAAGGAATGCAAATTAAAATTACGATGAGATTTCACTATGCACCTATCAAAATGCCAAAAAAAAAAAAAAAAATGATAATACTAACTGTTGGTGAGGATGAGGGGAAACCAGATTACTCATACATTGTTGATAGGAAGAAAATGTGTCAGTCACTCTGGAACACAATTCAGCAGTTTCTTCTAAAATTCAACATGCACTTACTATACTTAGCAATTACCCTTTTAGGTATTTATCTTGCAGGAATGAGAAACTATGTTCACACAAAAACAAAGCATGGATGTTCATAGCAGCTTTATTTGCAATAGTTACAAGTTAGAAACAGCCCAGGTTTCCATCAAGAGGCATATGATTAAATAACCTGCCGTTCATCCATACCATGAGATGCTATTCAGCAGTTAACAGGAGTGAATGATCGATACATACCACGACCTGGATGAACCTAAAAGGAATTATACTGAGTGGAAAAAAAAAAAAAAAGCTATTTTAAAAGTGTCATATAATGTATGATACCATTTATATAATACTTTAAAAACATTACAGAAATGAAAAATAGATTCATGGTTTCCAAAGGTTAGGGATTTAGGGGATATGTGTTATAATGGGGTAACACAAGGAAACTTGAACTAAAGGAATGGTTCTGTATCTTGGCTGTAGTAGTCATGACACAAAGCCACGTATTTAATTAAATTGCATAGAATTATGCACAGACATAATCACATGAGTACATGTATAACTACTGAAATCTGTATAAGCTTTGTGAATTGTGCCAATGTCAATATGCTGGTTTGCATACATAGATGTTAGCAATGGGGAAAGAGCCAGTAAAGGATACACTGACCTCCCTGTATATATTTTTGCAACTTACTATGAACCTAGTATTATTTCAAAGTAAAGAGCTTTTTAGGCCAGGTGCGGTGGATCAGGCCTATAATCCCAGCACTTTGGGAGACCAAGGCAGGGAGATCACTTGAGGAAAGGAGTTCGATACAAGCCTGGCCAGTGTGGGGAAACCCAGTCTCTACTGAAAATACAAAAGTTAGCCTGGTGTGGTGACACACGCCTGCTATCCCAGCTACTCGGTAGGCTGAGGCATAAGAATTGCTTAAACCTGGGAGACGGAGGTTGCAGCGAGCTGAGATCGTGCCACTGCACTCCAGCCTGGGTGACAGAGTGAGACCGTCTCCAAGAAAAACAAAACAAAACAGTTAAGAGCTTTCTAAAAAGTCAAAAAACCCAAACATGATTCTCATTATGGATGTTGCCAGACTACCAACGTGTCCTAAGTCATAGAAAAATAGAGGTTAAACACTATTGTTAAAAGTCCCTATTATAAATGAACTCTTTTAAATCATGAACTACTTGGTTGGTAGATATCAAGAAGTTAAATAACTGCTTTTGTTCAAAGAAAAATCGTCCTCTTGCTAACCACATACAAACAAGCAGATGCAAGCTCATTTATTGGGTCCTGACTTGCCCACTGGGGCTCAAACCAGTGAAGACCAAAGACAGCTTGCCTCCTTCCTCTCTTCTTCTCTGTCTCCTTCCTCCCTTCCTTCCTTTCTTTAAGGAAAAATCTCCCAGTTTATTAAGCAGGTTTGTGTATAATTTCTAGGTAAGACTAGCTCCAGAGCAGTCTAATTCAAGTGTTCTCGTTGATAAGAGTCAGTAAACTCTAAGCAGAAACTGCTTCTGCTTGAAGTACACCATACACATTGTTCCTCACAACAAAGCAGATTTATTCTAAGATTTTTAAACCGTCAATGAAAAGCATTTCTTACAAAAACTTAAAAAAAAAAAAAAAAAAACCACCTCAGTATTAGTTTCTAGTGAAGTAGATAACTGATGTCAAGGTTCAGCATTTGGTGGCTAAAACAGACTCCTAAATACAAGAAATCAATTTTAAAACTCTCCTTTTTGCAACAAAAATATGAGATCCAAAGAATATTACCTGGAGCCAGGTGCGGTGCCTCACGCCTGTAATCCTAGCACTTTGGGAGGCTGAGATGGGCGGATCACTTGAAGTCAGGAGTTCCAGACCAGCCCGGCCAAGGTGGTGAAACCCCCTCCACTAAAAATACAAAAAACCAGCAAACTATCGAAAGAACAGAAAACCAAATACCGCATGTTCTCACTCATAGGTGGGAATTGAACAATGAGATCACTTGGACACAGGAAGGGGAGCATCACACACCGGGTCCTATTGTGGGGAGTGGGTAGGGGGAAGGGATAGCATTAGGAGATATACCTAATGTAAATGACAAGTTAATGGGTGCACCACACCAACATGGCACATGTATACATATGTAACAAACCTGCACGTTGTGCACATGTACCCTGGAACATAAAGTATAATAATAATAAAAAAAAAAAATACAAAAACCAGCCAGGCATGGTGGCGCATGCCTGAAATCCCAACTTCTCGGGAGGCTGAGGCAGGAAAGTTGCTTGAACCTGGGAGGTGGAGGTTTCAGTGAGCTGAGATCGCACTCCAGCCTGGGCGACAGAGCGAGACTCTGTCTCAAAAACAGAACAAAAACCAACAACAAAGGAAAAACAAAGAATATTACCTGGACAACAATGTCATGATCTTCAGTCTTTTGACCACTGGCAGGATATGGCATTGTCCATTTTTGCAGAATATGAGACAGAGAGGAAGCAGGCAGGTTTAGCTTGATCCCTTAGTATCCATTGTTCCCTTTTTCTCCATAAAATTATTTTTCCATAATGTAACTTTTGATGTCTAAACTATTGTTTCCAGAATAGAAAATGTGCTTGAAATCTCACTACAGATGGGCCTAGAGGGAAATAAGAAAATTCTGTTAGACTTGTCTTACATTAAAGAGCATTTACACAATAAACCTCATAGCAGTAGATCAAAAACTTGACAAATCGCTGTGCATTTGCCTCAGTTTCCTCACCTGGAAAGTGAAGGGGCGGTCTAGATGAGCTCTAAAGTTATTCCCGTTGCTTAATTTCTCAGGATTCTGAATTCTGTGATAATTCAGAGCCCCACATCCTGAAGCCTTAAATCTTGAGTCTCTCAAAGTTTTTAGTTAAGAAGACAGTGATGGTGAATGTTTCCTGTCCATGGATTACACGCCAGACACTGTTTTAAGTACTTCATATGTCTTAATTTATTTAATCCCAAAGCAGTTCATTGAAGAAGGTGCTCTTGTTTTCAATATCCTCAATTTAAAAATGAAGAGACTACTGTGACTCAGAAGGTCAACAAACTCACCTAATAGATACTGCTAATAAGTGGTAGAGATGGAACTCAAACCATCTACCTGTAGAACTCAAGTTCTTAACCACTAAACCCTATTTGCTTGTGAAGTTAGGGGCTTTGCCCAGAAATGTTGTGATAGAGCAACCTTGTCCATTCAAGTAGCTATAGACATAAATTGCCACACATCGCGAGACACGATGCGGACCTCAACCAAGCAATTTGGTCCGCAATTCAGATCAGCCACAGCACTAACTTGTCCTGACTATATTTTCGGACTTTCAGCCATTTCATTTTTCTCTATCAGGCATAAATTCCCTTAGGCATTTGAATCATTTCCTTCATACAAATTCAGAAATCTTGCCTATATATGAATTCTTTAGTTCAGGGATTGGCACACGTTTTCTGTAAAGAGACAGATAGGAAATATTTCAAGCGTTGCAGGCAGTAAAGGCTGTCACAGCTACTCAACTCTGCTGTTGTGGTTCAGAACCGGGCTGTAGTTTGCCAACTCCTCCTTTAGAGAACTTGGCATTCTCTGTAATGGTTTCTTTGGATAAGCCAAAGCTGTAATAGTTGAAGATAAGTTTCCCTGTTCTATACGATGAATTTTTTTTTTTAACAATTCTGGATTTTAGAGCCTACCCTAAGCAGATGATCCCTTAATTTTCTAAAGAAGTTCCCATTTATATCAAAAGTAATTTTTTAATTTTGAGAAAAATATTCACAAGTGCAGTTATGTGTCTCATATAATCAAAACGAGGCAAAGTGCGATCTAATTTTGAAGACATTGCTTTAAAAATTATTTTTAAAATTTCCTCTGGTTGTTACAGTATACTAGTAAATATTCCAGTTTTTTTCTTCTGCTTCTGAAAGAAATACGCCCTTTTTTTCTCCTAAGGAAGGCTCATATACAAGGGTTTTGATTTACTTAAGAGTAACGCTCAAGGTCATATTTAAGTACTATTAGTATTGCATTATGTTGGTACTAAAGTGCTTAATGGACGCTCAGCATTATTTTTTGTATCCTGATTTAGCACTAATGTTGGATTATTGCTGATCTATGCAGCTTTACGATTAATTGTCCAAATTAGGTCAAGGCAAGCCTCTGTGTGAAAAAAAACGTTCATAACTCTGTATGTTACCAGAGTGCCGAGGGCACGTTCACAATCACCGTCTCCTATAAAGGAACAGCCTATCACCTGAGGCTTTTGTTCAGACTAGGGCAGACAGAACCCGGGCTGGAGGCGAGGGGTCAATCTAGACAAAGAGTTAAATATTTGGTATGCTGCATAGCATTGAAGACAACGTCTGCATGCAGCTGTATTCAATTTTTTAGTTGGATTCTGGCACACAGTGACAAAGGCATTTGTCTGAAGATAAGAGTGACATACTTTTGGTAACCTAAGATGTGTTGTGATGAACATGAGAGAAAGCAAATAGTATGATTTAAGAGCAGTCTGATCTTTTTGGCTTCTTTACAATGTATGCTTTAATAAATTTGTTTAAACTTGACTTGCATTCCTTTATATAAAAATTCATAGTGACTAACAGTGTCATGAATGCTGCTTAAATGAATCTGGAATCTAGAGAAAACACATGTATACAAACCTCGCAAGTGTTATGGTCTTTGGCTTTGCAAAGACAACGTGAAATAGAAAGTGCTTATTGAGTTAATTAAATGATAACATACCAAGACAATTTACTATGGACATATTTAACCTAGTTTAAAAAATAAATAAATAAAAAATAAAACTATGATAAAGTTAGAAAATCTAGGACTTGATAGAGATGAAAATTAACTGGTTTTGAAATTAACCGGTAGAGGGCTATATCTGAAATTAAACTTATATTACTTTCACTAGAGGAAATACCATGCAAGAGCTTTTCTAAACGAATCCTTTACTTATAGGAAGTTAATATTTCATAATGCCATGAGAAATACAGCAGTAATACATTTTCAGCAAGTAGGCACGTTTCGCCTTAAGACAAATAAAAATAACTTGTCAGTTATACAACCCTAAATTTTGTGTTGTTTTGATTTTGATTACAATAGTCCCCTATTATCCTTGGTTTTGCTTTCCTAGGATTCAGTTACCCAAAGTCAACAATGGTCTGAAAATGTAAAGTGAAAAATTCCAGAAATAAACAATAAGTTTCCAACATTCAAATCTCATGCCATCCCGCCCTGTCCTGCCCAAGATAGGAATCCAGGAATCATTCCTTTGTCCAGTGCCTCAGTCCTGTTTGTGCTACTGCCCATTTAGTCACTTAGTAGCCGACTCGGTGATTTCAGATCAACTGTGGCAGTATTGCTGTGCTTGTGTTCAAACCACCCTTAATGGGCCCCAAAGTGCAAGAGTAGTGATGCTGGAATATGGTTATAATTGTCTTTTTTTTTTTTTCGGAGACAGAGTCTCTCCCTGTTGCCCAGTCTGGAGTGCAGTGGTGTGATCTTGGCTCACTGAAACCTCCGCCTCCCAGATTCAAGGGATTCTCCTGCTTCAGCCTCCCAAGTAGCTGGGATTACAGGCACCCATCATGCCAGGCTAATTTTTGTATTTTTAGTAGAGACGGGGTTTCGCCGTATTGGCCAGGCTGGTCTCAAACTCCTGACCCCAAGTGATCGACCTGCCTCAGCCTCCCAAAGTACTGGGATTACAGGTGTGAGCCACTGCGCCCAGCCAATTGTTCTATTTTTTATAATGAGTTGCTGTTAATTTTTTCCTGTGCCTAATCTATAAATGAAGCTTTATTATAGGTATGTACAGATAAGAAGAAAACATAGTCTATATGGGGGTTAGTACTATCCTTAGTTTCAGGCATCCACTGGCAATCTTAGAACATAGCCCCCTTAAATAAGGGGAGACTATTGTATTATAAGGTTATACCAAATTCTGAATCTTAAACTATTTCACAAAATCAATTTTGAAAGGTATTATTTAGAAAGCAAAACTTCAAGGTGAAGGCTTGTGAATGGAATCGGAGTGTATATCACAGAGAATGAGAAACGATCATGTTCTGCCTCCTTAGCTCAACTCGTACCACCTCTTAATTTTTTTATGACCAAGCTCCAGGTAATTATTTCCCATCTGTTCTTGATTTAGTGCTCCTGAAAATCAAGGAATACTTCTGACTTAGACTTTTAAAAAAAATTTTGAGAATATATTTACTATCCGGAGAGTACTGATAGATAATTAAATAAGATCAACTGTCCCCTCCAGCCAGCCTTAAATCTGGGAGCAGATGGCCATCCCACAGGCCACATTAGTTTGGGTATTCTAATAAACTGTATAATGAAAAAGAATATCCAGAATTTTTTGTCCCCCAAATTTAATTTAAATTGTATTAGGAAATAAAATATTGCATGCCAATACACGGGTGCTTTTCTAACTCATGATGTAGTTTTACTTATATACGTTATACTCTTCAGGACAAAAACCAACACAATTGCTTACAGTCCAAAATACAATTACTAGTCAAATATATTTTTCAGTATCATAAAACTCCTAAAATAGATCTATGAGTACTGTACTTTTATACTTACTAGCATTTGTTTTGCAAGGCCCTAAAATTTATAGAAAATGCAAATCACTTTTACAGTTCATAACTATTCTTAACATTACTTAATATACAAGTATTTATTTATCTGCATATAGAATGTTTCCAAAAATACAGCTGTATTTATATAAATACCCTATCCATATATACCACATATAGATACCTCAACTTATGGTCCATATGGATCTTTATATTTAAACTCAGTAAAATAAATAATGTCAACAAGCTTTTAAAGTGCAACCAATTAATAATATTGGTATATTTTTATTCAGACATACTTGAAGACCTGAGAATAATTACATGGTATTTCCTGAGTGTTTACACATTATATTATGAACATGTGTTTAATTTTTTCAATAAACTCTTGGTACCCATATTTCTAATAATAAAATTTTCTATCTTAAAAAAGATGATTAGCTGGGAGTGTTACCATTAAGACTGAATTGATTAAATGCAAATTAATGCAAGATGCAAGTAATAGTGCTTTAAAATAAGTACAGACCTGCATTTTAATTGAAAAATACTCACAAACAACTGCTTCATACTCCTTGCTAAATCTCCCAGTGATTTTATCAGTATGCTACATAACAGAAGAGCAATAGCCATGATCAGCAACGAAGATAACCAATTTCTTAAATTAACAAATACTAAGGAGATAGCAAAGAACTACACTTTTCCTCCTGAACCAACACATGGCTCTTTTCTGTTGCCTCTAGGCCACGCCTCCCATCCATTCATTTGACTTAAATTACAGCCAACTTAACTAATTTGTTAGGAATGTTTTAAAGCATAAGCGCCATATACAGTTTTTACATTTGTTTCTCATAGGCCCTTACAACATTCGATTTGTCATCTCTTCTACATTAGAAGAGGTGACTCACTTCCAGTTCACTGGTCAAGAATCGGTAAGACAGAAAACAAACCTATATTCCAAAGTTGAATTCAAGGTTTGTTAGATTCTACAGATTCTGATGTCTCCTTCAGTTTCCTTCTAAAGAATGGAAAAGTTTGAAGCAATGCTCTCTGACAGGCCAAATCTGCCTAAGCCAAGGAGATATATAGATGCCCTGGTGCCACAGATTTCTCTCATGGCCTCTTTCCCCTAAGTCTCAGTAATTGGATTGTCACTTGGGTCCCTGCCACAGGAACTCTAAGAAAAGATGGCTTCTCAAGGAAGGGAAGGGAAAGCCCTGTGAACAATTAGAGTGATAACACTTCCCATGTGAGTTGCTTTGGGCTCCTTTGAAACTCAAATTCCAGAATGTGAGCCTGTGAACTGTAGCAGGAAGCTAAATTAATATCAAGCATGAGCTAACTTAGGGTTAATTCTCAACCACCACCAATGAGTAGACCTGTTAGGTTATATTCCTGATCAGATCAAGCAGAAAAGGGTAATGAATTATACTTTCAAAGGCGTGTCAAAGTAATAGAAGTAGCAAAGATCCAAAATGTATCAATTGTGCCCAAATAATACTTTCTTTTTCTTTAGGTAAATTACCTTTTGAAAAGCATGAGAATTTTTTTTACGTATCAATTAATGTTTCCTTCCAAAAGCTTCATTCATTAATTTCCTACAAAAGAAAAACTTTGCTCTGTTGGGTATGTTTCTTAATGACTCTGACCTTTTAGTTAACACTGCATATGGATAAAATGCTTTATCATGGTTAATGAATTTTTTCGTGTAACAATCCCTTTACGTTGAATAAATAATATTATTCATTATCATTAATAGTCCTTACTGTCAGAAACAAACAGTACAAGTAATATCAAAACTATTCTAAATGTTCTTAAGTTACATTCTATTATTGCTTTTTTTAAAAAGTCAATTCCCATTTCTATTGAATAGGTTGATTGCTTAAAAATACTCATTAAGAAACTATTATGCACCACATATTATTCTGATTTAACTGGTCTAGACATTGGCATTTCTAAAAATCTCTCTGGGTTTTTAGTATGTAGCCTAGGTTGAAAATCATTGCTCAGGAGGCCTGAGTCTGGAAGTAGGACAGGAGGCTTTCACAGGATAGGTGACATTTGAGAGAGACCTAAAGAGAAAGTAGGAGTTTCCCAGAGGTTGAAGAATGGAGAAGAAACAAAGAGGCTTGACACAACCTTGGTGGGACTGGACCATCTGTTCTTGGGGAGGTAAGAAAGGAAGTGACCAGAGGAAACCAGAAGGATTGGTCAGGGCCACACTGAAAAGAGCCTTCATAGCCATGCTGACAAGTTGAATTTTATTCAGCTGGTCACAGGGAATCACTATATCTTCACATTTTTAAGAAGCAAATATGGCCTGAGCTGATCTCTGTTTAAGATGAAAATCCTGTGAAGTAGAGGATGCATTAGAGCGTGAGGAGTTTGAAATTAGCAGAGGTTTGCATCATTCCGGTGAGAGATGATGATAGATTGATTGTTCCAGACTGACTTGCTCTATTGTACCTTGGATCACCAAATAAACATCATAGCTTCCTGTACGCAATTTTTAGATGTTATCAACAATTGCTGTAAATATGTTAATTCTATGCCCAGAAGATAAAAATATTTGGCAAAAACCACAATTACTTTTGCACCAACCTAATAATATTCTTGATCCACAAGGAGTTCAACAACTACTTCCTTGGTACTAAAGAAGCAAAAATAATTAATACCAAGTATTCTTTTAAAAAAATCCAGTATTTACTCAACAGATTTGAATAAATGAACTAATCGGTAGTTGTACCTACTCAGTTATTAGTCCTATAGTAGACACTATAGAGAATGCACAGGGAGCACCAATGAGTTGGAGGAACAAAGTTAGCCCAAATGAAATAATAGTGCACAGTTTTGTACTAATGCTGTGATGCAGATCACAAGTATAGGTGGCATTCAGAAGAAAATACAAAAAGTTTTGGAGGCTTCAGGGAGAATAAGGATCCATTTTATTTTACTCCTAGTGGACGCTCAATAAGTATTTTGCTAATACTGCATTGTATGGTATAAATATTTGTTTAGTTATTGCTCATTGAATAAGTGAAATCAGTCTTCAAATTTGCTCTGAAGATGGGCAGGATTTTGGATTGATGACATAAAATAGGGCTTTTGAGATAAAAGAAAGAAATGAAGACACTGATACAACATAGAGGTTATAATAACCATATCAAGAATTTTAGTTTTAATGCTGTCAGGACCACTGGAGGAATATTTTGCTTGCAGAAGATAAAATTTAAAATGAGAAATTATGTGTCTTCAAATAGCCAAAAGCGAGGGAGGCTTTCACTAGAAACTCTATGACTTTCCAGAAAGCAAAATTATGTCCCAAGAGCAGATGCCAACGCTACACTTTCATGCAAACTGAAATTATATCCCTTGCCAGTAAATTTTTTTCATCACTTTTGGTTTTTACTCAAAGGATTAACTTGGTGAGAATGTTACAGAAGACTTTCAAGCATAAAATAAGGCATTGCACTAGGAGATCTTCAAAGTTTGTTCCAACTCTTATAGTTTAAGTAGCAAACATTAGAATTTGTTTGGGTTCACGTGACTAAGTTTGGACCAAAACAAAACAAAACAAAAGAACCCAGAAGACTTCTGCCTAGCATATTAATAATTAAAAAGCAGAGTTTCTCACATTGGAATAAAAAGCACAACACAACTAAAGGCTGCCTATAAAAAACAAATTTGAAAGAGAAAGACACAAATAGATTCAATGCAATACCACCACTTTGGAAAATCGTCTGGCAGTTTCTTTAAAAACTTAAAAATACACCTACCATATGATCCAGTCATTCCACTACAAGATATTTATCCAAGAAAAATTGAAAGCATATGTCTGTACAAAAACTTGTGCATGAATGTACATGAAAATTGTATTTGTGATAACCAAAACCTGGAAACAAGCCAATATCCATCAAGAGATGAATACATGAGTAAACTATGGTATAGCGATACTATGGAATATTGCTCAGTAATAAAAAGGAATGAACTGTTGATACGTGTGATAAGGGATGAACTCAAAATAATTATGGTATGTGGAAAAAGTCTATAACACAAAGAAGTGAACATATTGTAAAATTTTATATAAAATTCTAGAAAATGCAAACTAGACTTTAGTGAAAGAAAGTCAGTAGTTGTCAACGGGTGGGTGTGGTGTAGTGAATGCAGATGGAAATGGGCAGGAGGGAGAAATGACAAAGGAGAATGATGAAACTTGGGGGGATGCACGTGTTCGTTATCTTAATTGTGGTACTAATTTCATGGACATGTAAGTATATATATCAAATTGTATGCTTTAATATGTGCAGTTTGGCACACCATTATGATTAAAGTCAAAAAGTTACAAAGTAGCCATATAAGAATGTAATTTCAGAATTGATACATAAATATTTTCTTTCAAGAGATGTAAGATAGGACAGATGTGTAGAGTAGAATAGTGACTTCACACTTGATAGGAGACTCTCAAAAATGATTCTTGGATAAAGGTTACTAGGACTACCACCAGAAACTATCTTCATGATCAACAGACCCTGTGCTAGATATGCTCACTGAGCCAAAGGATCCAAAGCTGGCTTAATAGGTATAACCCATCTTCCTCCTTTTAACCATCAGCAGTCCAAGAATCTAGTGCTTTTTCATTGACATTTTCCAAATTCACCCATGTGGCTTAATGACTTAGTTTTTTGGGGAAAAAAAAAAAAAAAAAAAAAAAAAGCTTTTGTTAAGCTTTAAGCTTTCTGGAATTCTATAAGGATTTTTTTTAGTGGCAAAAAATGTGTGCAACAATGCATCTTATGTTAACGTTAATTGGCAGAGGGTGATTAACTTCCCTTTTCCATTGAGTTCTGCTCTCACTTCTGCAGGGTGAAGAGAAGTAGCACAAAGGGAGCTAAGAAAATGGGTGCCAATGGATGCCATCTAATCAAGAGATTCCTGCCATCAATATTTAAGGCAGAGCAGACAAATGCTACCAGATGGTACCAACCACCGTAGGGAACAAGACACAGTTGGAACATTAAGTCAGAACCCCAGAATTCCCAGTCACCCCCCACTCAGGCTCATTTTGGTCAGTGTTTGCCTAATAATAATGCAACTATGGGCCAGGCACAGTGGCTTATGCCTGTAATCCCAGCACTTTGGGAGGCCAAGGTGGAAGGATTGCTTGAGTCTGGGGGTTCAAGACCAGCCTGAGCAACAAAATGAGACCCTTGTCTGTACCAAAAATTAAAAAAAATTAGCCAGTCATGGTGGCATGTGCCTGTAGTCCCAGCTATTCCAGGGGCCGCAGTGGGAGGATTGCTTAAGCTCAGGATGTTGAGACAGCAGTGAGCTGTGACCATGCCACTGCACTCTGTACTCCAGGCTGAGTGACAGCGAGACCTTATCTCTAAAAAAAAAAATTACATAATTATAATAATGACGATGTACTGTGTATTTTATGCATTAAATTTCTTGGGTCCCATTTCTGCCAATATGGGTAGGTTTACTGTACCTCAGCATAAATTGTATCATGTATGTGTGCCTATAAATGGGCTGTAAACCTCACCTTAGAGTTTTTTCTTTTTTCTTTTTATTTTTTTCATTTAAAATATCTTTATTAGGAATCAACGCTATAGAGGGGACAGCTTATACTTTGTATAGTTATCAAAATATGTACAAAGGGCTAATTATTGGCATAAAATAGGTAAAATAATATTTTTCCATGAAGTTTACTGCAAAGAACTTTATGGATACCACTGCCCTTACAGGCAAGCCCCAAAACCAAATACCTATACTGTCACCTTTGAAGTCTAGAGATAGCTTATTCTTATCTATCCCTTCCTCAATTTCCATCCCTGGTCTGATTGTTGCCTCATCCCCTGTCAGAATATCATCATATGTGCCCAGGGCAAACTTTTCATTCAGGGTGCTCTCAGAGGCATTTTTGTGGCTGCTGGCTAATGAAACATGGTACTTTTTGTCAGAATATGGAGGTAAGCTTGCCTTGGTCAGAACCAATTGTAATCAAGTTGTGGAGGGGATCTGTAGCCCCCTATTTGCCTCTGATCATGGTGGTTTAGCGTATTTCCTAAATGAACCCTATCAGTGTTGGCTGCTCATATTGCCATTGGTCAGTTAACAACACTTTGTTAATAGACCAGATTAGAATTTGCAGTCCACTCCCATAAGTGCTAGTATAGTTCTTGGGCCTTCTTCAAATATTGCTTTCTGTTTTCATGCATCTTTTTAGGTTGCTCTGTTTGATGCTTTTTTTAAAGAATTGTTTAATTTGAGCTTTATTATTCTGTCCTCTGAGCAATTTATTGTATTAGTTTAGGGCCACTGGAGACACCTGATCCTCCCCTAGTTGATTTATGAGGTCTTTAGATATTGTACACTTGGATAATGCTTCAGAAGTAATTAAGCAAAATGTGGCTTTGGCAGTTGGAGATAATCAATTCTCAAAAATGATAAAGTGTTTATAACGTACAGTTGATGATAGATGCTTGATTGGGTGGCCTAGAGTAACAATCACCCATCAACTCTTCTGCTCACTCACTAAATCGCCCCATCAGGCTTTAGAAATATTTAAGCGTAAGTGAGAACTGTACTCATTCTATCTTGTAAATTGGTCAGAAGCTGTGGCATGGTGAATTCACCTCTCATGCTTAACAAGGAAAGCAAGCACAAGTCTTTCCTCTGTAGTTTATTTATTCAATAAGTAAATACTCAGTGCCTGCCATGTGCCACGCACTACTCTTTGGGAATACAGCCGTGAACCATGGAGTCAAAAGTCTCCCTTGGAATTTGCATTCTAGTTGGAAAAAAGACAACACTATAAATAAGTACAATATTAGTATGTAGATATATGTTAAGAAGGAAAAAGAAAAGCAGGGAAGATTGAAACCTCAAAAAGGGAGTTTCTGTTTTTCACTAGGGGCCAGGGAGGACCTCATTATGAAGATGACTTGGGAGCAAAGACCTTTGTGTTTTGGGAATTGTCCAGTAAAGCAATGTTTACTACCCTCAGAGATGGGCATTCCCCCAGGTGTGCTTCCATGTCCCTGAGTGGAGCCTCCCTTTGTGCACTAATCTACTGCCTGAGCCAACAGCATAGGGGGACGTGATTTACTATATAGCTTGTCAACACTCTTGTCCTGGTTAGGGCTGAATTTTCTGGCTTACTCTCTACCTAGATCTGAAGCATCTGGCCATGCCTACTATAGGAAACAATTGAAAGAAGAAAGGCAAACAAAACAAATTCTTTTCAAATGATATCACGTGGCTTACAGAGGGATAAAAGTATGTCCTGCATAGCCCTGTTAAATACTGACGTCTGCTGATTTAGGAAAAGCTCCTTGTAAGGAAAGATAAAATAGAGATGATGAGACTTTGTTGGCTTTCCTTTATGAGTTACACATGAGTAGGCAAAACATTAGTGGCTAAAAGATAAAACAATTATCCAGTTTTGAGATAAACTTTGTAAATATTCATTTACCTTTGGGTTTCTCTAATTGCTGTCCAACGAGAGAACCCAGGGTGATAAGTAGTCAATAATACAACACACTTAAAAGCATTTTCTTCATTAGGTTGCATGTAAATCCCAGTGTACAATTATTGTTTTGTTTTTTTTTTCTTTTCTTTTCTTTTTTTTTAGTTTCCTCACCGAACTGCTGAAAATTTATCTCTGGCATTCACTTACTGGAATTTAGGGCAATTACTTGAGCATAGGTCGGATAATAACTTGTGTCTGTCCATATTTAAATACAATAGATGTTACTTATCAGGCACCAAATAAGAAAGTCAGTTTTCTATTATGCAAATGAACTATCAAACTTGTTTTAAAATATTTAACCTAGTATATTTAATGTACTAGGGCTGTCATAACAAAGTGCCACAGATTGGGTGTGGCTTAAGACAGCTGAAATTTATCATCCCACAGTTTAGGATTCTAGAAGTCTGAAATCAAGTTGCCAACAGGGCCTTGCTCGCTCTCTCTCTCTCTGAAGGCTCCAGAGGAGGATCCCTTCTTGCTTTCTTGGTTGCTGGAAACCCTTGGCATTCTTTGGCTTACAGATGCATCACTAATCTCCACGTCCACTGTCACATGGCATTCTCCCTACGTGTTCTGTTTGTCTTCTCATTTATAAAGACACCAGTGATATTGGACTAAGGTCCGCCCTACTGCCATAAAACTTCATTTGAACTTGATTACATCTGCTGAGACCCTATTTCCAAATAAGATCACGTTCACAGGTGGGAGTGGCGGTCAGGACTTTGACATATCTTTTCTGAAAACATAATTCAACCCGTAACAACTAATATCTTAGTGACTCCATTGCACGTTTTTAAACAGGTCAAATATTTTAAGCCACTCATTTATTGATATTCATGAAGATGATTCTTTACTTTGAAATCCTTGGAATTTGAATAAAATCTGCCTGTGCATCTTTGAACAGTAAAGATTTCACTAGTTGCCAGCAAGAGCCTTAGGAGCTATCATTCCTCAGGCTGATCACATCCCCACATGTACTTTGGATGAACTGGAAAAGAAGTCGGCAGGCTAGATACGAGAAGCTTGACCTAGTATCCGCTTCTAATAGGAACACAAGAATTAAGAGGATGGTAAGATAGCTTTCTTCCATAAAACTATGTTCTGTGTTTTGTTAGCTTGTTTTGTCAAAACTTTACTTATGACTTTTTTTCTATGAATGGGTTCCACAGGAATATGTAATTTCAAAATGGAAAGAAAATGAATTATTTGAATCAACTGAGTCATATTTTTCCTTCTCCGTATACAACAATAATTAAGATATAACAGGAATACGTAGATAGTTGAACTGTAGAAAACGTATGTATAGTGATGTAAAAGCTAAGATTTCCCTTGCCATAGTAAGCTCAACAGTTGTAAAAGTAAAGCAGAAATTAAGTCACTGGCCTTCCTCACTGACAGGATGAATCACATCTGTAGTGGGTCTTTTCAGCTCCAGTGGTTGGCAGTTGGTGATGCACACAGAAAGCCGTTTCTCCATTTCTGCAGCTCACTGTGATTATTTCTTTTTTTTTTTTTTTCTTTTTTTGAGATGGAGTCTCGCTCTGTCACCCAGGCTGGAGTACAATGATGCGATCTCGGCTCATTGCAACCTCTGCCTTACAGATTCAAGCAATTCTTCTGCCTCAGCCTCCTCAGTAGCTGGGATTACAGGTGCCCACCACCATGCCCAGCTCATTTTTTGTATTTTTGGTAGAGATGGGGTTTCACCATGTTCACCAGGCTAGTCTTGAACTCTTGACCTCACGTGATCCATCTGCCTTGGCCTACCAAAGTGCTGGGATTACAGGCATGAGCCACTGCTGGGATTACAGGTGTGAGCCACCGCACCTGGTCCACTGTGATTATTTCTTTTTTTAAATATATATATAAACTTTATGTTCTAGAGTACATGTGCACAATGTGCAGCTTTGTTACATATCTGTACATGTGTCATGTTGGTGTGCTGCACCCATTAACTCATCATTTACATTAGGTAGATCTCGTAATGCTATCCCTCTCCCCTCCCCTCATCCCGCAACAGGCCCCAGTGTGTAATGTTCCACTTCCTGTGTCCAAGTGATCTCATGGTTCAGTTCCCACCTATGAGGGAGAACATGCAGTGTTTGGTTTTCTGTTCTTGCTTTAGTTTGCTGAGAATGATGGTTTCCAGCTGTATCCATGTCCCTACAAAGGACATGAACTCATCCTTTTTTATGGCTGCATAGTATTCCATGGTGTATATGTGCCACATTTTCTTAATCCAGTGTGTCATTGATGGACATTTAGGTTGGTTCCAAGTCTTTGCTATTGTGAATAGTACCGCAATAAACATGGGTGTGCATGTGTCTTTATAGCAGCATGATTTACAGTCCTTTGGGTATATACCCAGTAATGGGATGGCTGGGGTCAAATCGTATTTCTAGTTTTAGATCCTTGAAGAATTGCCACACTGTCTTCCACAATGGTTGAACGAGTTTATAGCTCCCCCACCAACAGTGTAAAAGTGTTCCTATTTCTCCACATCCTCTCCAGCACCTGTTGTTTCCTGACTTTTTAATGATCACCATTCTAACTGGTGTGAGATGGTATCTCATTGTGGTTTTGATTTGCATTTCTCTGATGGCCAGTGATGATGAGCATTTTTTCATGTGTCTGTTGGCTGTATAAATGTCTTCTTTTGAGAAGTGTCTATTCAATTCCTTTGCCCACTTTTTGATGGGGTTGTTTTTTTTTTCTTGTAAATTTTTTGAGTTCTTTGTAGGTTCTGGATATTAGCCCTTTGTCAGATGAGTAGATTGCAAAAATTTTCTCCTATTCTGTAGGTTGCCTGTTCACTCTGATGGTAGTTTCTTTTGCTGTGCAGAAGCTCTTTAGTTTAATTGGATCCCATTTGTCAATTTTGGCTTTTGTTGCCATTGCTTTTAGTGTTTTAGACATGAAGTCCTTGCCCATGCCTGTGTCCTGAATGGTATGCCTAGGTTTTCTTCTAGGGTTTTTATGGTTTTAGGTCTAACATTTAAGTCTCTAATCCATCTTGAATTAATTTTTGTTTAAGGAGAAAGGAAGGGATCCAGTTTCAGCTTTCTACTTATGGCTAGCCAGTTTTCCCAGCACCATTTATTAAATAGGGAATCCTTTCCCCATTTCTTGTTTCTCTCAGGTTTGTCAAAGATCAGACGGTTGTAGATGTGTGGTATTATTTCTGAGGGCTCTGTTCTGTTCCATTGGTCTATATCTCTGTTTTGGTACCAGTACCATGCTGTTTTGCTTACTGTAGCCTTGTAGTGTACTTTGAAGTCAGGTAGCATGATGCCTCCAGCTTTGTTCTTTTTGCTTAGGATTGTCTTGGCAATGCGGCCTCTTTTTTGGTTCCATATGAACTTTAAAGCAGTTTTTTCCAATTCTGTGAAGAAAGT
Source organism: Chlorocebus sabaeus (assembly GCF_047675955.1). Classification (NCBI taxonomy): domain Eukaryota; kingdom Metazoa; phylum Chordata; class Mammalia; order Primates; family Cercopithecidae; genus Chlorocebus; species Chlorocebus sabaeus. Next base: position 76,863,829 of record NC_132916.1, read on the forward strand.
CATTGGTAGCTGAATGGGGATGGCATTGAATCTATAAATTACCTTGGGCAGTATGGTCATTTTCATGATATTGATTCTTCCTATCCATGAGCATGGAATGTTCTTCCATTTGTTTGTGTCCTCTTTGATTTCACTGAGCAGTGGTTTGTAGTTCTCCTTGAAGAGGTCCTTTACATCCCTTGTAAGTTGGATTCCTGGGTATTTTATTCTCTTTGAAGCAATTTTGAATGGGAGTTCATTCATGATTTTGCTCTCTGTTTGTCCTGTTATTGGTGTATAAGGAGACTTAGACTCACACACAATAGTAATGGGAGACTTTAAAACCCCACTGTCAATATTAGATCAACGAGACAGAAAGTTAACAAGGATATCCAGGAATTGAACTCAACTCTGCACCAAGCGGACCTAATAGACATCTACAGAACTCTCCACCCCAAATCAATAGAATATACATTCTTCTCAGCACCACGTCACACTTATTCCAAAATTGACCGCATAGTTGGAAGTAAAGCACTCCTCAGCAAATGTACAAGAACAGAAATTATAACAAACTGTCTCTCAGACCACAGTACAATCAAACTAGAACTCAGGACTAAGAAACTCAATCAAAACCGCTCAACTACATGGAAACTGATCAACCTGCTCCTGAATGACTACTGGGTACATAACAAAATGAAGGCAGGAATAAAGATATTCTTTGAAACCAATGAGAACAAAGATACAACATACCAGAATCTCTGGGACACATTTAAAGCAATGTGTAGAGGGAAATTTATAGCACTAAATACCTACAAGAGAAGGCAGGAAAGATCTAAAATTGACACCCTAACATCACAATTAAAAGAACTAGAGAAGCAAGAACAAACACATTCAAAAGCTAGCAGAAGGCAAGATGTAACTAAGATCAGAGCAGAACTGAAGGAGATAGAGACACAAAAAAGCCTTCAAAAAAATCAATGAATCCAGGAGCTGGTTTTTTGAAGAGATCAACCAAATTGATAGACTGCTAGCAAGACTAATAAAGAAAAAAAGAGAGAAGAATCAAATAGACACAATAAAAAATGATGAAGGGGATATCACCACTGACCCCACAGAAATACAAACTACCATCAGAGAATACTATAAACACCTCTACGCAAATAAACTAGAAAAACTAGAAGAAGTGGATAAATTCCTGGATACATACACTCTCTCAAGATTTTAGCAGGAAGAAGTTGAATCCCTGAATAGACCAATAGCAAGCTCTGAAATTGAGGCAATAATTAATAGCCTACCAACCAACAAAAGTCCAGGACCAGATGGATTCACAGCCGAATTCTACCAGAGGTACAAGGAGGAGCTAGTACCGTTCCTTCTGAAACTATTCCAATCAGTAGAAAAAGAGGGAATCCTCCCTAACTCACTTTATGAGGCCAACATCATCCTGATACCAAAGCCTGGCAGAGACACAACAAAAAAAGAGAATTTTAGACCAATATCCCTGATGAACATCGATGCAAAAATCCTCAATAAAATACTGGCAAACCGAATCCAGCAGCACATCAAAAAGCTTATCCACCATGATCAAATGGGCTTCATCCCTGGGATGCGAGGCTGGTTCAACATATGCAAATCAATAAACATAATCCAGCATATAAACAGAACCAAAGACAACAACCACATGATTATCTCAATAGATGCAGAAAAGACCTTTGACAAAATTCAACAGCCCTTCATGCTAAAAACTCTTAATAAATTCGGTATTGATGGAACATATCCCAAAATAATAAGAGCTATTTATGACAAACCCACAGCCAATATCATACTGAATGGGCAAAAACTGGAAGCATTCCCCTTAAAAACTGGCACAAGACAGGGATGCCCTCTTTCACACTCCTGTTCAGCATAGTGTTGGAAGTTCTGGCCAGGGCAATCAGGCAGGAGAAAGAAATAAAGGATATTCAATTAGGAAAAGAGGAAGTCAAATTGTCCCTATTTGCAGATGAAATGATTGTATATCTAGACAACCCCATCGTCTCAACCCAAAATCTCCTTCAGCTGATAAGCAACTTCAGCAAAGCCTCAGGATACAAAATCAATGTGCACTGTGATTATTTCTAAAAGTTGCTTGGCCAGTGAGAACCTCAGCTTTCCCTCCGTCACAGCCCAAGATGCCTGCCTGCACTTACAGTCTAGGTTTCTATGTAGAAAAGACAAACTCGTTTTCATTAGCTCTCAGTTTGAACCTGATGCTCAGGGCCCAGGAACACTTTTTCTATGACCAGATTTCTTTAAAACCATCAAAAGGAAATGTCGGTTTCTGTAGGACTGGGAAAGATCTCTACAGGCCCCTCCCTCGGGTCTACTTCCATACCGTGACTCTCCTTTCCAGGACCCACCCTTAAAGCCCAAGGGAGAATATGCCAAAAGAAAGCCCAAGAAGTAGAATCTCTGAGGGGATGCCCCTCATGTGAACTTGGGACAGATATTCCTTTCTGGCTCTGTGACAGCAGCTGTTATTCCCTGACACTGAGCTGAGAGCAGCCCAGCTGAGCATATCGCCTTGCACATAAATAGATACATTTCCATGCTTCCTGATGGAGATGACAGCTCAGAAAGGGGGAGGTCCAGTTTTGGGCCAGAAAACATCCTCACTAAGAATGTTCTGAGGCTGTCCTTTGGCCTCCTGAGTTTTTACCTTCCTTTATATAAAAATTGCACAGATAAGTCCATTCAAAGCCACCACACATGATTGACAAATCAGATAAGAGATGGGATTTGTTTATTGTTTAGTTTTTTAAAAAAAATTATTTTTATGGTTACCTAAATGCTCTGGAAATCAGGTTGAGTGTTGAAAGGAGGCTCTTGTTGCCTCTCTCCCTTGAGAATATGTTTCTAATGCCTGTCATGTATGGTGGAAAACTTAACTCATGCTGCTGTTCCCTTACTGGACTTCAATACTGCCTGGAAATCCTATCCTTTGACAGTTTCTAAGCCAAAGCTCTCTAGAATTTATCAGTTCTCTTGATTGAGGCTGGTTCTCCTTCTTACATTTTATTTCTTCAGGCTTCTAAAAATGCATGCCTACTACCAAGATGAAAAGACGCTGTAGGGGATGTGGAGCTCCATGCCCCCCTCTGCTCTCTAGGATGTACCCGGGCAGCCTCCAGATATTTCACTTGCACCCCAGGAGCTGGGAGGCATTTTGAAAGGCAAGATGTGAGGGAAGAGCAGTTTCTTGTTATTTACAACTTATTTACTGGTATCAAATAGTGTAATAAATTTACCCTACAATAAGTATAGCATTTTTGTGTTATCAAATAGAGCTCGCATGTGATAGCACATTACTATTAAACAGAATTTTGTGGTCAGCAAAATTCATAGCTCCCTCTTCTTGTGACTTCTAAGGATAGCCTCTTTAAGGTCTCAAATGTGGAATTGTCTGATTTTGCTTTTTAACCTAAATGTGGTATATGTTCTCTAGAAAGGAGGTTTTTTGTGATCAGCTTTTAGTCTGAGTCTAAAGAGAATTATCAGTATAGAAACTGCCCATTGTACTGAATGTGCTTGACTATTAGTCTTGGCTTCCAAGAGCATTTCCAAAAGCACAATAAATGTAGGCTGGGGAATCACGGCAAGGGGTACAGAGGAGAGAATGAGAGGTCACAGCAGATTCCAACATGTTTTTAAATGATTTCCCCTTACAAATTGGTCTTATTTATAAGGATTTGGAGGAAGAAATCATTCACTTGGCAGGATCCTTGTCATAGGTAAAGGGTCATAGTTTCAGAAGCAATATTTGTTGACATACTGGAAAGTAAATGCAGAGACTGCGCATCTTTACAGTTTTGCTGCATTCTCCAAACTCACGCTGGGGACTAAGAGGTCTCAGTTTACCCAGGCCCTCAGGAATATCTTTTTAGAACTGAGTCACATTGGTAAAGAAAACTGGCAGGGGAGACTGGGCTATCCTAAAGGAAAACCCTCTCTGGTGTATTTCCAACTGTGCCCTGATTTATAATATAAGACATAACTCTTCACCAACTAGAAATCGTAACAGAAGTTTCAAAACACCTTCCTGCCTTTCATTATGATGTGAAGTTAAAAGCTTTTGTTACCTACTATAAAAGCCGCTGAAGCAAAAACTTAAGTAGAAGGTTGTTTATCAGATAGTTGTGAAATGGAGTTAAGGATTAAGCTGGGTAACATCTCCCCCGACCCCATTTTCTCCCCTTTTGTCTCTTTTATGGCATTTTTTTTCAGGCAGACATTTATAGGCAACATCCATGTCATCGTTCCAAATAGGACCCAAGGTCTGAGCTTTCACCATGAACCTGCCATAGTATCTCGGTGTCCATCCGCCACCAGTCTTTAGGTTTTGTCTGTCACTCAAACACTTGCCTTTGGAAGCTGGAAAAGTAGCCAGTTGTTTCTTTTCATCATTTCACTTTGATTTCTTTCCACTTTTTGTTTGTTTGTTTGTTTGTTTGAAACAGAGTCTTGCTCTGTTGCCCACGCTGGAGTCCAGTGGCACAAGCTTGGCTCACTGCAACCTCCACCTCCCAGGTTCAAGTGAATCTCCTGCCTCAGCCTCCTGAGTAGCTGGGATTATAGGGGCACACCACCACACCTGGCTAATTTTTGTATTTTTAGTAGAGACAGGGTTTCACCATGTTGGCCAGGCTGGTCTCGAACTCCTGACCTCAAGATCAATCCACCTGGGTCTCCCAAAGTGCTGGGATTACAGGCATGAGCCACCGTGTCTGGCCAGAGAGGTTTGCCACCAAGCAGCGTAAACATCATCTTCACCTATGTGTGTGGAGTAACTTGAATTTTCCCGCCCTAGGAAATGTTCTGTTTGTGTTTTATGCTGAGGGACTTGGCTAAAAATGTCAGTTTCACTGTTTGAGAATTCTTAAGAGAAAGCGTCAGCCTCTAAGTTGTACTTAAAGTAGATATCATTAGGTTTCACAAATCTTTCCCTGTTTTCCTTTAAGAATATTCTGAACATAAAGAAATGATTTGGTCAATAAATAAATGCGGTTGTTGAACTGACCATCTTGTGCTACATCTCTGAATGGTGCCCTACACAGTAACAGCCCAGAAAGGTGTTAGAAATGAGATGTCCTTTACAGGCAGCGTTTGGGGGAGATCACAGAATACCATGTTTGCTTTATAGACGCCAGGAAGGAAAGGAGCAATGCCAGACCTTTTACAAAACCTATGAAATCAGAGATCTGCAAAGGAGTCTTGTGATAGACGAGAACCTACAGTCACCTTCATTTAATTAACTTATTTGTTTTGGTGTGTGAATATGTGAATATGAGCCTTCATGTTTCAGTTTTTCAGGTTATATCATTTTTATAAAACAAGCTCAAAGGGTCCTAGAGAGAAAGATGGTTACTTTATGAACCTTGTGATATCCCACATATGTCTAGTCATGATATTTGATGCTTCCTAATCATAAGGTCCTCTGTGCTATGTATCATTTTCTGTGCCCTGTAGCTGGTAGTGTATAGTAGATAAACACACACTTCCAGTTTAAAACATTCTGGAGCCAAAAAGTTGAAAGCAGGCTTCACCTATGTGAGTGAAACCTGCAAGATTTGCGAAATTCTGCAAAAAAAAATTCTTCCGGAGCCTTACTATGCTAATGTGTATCAAAAACCTCCATTAGGGGAGTAAAATACATTGCTTCCCAAACTTACTTCACCAGGGAACTCTTCTCTGCTGGGCATCTATTGAGGCCAGTGTTGCATGAATCATATTCCTTCTTACTTTAGAGTGAACTGATGAGAATCAGTGGCAGGTATGTCAAGACTTATTCATACAGAGTGTTGGGTTTCACCATATATGATAGACACAGACTCTGACGTGTGTGTGTGTATGTGTGTATGTACAGGTAGGTATATACCTGTGTATGTACATTTGGTATATAAGTGTGTGTGTGTCACAGAAAAAGGGAGAGAGAGAGGGCAAAGAAAAGGGAAAAAGAGGAAAGATGAATTGGCCCGGGATCAGGCCACCTGATTGTTTGAACCTAGGATTTATTTAACAGCTGCATAGATGTAACACGTTTGCAGGTTTTTGCCTCTTTATCACAACATTAATTTAGCAGCTTCACAATTCTAAGTATTGACATGTAATAAATTTTGTGTGAATTAATAAATGCATGAATGAATGCCTCGCAGGTGCCCGTTTTTGTGCGTGCTTTCCTGACATTTTCTGAAATGGCTTTGAATGAGGGTTTTTCTTGGGGACCCGTGGATGCCAGCTGAGGACAATTATGATGAATATTTGCAAAGCTGAGCCTACAGTGTCCGCTTCAGGGGTATTTTAAGGCGAAAGGAAAAAGAAAACTCTCTTTCATTTTGTTTTGCTGACACCTAATATGTTTTAAGTAAAAAATCCATTTTACACAGGCAAATAACTGCTTATTTGGAGCGGAAAATGTATTTATGCCAATTGATAACCTATTAATTTAGGTAGAAAATCTATTTTCCAAAGCATATTTGAATAATAAGCACAATATAATACATTTTAAAGTTTTTTCCAACTGGTTTCTACTTCTGGTTTTTGATTAAAATACACACTTGAAACTTTTATGTTTTTAATAGCACTAAATTAAAAGAATCAGGTTTTCATGTATACAATTATTTTTAACATTAATTTTAAAAATAATCATTGTACCTTAGTGAGCTGGAATTTTTTTTCCTGATAAACTACTTCCAAGAATGCAGTAATACCAGGGTATGTATCATACACCTGCAACCAGACATACAGATGGACACATTTATCTTCTGTTGATCAATTTATAACTCGTCTACTGCTAAGCAAAAATCTTAGGGAGTAAATTAGAGCTAGTTTCTTGAATTGCCATTGCTGAGGAGTGTGAAGCTTAATTACACGGGAAGGATACATTTCCTTTGTGTTACACCAACAATACATGTGGTTTTGATGAGTAATAAGCATTCCCTCAAGGAAGACAGGTAAGACGCCAAGACTACTAGAAAGTGCTCACAATTAATGAAAAGTGGGACGGTAAAGATACTAAACTCTGGGAGGAAAGATCCTATTATATAATAGTGCATAGGAAAAAAATGAAAGTACACCAAAATTCCGATAAGATTATCATTGGTCGTTGGACTTATGGGCAGTTTTAACTATCCTCTGTATACTTTTCCTTATGTTCCAAATTTCTACAATGAGCTATGGTTACTCAGAAAACAAATGTTATGAAAAAATACTTAACTCTCTCTTTTCCCCACTCAATTTCACTACTCTCTTCCTGCAACCTGGTAAAATAGTCAGTAAGCCATATAACTAGAGGCACTTTTATACTTCTGCATAATGTAGATTCTGGCTAAAATCATTTTAAAAGAACACCAAATACATCACAGACGCAAAAAAAAGAAAGAGAGAAGGGCACAGTAGCATTATATCCATGTGATTCTGTTGGGCTTATTTTCTATAAAAACATATGACTTGAAATTTTGTTAATATATATTGTTCATACAGAGCTGTTAAAGAAGAAATTGAGTTATTTTCCAGTGTGAAAAAGTCTATATGAGAAAGAAAGTTACATGGACAAAATGCTAAATAGCAACTATTTTATGAATGCTAAGATCCAAGCTAGGAAAAGGAAAATTTTCTGAATATTAATTTCTCTATCCAGATAAGAGTGAACTATAATTTGCAGACACACTGCTGTTGGCCTGATGATGGTAAAAACACTTTGCCAAACATTTCTTCCCTATATAAATGATATGTCTGGCCCATGCTACTGTAGTATATCTAATTCACTCTTATTTACTTTCTCACAATTGTGGGACAATTAACCATACTGTAGCATACTTAGTCAAAAAGGTTTTTATTTTTAACTTAACACTGATAATGTTTTTATATTTTATACTCTAAAATATAGCCACCTGTGAATATATGGAGAGAGAAAGGTATCTTCAGACTTGCTGAAAAGTCAGAAAATTTCCTGTGAAATCTGGGTGGAAAGATTTTTTTCTTAAGCTTTAGAAGTAATATGTAAAATGCCTTTTAAAGAAGTTCATGATAAGGGCAATTCATTTGTGATGGGAGGGAATGATTTCCATTTTTGAAAAGAAAAAAATGAAGTCTTCGCCTGGCTGACCCTGCGTCTCCCCTCTCCCAACCACTTTGTATCATGTGATGCAATCAGCAGAGGCCAAAGGGCCTCCTTTCTACTGCCTATTGATTTATTTTAATAGTGTCATAGAGATTACGGCTGTAGTATGCACATTAAGTGGCTAAGGCCAAGGGAGGATTGGTCCTTCTCGTTGGCTTTTAAGTTTAGGTTTAAATGACCTCAGTATTGTACTTCCAGCAGGCCAATGTCCCAATAGTTGGCTTAAAAAAATTGGTGGCTGAATATTTTGTGTTTCCCTTATTGCTGGAAAAAAACAACAAAAAATTGTATTGCTTCTGGGGTGTTCTCAACAGAAGCCTAGAATAAGAATGTTTTTAAAAGATTCTCCACTATTACCAACGTGTTTAATATTAGAAATTTGCTTATCCTTATTGCATAATTCTTTATGTTGCAAGAGGATAGAGGAAATGTGAATTACATACTTTTTATAAGATGTTGACTAAAGCTAGAAATGTCATTAGAAAACTTACTTTGGAACAGACTGATTTCCCTTTACAACTATTCAAAGCCGAAAGACTATTGAGCAGATGCAGGTAAATGTGCAGGGAAAATTCCTGTTACCAAAGCATGCTTGTGAGTTCTTTTAGATGGCTTCTTGGGTTATATAAATTTAGTTTGAGGTCATTATATGGATAATTTGTTACTAAGTAAAGTAGTTTGTCAGGTTACGAGACATTAATCTTCCAATAGGTCTTTAATTAGGACAGATGCACTAAATAATTCATAGCAAGACTTGGCCTGGAAACATTTATAATACTCAATTATACCATTTTACAGGCAATGGCAAATTGTTTTTGTGTAGTCTGGAAATTGTGGGACTTAATTAATTACCTTCAATGTTTTAGACATCTGCTCTGCACTCTTTTAAATGCATTAAATTGGCAACTCATGAAATGTTAAAAATAGAGTTCAAATTCCCAGATGGCAAAGGGTGAAGATCAACTATGACAGAAAAGAAAAAGCCACTCCGTGGTGTACTGGAAATGTGAAACCAAATTACATATCCAGTAACATTTGGCTTAGAAGGCTCTCAAGTGTGTGACAATTATTTTTAAAAGAATGAGAAATTTTCATGGTTTTAAAAAGCATTTAACTTGCCATTAAATACACTTCCTCCCTGGTTTCCTTTGATAGGCTGCAGTAAACAAACTGGGAAACCAGGCAGAGTGCAGATATAAAACACATATCAATCTCTGTCATGTAAACACCTCTGAGTGAAATTTATTCCTGCACAAACAAATAACTTTGCCCCTGTAAGTTGTACGAAAGACGTGACAAAAAATAAGTACTCTAGAAGTATTTGCAGAGGCATTTTCATGTCATAGATCATAAATGATGGAAAGGGGAATTAAGAGCTTATTCTATTTGTAATTAGATCACAGAAAACAGATGGTGATGGCTTTGCACTGGGGAGGAGGATGTGACCATTTAAGTAAACAAAAGGAAAAGGGATGTTCATTTCATTTTTCATCCTAGAAATTTCTCTGAGAAAGACGTTATAAGGGTCTGTGATTAAGAATAATACGTGAATCAGTTACAGAGGATCTAAACGCATTCTGAAAGCTCTAAATGAGGCGTGAGTTTGCAGATGAAGGGATCCCCTCTGATTGTGATAGTCAGCTGATGCTGTGGCCCTTGGCGCCCAGATATCTGCAGCTTTCTGAAGGGCATTTCTCTCAAGGTTGTACAGTTTCTCCAGAGGGCTTGGGAGATGTTTTCTTCAAATGGGCATAGATTTCAGGTCCTGCCTCCAAAGCAGTTATGCTGGGTCAACATGTGGGATCACATGGAGGCAGAATTGTTTCCTACTTGAGTAGCTCCTGAATGGAATGGGGGAAAATGGAATTGACTACCAACATGCTCAGTGAGTAGACAGGGCTTTGTGGCCAAATCCTTTGGAGAATGTAGACGAACTCTCTCTAGCAGAAATCCAGTGCAAACCACATATGGGATTTAAAGTTTTCTTGGAGTCACAATTTAAAAAGTAAAAAGAAACAGATGCAATTAACTTCAATTACATGTATTTTATCATCTCCACTTGTAATCAATATAAGAATTATTATTATTATTATTTTGAGACAGGGTCTCACTCTTTTTCCCAAGCTGGAGTGTAGTGGTGCGATCAAGGCTCACTGCAGCCTTGACCTCCCAGGCTCAAGGGATCCTCCCACTTCAGACTCCTGAGTAGTTTGGACCACAGATGCTTACCACTACAACCAGCTAGCTTTCTCTCTCTCTCTGTCTCTCTCTCTCTTTTTTTTTTTTTTTTTTTTTTTTTTTTTAGAGATGAGGTCTCCTTGTATTGCGCAAGCTGGTCTTGAACTCCTGGGCTCAAGTGATCCTTCCACCTCAGCCTCCCAAGTGTTGGGATTTTAGATGTGAGCCACCACGCCCGGCCAATATAAGAATTATTAATGGGAATTTTTACATTCTTTTTTAAAATACTAAGTCGGCAAAATCCCATGTATATTTCACACGCATAGTACATCTCCACACTAATGAGCCACCTTTCAAGGAGCTCCATAGCTCACTGTGGCTAGTGACTACCATACTGGACAGTGCAGCTTTAGGTAATGAATGGGATAGCAAGATAGCACATATGAACCTCCAGGGTATACATCTAGCACGGTGCTGGGAAGAAACTAAATAGGTACTCATTATAAAGGCCGGAAGAATCCTTCCCACCTGCCAAGCATGAGCTTAGTATTCTCAGAGGCCTTCCCTTATTTTCCTCCATCCCCATTCCCTGCCTCCAAGACAGAAGGTTGCCCTTTTCTATGCCACAGAAGCACTCTATTTTCCCTACATCCCCTTTGGTATATATATATAGCTATTAATACGGCATCATAATTATGTCTTTACAATATTCTCTTAAGCAAATTTTAAGCATCTTGAGGACAGAGTTGGTGCCTTATCCATGTCAATTTCCTGACACACAAGGGGGTGTTCCATAAATATTTGTTAACTTGAATAAAAAAATTCAATCAGCAATTCAGATGAGGGAAGAATGCCAAACTGCACATATCAAGACAGGGCAGAAATGAGGGAGAGGAAATCTGGAGGTGAGAGGGGGCAGGCAGGAAGTGGGGAAGGGAGAAAGAGAAAGTAAGAGAGAGAAGAAAAGAAAAGAAAAAAGGGAAGAGGGAAGGTAAGGGAAGGAGAGGGGAAGGAAGGGAGGAAGGAAGGAAAACTTTGAGGGACACAGCTCATCCAGACTTATGAACTAGCATTTCCCAGAATTGTTCCACTGAATTACTCTGCTTTTGAGGACAAAGTCCACATTTGTAAAACAGGGACTATATATAGTTTGGGATTGGGGTAGCACTGGAAATACTTGTGCCTATGCTTGCTTGCCAGCCATAGTGAAGTTTGTAAAGGAAGGCTTTGATTCTGTTTGGTGTAATTACTTGCTCCATTAGAAAACAAAACAATAAGACCCTTGTGCACACTCTGGAATGTTCTCCCTAGATCAAGCCACCGTTAATACAAACCTAATCTAAACATTTTCAGCAGTGTTCAATTAAGATAATTTAATTAGAAATCTTATTTCTTAACAGGATCAATTATTTTACTTTAACAGAATGAAAAGCATACACAAATAAACTAACATTTTAGAGTTACATATGACTTAAATTTTTTTCTTTAATTAGTACTATCAGAAAGTGTACATTTAGGCTTAAGAATAGAACTATGAAAACTATGCAAATTTATCATTGCACCTCTCTAGCTTTGATGTTATTAGCCAGCTGTTTGAGACTAATTTTCCCACTGAAATAAAAAAAAAAAAAAAGGACAAGACAAGTCTCTAAAATGTAACCTCATTTTCAAGATGACCAGGCAGAGCCTCAAAATAAAAGAAGTGAAGGAAGAACAGATACAAAGGTGAGAAAAGTTAGGAAATTTTATTTGTCCTTCTCTTTCAGTTTATCAGAATAGCAAAATTAACAATATCATTCCAGTTTACTCCTTGGGCACCAGCAACATCTTATTGCTTATCTCTAGTACTATCTGGAACCTTAAGCAATTCACTTTGTCCTCCCCTTTGTCCTATTAGAGACATCAGGCAAGGTGGCAATATTAGGAAAAGGCATGTTTGATTACACCATTCAAAAATCTGTCAGTTCTTTCCAGTTTTCTTTTAGACTTTCTTCCCCTACTGTAATTCCTCCTACATTCCAAATTTTATTTTCATGAGGCCAACCATTTGTTTCTAATACAGAGAATTAAATCTGTAACTCTCTTTCTTCAAAGTAATTAAAGAAAGAGAAAATCAGCATTCAGAAAAATAATAAATATATATATGTAAATTTAACAGGAATCCAATGCTTCTAATTAAGAAAAGGAGAATAGTCTTACCTACTGAGAAGAATCACGAGCATTTCTCTAGTTTGTGACAACTTTATTCTGATTAATAAACACACTATATTATTATTAGTATTAGCGGTAGTATTATTAAGACCTGGTCTTGCTCTGTCACCCAGGCTGGAGTGCAGTGGCACAATCATAGCTCACTGCAACCTTAAATTCCTGGGCTCAAGGAATCCTCACACCTCAGCCTCCCAAGCAGGTAGGATTACAGGTGTGCACCACCATGGCTGGCTATTTGTTTTTTTAGAGATGGGGTCTTGCTGTGGTGTCCAGGCTGATCTAAATCTCCTAGCCTCAAGAGATCTTCCCATGTCAGCCTCCCAAAGAGGTGGGATTATAGGCATGAGCTACCTGTGCCTGGTTTATTATGTAATCATTCTAAACGTGCTCTGTGCCAAGCACTATTGTTAAGTGCTTTGCCTGAATTAACTAATTTGATCCTCATAGTATCCCAGTAAGGGTGGGTTATTATCCTCATTTTACAAATGAGGAAACACATCAGTGGGTTGGGTTCCTTGCTGAAGACAACATTGCTAGGAGGAGGCAGAAGCTGGATTTGAACTCATGTTTACATCACTCCTCTACGCTGCTTTTCCCTAGTGGAGTATGGAACGAGGATTCGTGGGGACTGACCTGGTGCTCATGGACTTGCTCACTTCATGGTCCCTGATGGAACAGGCATGAGGAAAATCCCTTTCCCATCACCTACACTCAGTCTGATGGCACTGTGTTCAGGCCACACTCATGATGGGTAATCAGTGAGAACAAATTGTACAAACCTGTACAAATCAGTACAACCTGATGCCATATTGAAAAAAACTAACTCAAATTGGAAATTCTGCTCCCTGACAAGTCCCATAGCTCCATGAAGAAAGGAAGTGTGTCCAATTTTTAAAAATTTTCCTTGGTGCTTTCTTTTTAATCAACTTCGGGGCCATTATAGTGCCTTCTACAGGTACATAAACAACAAGTGCTAACTGAATTGATGTATGCCTTGGTAGCATTGCCCTTAAAAATTGCACTCTTAAATATGATGAAAAACTAGCTGTATATTAAAAGTGTAATTTAAGGCCGAGTGTGGTGACTCACGCCTGTAATCCCAGCACTTTGGGAGGCTGAGACGGGTGGATCACGAGGTCAAGAGATTGAGACCATCCTGACCAACATGGTGAAACTCTGTCTCTACTAAAAATACAAAAATTAGCTGGGCGTGGTGGTGCATGCCTGTAGTCCCAGCTATTCAGGAGGCTGAGGCAGGAGAATCGCTTGAACCAAGGAGGCAGAGGTTGTAATGAGCCAAGATCGCGCCACTGCACTCCAGCCTGGCAACAGTGAGACTCCGTATCAAAAAAAAAAAAAAAAAATGTAACTTAACAACTAAGTATATTTGTCTGGTGTCTGTTCTAACTATGTTGTTAGTTGATTTTTCAATATTCTAGGATTTAAAAAAATGCATGTTGCTATTAATTGTAATGTGAGTTTTATAGAAAGAGGAAAAAGAGTAACCCAAGACTTGAAAATAAAATTATGTTGAAAAAAATTCATATGATGAAGGAAGGTTTTCTGTGTATATATTATACTAATACTAATGGTACTTATTAGTTATATGGATTATTCATTAAAAGTAGAAATTTTTATTAAGTGGTTCTAATTTTATAATTAGAGAAATTTTAAAGTACCTGAGTTAAAATAATGACTTGTTATTTAATTTGGCTTCCTTTCCTTGTAATTAAAAATTCAGTACTTTCTTTTTATCAGATTTATCTTTACTTCTTTATTCATTGAGCTAGCTACAGTGGTTTCCATGCATAGATTCTTTTAATGTCCTATATACCTTCTGGAAAGTTAGAAAGTATTTTATGATGCATCACCAATGTTATTTCAAAAACCCCAAATTAGCAGCAAACTTACGCATAGGAAAAATAGAATGAGTCAGTGAATTGTTTTATATTGTATGTCTCTTGAGAACAAGTCATCAAAAGTTACAGCATTTTAAAAAATGTACCATGTACACAGTAGAAATCTGTCTCAGCTGCTGTCTGCCTTTAGTGAACATGATATTATGCTTATTTAATTGCTCAAAAAACTTGAGGCAATGCTAAGAAAGAATAGAAGGCTTTTTCCTAGGGTGGAGAAATATGCTGATTGGCTTTACTTCCTTAATTATGGCTTTACAGTTTAGGCATTACAGAAATATTACATATCTGACTCTTAAAGTCTTTACCCATTTTATATTAGAGCTTAGATTTCTTCATCCCATTGTTGATCTAAAATGTCTCTAGCTCTCTCAGGTAAAGGAAGAACATGCCCATGTGCTGCATTAGGTAATTCCTATTATTGAAAAGCTGTGTTCAATCTAAAATGACCTTTTCTTGTATTTATTGTCAAGCTAGCTTTGCAACCCACATTAAATTGAAGCTTTTGTATGAGGACTGAGAAGCCCATTGTTGCGTGTGCAATGACACTCTTAGGATGTTTGCTCAGGACAGCCGGCCCTCCAGCCAGCTGGTGGCAGGAGCCAGAGCATTTGGCCAAGTATTCATTGTTGCTTTTTTAAAGTCCACAGCAAAGACAGGGCATTGGGTCTGAATTTGGACTATAAAGAAAGATGGACAAGTGCTATGCAAAGAAAAAGTTCATCTGTGAAGAGGGTCTCTGTGCTGTCATAATCAGAACTCACAGCATCAGTACCTTTGAAGATGTTGAACAAGAATTTTGGGAGGGGCAGAATGGAGATTTGGACTTTTCACAAAAATAAATTTGATAATCAGCATTGGTTTTACTTTAATTTTAGTGATCCTTTATGATTGTACATGTTTATAGTGACAAATTACATCTGTGGGATTTGGGCAGGACTTTGAAAATGGCCTGATTATGATGTTAAGCTGCGTTAAGAGTTTTATGGGAGGCTCACATGACTTCACTCAGAGAAAATGCCCAAATGGTAAGAGAGGAACTCTCTTAATTGCCTATTTCCCGCATGCTACTGTTTTTTTAAGCAAAGAGTGTTCATTTACTTACCTTTTAAGTTTGTGTTTGCGCTTCCAAGTTGAATTTTAAAACCTCTTCATTTAAAATAATAATAATAGTCATTTTAAAATTCTCTCCTGATTAGAAAGACAATTTCTCAAATTTTAACACTAATTTTATTCTTGCCAAGTTTATTTTGGTTTACATTATATGCACTGTTTTTTTCCCCGAGACCTTAAAAGCAACCTTATTTGAGAAATGTGAATTATGTGATTAGAATGCCCAGTTTTACTAAACCCAGCAGAGTTCTAACTACTGATCATACACCAGTGGCCTGCACCACTTACGGCAATGACCAAGTAGTGGCCCCCTCTTAACTCTTTTACTGTCTGTGAGTTGCGACCTTCTTTACACACCCACATGCCTCTAGTATACATAAAGTCCAGCCTGCCCAGATCTATTAAGCAGCTATAACTTATATTTTCCATTTGACTATCTCATCCTTCTTCTCTTTTAGTCTCTTGTCAGCTGAGTGTTCTATCCCCTAGAACAGGGGTCCCCAGCCCCTGGTGTGTGGCCTGTTAGGAACCAGGCCACACAGCAGGAGGTGAGTCTTGGGCAAGCCAGGAAGCTTCATCTGTCCTCACAGCCACTCCCCATCACTCACATCACCGCCTGAGCTCCACCTCCTGTCACATCAGTGGCCGCATTAGATTTTCACAGGAGTGTGAACCCTCTTGTGAACTGTGCAGGAGAGGGATCTGGGTTGCATGCTCCTTATGAGAATCTAATGCCTGATGATCTGTCACTGTCTCCCGTCAACCCCAGATGGGACCATCTAGTTGCAGGAAAACAAACTCAGGCTCCCACTGATTCTACACTACAGTGAGTTGTGTAATTATTTCCTTATATATTACAATGTAATAATAATAGAAATAAAGTGCACAATAAATGTAAGGCACTTGAATCATCCCAAAACATCCCCTTGTCCCCTGGTCCGTGGAAAAATTGTCTTCCGTGAAACCAGTCCCTGGGTGCCAAAAAAGTTGGGGACCTCCTTTGTTTGCCCTAGAACACTAGAGGAAGAAGAGGGTCACTTTCATGGGTGTGCAACTTACACACTCGGAAGATCCCTCAGCCTGGCCGAAAGCTCTGCTGTTGCCATCTTAAAAATATTAGTGATTTTTAAACAAGGGGTCCTGCATTTTAATCTTATGTTGAGCCTCACCTTCTTCCCTGCTGGTTCTGAAAGAGAAGATGTGAGGAACTGGGAAGGCCCTGAGCTCTGCAGAGTCTCTCTTCATCATTGTGAGTTTCATTTTGGAATACCTGGTCACTAGCCTCTAGTGCACTGTTTCAAAGAATGTGTCAGTGAACATTGATGCAAGAAGCACTTACTAAAAATGGTAGATTCCTCAGCCCCGACAAATGAATCACAGTCTTGAGGGATGGGGCCAAGAAGTTTGTTTTTTCGTAGACTTCCCATGATTCTCAGTTCACTAAAGGCTGAGAACCTTTGGCTGGTGAATTGCACCTCTGAATTGACACATCTCTAATTCTGTGACTCCATATTGGTGGGTTCACAACTAAAGGAGAGGAAACAAAAGAAAATGAATTCTGTTAGCTCCAGTACACTTTATGATACATTGTCAGAGGACAAAAGTACTGGTTTGTACTAGAAAAAGAACTCTGTTTGATTTGGCAGAGAATTGTGATGTCTTCATTTGAGGCTAGGTTATTTTAAACCACTTTTTTGGGGAGTTCCTATTTTCACTTATTTCTGCTACCACCATTAGAAAATGGAATATTTTAGTTAGGCAATTATGGGTGATCAAACAGCTATTTCAGCCAGTCACTGGCCCTGTCAGGGACTTTGCAAAGATCAATTGCAATGACAAGGATTGTTGTATTAAAGTCAGCTAACCAAGGCATCAATCATTATTTAAAATAGCGTTTTTGCAGGTAGCAGAGTTTAGTGGTTGAGAGGCTGCATTTTGGAAGCAGACAGGCCCCAGTGGAAACCAGACCTATCATTTAATAGCGGGACCTAACGCAATTCTTTTTTCCCAACAAATCCCAGGTTTTCATTTAAAAAAATCATTGATAAGGATATTAATAGACTGTACTTTATAAGGTTGTTTTGAGAATAAAGCAAGACAGTCCAAGTGAAATCCTAGTGCACAGTACCTGGTACATAGTATTAAATATTAAATATTAAATAAAATATTATTTTTAACTGTCAAGAAAGATTTAAAAATTAAGATCTATGAAAAGTTAAGAACTGAAGCCAAACTGAAATCCTGTAATCAGATAAATTCCAGGTGTAATAGATAATCCTTGTATATTTTTCCAAATTGTGTACATGATAAACTCATTAATTCAACCTTACAACAGAGAAACTGACTTCAAATTAGCAGGCAAGCAAGCATGGAGGTACAAATGGTTATGCATAGGAAGACAGAAATACAATGTCAAAATGTGTTTGACACATTTGTTTTGACAAGTGCAATGATTAATTTTCTGTGTCAATTTGACTTGGCTGATTCCTTGCCCAGTTATTTGGTTACAGGACAGTCTAGGTGTTTCTGTAAAGGTATTTTTTGATGTGTTTAATATTTAAGTCAGTAGACTTTGAGTAAGACAGCTTACTCTCCATCATGTGGATAGTCCTTATCCAATCAGTTGAAGGCCTTAAGAGAAAAGACTGAGGTTTATACAAGAAGAAAGGAATTCTGCCTCTAACTCAAGACTGCCAGCCTGCCTTGCAGATTTTGGGCTTGTAAGCCCCTACAGTCACTGAATCAGTTCCTTAAAGTCCCTTTCCCTCTCTCCCTTTGTATAAACACACACACACACACACACACAATAGATAGATAGATAGATAGATAGATAGATAGATAGATAGATGATAGATAGATAGATAGATGGATGGATGGATAGATTTTTTTTTTTTTCTTTTAGAGACAGAGTCTCACTCTGTCACTCAGGGTGGACATCAGTGGTAAGATCATTATCTCACTGTAACCTCAAACTCCTGGGCTCAAGTGATCCTCTTACCACAGCCTCCCAAAGTGCTGGGATTACATGTATGAGCCACCATGGCCCAGCCTATGTATGATGTATTTATCATATGTATATTAATTTGGGCTGGTATAGCAGCAATACCATAGTCTGGGTGGCTTGAAAAACAAACATTTTCACAGTTCCAGGAGCTGGGAAGTCCAAGATCAAGATGCTGGTAGGTTCAGTGCCTGGTGAGGACTCTCTTACTGATTCATAGATAGCCATGTTCTCACTGCTGTTTCCTCACATGGTGGAAAGGAATGACAGGGCTCTCTGGAGTCTTTTTTATAAGGACTCTGTTCCTGCTCTATCAAGACAACCCTTACCCCTATAATCCCATTCGTAAGGTTTTACTATCATGGCCTAATCACCTCCCAACGGCTCTACATTCTAATACCTTCACTTTTGGGGTTAGAATTTCAACATGCTACATATCTATATATAGATTAGTATATAATATTAATTACATATAGATGATTATTAGTAATCACAGTTCTCCAGAGCAACAGGAACTATATATAGATATATGTACACATGATATATCTCTAGATAGATATATATATGCATGATATAGCTCTAGATAGATATATATACGCATGATATATCTCTAGATATATATACGCATGATATATCTCTAGATATATATACACATGATATATCTCTAGATAGATATATATACACATGATATATCTCTAGATATATATACACATATATCTCTTTATATTTACAGAGGTTTATACATATGTATTATCTAGTATATAGGTATATCTAGTATATATCTCAATATATCTATATATAGGTCCTACTTTTCTAGAGAGTCAATACAACACAGTGACTAATATAACACAAGCTTTGTTGCCCAGGCTGGAGTGCAGTGGCGCGATCTGGGCTCACTGCTAGCTCCGTCTCCTGGGTTCATGCTGTTCTCCTGCCTCATCCTCCTGAGTAGCTGGGACTACAGGCATCTGCCACCACGACCAGCAAATTTTTTGTATTTTTAGTACTTTTTACTTTTTTATTATCACACAGTATTGATGTGATATTCTATTCAGCATTTGGCTCACAAAAATAAATATTTTGGAATGCAGTTATTTTAAGGAAGGACTTGGATATTGAATCCTCACTGTGATATCCAATGAAAACACTTTCCTGTAATGGAAATTAAAGACAAGATGTTGCAGATCAACAAAGAATGTGTGTAGAGTCAGGACTGTTACTGCCCCCTGTTTTGTGCTTACCTCATATGCATTGCTCTGCCCTCCAGGCTGCGCTGAAGAAGCTGTGATTTCACAACTGCTTCTGCACAAGCAATATGGATAAAGAATTTTGCCTTTCCATGAAAAGGCTCAGCCAGCGTAATTATTTATCTGTGCAGGCTGATGCCTTAAGCTTAGTGCCTGTGAACTCCTCTGAGAGCAGAGATGGGCGTGATTGACAGATAGCTGAAACTCTGTCACCTGGGTAAAACCCTGCTGGTAATGAAGCATTCATACTCAGACCTCACCTTTCTGGACCTGCCAGGCTGCATTTGCTGGCAGCAACTCTGAAAGCCTTCCATGGGAAAATGATGTTTCAAAGGTGCCAATTACAGCACATATGTATTTCACCTTGAGAATTTCAATTGGCAAAGATAATATCATGGATTGCCCTTATAGTTTTGATGGGACATTCATTTGTACTAAGAGATCTGATCGAAATGCAGTTATTAATGGAGGCTTTTGAAAACAGTGCATGAAAAGCAATGGGGGATTGGTTTTTTTAAAAGCATGTCCTAAAGGACCATTTACCAGCTAGTGCTCAGCAAATGTTTAAAGAATAATGGTGTGCAAATAAGCATGTTCACCTAGAAACCAACTGGATTCTGATTCCCTGATGGAACATTGTATGTAAATATAAATTAGCTTGTTCTAACCCGTGGCATTGGACACCTAGACGAGGCTTCTTTCCTTTTGCACAACACGGACCTGAGGAGAAGGAAAACAGAGCTTACCTTGTTCCTGCTCTGTCCAGACAACCCTTACCCCTTTGTTATTTTGCTTCTTTTTAGGATAACTCTTAGGCAAAATAATGAAGCCAGAAACCAATATGGTCATAAGTGAATGTTTATGGAACATCTACTATGGGTCAAGTGTTTTACATATGTCGTTTTATTTAATCTTCATAAAAATCCTGTGAAATATGAGAGAAGAAGCATTTTTGTTTCCATTTTCTCTAGAAGAAACAGATTCTAAGGTGTCAAGTAATCAGTCCAAGGTTGTCTAGATAGGTAAAGTTCCAATGACTTTGTCTCTTTGCATTTATTTCTTCTCATGTAAGTACAAGTCAGTTCCTCTCTCTCTCTCTCTTTCACACACACACACACACACACACACACACACTCACTGTGTCTGTCTCTTTGTCTCTCTGTTGCTCTTTCTCTCTCTCCTCTTTTTTTCTCTCTGGGTCTCTCTCTCTCTCTCGCACACACACACAGACACATGTACACACACACACACAGATAACCTCTGCCCTCTTCTGTACTTCCAGACCTCTGTTGTACTGGGTGAAAACATTGGATAAACTCCTTCACACTCAATTGGTAGAGACTTAATATACTGTGCCTTCCCTGAGCATTTTAATAGAAGAGGTCAGGGAGAGGGTGAAGCTTAGTAGAAAGAATTGCTTTGTGAATGGATTCTCAAAATCTGTAAAGAGTGGCTTTGGACTGAATGCTTTCTCAGAACCTCTCAGACAATCCCACTTGGGAACTTTGTCCTCTTCCCCAGCTCGTGGGTGGTTTTAATGTCCCAGCTTCTTGTCCAGCTGCTGCTCTCTGTCTCCTGGGCAGCTCCTCCTTGTCGTTCAGTCTTTACATCATGCAGACTGTCCGTCATCCCAACAACTCAACAGATACTTTTTGAAGGTACAAATCAAAATTTTGGTTAGATTCTTGGTAAAATGGTACTAGATCCTGAAAAAAACATCTGATTTTGGAATTAACCTTAACTTGGTATCCTTCTCATTGTCAAGGGCCTTTACTTTGGGCAAGGATGTTAATCTGTGGGCCTGAATACCCTAGACACTGGGCTAGATTCATTCTTCCTTTTTAACTTTTACTTGAGCAGTTTGACACAGGTTTTAGATAAGCTGAGAAGCACGTCCACCTGCCATAGCAAATAGGAAGACAAGCACTCTCTTCCATATAGATGACCCGATTCTACTCTCTCAACCCAGCAGTGGCCCTAACAAGCAATAGAACCCCTTGGCTAGTTATTTTCAGAAATGACAGCTCTGTAGCAATTATGGAAAAACTAGGATCTTTGTTTTTGACAGGAACTCTTAACATTCAAAGGGAGAGTGAGACCCAGCAACACAACAGGGTGGGGCCTTTCATTATTTAGGGCCAACTTGGGCAACAAAATCATTCTAACAGGATCATTTAGATGCCACCCGAGTCAAAATGAAACTTTCTCCAAGCCCCACGTCAAGGTTCCCCGCAGCAGAGGTGGATAAGTGGTACATCAGACCCTCACATTCTTCACTGGCCTTGTCACATCCTCCCTAGGGACATAATACAGCATTGGAGCATCACAAGTCCAAAACCGCTGCTTGCCTGTCATCTTCCTGCAGCCTCCACACAGCAGAGGTGTTCCTCCAGCAGTGGATTTCCAAAACAAAGCACCAGCTTGACTCCTGCTTGTCAGAGACGGAGGCCCCCTGAGCTCTCTTCCTTACAACAGCATACAATAGCTGCCGGCTGTGTTCTGCATCTCATTTCGGCAGTGTTTGCTCCCATCAAATCCTAGTTGAGAGAAACAGCCCACCAGGCCTGCCAAAATCGGCTTCTTGCAAATTCCTCACTTTGGGAGAATCCCTCACTTCTAGAAGTTACACAGGTACTTGGAATGTGTGACCTTAGCTGTGCCCTCACCTGAGCTATGAATTTAACATGATGCCCTTGGCTTTGATCTGGGGGGTTGATGTGAGAAACTACCACAGGAAGAATGCCCTGGCATTTTGCAGAGTGGCTCTGGCAGGCCACATCCATTACATTGTCCAGTGTCCCGTATGATTGCGTGAGACTTAGACTTAGACTTAGACTTCCGGGCTCACCTAAAAAGGTTTTTCTTCTGATGAAAAGGTGTGCATCTATTTAAAAGATAATGAGGGCTCTTTAACCTATCACGTGTCTCTCCTTACCTGAGCTGCAAAAACCCAGGGCTAAATTTTCTTCTCAGTCGTAGCAGCTTTCTTTTACTTAAGCTTAGGATAGAATTATTCCTACTCTTTGTCCTCTTATTACTTGACATTTTGGTAGACATAGAGTTAGACATTATCTTGTTGATTTTCACAACCACACCCAAGAATATCTACTTATTATCGTTATTTTATAGAGCAGGAAAATAAGGAGAGAGAGATGAAATGATTTGCCCCAGTTGACAAAGTCCCATTAGGAACTTTGTTAGTTATAAACAGTAAACAAAGGAATGGAAAAGTCACAGTGTGTAGTCATGGTGCATGCTCTGAGTCTATGTAAAATGTTTTTAGCCAGATGTGGTGATACACACCTGTACTCCCAACTACTTAGGAGGCTGAGGCAGAATGATCACTTAAGCCCAAGAATTCTAGGCTGCAGTGCACTACGTTTGCCACTATGAATAGCCAAGCACTCTAACCTGGGCAACAAAACAAGACTCTGCCTCTAAAAAGAAAAATGTTCTTGTGGTTGTTATCGTTGTATAACCCTGGCGAAGCCACTGACTGTGTTGATATGACATTCGTTCAGGAAACCAGCCCTTCTAATGTCAGGTAAGCCATGCCGGTGTGAGGGCCAAGAAAAATGTTTAAAACAAAAACTTACCATAACATTTAAAGCTCCACATGAAAAGATATAGATCTTGTGTACATATGTTTTGCCCTGTTATTAAGAAGCAAAATTTAGAAGACAAGTAATTATAATTTAAGTAATTTGTTTGATACAATACCTGAAATTACTGTCAGATAAACATTTCTTGAGAAGATCAAAATATATGGTTATTTTACATTTTCCCATTTGGATCTCTTTCAATTTCTGCAGTTTATTAGCTTGGTTCAGTGTCTTTGAGCATTAGTCAACATTTAAAATGTAGGTTTTTATGATTCTGGAAGAAGCAATTGCTTCCGAGGGAGAAAACATTCTGTAAATTACATGTAAATGTTTTTACTTGGATGAGTTCTTTTGCATCTGAGCAGAGGATCATTTTAATTTACACAAGAATGAAGGTTTTCTGTGATTGAATGTAGTATGCACGCTTGTGTATCTAATTTCCACTTCATTTATACCAAAGTCTAGCAGACACAAGGGGCATTTTGTTATAATGTAAGGGCTACTTAAAAATAAAATAAAATTATAATAAAAAGCTAAGGATTAGTGTGCCATTTCTAATTTTATTTCAGAGCTGCCCCTTGGAGTGGGTTGGAGCAGATCTGAGTCTTGTAATTGGGCATTATGATGCTCTAAAGATACAGACCATAAAGACTTCATCCTAGGAACAAAGCAGATGAGAAACTCAGAGATGTGATTGACTAAAAACATCAAACCGTCTCCCCTTTCCCTCACAGCTATACATTTTAGAGTTCAGTGTATTTTTCCTATATAGAAAACTGTTCTATAAATCATTTCTATTTCTTTTTCCTTAATCTCTAAGATTATGTAGCCTTTATAAAAATCGGGTGTTTGAAAATCCAAAGGCTTATAAAGGCTTCAGCTAATGCGGCTTCATCTCTTTGCACCATTAAAATCTTTCAGAGAAATAAGCAGCTTCTAGTCATTGTTTATTGACAGTGAAAAGGATATGACATTTTGACATTAATCAGTTGCTAGGCTGGAGACAAATGTATAGGTTTTGATGTTCTAATATCACTGCAAATGTAATAATAAAGGCCACTGAAATGTAGAAATGGGTGTGAATATTTGCCTCTTCCTAACTGAGAACTACAAGACTTCTTTTTATCTTATTAAATCCACATTATTAAATGCCCTAAATTAATGAAAGGTTATTGCTTAAGAATTCAAATTTATATAAAACAGCCAGTTCGAAGCTTTTAGTCTCCAAGCCGCTCCTTCCTCTTTACAGCTTCTTTGTTAGGCACAACTACATTTTTAGCATTTTTCTTCTATAGTCGTTTTTGGGTTTTTTGTTTGTGTTTGTGTTTTTTTCATGCTGTCATTTTTCCCCTTGGCCATCTGGGGAAATAAACTGGTGGAATTTCTCCTTACAATAGAGAGTACTGAGACTCTGGAAGAGTACAGACATCTTGCCTGAGATGTACAGTTGGCAAAGAGAACTGATAGGGTCCCATTCTCTAGGGAGGGCCGGCACATTTAAACAGGCATGATCCAAGGTGGAATGGAGGTTAATGAGCATTAATATGTTTCCTTTGCATCCACCAAGACGCCTCCTGGGTGGACAGGTAGAGAGCTAAGGCAGCCCCAGGTTGATTTCCCAGGACAACTACAGTTGCAGAGTCTTTGGGAAGGACTTGTGTTTTCAAATTCTGAAAGCTAAGTGCCCCAGTCTCAGATATGCTGGTCAGTTACCTGCCTACAGAACCGTAATACCTCCCCTAATGAATATAATTGATTACAAATTAATTTTGAGCTACTTTGAAATTCTCTAAAGCACAGGTAATTTTGAAGGTACTTATGGGATGTTGCAATGAATTAATCACT
Organism: Chlorocebus sabaeus; assembly: GCF_047675955.1. NCBI lineage: Eukaryota > Metazoa > Chordata > Mammalia > Primates > Cercopithecidae > Chlorocebus > Chlorocebus sabaeus. Next base: position 76,889,079 of record NC_132916.1, read on the forward strand.
TTAAGATAGAAAGAAAGGGTGTAAGATAGATTTTTAAAACTTTCAACCTTATGTTTATTTTCTTATTAATATAGGCGGCTTTGTTTGGCTAATCTTATTTTAATTTAATTATTTTATATTAGATGTGCTAATTATAGAAACACTAATTACCTGAATCCATTTAATTCTGTGGCATTCATGGTTACCTGACAAATACTGAATTGAATGACAACACCTAAATAAAACTGCATGACTTAACTGTCTGGTGCAATATTTGCATTATTAGTTAGGGAGTTGTCATCTTGTAAAGAAATAGAAATTATGAACTGTTTATTTACCATAGCTTTACTTAATAATACAATAGGAGATATTGCTGTCTCAGACAATGTAGCTTCTAATCTTGGTTTAGAACCAGGATAGCATCCTTAAGATTTAGAAAACTTTGAATAACCTTTTTAAAAATGTTTTTAAAATCATATGCTGTGCCAATTAATTTTATAAGTCTAATTATCCATATATTGCTTCCTAAAAGTTCATGAACTGCCAGTATTGCATTTGTCTCTCAGATGGATTCTAAGGCAGCTCTTATAGTCTTGTCTATAGGCCAGTTGTGATCACTCACCCCTGTAATCCCAGCACTTAGGGAGGCCAAGGAAGGGGAGTCATTTGAGGCCAGGAGTTGGTAACCAGCATGGGCAACATAGCAATAGTAAGACCTCATATCTACAACAATTTTTTTTTACGTTTATAGTATTGTAAGTGTGAAACACGTTCAGATGTACATCCAAAGTTTTAGGACTTTCACTTAATAACAAATTTTATCATCTAAGTTTGACACAACCCGTTTTTCTTTAAAAACAAAATAAGGTTGGGTCAAGATGGCAGTTATAACAAAATATTTTGTTTCCTCTCTTACCCCAAGTTCCCTCAAATTAAAAAAAAAGTAAAATTTTTAATAATTAATACTTCTGGTAAACAAGAACATGTACCATGAAGAAATAAGAAATTTTAAGGAAATGCAAAAATTTAAAAGCAAGCAGGATTAGATGCACAAAGGAAAAGAGACTGTAAAAAAGCAAAGCAAACGTAACAAAACAAACAAAAACACTACCTAGATTAAATATGAGAGAAGACTACTGCTGAGAATTTTCTAGGGGTACTCCAAGCTCATGACCAATGAACACAAGTAATGGGAGAAATCCTTGGAGCAATGATCATGGTGATTGTACAGCAACTGTATTTGGGGCTGCCCAGCCAGTCAGCCCTTTTCTATCCTTGGCTTTTTTGCTCTGTGGGCAGCAAAACAGCCAAGATGATTTCATGGGAAAATTCTACCATATGTCTAAAGAACATATAATTTCTATATTATACAAATAGTTTCAAAGAGAAAACATAAAAACGTTTTCAAACTCATTCTTTAGGGCTAACATAATAAAGTACAATAAAATAGAAAGAAAGCTATAGTCTAAGCTTATTTCTGAACTTAGATGCAAAAGTCTTAAATAAAATACAAATGAAATCCAACTGTGTATTAAAAAGAGCATTACGTAGGAGTACAATCATAACTCATTATTGATACTTCACTAGAATTTATTGAAAATTAGTATCACCGTATTAACAGATTCTAAAAATTCAATCTATATACTCAGCTCTATTGATGCCAAAACTGCATTTGATGTAATTGAATACCAAATTCAGACCACAACAATGAAACAAAAAAGAGAAACACAAACCCAAAACAAAGCAAAATACCTCTCAAACCACACTCAGAATACAAAGAAAACTTGATAAAGGGCATCGAACAACAATGAAATCAAAGTTTTTGAAGAATTTCCCATTGAAGTTACTAAGGAGAAGAGGAGAGAGGAATATCTGTATAACACCCAGATTCTGAAGTGACCTCTGCCTCTTGGTGGTCCTGCCTTTCTGTAATCCTCTCCCCCTTGAGTGTGGGTGGGACCTGTGACTTGCTTCTAACCAACAGAATATGGCAAAGGTGATAGGAGGTGACTCCTAGATTACTTTATGTTGTATAAGACTCCATCTTACTAGCAGACTTATTCTCTCTCTCATTCTCCTACTGGCCTTAAGGAAGCAAACGGCCATATTATGAACTGCCAATGGAAAGAGCCACATAGCTTGCACAGTGGCAGTATCGCAGCCAATAAGGTTTATCTGAAGGTGATTACTGGTAATTGGAAAGGGCCACATGACAGGAGGCTGTGAATGGAATTGAGGAGCTGAGGGAAGGCTCTGGCCAACAGACAGCAAAAAATGTTAAAGCTCCCAGCCCTACAGCTACAAGCTATGAGGAGATGAATTCTGCTAGTAACTTTACTGAGTTTGGAAATGAATTCTTTTCCAGTTGAGCCACCAGATGAGAATACAGCCCAGCTGACATCTTGATTGCAACTAGTGAGATCTTGATGCAGAGAGCCCAGCAAAGCAGTGCTCATGCTCCTAACCCACATAAACTGTGAGAAAACAAATGTATGCTGTTTTAAACTGCTAAGTTTCAAAAAAACTTGCAGCAATAGATAACAAATACAGTCTATTCTCACCGCTACTTTTTATAACATTTAAGGTTTTTATTTAATGACATGATATAGAACATTGACATACAATGAACTGTTCAAAGTGTGCAATTTGATAAATTCTGACTACAGATACACACAACTGTGAAGGCACCAAAATGATTAAGATAAAGAACACAACCATCACACGTAAAAGATTCCTCAGGTCCCTTTGTAATCTCATCCCTGTCTTGACCCCCATTACCAGCCAACCTCTGATTTGCTTTCTATTGCAATAGATTAATTTGCATCTTCAGGAATTCTAGAATGTACTCTTGTTTTGTCTAGCTTCTTTCACTCATCCATTGAGTGAAATCTCTCTCACATTGAGATTCATCCATGTGAGAACATGAATTAATAGTTTATTTTGTTGTTGTTATTGAATAGCATTTCATTATACAGCTACACCACAGTTTGTCTTTCACCCTGTCAATGGATTTTTGGGTTGATTCCAGTTTTTTACCATAACAAATAGAACTCTTTGAACATTCATGTGCAAGTCTTTGTATAGACATGTGCTTTCATTTCTCTTGGGTAGACACCTAGGAGCCAAGCAAGTGGGTCATATAATACCTATGTTTAAATTTTAAGAAAATGTCAAACTGCTTTTCAAAATTGTGTACCATTTTACGTCTCACAAAAAATGTGTGAGAGTTTCAGTTCCTCCACAGCCAGCACTTGGTATGATGCGTCTTTTTAGTTGTAGCCATTATACTATGTGGGTAGTGATATCTCATTGTGATTTTAATTTGTATATCCTTGATGACTAATGATGTTAAACATCTTTTCATGTTCTTATTTTACCACACTTAGTAAAGTATCTGTTCAAAATCTTTAGCCTATTTTATATTGGATTGTTTTTTATTACCAAATTTTGAGAGTTTTTTTATATAGTCTAGATGAAACTCCTGTATTCAACATGGGATTTGCAAATCCTGTTTTCTTTCTGTGGGTTGTCTTTTTATTCTCTTACCAGTGTATTCTAAAGAACATCATTTAATTTTGATGAAGTTCAATTTATTATTTTTCTTTTATAGATCATGCTTTTGGAATTTTATCTAGGAAAACATTGCCTAACCATAGGTCACAAATATTTTCTCTAGTAATCTTTATAAATTTGTGTAAATCAAGTTTTCACCTGTTATTATTTTCTTCTGCTTGATATACTTTAACATTTTTTGGAGTGCAGGCCTGATAGTGATGAGTTCTTCTAGCTTTTGCTATCTGAAAACATTTTCACTGAGCCTTAATTTTGAAAGGTATTTTCACTGGGTGAAGGACTGCATTTGCAGTGTTATTAGTTGTATTTGCACGTTATTATTTCAGTACTTTTCATGTTGTTGGGGCATTGTTTTTTAGTTTGCATTGTTTCCTATGAGAAATCTGTTATCATACTTATTTTTGTTCATTTGTACATAATGTCTTTTTTCTCTGACTGCTTTTAAGATTTTCTTTGGCTGGCCACTGTGGCTCATGCCTGTAATCCTACCACTTTTGGGAGGCTGAGGCAGATGTATCACCTGAGACCAGGAGTTCGAGACCAGCCTGACCAATATGGTGAAACCCCATCTCTACTACAAATACAAAAAAGTTAGCTGGGCATGGTGGCAGGTGCCTGTAATCCCAGCTGCTTGGGAGGCTGAGGCAGGAGAATTGCTTGAAGCTGGGAGGCAGAGGTTGCAGTGAGCCAAGACTGTGCCACTGCACTCCAGCCTGGATGACAAGAACAAAACTCCATCTCAAAAAAAAAAAAAAAAAATATATATATATATATATATATATATATTTATTTTTCTCTCTGCTTTCAAGCAATTTGATTATGATATACCTTGGTATAGTTTTCTTCATATATTTCTTATACTTCTAATTTGTTGACCTTCTTGGACCTGTAGTCTACAACTACAAATCAAATTTGGAAAGGTTTTGGCCATTTTTTCTTCAAATACTTTTAGTTTCCTCATCCTCTTCTCACCTTTGTATATTCCAATTACATGTGTGTGTATTTGGTCATTCGAAGGTGTCCTTAGCGCATGGATGTTGTGTTCATTGTTTTCTGTTATTTTCACTCTTTGTTTCATTTTGAACAGTTTCCGTTGCTGTGTCTTCGTGTTCACTATTTTTTTTTCTGTCATGTCTAATCTTCCACTAAACCTATCCACTGTTTTTTTAAACTCACATGTGTATTTTTAATCATTAGAAGTTTTATTTAGGTCTTCTTAATCTCCTCCCATGCCTCTATTTAATGTGTTCACTCTTTCCTCTAGCTTCCTGAAAACACAGAAGGCAGTTGGAACAACTGCCTCAATTTCCTTGTCCACTAATTCTATAATCTGTGTTATTTCTGGGTCTGTTTTAACTGATGGATTTTGCAGTTTCCTGCTTCTTTTTATGCTGTATAATTTGTTATTAGATGCTAGACGTTTTGAATTTTACCTTATTGGTTGCTGGATTTTTTTATTACTATAAATATTCTTGAGCTTTGTTCTGTCACATAATTTGGGTCAAAGGATTCTTTCCCATTACTGAGGTAAGACAATTCCTAGTATCCTAAATATGCTCCCCAACAATGACGGGATTATGAGCCACGGGTAACCTGGCTGTTGAGAACACACACTACTCCTGGCTCTGTGTGGACTCCAGGCATTTGTTTAGTCTGATCTTCGGGGCGAACATTCTTTCATGGGCCTCAGATAGTTTCCTCAGACATATGCATTGATCAGGACTCCGCTGCGTTCCGACAGGAAACTCTCTGCAGGTCTCTGGAGTTTTCTCTCTGTGCAGCTCCTTCCTCTCTGATATGCTGCCTCTAGCATTGGTGTCCCTAAACTTCCAACTCTGTCATCTTAACTCAGGAGGGCTGCCAGGCTCTGCCTAGGAATCCACTCTCTGCACCATGGCTTAGAAACTCTCTCGAGACAGTAGACTGGGGCTATCATCATGTGCTTACTTTTAATAATAGGAAAAATTTTAAATATTTTGAACCAGGAAGAAACACAATACTATAAGCAAATATAAAAACAAATGTGAGATTGAGGAAAAACATTTTTTACATGTGTAGCAGAAAAAAATACTACTATTAAAAATAAACAAAACATAAATCATTAAGAAAAAAAAAACCCGAGATAATAACAGTTAAATTCACAGAAGAAGAAACATACATAGCTAAAATGCATATAAACTTATCCTTGACCTAATTAATCACCAAGGTAATGTAAATGAGGTATAATTTTTTCAATTATCTTTTTTTTTTTTTTTTTTTTTTGAGATGGTGTCTTGCTGTGTTGCCCAGGTTGGAGTACGGAGGCGTGATCTCGGCTCACTGCAACCTCCACTGCCTGGATTCAAGCAATTCTTCTGTCTCAACTTCCCAAGTAGCTGGGACTACAGGCACACGCCACCATGCCCAGCTAATTTTTGTATTTTTAGTAGAGATAGGGTTTCACCATATTGCTCAGGCTGGTCTCAAACTCCTGACCTCAGGTAATCCACCCGCCTTGGCCTCTCAAAGTGCTGGGATTACAGATGTGAGCCACTGTGCCTGGCCTTAGTTATCTTAAATGATAAAAAGGTCAATAAATTTCAGTGTTGATACAGATGCAGGAAAATAGAGACTCATGAAGGCTACAGATATTTGGATAGTTTTTTTTTTTTTTAAGCGAAGTTAAATAATTTATGTTAAAGATTAGATGTACATCCTCTTCAACTCAACAATATCAGTTCTGGCAGTCCTATATTACTAATTGCACATGTGCATACAAATTTTCAAAGGTATTCACTGAAATAAAATTGGAAGCAACCTAAATGACCATCAACTGAGAATGGCACAGTGCGTTATGTTACATCTGTATTGCAGAAAATAAAAGAGCTACTAAAAAAATGTGGTAGCCCTTTATGATTGCATATGGATATTTCTAAAATATATTGTTAAGTGAAAAATATTACAAATGAATACATCTAGTAAGATCCCACAAATGTCTTCAAAATAACCTTACATAAGATAATATATTCTTATGAAGATGTAAAAGCATTAAAAATATTGGAAGGCTATGAATTCAATGTCAGCCATGATTACCTCTTGGGGAGGAAGGGAAAAGGGGAGCCAGTTAGAGGGAGAATTGCATACTCTACATAACTTCTGTATCACTCGAATTCTTAGAATAAAAAGTCTATGTATTATTTGTGTCATTATAAAATTAAAACATGGGGAAAACTCATGCCAAAATGAAAGAGAAAAAGAAGATCAAAGGGAAAATGAAAAGAAGGAAAAGAATTCTATTTTGAGATTCATGGCAGACTGGTGGATATCATGTGGCATACTTAAGTTGCTTTATTCACTCATGGTCTGTTTCGAGGAGGATCATAGGACATAGAGGAACATAATAGAATTTTAGGGGGTGGTAAGTACTCATTCTTCATTGGTAAAATGTGGATTTGGGGCCCTATGATGGGATTAAATGTGTAAGAGAAGCAATTCCATTTGAGGATAAGGGAAGGCAGAGGCTTTCACATTTCCAGCTGATTGTTAAGGACAGACAGGTAATATTATAAAAAATCTAATGTAAGAAAATGTAGTTTAAAAATGAGAAATCCATTTCTGAACTCATTTAAGTTTTCTCCCCAGATCTAAGATGAAAGCTTATCAGCTGTAAATACTCAGTGCTTTCCACCGTGACAGAGTTTAAATTAAAACAAAAAAAAAGAAACCCCAGAGCTTGGCAGGAAAGCAGAGGTCCATGGTATGAGCCTGTGGCCAGACGTGCCTGGAAGAAAAGAGCAGAGGCTGAGTTTCCATCAGGTCTTGCTTCTCCTGGCTGTAGCCCTCTTGCAGATTCTAGGTTTCTATGGAATGGTTTGTTTAAGCAAGAATTTGTCAGTGGTCCAACAGCCCTCTCCAGTGAGGAGGGTGCATCAGGCTCCTGATGCCGAGTTCAGTCCCATTGCATGGCTAGCCTTAGGCTGACAGTGCTAGATCAGTCAGGCTCTCCTGGGTTGCAAATACTAGTTCCTGAAACTGTCCTTCCTCTCTCCCTGTCTTACTGTCTCCTTTCTTGCCTCCTTCCTTCCTTTCTTCTTTCATCCTTTTATTCATCAACAATTTATTGAGCAGTTACTGTGTCAGGCATTGCTCTAATGGAGATTCTGGAAATACAGCAGTGACCTCGACAGAGAAAATACCTTCGTGGCTATACCTCCTTCATTCTTGTTCTGTTTTCAGAATTCAAACTTCTAAATGTAAAAGTTGACTGCTCTATCAGAGATATTATTTACTGATTGTGAATTTCTTGCTGTACTTTCTACGGGTAATTGTAGTATGCATTGCAAATGAATTACCATTTTGATTGATAAACCAATCCCTTATTATTTTATTTGATATGAATTAAATTCCCTGGGTAATTCTGTGTGTACTGACAAAATTCCATGTAGGGACCTGTACACCTAAGTGTTACATCTCCACTTCTGCTGCCCTGAAGGCCCCGCCTTGGTTGCCTCCTTGAATTACCTCTTTTCCCCATCTCTCAGATGTAATACTTAATCCTTAGTGAATGGCTCCAGTTGCTAATTAACTAAAAAGGATATATTCAGAGAACTTGAAGTAAGAGATGGGATGGGAAAGACAACTCCTTAATACACAGCAGAGGGGTTACTCCTAGAGACACCTACCATCTGCTCCTGCATTTTGAAATTCCTTCAGATTGATTTAGGTTCTGCCCAGAATCTATTGCCACAACTATAATACTCATCTCTCCATTAAAAAAAATAATAACTGTAGGTCTCTTCAAGTACTGGCACTTTTTGAATAATAAAAACTAGCATTTTAAAAGTAATCAGTATGGACCAGGTGCGGTGGCTCATGCCTGTAATCCCAGCACTTTGGGAGGCTGAGGTAGGTAGATTGCCTGAGGTCAAGAGTTCAAGACCAGCCTGACCAACATGATGAAACCCTCTCTCTACTAAAAATACAAAACCTTAGCCGGGCGTGGTGGCACATGCCTGTAGTCCCATCTGAGGCAGGAGGATCACTTGAACCTGGGAGGCGATTTTAGTGAGTGGAGATCGCGTTATTGCACTCCAGCCTGGGCAACAAGAGCGAAACTCTGTTCAAAAAAAAAAAAAAAAAAAAAAGTACTCAGTGTGTGTCAGGAACTGTGATTAGTATTTGACATTCTTATACTTGTGGGTATTACTATCCCCATTTTACTTATGAGGAAATGGAGGATTAGAAGAGTTACATCACTTGCCCAAAGTCATTTAGTAAGTTATGGACCCAGAATTTGAAGTGAGAATCTGACTCCAGAGCTCATGAAGCACTCTGCATTCCACCACCTCTTGGTTATTATTATATAGAAATACAAAAACCATAGTAAAACATAAGAATGTAATGCACAGGATTGTTGTAAGGATTAAATGGCCCGCTAGGTGGAAAACACTTAGCAAGAGGATGGCTGCATAAACTCCATTTTTTTTTTAGCCTTTTTCTCAAAATGTGGTAGCTTCCATCAGGTTAGTTCTAAGCAGCACAGGATCTATTGACACTGTTGCTTGATATGTTCTGTACTAATGCTTTGTCTTTTCAGCAGCTTATGAGTACATTTTCTTTTAGCATTCAAGGTAAAATTGCTGTTCATATTAATTTTATAGTCATCTAAAATTTATCTTAAAAGATGAACAGTTCTTAAGTAGACCTTATCCCATTTTTGTACTCATATAGGAGTAATTTGGATGTATTTCTTTCTGGTCTTTTCTCTAGACATAAGTTTGCATAGACAGGTTTAGATAAAAATGAATATATACATTTTTGTTTAATAGCCTACTTATTTTTCATAATATGTATCATGACTATTTCTCCATGTCATGCAAGATTCTTCCAAAACATCATTTCAAAGGCTGCGTAGTATTCCATGATACAGACGTACTTTGTTTAATTTATCATCTTTTAGGGGATTTCTATGTTCTTTTCCATGTGTCTAATGCCATCTTTTTTTTTTTTTTTTTTTGAGATGGAGTCTCATTCTCACCAGGCTGGAGTGCAGTGGCATGATCTCTGCTCACTAAAACCTCCAAACCCCCGGGTTCAAGTGATTCTCCTACCTCAGCCTCCCAAGTCGCTGGGATAACAGGCACATGCCACCACACCCAGCTAATTTTTGTATTTTTAGTAGAGACAAGGTTTTACTATGTTGGCCAGGATGGTTTCCATCTCCTGACCTTGTGATCTGCCTCTGTCGGCCTCCCAAAGTGCTGGGATTATAGGTGTGAGCCACCACACCCAGCCTAATGCCACATTTTAAATACTGACTCCGTAGGTCACCCAGAAAAATAAGTTCCCAATCTGCCCAGTTCCTAATGATACAGTTCTGAGACTTGTCCTGATGCTGCTGTTCAGTGATGCCAGCAGTGCATCCATGAGACCTACTGGGGGGAAACATTTTGCTAAGCAGTATTTATACCCCCTCTTAAGCAATTCTTTAGGAAATCCCATATTAAACACAGCAGAAACAGACCCCATTTATCTCTGAGGACATGAATATTCATATGCACTCATGCAGGCAGTTGTTCTATTTGCATAGAATTTATATTTTTAGTGTGCTTTACTATATACAAGATACATACACGATCTCATTTGATACTCAAGAAAAGCCCATTTTACCAATTAAGTAACTGAGGCTCATTTTTTTGGAAACTGCTTCTTCAGCAAGTGGCAGAAAAGGAATTCACATCGAAGTCATGATTCTAAACTCTGTGCTCCTTTCTGTCTATTTGAGGATTAAATTTTGATTCATTAGCGTTTCGGTAATAGGAAGTATTAGCATATCAGATTTGCTCAAGGCAAAGTGGAGTTTTCTCATCTCACCTCTCATTAATAAAAATTATTCTGCGGGCAAGAATTGCTACAAAGCTTGATTAGTTAAAAACCGATAGCCTAACTCTAACATCAAGATACATAGGCATCGATTTTATTTGGTGAAAAGTGCAGCTTTGGAGGAGCCCAGGCCAGCTGTACGCACTGACCCTACCTTTTCTTGCAGATGCTGAAATGCTCTCTTTAATGTATTGTCATTTAGAGGTGGCAAAGTCCTTAACAGCCATGAACATTACAAGTGCAACAATAAAACATGATTTTTCTCCCCTGGAAAATGCCCTTGTTACAGTGCTCCAGAAATGAGTTAGAGATGATTTCCTTGTTGCCCCCATAGACCTTTAACTGGAATATATTCAAGGCTTTCTGTAGCTTGCATCCTTATAAATTTATTCTTGTCAGGTCTAGCCATGTATCTGCTCCCAGAGTGAAATATGAGAATGAAAATGGAAGCAGCATCAGATGCTGACACATTTGCCAGAGGAGTTCAGAGTGAGGGAGACTGTCCAAGGCGAGGAGGTGAGCCCAAGATGGAGCATTGCAGGTGGCATCCACTGTTCCCTTCCTATTCCTGCCATTGTTCAGATCCTCTAAAGCCGAGCAAATGAGAGTAATGAAAGGCTTGATTCCGTTACACTGCCTTGACTTTGCTGCCAATCATATACCTCCAAATCCTAATAAAAGCACATGGCACTTCAACACAGGGATAGAAGATCGAAGAAAGAGGCTGACTGGTTTGACCTCGGCCACATTAGAAAATCAAGTGGCCTCTAAGATCCCTATAGCAATCAGATTTTGTTGTGGGTAAAGCCTTCCCCTGTAGACAGAGACACCGTACCAAATAAGCCATGCTGTTCCCAAGAAACTGGACCTGGAAATGTTGTCTTCAAAGACAATTTTTGGAATGTAGGACTCCAAAGTCAGGGAAATCGAAAGAGACAGCTGGTCTTAAGCACTAATATTTGATTAGTGAAGGCAAGAGGGAGTGTGTTGCGTGTGGCATAGCTTCCACAAATGTATTTTGTCTTCAAAGATTTTATTCAGGTTTGATGGAACCTCTCTGTGATTAAATTGTTCTCCTGGTAGTCCTGATAGTGCACCTGAGGCCTTTGGGGAACTTTGTTATTTTCCTGTTACTTTCTACATTCTCCAGAAAGGTCACATTACTGTCCTTGTCTTTTAATTCAATTTGATCTGTAACACATATGTTGAGTACATTGTGTGGTGGGTGGGGGGGTGTGAGGGATAAGATGGCCAAGGCCTGATTCCTGCGCTCACGGAGCTCAGCATCACTGCAGAGACATTCAGAATAAACAACTGGAAATCCCTGAGATAAGGGCTGGACTCTGACCTGGGACTGGGGTTGGGGGAGCTCAGAGACAGGACAATTCACTCTGCCTGTGGACTTGAAGGAAGCTTCCTTGGTGCTAAATGGTGCTAAATCTCAGAGCTCTGGAAGGAGAGGAGGTACATGGTCCAGTTCGGGCGCCAGAGTCTCTGCAGGACTATTTGCCACATGATCTGGCCAGCGGGGAGGAAAGGTGGATGTGGGGACGGGATGTGCAAAAATTAACCCAATAACAGAAAGAGCAACAGATTGTAATTTTTAAAGTAATATTATTTAAATTAAAATGATGGTAGTAAAAATTCTCCAAGTGGAAATATTATACTGTGGGAGTTTTTTGTTTGTTTGTTTGTTTGTTTGTTTAATTCACTGGAATATAGAAAAGAACATTAACCAAAAAAAGAAAAAGAAAAAAAAAAAAGCGCATCACCAGCAAAGCGTGCAGTTTGGGGATTTGGCCATAATCATTATTCCCAAGTCTTCATAGCACCAATATTGAAGTACTGACCCATGCAGGGCATGGACGGACCTCAAAAGAACTGCACTCAGCAGTCGAGGCCAGTCACAAAAGACAATGTATTGCATGATTCCATTTGTATGAAATATCCAAAAGAAGCAAATCTGTAGAGGCAAAAAGTAGATCCATGGTTGTCTGGAGGTGGGTTGGGGGGGAAGTGACTGCTAATGGGAATGAGGTTTCTTTTTGAGGTTAAACGAAAATGTTCTAAAATCAAAGGATGATGATTAGATTGTACTCTAAATATACTAAAAATGACTGAAATGTATATTTTAAATGGGTGTAGTTTATGCTATGTGAATTATGGTACAATAAAGCTGTTTAAAAAATCTTATGGCGCCAGCTTTACATGCTTAGCCACAAGCTTCACTTGCAGGTTTAGACACAAACTAGAGAGGGGGAAAGAAAACCTGCTAGGCTGTACTGTGTGTGTGTTGAAATGCATCCTGGGTGGCAGCAGGCGACCCTTCTCGAACTGCATCACCAGCCTTAGCTCTGGGCTACTCTGGACTGCCCAAAGGAGAGCACTCTTGGAGGAGGGGGGCCAGGTCAGCTCCTGTACTTAGACATTTGTGGAAAATGATCGGAGCGTGAAGGTCATTTCTAGCAGTAACAGCAGGGCAAGACTGGAAAGCATGCTGTGGTGGAAAGAGAAGTGGCCTCATAGGAGTGATCAAGGTCATGACCCAGCTCAGCGATGTGCTTACTAGTTGTGAGGCTTGGGGCAAATCGCCTCATTCCTGGGGGCCTTCAATTCTTCTCTAGCGAATGGGAATTTGGATTACAAAAAAGTAGTCAGACCAGGTGCAGTGGCTCATGCCTGTAATCCCAGCACTTTGGGAAGCCCAGGTGGGTAGATCACTTGAGGTCAGGAGTTTGAGACCAGCCTGGCCAACATGGTGCAACCCTGTCTCTACTAAAAATACAAAAAAATAGCCCAGCATGGTGTCATACACCTATAATCGCAGTTACTTGGGAGGCTGAGGCAGGAGAATCACTTGAAGCCAGGAGGCAGAGGTTGCAGTGAGCAGAGATCGGGCAACTGTACTCCAGCCTGGACAACAGAGTGAGATTTTTCTTTAAAAAAAAAAGAAAGAAAAAAAAGTAGCCAGGTAAGGCGCATGTAGGATGCCAGCTGCAGGCTGTCAGGATCCTTCAGAAGATGACATTGACCGTGGCAACTGGATCACAGCTAAGGGCCTGGTATTTGGCTTGTCAGGCTCCAAATCTTAATTTCTATGACTTTGAAGCTGACCCTTCCCTCAGTGGCCGATGCTAAGCATGCCCACGGGACTTGGACTTATATGTCAGCTTACCAATTTATAAATTTACAGCATGATAGATGACTGCCAAGAAGACTCAATACTCACTTCTCCCAGCCAATGCATCTACTCCCTTTAAAAAAATCTAGATCAAATGCCAAATTATGATCAGAAGGTTACTCAGTGAGCAACGAGTTCTGGGCTGCAAGAACAGGTTCTGGGCTCTGGTAAGCCAGTGGGTTCAATTTACGGTGGTCATTTATCTCCCTCTAGGACAGAACAAGCTGAGTTGTGTGCTTAGGTCAGAACTGGTTTTCCCTGAGTGCCAGGATGAGCACTTCCTCCCTGCACAAGCATCTTTACCAAACTCACCAACACCCTCACTACCAAAAGATCAGTATCCTGTTATGTTCAGTTCTTTGTCCTGTTAGAATATAGCTAATGGTTTGCTTTTTAAATTTCTGACTCAGAAAATATTATCTCCAAGGTCTCCTTTTTAATAATTTGGTCTTATTCATTGCATATAATTTCTGTAGTTTACCTTTAAGAATTTGGGGAGAGCCTTGCTATATCATATTATAGCATATAATCATATAGTGTTATCATATGTAACTTATGTATTCATATGTATACATACATGTGCTTATATATATATACACATATATAATCATGATCAAGCAGATAATAATATATCACCCTATAACCAATAATAAGAGTATGCTTGATTGATGATTGTGAATATCAAATAAGATAATGTGTGTTGGCCGGGCGTAGTGGCTCACGTATGTAATCCCAGCACTTTGGGAGGCCGAGGCGGGCGGATCACGAGGTCAGGAGATCGAGACCATCCTGGCTAACACAGTGAAACCCCCTCTTTCTACTAAAAATACAAAAAAATTAGCTGGGCGTGGTGGCGGGTGCCTGTAGTCTCAGCTATTTGGGAGGAGACTGGTGTGAACCTGGGAGGCGGAAGTTGCAGTGAGCCAAGATTGCACCACTGCGCTCTAGCCCGGGTGACAGAACGAGACTGTGTCTCCAAAAAAGAAAAAAAAGATAATGTGTGTTAACAGTGCATTGAAAACTGTAAAGCATTTTCCTCATGCAAGATATTAATGAGCAGCCTTGGGACCCAGATCCAATTTGGGACTATCACTATGCCTAACCTAAATATGTAAGAGTTGTGGGGCTTGGGGCTAAGGACCAGCTGGAGAGAAGATAATTGTCAAGGTCTCAAACTGCATGTCCTGGGAACAGCTCAGGCCCACAGTGTGTTTTTGTAAGGCCTACAGAGTGTTTTTAGATTTTCAATTGATTGCCAAAATTTAAAAACGAGAAGAAATCACAGAAAAGGAAATATTTTTCTCCTTCTTTGGAAAAAAGTCGACTATCTGTCTAGTAGAGCTAGGCTAGTATTCTTGCATGACTACAGTGGTAGCATCCTTAGAGAAGGCATGAGCTCTCCAGCATGCAGTAGACATCGCCGCTCCCTCTTGTCTTACTCCAGCCTATTCTATTCATTCACATTACCAGAATGGCATCTGTAGGCATTTGAGTTGTGACCTTTGTGTGTGGAATAATTTCAGGGTTTCTGGGAAAGCTCTCCCTTACAAAAGCCTCTACTGTTTCCTCCCTGATAGTTGAAATTAATTTACACAGACCAAAGGCTTGTATTCCACAATTAGTTAGAAGAGCTCACACTCTAGGTAGAGGTAAATTATTCATAGCAAGTTGTAAAATTTTTGATCTGGGCCCTTTCCCTGGTATAAGTTTTGGATGAGTTGAGGGAGAGACTGTCCAGCTCCAGGGAGGCAGGCCAGTGAAGGAGTCCCAGAGAGAGAAGGAAGAAGGGAAGCAAAAGGTAAATTGGTGATGCTAAAAGCAAATGTGAATCTATCTGATAGTTTCATTGGACTTTATTTCTTTTAGGATAGACCCAGTCTCCATGAAGTCTTGAAGACTAAGTCCCAATCTACAGCCCCTGGATGTCCCGTTGGTTTTGAACCAGTGCAGTTCTGTACTAGGGAATGATTGTAACAGCTGTAGAGCAAGGATCGTTCCCAACTTGTCAGGCCCCATGGAGGATGGGTCAAAGGAGGGGGAAGGCTGTGACATGTCGCTTCCATACACCAAAATGGCTCACATGAAGCAGAGATTATGATCATTTCCTCGATGCTGAGTTGATAAAGCCATGATACACTCTGAAATATGCAAGGAATTTGCAAGAGCTCACTGGGAAATGAGCCAGTTCTCCTATTTTGTCTTTCATCATTTTGCTGGAGCCGCAAAAGTCTACACACAGGTCATTCGTATAATGAGCAGTGCTGCAGTAGTAAGACCAGCCCCATAATGAACAGGGTTGCCCCAGCCCGTGTTGCTGACGCAAGTGAGATAGGAAACAGGAGGCTAATGGGTGCTTGGTCGGCAGCTCAACTGCCAAGGAGGAATGAAGAATTGCAGGAGAGTTACCTAGATCATTCTGGGAAAACAGAAACCCTCTCTGTTTTCTCACTGTCACCAATTGTGCCAGTTATCTATGTCGCTTTGAATATAAGCAGCTCGCCTACTCAAACACAGCAGGTCAACCTATTGCTGGAAGAGTTAAGGAAGGAGGAGGCCAGGTGACTCCCCAGATTAGATGTAATGCCACCTGTCAATGTTTTTATTATGATTTTCAAAAGCATAAACTTTTAGCCTGTCCGTTGGGAAGTTATTATGAATGTTTTGCCTTACCTCGTTTTTTCTATTATAAAACAAAAAGGTAGGGATTTTTTTTAGAATCACAACAAAATTTATTTGAATACTTAGGTAGGGTCTAAGGGCTGAGAAGCAATGCACATAGAAGAAGTAGCATTAGAAACTTAAGAGTGTGTTGGTAAGGGTTCACATCACAGCTTCATCAATTACCAGCTGTATCACTCTGAGCAAGTCAGTTAACATCTCTGTGCCTCAATTTTTTCATCTTTAAAATGGGATAATGATAGTACCAGTATTATAGAGATATTATGAGGATTAAATAGGTTAAAATACATAAAGAATTGGGAATAATGCCTAGCCCACAGTACGTACTTGGTAAATATTACCTAATTTATGGTTTATACATCCATACACATCTATGTGTTTATACAGAAGTAGGATAGTTAATTGAAACAGGGTTATTTAAAGCATATTTATCTCAATTATGTAAGTGGAAAGTAATTTTATACAAATAAGAGAGTTCATCAGGTGTCATTCTTGAAGACTGCAAAATGACAATTTGGTATGGTCACATAAGAACTAATCTTACCTTCACCTTTCCTAAAGTTCATCCTGTATTCATTTGTCGTAATATGTTAAAAGACTATGTGCCCTTTCTAAAGTAGTTTTTTTTTCATGCTGGATTAAATAACTTCTTTGTAGATCATTTTCACATTTGGATGTGACCATTTCTATTACACTCAGGGTAGTCAGAAATCTGCCAGTTTTCTGGAACTAAAAGTATGAGGATAGGCATCTGTATCTGAAAGAGTGGAAAAGAATCAGAAACTTGACCACAATAATGGAAGCTTTGATATAATCACTTATTTAGCATTTATTCCATAGGCAGCACTAGGAAGCATTGCTAAGACTTCATGTTACACTTTTTATAGGTAGAATATTATTAAGCAACCCTTCACATTCATGTATTCGTGTTGATTTCCTTACACTTCATTAGGAATCCCCTACCAGTATCCCTGTTCCATTTCCTCAGTTTCCACCAGGTACATTAACTTCTGAATTACTAAAGATTCTCGGCGCCTCAGCCCTAACATGATACTTAATGATATTCTTTATTTCCAAAATGGCCTTCTCTCCTCATTCTTCATTGGCTTAGATACTGTTTCTAGTTCAGAAATCAATAGTCTCCTCTTACGACATAGGGCCTGAATATTTTCTGATATTACATTGCTTTTGTAATTGTGGCTTTCCAATTTAAGCCTTGAATAGTATGGAAGGGAAAAAAAAAATCAATCATTCCTGGTCCAAATGACCCTGCACATCTCTCAGAGATGGCTCTAAACCCTTGTTAAAACTGTGTTCATTTGACCTTTGTCACATTTGTTGCATTCAAAAATGCTGTATATCAAAACCACATTATAAAATCCAGTTTGGGTTTTAACTGTCCCTAAGGTATAATGTGAATGAAACTACACTGAGAAAGTTTGGACCTTGATTTCCTTTAGAAAAATTCTTTGTTCTGCATCTTCTTCTTAGGGATTCACGGAGCTCATTTGCATACACTTGTGCTCCCAGTAACACACGGTGATGAAATAGAGTTAACCTTATTTAACCTAGTATTTCTCCAACGAATTTTTTGACCATGGGAGCCTTACTTTTTCTCAGAATCTACATGAACCTGTCACCAAACAAATCATCTGCCCACACTTTGAGAAAGCCATTCTAAAGAGTTGACTATGTCCTCCTAGCTACCTGTATGATTAATGCCAATAAAAGATTTAATTCTTCTCTTAATTCTAATTGATTCTAATTGTGAGAAATATCCTGTGATCCTGTGTTTCTTACTCACCATCCTGACCTTTTGCACTGAGTTTCTAATCATTCTTCAAAGAGTGGCTTAACTACTATGATCTTCTTGAAACTTTTTCTGCTCTTCTTCCAGTTTACCCTAAAAAGCAATTTCCTGCAGCCCTCTTATCACATTCTGATTTTTGGCATAATTATGTGCACACCTGTATATTCTGAAGTCAGAAACGGTGCAAAATCCCTTTTTTGACTTCCTATAAAACCTAGTTTAAAATAAGTGTTTAATAAATTTTTTTTTTGGCTACATTGTAAGGCATCAGTTTTTGTACACCTTCCAAGAATTCATTTGCCAGAAAAGATCTTTTAAAGCCACAGCCTTGGTCATCTATAATATCAAAAGGTAAGGAGTAGTGTTAATTATTTCTTCTATGAGGTCAGGCCTTCAAGAAAGGTAGCAAATCCTTGCGCATGCAATTATAGTCGAGTCACTGTTCCATGGCTAATTACTTATTAGTCATTTCATTGCTAATTTAATTAATCACACTAATATAAACCTTTATGTTGATTTTGTAAAATGCATTACAAGTTAGGTCAATATCCTGGCCCTCATTATATGGATGGGGAAAGAAGACATAAAACGTTGCTCTGATTGATTACTTCAAGGTTATTCTTTATGGTAAAGATAGAACAAAATAAAAACTCATCCGAATCCATTTCTAACATCCTGAATATCTTCTTATTGTAACACTAGGACTAAGGAAATGCATGTTTTTGCTAAATGTGCACCTGTTCAGTACAGATTCAGAAGTGAAGCATGGCCAATGGCATCATCTAACAGCAGTCATTTCAAGATGGTGGACTGACCACAAATGGAAGCTGATTCGCTGTCAAGTATGTGTGGATAATGCTTGGAAGGTTAAGCAGATATTTCTATAAACATTAGATTTATTTTTTATAAAACTTCTAAGATCAGCCGGGTGCGGTGGCTCATGCCTATAATCCCAGCACTTTAGGAGGCAGAGGTGGGTGGACCACAAGGTCAGGAGTTTGAGAGGAGCCTGGCCAACATGGTGAAACCTCATTTCTACTAAAAATATAAAAATTAGCCTGGCTTAGTGGCACATGCCTGTAGTCCCAGCTACTTAAGAGGCTGAGGCAGGAGAATTGCTTGAACCTGGGAGGTGGAGGTTGCAGTGAGCTGAGATCATGCCAATGCACTGTCGCCATCCTGGGTGACAGAGTGAGACTCCATCTTGAAAAAAAAAAAAAAAAGCTTCAAGGATCACTTAATATTCTAACAGGCATTGTGAATTTCCAAGGTGGTCCTAGAGTATGGAGTCTCCATATTTCTTTGTCTATGAAGCAGACTGTACAAAATGTTGCTATACATTCTCCACATTGTGTTTTATCACTCTGCTTCCAGGAAATGCCTCTTAACCAGTCACTACTAGCTGTCTCATTCCTGAAGTTCATCCTTCTGTGGCACTGCCAGCTATTCACTAACATTGGGTCCTCTCTTCTTTAATAGCAGCTGGATCTGTGACTGCCCAGATGCATATAACAGCCTCCTATGTAGCCAGGGGACTAGTTTTCCCCATTGGCATATGCGTGAAAGTGATATGTATAACTTACAAGCCTGGCCCCAAAAAGCTTCCAAAAGTGCTCCAATATCCTCTTCCATGGACTCCAGCTCTAGTCCTATGACTAGACCAGAGCTACCAGAGGAAGCCGCATGTTTAAGATGGCAGAGCTAGTGCCTAGCCTGGGTCTCGGAAGAAGTGCATGGAACAGAGCCTCTGCCACTCTTGTCACCCAGATTGGACTATGTGAGAAAGAAAAACATTGTAATGTGTTTGAACCATTGCAGTGTGGGTCTGTTTGTTACAGTCATTTGCCCTGCCCTCATACACATATACTCATGATTTCTCTTCCCCAAGCCGGACTCCTTTGTCACGAAAGTCAGTGGCTCCCCTCACACATGGTTGCCTGGGCTGATCTTCCTGTAGCCCCTGCAAGCTAAGCTAAGGAGCTTGGGACTCTTGACTGCTTTTCCCACTTCTGGTTGCCAGCTTTACCAGAGATATCTCTTTCCCCCATCAGATACTCTGAATTTGGAAGAAATTCTACTGTTTTGTCCAATTTTTTACATTACCCATATGTGTATATTCTTCATTAGAACATAACTCAAAACTAACATAATAGTTTTAAAATAGAGTTTATGCCTTTTTTTTTGAGATGCAGTTTCGCTCTTGTTGCCCAGGCTGGAGTGCAATGGTGCGATCTCAGCTCACTGCAACCTCTGCCTCCTGGATTCAAGCAATTTTCCTGCCTCAGCCTCCTGAGTAGCTAGGATTACAGGCATGCACCACCACGCCTGACTAATTTTGTATTTTCAGTAGAGATGGAGTTTCTCCACGTTGGTCAGGCCAGTCTAGAACTCCCAACCTCAGGTGATCCGCCCGCCTTGACCTCTCACAGTGCTGGGATTACAGGCATGAGCCACCATGCCTGGCCTTTTTTTTTCTTTTGAGACAGAGTCTCACTCTGTCACCCAGGCTGGAGTGTAGTGGCACAATCTGTGCTCAGCCTCCGCCTCCCTCCGGGTTCAAGTGATTCTCCTGCCTCAGCCTCGGGAGTAGCTGGGATTACAGGTGCATGCCACCGTGCCCGGTTAATTTTTGTATTTATAGCAGAAACAGGGTTTGCCATGTTGGCCAGGCTGGTCTCGAACTCCTGAGCTCAGGTGACCTGCCCACTTTGGCCTCCCAAAGTGCTGGGATTACAGGCATGAGCCACTGCACCCGGCCTGTGCCTACTTTTTATTCCAAATGTTTAGAAATTTTAGAAAATATAGATAGGCAAAAATAAAAACAAAATCACCTCTAATCTCATCACCTAGATATAATCACTGTCAATGTGTTGGTATGTAATTCATGACTTACTGATCATATATAAAATCGTGAAGTTGAACATGAAAACTTAGGTCTACTTAAAACCACGGATCTAATTTTCACATGAATAAAATACACCAGGGAGCTCCAGAAAATTAATTGATTTCAAAGAAGGGTAAATATCAACTTTTAGATGAGTTCTAAAAATGTGAGGGTCCACAAGATAATTTTCTTACAAATTTCCACTATGCTCAATCTAAATGCCAAAGACTCCTATCCTCTGAGGCTTGCCTTTTATTGGGCCAAAGGGATTTGTAGTTGTTTTGATATGTTGCAAAGCTCCATGCTCTGAAACCCACTAGACAGTAAGCAATTTGAGGGCTGTGTGGGGCCTTTTTTCCTGCTGTTCCAGCACGTGGCCCACAGCGAGATCTCAGAAAATGCTTTTTGAATTAGTGGCCCTGGACAGTTTATAAATTATAAATTGTGTCCTCAAGTATTTCTTATGGAAATAGTAACACAGCATCCCAATGCCAAATTGTTTGAGATTTGAGAACGCTTTTAATGAAGAAAAAAGGAAAAATAATTTCTGAAGATTTTTCACCATAGATATTTTTACTTGAATTTTTGCTAATACTTTTTTTCTCTATTTTGATTGCCTTTATCTTCTTTTCTGCCTTTTGGCGACATTGGTAGGGCCTGGAGCTTAGCCACGGACAGAAAATTAGACTACAATGAATTTTTACCTTGCACTTTTGAAGATATACCAACTTTCTTCTCTGCCACTGGGCTTACATTCTTCATGGGTGAAAGTAGAAGGTTGGACTCAGTGGACTCTGTCATGCCTTCCTTCTGGCTTTTACACCCCAGATTCTACAGCTCCTGTTTCTGGCCAACAGAACACCCTTAAAATTACTCAGGGAAGAAGAGGACCAAGGCTGAAAAGAATCCGTTTGGTGACGGCCATTGACAAGTGCCTGGAGCAGTGATTTATTCTTGAAGAATGCCCTTTCCCTGTTGATGCTTAAGTCAGCAGGGACAGCTTCTGGAAGAGGCATGGGTAGGATAATTTGTAAGTCATTTTTGGTAGAATATCAGGAATCAGTGCCCAATGAGGTGGGAGAAGTCTACATACTTATATAAAATCATAAACTACCTTAAGAATAGATCAAACAACATGCAATGCACGCTTCCAGAAAAGTCTTGCAGCAGGTAGCGTTTTAAGTCTTTCTCCTAATGTCTGTATAACACGTTTCTTTGGACATTCCATAGGAGACTAACCTTAACTTCAGCTGAAATAGTTTTTAAGTTTACTATTTTAGGCTGAGAGCTGCAGCTTAAGGATTTAGGTGGCTTTATCCTGACGAATAGTTTTTTCAAAGGCACTTTCTTGTAATAGCCAGTGCAGTAGCTGCCTCACTCTGCTTTTATAGAACATTTTGATGCTTGACGTCTGCCTAAGTCTGATTAATCTTCCTTTTGCCTCAACACTGGGCACTGACTTCACAGAAAGTCAGAGGATACATGAAGAGGGCCTCCTCTGAAGCTTCAGTTTGTCTCCAAATCTCTTTCAGTCTGGAAGAACCCAGTAGTCTAAAGTAATCTTCACTCTTGCAATTGAGGTGGTTTCCCATTTAAGATCCTGGGTCTGGCAGGGTACAGTGGCTCGTGCGGTGGCTCACGCCTGTAATTCCAGCACTTTGGGAGGCAGATGCGGGCGGATCACCTGAAGTCAGGAGTTTGAGTCCAGCCTAGCCAAGATGGTGAAACCCCGTCTCTACTAAAAATACAAAAATTAACCAGGTGTGGTGGTCCACGCCTGTAGTCCCAGCTACTTGGGAGGCTGAGGCAGGAGAATTGCTTGAACCCAGGAGGCGGAGGTTGCCGTGAGCTGAGATTGTGCCACTGCACTCCAGCCTGGGCAACAGAATGAGACTCCTAAAAAAAAAAAAAAAAAAAAAAAGAAAGAAAGAAAAAAGAAAGATCCTGGGTCAAACCAACTACTTTAGTCCACCCTTGAGGAAATTGAAGCTCTAGAGCCTCATGAATTCAATCTGCTTGGCACTTCTGGGCTTGCAGCTAATCCCCTGATTGTACCTTTTTAGGTTTTCCATTGAAAATTATTTTTAAATGTTGCTGGAATTTGTAGGAAGTAGGTAATCAGTGGGCTAGGATGCTTTATGATTCAGAGAGGTTTGAAAAATTCTGCTTGGATGTCTCCATGAATTTTCCCAGTCTTCAGAGTTAGCCAGCCCTCTCATTAAGAGATGCAGACTTACATGGGCCTATGGAGGATACTGTAGGCCAGTATCCCCCAAGCAGGATACTCAACAGCCCTGTGAGAAGCAGGCTTTTATTTCCTTCTTGTATTTAGAAAGACAGAAAATTGAACAGATGAGAAAAATTGATTCAACTAAAGTGAACTAGCTAGAAATGAGGCTCAGAACCTGGGCAGTGCCCTACCCACAGCACCTGTCCTCAGTCCCAGGCTCATTCTGCTCCCAAACCTTGGTGCATGCTGCTGTTGTACCAGGGAAATGGGTGAGCATCACCCACAGCATTGATAGGCTGTGTTCACCTGTGGTGTCCCACCCCCTACCCAACTCTACCCACCTCTCCACTATTCATTTTTCTTTCCCTTTGCCTTTTACTTACATCTTTTTCCTTCTTTCCCAGTCTGGATGCTGTTAACCTCTCCCCCAGTCTCACAACAAGAGGAAAAACATGATCATGATTTCGTTGTTCAGCCAATCAGTCAATTAAAACCTACTTCAGGTATTTTATTTATCCATGCACTAGCATGCCAACTTGAAAAGCTATGACTCATTAACACAGAGTCCAGGAAGACAAAGTTGGGAGCTATATGGAACCTGGTACAAATGGCCTGAAAGGATAGAATGCTGGTATGATACAGTTACTTCTCCTGATTTTATAATCACCATTTTTTATCATCCTACAAACCTTCAATTCACGCTATCATGTAGAGAAATTAAAGTCAAATCCTGGTGGTTAGCAAACCGACTTGCAGGACAACTTGATGGTAACCTATGCATTGCTAAAAAGCAGAGCCTCAGTCTGTAGATTTGAAGGGCAACATCCTGTAGAGCACCATGAATGTGACGTTGATGATGGGAGCTGGATACCACCTACCAGTGTTACCCCTTGCCCCTTGTGGTTTCATGGGTGAGTTCCCCGAACTCTCTGAACTAGTTTCTTTTCATAGAAAATGGAGATGATAACACCTACCCCATAATGCTACTATGACAAATAAAGTCACACAGCAAGAGCTCAGTAAATATTCTCTCCTCCCTTCTTGCTTTTTCCATGCTGGGCAATGGACATCAAATCTGCACATAGGTTACAGGAAAAGAAAGAAAAGTGTTGCCCATATTATTAGGTTGGTACAACAGCAATTGCAGTTTTGCCATTACTTTTAATTTGCTGTTACTTTTAATGGCAGTGATGCAATTGCTTTTGCACCAACCTAATATCTACCCTGGGAAAATCTCTGTGTTCACGTGGGTACTGCGCTTGGTAGGTAATAGGGAAATTTAACTCATCTTTTGGAGCAAATAATGTGGGGAATGCAGACCCTACAAACAGCAGATGGCCACTGGCTCTGAGACACAGTGAGGACATCAGCCAGGACCCCACAGGGCTGGGAGGGACCTTTTCCTCTGCCCATGATATCTTGGATTGTACTCTTAGAGGGTTATTCCTTTGACTGAGGCCTTTGTTCCCATAAAAATGCAGATATTCCCAAGAGAGCAGCACATGAAACCTTATCATCCACGTGCACAACATTTTTCAGTTGTGTTGCTATTCTCTGTAATGATATTTTTTTACCTGTATGAAATCTCACATGCTCAGGTGCATTCATTTTATAGAGTTTTAAAGCTGATAACCTCAACCAAAATGCATATTATTGGTGTTTTATTTTCCCTTCCTTTTTTGCAGAAATTTCAAAGGTGTAACTGAGCTTAGCTGTAAATTGCTGGGTTTAGCTCTTCATGGCAGGCAGCATTTGATCATTGACAACTCTGTTTTCTTCATTGTTTCCTGACTAAAATCTCCACAGCCTCTATAAATATGTAAATTACCCAAATCGCTAGTTTTCCATTATTTCTGCCCCTAAGCTGCTTAAAATGTTTCTATATTCCTACATTTGCAGTGCAAAACAGAGCAGCAGGTGACAGCTGAGTTTGACTCTATTATGGAACCTCTATTTAGCAGCTACTTGTTTCAAAGTTTCTGATAATCAATTTTGTCCTAGAGTGGGCTCCGTGTCCTGTGCTGAGGCTGGCAAAGGCCAGAATCCAATGGAACAGGAATGCAAAGATGGGTGTGTGTGGATGCAGGGCCTGTGGACATCTCATGCTACACAAAATGCTGCTTGTGAACTCTGGTTTTATGACAATGGAAGTAAATGGGATTCTTTTTATTGCCTTCTCTTCCATTGGCAAGACTCAAGAAGTGAACCTAACATGGTGCCTGTGTATGATTTTGTTATCCTCTTCCGATTCATTGTCCATTAAGTGAGTCTGTCATGAGCTGGATCATTGGGTCTCTGTGTGGGCTTTTACCACTTTGCAACAGGGAAAGAGAACAACTATATGTTGCATATATATTCCTATGGATTTATATAGATACACATATGTGCATACAACTTGAAAGAAACCAAGAGAGAGAGACACTGAAACAATAGGGAAAAATTTTAGGAAATGGATCATTGACAGGAAAGCTTAACGAAGAGATCTTGGTATTTGTTTACCCAATTCAAACCCTAGTGCTAAGGATGAGAAATAGGTTTCTATAGTGACTGCCTCACGTGACTGAAGCTGACCCAAGAATGAATGTATGTTTCAATACCAGATGCAGGCTAAGCCTGAGATGGGCATCCATCTAAACTAGGCCTTGGGCTGGGCACAGTGACTCATGCCTATAATCCCAGTACTTTGGGAGGCCAAGGTGGGAGGATCACTTGAGCCCAGGAGTTCGAGACCAACCTCAGCAACATAGTGAGACCCTATCTCTACAAAAATTTTAAAAATTAGCCGGCAGAGTGGTGTGCACCTGCAGTCCTAGCTACTTGGGAGGCTGAGGCAGGAGGATAACTTGGGCCTGGGAGGTTGAGGCAGCAGTGAGCTTTGCTTGTGCCACCACATGCCAGCCTAGGCTGGAGACCCTGCAACAAAAAAATAAAAAAATAAAAATAAAAAAAAAAGAAACTGGACCTTGATGTGGAGGGACAGGAACCATCGATCTGTGGATGTGTTTATTTCAATCTTCGAGGCTGCTTTTGTACAGCAAAGTCCTAGAAGAATCTACACTAAATTCATGCCAGTCATGTTGATCTCACTGATAATGAAAGCTCGTTATATTTGTATGGTATTACACACCTTTGAAAATGTTTACGTGGTAGACTCTGAAAATCTGTGTGGTAAAGAAACTGGTAATGTCTCCACTTGACACAGGAGAAGAGAGATTCAAGAAAATTAAATAAAACACAATTATTAAATGGGAAAAGAGCTCAAACGGGGAAAAGGTACTGGCAAGCTATGACCATCCATCTTTTGTCTTTCTTTTCTTTTCTTTTGTGCCATCTGTCCTCGTAAATAAAGTTTGATTGGAGCTTTAGGGTGGAACAGCTGTCCTCATTTGTTTGCGTGTTGTCCATGCCACTTTCACACTGCAGTGGTAGGGTTGAGTCGCTGTGACAGAAAACTTATGCCTAAAATATTTACTATCTGGCTCTTTAGAGAAAAAGTTTGCTAACCACTGAGCCGAATCACAGGCCTCCCAGGAATGCCCATTCAGTCTACGGTGACGAGGCCTGTTCATGTTACCCCCGAGGAATTTGTCAGGTGTTCGTGTGGACCCGGAGCACGATGTTACGAGGCTTTCATTATCCCCACCTGTACTCATTCAGCACTCCAGTGTCTTGATGTGTGGTGACAGTTTGGGGGGAAAGCAAAGGATGTTTTAGAGAATTTAGTTTTCATTCATAGAACTTCTGGAAATTATCATCTAATCCCTCAAGAACCATTTCCCAGTCTGCTAAGAGAATGTGATCGGTAGGGTTTTTTAATGTTCTCAATGACTACACTTGGCCCATTTTAGTGACAGATATTCCCCTCAAATAAAAGGGATCGCTTATTCACCAAAGCGAATGGTATCCCGGTGGACCTCAGTTCTCATTGCCTGCCCACCCCCAGGCCACCTAGGTGCTAGGGCTCCTGGCAAGTGGCGTATCTGGGGGAGAAGGTGCCTCCTGAGGTCACACCGCTCTCACTTGCAAAGGGGTTGGCAAGAGAAGTGAGAAGGGAGAGAATGAGCAAGAGAGAAGTGGGATTATATCTCTGCTGCCGCCTGTCTCTCTCTCCGGGCACAGCAGTGCCCTCCTTACTTCCCAGCCATTTCCTTAGTGACCCTGCTCTTGCTGGGTAGAAAATGCCACTCAAAAGGACTCAGGGCTCATGGAAAGCTCCCTGCAACAAGTCGAAAGGCTCATGCTGTTTGATCTAAAAAGAACTATTATAAAGTGACCCAAAAAACCTCAGATCCATATGTGTCCAGGCTGCGAATGAGAAGAGCACATTATCTGGGGTATTTCAGACTTTTACACAATACAGTGGAGCTGTGCCATGCCAGATAATTTGTTCTGGCCAGTCTATATGTTATTTTCAAAAAATAGAGAAAAAAAGAAAGATTTTTTTCCACCTATACAACAAATCACATATAATTAATGACCAGTTATATTTTATTTGGAGAAGGAGCAGTTTTACAAATATATTTTGTAATGATGTTTTCAGTGATCAGGATGCTCAGCACCCTAGTGCATCCAAATCAAACCTGGATTCGTTTGATCGCTTGACAGACAGGACTAATTGTTGATGCTAGTCACATTTTCAGAGATAGAATACATCTCTTTGTGGTGTTCTCTCAAGAATTGAATGTTCTGTCAAATACTATATGAGATCCTTTGAGGTGGGTGAATATTATTCATCCTTGACTTAGCCTGTTACCTCTGGGCAAAATTATTTTTTAAAAGCGTGCATGTAACTGAACGGAAATGCTTACAAAGGGATAAAATTGTGGAATGTTTTTCTATGATCTATTTTCCTGAAAGTGCCCATAGCGAATGAGAAGGAAGCTCCCTTTGGACCCTACCTTAGCTGGATGGCTACATCAGTGCTGCAGCAACATGGTTGTTTAGCAGAGGTAAACACTGCCTGCCTGCCTCCTTATCTTACTGCCTTCCGTTACCTTCAAAAGTCAGGATTCCTAGGTTAACTCACCAAAACTTTAGATCTCCACCATATGACGTTAACACTTCAGCTGACAAGTTAGAGTGAAATGGAACTGAAGATTTGGCTCCTCTTCCTCCTTTATACATGAAGATGTCATAGCTCAGGGACCCTGAGCTACAAAGCCAAAACTGGGATCCAAATTTAGGTCCCCTGTTCCACACTCCTGAGATCTGTGGGGCAAAATATGTTAGCAATCTCTGACCAGCTCTTTCCCTGTTCAATCCCATAGTGTCTTTCTTAGAAATGCCTTTCCCTTTGACCAAGATGACCCTTTTGCACATTCTAGGAGATCTGGACAGAGTTACCTTCACAACAATGCCATGCCTTTGCTGTACCAGTTATCTATTGCTGTTTAAGAAACTACCCAAAAACTTAGTGTCCTAATATTACGACCACGTGTTATTATTTTTGAATCCGTGGGTCAGCTGAGTAGCTGGTCTGGGCCAGATGCAGCTGATCGCAGACAGACTAGACATGCACCAACTCTCAGCTGCTAGGTCGACTGGGGCCTGGCAGATCTAGAAGGGCCTCACTCACCTGTCTGGTGATTGCCTGGCTAAGAGTGATGGCTGTAACTAGACCATATGTCTGTAGCCATTCATCATGCTAGGACAGGTTTTTCTTTCACAAAACAAGGACAGAATCTCAAAAGAGTGTGTGGAAGCATGCAAGGCCCATGAGGCCCAGACTCGGACCTGATGCACCATTACTTCTCCTAGATTCTGTTGGTCAAAGCCAGTTCAATACAAAGGGTGGGGTAAAGATTCCACTTCTTAGTGGGAAAAACTGCAAAGTGTGAGTAGAGGAAGGAGTGGAGAATTGGAGCTATTTCTTGCAGTCAGTTTATGTAGATACGAACCTAGGCCTGGAGCCCTAATATGTGAATCATTTAAAATTGGAAGATATGTTAAATATCATCCAGTCCAGCCCCCTCAATTTATAAATGAGGAAACTGAGGCCCTCTCCAACACACAGTTCCTGATTGTCTGCTTTGAGCCAAGGCCAATCCAGTGGACAAGCTGCTTAACCTTAAATAGCTATTAGATAGAGCATAAAAGGGTAAAAATCATCTTAGGTCCATTTCTAGCTATCTAGGTATTATCCTTCAATCTAGCAATTCAACTTTTAGGAGTTCACCCGAGCATACACCTCCAACAATACGAAAGTACATATGCACAGGTTATTCATTACAGCAATATTCGTAATTTTGCAACATTGGAAACTAAATGTCCAAGCATAGAGAGTGATTGAATGGCCTATAGTACATATATACACAGGATTACTATGCAGCTGGAAAAAATGGTATGAGAATGATCTCCAGGAACTGATATAGAGTGATTTTCAGGATAAGGTGTTAAAGGAAAACAGTGACATACAAAAGAACATAGGCTATATTTTATATAAGAAATAAGGAAAATTATTAAAATATATGTACCTTTGCTTATTTTACAAAACAAAACTAAACAAAACTAAAAAAAAACAAAAACAAGAAAAATAATCCATAACGCAATGAAGTTGGTTATCCTCAAGGAGTGGGAGAGAACAGGATGGAAAATATACAGTAAAGAGAAATTTTTTTCTAAGTATACCTTTTTGTACAGTTTTCACATTAGGAAGCATTACTCTCTATCCTTTCAATCCTCAGGTTAACTAAGGAAGTACATATTGGAAAAATATAATTAAATCTTTAGAGAAGAGAAGGATTTTAAAAACCTAAAAATGAAAGCAAATTGAAGCAAGTCAACCTAATTATATTTTAAATGAATATCCCAACCACAATAAATGTGAAAAAAAAAGAAAGGAAGAATTAATCCAGGTAATTTGGAAACACAGTATCTGACTACCTGTCCTCAGTATCGGGCAGATAGGGGTAGGGGCAGAATTTCATGTAAATATTGGTATGAGAGAAGCAGTTTCAAAACAATTTTAAATGTATCATAGGATTGATGAAATATACATACAAATATGAAATGGGAGCTGGGGGCAGTGGCTCACACCTGTAGTCCCAGCACTTTGGGAGGCTGAGGTGGATGGATCACCTGAGGTCAGGAGTTTGAGACCAGCCTGGCCAACATGAAGAAACCCTTCTCTACTAAAAGTATAAAAATAAGCTGGGTGTGGTGGCACATGCCTGTAATCCCAGCTACTTCGGAGGCTGAGGCAGGAGAATTTCTTGAACCCAGGAGGCAGTGAGCTGAGATCACGCCATTGCACTCCAGCCTAGGTGACAGAGCGAGACTCTGTCTCAAAAAAACAACAACAAAAAAGATGAAATGGGGAAAATAAGAAATGTTGTGTGGGATGGACTTGAATTAGATGTATTTATGTGAACTCTCTCTTTAAAATCATGCACACACATGCATGTGTATATATGCATTCACCTACATATATGTGTGCACGTATGTATGTATAAGCAAGTGTGTGGGTTCATGTGCATGGTTCCTAATTCACTCACCACTGAAAGACACCCATGAGCAGTGAGCACACACAGCATCCAGATCTTGGTCTTTCATTCAATTCCTTGCTCAAAGGAACCAGGGCTCCTTGGAGAAATGGGTGATTGCAGTGGGGTCCTGGTTAAGATGAAGCTAGAGCAAACTTGTCCAACCTGCGACCTACAGGCCGCAGACAGTCCAGGATGGCTTAGAATGAGGCCCAACACAAATTGATAAACTTCCTTAAAACATTATGAGATTGTTTTTGCGACTTTTTTTTTTTTTTTTTTTTTTGGCTCATCAGTTATCGTTAGTGTTAGTATATTTTATGCATGGCCTGAGACAGTTCTTCCTCTTCTAATGTGGCCCAGGGAAACCAAAAGATTGCACACCCCTAGTGCTAGAGCATTTTGTCATGTTAGGAAGGAAGGAGGTGCTAAAAGAAAACAGACAACAACAACAATGACAAAAAGCCACAAGGCATTGAAGTCAGCTACTAAGGAGTTTGTTTTGACCACAGCTAGGACAATTTGAGTAGCAAAAGAATTATAGTAACTAATCACACAGAATTGGAAAAAAGTAGGAATTCATGCCTCCGTATCAATAATAAATTGATAATTTAATGGCAGAAAAGGGAGGGTTATTGCTTGCGGTGAACTCGGACTGGAAGAAGTGCTGAATTGGAGAGTCAGCCTTTTGCAGCCATCAAAGTAAAGGTTGAATAAGGCAAAAATCATCAAGCATTGCTAAATGTAGGGAAAAATTTTGGTGCAGAATATATTTGCGTTGACTTACAATATCTCTCCAGTGACTGCTTTTTAGTTGCAAGGGGAGAAACAGTAATTATATAGTGGAGTAATCAGTTCACACCTTGACTAGGTGATCAGAATTATTGCCATCAATGAGACCTGTGCCTTCAGGTGCAATATCGTAAGAAAGACATAATGTCACCTCTAATATTCAGGAGAGAATGATAATTATGATGAAACATCAGACAAATGCAAAATCATGGACTTTTAAAAATAATAAATTGGAACAGGAAGTCTTCATTTTCAAAAATTTACATATCATAAAAGGCAAAAAATAAATACTGAGAATCTGTTCCAGATCAAAGGAGACTAAAGAGACATGAGAACTAATCTCAATATCTGACCCTAGACTAGGTCCTGTACTATGGGGGAAAGAAATGCTGTAAAGGACAATATTGAGTCAATTGATGAAATTGGAATATAGACAGTAGATTAGATAACAGTATTGTATCAATGTTAAGTATACAGAAGTTAATAGCTTTTCTGTAGTTAGGTAAGAAAACATCTCTATTCTCATGAAGTACATGCTGAAGTACTTAGGAGAAATGGCTAAGATGTATGTTACACCCTCCAATAGTTCTGAGTACATAATGACATATAATTTCTGTATTTATAGAAAAACAGAGAGTCTGCAATAATAAAGCAAATGAAGTCAGTGTTAGGTGGACTTTGTTTTTGCCATTTTTCTGTAAATTTGAACTTATATCCAATTAAAACATTTAAAACATTTTTTAAAAAAGACAAATGAGTTTGAATACTGGTCCACCATCTCCTAGTTGTGTAACCTAGGACTCTACTTGATATTTCTGATCTTTGGTTTCCTCATTAGAGAAACAAGAATATCACCTTTCTTGTCATCTCTAGAGGATAAGACATTGCACATCAAGTGACTAGCAAAGTGCCTGGCCCTACAGTGTATGCATTCAATAAATGACAGCTTTTCCATTCACATCTAAACATACTTAGCTTATCTTTACCTCAACTGCTTTATTGGTGAAGATTCTCTTTTTCAAAGCAGTCTGAAAGCTCCAAGAGAAAAGATTTGCATTTTCTGCATTTTCTTTTTTTCTTTTTTGAGATGGAGTCTTGCTGTGTTGCCCAGGCTGAAGTGCAGTGGCATGATCTCGGCTCACTGCAACCTCCCCCTCCCAGGTTCAAGCAATTCTCCTGCCTCAGCCTCCCGAGTCCTGAGTAGCTGGGACTATAGGTGCGTGCCACCACACCCAGCTAATTTTTTGTATTTTTGGTAGAGACAGAGTTTCACTGTCTGAATGAATTTAGTCAGGATGGTCTCAATCTCCTGACCTCATGATCTGCCTGCCTTAGCCTCCCAAAGTGCTGGAATTACAGGCATGAGCCACAAGAATTGCATTTTCTAACTCCAGATGACTAACATATCATGGGCCCAGAATTGAGTTAAAATAAGGAGGACAATCCAATCTAGGGATAGGGAGTAACTTAGTTTGGGTGCCTTATCTGTTCCTTGGCAAATGGCATAGTTTACACACTTGTCACTATATTGTCTCATTGGTCAAGGAGATGGTTGAAAATAGGCACAGCACTTTAAGAAGCCACGTGTTACTGATTGGTAATGCGTGAGCCAAGCCTGTGCCCCATCAAAAAATCTGGAGACTTCACATGGAGGAACCAGGCTACCACCATGTTCATCACAGAAATCTTTTTGTCATGGCGAGTTTCACTTGTTCTCATAGAAAGTGAGTTATAACTTGTGGGCTATCATGTTTGAAATGAGAAACCATGCTCCAGCAGTTAAATTCTTCAGGGCCTGGCAGAAACAAACACCAGAAGACAGTAAGCATCAGCAGGCCCCATTGATTTATGGTGAGCAAGGAGAATGAGATTTATGACCCTGAAACATGGCAAATATTCATTGGCATTAGCGTTCAGAATATTCATGTGTTGCCACTCTTTCATGTTAAATACCTGCTTTAAGCGCTTTGGGGAGGAAAAAAACCACAATACTTTCCCTTTGGACGGCCTGACCATATTGGCTGATTGTCTGAATACATGTGGGATACCAATTCCCGTTTTTGAACTTGAGTTTTGTCTTGACTTTTAAAGTTGGTTCATGTTTCTTTTCTCTTCTTCCTTGTCTTCATGAGTATCATTTAAGGGATGTAAAATCATAAAACTTTATAGCTAGAGAAAATTTAAGAGATTATCACATCTGTCCTCGTTTGAGGCTAGGGAAGCAACGTGACCTCATAAGGACTCAGAGTTAGTGAACGTCATAAAGACACTGAGAATTCAGTGCCTCCTGTCCAGTGCTTATTTTAATATTATACATGGTTTTTACTAAATCCCTTTTACACCAACCACTGTGCTTGTCATTCAATTTGATTTTCAACATCCCTTTGACTGAACTTAAAAATCATTTTAGTCAAACTATTTGTGATGGTTACTGTTGAGCATCAACTTGATTGGATTGAAGGATGCAAAGTATTGTGTCTGTGAGGGTGTTGCCAAAGGAGATTTGAGTCAGTGGACTAGAAAAGGCAGACCCACCCTCAGTCTGGGTGGGCACCATCTCATCTGCTGCCAGCACTGCTAGAATGAAGTAGGCAGAAGAGCGTGGAAGGACTTGACTTGCTGAGTCTTCTGGCCTTCATCTTTTTCCCGTGCTGGATGCTTCCTGCTCTCGAACATCAGACTCCAAGTTCTGCAGCGTTTGAACTCCTTAGACTTACACCAGTGGTTTGCCAGGGACTCTTGGACCTTTGGCCACAGATAGAAGGCTGCATTGTCAGCTTCTCTACTTTTGAGGTTTTGGGACTTGGACTGGCTTCCTTGCTCCTCAGCTTGCAGACGGCCTATTATAGGACTTCATTTTGTGATCGTGTAAGTCAGTACCCCTTAATAAACTCCCCTTCATATATACATCTATCCTATTAGTTCTGCCCCTCTACAGAACACTGACTAATACACTATTTAACACCAAATAATTGTAGACTGTAAACCTCAATCTTTTTTCTTCAGTTTTTAAAAAATAATGATTTGGAGCCATCCATCCAAAGAGCTGATGCAGGTAATAATAAGGACGATAAGCAAAGAACACTTGATTCAGAAGCCTAGTTAGCTTCATGGCATTACTGTTCAGGCAATGGTGTTCAGTTTGAGTTTCTGAATAGAATTATTTTTCAGGAACAATACGAAAACACTGT
Source organism: Chlorocebus sabaeus (assembly GCF_047675955.1). Lineage (NCBI taxonomy): Eukaryota > Metazoa > Chordata > Mammalia > Primates > Cercopithecidae > Chlorocebus > Chlorocebus sabaeus. The sequence goes on from NC_132916.1 coordinate 76,923,740, forward strand.
AGGTGGTGAGTAACATGTTAGATAATGACATAAAATAGGACAACATTCTCTAGAAGTAAAATGCTTCTTTGATTACCCATAGCTATGATATCCACCGTGCTTTCATCTGTTACAATTATTTTAGAAATAGAGGAAAACACAAAACATTCTTAAAAATCCCAAACCTAACTTGCCTGAATTCAGGCCTTTAGACATTTCAACATTTCTTTAATTCATTCCTTAGCCACATTATTATTGAAGCAACTATTCTGAACCAGACATTGGTCTAGAAGAAGATACTGCTGAGTAGCCAGTGTCCTCATGGAACTGAGAGTTCAAAAAAGTCAGGCTAGCAAGAAATTACAATCAAACGGAAAAACCACTGGTTGTGGTTCTTTATAAAATCAATGATTCAATCACCATACCAGATAACACTTTCTTAAAATGAAAGAGTCTAAAACACATACACACACACACACACACACACACACACACACACACACACACACACACATCAAACCAGAAGAGGAAGAAACAGGTAAGTCTTACCAAAGAAGAGCCAAGGAAACATGTTCGTATTAGGATAGTTGTTGTGTAGGAGTCTATGAGAGGTTAGTGCTGCCACCACAGCCCTCACAGCTAGTGCAGCAGTTCTCACTTCTTAAAAGGGTTAAATAGTCTCATGACTACACTAATGTCAACTCATAGAGTTAAGGTTTAAAACTGGAAGGTACTAATAGAGGTCTGTCTAGTTAAGTCCATCATTTTCCATTGAATGGACTCAGGGGACTTTTCCAAGACCACACAATAATTGTGTTTAAGCTGCAGATGTTAGTCCTGCTTTATCCCAAACCTCCGTGCATTGGGAGGTGGTAGTGTTGGATCAAGGTGATTCTGTTTCGGAGGGCAACCACCCAGCTGACATTTCTTAAGCCAGAGCCCAGCACCCCCTGGCCTGTTGCCCATGGTGCTGTCATATTTTGACCCAAGGTGAGCTGAGACCTCAGATGTATTCAACTCTGAACAGAGAATAGTGTTTCCATATAACCATTTACTGTTAAAGGGAGAATCATTTTGAAAAATACTTCATTATGGGAAAAACAATACAAAGTTAAACAGCACAAGCAAAGGATAGAAGTATTTTATATAATGGTCAGAAATTATCCTGAAATGATACTGGAACACATGATGGAAAACACAATTTAAAAACTCAGTTGCATTTCATCTTACAAGCATCATAACAACTCAATTCTTTTTTGCTTTAGATACAGAATCATGTTCTCCTAGATTACTTCCCCAGTATACCCATTCTCCTGACTTGATTGAGGTCCTGCTCTGAGTCCCCAGGTCCCGTGTGTGTCTCTGTTGTGGCAATCGGGACACTGTGCCAACATTGTCTCTTCATCTTGCTGCTCCCCTCACTAGACTTAACCTTCTCCATGCCCTGAGCAAACCGATTTCCACTGCTTATTAGCAGATCTGACAGTATCTGGTACATTCTAGTACTCACTAGAACTTTGAAGGGAACTTAATAATTTAAAGCAGTTACAAACATTTGCATGCTCTTCTAACTAATATTATTGTTAACATCTTGTAATGTGGGAAAAATACAGTTATGGGTGTATGTAAGTTGTTAGGAAAAATTTCTCTTGTTTTAAATCTTAAGATGGATCTACCCCTCTACCCTAAAAATCAAAAAGAATGTATTCTTACATGTGTCTGCTGGTTAGAATCCTTACTAAAATATTATGAGTATGAGTGCAGATAAGATGAGGAAGGATATTTCTTGGATAGTAAAGTGGCATTCCCCAATCAGTTCTGCTGTAATTAATTTAGAATTTAAAGCTAAAATTCCAGACGTTCGATGATGTGTTCAATCAGTCATGCTGGGATCTATTTTTTCAGTAAGGCTTATCTTTCCAAGGGGCATAGTTACTTTCTTCAGTACTACTCTGTAAATTATTACAGAAATTACAAATCTACTAAAAAATCAATACAACTAATTGTAAATTAATAGATCTCTAAGTGTGAAAGAGTGTGTAATAATGGAGATGAGTTCTTTAAAGAAAATGCCAGTTCCAGTTTCAAGGGCTCAGGGCTCCAGCTGTTTCATGTGACATCTTCAAGTGTAAACACATTCCTTTCCTTCCCCCAACTCTCCCCCTCCGCCCCCTCACTTCCCACTGATTTAGTCTGCCACCGCCGCGAATAACATTTCCATTAGCCACCTACTGTTAAATCGCAGAGTAACGATGATAAAAAAAATTCCAACATGCAAACAAACCAATAGAGAAGCAACTGGGGTTACCGTCTGTCTCAAACATTTTTTATGGGGCCCACCGGTGTTGAAACTAAAGGAAAACAACATGTGAAGTTAAACAAACTGGATCGAATAGGGAGCTCCAGAATGCAGGTTTATAACAAGTGCAGATCTGAATACCATGCATTTCTAATTCTATATTTGATATGCTGAACAAATAATCTTTAGTATTGTACTTGTGTGTCCATGAATTTTAGCGTGAGCTTAGTTATTTCTCTGTATATATGCCACATCATTGCCAATCAATTTTAGGCAATGATGGACTTGTCAATAAAAAGACCGATAATTATCACCATTACGTTGAATTAATCAATGAGAATGTGCCAAGGTCCTGTTGTCCTGTGCACTTAGATGAATTTTTTAATGCTATAATTTGACATTAATTTAGCACTTCACAATTTACAAAGTGCTTTCCATTTAGATTTTGGTCTCAAAACAGGAAATTAAGGCAGATTATGTTCTACAGGTGAGAAAACTGGTTGAGGGAGGTTCAGAAACCTACCCTGGATCTAGAGCTAATTACTAGTCAGGATGCTTTCACAGAACCAGTTACATAGTAGTATTCTATTTCAGTACACGATATGGCTGCAGAATTGTACTTGAACTCTGATAGCTCAAAGTAAAGCTCCAGGTTTACACTGTATAGATGGTGCCTGGGCCAGCTGATGGGAGAGGCTGGAGAATCCTCAAGGATACACATCCCAGGAAGGGGCAGCTGTCACCAGCAAAGCTGCTGGGCATATATCGGCCTAGACACCCCATCTTGCACAAGTCTTTCTTTTAGCTTACAGGAACCTGGAAGATGGTCAGGTTTGACCGAATCTTCTCTATTCAATGGTTAAGGAACTGGCTAGGTACCTAAAACAGAGATGCAGAAGAGTTATCTGTGGTCCTTGCCAGTGGGGTGAGTCAAAGGTTCAATGACTGCCTGCTTCCCTTCCCCATATACCTGTGTTATTTGGTTACTTCCTGCCCTTATGGCAATTTTGGTATATATGGGGATGGTGTGGGGAAGTGGGACCTTGCAGATGGGGGGAGAAGAGGTTGCTCACTCAGCCTTAGGCTGAGAGGTGAACCTGAGGGCGCTCATTCTCACTAAAACTGATCATAACAAACACTAGTTTAGCAGGGAGAACACTGTAGCCTCTTTGGTTTACGCCTAAGCGAATCTACAGTGTAAGAGAATCTACAGTGTAACTGAACTACATTTTCAATTCATCAGTAATGAGTAGGCTTATAGGCTACACTGATGATAAAATTTTAATTTAATGTAATTTAACCAAGTTATAAAGAGTCTTCATGTTACTATTATTTGACATTTATGGCCTGTAAATGTGTGTGCCGTGTGCTTTTCAGAACATAAACCTGATCTGAAAATTTTACATTTTAAATCTAAGTTGGCATATGAAGACAGTCAACTAAATCCTTTATTAACTTGAACTAGCTTATTTTTTTCTTTTTTTTTTTTTTTATTTTATTTATTTATTATTATTAAACTTCAAGTTGTAGGGTACATGTGCACAACGTGCAGGTTTGCTACATATGTATACTTGTGCCATGTTGGTGTGCTGCACCCATCAACTCGTCATTTACATCAGGTATAACTCCCAATGCAATCCCTCCCTCCTCCCCCCTCCCCATGATAGGCCCCGGTGTGTGATGTTCCCCTTCCCGAGTCCAAGTGATCTCATTGTTCAGTTCCCACCTACGAGTGAGAACATGCGGTGTTTGGTTTTCTGTTCTTGTGATAGTTTGCTAAGAATGATGGTTTCCAGCTGCATCCATGTCCCTACAAAGGACACAAACTCATCCTTTTTTATGGCTGCATAGTATTCCATGGTGTATATGTGCCACATTTTCTTAATCCAATCTGTCACTGATGGACATTTGGGTTGATTCCAAGTCTTTGCTATTGTGAATAGTGCTGCAATAAACATACGTGTGCATGTGTCCTTATAGCAGCATAATTTATAATCCTTTGGGTATATACCCAGTAATGGGATGGCTGGGTCATATGGTACATCTAGTTCTAGATCCTTGAGGAATCGCCATACTGTTTTCCATAATGGTTGAACTAGTTTACAATCCCACCAACAGTGTAAAAGTGTTCCTATTTCTCCACATCCTCTCCAGCACCTGTTGTTTCCTGACTTTTGAATGATCGCCATTCTAACTGGTGTGAGATGGTATCTCATTGTGGTTTTGATTTGCATTTCTCTGATGGCCAGTGATGATGAGCATTTTTTCATGTGTCTGTTGGCTGTATGAATGTCTTCTTTTGAGAAATGTCTGTTCATATTCTTTGCCCACTTTTGGATGGGGTTGTTTGTTTTTTTCTTGTAAATTTGTTTGAGTTCTTTGTAGGTTCTGGATATTAGCCCTTTGTCAGATGAGTAGATTGCAAAAATTTTCTCCCATTCTGTAGGTTGCCTGCTCACTCTGATGGTAGTTTCTTTTGCTGTGCAGAAGCTCTTTAGTTTGATGAGATCCCATTTGTCAATTTTGGCTTTTGCTGCCGTTGCTTTTGGTGTTTTAGACATGAAGTCTTTGCCCATGCCTATGTCCTGAATGGTACTACCTAGGTTTTCCTCTAGGATTTTTATGGTATTAGGTCTAACATTTAAGTCTCTAATCCATCTTGAATTAATTTTCGTATAAGGAGTAAGGAAAGGATCCAGTTTCAGCTTTCTACTTATGGCTAGCCAGTTTTCCCAGCACCATTTATTAAATAGGGAATCCTTTCCCCATTTCTTGTTTCTCTCAGGTTTGTCAAAGATCAGATGGCTGTAGATGTGTGGTATTATTTCTGAGGACTCTGTTCTGTTCCATTGGTCTATATCTCTGTTTTGGTACCAGTACCATGCTGTTTTGGTTACTGTAGCCTTGTAGTATAGTTTGAAGTCAGGTAGCGTGATGCCTCCAGCTTTGTTCTTTTGACTTAGGATTGTCTTGGAGATGCGGGCTCTTTTTTGGTTCCATATGAACTTTAAAGCAGTTTTTTCCAATTCTGTGAAGAAGCTCATTGGTAGCTTGATGGGGATGGCATTGAATCTATAAATTACCTTGGGCAGTATGGCCATTTTCACGATATTGATTCTTCCTATCCATGAGCATGGTATGTTCTTCCATTTGTTTGTGTCCTCTTTGATTTCACTGAGCAGTGGTTTGTAGTTCTCCTTGAAGAGGTCCTTTACATCCCTTGTAAGTTGGATTCCTAGGTATTTTATTCTCTTTGAAGCAATTGTGAATGGAAGTTCATTCCTGATTTGGCTCTCTGTTTGACTGTCACTGGTGTATAAGAATGCTTGTGATTTTTGCACATTAATTTTGTATCCTGAGACTTTGCTGAAGTTGCTGATCAGCTTAAGGAGATTTTGGGCTGAGACAATGGGGTTTTCTAAATATACAATCATGTCATCTGCAAACAGGGACAATTTGACTTCTTCTTTTCCTAACTGAATCCCCTTGATTTCTTTCTCTTGCCTGATTGCCCTAGCCAGAACTTCCAACACTATGTTGAATAGGAGTGGTGAGAGAGGGCATCCCTGTCTTGTGCCAGTTTTCAAAGGGAATTTTTCCAGTTTTTGCCCATTCAGTATGATATTGGCTGTGGGTTTGTCATAAATAGCTCTTATGATTTTGAGGTACGTTCCATCAATACCGAATTTATTGAGCGTTTTTAGCATGAAGGGCTGTTGAATTTTGTCAAAAGCCTTTTCTGCATCTATTGAGATAATGATGTGGTTCTTGTCTTTGGTTCTGTTTATATGCTGGATTATGTTTATTGATTTGCGAATGTTGAACCAGCCTTGCATCCCAGGGATGAAGCCCACTTGATCATGGTGGATAAGCTTTTTGATGTGCTGCTGAATCTGGTTTGCCAGTATTTTATTGAGGATTTTTGCATCGATGTTCATCAGGGATATTGGTCTAAAATTCTCTTTTTTTGTTGTGTCTCTGCCAGGCTTTGGTATCAGGATGATGTTGGCCTCATAAAATGAGTTAGAGAGGATTCCCTCTTTTTCTATTGATTGGAATAGTTTCAGAAGGAATGGTACCAGCTCCTCCTTGTACCTCTGGTAGAATTCAGCTGTGAATCCATCTGGTCCTGGACTTTTTTTGGTTGGTAGGCTATTAATTATTGCCTCAATTTCAGAGCCTACTATTGGTCTATTCAGGGATTCAACTTCTTCCTGGTTTAGTCTTGGAAGAGTGTAAGTGTCCAGGAAATTATCCATTTCTTCTAGATTTTCCAGTTTATTTGCGTAGAGGTGTTTATAGTATTCTCTGATGGTAGTTTGTATTTCTGTGGGGTCGGTGGTGATATCCCCTTTATCATTTTTAATTGCGTCAATTTGATTCTTCTCTCTTTTCTTCTTTGTTAGTCTTGCTAGTGGTCTGTCAATTTTGTTGATCTTTTCAAAAAACCAACTCCTGGATTCATTGATTTTTTGGAGGGTTTTTTGTGTCTCTATCTCCTTCAGTTCTGCTCTGATCTTAGTTATTTCTTGCCTTCTGCTAGCTTTCGAATGTGTTTGCTCTTGCTTCTCTAGTTCTTTTAATTGCGATGTTAGAGTGTCAATTTTAGATCTTTCCTGCTTTCTCTTGTGTGCATTTAGTGCTATAAATTTCCCTCTACACACTGCTTTAAATGTGTCCCAGAGATTCTGGTATGTTGTATCTTTGTTCTCATTGGTTTCAAAGAACATCTTTATTTCTGCCTTCATTTCGTTATGTACCCAGTAGTCATTCAGGAGCAGGTTGTTCAGTTTCCATGTAGTTGAGTGGTTTTGATTGAGTTTCTTAGTCCTGAGTTCTAATTTGATTGCACTGTGGTCTGAGAGACAGTTTGTTATAATTTCTGTTCTTGTACATTTGCTGAGGAGTGCTTTACTTCCAATTACGTGGTCAATTTTGGAGTAAGTACGATGTGGTGCTGAGAAGAATGTATATTCTGTTGATTTGGGGTGGAGAGTTCTATAGATGTCTATTAGGTCTGCTTGCTGCAGAGATGAGTTCAATTCCTGGATATCCTTGTTAACTTTCTGTCTCGTTGATCTGTCTAATGTTGACAGTGGAGTGTTGAAGTCTCCCATTATTATTGTATGGGAGTCTAAGTCTCTTTGTAAGTCTCTAAGGACTTGCTTTATGAATCTGGGTGCTCCTGTGTTGGGTGCATATATATTTAGGATAGTTAGCTCTTCCTGTTGAATTGATCCCTTTACCATTATGTAATGGCCTTCTTTGTCTCTTTTGATCTTTGATGGTTTAAAGTCTGTTTTATCAGAGACTAGTATTGCAACCCCCGCTTTTTTGTGTTCTCCATTTGCTTGGTAAATCTTCCTCCATCCCTTTATTTTGAGCCTATGTATGTCTCTGCGTGTGAGATGGGTCTCCTGAATACAGCAGACTGATGGATCTTGACTCTTTATCCAGTTTGCCAGTCTGTGTCTTTTAATTGGAGCATTTAGTCCATTTACATTTAAGGTTAAGATTGTTATGTGTGAACTTGATCCTGCCATTATGATATTAACTGGTTATTTTGCTCGTTAGTTGATGCAGTTTCTTCCTAGCCTTGATGGTCTTTACATTTTGGCATGTTTTTGCAATGGCTGGTACCGGTTGTTCCTTTCCATGTTTAGTGCTTCCTTCAGGGTCTCTTGTAAGGCAGGCCTAGTGGTGACAAAATCTCTAAGCATTTGCTTATCTGTAAAGGATTTTATTTCTCCTTCACTTATGAAACTTAGTTTGGCTGGATATAAAATTCTGGGTTTAAAATTCTTTTCTTTAAGAATGTTGAATATTGGCCCCCACTCTCTTCTGGCTTGAAGAGTTTCTGCCGAGAGATCTGCTGTTAGTCTGATGGGCTTCCCTTTGTGGGTAACCCGACCTTTCTCTCTGGCTGCCCTTAAGATTTTTTCCTTCATTTCAACTTTGGTGAATCTGGCAATTATGTGTCTTGGAGTTGCTCTTCTCGAGGAGTATCTTTGTGGCGTTCTCTGTATTTCCTGGATTTGAATGTTGGCCTGCCCTACTAGGTTGGGGAAGTTCTCCTGGATGATATCCTGAAGAGTGTTTTCCAACTTGGTTCCATTTTCCCCCTCACTTTCAGGCACCCCAATCAGACGTAGATTTGGTCTTTTTACATAATCCCATACTTCTTGCAGGCTTTGTTCATTTCTTTTTCTTCTTTTTTCTTTTGGTTTCTCTTCTCGCTTCATTTCATTCATTTGATCCTCCATCGCTGACATTCTTTCTTCCAGTTGATCGAGACGGTTACTGAAGCTTGTGCATTTGTCACGTATTTCTCGTGCCATGGTTTTCGTCTCTTTCATTTCGTTTGTGAGCTTCTCTGCATTAATTACTCTAGCCATCAATTCTTCCACTTTTTTTTCAAGATTTTTAGTTTCTTTGCGCTGGGTACGTAATTCCTCCTTTAGCTCTGAGAAATTTGATGGACTGAAGCCTTCTTCTCTCATCTCGTCGAAGTCATTCTCCGTCCAGCTTTGATCCGTTGCTGGCGATGAGCTGCGCTCCTTTGCCGGGGGAGATGCGCTCTTATTTTTTGAATTTCCAGCTTTTCTGCCCTGCTTTTTCCCCATCTTTGTGGTTTTATCTGCCTCTGGTCTTGGATGATGGTGATGTACTGATGGGGTTTTGGTGTAGGTGTCCTTCCTGTTTGATAGCTTTCCTTCTAACAGTCAGGATCCTCAGCTGTAGGTTGTAGCTGTAGGAGATTGCTTGAGGTCCACTCCAGACCCTGTTTGCCTGGGTATCAGCAGCAGAGGCTGCAGAAGATAGAATATTTCTGAACAGCGAGTGTACCTGTCTGATTCTTGCTTTGGAATCTTCCTCTCAGGGGTGTACTCCACCCTGTGAGGTGTGGTGTGTCAGACTGCCCCTAGTGGGGGATGTCTCCCAGTTAGGCTACTCAGGGGTCAGGGACCCACTTGAGCAGGGAGTCTGTCCCTTCTCAGATCTCAACCTCCGTGTTGGGAGATCCACTGCTCTCTTCAAAGCTGTCAGACAGAGTCGTTTGCGTCTGCAGAGCTGCTGCGTTTGTTATTATTTACTGTGCCCTGTCCCCAGAGGTGGAGTCTACAGAGACAGGCAGGTTTCCTTGAGCTGCTGTGAGCTCCACCCAGTTCGAGCTTCCCAGCAGCTTTGTTTACCTACTTAAGCCTCAGCAATGGCGGGCGCCCCTCCCCCAGCCTCGCTGCTGCCTTGCTGGTAGATCACAGACTGCTGTGCTAGCAATGAGGGAGGCTCCGTGGGTGTGGGACACTCCCGGCCAGGTGTGGGATATGATCTCCTGGTGTGCCTGTCTGCTTAAAGCGCAGTATTGGGGTGGGAGTTACCCGATTTTCCAGGTGTTGTGTGTCTCAGTTCCCCTGGCTAGGAAAAGGGATTCCCTTCCCCCTTGCGCTTTCCAGGTGAGGCAATGCCTCGCCCTGCTTCAGCTCTCGCTGGTCGGGCTGCAGCAGCTGACCAGCACCGATCGTCTGGCACTCCCCAGTGAGATGAACCCAGTACCTCAGTTGAAAATGCAGAAATCGCCGGTCTTCTGTGTCGCTCGCGCTGGGAGTTGGAGACTGGAGCTGTTCCTATTCGGCCATCTTGCTCCGCCCCCGGGCAATTCTTATACTGAACTAGCTTATTTTTTTCTAGCGTTTACTATTCATAGGAAGTAGGAAAGTTCAATATACAAATAAACCAAACAAAACCAAAACAAATCCACAAAACTAAAATAATATATAAATAAACTAAAATCAAATAAAACCAAATTCATAAATTATATATATAGATAACCAAGCAAAACTAAAATAGATCTCGTGAGGATAGATGTTTTAATTTTGTTAAAAATAAATAAATAAATAAATAAATAAATAAATAAATAAAATCAACTTCAGAAACTAGAGCTGGAGTAAATACTTTCAACCCCATCTCCTATTTCTTTCAGATCTTTAATTCTTGATGATATGTAAAATTTAAAATTGTGACCTTGAGGCATTGTGATTGACTAACCACTAAGAGAGGCTAAGTTTAATGTCTTGTATTTACTCGGGCATGGAACATTTCTAAACAAAAAATTTTTGAAATAAAACTTTACAATTAAATACCACTTGGCAGGGAATAAAGTTAGTGTTATGGACTGAATGCTTATGTTCCTGCAAAATTCATATATTGAAATTCTAACCCCCAATATGATGGTATTAGGAGATGGGGCCTTTGGTAGGTAATTAGGTCATGAGGGTGGAGCCCTTGTGAATAGGATTAGTGCCCTTATAAAAAGACATGAGAGAACTTGCTCGCTCTCTCTGTCTCTCTGTGTCTTTACCACGTGAGGATACACCAAAAAGAAATCCAACTGCAAGTTAAAAAGATGGTCCTTCCCAGGAACTGAGTCAGCCGGCACTTTGAGACTTCCAGCCTCCAGAACTGTAAGAAATACATTTCTGTTGTTTAAGCCACCAGTCTATAGCATTCTGTTACAGCAGCCCAAACTAAGTTGGCTTCTCCTAAATAAATAATAAGTACTTGTTATAGGAACTATGGAAAATTAAGAATAGAATTTTTTTTTAAATTCAGGAGTTCTAGTATCCTGATTGTTGTCTAACCTATTAGTATTCCCTATGTCTTTGAAATTTTCTTCTGAAATTTTAATAGTTACATAATATTAAGGCACAGTCAACGTTTGAAAGATGTTCAAAGAATTTTTATGTTTAACTATTCCTCCATAGGATTCTGACTGAGAATTCTTTTTTTTTTTTTTTTTTTTGCTTTTATTTAAGATTCATGGGTACACGTGCAGGTTTGTTATATAGGTAAACTTGCGTTGTCAGGATTTGTTCTACAGATTATTTCATCACCTGGGTACTAAGCCTAGTACCTAATGGTTGTTTTTTTCTGCTCTCTTCCTCCTCCTACCCTCCACCCTCAAGTAGGCCCCAGTGTTTGTTGTTCCCTTCTTTGTGTCCACTAGAAACATCTCATCATTTAGCTCCCACTTATAAAGTAAGAAAATGCAGCATTTGGGTTTTGTTCCTGCATTAGTTTGCTAAGGATAATGGCCTCCAGCCCATCCATGTTCCTGCAAAAAACATGATCTTGTTCTTTTTTTATGGCTGCATAGTATTCCATGGTATATATGTACCACACTGTCTTCATCCAGTGTGTCATTGATAGGCATTTAGGTTGATTCCATGTCTTTGCTATTGTGAATAATGCTGCAGTCAACATTCATGTGCATGTATCTTTATAGTACAATTATTTATATGCCTCTGACTTTATACCCAATAATGGGATTACTGTTTCAAATGGTAGCTCTGTTTTTAGCTCATTGAGGAATCGTCACGCTGCTTTCCACCATGGTTGAGCTAATTTACACTCTTATTGATGGTGTATAAGCATTCTCTTTTCTCTGCAACCTCACCAGCATCTGTTTTTTGTTTTGTTTTGTTTTGTTTTTTTTAATTTTTTGCTAATAGCCATTCTGACTGGTATCTCCTTGTGGTTTTGATTTGCATTTTTCTAATGATCCATAATACTGAGTTTTTTCTCATATGCTTGTTGGGCACATGTATGTCTTCTTTGGAAAAGTGTTCATGTCCTTGGCTCACTTTTTAATTTTTTTTTTCTTTTAAATTTTTAAGTTCCTCATAGATGCTGGATATTAGACTTTTGTCAGATGTATGGTTTGAAAATATTTTCTTCCATTCTGTGGATTGTCTATTTATTCTGTTGATAATTTCTTTTGCTGTGCAGAAGCGCTTAAGTTTAATTAGATCCCATTTGTCAATTTTTGCTTTTGTTGCAATTGCTTTTGGTGTCTTCTTCATGAAGTCGTTGCCCATTCCTGTGTCCAAGATGGTATTGCCTAGGTTGTCTTCCAGGTTTTTATAGTTTGGATTTTACATTTAAGTCTTTAATCCATCTTGAGTTGATTTTTTTATATGGTGTAAGGAAGGGGTCCAGTTTCAATCTGCTGCATATGGCTAGCCAGTTGTTTCAGCACCATTTATTCAATAGTGCTTTAGCCATTGCTTATTTTTGTCAGCTTTGTCAAAGATCAGATGGTCGTAGGTGACCTTATTTCTGGGCCCTCTATTCTGTTCGATTGGTCTATGTGTTTGTTTTTGTACCAATACCACGCTGTTTTGGTTACTGCATCCCTGTAGTATAGTTTGAAGTTGGGTAAAGTAATGCTTCAAGCTTTGTTCTTTTTGTTTAATATTGCCTTGATTATTCGGGCTTTTGTTGTTGTTGTTCCATATGAATTTTAAAATAGTTTTTTCTAGTTCTGTGAAGAATGTCATTGGTAGTTTGATAGGAATAGCAACTGAATCTGTAAATTGCTTTGGGCAGTATTGCCATTTTAATGATATTAATTCTTCCTACCCATAGGCATGGAATATTTTTCCATTTGTTTGTATCAACTCTGATTTCTTTGAGCAGCATTTTGTAATTCTCATTGTAGAGATCTTTCACTTTTCTGGTTAGCTGTATTCCTAGATATTTTATTCTTTCTGAGGAAATTGTAAATGAGATTGTGTTCCCGATTTGGCTCTTGGCTTGGCTGTTGTTGGTGTATAGAAACGTTCATGATTTTTGCACAATGAGTTTGTATACTGAAACTCTGCTGAAACTGTTTATTAGCTTAAGGAACTTTAGAGCTGAGACTATGGGGTTTTCTAGATATTAAATCATATAGATATCTGCAAACAGGGATAGTTTGACTTCCTTTCTTCCTACTTGGATGCCTGTATTTCTTTCTCTTTCCTGATTGCTCTGGCTAGGATTTCCAATGTGATGTAGAATGGGAGTGATGAGAGAGGGCATTCTTGTCTTGTGCGAGTTTGCAAGGGGAATGCTTACAGCTTTTCCTCATTCAGTATGATGTTGGTGGTAGGTCTGTCATAGATGACTCTTATTATTTTGAGGTATGTTCCTTCAATATCTAGTTTACTGAGAATTTTTAACATGAAGAAATGTTGGATTTTATCTAAAGCCTTTTCCGTATCTATTGACATAATTGTGTGGTTTTTATCTTTAGTTCTCTTTATATGATGAATCACATTTATTAATTTGTGCATGTTAAACTAAACTTGCATCCCAGGGATGAAACTACTTGATCATGGTGGAGAAACTTTTTATGTGCTGCTAGATTCAATTTACAAGTATTTTGTTGAGGAGTATTGCATCAATGTTCTTCAAGGATATTGGCCGGATGTTTTCTTTTTTTGGTTGTATCTCCACCAGGTTTTGGTATCAGAATGATGCTGGCCGCATAGAATGAGTTGGGGAGGAGTCCCCAGTTTTGGGAAATAGTTTCAGTATTAATGGTACCAGCACTTCTTTGTACATCTGGTAGAATTCCACTGTGAATCCATCTGATCTTGGGCTTTTTTGGTTTTTGGTTGGTAGGCTAGTTATTACTGATTCAATTACAGAGCTCATTATTGGTCTGTTCAGGGAATCAGTTTCTCCCTGGTTCAGTCTTGGGAGGGTGAATGTCTGCAGGGATTTATCCACCTTTTCTGAGTTTTCTAGTTTTTTCACATGCAGTTGTTTGCAGTAGTTTCTGATGATTATTTTTATTTCTGTGGCATCAGTGGTAACATCTTCTTTGTCATTTCTATTCATATTTATTTGGATCTTCTCTCTTTTCTTCTTTATTAGTCTAGCTGGTGGCCTATCTTATTATGTTTTTGAACTACCAACTCCTGGATTCATTGATATGTTGAATGGTTTTTCATATGTCATTTTCTTTCAGTTCAGCTCTGATTTTGGTTATTTCTTGTTTTCTGCATTAGGGTTGGTTTCCTCTTGCTTCTCTAATTCTTTCAGTTGTGATGTTAGGTTGTTAATTTTAGATCTTTCTAACTTTTTGATGTGGGCATTTAGTGCTATGAATTTCCCTCTTAACACTGCCTTAGCTGTGTCCCAGAAATTCTGGTATGTTGTATCTTTGTTCTCATTGGCTTCAAATAACTACTTGATTTTTGCCTTAATTTCATTATTTACCCAAAAGTCATTCAGGAGCATGTTGTTTAATTTCCATATAATTACGTGGTTTTGAGTGTTTTTTAGTCTTGATTTTTATAAATTGTGTTGTGGTCCAAGAGTACATTTGGGATGATTTTGGTTCTTTTGCATTTGCTGAGGATTGTTTTTCATGGTAGTCTTTAACTACAACAGTCACTCAAATGCATTCTACATATGTGTCACAAAGAACCACACTGTCCCAGTTCCAAAATACTTATTTTGCCCGGTAAGTAAGTTCAGCTGTCTTTGCTTTTTTAATGGATTTAAATATTCTCAAACCTAAACTAGTGTCAAAGTCAGTAGTCGAGGTTTAAAATTAGAAGGTGCTATAGAGACATAGTTTAGCCAATCATTTTCTACTGAGTGGACACAGGGAAATAATATCATTTCTCTAAGACCATATAATGGTTGACCAAGACAGCAGGAAACCAAATCTCCTGATGCATTATTTTATTTACACCAGTGGGTCTCAACCCTATCACATCTAACACTCCTTTTTAATGTAAATATTTTCTAATTTTATCTTGCCCATCTTGAAATGTAATTCATAAATGATATAACTAATATACATATATTTTTAAAATACAACCTAAAACTTACCAAAATTAAGAAATAAATGAAAAAATTATAATACAATAATATGCATTGCAATCTGTAATGTTCAGACATTGCATCGCTGTTGGGCATAATTATGTCAGATGGTCACACTTGTATGTAGAATGACTATAGAAGTGACATCTACAAATGCAGACTGATGTAGTTCGGTTATGTTGGCAACTTATATTCTGCTACTGGATTATCACTGTTGATGGGATTTTCTGAATTGGTGAACAAATCTTGGTAAAACATTGGGGGAAAAAAGTATAACTCTCCTTTGATATACATAGTACTTGAATTCCTAGAAAATTTAGTGTAGCTGAAAAATTAACCAGAAATGATTTATGTTTGAAATAGTTTGATTCTGGGTTAAGGTAATTACAAACCAGTTTTCACCTACATAAATGTCCAGTAGAGCATTTAAAATGTATGTGAGGAAAAATCCTTTATCGTATGGCACTCTCCTATACACTGTAGATTGTGCAGCATCCCTGGCATCTGTCCACTAAATGTCATAGACCTTTTGCTGCTTAGAAGTTTCTCCTATCAGATACCCTAGATTACCCCTCTTAAGTTCAGCCATCCACAAAACTCTAGTGCATGGACACAAGGCAGCCAAGTACTTTGCTATGCCTAGTAAAACGACCTTTGCTCCAGTTCCCAATAAATTCCTCATTTCCATCTGATACCTCCTCAGTGTGGCCTTTCTTATCTGTATTTCTATCAGCATTTTGGTTACAACCACTTAAGTAGTCTCTAGGAAGTTCCAAACTTTCCTTCATCTTTCTGTCTCCTTCTGAGTCTTGAAACTCTTCCAACCTTTGCCTGTTACCCGGTTCCAAAGCCTCTTCCACATTTTCAAGTGTGTTTATAGCCACTCCTCATATCAATTTTCAGTCAGTCTCTCCAGAGAGACAGAACCAATAGGAAACATATTGGTTTCCTGACACATATGTTTCTATAATATATAAATAAAGGGAATTTGTTAGGGAGAATTGGCTCAGAGGATTAAAAGTTCCACAATAGTCCATTTATAAGCTGGAGAATGACAGAAGCATGGCTCTTAGAGAAGTTTGTAGTATGGCTCCTAGGGAAGGCAGTAGCATGGCTTGGTCCAGTTCTGAAAGCCTCAAAACTAGAGAAGCTGACAATGCAGGCCAGAGACCTGACAGCCCCTGAAAAGCCACTGGTGCAAGTCCCAGAGTCCAAAGGCCAAAGACCCTGGAGTCTGATATGCAAAAGCAGGAAGAGGAAAGGGTGTACTGCTACAAAAGAGAGAAAGAGAATGTGAGCAACAAAAGAAAAGAAAGCTGAATGTCCTCCTTCTTCCACCTGCTTTGTTCTAGCTGTGCCTACAGCTGATTGGATGGTCCTCACCATGCTGGGGGCAGGTCTTCCTCTCTCAGTCCACTGACTCACACATCAGTGTCCTTCCACCCTCACAGACACACCCAGAAACAATTCCAGCCCTCTAGGCATCCTCAATCCAGTCAAGTTGACAGCTAATTATTAACCATCACAGGAGGTATCAGTTTTCTTAAAGAATCTCTGAACTAAGGTCATATTGCCTCTCATTGTTACAAGAATGACAGAAGAACATTCTAAATAGAGACTTTTGGAGAAAAGTTTTGACTTTCCCAGTGCAAAAGAGTTTTCTTTGTGAGATAAAGTATAATAATCGTAAATCATCTATTTTTTCCTACCCTTTAAAAATATGATGTGTGGGGGTGAAAATGATGCAGAGGATGTAAATCTGGGTTGGTTATGATAAAAATAGGATGTGATAATTATCTTATTTGTCAAATAAAATAATATCCCCTCCTTATTCAGCTCTAAACTTCAAACATATTTCAGCACATATATCTTGCATTTATATTAAAATGCCCTCATTTTTGAAAATTGTTTACTAGAAGTATAATCTCTGTCTTCTTTTTTGCAGAACCTAAGTCCAGTAGGACTCAGATCCAAACTCAGGCTTTGCCTGACAATCCTGTCCCTAAGGTTACCTCCTGTATCATATGGGTTTCAAGATGGACATTCTAGAAATTAATAATTGGGCTGTTTAAATCACATTGACCTATGCATTTCTCTCTTTGATGCCATGTATTTCTGAACAAGAAGTGGCAAAAATCAATAAATTCATACTTAACTTACAGAATGTCATAACAATTTTTGTGGTGCTGCAGAGCAAGGAAACGTGCTGCCAGTCTGTTCTTTCTGATAAGAACATTCTTCTTTGAATTGCAATTTTACTATGTGTTTATCTGTATTATACAAAAGCCTATGGCAATCAGAGGAGGATGTTTGCATCTTTGGTTTCATAGAAATTTGCATATCAAAAATATGCAATGCTGTAGTGATATATTGTATAGAAATATACAGTTCAATAAGCATAGTATTTTTCTTGGCACTTTTGAATGAAATACTTCAAGCAGTACTTTGCCTGAGTTCTAAATGTTTTTCACAGAAATCCTCCACATCTATCTTTCATTTCTATTTTAAATAAAGAGGTAGAGAAATGTCATGATGTAATATTTTCTTGTATAATAACATTAAATTAGTCCCTTTCTTCTGGAATGCTAAAAGCACTTTTCTGTTTCCTTGTTTTATCGTTATATATAGCATATTTGTGGAACCAGATAAGACAAGCATTATTCCTATTTTGCGAGTAAACAAACCGAAGTACAAAGGCATTAAATAGACAAGAGCAAAGACCGGCAACAAAATACGTCAGGGTAGAGGGGACTTTTCAGAGAGCTGGTTTCTAGGGTATCCTGAGAGGGAAAGCCAGGGGATTCCAGCTGATCACCTTGAACCTGACTCACAAACAAATAAGCTCAAGTATGGCTTGGAGGACCCAGGAGTGTCAGCTGACTTAAATGTACTCAGATACCCCACAAAGTGGTGTGCAGGTATGTCATTAACCGTCTTCAAAGGGTATTGTACTTTTCCTAGCAAACACTGTAAATGGTAATACTTGAACTCAGGCAAATACTAAAATTATTGTCTTCCCAACTCTTCCCCTCTCTTCTCGAACTGAAAATCGAGCTGTATCAGGTCTTAAAGAATTGTGTGTGTGTGTGTGTGTGTGTGTGTGTTGGGGTAGAGGAATGAAAATAAGGTGTTGCTCAATCTTAGGGGAAATGAGGCACACCACACCTGCACCAGCTGAACTTACAAAGGGCTGAGTAGCCACAGAGAGTATTTTCCCTTTACTTTGGTGTTCGTGGTAAACACTCAGGCAGAGTCTGCTGACTGATGGAAAGAGAATAGGTTTGCTATTGAATATTATCTGAATAACCGTTCGGTGACTGATGTGCTTTTCTTGAACTTCGGTAAATTGATTTCTGTAGCAAAATCATGATGATTATGCAAAAACAGTATTTTAAACTACACATTAAAGGGGCATAAGATTCATCAATTTTTGCAAATTCGATGAGGAAACTGACAAGCAAGACCTAAACCAGCTTGATAATAGCCTTTCTGTTTAACTGAGGATCTTTGACCAAGAACAGAACCACTGGACAGCTTGCACATTTTCTTCCTCCTTTCCAATAGTGTGGATAAAATTCCATCACAAAACAGAAGATTGAGAAGCATCAATGATCGTCAGAGATAGGAGATTTGATAAGCTATGGTCATGGTTCAACACATAAGAACAATGAGTAAAGACTGAGCATAAAGTCATGCAATCAGATTAGACACAAAAGTAGTGACCTGCCAGACATGGCTCATGGTATCTGCGTGGGGAACAAAGTTAGGTTCTTGGGAATCCATTGAGAAAGCGACAGTGTAGGAAGAAGATATGAGATAGTGGGACTATGGAAGAGAGACACCCAATTAAAGAATTTCACAGGAATTTCAGCATAGGGTACTGCTAATCCCCTCTTCTAAATGTCTTCTGACAAACGTGTAAAGCTTGTATTAGGGTGGAAATTGGAGCAGGCTAGGGAATAGGGAGCTGGAATTCTACTCTTTCTTTGCTGTGTAACCTGAGGCAAAGTATCTTCATTCCTACCCAGCGTGGTGTCTTCATTTGTAAAAGGACTGAATTAGACTGAGGTGTTGTTTTAGAGGTTCCTTTCGATTCCAAACAATCTAAAATTCTATGACATCTCAAAATAACCTAGAGTAATGCAAATGCCACTTTTTAATATCTAGCATTAAAAACAACAAAAATAGCAAGGGCTGCTTACAGGCATCTGTATTACCATGAGCACAAATTGGACACATTCATTACAACCAAAGCAGAGAAAATGCATTGGGTCTATTTCACAAAAATCATATCCTGAGGAGGAAAAATGTGTCAAAAGATTATGTGCCAAAATAGGAAATATTGTTTGAGTTGCAGGTGACCTTTCATAGTAAGATCATTCACTTGCTGGTTATGCTGTCACGTAACTTAATACTGCCCTTTAAAGTTCATTGCCATGGGTGTGCCCCTGGGGCATGTCCTAATATAAGCCTCTAATTTACTTCCCCCCCCCCCCACATAAAATGCACCCTATAATGAGGCATAGTTCCCCCACGCACTCCTAGTCTGGTGGGAAACATTTTATCCTTGTATTATAAGCATTTTACATTTAAAGATATTGATGGGGGAGGACGAAAGGTAAGATACTTCATTGCAAACCTTTGTTACCTTCACTGATTAGGGAAGAAGTCATTCTATAATAGGAGAATATTTCCAGAGAGCTAGAAGTGTTTAACTCTTTATATGATATAACATTACAACTTCGAAAAAAATTAGAATCTTTATGTACAGTGCCAAATGTGGTATAACTGGTAACTGTATGCTTCTGGCAACAGAAAGCACTCGGCAACATTTGACTGTATGTTGTCAATTTCATTTATTTTACTTGGTTTCAAGGTCTCTCTTGAGAGTCGCCATAAGCAAAAAATCATCATTCTGTAGGAGACCCCTGACCGAGTTGGGTGTGTGTCAGGTGAGACACAATGAGAAGGTGAAACAAAAATGCATGAAATGGAAGAAATTTGTTACTCACAAATCCCAGAGAGGTGATGGGTAATGACAGGTGGGGGGCGGGGCGGGGGGTGCAGGGGAGGACTGATGGGAAGTCCAGAGGCAGCAGGGAGCATAACCAGTGGGTGGCAAAGTGAGAGAGGATTGAGAGAGAGAGGGAGCAAAACAGAACTTATGGACCTGTGGGACTCTGCCTACACTAAGGTCTGTAGGTGTTATCCCTTAGGCTCTTATGGGGATTGTGGATTAGCTAGTTTAAAGAAAATGTGCATGAAGGAGGAACATATTTACATGATTCAGGTGTTGACCATTAGGTTGTATTGTGGTCAGTAGCTGTGGGATATGTCAGCTTTTGAGTCAGTGAGGAACAAGTGGGCCAAATTGCAAACACCCATACAAGGGGGGACGTTTAAACTTCCCTCCTTGTGAGCCAAAGGTCATAGAGCTCATTCAGGTTTCAGACAAGTTGTGTAGGCCTAAACATGGATGCCAAGGCAGCAGCTATGTTAAACAAATTTATGACATTGCTCCTTACTATTGCAAGTTTGTAATGTGCAATGTGATTTAGCAAACATATAGCAAGTGTTTCCAGTGTGACTGGCCTGTGCAAAGGTTGGAATAGATAGACTCAAACCTTGCTCTGTGTAGGTTTGCATTGTCATCCAGGTATTGGCAGTTGAGCTTGGCTCAATGCTACTACATCCTAGGTATGCATGTCTTCTTCCTGCCTCTCAAGATCACTCAAACTGCAGTACTGGTGGGCACATCTCCATAGTGATATCATATGACCTTGAAGGAAGATGAAGCTTAAAGGGGTTAAGAGACTGTTAAGAGACTCAGCCCACCCCAGAGAACTCTGCCTTTTTGCTTGATGTCCTGAGAGATTGTGTGCCCCTTCATCACAGTCTAGTCCACCTTTTGAGCCCACTACTTGCAAATAGCTACCATTCCATTCCTCTCCCTCCTCCCTTCAGTTCCTCTGCAGGTCTTTTATATTTCCTGGTATGTTTCCTGGGCTTTTCATCTCCTACAGAAGAAGGTTGTCCTTGGATAGATATTATGACCTCATCATCCATATGATTAATTTAATAGATATTTCTTCATTGCTGTCTACATGCCAGGGACTTTTCTGGGTATTGGTGTAACAGCAATTAACAAAGCAAACAAAACTCTTCACCTACGTGGAATTCATGTGTGGATCTAGAGAACACAGACAATAAACAAATAATCACTCTATGTAGTCTATCCTATGATGATAATGCTATAGTTCCAAGTAAAACAGAAAGAGAGATAGAGTGTGCTGAGTTAGGGGAGGGGGTAGATTGCAATTTTAAACATTTACCATTCGATAAACCCGCTATGACAGGCCTCAATTTGAACTGAATGTATTTGCTCTGATAAGTGTTCAGGGATTGTGTCTTGGTCTCAAAGGAAGTTTTGTGCTGGGATTCTTTGTACCAGAGATTGGGGATTCATAAATCCAAAATGTTGCTGAAGTAGAAAGAGCCCTGCCCCTCTCTGGGAAATGGCTTTAGTCAAGGCCCATCCAATGCCCTTGGGTGAGCACCAACCTTTTCAACTTGAGCTGGGGATCAAGGGTCTGTTTCTGCATCATAGGTGGGTCTGTGATGAGACCCACCTTAGATCCATCAAGGATAAATTGATGAGAGAGTCTAAGGATCTGAATACTTCATAGGACCTCAGCAGGCATAGGAAGGTCTTGGATGATTTTCAGACAGCAATATGCTGGATGGTGCTGAAAATCAGTCTCCTGGTGGTTAGGGGAGTCAAACGCAGACTTTAGTGTGCAGGCACCCTGAGCCTCTCCTCTACTGGTGTTGCAAGGAAACCTTGTTCCATCCTCTGTAAATATTTTTTCAGCAACTATAAAGTAACTCAGCTATGCTTAGACCTCCACTTCAAGCTTTTCTGGTCCAACATAGTCTTGAAAAGGCCAAATCATAGTGGGTTCTGGTTCCCTGATAAAATAAGCCAGCTCTCTGTGACTGGAAACACTCATTAGGGTGTGGGGTGTCCACAGCCGGCCTAGCAGCAGACTGGGAAAAAAGAGGACAGGCAGAACCAGGTGCCCAGTTAGGCCCAGCTAAAGCCAAGCTGCTAGACTGGAGCTCCTGAAGGGCCCCGGGTAGGAGTCCTGGACCATAGAGAGAGGGGAGCAGAGGTGGTCAGGTCATTATGAAGACATAAAAGATGTCCTCAGTAAATACTTCTTAAAAGATGAAGGAAAGAGCTTTCTTCAAGAAAGTGGTGGTAGGAAAAGAAATGAAAAGTAGAACTGAAAACCAACAGAAACAGAGATGACAAATAACATCTGAGTGTATTTGTTTCCTAAGGCTAATATCTTAGGGTAAATTCCGACAAATTTGACAGCTCAAACCAAAATAAATTTATCCTCTCACAGTTTAGGATGGCAGAAGTCCAAAATCCTTCTGGAAGGTCTGAGGGAAAATCCATTTCATGCCTCTATCCTGGCTTCTGGTGTCTCCAGCTTTCCTTGGCTTATAGACACATCCCCCTAATCTCAACCTGCATCTTCACATGGTTTCCTCCTGTATTTCTGTGTCTGTGTGTCTCAAAGCTCTTTTTTCTTTCTCTTATATGGACAGCAGTCATTGGAGTTTAGGCCCACCCTAAATCCAGGATGATATCATCCCAAGATCCTTAACTATATCTGTAAAATCTACATTACCAAATAAGGTCACATTCACAAGTACCAGTGGTTAAGACTTGGACATGTCTTTTTGGGAGACACTATTCAAGTCACTATGTTGAGGTTAGTATCTAACAAGACATTTGCCAATTATGTGTAATAAGAATATGGGCCAAAGAGAGGCTCTTCTCATTTTTATTCTCCATCCATGAGAGGAAATAACCTGAGATCCACTTCTCTGCAAAAGTCAGATTTTAGGACATAAGCCATATATACCCACATGCTGAGCTCTTGGGTCTACACTGCTTCATTCTTTTATAAAATAAACATAATACATATGCCAAATTATCCCTTTAATAGATGTGATGCTACATCACTACCCAAATTATAGGCTAGTCCTTATGGATAACTGTTTTAAAGATGACTAATGGGCAACTTTACCTCTGACACTGTAGCTATTACAAGTAATACGAAGCAAAAATAGAGCAGGAATAACATAAGCCAACATATTTCATAGTTAAGATGATGTCCTACAGAATATAATTCACACTTAACATCATACGAATTGGCCTCTTAGTACTATGTCTATTAAAGCAGAATTTTTAAGTATTTCAATATCATGGTAAGTTTTTTTAAGGAAAAAAAGTGCATGTAAAACCAGTCTCCTTTTGCGAAACTGTATTTTAAAAGGGAGAAACCAAAAAGATGTGGTTCTAGAATGAACTGCGATGTCAACTGCATGAGCTTGACAAGGTCTCCCTAGATCTGTGTCACTTACTATGCTGTATAACCCAGGGAAAAGCAAACTGCTAAGTTATCTACTGGGTTCTATGCCAGAGTTACACCCTGTGCAATTATGTCTCACAGTTGACCACATTATTAATTCTGGGGCTAAACTCAAGTTTTCCCACAAAGTTGAGGAATTTAGAAGGAGTGGAGAGGGGCAGCCAATAAGTTTATAAGGTTTAAATTTAGAAATCCCTTGGTAGCCTTAGCCAGCTTTCTTTCCTATATTGCCGCACAAACTTGCTAACCAGCAGTCCTTGTAAAATCAGGCACCAGGAAGTCAGCCCTACTGATGTTGGGAGGGTTCAAGAGAGAGTAAAGACACAGTTACCAGTAGTTTCTCAATACAGATGGAGAAGAGAAAACTTTCCTAGAGGTATGATAGACAGCATTTCAATGGCCCTTAGGATGTTGTACTCTTCTCAGCCCATTAATCTCCTTGGTCTGACCATTACCCTTGTATTAGTAGGTCATTCTTGCATTGCCATAAATAAATACCTGAGACTGGGTATATTATAAGAAAAGGAGTTTAATTGGCTCATGGTGGTTCTTCAGATTGTATAGGAAGCATAGCACTAGCACCTGCTTCTGGGGAGGCCTCAGGAAGCTTACAATCATGGCAGAAGGTGAAGGGGGAGCGGGCACATTACATAGTGAGAGCAGGAGTGGTGAGGGGCAGTGGTGGGGGAGGGGGAGGGATCACACACTTTTAAATGACCAGATCTTATGAAAACTCACTATCATGAGGACAGCACCAAGGAGATAGTGCTAAACCATTCATGAGAAATTCACCCCTGTGATCCAATTGCCTCCCATCAGATCCTACCTCGAATACTGGGGATTACAATTCAACATGAGATTTGGATGGGGACAAATATCCAAACTACATCAACTATCATAAGGTTAAAATTAAAAGAATGAGATGATTTTCTAACAGAATCACAAGCAAAGAGAAGAAAGTGCCAATGGCCTCCAAGGTAGAAAGGCAATTCATTGCCCTCTGATTTATCCCTTCATCTTCCATCTAGCATTGCCAGCTTTCATGCCAAAATAAGTTTGCAGGAGATTTTTCATTGAGGAAAATACATTTCTGGGGCCTTAGGAAAGTACCTTTATGTGACATGTCATCAATCTTGGTATTCAGGTCTTCAGAGCAGATGACATGGGCATGAACAGGGACTGTGTAAGTGTAAGTGTGTGTGTTGCGGGGAGGACGAGGGCAGAAAGAAAGATATATGGTATTAACAAAAATTGGATCCTGCTTGCCACGGACCTGAATAATGCCTGGAAGATAGAAATACTAGTCATATAATCCTGGAAATCAACAGCTAATCCTCAACAACCTCACCACCAACCCACCTTTGTCTCTGCCATTTACCTTATTAGACTAAGAATAGTAAAGAGTTATTGAAGGCTATAATAGTTAAAGCCTTTTAAAAAAGTCTCTAGGTTCTTTTTGTTTTGAAATTTAATTGGCCAGATTCCAGAAGAGGAATCTTGTTCTTGTTGACTAAGAGATATAGTCCAGGAATCATCCAAAGCTAAGGAAATTTGGATCCTCTAGCAAGGCATGCTTACATCATCTGTAGCAGCACAAGCCTAACCATTCCTTAAAGTAGGGCTCTCTGCAGGTTTCCTAGGCTAGGCTTATTGGAGTTGGTTGACCAGTAAGTCACTAACTTAGATAGGTACTCTCTTTAGAATCCTCCTAGGCTGAGGATGGCCTAGCAGTCCAGCTTCATCTGTCAGGAAAAGGTTTACAGAGATGTTATTTCCTTAGACTTGGGAGCAAGAGTTGTTGATTGCTCTTTTGCAACAAGGAGGCAGGACTTGCTAGGAAAAAGAATTACACTTCAGGGGAATGGTTCAGACTGCAGACAACATAGCCTTTGGAATTTCCCCTGGGAAAGTATCAAGGGATATTCTTAATAACCAGAGGGTTAAAACTATCCTCAGTGCAAGATTGCAAGTGTCAGATACCTATATAAGAACTTTAATTCACACCATAGATTTAAGAAAGTTTGATAATGTCATATATCTTTTTTTTTTAAGTTCAAATTGCCTAAGACTTATCTCAGGTGCTTGGTTTAAAAATCAAGATTCAAAAATCACATATGTATATACAAACATACACAGCTTTTCTAGAGTCTAGTACTTGAAGCTCTTTAAGACACTTTAACTATTGGGAATTTTTCAGTGAGAAAATTCATGGTTGATTAAGTTGAGTCATTTACGAATAATAGTAGACCTTCCAATGAAGTAAAACTTCTTTGTAATTCAAAAGGTGATTGAGTCTTCAATGAACCTATGCCTTGTGTTCAACTTCTAGGAGATACTGGCTTAAAGTAGGAGATTAATCTCTGTCAGAGAGTATGTAATGGGGAGAAGTGAATCAGTTATATTCATCACTAATCTATGCTAAGCAGAGCTTCAGTTTCTCAGTTCCCTAGCCAGCTGTTTTGATGACAATGGAGAGAAACATTATTTTTGTTTAATACTTTCATTAAAAGATCAAATAACTTTTATTACTGACAACAGTACTAAAAGTGTGTTAATCAAAGGAAAAAGATAATACTCCTCATTTATTCAACTGATATTTAGTGAGTACCTCTTTTGTGCTACTAATCTATCAGATAAGGGATGCTCAATGGAAATTATGGTACAAACTCTACAGTCATGGAGTTTATAGACTAGTAGGAGAGATGGACTAATAGACAATTGTCATGTGATGTGATAAACTGACATGCTATCTTCCCTGGGCTGAGAACAGCCCACTACCCACAGGGGTAGGCCTTGACAGCCATTTTAAAATATAGGACTGTTTCCAAGCTGTAGTGATTATTCCAAGGATGGCACTATATTCCAACTGGTGAGGCAGAATCTCTTTCTTTTAGGATTAGAATTGAGAAATAAAGTGCTAGCATATCAGAGTGGGTTGCTTGAACTGGGTGAATAGCAGATGGGGCCAGTGGAAGAGGATGGTTGACATGGTATGTACTGTTCTTACTCTCAGCCTTTGGAAACCAAATACATGGATTTTTTTTCTTCACACCAACCAATTCTCCAACTCTCTGGACTCCAACTGATTGTTTTATAATTCAGTTCTCACATGAACCCCACAAGTTAAGGGCTCAGTTCCACAAGACTGCCCTCACTGTGGCTGCCAATCACTAGGATCAAGTAACTAAGGCACCCACACTCTGTCTGACTTGGTTGCAAAGTCTAGGGTTCCCACAGCCCCCTCCTAAGATTTGATCACTTGCTAGAATCACTCACAGATCTCAGGTAGACGCTTTACTTACCATTGCCAGTTTATCATAAAGGATACAACCCGGAAGCAGCCGATTGGAAGAGATGCCCAGGGCACATGGCAAAGGCCAGGATGCTTCCCTGGGCTCTCTGAGCCCCTACCCATCACCTCCATGTGTTCACTGGCCCTGAAGCTCTCTGAACCCATTGTTGAGGGGTTTTGTGGAGGTTTTGTTATGTAGGCATGATTGATTACATCACTGGCCACTGGTGATTGACTCAGTCTCTAGCCCTCTCCCCTCCCTGGAGGTTGAGGGTGGGCGTGGAAGGGAAGGTTGGGTAAAACTTCCAACCCTTTAATCATGCCTTGGCCTTTCTGGCAGCCAGCACCCATCCTCATTTTATGTAGGGACCAACCAAGAGTTAGTTGCCTCCTTAAAACAAAAGATATTCCTATCACCCAAGAAATTCCAAGGGATTAGGAAGCTGTATGCTAGAAACCTAGGGACAAAGATGCAATATGTATTTATCACACCAGCCATGGAGATGCCTAACAGTGCAACCTGGCCTTCACAGAGAGAAGGCTTGTAAGAGATGTAGAAGAGAAATAGTAGCAAGAGACTACAGGACTCAACACAGCTAGAGAAAGAGAGCAAGCAATCGGTAGTTCATTTTCCAATGGCTTCCCAGACGACAAAGTGGTTCCCACCTTTCTAGAGGCACAGTTGTTCAACTTTGCCTCAGGTTCTATGAGATACCCCAGCATTTTTAAAAAACTTTTTTTTTTTTTTTTTTTTTTTGAGACGGAGCCTTGCTCTCTTGCCCAGACTGGAGTGCAGTGGTGGGATCTCGGCTCACTGCAAGCTCCGCCTCCCGGGTTCACACCATTCTCCTGCCTCAGCCTCCCGAGTAGCTGGGACTACAGGTGCCTGCCACTGCACCCAGCCAATTTTTTGTATTTTTAGTAAAGACGGGGTTTCACCGTGTTAGCCAGGATGGTCTCGATCTCCTGACCTTGTGATCCGCCCGTCTCGGCCTCCCAAAGTGCTGGGATTACAGGCGTCAGCCAC
The DNA here is from genome assembly GCF_047675955.1 of Chlorocebus sabaeus. Classification (NCBI taxonomy): domain Eukaryota; kingdom Metazoa; phylum Chordata; class Mammalia; order Primates; family Cercopithecidae; genus Chlorocebus; species Chlorocebus sabaeus. The sequence continues at coordinate 76,951,441 of NC_132916.1, forward strand.
TGCGCCCTGCCTAAGAAAACATTTTTTTAGCCTTGCCTTGCTTAAAATGGAATTCTGTTATTACCAAAAGTATCTGGACCAAGACATATTCCTGTAGGGGTAAGAATATGATGTTATGGGATCACTTAGGAGGGAACTAGCTCAGTCTTGTAGCAACACGGAAGGATTTCCTAGCGAAGTACTATCGGAGCTGTGTTCTAGAGAATAGAAATCAGCCAGCAGGTGTCTTAGGCAAAGGGAACAGCACCTGCAAAGCCCAGAGGTTAGATAGTATGGCCCATTTGGGGAGCTACAAAAGATTCTCTGTGGGTCAAGTATATAGCTAGGAGCCCCAGGTATGTTTGTGGGAGGAGAATGTCAGTGTCAAGAGATGACTCTACCAGGTCATTGGCAGAATTCGTTTTTTTTTTCTTTTTTTTTTCTTTTTTCTTTTTTTTTTGTAACAGTAGGGATTATGGCAGCTTGCTTCTTCAAAGCCAGCAGCTGAGAGGGAAAGAGAGACAGAGTCAGCAGGATGGGATTTTATATAACATAATGTAATCAAGGGGGTGGCATCACCTTTTCCATATTCTATTAGTTAGAAGCAAATCACACACATGGGGAGACCATTCTAAAAGGGCATGAACACCAGGAGTTGAAGCAACCTTAAAGCGTGTTCATCACAGCACCCTGCTATATGCTTTTACTTAGTCCACTTGTGAATGAAAAGGTGGGCTGCATTGCAGCTTCTCTGGCATAATCCACTGTTCTATTATGAAGGAACTTTAATCTTGGGAAAATTCTACCACCTGAAAAGTCTATTAGGAAATATTTCTGCAGTGTCAGCAAATATGTATTCTGCTTTACCACAAAAACTGTATCTACCAAACATCTTGTGATCAAAGGCAACATTATGATTCAAAAGTGTATGCCAGGCCAGGCGCAGTGGCTCACACCTGTAATCCCAGTACTTTGAGAGGCCAAGGCAGGTGGATCACTTGAGGTCAGGAGTTCAAGACCAGCCTGGCCGATATGGTGAAACCCCATCTCTACTAAAAATAGAAAAGTTAGCCGGGCATGGTGGTGCATGCCTGTAGTCCCAGTTACTTGGGAGGCTGAGGCAGGAGAATCACCTGAACTGGGGAGGTGGAGGTTGCAGTGAGCCGAGATCGTGCCATTGCACTTCAGCCTATGCAACAGAGTGAGACTCCATCTCCAAAAGAAAAAAGGTGTATGGTTAATTCAATTATGCCATAACATGTTTTCAGGGTTCATGAAAACAGATGCTCAGTCAACTTCAACATCTTTCTTGAATGTTTACTGATTGAAACATCTTAAAGACTTTTTTCTCCAAGTTACTATTATGTATAGGATTATCCTCTTCTTTATATTGTATCTGTATTGTTTATTTTCAATACACAATATTGGAGGCAATACCTGTCTGTGTTTAGCGTGTTCTCTATGATGCAGCACACCATCAGGGAGTATAGGTCTCTAATGCATGCCATCTGGTGATTCAGGGCCACGTGTGTGAATAAACAGTGACTGTTGATTACCTACTTGGTATGTGCATTTAATTAAGTGCACAAATTCCTACAGGCATGTGGTTAAAGGGGCTTTGGCAGATTTCCCCTCTGGAGGGCTTGGCTGTGTGGAGCTGGAACCCTCCCTGGCACTGGAATTCCAAACGCGCCTGCATTTGTAACAATAAAGAGTGGTTTAACATCATGGAGGCTTTCATCTGCTTACATTTCAGTCTATAGCCAAAGCACTGTAATAACTCACACTGAAATAGAATATGGTTTTTTAGGGGTACTGTATCTGTTTACTTCATGCAAAATTAACATTTATAAACAAAAAATGTGAATACCACAATGTAATAGTATCAAAACAACCTGTGTGTGAGGTTTGATCCTTTCAGTAATTATTCTTCAGATATATTGCTTTGTATTGCAGAGCAACCCAATGAGAATGGTGTTTTAAAACAGAAACCTACTTAAACAAAATATACTTTATTGTTCTAAAATATAGTGACAAAATCATAGTACTTGGGAAGTTAATTTAGAATATTTCAAACTAAAATTGTGTGTGTGTGTGTGTGTGTGTGTGAAGTTGGTTTTTTTGTTTGTTTGTTTGTTTTGAGATAGAGTCTTGCTCTGTTGCCCAGGCTTGAGTGCAGTGGCGCAATCTCAGCTCACTGCAACCTCCGCCTCTCTGATTCAAGCGATTCTCCTGCCTCAGCTTCCTGAGTAGCTGGGATTATAGGCACCCACCACCACGCCTGGCTAATTTTTGTATTTTTAGTAGAAACGGGATTTCACCATGTTGATCGGGGCTGGTCTCAAACTCCTGACCTCGTGATCCACCCACCTTGGCCTCCCAAAGTGCCGGGATTACAGGTGTGAGCCGCTGCACCTGGTCGTGTGAAGTTTTTTAAATGGACACCTTTACTAATAGATGGTATTGAATTCCATTTGATGCAGTGCAGTGGGAAGGGTACAGAAATGAGAACCAAGAAGAAATCACTTCCAGATCTGGCATTCCAAGCTTTCAGATTTGGGGAGAATTAGCATTTCCTGGGTCTCAGTTTAGCTCTAACAATTGGACTCCCTGAAAAGATGCAAAATAAAAGCAAATATAAGTAAGATGTGATCAAATGTCCTGTTCAACTTGAACTTTAGACATTAAAACATCTCTGTGTCTAAATGCTTTGTTTAACTTCTCAGTAACCTTTTCACAGTCAGCAAAGAGTAGAGAAGGGCATTGTGAGAGCGGGGAAGCCCTTCAAGCTGTGAACTATTGAAGAGGTCAGAGCGGTGGCGGTGGGGGCACTGTGTCTACTACAATATGCAGATACTCATCTGTTCGTTGTTGGCTAAGAGGCTCCTGTGGAAAAGCTGCAGCTCCAGCTGTAGACCCCTGAGGGGCTTGCCACGAGAATCCCCAGTTAGACAGAGGAATGAAGAGATGGTGAATTTCTCTTTTCTCTGTTTACAATCTAAATACTGTAACTGGGAATAGCACAACTGAAAACATGGAAAACATGTATATAATGCTTATATTGTTCCCAATGCTGCTTTTTTTTTTTTTTCTGAGATGGAGTTTTGCTCTGTCACCCAGGCTCGAGTGCAGTGGCACAATCTTGGCTCACTGCAGCCGCCACCTCCCAGGTTCAAGTGATTCTCCTGCCTCAGCCTCCCGAGTAGCTGAGATTACAGGTGCATGCCACCATGCCTGGCTAAGTTTTTTTTTATTTTATTTTTAGTATTGATGGAGTTTCACTATATTGGCCAGGCTGGTCTTGCACTCCTGACGTCAGGTGATCCACCCGCCTCGGCCTCCCAAAGTGTTGGGATGACAGGCGTGAGCCACCACTCCTGGCCCGTTCTACTGCTTCATCTTGCTTGAGAGTATGAATCCCAGAACAGATGCCTCTGTTTTATAGACAGATCAGGAGTTGAGAAAAACTGTATGTGCACGAACATCATTTTATCTATGTTTTTAGATGTCATCTTTGAATGCCAAATATTGTTCCTTGGAAAGTTGGTTGGTTTTTTTTCCCCCTTAACTACTGTATCTTATTACAAGGAAAATAGAAAATACAGTGTCTGCCTTTGCTGCTCTATGCTTCAACCTTGCACAACTCATTTCTTCTCCCATGAAACCAGACTCCCACTTCAATCTGCTTCTTGAAAGTCCCCCTAATCCCCAAAACCCATGCATCCTTCCATCCTCCTCCTTCTGGTTTGCTCTGCATATTTCATTCTGAGGGCTCCTCCTCCTAGCGAATCTCCTCCCTAGACTCCCAGCAAGCTGCAGCCCCATCTGGCTAGTCCCCTGCCTCCATCACTCACCTCTGCAAACTTCAATAGTTTGGGGTCCTCCTTCTGCTCCTCTCCCTAACTCCTCTCCTCAAAAGTATCATGTTCATAAGGGTCTCTCCTGTTCTCTGCTATATTCTTACCCTTCGTAATCTCAACCAGCCTTTTTTCAGAGGACTCAGAAATCTCACTCCTGCCCTCTCACCTGCATCCCAACCAAACCTCCTTTCCAGTCCCCTGAATCTACAGATGGTGCCTAAAATTCTGCATATGTAAAAACTGAACTCATCTCAATGCACATTATCCTCCTGACCCCTTTCCCTGGTTCTCTGATTGCTGGGAGGCTGTGCGAATGTGCTGACTGCTGATGGACCAAGGGCACCAGGGATGCCCTTTGGGGTCATCACCCAAGCCCAGCTCCACGTAGGGATACCAAGGAAGCTACTTCTGGAGAAGGTAAAGGACTCCCCGGTGGTTTTGCCTGATCTTCCATAGACTGTGATTAAGGCAGCTTCTATCCAATTTTCCCTCCCTGTCTCTCACTCCGTCTCTCTTGGCTACACCCATTCACACACACATCTCCCCTAAGAAAACCCTTGCATGTTTAATCCTGTCTTAGCATCTGTATTAGTCCTTTTTCATGCTGCTGATACATACCTGAGACTGGGCAATTTGCAAAAGAAAGAGGTTTAATGGACTTACAGATCCACATGGCTGGGGAGGCCTTACAATCCTGGCGAAGGCAAGGAGGAGCAAGTCACCTCTTACGTGGATGGCAGCAGGCAAAGAGAGAGCTTGTGCAGGGAAACTCCTGTTTTTAAAATGATCAGATCTCATGAGACTTACGCACTATTATGAGAACAGCATGGGAAAGACCCACCCCCGTGATTCAGTTACCTCCCATGGGTTTCCTCCCCTAACACATGGGAATTCAAGATGAGATTTGGGTGGGGACACAGCCAAACCGTATCGGCATCTGATTCTCAGAGGACTCAGATGATTGCAAATTCCCATCCTGAAAAACTATTGACTATCCTAGCAAAGATTCTTAGAGATAACTCCTTCTTTCCTGTCCACAAATCTCTATTCATTTCCTAGGGCTGCTGTAACAAAGTACCACCAAATGGATGTCTTCAACAACAGAAATTTTTTGTCTCACAGTTCTGCAGGCTGGAAGTCCACGATTAAGGTGTCAGCAGGGTTGACTCCTTCCGAGCACTCTGAGGGAGAATGTGTTGATGCTTCTTACTGGCTTCTGGTGACAGCCAGCAGGCCTTGGCATTCCTTGGTTTCTTGATCCATTGTTCCAGCCTCTGCCTCTGTCTTCACATAGATTTCTCCCTGCATGTGTCTTATACATCCTAAGACTTTTTCAACAACTGAGATATAGTCCCCATTGTTGCCTGCCAATTCTATCTAAACTTCATAGTGGTCCATTGGAAGCCTTTAGAGATTGAGTTCCAATCTCTCTTATTGTCCAAATGTCCCACAGCTCCGAATCTCTAGTCCTGCTTGCCTATTCTCCATTTCTAGAATGTTCTCTGAACTTTCCCACCTTATCCCCCAACTATTTCATCCTCCTGATCCCTTTTCTCTCCCTGTGGCTCTATCCATCAGACCCCAATCCATCTTCCACACATGCCAAGTGCTGCCTTGCTCAAGATACCCACAGCCAGAACTGACCTTTATCTTCTTGGGATTTCTATGGTACTATCATTTTACCACATGCTGCCTTATATTTTGTTATTTGTGTATGCTTTACCTCCAAATTGTACACTTCTTAAAGAACAGAACTATATTTTCAGATTTTTAACCCCCAAACATTATTTATCCATGTATAAATACATGTCAGATGCTCATTTAAAATTTTGGCCAAGTAATAGAAAATAAAATACTGGTTTTTAAGGATGGTGAATTCATTGGAGGTGATGTCAGGGATATAGTAGAAAATCTTTCGGAAAAGTAGAGAAACTTCCTAGAGGGTGATGAATAAAAGTGACGCTATTGGAGAGGGATTTATATGAGGTGGATGTTGTGGATGTGAAGGGAGGTGGTGACTGAACAATGGTGGTGGAGTAAACAGCAGCAGGAACGTTAGCCCCACCTTCCTCCTGGCTGTGTGTTGGAGGAAGTGAGCAAATATGTGCCAATCTATCATGTCGCCTCATATAAATGTGACTGTGTTTCTAGAGTTCCTACCTTGTGCCAGGCACTAGGATTATGCAAAAAAGAGAGCAAGACATGGTCACAGCTGTTGTTGTAGCTTGTGTATGTGAAGAAATGCATTTTGGTCTCTTAATGACCAGCTCGTTACTGGGAGGTGAGAACAGGAAGAGGTCAGCCCAGCATTCAAGGACTACTAAACCATGGCCCTAGGCTGCTTTTCAGCTTTTCTTCCCACAACTTTCTTATAAGAGACTCCTAAATTAAACTTGGCTACCAACTGGACTGTGTGTAGATTATTTAGCAGATCTCACTTTGCCTATACTCATATCATATACAACCTGATATGTCACAGCCTTCTCTCCCCCAGCCCTTGAGTATGTTCTAACTTTTCTCCATGAATCCTCTCTGGCCACCCTAACACCAGTCAGCACAATTTAGTTTGTACTTCTCTTTTGACCACTGTATCCCTCTACCATCTTGATGTGTGGGTAGGCATCCTTTTTCTTCTAGACTGTGAGCTACTTAGGGACATGAATGTTGTTTTTATAAGTATTTGATTTTCATACAAAGCCTGAGATAATCTTTTATACACAGTAGGCATTCAATACACATCTCTGGAATAAATTAATGAATGGAGCATCTAAGAACTTTTTCATGGAGCAGTAGAGGTGACTTTTGCCTGGAAACCCTTTCCTCATTTTGTTTCCTAGTCACTTCCAGCTGTGTTTCATGTTCTATATCTTTTTGGATTCCTTCTTGATCTTCACAAGACTTAAGTAAAAGAATAGACTAGTTTGCATTTTTAATTTAAGAATACTGCAATTAGAAGTAATTATTTATGTACTGGAGACTGTAACTGCAATGAATTTTAAATACAATTTAATTTCTAGTGCACAGTTTCTGTGCTATTTTTTCTTCTGTGTTTTATGATCTGTAGCTGAGGTAACAGAGCCACAGTTATATTTTATAACCAATTAGCAACTGAAATTAGAAAGTTTTACTTTATAATTAATTAGTGACTAAAATTAGAGAGTTTATACCAATTATCAACATTCAACATTTTGAATAACTTGACAATTATGAATATTTTGGATCACAGTTAACCTAAAATCATAAATACCTAATTTCATGATTATTTATCTGAGATCTGAGGGCCAATAAGCTATTGTTATTGCTTCTTTCTAGAAAATTGAGTGTTATTCCACAAAGCACCTGGCCAAATCTAAGTTTGCAAACTGGGAATGGTTGGGCTCTGGTTTAGGGGGCAGATCCTTCCTTTGGAAACCTGATGTAGATTCCTTGCAAAGCACTTAACTCCTGATCCTCTGACCATCTTTTGCTCTGCATAGAATAAAAAACAAGAGTGTGTTTTTACTCCCTTGAGATTCCCACTAATACTTTCCCCCTTTTGCTTGCCTGTGGTTATATGTTGCAGTAATTTAGGTTGGAATTAGCTCACAGGACACAGCAACAACATGGTGCTGTCTCATCAAAGACTTGCTTGCTCCTCACAAAAATCCCTTTATGCCATAAATAAGTTAAAACTTGATTTTCTACTAAAAAGTTAATGGTGTTCATTGAGAGAATACTGGCAATACAGGAGCTAGGATAATCTAAGAACGGCTGCAATTGCTTTTAAATGACAGCATCTTAATCTCTGTATTACCTTTTTCTTTCCCTAGGTAAGTGGTGTTTTATCTTCGTTGCTTCAGGGAGTGTTGATTTGTCTGGTAAGTGTTCATTTTGCTGTGGTACATGGTACTACTTCAAAGATGCATGTGAATTGCCTGTGAGAACCGAAAGGCAAACCAGAAAGCATAAGCGAACTTTGGAAATACTTTATATTGAGAAGGCTGGTGTGTGTTAAATCTTTTTGAGATTTTTTTTTTTTTTTCTGAGAGCTTACTTTGGAGTTACAACACACTTTGTTCTTCAGTCTGGAAAGGAGCCCAGGGACTGATTAAGTGTTGATGAAAACTTGCCTTCCATAAATTATTTTTATGTGAATTTTCTTTTCTTTTTTTCTTTTACTTCTTTCTGCCTTTATTGGAATTTTTAAAATGCCCTCCATTCAGATTTGATAAAACCATAAAACTCTAGATAGAGGCATTTTGCTGAAGTTTTTGCTACTTACGTATATTGTGTTACTCCAGTATTTTGACTAAATTGTTACCCAGAACCTCCTTTGCTTTCCTGTTCTCCCCTCCTGTGTCATGGTGGTTCCATCTGTACAGTATTAATGTTCCATTGGTACTCAGCACAATGTGGCGATTAAGTCCTACTTCCTAATAACATTTTTATTAAGCTACTGAAACAAATATGTCCCTAAATTTCTAGCTATACTGGCACAGACATTATTTTACTGATTCCTTCTATAAATTAGTGACTGAGAGTTGCTGTTTTTCTAGATATGTTGCTGATACCAAGATTTTTCCTTTAAAAGAATGACCAAGGAGCTATCCAGGATGAAGATGAATTGCAAGGAGGAAAAAAAAAAAACAAAACACGAATCGTTTGATCTTTGAATTTCATAGTCAAATATACCCAACATCTGATGATTTTTTTAAATTTCTTATAATAGTTGACTCTCCCACTTTTTTGAGCTGACACAGAAAATGCTAGAACACATTGTCTTTTGAACAAAATATAGCAAATTCTATTTCCCTGTGTGGAATATCTATAGAACTTGGTTATCTTACATTATAGGTTCAGATTATTGGTTCCATTAGAAGTAATTGTTCTTTAAAAGCATTGAATTTGGTTTAGCTATATTCTGCTGTCCTCTCCTTCACATTCACTATCCCCCAAAATTTTGCCATTGCATTAATAAATGTAGCTGATATGTATATATAGTTGCTTAAAGAGGCTTTTATTTTAAATGTACATTAGATCTATTTGGCTTTTGGAGGAAGGGTTCTTTTTTGTTTTGTTTTGTTTTGTTTGCTTTTGATAATCTGACCTTAAAATGTTTTACTTGTGTTTATGTGTGTTTAATAGAACATGTTTGAAGAAGAGTCCCCAGAGGTCAACTAAATTGCTCTTGAAACGTTCAAAAGACTGCAGACATTGCTTTAAATAACCCACATGGGATTTTGACCCCATGCTGTTTTCAGTCCTGCAACAGAATTTTTCTATTAAAGATTCTGGATTAAAAGGATCAGAAAACAGGAGACAGAAAGATGGAGGGGTGAAGAAGGTTAGATTTCAGACTTGCATAGGCTTTTCCCCAGACTTTGAAGCCTATCAGAGACCCACAGACATGTGAACCAAGACGTTATTTGAACAGCCTGCTTAACAACGGGCTGAATGGAGAACCACATTTTAAACTGACAAAGTTAGCCCGTGCTGAGAGTTTTTTATTCTTTGCCTTTGACCTTATTGGATACTGTCAATGAAATATGGTGGTGCAGGTTTGAAAAGGCCAGGGGCTACTTCGTTATACCACTCCTATGGTGGGAAAAAAAACCCGAGAGTGAACAAATACAGTATATTTAACTGTATCCCCTTAACTTAGACCACAGTAATATAAATGGTTCCAATCCATAACCCCAGTTTGGTAAGAAATCTTTTGTTATTTTTAAATTCTTTTCACTATATTCAGGTAAGCCACACAGAAAAGTCAAAGCTGGAGAGGGGGCTGACTTTTATTTTCACTATAAAGAGAACTTGAAAACACTTTCTTTGAGATAAAGTCTATTTTTAACTTAGGTTTCATAATTTCTATCATGCTACTTCGAATGCTTCTACATGCTACTACTGCCACTCTAAAATCAGATGCACTAGAGTTTCTGCCAGCAAACTTATCTAAAATATCATTATTTTTCTTATTAAAAAAACGTCAATCTACTATCTAACATACAATGACCACATTGAATTTCCACTGCTGGATAAAAGCAACTATATGATTATATAAGTGACAGTTGTACAACGCTCATTTCTGTATTGTTTGAGAATTCTTATGTGATATGGATAACTAAAAGATACTATACTTCCTCAACATTAAATTTTTAATTCTATTAGTTTCATTGTGTTATATTCCATTTCTTATATTGTTCAAATATAAAATACATTGTAGAATTGGACTGAATTATGAAATGCGCTGTAATTACTTTCTTTGCTCTAGTGACTTGTGTTAGTACTTTGCTGATAATAAGAAATATGATGTATCCTGGACCTCATGAAGATACAGTGTTAGAGTAGAAGGTCTAAGCCATGACACTTCAGAAACCAGATAGAAAACCAAGATGGAATATGAAGCATGGAATAGAAAACAAGCATTTTAAGAGAAGGGAAGGCATTGAAATTTGCATACAGTTAGCCATGCAGAGAAAACACAGTTGATTTTTCTATGACTAATATGATCTTTTGCATTCTTACCATACCAGCTGGGAGAAATTGGGATTTGCTTTTTAATGTATCTCAATCTCTTCTAATTTAAACCATCTTCTGCCATCCTAAAAAAGTAGGCAAAGCTTAACTTCCTGTAGGTTCTGGCTGAAGAGTATCTGCTCTGCCTATCTGCAACCCCCAGCCTCAGCATGGCCTCCCGGTACTGGGCTGGTTCACATGTCTGCGCTGGCTGGGACCCACTCAGCTGCATCAGGGTTTATGCATGGCATTCAGACTGCTGCTGTGAACTGCTGCCTCTCCTGGATTGGTATGTCCTCCTGAGGTCTAGCTAACTCACATTTGGCCCCGACCTGGCATGACCACCCTCACCCTGTACCCACGCTATCAGGGACAGTTCATGCTGGGAAGTTCACAGCCAGTACAACCTTCTCCTACCTCCTAATGGGCACAGTGGAAACATGGGCTATCTCCCCAAAGCAGCACAGTAAGCTCAGGTGTTAGGGACCTTAAGTTCCCTCACTGAATGCAACTGTTTGGACCTCCCAGGTTCTTCCAGGCACTCTTTGAAACAGTCTGTTCCAGAAAACCCAAACAGGAAGCAGGCTAAAATGCTCATCCTCAATAGAGGTCTCAGCCAAATTTAACAATCCTCCCTGCCAGGATTTTGAAATAGAGAGGGGAGGTCAAGTTATCTTTCTCTGTTTCCCTCGCCTCCGCATCTTTCTCTTCCCACAGTCATTCTGGAAGAGTGCTCTGCTTTCTTTACCTCATAGACCTCTCTACTCAGGGCAGGTAATAAATTCTAAGATCTAGTAGCCAGGCTTGGCTCTCCATGTGCTAAGTGAGAGCAAATAGGACCTAAAAAATTTTTTTCTCCCTCAATTCTGACCTTTATGACTGTTAACCCAACTCCAGGATTCTATTTGGTCATCAAAGACTGAATATTGACCCCTTCTTTTCTCCTTTCCTTGTTTCTTTTCTTTCATTTCTACCCTCACAGTCCTAATGTCCTTTCTATACCAGAGAGGTCAGTGCATTTCTACCCTCACAGTCCTAATGCCTTTTCTATACTAGACAGGCCAGTGCATTGGGCTCACAAATGAGCAACTCAAGTATACAGAAATACAATCAAGAGAAGCGCATCAAAATGTGTCTGCCGCACTGCGTGTCCTTCAAGGAGATTGGTGTGGGTTCCGGAGGATTGTGTGTTTGATCAGCAAAAAAAAAAAAAAAAATGATGTTTATTTTATTTGATGGCTTATGTCAGGGGCATAGAGAAAGGCTGGGGCTAGACTTAAGGGGAATGTGGTTGATTGGCCAAAGGGTTCAGGCATATAGAGCCACACTCCAAAAGTGATTTTGGCAAAGCAGTCGTTCCATAAGATGTTCTGACAGAGAATAAATGTATTTAGGATACATACCATATGGCCCCTCGTAAGACTCTTAATGTGTATTAGCATAGTAATGTTTCAGATAATTCCTGCCACATAGGAATACATAGAACACCATTTAACACAGGGGGGCCATATTCATGTAACACCTATTAACAATCCAGCAATCTTTCCCTTGAGAACTGCTGCTAGTGTAATCATGAAGCTAGAAATTGGTTTTGGTGAGAACCAACAGGAGAAAAGTAGAGCTTTAGGAAGCTCTTTCAGTTTTTATTGAGGACTTACTCTGTCCAAGGCACGCTGATTAATCAGTCCAAAAAGATGAATGCCAATTCAGTGCTTGAGGACTCAGAATTTCCCAAAATTGCCATCTTTATGTATAAGAAGTATAAAATATCAGCTATTTATAGTCACTCTGTTATATAGTACAAGTAAAATACTCTGCTTGTATTTGATATATCAAGATTATTAAAGAAATTACCAACCTTCCCCCAGAATAATTGTTTTTAGTGAACAGTTACTTTATTTCCTTTGCTGGGTAGGCATGATATATTAATGGTGATGGATATCAGTTATGTATCAATGACAATGAATGAATATCAACACTTTAAATATACCATCAAGGTATTCCAAAATATTTTTATGGTGATATTGCTGAAACTAAGCCTTTTTTGGTGATCTTTGTTTTTTGGGGTTTTGTTTTGTTTTGTTTTGTTTTTTGTTTTGTTTTGTTTTGTTTTTGATACAGAGTCTCGCTGTGTCGCCCCAGGCTGAAGTGTAGTGATGTGACCTCAGTTCACTGCAAGCACTGCCTCCCAGGTTCAAGCGATTTTCCTGCCTCAACCTCTCTAGTAGCTGGGATCACAGGCATGTACCAACACACTCGGCTAATTTTTTTGTACTTTTTGTAGAGAGGGGGTTTTGCCATGTTGGCCAGGCTAGTCTTGAACTCCTGACCTCAAGTGATCCGCCTGCCTTGGCCTCCCAAAGTGCTGGGATTACAAGCATGAGCCACCGTGCCCGGCCCTTTTTTGGTGATCTTTGAGAGTACCTATATAAAATAAAACTTGGAGAGACCTACATTTCATTTTATAATGAAATATCTCCTTTTTTAATTGAAAATATTACAACTTTCTATGTTAATCATGATAAAATGCCTCAGAGGACTTTTTATGTTTTATACAGCATGACCAATTTTATGTTTTAATTTTTAATTTTTTCTCCTATCTTCATATAGTGTTCTTCTTTTTTAATGTGCCTTTATCCTCACTGAATACCCTGACATGTTCAAAACCTCTTACAGTTGATGTCAGTAATACTAAGTGTCAAGATCTCCAAATTCATCTAATTCCAGTTTACTTTGTCAATAATCCTTTGTCCTCTTTTTAAAGTGTGGCATATTTTCAAAAATAATTAGATATTTTTAAACCTGTGTAAAACGGGAGAGTCCACTGTATATCTTTGCTTTACCAAAGGTGGTTTATTCAGCTACAACTTCTCTCATTTTGGTTTTATTTTTCTCTTTCTTCCTTTGGCCATTTCAGCCATTCAACTATCAGAAATTCTGTCAGGAAAAACAAATGGATATGAAATTTGAAGATAAACATTTGTAGGGAAAGAATAAAAGGATCATGAAATGTCAGTGCTGAAAAATATCTTAGAGAGCATCCAGCCTAGTGTTCTATTCACACCAGCCCTGTTTATCTACCAGCCTAGTGTTCTATTCACACCAGCCCTGTTTGTCTCCCAATCCGATTCTCTTCCTATTGCATCAAACTGAGTTTTAAAGAAGTTTGAAACTATGCATTTAAAGACTATTTGGCGATTATGTTAATCTCCAATCCTGCCTATTTTTGATTATGTTAAAATCAGCCAAAATATAGAACATAGAGTTATACTTATGCCCAACATCATAATATGCCTTCAGTTAACATATGTTGTGGGTAAGCTTGTTATTATTTGAAATATAAATATTTGTATGTGTAAGGTATAAAAGTTTTCAAATATATCCAATGGTTTATTTGTCTATGCTACTAATACATCTTTGGGCAGCCAATTTTAAGTGCAGTACGTTTTGCTGGTTGATGTACCAAGGAATGACTTATAATTGTGATGAAATTTGAACTTCATATTGCAAAAAATAATCATCGTTTCCTAGAAAAAAAATTAAGTCATTTAAATTTTTATCATAGAAAAAACTAAAAGAAATTCTAAGTGTATTTTTATAGATAAACCATTCAGGAAATTTCACAGGTAAAACACCACCAGCTTGTTGACAGAATTAAGCTACCAAAAAGGCACGACAGAATGGGCCGTAACATAACTTCTTACCAATGTAACTTACACTGTAATTTAAAAGTGTATATGTGATCAAATATGTTTCCTTTGTTTTAACTGAAGTATTTTTATTCAGTAAATACAGTCATTATTTTATCACCTTCATGTTTTAAGCTCGAATTGTATTGAATCATATTCAATAACTAAAATAATCTATACTCCTGCAATGATATTTAAAAAGAGAAGTCTGAAAGTGATTCAAATCCCTTTTAGAATACCAGATTGAAAAACAGCAACTTCATGTTGAGATACAGTCATGGGGTGCACAGTGATATTTTGGTCAGCAATGGACCACATATAGGATAGCGGTGGTCCCATAAGATTATAATGGAGCTGAAAAATTCTTATCTCCGAGTAACAGAGTAGCCATTGTAACATTATAGCATAATGACTTTATTTTTATAAATTTATCGTGGCCTAAGTGTAAGATGTTTATAAAACCTACAGGAGTGTACACTAATGTCCTAGGTCTTCACATTCACTCATCACTCACCGACTCAGCCAAAGTGACTTCCAGTCCTGCTAGTTCCATTTGTGGTGAGTGTCCTGTACATGTTTACCATTTTTAACCTTTTATGCCACATTTTTACTGTCCCTTTTCTATATTTAGATATACAAATACTTACCATTGTGTTGCAGTTGCCTACAGTATTCAGTATGGTAATATGCTATACAGCTTAATAGGCTAGGTGGGTTATGACTAGATCATACCATCTAGGTTTGTGTAAGTAATCTGTGTGATGCTTGCTTGACTAAATTGCCTAACAATGCATTTCTTAGAACATGTCCCTATCATTAAGTGATGTGATACTGTATTTGATACTATCTTCTTTTGTTTTTTGAGTCAGAGTTTCGCTCTTGTTGCCCAGGCTGGAGTGCAATGATGCGATCTTTGCTCACTGCAACCTCCGCCTCTTCATTTCAAATATATTCACACTTTGGAGGGTTAGCTATGAGTTTTTCCACTTGTGGAGACAATTTAAGAAATTCTAGAATTATTTAATAGAACTATTAGTGGTAAATTCTATAACTTTGTATAACACCAACTAAACTGATAGAGACTGAAAAAATATTGCAGACTGTTGTAATTCCATAATGCCTTACTTTAGAAATGACATTTAATTCCCCTTGTTTGAAGTGAACAAAGAGTTAGAGGTGACTTTATCTTGTTAAATTATAGGTGTTAATTTTGAATGCAATTCACCCGAGAGCACTTAACTGAAGTATTTACCTGCATTAATTTACACAATACACACCCCAACTATAATAGATTAAAAGTCTACATTTTAAAAATAGTTAAATAATTTTTAAACATTTTATTTCTTGCTGATACTATTTCAAGGCAATTGTGTATTTCATTTTGTTGTCTTGATAAGCTCTAAAGCCTAATGCTTTTGTTTAATATAAAAATTAAGGCTTCAGAATCACCATAGTGATTGTTTCCTATAAAAGAATATATTATTTCTCAGATTTTAAATTGCTCAAGGGTATAAAAAAGTATTAAAAAATAATTTCATAGATCATAATAAAGCCAATGTTTTATATTGTTTTTTATAAAATGTAAAATTAATTTGAGCAGCTAAGTCTATTAACACCAAAGAGTAAATCTATTTAAGTGAAACATTATTTTCCTATGTAAGGTTTTTTATGAAACTATTTTATGAAAAATATTAATGGAAATTTTTTTCTTATATACTGAGTCATTTACCTTATTTGATATGTGTTCTTGAAAAGCAAATATATTTTTCTTACTATATCCCTCTTAGGAGATATTAAAAAGTCATTTATATATATTTTTTACAACATTTGCACAATTATCTCTGAAGGTTTTATTCTGGATGCCTCTGCACCAGAAAGAAGGTTCTAGACATAGATATCCTGCAGCTACACTGATCACACAAGTGTCAAAGCTCCGTTTCAATTCTACAGTCAAACTTATTTAATTTGGTAACCAAATGCATCAGTTCCTTCAGTTCCCATAATCCAGTTTTTGTCACCTATCCAAGTTCACTGTGGGTGACCAGGGAGTTTATCTTCACCTATTCCTGAGCTGCCTCCTTTTTGACCCAAAGCACAAGAGGATTCAACTGCATTTGATATGCAAAGTGCAGAGAACTTTAATGACCAAGTCAAATTAAACGTATCATCACTCTGTCATTTAATCAATTATTGAGTGCTGCCATCAAGGAGTTCATAGATAACATTGTTTGAATATGTGTATTTTAATAAAAAAGGAAATATGTGCTTTCCTCCATCACAAAGAAAGAAAATTTTAGTGAAAAATGCCTGTAGAAACAGTTCAAATAAAACTGAAAGAACCACAAGTTATTGTCTTTTTGTATTTACATTTTTGCTTGCTTGATTTTTAATAAGATTTTAATAAGTTTGGTGGTTTTTTACAATGTAAAATTCAGAAGTGAGATTCGTTTTCAGAGTTTTAGAGAAAAGCTGAAACCGACTCAAATGCTAGGCGACTTGTAGCTCAGCCTCCCCTGGCCCCCTTCTTCTTTCATCTGCCTCTTGATCAGGAGCACTCCTGGATTGGACAATGGCCAAGTCCTTGGCATTGACTCTCCAGCACAGCTTTTCTTCTCCCATGACCCATGAATGTCTAGGGAAGGCTGGGCCACTTGGCATGTTCTGGACTGAAGGGAGATTTGATGATCCTTGAATGCCACACCAATCTCTTTGTAAGGTTCCAAGGAAGAAAAAATACAGGCCTTTCCCTGGAGCTTAACCTGGAGAGATTTCTCCTGTCCACAACCTTCAAAGCATATTTTGTGTCTTTGTGAAAGTGTTGAGGGGAGAAGTCCAAGTTTTTCTTTTCTTCTTCCTGCTACAATACAACTCATTCACAAAGCATGCCCTACCCTTTCTTCATTTCCAAGGGCAGAGTGTGGTGGACTTGTTCCAACTCAGGGACTATGTGAATGTGCTTTCAGGCATTGCCTCTCTTCTACTGAACCAAGGAATGGTAAATTTAATTTAATTGAATTCCACTGCAGTGGTTCATTTATGTTTTTCCCAAGAAATATTCCCACTGCTTAAGCTTGGTGTTTGAATTGTATTACTGCTAAGGACAGAAATCCATAAAATGTGTGTGCTACGGGTATTCAGTAATTGTTATTCGTATTTAGATATATTAAATGTCAAGAGTCCTAAAATTATATACTATGTTTGGGGAGTTTTGTTCATCAAAAAATAAAACTCTCTGTAGCTGAGACTTTACCCTGATAGGTGGCTGCCTCAGTTTTAAAAGACATTTCAAAAACAGCTAATTGACATTAAAATTTGTGAGCTTTCCTCTACCTCAGGACAAAAACTCATGTTCAGTCATGCAAAAACTATCCAGCATTCACATCAACTTTCCTATTGAAGAATTTGGTGCTAAACCATGTTCTTTAGGGAAAAAGTCCATAACATACCAGATAAGTTAACCATTCAATTAGAAATTAAATAAGAGTGGCTTGAGTTGTAACTTGCAAAGTTATGAAATCTATATTAAATGTGAAAAAGTTTATCTAAATCCAATTAGTTAGTTGAATTATATGAAAACGCCAATATTCAACTGTTTCTGATCTGTTAAAAAAAAAAAAAAAAAGGAGATTTTACACAGTTTAACCTAATAACCAGTAGTAATATTGAGCCCTACTCTTCTAGTTGAATTTTAATTTACTGTGGTAACTACTGTTTGAATCTTGAAGAGTAACGATTGCCACGCTGTGATTTGATTAATAGTGACTAAATATATCCTTTATATTTTCTTCTTGGGAAAAAAATGGCATCAGAACATGGCTTTCAATGGCTAGGCTTCCTTCTAATTATGCCTCAGCCCTATATTCCCAAATCCTAGAGTTTTAGTTGGCTATTTTGGAAAAATCTAAGAGAAAACTAAAGGCCTTCTGAAGTTTAGGTATTTTAATGGTCGTATCATCAAGTTTGCTGATTATTTCTTTGGCCACCTGAAATCTGCTGCTGAGCCCTTCTAGAGAATGTAATACATTCTCTAGAATGTATACATAGAGGTATTTCTTTGAATATAATGTAACATAAAAACGTGACCCCAAAATTTAAAACTTAAATAGTTGCCTATGTTGAAGGATAAGGATGAAGTCCCCCTAATTGTGAAGTCATTGAATTTCTCCTCAGTGCCTTGGGTAGAAGCAGCTGTGGTTTTTGAGCAGGTGAAACTCCTGATTTATTGTCAGAATGCAGTGCTATAGTGAAGACTCACTGGCTTTTAAATCTGTCATTAGAATCAGAGCATTTGAAAGCAAAAGTGGTTTTGGAGTATACCAAGTAGCTTACTTTCCATTTCTGTGATAAAGTTTGCATAAGAAAATAAAATTGAGGTCATACAGCCATATGGAGTAAATAAATATATTCATAGAAAGAAACTGTCAGGATTAGTTTTTAAATAATTGTAAGAAACCTCATTTTCTGGAAATAGTAGAAATGTGTACAAATCGAATCACCTGAGCATCTCACTTTTGTATTACGGCTCCGGCTGAATTTCTTGATAGAATTATGTCTACATTACCACCAGCTGCCTCTTCTCAGTCTTAAATATAATTCCATTTAGGGGCCCTGTTATATCAAAATAGAATAAAAATCTAGTTATATAGTTCAAGAGTCTTCACAATTGGGTACTCTTTGATTGTGCATAGTGTGAACAGCTCATCTTACTAATCTTTGATTCATCTTTATCACCTAGTCTTATTTTAGCATCCTGAACAGCACCTGCCTGGAAGTGACTGCAGCAATTCCAGTTGTATAACATTGTGTTACTAGGACTATAAGCAGAGAATTTTATAACTGGGCAGGGTCTCTTACAGTGAAGACAACTTCAGCTCCAAGAGTTTCAATGTCTTAAGGAACACTTTGCATGTAAATTTAGTTGCACTCTTCAGTCACCAACTCTATAGGAATACCTACACCAACACTATATTTCTATTCTTATATCAACACTGTAAGAATTTATGAGATATAGTAAATAAAGAGCAAATGAATCAAAAGAATGAATGTATTGTAGCTCCCCATTAGGTAAGCTTCCTAAGAACAGGCACTATATTTTTTTTAACACCCTTTAATAGTACAAATATGAAGGAAGGAAGTAGAGCATAGTCTTAAATAGGAGGCACTCAAGTATCTTGGTTGTCTTCGTTTTTCAAAAAAATCATTGATGGTGGATTTTTCTGCCTCTAACTCTGCTTAAGTGAAACACTCAGAAATCACAAACTTGGTTGCAGTTTCTCAAAGGAGTTACTAATTCCACTCTAAAAAATACCATGCACATCAAAACAGATTCAGAATGATTAAAGTGCTTTATAATCTCCTGGGGACTATTGACTTGTAATTTGTTATTTCTTGGACTGTCAAAGGCAGCTTTTATGAATGGGGAATGATTGTTATTTACAGCCTTATTTGCTTTTGATGGAGGCTTATGTGCTGCCAAGGTTACCCAGGCTTTGAGAAAGAAAGAAGATTCACTTTCCCTTTTTTTAGATGAGTGGTTTGTTGAATTTGAAATAAAGTAGAAAAGACTATTTTTGCTATATTAGCAAAAATAGAAAAATGGAAGAGAAACTTGGAAGGTATTCACATCAAGTGGAATGAAATACTGATTATGTCATCACATTAATTTGTGTAATGTAGGCTGCCAATATAAAGAATTCAGTGCTACTGGTAGAATTTTTAGCCTGAATTAGTTGATATTTCTGTTGCAGTCTGTGTTATGGATTAAATCTCAGATTTAAAAAACAAAAAACGAATAAAGGAAAGCAGGAAATATTCAACAAATATTTTGAACAGAACTGAGAAAATAATTTCCATTCGCACAGGTAGGCATACCAGTTCACAAATGCAACCCATCTCTTAATTGTACAGAGCTACAGAATTCCTCTTGCCATTGAACTTGACTTCTTCCTCATACAGTCTGAAAATATGTACATTCAAGGCCAATATTATTGGCATCTGCAGGTTCCTGTGCTGCTTCCACACAGCAGTGAGGCTGTTTAGTGCCCGAGAAGTTGCCTCGCTGCAATATAAAAATTCATTTAGAAGCTCTAGATAAAAACTTAATTAAAAGGTTATGGAAACAAAAGCACCATGTACGAGGCCTTACAACTTGCTAAGCTCTGGTTCTGCTGAGCCACCAGAAGCAATGAATTCTGCAGGTGCCGGGCCTCATCTGTGAAAAATGCCTGGCTGCCAGCAATAGACATTCTTGGCCATAACAAGAAACCAAGGAGGGCAAGGTTGTCTTCTTATGAATTACCTACTGAAAAACTACTGCCTCGTGTATCAAGACCCTCTTCTGGAATTTCACCTGAAATATGCTCCTAATATGAAGGCCACGAGAAATATGTGAGGCTTTTGAAGCTCCAGCTTGGGATCTCCTACTGAGAAGTCAAGCTGTGCAAGGCTGTTTGTGCACTGCCATGTCTCAAACATATGCAGACTTGTGATCCGCATTTTCTTCTCCTTAATAATGTAAAAGTCTAGCTACTTAAAATCCAGTTTTTATGTTTCACACCATCATCTCAAAACGTAAATAAAAAGGATGCTTCTCAAGCAACAGTTTTTCCAGCTGTGGTGGAGATGTCATTTGTTGGGTTACTGTGCGGGGTCAGACACCTAATTTGTGCTCAGTAAATAAAGTTGAATAGAAGAATACACGTTGATGAAGTGGGTGCTATTGTTCCTTGAACTAAAGAGGTGAAGTAACATACCCAAAGTCACACCCAAGCAACATGACTTTAGAATGCATCTTCTTAAGCAGTACAGACTCTACTAGTCCCAAAAGACCTTGATTTTCTCTGAATCAAACCCACTAGATTCTTTTTATCTAGGGTGGTTCTAGATTTTGCGGGACCTCAATCTCAAACCATCCAAGGTGGTACTAGATTTTGTCGGGTTCTAGATTTTGTGGGGTCTCAAGTTGATACAATTTGAGAGACCCTCTTTAAGAAAAAGAATACAAAATCAGGCATATGCAATTCTCAACAGGGCCTTGGAGAGAGCTCAGTGCAAGCACAGGGTCCCAAAGCTTAAGCTGCTTTGGTTTCATGGTAAACCCTGCCCTTTTCTCTTCACTCTGCCTTGGCCTCCAGCTTCACAGTGGTACTTCCTTAGAAACACCCACTGTGGAGTCAGGGAGATAACCCACTGGTTCATTTAAACACATAATATTTTGACCTAAGTCTTGGTTCATCTTCTTATAGCAATTTCCCACTAAATTCTATGTGCAAGAAAGCTTGCAAGATAGATTTTTCTGTAAGAACTCAGAAAAATCTCTCTTGTGAGGCACTTGGAATACAAGGACATGATTATTGGCCTCAAGTGTCTCACATTCTATAAGGGTAGACAGACATGTTAACAGCTGTCATCCAGTGTGATAAATGCTGTCAGACAAGAGTGCATGAAGTGTTCCAGTGGTCCCATCTGTTTTTAGAGATTGGCCTCTGACTCTGCCATCTCAGTGAAGCCTTCCCATACTTCTCTGTCTCTCAATAGTCTCCTCTAAAGTGATGAGACACTTTGGATCTATACTGAAGGAACACATAACAACTTGAGCAGTCCGTTCAGCCTGATCTTCCCATCTAGACTGAAACCTCCTTGAAAGTGGGTAGTCTGCCTGTTTCCATGGGCTTTATGGGGTGGGCGCTCAATAACTTTCTGACTGAGTGAATGGCTGAACCACTGATGGGTGGATGTCAGTGGAGGATGGCAGTCTTTCTGAACGATGTCATCTGAAAGCCAGTCAGCAGAAGTCATCACTGAGCATGGAAGCTGTGGTAATTTTTATTTTTTTATTTTATTTATTTATTTTTTTGAGATGCAGTTTCCCTCTTGTTGCCCAAGCTGGAGTGCAATGGCACAATCTCGGCTTACTGCAACCTCCACATACCCAGGTTCGAGCAATTCTGCCTTAGCCTCCAGAGTAGCTGAGATTACAGGCGCCCACCACCATGCCCAGCTAACTTTTGTATTTTTAGTAGAGACAGGGTTTCACCATATTGGCCAGTCTGGTCTCAAATTCCTGACCTCGTGATCCACCCAACTCAGCCTCCCAAAGTGCTGGGATTACAGGCGTGAGCCACTGTGCCCGGCGGTAAAACTTAAAAAAAAATTATAATGCTACGTTTTACTGTGCTCTTGAGAAGTAGGTACATTTGATGTTTTATCCCAAAAGGGGATTCACAAAATTAATTTCCTCTATACATATTTTTAATTGAGGTAAAATTCATAAAACATAAAATTAATCATTTTAAAGTGAAAAATTTGGTAGCATTAAGTACATTCATAATGTTATACAACAACCCCCTCTATCTTGTTCCAAAATATTTTCATAACCCCAAAAGGAACCCTATACCCGTTAAGCAATCACTATCAATTTCTTCCTCCCCCGAGTCCCTGGCAACCATTAATCTGATTTCTATCTGTATGGAATTACTTATTCTGGATATTTTATATCAGTGAAATCAAACAACATATGACCTATGGTGTTTAACTTCTTTCACTTGGCATAATGTTTTCAAGGTTCATCCAGGTTAGAGTATGTATCATTACTTCATTCCTTTTATGGTTGAGTAATATTCCACTGTGATAGACCAGTGGACTGTGTTGATCAGTTCATCCACTAGCGGACACTTGGGTTGTTCCCTTATTTTGGCTATGTGAATATGATATATCCCTTATTTGGCTATGTGATCATATTTGGCTAATATGATCATACATGTATGATGAATTTGTTTGAGTCTCTGTTTTCAGTTCTTTGGGGTATAGATCTAAGAGTGGAATTTCTGGATCATATGGTAATTCCATGTTTAATTTTTTGAGGAACTGCTACACTATTTTCCACGGCAGCTGTACCATTTTACATTCCCACCAACAATGTATGAGGGCTCCAATTTCTCCATATCCAATACTTATTATTTTCTTTTTTAAATTAATATTGTAGACACTCTACTGAAATGGAGGTAAATTTTATGTTCAAATTATTACCCTCATTTTTCTAAATATATTCAATAGTCCTACAGGTTGATTCATATTCCATTTCCACTTTTTAATTTGAGTCCCAGAGTCTCAGAACCTGGTTGTTTGAAAACATTTGCTAAGTGTGGTGATTCCTCAAGGATCTACAACCAGAAATACCATTTGACCCAGCAATCCCATTACTGGGTATATAACCAAGGGATTATAAATTATTCTACTATAAAGACACATGCACATGTATATTTATTGTAGCACTGTTCACAATAGCAAAGACTTGGAACCAACCCAAATATCCATCAGTGATAGACTGGATAAAGAAAATGTGGCACATATACACCATGGAATACTATGCAGCCATCAAAAAGGATGAGTTCACGTCCTTTACAGGGACATGAATAAAGCTGGAAACCATCATTCTCAGCAAACTAACACAGGAACAGAAAACCAAACACTGCATGTTCTCACTCATAAGTGGCAGTTGAACAGTGAGAACACACAGACACACGGAGGGGATCATCACACACCAGGGCCTGCTGGGGGCTGAGGGGCTGAGGGGGATAGCATTAGGAGAAATACCTAATGTAGATGATGGGTTGATGGGTGCAGCTAACCACCATGGCACATGTATACTTATGTAACAAACCTGCACGTTCTCCACATGTGTCACAGAACTTAAAGTATAATAATAATAAAAAAATTTTTGCTAAGAATCACTAAGACCATATAACATTGTCTATAAATGAAATATTCTCAGGATAGAGCATCAGGAGATAGCGATCAGTCAAATAAAGAAGGATGTTCAGCTAGTCAAGCTCCCTGAACGTTAAAGAAATTTCAAAATTGTACACAGCAAAAATGAAAACTTACAGGTAAATTTCATTTCAGTTATTTAATTTAGTCTTCATATTTTTAGACTTCTCTGAAAAATAGATTTCTAGAAGTAGATTAAAAAACAAACACAACCACATGTTGATTATCTGAATTACATTTTATCCTCAGCAAAATTGACTTTGTTGTTATTGGCTAATTTTCTTAATCAAATATTTAGGTATCCTACACCCTTTGACTTACTTCTGTTTTTCACATGTAGAAGGTAACATTTGAAGATCAGACATTCCAGTTGCATTCTTTTTTGGAGTCGGTGTTTGAGAGGCTACTAATCTGAGAGCTGGGCTACAGGAAACTCTGAAAGAAGGTGAGGATGTGCACAGTGGACCTCTCCCTTGACTTACTTTTATAAACTTACAGAACTTTGGACTTGTAAAGAAGTTTTAGGCTTTTTTTGGTTTTTGTTTTGTTTTAGACAGTGTCGCTCTGTCGCCCAGCCTGGAGTGCAGTGGCGTGATCTCAGCTCACTGCAACCTCCACCTCCCGGGCTGAAGTGATTCTCCTGCCTCAGCCTCCCGAGTAGCTGGGATTACAGGTGCCCACCACCACTCCCGGGTACTGTTTTTGTATTTTTAGTAGAGACAGGGTTTCGCCATGTAGGCTAGGCTGGTCTCAAACTCCTGACCTCAGGTGATCTACCTGCCTCGTCTTCCCAAAGTTCTGGGATTGCAGGCATGAGCCACCATGCTGGGCCTGTAAAGAAGCTTTGATGTCAGCGATTTTAAAACAGATCTTTCAGAAGAACCTCTCTCCTACTATTTTTTTCCAAAATAAATACTATGCAGACATAAGACAATACATTAGACAAAGAAGCAGAAACAAAACAGCAACAAAAACCTCAACAAACAGAAGTGGAACTGCTCTGGTTAGTCAGGGGTGGGGGCTTGGAGCCCTTATAGTATTGAGCAGCATCCGACCGTCCTAATCTATGTGACCCCCAAGGTATTTGTGGTTCCTTCTCAGATTCTGCAGAACACAATTTAGAAAGCTCTGATCTAGTCAATTGCCCTCTGTCTGCTATGGAAGATTCCAGCTGCTGCTTGAACAATGTAAGTGACAAGGAGCTCACTCCCTTTGGAGGTATCCTATTCCATTTGTGAACAAGTCCAAATGTTAGAAAGAAGTTGGACATGTTGAGGCAAACCTTTGTCCCTATAACTTCAATCTGTTAGTTCTTATCTCACCTTTTGGAACTCTAAATCTCTTTTCCACATGACAGCACTTCAGGTGTGTTGTCTCCTTTTGTAGTTGACATATCCCCAATTATTTCCACCTCTGCAGGCATGACATAGTTTCCAGACTCTTGCTGCCTTCATCACTCTTGTCTGGAATGGCTCCAGATGTCCTGGACCATTTATTCCAAGTGTGAACTGACCAGTGTTGAATACAGAGGACCTTCTTTCCCCTGCATTTTCTTTCTTTTTTTTTTTTTTTAGACAGCGTCTTGCTGTGTCACTCAGGCTGGAGTGTGGTGGTGTGATCTCGGCTCACTGCAATCTCTGCCTCCTGGGTTCAAGCAATTCTCCTGCCTCAGCCTCCCGAGTAGCTGGGATTACAGGCATGCACCACCATGCCCAGCTAATTTTTGTATTTTTAGTAGATACAGGGTTTTGTTATGTTGGTCAGGTTGGTCTCAAACTCCCGGCTTCAGGTGATCTGCCCGCGTCAGCCTCCCAAAGTGCTGGGATTACAGGTGTGAGCCACCATGTCTGGCCTTCCCTGCCTGGACTTCCACCAAAGAACCTGAAGCCTGGATGTTTTTTGGCAGCCTAGGTTCACTATTAACATGAATTAAGTTTGCAATCAAGAGAAGCCAGATCTTTTCCACCTGAACTGCTGATTATCCAGTTAACTTAAACCTCTAAAAGGTTATGTTTGGAAGTGAATCTGTAGAATATTCAATCTGGAAAATAATTACCTAAACACACCATAATGTGTTTAGAATGTAAATGTCTTTTCCAATTATTTACTATTGAGGATTATCCATGGTTTGGCCATCCTATGAGAATAAAAGAAATTGAGAAGTGGCAGATTTTTTCCATACAACAACTATATAAAGGATATTTACATAAAATCCTTAATAAATAATACATCATATATAAATAAACATATCCCAGAAAGCCTAATGGGATAGTACAAATCCCTTTTTTCCATTATTTTGGATTTTTCAGGCTCTTATGACTTGTCTAATCACATGTTAGTATCAATAGTAATGATGCTTATCTTTTTATTATATAGTTTTTCTAGGTTACCAAAGTGCTTTGATAAACATTACTGCATTAAGTTTCCCATAATCCTCCAAGATAGGTCAGGCAGATACAGTTAATCTCCTTTTTCATGTAAGACAACTGAGGCCCAGAGACAGTGCATAATGCATACAAGGCTGCCCAGCCAGGGATGAGAGTGTGACTGTACATCCCAGTTTGCCTCCAACAGTCCCAGTTTATACAGGTTGACCTGGTCGGTGAACGTTTTTTGGAAAAAACTAGATATCTCAATTTGGACAGTAATTAGAATGATGCTCTTAAGTAAGGACTTATGCTGAACTGCACCGCCTCTTCCCTCTGCTCTGCGCTGTCTTGCATCCACACGTGCTAGTGGTAAAAAGTTCATTCAGAGAACTCAGATTACATTTTCTTCATAGTCTTTGGCATCAGAAAACGGGCTCAACCCAGGAGAAATTTGTCTTAAATGACTTCCACTGCTGACATGTCTGATCAAAAACATCCCTCCATACGGAGCTTTGAGTAGACAAACTATTTCTTTTTAAAAAATTTTATTTCATTTTTGTATTATACTTTAAGTTCTGGGATACATGGGCAGAACGTGCAGGCTTGTTACATAGATATACACATGCTATGGTGGTTTGCTGCACCCATCAACCCATCATCTACATTAGGTATTTCTCCTAATGCTATCCCCCTCAGCGCCCCCCAGCCCCCGACAGGCCCTGGTGTGTGATGTTCCCCTCCCCGTGTCCATGTGTTCTCATTGTTCAACTCCCACTTATGAGTGAGAACATGCAATGTTTGGTTTTCTGTTCTTGTGTTAGTTTGCTGATGATGGTTTCCAGCTTCATCCATGTCCCAGCAAAGGACATGAACTCATCCTTTTTGATGGCTGCATAGTATTCCATGGTGTATATGTGCCACATTTTCTTTATCCAGTCTATCACTGATGGATATTTGGGTTGGTTCCAAGTCTTTGCTATTGTGAACAGTACTGCAATAAATATACGTGTGCATGTGTCTTTATAGTAGAAAGATTTATAATCCCTTGGGTATATACCCAATGTTGGAATTGCTGGGTCAAATGGTATTTCTGGTTGTAGATCCTTGAGGAATCGCCACACTGTTTTCCACCATGGTGGAACTAATTTACACTCCCACCAACAGCATAAAAGTGTTCCTGTTTCTCCACATCCTCTTCAGCATCTGTTGTTTCCTGACTTTTTAATGATTGCATTCTAAGTGGCGTGAGATGGTATCTCATTGTGGTTTTGATTTGCATTTCTCTAATGACCAGTGATGATGAGCTTTTTTTTCATGTGTTAGCCACATAAATGTCTTCTTTTGAGAAGTGGTAGACAAACTATTTCTAAGCAATCAGGCTATGAAAAGAGAATCTACCAATATATTTTACGGTCCTAGAACATATCTGCAGTTAGGATAAAGCAAAGTCTAAACCATGGGTTTAAGAAGCCAGAGCTGGATAACTGTAGTTCTTTCCTATGTGAAAATTTGAAAGCTGGGTGATTTGCAAATGATGGGAAATTAGTTTAAAAGCAGAAAAATAGAGTTCTTCTCTCATCTTTTCTCAGCAATTTCTGTAAGCCAAAAAAAGTGTAGGTTTTTCAAGATGTGTTTTGAAAGATATTGTTAGGATTCATAAAAGATTATTATGTGCTCATATAGTAAATGAGATGAAGTTCTATTCTGTGGTCATTCATAAATGTTTATTTAGTGACACACCCTGCACTGTTAGAACCTAGTTACTAAAAGCTATAAAAAGCAGCAATCCACAAAAACACTTTTGGGATATTTTGTGTGTTTTGTGAAGAATTTTTTATGTGGGTTTTGATTGCCTCATTGAGATGACTATAGTAATATGAACAAGCAACAATATTTTGTACATAATGTACACTGGGAATCTAATCAAAGCACTTGAAAAGATAGTGACAATAATAAATGTAAACTATTAATATTATTGTTTGGGACGTCTGTCAAACTGTATTTGGCCTCATATTTCCCTTATTGGAACATTTGAGCCCTCATCAATCACGTATCATTCCCAAAGGCAACAAATCATAATGGCTATTTCTCCTTTAGGACAAGGCTAAGCTTAAAGAATTTAAGTCCTGCCAGTGGCCGTAAGATAAGTGCTAACAGGGGAAAGATATAAAGAGTGTTTTTTTTTTTCTTTTTGGTAGGAGCATTAAAAACAGTCACCAAACCATTCATTTTAACAGCTTACAAAGCTTCATTTAAAAGATTTTATATGTTCTCCTTTTCAATTCCCAACAATGAAAAGAACTTACTTATGATGAAATCTGTATTTTATACAGACTTCTTCCTTATATTTCCAAGAAATAATTTTATATATGTATATGTGAGTATGTGCATGATTGTTTGTTCCTGTCTTTTTTTTTTCCCCATAGTATAATTGTAGAGTTTATCTTTAGTCCAAAAACTAGATAAAATCTTATCAACGTAATTTAACTAATTCCTTGACTCCCTTTGGGACATTATCTAGACATTTGAGACTTATATGAACCTAAACCTTATAGACAAGCATTGCTTCATAACTTATAGACACACCTAGGTCTGAACATTATAGACATACATAGGCCTACACTTTATGGGCACATATTGACTTGCAGCTTTTAGGCCCTTAGAAGCTGATCCTTGATAGAAATGTATAGACCTATAACCATGTACATAGACTTCTAGGGGCCTATGCCTTAGAGACACACATAGGACTTTACCTTATATGCACATATAGGCCTGTAACTTGGAGCCACATAGAGGCCTAGACATATAGAAAGGACCAAAATTCCTTGATGAACATTTTAAGGGCTAAGCATGCACAGTTGAGATGTTCTTATATTCACAGACTTTTCCAACTTAAAGGTTCAACATCCTAGGCTCTCTCTCCCTCTGAATATCTGATGGCCAAGGAAATTGAGACTCCAGGTGATTTGCATTAAGCTTGCAGATTTGACGATCAAGGACAACTCTTAAGTGTTCTGATTCTAGGCCAGTCCCTATGCTCTAAGTGCATAACCGTAGCTGTTCTTTGAACATAGAATGTACAAACATTCTGACCTCAGCATAATATGCTACATTTGGAACCTAATTGTCACAATAAATATGAGTAGATAAATTGATCTTATTCATAATTTGAAATTCATATATTGAAATCCTAATCCCCAAAGTGATGGTATTGGGAGATGTAATCTTTGGAAGGTGTTTAGATCATGAAGATAGAGCCCTTATTCATGGGATTAATGCTCTTATAAAGGAGACCTCGTTGCCCCTTCTGCCATGTAAAGACATAGTGAAAACTATGACTATTTATGAACCAGTAAGCGAGAGCTCACCAGATACTGAATCTGCCTTGATTTTGGACTTCCCAGCCTCCAGAACTATGAGAAATAAATCTACTGTTCATGAGCTACATAGTTTATGGTATTTTTTATAGCAGACAGAACAGACTAAGAACAAACCATTTTTGAGGAACACTTTTTTTTTTCTAAACCTCTCATGTTATGTTCCTTTACATGTAGATATCTAAAAATCTACCACAGTATCAAAATGGAGTCTCTTAAGATAGTCTAAGGCATTCTGGTATTTTTGCAGTTAATACATTTCATTTAAAACATCTCTGAGGCAGATTGTTGTCAGCTTGTAATTTATTTAAATTGTTGTTGGTTTCATTTCCATTTCTGTGGTCTCTGGCTTAGCATTTCAGAGGCCGAAAGAGAATCTGAGTTCAGAAAATGCCATATATGCTTTTGAAAACGTATGTTAAATCTTGCAAGGCCTATAAGTAATGGCTGATTTCAAAATTAAAAATAAGAAACCCAATGGCAAGGCAGGTACCTTCTTTTCAAATGAGAAGGTGAACATTTTTAGAAGGGCTGTCACGGATATTGGAAACTGCCAAGCAAGCCAGTGCAGTCTGGGGCTAGCATGGAGTATTGATTCAGATGTCATAATTAAATGAGTCTGAGACTGAGCTCAGATAGACACTCTTTGGAAAGATGGATAAAGAGTCAGGAAGAGATATGAGTTAGAGTCTCTTTCCCTAATAGTACTTGTCAGAATTTCAAGGGTGAGAGGTTCTATCAATTGGAACAAGAACGGCGTGGGTGTGATGGGATTTGGCACCTTATCAATTCTCTCCCTTCTAGGAGAACATGTGTGACATCTGTGATTTATTTCCGATCTACCAGTCTGGTGAGCATGAGTTTTGAGTTTGCTGCCAAATTACTGTACTCGTCTACATGCTAAAAGACTGCTGTCACATTTAAGACTGTCAGAAATTCAGATCCTTCCCATGGGTGATCCCAGAGAGCACACAGAATAGGGACTTAGTTTTTGCTTGTGGCCAGCCATGTGTGGGTGTTATGTTGTTACCAATCAACTTCCATTTATCAAATTAGCTTTTCCTGCCTCAGTATCTGCATATATGATTAAAACAATATTATTGCCATATCAATGGAAATACAAAACAGGAAATACATTCTCCTATAATCTTACCACCCTGACAGAAATGCTACTTTCACAGCCTCTGTTCATATGCACCCTATAACATTATATTAACTTTTTGAAAACTTTTTCTGATCAACAGCAGCTTATCCCATAAGGCAATATCTTCAGAATTGAGGAGGAGTGCATTCTAGTTGAATAGGAAAAAAGAAGAGCGCTCCAAAATCTATAGCACATCATGGGGATGAAATAAATTCGATTGCAACAGCTTCCAAAAGGGACACATATTTTCCTTATCTTTAGTGTGGATCTTGGAAGGCCTTTCATTTGCAAGCCAACTCTATATGGATTAGGTGCTCTGATCTTTATATCCTCACCCTCAAAGGAAAGAAGCAGGTGATGATATAAGCATATAGGGCATCGGTGATATTTTATATTTTTCTTTAAATGCCACCTCTTCCCAGGTCTGTAGCAGTTAGGGATATCATTTAAAGTTGACACCGCAGTTCCTCTGGCCACTGAATCATGACCTTCTGACCTGGGAGCTAGCCTGAATCTATAGGATTTATCAAGAAGACCTTAATATTGCAGAATGGCAGTCCTCACCAATCATTTGTTCACCATCTCTCTTTTCATGTTTTATCCTCATTATTAGAAGGGTCATTATTTTAAGCCATTCAGTTGCCTCAGGAACTGTAAAGTAACCCTAGTGATAATTCTCTGTGGCACTTAGAACCACATAGTGTTCCCCTGATCATTTGGCCTAACTTGCCTAGAAAATGAAATTTACAAATGTTTTTGATTCCCAAGGCTTTGTGCTACAAAGGCTCTCACCATCCATTTTCTTGTAATCAAAGAATGGTAATCTTGTAATACAAAAGAATTGTAATCAAACTGGAAAACCACCAGGATATATTTTATTTATTGACAGGCTAACCTCCTGCATATTTGCAATATGTAGGTTACGAATGTGTGCAAACTGACCAAAAATGTGATATAAACTGTTTTATATGATGGGAAGTGCTCACATTTTTTTAGAATTCTAAAACTGGAAAGACTCTAGTTATTCCATTGCCCAACTCCCTAATCCGACAAATAAGGAACAGGAGGCTCCAAAAGGTTATCAGCCCAGAATCTGAGGCTCCCAGCAGTGTACACAGGCTTTGAAGTCAAAAGGCCTGGTGTGAACCACTGATTTGTCTCATACTTAATCCTTGGAAATCCGTCAGCAATTTACTCAGCTTCTCTCTATAGCGTTCTGTCCTCAGCTGTAAAATGGAGAGGAGATACCTCTTCTAAAGTTGTTAGGAGGATTAAATGAGATAAGTTAACAAAATGCTGAGCCCACCATTCTTAGCACATTTTGGTTGGTGGAAGCTACTCTTTAATTAATGGAAGTGGTTCTTTATGTTGGAAGTGGCCACAAAGAGATTCCATCCTCAAGACTGGAAGTCACACATCCCTTTGTCACAGGGGAAAGAAAGTCTGTTTTGAAGGAACACCTCCTTGGAGGAAAGCTTATTCCTGTAGTATTTGGACTTTCATCCTCATATCTAGATATGAGAAAATTGTTTTGTACATTTATACAATCCCTGCTGGAAAGTGTTGCCAGAAATAAACAAGCTGTCAGGAGCACATGATTCATTTCTCATCTACTCAGATGACATCTGGTTTAAGTGTGATGAATACATGCTTGTTTAAATCATATAGTGACGGTGATGCTATCTGACAGAAATGTGTGCAAATATTTTAGGAATCCCTTAAGTGCTTGCTCCCAAAGAGTGAGCTTATTTAAAAAGGGGTAAAGCATAAACTTCAGTCTATCAAATCAATGCTTGCATCTATCTCCTAAGGCTGTAAGATTTGGAGCTACAGTGGTCACTCTATTTGAAGAGTAGGTGGCTATTTTGACATTAAATGTAGATGCCACTAGCAGCATGAGGATGTGAAACAAATGCTCAGCAGTCACTGGGACATTTAGGAAGTGGCCTTTGAATAAAAGAAATGTCAAGTGACCCTACATGTTTGAATGGACTTCGGTGCATTTAATGGTTTGGTTATTGTTTTTATTACCTTCACAGTTATTCATTTAATAGTGTTTAGTGGATTCTGCTAAGCCAAACACAGAATGCCAAAGAGGAAATGGAAGATGTGTGTCTGCCAGGGGACTTCACATGGCCACAGGGGAAATAGTCAGTCTTAACATAATGCTTTATTATTCAGATCCACACCGGACAGATGTGGCACATCCTGAAAAATGTCGATGTGTTGGGCATTATCAGCTCTTTTGGATTGTTCTTGCCAAGCCCACCCTTCCTATCCTGAATAACCTGAGAATTAGCGTATTTAACTGAAATATATGGAGAGTCATTTATATGAAGGGAATTTAAATTATATATAGAAATTCTAAGTTATCTGAATATTGAAAGTTGAAGGCTTATGCATAATGCATAACAATTGCTCGCTGAGTTAGAAATAAACACTTACATGGAGAAAATCGTGTGAAACATGGCAAAGCATAAGGAATGCAGGCTTGATATACAGCCCACTTAATAACATATGCAAAAAAAGAGAGAAAAACTATCTCTTTTATGCAGGCCATCAATAGCTACTATTTGTGTAGCACTTTACAGTTTTGAAAATACTTTCCATGAATTATATCATGTGAGATAATGATCCTATTTTATACCAGGTAATTAATAATATTTTTCAACAATATCATTGGCATTTCAAATACATAGTTGTTTTCCTGAAACATCAATAAACAAAACCAATTTTATGAGCTATTTATATAAAGTAGGCCCCAAATGTTTCAGAATAATTGATTTTTACATATGAAGCCTATTATCTCTATCATTATATTTTCTTCAAGTTATTTGTTGCTAATTTATGTTTGGAATGATGGGGAGGTCTATAGATAGCATTGAAGTGGGCATTTTATGGTGGAACCAAAAATATATCAGTTTGTCACATATTTCAGAATTTTTCAAGCATGTCCTCAAGCATTAATGGTAATAGAGTAAATGTACAGTGAGCAGAAATCATCTCTGCTCAAATGAGAATGAGCTTCAGTTAATGGAAAGAGGTTTGGTGATTGTAGATTGCAACAGCATCTTTGAATACCTTCACCAGACTAGATTTTATAAGAGTACAAAATGCAGAGAAGTGCATATAAATATGTGTATGTGTGTATGTGCATGCATGTGTAGGGTGCATAGAATAGAAACTGAAAGGGTACACACAACTGATAAGGAACTCTCTGGGAAGTGCTATGTAAATAGGAAGGTAATGGAAAGGGATTTTTTTTCCTCCATATACGTCTATATTATTTCGATGATTTCAATGAGAATATATTCATTTACTACTTTTATAAATTTTTAAAAAATAATCCTAAAATGCACAATGATACCAAGAATTAAAAATGGACCAATCTGGTCACATCTGCTTTGTTTGTTTATTGGTTTGTAAAGGAATCTTCTGGTTTTTCCTCAGATAGACGTGGTTCTGAGTATCTAGAGATGGAGACTCTCCATTTTTGGCCTTTCTTATCTCATTTGCTCTATCCCTGTTCAGTGGTGTGCTATTAACTGTTGAACAGCTGGATCCTGGGATAGGAAAGAAGATCCAATTTTTAGCATTTGCTGATATCTGTGGTGTAAATATTTTCAAGGTAGCCAATTTTCAACTACCAGTCTGATGTCAAGCAACTCACAAAATCTCTAGAAATTGTCAATTGGCTGCCGTTCCGGTGGCTCAAATCGTGGTGTCTAATGCCTTGATTCTCCCCCAAAAGGGTGCTCTTTTGGACTGAGTATCAGATTTCCCTGAAAACCTATGCTGTTAGAAGGGAATGTTCAGGACAGAGAAAGAAGAAGATTTGTTGAATAATTCTTTAGCCAACCAAGAGTGGAACTGGAGGCCCAAGGCTGAGTTTTCCAGAGCCTGCCACCAGATTGAAGTGGCAGCTGCCAGTCTTCCCCACAGTGGTGACAGACACATTCCCAACCTAGTAGTGCCCATATAGAAAAAAGTTTAGTTGGCCTCAAGTTCTTTATTTATAAAATGGAAATAATAATTCATGGAATGGCTAAGAACTATAAATCACTTAGAAAAAAAGTGTTATATTTAAATATTTGCATCCAAAGATGTTTTCTTCTTCAGATCAACACTTTTGAAAGCTTTCCAGCTTTCTCCAAATGGAACATAGTATGATTCCTACAGCTCTGTGTTCTCATTCTGATCAATTCCAAAACAATCTTGAGTCAGTCTTAGAGACAATAAAGGGTATTCTCTGGACCTCTAAACAGCTTCCCCTTTCAAGGCAATTTACACTAAAGGACAAGCTAGCCTAACACTATGCTTTAGGCATAGCATGGTCAGCGACAACTAGGGGTTTTGACTTAATTAAGATGAGACTTCTTTCAAGTGACTGCTTGGAAGTCAACAGAAGAGCCTTGGGGTAGATCTGACCTTCATGCTCAAATGGCAGAAGCTGAGAGCAAAGAATGGTGTTTGAGTCTTTAGGCAATGGATTGAATGATGAGAACTTTTTGCCCTGTCCCTGACCCATAGATGAGAGGAGGATGCTTATTTCTATGTGATGCCAACCTGTAGCAAGTGGGAATGTGTATACCCATTTCATCTACAACCAGGGAAGTGGCTGATTGACTACAAATTAGACATCTTGATGTCAGTAGAGGTTATTTAAGGGATACAGACTAAGAAAAGCACATTGACACAGTCAGCACAGGATAACTTAGATTCTCTGTGAGGCCAACTTCTCCCGGTATCCAGCAGTGGCTGTGAAAGGAATCCTGGTCTCTGTCTGCTGGCTGCACTGCTCTCTGGAGAAGCACACACAAGAAAGAAGTGTTTGATTTGGAAATGATGGCCGGAGAGGTAGCTGGCAGAATGTCTTCATCTGAGTTTGCTTTGGTCGCTTGCTGAGCATGCTGGCTCCAAGGGAAGATTAGACCTCTCTTGTGCGTTTGGAGCAAGCATTCAGAACATCCAGAGCCCTCAGCCTCCTGAAGCCACTGGGCAGGTAAAGGGGAAACCTGATGCCTTGCCCTGAACTAACGGGCTTCGTTAAAATTTCTCTTTTTCTCTTTCCTGTACTCTACCTTGAACTAGACTGATGATTGTGTTTATTCTTTGGTCTCTGTGTGTTTTGTTTTTTGGGATTTCTTTTTTGTCTGTGATCTCTAGTTTTGTTCAGCAGTGATTTGTAGGAGGCATGCTGACTGTACCGAATACCACCCCAGGTACTACTCGGAAGGCGTTCCTGAACTTCAGCAGCTGTTAGATCCTAGCATAAACCGACACAGAGAGACCGGCTTGTGGTGAAACACTGGCCTTTCTGCATGCTGGTTCCAATCAAACACGGATTGTCCTTTCTGCCTGGGAGAATCATTTCCAAAGCCAAGTGCCTTTCACTAAAGAAATGTCAGCACTCTGATCAAGGACTTTGGGCTTCTTCGTAAATGTCCAACTGCATGCGCTAGAGTGCTTCCCCCTGGTGCTGCCTTAGTTGTGTGTTGGTAGCACTGAATCCTGTTGCTTATTTTTATTTTGTTAGAACTTTGAAGATGGCTATTGTTTTCCAATTCTTCTATTAAGTCTTCTGCTGAATACATTCCTGTGTGTGTCTCTATTTCTCATTTCTGCATAACACCCTGAAGTATTCAAGAGGTACATCCGAGGTTACTATTGTATGCCCTACTTATGTGATGCCTTGATAAGGAATATTTTTCACTTCTTGTTTGATACGAAATTTTAAATCCCAGTGAATCAAAGTTGTTGGATGGCATTTTGTGAGTTGCATTCACAATAAAGAATTGTTCATAAACTTCCTCTCACCACTTGTATAACCTATAAGCTACGTGAACTGAATAGACAATACTTTCTAACATGATTTGTTAACAGAATAGTAGTGGGTTGATAATAACTACTATTACTGAGCCTCTAAAATGCCAGATCATGTGATAAATGTTTTACATATTCATATTTGAATCTTCTAAATTAGCTTCAAAGCTAGGTAGTATTTCTACCTTTTATAATGTGAATAAGGATAAAGTCATTGTCCAGGATCAAACACTAGTAAGTGGCAAAGTTGCTCATGAACTTGGATCTCTGACACCATTCCATCTCTCTCCATGAGTCAATGCAGCCTTCTTGGAAACTGAGCAAGAGACAGAAAGTGGCATACCATAAGTATGCAGAAATGCCACTCTGGTGTGGGGTTGTGTAATGGCACACTCAATCTACCTATATAACTACTGACTTATCACAGCTAAATAAATCCTTTTAATGGAACAAGATGCTCAGGGGAGTCCACTCTCCTACATTTCAAACAGGAGGGAGAGATATTGTGATAAATGAATTGAATAACAGAGTAATTTCACTACTAATTCTAGAAATACCTTTCAAAAGTCCTAGGAAGTTTAGCATTGTCATGAAACTTCCCTATAAAGGACTTAAAGTTTTATTTTCTTTCACAGCATCCTTTGAGTGTTACATTCCTTTTCTTTGTGGGTGGTTGACTGAGATTATTTTTCTTAAATATAGAAAGTATGCCTGTAGCAGTCGTTTTCAAGGATGATGGCAAGAATGTGCATCAGGCTTTTGTAATCAGGACTATGGAGAACAAAAGAGGATCCAAGTGAAAGACAAAATGGTTCTTCAGCACCCCAAGGGTCTGGTGATATGGTTTGGCTCTGTGTCCCCACCCAGATCTCATCTTGAATTGTACTCCCATAATTCCCATGTGTTGTGGGAGGGACCTGATGGGAGATAATTTCAATCATGGGGGTGGCTTCCCCCATGCTGTTCTCATGGTAGTGAGTAAGTCTCATGAGATGGGATGGTTGTATTAGGGATTTCCGCTTTTGCATCTTCCTCATTTTCTCTTGCTGCCACCATATAAGAATTGCCTTTTGCCTCTCCCTATGATTCTGAGGCCTCCCCAGTCATGTGGAGCTGTAAGTCCAATTAAACCCCCTTTTCTTCCCAGTCTTGGGTATGTCTTTATCAGTAGCATGAAAACAGACTAATACATATGGTATTCCTAACTTTTTCTAGTTCTTTATTTTACTTTTTAAAGCTTTAGTCTTGCGTGAATTTTTTCTGATGGAGATGCCATTGATTTTCCTTCTCTGGAAGGTATGATTTCAACATTACATTTTATGGCAAGGTGGATTTTGACCAGTTTTGCATCAATTTGCAAATTTGTGTCACCACTCCTGGTTGCTTATATCAGGAATTGGCAAACTTTTCCTGAAAATGGCCAAGAGTTCATATCAAATAGTAAATATTTTAGGCTATCCAGGCCATATGGTCTCTGTCACAACTACTCGACTGTGTTGTTGAAGCTCTAAAGTAGCCATATGTAAATGAGTGTCTCTGGCTCCATTCTAATAAAACTTCATTTATGAGCACTGAAATATAATTTTCACGTCAATAAATAAATAAACTTGGTCTTACAGTAAAGATCTCATGCTCTTTTCACTCTCTGAAATAAGCCAATAAAGAATCCTCTAGGGAATTTTTGAAAACAAAAAAATGCAGCAGAGCTTAGAAAGGGGCATTGTGGAGGTCCAGCACACACACAGTGTGCACACACACACATACCCATTAAACACACTCACAGACAGATGAACACACATACACACCCATCACGCAAGACATTCACACAGACCCATAGACACCCTCCTAGCCAACACACACACAAACCAAGTGAGATAAATGTGCAGATAAGATAATCAGAGCTAGCATTTATTGAGTGACTAAGGTTTGCCTTCCGCTGGCTAAGCATGTCACAGGAATTATCGTGTTCTTTTCTCATAACCACACCATGAGAGAGGTGCTATGGTTACCATCATTTTACAGATGAAGGAGCAGGCTCAGAGAATACAGTAGAAAGGAAGGAAGGAATGCATGGTTCTCCTCTCTGCACCTATAAACTGTGCATACGATCGGAAAACTCGCAAGCATTGCAGCTTAAATCTGTTGCTTTGGCAACTTTATCTTTCTGCCATACAGTCATATAGATGTCTACTCAGCTGGCAAATTGTAATGCAAACTAGTATGCTTGAATAGGCTTTCAGAACGGTCACCTGCCTAAACTGAGGCCTCAAAAGCTGCTCCCGGGGTTGATGCCATTATCTCCTGACGCGCCTCTTTCTCTCCCCATCCCTACTCCATTTTCCACACTAGCACAGGAACACTTGCTAAAACACAAACCTCATCATGTCACTACCCTCCTGCTAAAAAAATCCTGCAGTGAGGTGACATAGCCTCATATCTTGAGCATGACATTATAGGTCATTAAAGAAGGCCTCAAAGAGCTCGGTGCTAGCTCTTACTGTTCCCTTTGGTCACTATTGAGATATTAATATTTCACTACCAAATAACCACACATATAATAGACATACTTCCAACTCGGTTTCTATTCTGTCTCTAGTCCCTCTTCATATCTATATCTGGAACACTCCTCTCTTTCATACAAGACCTGGTTCACACATCACCTCTTGAGGTGCCCTCCCTAACTCCTCTGCCAATGTGCTTTATTTTAGCCCTTACTAAAGCAGGATGGCTTTGTTTCTATTAATATATACCCCTGCTAATGAGACTTCTACCTGAAAGCAAAGGCTGCAGTTTACTAGTCTTTGTTCCCAAAATAATTAGCACGGTTCCCGGCATGTAATGACCACTCAAAATATTTTCTTATTTTTGTTTTTCTTTATCATTGAGTCAATGGATGAAGTTCTGTTATGGTCTCACTTCAGTCTGGCACGTTCCTTGCTGTTAGTTGTGTATAATCTTTTGGAATATTTGTAACATAATGTGATTAACTCAAGGTCATTTTCAGAATTTCTGCACTTTGATAGGTGTACTTCTTTTACATCTGTTATTTGTTCTTGCTATTTTCCCTCTCAAAATGTTCTGTTTTTACTGGCTTCTCTCTGAACAAAGATATTTATGAGGCAGTGTTTCCTAGTGGTTAGATCCATGTGTCTAGGGTCGTGATCTAGGCCCACCACTCATGGCTCTGTGATACAGACAAGTTGCTTGTGACCACTTCTCCAGTTGTCAGTGGGATATGAAAGTTTGCCCAAGTCATGCAGAAGAGGCCAGGCTTGCCTCATTCATTCCAGTCATTAAAGAAGGCCTCGAGAGCTCAGTGCCAGCTCCTATGTGTTCTCTTTGGTTGCTATTGAAATATTAATAAGATTATTGAATAGTATTCTCCCACGAACTGTGTCACCCTTAACTTTGAATGTGTCCAGATGATTTTAATGAGAAAGCAACATGTGTGTCATGAAGAGGGAAAAAAATGGCTTCTTCAGCCCTTTTTGGAAGCAGTTAAGATATAAGTCATAAATTACAAAGAAGTTATTGAGAAAAAAGTGAAAATTTTTGCTGATGTCATAAAATAATATCTTATCTACCCCTCCATAACTCTAAAATATAAAAATAGTTTTTAAATTGCTTATCAAGCCAGATATGAAAATTAGGACTAGTGAATATGTGAACTGATATGAGCTCCAAAAGTTTGCCAAGTAACAAGTTTGTAGGCCTCCCTGAGTTTATTTGTTCTATTTTTCACACTTATGATTATAAAACTGCTTAGGATGTGTTTTATTTTAAATGAAATCAGCACCTAGCACCTAGAGGTCCTCGAGTATTGTTTCTCCTTCTTCCATACTTCATTTACAAAGTTAACTTTTAATGGCAAAGACTGCAATTACTTTTGCACCAACCTAATAGAAATTGTGAGTTTGGAGGACTCCAAATTTACACTTATGAATGGCTGATTATCCAGCAAAGACTCCAAACAGGCTGCCTGGCGAAGAGGCTGAGTTGTACCAGGCTCTCCTCTGCTCTAGCAGAAATGTGAATTTTCACAGTTGCCTGAGCTTCTTGGATAATGTTGGATATTCTTCTCTCTCTATTGAGAAAGAGAGAGAGAGAAAGAGGGAGAAGAATCAGGCTTATTACTACATTTTTTTTCTTTTGATTCTGTGCTTGGAGATTAATTTTAATGGATTCACCAGCATTGAAAATGAATATCTCTACTTAAAGGTCATCGTAATTATGTTCCAAAATAGGTCATATTTTTTGTATTGCCACCAGAAACAAATGTGTTGTGTATGTTTCTGCCACAGAGCATACCTTCTAACCATGTTTGTGTGTATGCCTCACAGAATCGCATGGGTAATTCAAGAGAAAAACAACCTATCCAAAGAGGATGAAAATGCTGACACTTATACATGTTGCACCATCTCTTGACACTCATAGGACGCCTTAGGATCTTAAATGTATTTACCTTGTCAATGTCTGTGAATTTCATCTTAATATTTAAAGAACAGAAGCTACTGATGAACAATGTGGCTCTTCCTCCTCATGAGACCTATGGACGAAAGGAGGTGACTAGGTCCGCAGGGCCAGAACTGGCAGATGGCCACTTCCTATCTTACTAGAGATGGGGTGTGGGAAGGAGAGGTTTATATTTCTTGGCATTGTTTTTCACATCTTATTTCTTAGCCTCCAGAATTCCATGATTTTAAACAATTTTATCAAGCCGTGAAAATGATTCTTTGGTTTATCTTCCCAAAAAGGAAAATACAGATATTGACTGGAAAGCATTGGTTTCATCTCAAACATTTGAGCCTGTTTTTCAGTTCAATTCTTAATTCTGCCTGTGTTCAAATCACCTAGTGCTCCCAAAAGCATGGGAGTACATGTTAGGCCCGCGTGAGCTCCTGTTATTGGTGGAGGATTTTAAGAAGGGGGAGGAAGCAGAATTGGAGTCTTGTTCGATGTGATTAGTCTTTTGTGTTTTTCTGAAAATATTTGTCTGTTTTATGTTTGCCATATCTACTTGCCTTTCCCTTGGAGTCATTAAGAAACAAAGCATGTTGCTATGCAGTGTGAGGCTTAACAGGATTTTGAGGTTTACAGATCCCCAAATCCTGCAGAGACACAGGTCTTGCTGGTAACATTTGGACAGAAGAAGATTCAAAAGCAGAATGAATTGACAGTCATATTTCTCCGCCAGAAGCGCCAAAAACCCTGGTGTTACCTTTAAGGGAAAGAAGAGCACAATCTGAGTTTGAAATATGATTTATGTCAGAAAAATCATAAACTGCACATGGGGTGTAATTTTTTTTTTCAACCCTTGAGACAAGCTGGAAACACAAAGCTTCAGTCCTAAGCAAGGTTTCTAAAAAAGGAAAGAGTAAAATCTATTCCTGCACTTCCAGCTGCAGTTCCAAGCGAAGGGATTGAAAAATCTAAACAAAACCAATGTGAAATTCATTGCAAAGCCAAGGCTTTCTATCACCACGTCTGGTTCAAAAGTGAGTTGTTATAGCAACAGGAGAAAAGTAAATGAGCATTTCACATTGTAAAATTATGCCTGCCTCTGTTCTAAACAGCCGCTGTCCAGGCAGTCAAATGAGCCCAAGTCATTTAAAGGAGAAGAATTCCATTTTAATTGTTGAGGCTTGCACGAAAGCTACCTTTCAAACCAAAAGTTCATTTCAATTAACCTTATTCCCCAAATCGATATAATAAATTCTCTGGCAGGATGAGACCGAGCAACGGCCTGTCTGATGAAGATGACCTCAGGAAAACATGGTGCCAAGGATTTCAGCTCTGAAGAATGGCCAAAACGCTGCGTGGCACTGAGCTTGTGGCCCGGGCACAGAGCCTTTCACCTTTAAATCATTGTTTTTAATCCAGTATAGATTGGAAGCAGACAAGAGACCTTGCTTTTTAACGCTCATTCACTGACCTGTATTAAATTGGATGTTGATCGGGGTCTAGCTTCAAATAGATGTCTATACAGTGGACATTTTCTGATGCCCACACTGGCTTCAAGAAAGAGGCAGAAGGCTGAATGAGATTGGGAGGATTTTTTGTTTTTTCACTTCTGTAAATAAGCACTCCACAGCTAACGGGTACAGTGTAAGGAGATTGCTTGGGTCAGTGGTTTTGTCATACTTGTCTTATAAGGAGCCTGTCTCAAGATTGACACATTTCTATTTAGTTAAGCGTTTTATAATTATCAATGTTGCAGATTATCACATTTAAACGAATTTGGAAATATGTAAAACAACAAGGGAAGGAAAACCAACCCTTAGTCCCGAAAAGTGACACTCCCACAAAGCCTAAGGCAAATTTTTATTATTAGCTATAAGTGATCTGCATAATTAGCCTGGGCTAATATTCCCTAATGCCTTTTGTTTAAAGAGACAGACACACTATTTTCATACACAGACAACTTTGCGATTCCTACAAATCATCTTCATTTTAGGAGTGAGAAGCACTAAGCAAGTTAAGATTGGCAATTTGGAATTCTAAGGAGAACCAAGCCTCATAAAGCCCTCACCAGGGGGATGCTATTGTACACACAAAGGGAGGAGAAGGAACAGAGTGGAATTTAGAGCCCCAGTCTTGCCTCCATTGTTGCATGCATTGTTCGGGAGTACCTGTAGACCCTCCTGACTCCCTATTTGTGAAGATAGAAAGCAGTTGTTAATCTTGTGTCCCACGCCTCAGTGGCATCGATCGACTTTGCCTGCTCCTAGAGCCTGCACCAGGAGTCCCAACATGACCGATGATCTAACTCATCCAGGAGGATATAACAGAAAGAGAGGTTCTCTGGCCCTCATCATTGTGATACTGATTCAGGAAGCCTTGGATGGAGTTTGGGAACCTGCATTTTGAATAAACTCGCCAAGGTATCATGACGATCATCAAGGCTTGCAAACCGTTGCCGAATCTTTGTCCACTCACTTTACCTGGAGGGATGTGGAGGGCCAGGAATGGGGATCACCAGTGAAGTCAGCCCCAGGCACTGGCTGGGACTGCTGCATAATATCCTGCGTGTATCCAACCCCATCTGTTCTTTTCCACAGGCAGTCCTCCCAGGGCATCTCATCCTTCAGATTTTCACAAATTCTGGAGCATTTTGATATAATTCTGTAATTTCTCCTGAGGAAATAGAGTGAAACCAAAACTCAGTGTCCTGGACCACCAGGCCCTTCATGACCTACTCCTTTCTGCAACCTCTTCTCGTACCCTCTGCTGATGATCCTCATTCTGCTTCAGCCAAACTCCTGTCTGCTTAGGGTATTCGTGTTGTTTTTGCCTTGGTCTTTCCCCAGATCATGGCTTGGCTGTCTGTGTTCTCTCTCTCAGATTCTAACTTACATATCGCCTCCTCGAGTGGACTCCTCGGATGCTCCATCTCGGTATAGGTACCTTACCTGCCATTCTGCTTCCGTCCTCCCCCACAAGTGACCCTCCATTACAAGATCGTGTTTCTTTCTTTCCAAGTCCTTAAAACACTCTGAAAATATCTTCTCTATTATTTGTTCAGTGTTGATTGTTCCT
Source organism: Chlorocebus sabaeus (assembly GCF_047675955.1). NCBI lineage: Eukaryota > Metazoa > Chordata > Mammalia > Primates > Cercopithecidae > Chlorocebus > Chlorocebus sabaeus. The sequence goes on from NC_132916.1 coordinate 76,995,481, forward strand.
CTTCCTGCACTAAAGTGTAACGTCCATAATGTCAGAAGCTCGCAGTTGCTGTGATGAGTTTCTGCCATCTCTCAGTCTCACACAGCTAGTATGGACCCAGGCTAAGCAACTCCAAGGCTCACATACCCTCCAAGGTGGAGGACAGAGATGGAGCACAATCCTTTCATTTCACTTGCCCGCTGGCGGAGCAGATGGAATCATTATGACTAGATACATTCTGAATGATAACTGTAAATTGAGGATTCTAAGTTTTATTAGAGTCGATGCGATATTAAGTGGTTTTGTTGTTGTTTTTTGCTTTTGCTTTTTGTTACAGGTAGAAATATATAGGATCATTTTCCATCTTAGTGGCCTGTGTCTTCAGCACAGAGACATTCTTATTCTACAGTATAGTTTTTATCACTGGCCCAGGAGATTGACAATTCATGAACAAAAATAACATACAGTTAAAACAGGGGGAGGGGCATTAAAATGACACGGCATATAAAAATAAGAGAGGAGAAACTGGAACAGATCAGCCACCCTTTATCGGAACATATTTGTTAGATAGTAGGTACTTCTAACACTAAAACTCTAAGGACTCTTTATGACACAGTTTGGCATTAATGTTCAATTTATTTTAAATTCAGATTTTCTTTAAACACTTCTAGGAATTGTCCCCTTTTTATTCTTCCAAACCCTGACTCTTCTCCCCAGCCCACTCTCCCAATCCAGATACATATTTTTCTTAAAAAAAAAAAAATTTCTTTCAAAAATTTTTTTGAAAGAGAACTGCCAAAGAGTTGACACTTGGCATGCGGTGATTCAAAAAATACACTGTCCCTTCTCGCCACCCCTGATGTCTTTATCTGACAAAATCCATATGCTGTGTGGTCACCATGGCAACTAAGTAGGGTTGTAATTGCAACCCTGGAAAGCCCGTGGTGGTTTTTTTCTTTCCCCCTCAAATTGTGGCATACGTTTAACCTCTCTGAAGTTTCAACAAACCATCTTTTAAATGACAAGGGTTGTGAAAAGTCTAATTTAGTCTGTTTGAAGGCACATTTCTTCCTTTTTTTAACTTAATAAACTAGCTTTAAAAGGGGGTGGGAGGAGTGGGTGAGTCTGCAATATTTTCTGACCTCACCTTACAAAATTACACCTGATCATTTTATAACAGTAAAATCTAAATGTATGACACTTCTGGAGAGTGCACAGACAGTGTCTTCAGACTGTGTAGTGAGAATCAAGCAAGGCTCCATGGAGGTACAATGGCAGACACAAAAGGGTCTTAAGGCCCAGGTTCCAAACCTTTGCCTTCCACCTGCCATCGAGAAAATTCTGCCTCCCCTGTGACCAAAGGCATGAATATTCAAACTAGAGGGCTACTAAATTAGTTTCTCATTAAAAACATTTTAGCTCAGGTGGGTTTTCTTCTTCTTCACAGTAATTTCTATAGTGGCTGCATTTTGTTCTTCTAAATAGAGGAAACGTGACTTTTGGAAAGATACATGGGTGCAGTCATGAGATCCCATGGGATGTGAGAGTAGTAAAGAGTCTGGTGAGGAAACTTGAAGAACCTAGTTCTGCTCAGCCAAGCGTGGTAGGCATTATGCCCAGAAGTCTATCCTGTAGCTACCTGAAACTTCATGGTATTGAAGTAAAAGCAAAGGAATGGAATTCAGAAGACTTGGATTCTAGTTCTGGCTCAATTCCTTTCTAGTTGTGTGACCGTAACTCAGCATTGTGCAAATGCATGGTTTGGCAATATGAGCTCTGTGTACCTTTGAATCCACCCCTGCCTGGTCTGCCTGGAGGACATAAAGAGAGTCTGGCATAAACATATCTGCTTGAGGGACAAGAAACCTTCAGGGAAGGCCCCAACCTGAAACAAGGGAAAACAAGGCAGTCCAACATGGGTTGTCAGCAAGAGTGAGCAGAAAGTGGAGGGGAGATCTTGAATCCAGCAAATCAGTGAGTGCATCTTCCTCCCCGCTTCCCGACACCCGTCCAAGGCATCATAGGACCCCTACCATAGAGCACCAGATGGCAGAGGCTGTGGCCAACAATGTTAAACCAAGAAAAGAGCCTTTTTCCTAGAGTGACAACACCCATGAGGTATTAGTCCGTATTCACACTGCTATCAAGAGCTACCTGAGACTGGGTAATTTATAAGGAAAAGAGGCTTAATTGAATCACAGTTCTGCAGACTTAACAGAAAGCATGACTAGGAGACATCAGGAAATTTACAATCATGGCAGAAGGCAAAGGGAAAGCCAGGGCCGCCTTCTCATGGTTGCAGGAGAGAGTGTGAGCGAGCGGGGAACTGCCACACACTTTTAAATCATCAGATCTAGTGAGAGCTTACTCACTAACACAAGAACAGCATGGGAAATGGCCCCCATGATATAGTCACCTCACATCAGATCCCTCCCCTGACATGGGGATTACAGTTTGAGATGAGATTTGGGTAGGGACACAGACTAAACCATATCACCTGATTTGCCTGGGATAACCTTGACTTAGATGCCTATTGTCCTGGCATCATTATCAATAGCTCCTTCCCTTCATTATCAAAAGTGCTCGGACTTAGGTGTTAAAGTATGTGGTCACCTGCTTTTTGGAGATATTTCTGTGAGTTGAAGAAAGCCAGGAGGTGGTGCCACTTTGTAGAATGTGTCACCGTGTAGCTCCCAGGGTAGAACTGAGGAACTCTTCTCTGCTGAGGTGCCTGAAACAGATGCAGAGTGCTGAGTGGAGAACTTGGACTGTTACAACTGGGGATGCAGAGCAGAACTGTCGGTTGGTAGCACCAGAAGCATCATCACAACCCACAGAGTGGAGCCCAGGAGATTGGCCATGCGAGGGATGACTGAAAGGCCTGTGCATGGGAGAACATGTATAAGACACCCCACAAACCCTCAAATGTAAGGGGAAACTGGGTGGAGGCAGAGAACCATGGCTTTGCTATTGGAAAGTGGTGGGGTTGTTGACCACATCTTTCCCAGCCTAGAGTACTGTCAAGCTCATCCGTTCATGCCCCCCAGGTAAACGTGTAGGTGTGTGCAGTGTAGGAAGAGCATAGGAACAGCGGCACAGGCTTCACAGCACACTTGGACTTTCAAGCAATGCTCCCAGTGGAGATCTTTCATCAGGCCCAGTCCCCAAGCTCGTTCTAGGCAATGTGTCCTTTCTGTCGGTCAGTTCCTCAGGACCTTCCGGTGGTCCCTTTGCTTCTCTCTCCCAGTCTCCTGTCCACAACTCCAGTGAGATCTCAGGGTTACAGAAAACAGTTTCCCTTTCCTGCCTCTGATTTATTCTCATCTAGACACTCTGTCTAAACTCAAAAATTCCTTTTCCCTATGGCCTTATATTTCATCAAAATATACATATCAAATAGTAATATTTTATGCTTTTTATTGTATTATATATTTAAATGTATTTAAATATATCTTATATTTTATTAATATTTATATTGAAATATAAATTTATTTAAAATGTGCAGACAAATTCTGGACATACTCTCCACCTACCCTCATAGCTCCCTAAAACACAGAGCCAACTTCCTTTTTAAATGGAAGAAAGAGAGATGGAAAATTATAAGGAGAAAAATAGTACATTGATTTCCCATAACAAATTACCAGAAACAAAGTGACTTAAAACAACACAAATTTATTATTTTATAGTTTTGCAGGTCAGAAGTCTGGGTGGGTATGGATGGGTCCTCTGCTCTGGGTCTCATGAGTCCAGAATCAAGGTGTTGGCCACCCTAGGCTCTTACATGGAAGCTTGTGTGTGTGGCAGGGGAGGATCTGCTTCTAGGTTCATTCAGGCTATTGGCACAAATCAGTTCAGTGTGGCCATAGGTCCCCCTTTCCATCCTGGCTGTCAGCTGGATGTCATCATCTGCCTTTAAAGGTTGTTGGTTCCCCAGCTCATAGCCCCTGTAATGGTTAATTTTATGTATCTTCTTGACCGAGCAACAGGGCACCCAAATATACGGCCAGACATCATTCCAGGTGTTTCTATGAGAATGGTATGGATAAGCTTAGCATTTGAATCAGCAGACTTAGTAAAACAGATGGCCCTCCCTAATGAGGGTGGGCCTCATCCAATCAGTAGAAGGACTAAAGAGAACAGAAGACTGACCCTCTCTTAAGTAGGAAAGAATTCCTCCTGCCTAACTGCCTTAGAAATAGGACATGGGTAAAGACTACATGACTAAAACACCAAAAGCAATTGCAACAAAAGCCAAAATTGACAAATGGGATCTAGTTAAACTGAAGAGCGTTTGCACAGCAAAAGAAACTAATCATCAGAGTGAACAGGCAACCTAAAGAATAGGAGAAAATTTTTGCAATCTATCCGTCTGGCAAAGGTCTAATATCTAGAATCTACAAAGAACTTAAACAAATTTACAGGAAAAAACAACCCCATCAAAAAGTGGGTGAAGGATATGAACAGACACTTCTCAAAAAAAGGCATTTATGCCCCCAACGAATGTATGAAAAAAAGCTCACCATCACTGGTCATGAGGGAAATGCAAATCAAAACCACAATGAAATACCAACTCACACCAGTGAGAATGACGATTATTAAAAAGTCAGGAAACAACAGATGCTGGTGAGGTTGTGGAGAAATAGGAACACTTTTACACTGTTGGTGGGAGTGTAAATTAGTTCAACCATTGTGGAAGACAGTGTGGCGATTCTTCCAGGATCTAGAACCAGACATACCACTTGACCCAGCAATCCCATTACTGGGTATATACCCAAAGGATTATAAATCCTATGTTTATTGCAGCACTATTTACAATAGCAAAGACTTGGAACCAACCCAAATGTCCATCAATGATAGACTGGATAAAGAAAATGTGGCACATATACACCATGAAATGCTATTCAGCCATAAAGAAGAATGAGTTCATGTCCTTTGCAGGGACATAGATGAAGCTGGAAACCATCATTCTCAGTAAACTAACACAGGAACAGAAAACCAAACACTGCATGCTCTCACTCATAAGTGGGAGTTGAACAATGAGAACACAGGGACACAGAGAGGGGAACATCACACACTGGGGCCTGTCAGGAGGTTGGAGGCAAGGGGAGGGAGAGCATTAGGATAAATACCTAATGCATTCAGGGCTTAAATCCTAGATGATGGGTTGATAGGTGCAGCAAACCACCATGACACATGTATGCCTATGTAACAAACCTACACGTTCTCCACATGTATCCCAGAACTTCAAAGAAAGAAAGAAAAATGACATGGATTTTTTTGTTTTGTTTTGTTTTGCGTGCAGACTGAAACTAAAATGCTGACTCTTCCTGCGTCTCTAGCTTGCCAACTCACTCTGCAAGTCTTGGGACTTGTCAGCCTCCATAATTATTTGAGCTAATTTCTTATAATAAATCTCTCTTCATCTTCAAAGCCAGCAACAATGGGCTGTATCCCTCTCACATGTTGAATCTCTTTCACTTCCTTTTCTGATGAATCTTTCTTCGCTTACAAATGGTTCTCTGCTTTTAAGGCCTTATGTGATTAGATTGGTTCCTCCCAATAATCTCCCTATTTTAAAGCCCAATGTCTTAATTTCATCTGCTAAGTCTCTTTCACTGTATCGTATAGCATAACCAAGGTGTATCAATAGAGGGTAGGTCACAGGAGCCAAGATTCTGATTACCTGCAAACTTAGTATCTCAAGAGTAGCCAGCTACACTACCCTTCTTGTAGTTCCTTGTTCAACCCCAGCCAAAGGGGAAACCCTGAAGAAACAAGTGAAGAAATATAAAATGGAAAACACCCAAAGCACATGCTGAGGTGAGGATCAAATTAGGATAGTTGAAGAGTTCAGCGGAGAGTGTTGTAACTTTGCGTACAAAACAGGCGGTGTACAGCCACGTCCCTACAGCCCTTGTCTAATGTTTGCATAATCCCTTCTCAGAGGGTCCCATGGCAGTCACAGATGTTATAAAGAACAGCCAGGAGCAAAAAACACAGTCCTCATTCTTAAAGGATCAGCCTAGGAAGAGAACGGAAAAATGGAGCAGAGGAATGAATCAGAAACCAGCAAGACATAGGAGAGAAGTGGTGCCGGATTGGGAATGATGTTTGCCGAGTCTTCGATGTGTTTTCTTTCTTTCTTTCTTTCTTTTTTTTTTTTTTTTTTGGTGATGTATAAATTTAAATGCACAGAGTGAGAGTGAATATGAGCATATATGACATCCCAATTAACCTTGGTGACTCTCTAGCACTGAGAAGCCACTTTAACCTTAATACCAGCTGGTGATCTTGGCCTGAATCTTCAGAAATCGCTCACCTAGTCAGACAGGGTGTCCTCACTATAATGCCATGAAGTTGCTGGAACAAAGTGGTAGGAGACAGTGGAGCTGAAAGAGAAGAGGGGATGATAGACAGAAATCTTGGAGCAATATCCACCTTCTTTAACTTGAATTGAGTATATAAACTAGAAGCTTAAAAGTAGAGGTCATCACACCTGTAATCCCAGCACTTTGGGAGGCCGAGGCGGGCGGATCACGAGGTCAGGAGATCGAGACCATCCTGGCTAACATGGTGAAACCCCATCTCTACTAAAAATACAAAAAATTAGCCGGGCACAGTGGCGGGCACCTGTAGTCCCAGCTACTCGGAGGCTGAGGCAGGAGAATGGCGTGAACCCGGGAGGCGGAGCTTGCAGTGAGCCGAGATGGCGCCACTGCACTCCAGTCTGGGCGACAAAGCGAGACTCCGTCTCAAAAAAAAAAAAAAAAAAAAGTAGAGGTCAGTGTGCTCTCAGGCAGTTATTAAAATGATATTCTCCGTCTTCTCCCAGTATTGCAAAGCTGTTTTTGTAGGAAAGAAAGCAATTCATGTTTCATATCTGCTGTCATTATAAAAGAAGTCACAGCTACAAGTCTAGACTTTTATGTTTATTTCACAAGGACCTGTCCTTATAAAATAATCATTGTTTTATGCCAGCTCTGCTTTATTGATCTACTATGTACCTGAAATTATTTAGATAGGGGAAAATAAGACTTTCTTCTCTTTCCAGCATGCAGGGAAAAATTGTCCTAGACTCCTGAGAATATTATAAACATCTGATATTAGAAACACATCGGAGTTATATTTTGTATTTATCAAGATCAGTTTCATATATGCCTCATATTGAAAGATTTTACTACTTCCCTCATTAAGAAAAAAAAGTTATACCTTCAGTTATGAGTCATTTTTGTTTCTACAAAATAAGGAAAAAGAAAGACAGGGGAAAGTGAAGGAGGAGGAAAAGGAGGAAGAGGGAGAAGAGGGGAGTAAAGAGAAGGGAGAGGGAGTAAAGAAAGGGAGGAGGGAAAGCTACAAGGAGAGAAAGAGATAAAGAAGGAAAAAGAAAAAGGAGAAGAAATTATTTATAGTTATCTGGATTTTATAGTTCTCCTATGAGTAGGTGGTTCGTATGAGGAAGCACAGGGGTTAAAATATTTATGGCAATGACTGTGGAGTCACCAGCTAGTGAGCACTGGCCTGGAGGGAAAATTCTTACATTCTCTAGCCTCAGCTTTTAATGGTGCTTCCATGATTCATTGTCCTATAACCAAATAATTTTGGGGGTAGTTCATGGCAGATGTCCCTGGCTATAAATCATTTTTATATGCTCTAGGAATCACTTCTTTTTATCTGTCTTACAGATGAAAATGTTAAGTGTCGCTTTCAGGTGCTAATGTACTATATTCGTTAATATTGATAGGAGGGTAAGCCCTCTGTGACTCAATATTAACCTTTAATATTTATTTTATTACTTATGCAAGATAATTCAATGACCCATATTTTCTGTTGATGAGTGTGGATTGCACTTTTTCTTGCTTTGGCTTCCTATCTGGCTGTTGTCACAAAGGGTAGCCATTTGTACTGGGGTGTGAGAAGGAGGCCTCTGCATGAGAAGCCTGTGTTAGCTGATTTATCTTTAATGCTTTCTCCAAACACTATAATTCACCCAAATTAGATTTTGAACATATTTTTTGCCCCATGTGAAGTATCTCCTTTTTTTTTTGGTTACTTGCTGGAACGGAATTCTAAACTGTTATACTTTCAATGTCTCCCAATGTTTCTTCAGAGGTTTTTATGTATTGAACAAAAAGTTTTCAGTCCAGATCAGAAGGATCATTTCTTATGTCATCTCCTAAGAGTTTTATAATTTTGCATTTTACTCTAAGTCTTTAATATACCTGAAATTGATTCTTATTTATGGTGTAAGGTAAACATCTAATTCCATTTTTCAAATGACCCATTTCAAAGTTAGTCCCAGATTATTTATTGAAAAGTTGCAAACCCAGAAATAAAGCCACACATCCACCAGTATCTGATCTTTGATAAAGTTAACAAAAATAAGCAATGAGGAAAGGACTCCCTATTCAGTAAGTGGGTGCTGGGGTTACTGGCTAGCCATATGCAGAAGAATGAAACTAGATGACTACCTATCACCATACACAAAAATTAACTCAAGACGGATTAAAGACTTAAACTTAAGACCTAACATTATAAAAATCCTAGAAGAAAACCTAGGAAATGCCCCTTCAGGACATTGTCCTTAACAAAGAATGTATGACTAAGTACCCAAAAGCAATTGCAACAAAAATGAACATTGAGGCCGGTGGCTCACGCCTGTAATCCCAGCATTTTGGGAGGCCAAGGTGGGCAGATCACCTGAGGTCAGGAGTTCAAGACCAGCCTGGCCAACATAGTGAAACCCTATCTCTACTAAAAATACAAAAATCACCTGGGGGTGGTGGTGCATGCCTGTAATCCCAGCTACTCGGGAGGCTGAGGTGGGAGAATCACTTGAACCTGGGAGGCAGAGGTTGCAGTGAGCTGAGATTATGCCATTACACTCCAGCATGGGTGACAGAGTGAGACTCCACCTCAAAAAAAAAAAAAGGGGGGGGAAATTGACAAGTGGGGCCTAATTAAACTAAAGAGCTTGTGCACAAAAAAAGAAACTATCAACAGAGTAAACAGATAATCTACAGAATTGGAGAAATATTTGCAGACTATACATCCAACAATAGTCTACTATCTAGGATCTGCAAAGAACTTAAACAAATTAACAAGCAAAAACCAAATAACCCCATTAAAAAGTGGGCAAAGCCATGAACAGACATTTCTCAAAAGAAGACAAACAAGCATCCAACAAACATATGAACAAATGCTCACCATCACAAATCATGAGTGAAAGGCAAATCAAAACCACAATGGGATACCACCTCACACCAGTAGAAATGGCTATTATTAAAAAGTCAAAGAATAACAGATGTTGGTGAGGCTATAAAGAAAAGGAAACACATACAGTGTTAGTGGGAATGTAAATTGGTTCAGCCAGCGTGGAAAGCAGTTTGAACATCTCTTGAAGTACTAAAAATAGTGCTACTATTTGACACAGCAATCCCATTACTGAGTATATACCCAGAGGAAAATAAATCATTCTGCCAAAAAGACACATATGCTTATATGTTCATTGCAGCGCTATTCACAACAGCAAAGACATGGAATCAGCCTAGGCGCTCATCAAAAGTGAACTGGATAAAGAAAATGTGGTACACATGCACCATGGAATACTATGCAGCCATAAAAAGAATGAAATCTTGTCCTTCTCAGCAACATGGATACAGCTGGAGGCCATAATCCTAAGCAAATTAATGCAGGAACAGAAAAGCAAATAGTGCATGTTCTCACTTATAAGTGGGAGCTAAATATTGGGTACACCTGGACGTAAAGATGGGGACAGTAGACCCTCAGGACTACTACAGCAAGGAAGGAGGGAGAAAGGGCAGGTTTGAAAAGTATCCATTGGGTGCTATGCTTAGTACCTGGATGACCAGATCAATTGTACCCCAAACCTCAACAACAAGCAATATATGCATGTAACCAACCTGCACATATACCCCCTTATTCTAAACTATAAATTAAATTTTTCTAAAAATGAAAAAAGACAAAAGTCGTGCTGTGCCCATTGGTCAGCAGCAATAAGTCATGTCTCCCCGGTTTATGCTCCCAAACCACACAATCTTAATCTATATGTTTCATCATAATCCCCAATTTCTGGTAAACTCTTCATTTTCTCTTTTTAAGATATATGTTTTTTCTTGTCCTTTTGTTTCTCCATATATACTTTAGAATCAGTTTATTTTGTTCCACAAACAATCAAATGGACAAAATCTGCCAGGATTTGGATTGGAATTGATAGATAGATCCATTTGTTAAAAATTAGCCTTATTATAATTTTGCGTTACACTATTTCGGAACATATCAATTTTGGGGGAGAGGGGAGTCTTTAACATTTTCAAATAAAGTTTTAAGATTTTTCCATAAAGTACAAAAGTAGCTGGATTTATTCTTAGGAAATTTTTATTTTGATACTATTATAATAGTATCTTTTAAAACTAAATTTCACAATGTGTAGAAGAAATGCAATTTATAGTGACATCCAAACAACTCTAAGAAACCCAAATTATCCAGCCCATTCACTTTCTTAATAATTGTAATACTTTTTCTGTAAATTCTGGGATATTTTGATATAGATGATCTTATAATCAGCTAATAATGATAATTTTATTTCTTCCCTGCTAATTATTTTACTTCTTTCTTGTCTTACTGTGTTGTATCCACTTCCAGTTCCACACTAAATGGAAGTTAATGTGGGTACTTTTTGATGTTCTTCATCTTAAAGGGACTATTTCTAATATATCACATTGAGTATAATATTTAATTTATTCTGATAGTCATACTTTTTCCCATCTTCTCTAACCTCATTTTGCTAAAATTTAAATGTTACCCAACACTTTTTAATGAAATTATTAGGATCATCATGTTATTTTTCTGTTGTGATCTGCTAATGTGATAAAATATATTAATAGATTGTCCTATGTTAAACTACCTTTGCACGTCTGCGATAAACCTAACATGGTCATCATTTATATTCTTTGCTGGATTCAGTTTGCTAATATATTTTAGATTTTTACATCTATTATGTATTAATTAGGCTAGAAACTAAGCTACTATAACAAAGAGAACCAACATATGTAGCACACATAAGACAGACATTTACTTTTCTCTCTGGTACAGGTAAGAGTCTGGAGTAGGGGAGTGGTTTGTGGCTGGCAGAGCTGCTTTGTGTATTCAGTATTTGGCTTCCAAGTCATCATTATTTCTCGGCCAGTTCAGAGAAGGGCAGAGAGTCCTGAACAGTCTTTATAAAAAGACTACCAGGAAATTGCCCTCCCCACACCCATTCATATCTCATTCACCCAAAGCTAACTTCATGGCTGCAGATACCTGAAAGCCAAACAGAAAAATATTTTCTGTGGCCAGGTGTCCATGAACCCAGGTTGTATGAAGTTCTGTGTGAATGCCCATCACTAACAGAAACAAAGGGCAACTTAAAGGCGGGAGATAGTTAACAGTTTCCAACACATACGGTCATGAGAAAGACTGCGCTGTAATTTGTTTGTTGTACTATCCTCAATTTGGGTTTTGACATGAAGATCATGTTAGCTTCCACCCCACCCCCCGCCAGAAAAAAAATTAGTTTGATAAATATTCCATCTCTTCCTACTCTTTAGTATAAGGTGGGTGACTTTGTAACTTTAAAACAAACTTGGTAGGACTTATGGGTAATAAGTACTACCTGGCGTTTTCTTTATTTAATGATCCTGAACGCTCACTAGATGTGGTACTATAAGCCTTTCTATTTATTCTCGAGTCGGTTTTGGGGGATATTGGATATGCTTTGATATTCAACGTCATCATTATAATTTTGTTCTAAACATTCTCTAAATTTTATCACAATTTCTTCTATAACCTGTGAAGTTCTTTTTAGAAGAGGAACATTTCCATAAATGCAAAATTCAAAATACCATCTATCGTATGCTACCTCTTATATAAGAAGAGGAAATTAGAAAAAAAAAAAACAGATATCTGCTTTTAATTTCAAAAACAACACAGGCAAGATAAATCATCAATGTTTTATTTCAAAAAAGTTTGTCTACAAGTGGTAGTGAGAATTGGAGTGGAAAAAATTTCGAGAGAAGGGACATTTCTCTGAATATACCTTTTTTGTACAGTTTTTACTTTTGGAGGCATGTTAATGCTTTATGTACTCAAAAGAATAAAATCAACTAGGTTAGGAAGAGAGGGAAAAATAAAGTTAAAAGCAAATAGAGGCCAGGTGTGGCGGCTCATGCCTGTAATCCCAGCACTTTGGGAGGCCGAGGTGGGTGGATCATGAGGTCAGGAGATCAAGACCATCCTGGCTAACACAGTGAAACCCCGTCTCTACTTAAAAAAATACAAAAAACTAGCCGGCATGGTGTCAGGCGCCTGTAGTCCCAGCTACTCGGGAGGCTGAGGCAGGAGAATGGTATGAACCTGGGAGGTGGAGCTTGCAGTGAGTTGAGATTGCAGCACTGCACTCCAGCCTGGGTGACAGAGCAAGACTCCGTCTCAAAAAAAAAAAAAAAAAAAAAAAAAATAGAAACAAAAAATGAACCTAATTTATTTCAAATGAATACCATAACCACACTGAGAGAAAATTTAAAAGAACTAAGTAACTCGTTAAAACAGTATATGATTGTATATTCTCCACGTAGGAAAAGTTGTGGCACAAGAGCTTCAAACAAATCTGTCATTCTTTTTAGTTTATTTTGTTTTCTATGGTGGCATAGATAAAGCAATTCTGAAACAATTTATATTATGGGATCCAACCGGCAAGTAAGTGTGCCAATTTTGTGGGCAGCCAGGTTTGTCATTATAAAAGAAGGGACATACAAATATGTAATGAGGGTGAACGACAAAGAACCCTGTGAGGCAAGACGCAGTGGCTCACGCCTGTAATCCTAGCATCTGGGGAGGCCAAAGAGGGCAGATTTCTTGAGCTAAGATGTTCAAGACTAGCCCCAGCAACACAGTGAAAACCCATCTCTACTAAAAATACAAAAACTAGCCAGGCATGGTGATGTGCACCTGTAGTGCCAGTAATTTGTGGGGCTGAGACAGGAGGATTACTTGAACCCAGGAGGTCAAGGCTGCAGTGAGCTAAGATCACACCACTGCACTCCAGCCTACATGACAGAGTGGGACTCTGTCTCAAAAAAAGAAAGAACCCTGTGGGATGGATTGGAATTGTAGCAATCAGTGTAAATTCATAATTTCTACAATAAGCATACTTGTGTAGGTAATGCATGTAATATGAGCATATGCATACATGTATGTGTCCACATAGGTATATATTTGCCTGTGTGTGTATATATATGCAGATATTTTCTAGCTTTATTCAATAAAAAGGCCTAGAAACAAAGACATCCTAGTAACTATGAACACACCTAGCACTCTGATCTTAGATTCTAATGCCGTGCCTCACTAAAAGAAACCATGGCTCTGTTGAACAAGGGCTCACGACATTACTTTAAGACATAAACTCTGGGAAAAAAAAAAACTTTTGATGAATTAAACTTAACAGAATTTATTTGACCAAAAAAATGATTCATGAATCAGGTAGCACTCAGAACCAGAAGAGGTTCAAAGAGCTCCACCCAGGAGCATAAGCAGTGAGCTTCCATAAGCTGAACATGGAAGCCAAGCAGAGAAGCCATCTGACTGGTTAAGCAAGACGTTTGCCTTACTTGGACATGGTCTGATGAGTTGGCTGTCTGTGATTGGCTGAAGCACAGCTGCTTATGATTGGCTGAGATCTGCTTTTTTGTTACATAAGTTAAGACTCCTAAGTTAGATTCCAGTTTGTTTCAGTACTGCCTTAGGTTGTAGTTTCTTATACAGAAACGTAAAGTATGGAGACAGTCTTGGGCCAATGGCCTCCTGCTTATTTAGCCACTCTCAATCATGTTTTTATTTGCAGATTATTTGATTCATCACTCCCCGACTCCATTGTCTTTAGAACATTATATTTGTCTTTGGTATTGTGCAATTTTCTATCGTGTATTTACGTTTAACTTTGTTTGTTTATACTACCTAGTATAAATGGCACAAAATGGTATATAAATATTACAAATACATATTCAGTATAAAAATAAGGAAATTAGTCATTAATTCTTCAAATGTTGCTTCTGCCCCATTTTTTCCTCTCTTTCTGGATTGCCAGTATGATATACTTTTTACCTTCTCGCTCTGTTATCTATGTTACTTGTTTTTTAGATTTCTCATCTCTTTGTCTCCATTTTATTCTGGAGAATTTCTACAGTTCCAGTTTCAAATTCATTAATTATCTCCAAGTTATGTATAAAAACTCTTATTAACTGAATTTTTAATCCCAAAGACACTTTATACAGTGTCTCGAAGTTCTATTTGTTTGTTTCTTTTTCAAATATTTGCTCTTTTTTTAAAAAAAGAAAGTCTCTTGTTCTTTTTATTCATGTTGTCAAACTTGCTGGGAGTTTTTTACCTATTAAACATAATTATTTTATATTCTGTTCTTGACAATTCTAATATCTGAAAACTTGCAGATCTTATTTTACCCTCTTTTCTTTCCTAATACTTGTGCTCTTGCTGCTGTTTTGTGATTGTTTTTTCATTTAGTCTCACAAGGGGAGGGTAATTTCTGGTTCACCCTACACTATGCAGGTAGACAATTCAGATGCCTCCTATTGCAAGATCTCGTATGAGAGATCTTGGATGAACTCTGGCTTTGTGTTTTGCTCTGTACGTTTCATTAGTTTGTGAAAATGGATGCTAAGTTACATTCTGATGGTAAATGCCATTGAAACCAAGGTCATCTTCAGTGCTTGGCTTACCTTTCTAGATTCTTGCTTTAACTTGGTTTTGACCTTTCAGTCATAAACTATTTTTAGCATTTTATTTTGAATTTTTAGTTATTTTCAACAGGGGGGTTCGTCAAGATATCTGGCCCACCATACTGTTGGAAAGAAACTTTTACAAGTCGCCTGTATATATTTTAGTCAATATTATATATTTATGGTTTATACATTATTTCATTTAAAAAGAACTTAAAATGTACAGCTAAAATGCCACCTTACCTAACATGTTCATGTCATGTTGAAAAAATAGTAGCAATACCAGGGCCAAGTCTCACTTCTCCCAACCCCTGCTTTAGTGTCTTTCTACAACCAAGGAGTTGGCAATAAGAAAGGGTTAGGAGGGAGGTGTTAATCCAGGGCCTGCGATTTAATGCCATTGTAAGTGGAGTTTGTGAACATAATGCTCCTGGGTATGTGGCATACCTTCTGTCCCTGTGCAGCTTCTACTGCCTTGAAATTCTCAGACCCAATTTTCATTTTAGATGTTTTCTTAAGACAAACCCTCAGTCTGGGAAATTCACCAAAACTCAGTTTCACATACAGACATACACTTGATTTCCACCAATGATAATATTTAGTTAGACTCACTTTTTTGTTAAATATATGTATCTCTAGCATGAGACAATGTAAATCACAATTAAATAATATTTTCTGATGATTCTGTGTGCACCATTGTCTTTAACAAACGTGTATTACCCATTGAATGGTTGTATCAGAGTTTGACCAGCATTTCGTTTTTAGTACATTCATGTTGCTTCCAACTCTTTTCTGTTACAAACTGAGCCTCTGTGAATGCCTCTATACTTCATCTTCACTTAATGTCTTTAATTATTTGCTCAGAATAAATTCTCAGAATTTAAATTGTAAGTTCATCGGGCATGCATGCTTTTGAGGCTTGATAGTTCCTACCCACGTGGCTCCCTGAGGAGTTGTGTGAGTTTACCTTCGACGGTGGCCCACAGAAATGTAGTGATGGAGGCTGGCTTTTTAAAGGTGACATACTCAGAGCTGATCCTTTGATTAATTTCTAATAAAAAATTTTGCATGAGATTTTTTTTTGTCTGGCTCTTTCCCTGGTTTAAATTTATGAAAGGTATGCTATAGCACTCTCAGTATTATGCCTGCTTAAAGATCTTACAGAATATCCAGGCTTCCCTGTTCCTTTCACTTTATAAAAATTTAGTATCTGAGAGTTACTGCAGTTTCTCAAATTACAGACACATCTTTGCTTTGACAAAACCCTAACCATCACACGCTGACTAGCAGTCTTTGGTAGTTTCATCATTAATTTGAACTAAATAGCCGTGTCACAGTAAATAAACAGACTATTTTCCTATTGTTATCTCCTCGACTGATCGTTTGTCCACAGATCCACTGGTGGTAATTCATAGTGAGACCTCTGTCACTAATGTGCTGTAGCAAGACTATAGCTTTTCTGACACTAATTCTGCTTGGATCTGGTCACATGAGAATCCAGGGATATGATTTCTAGTAGATAACATTGAAATATTGATCTTATAAAGTAAACTGGAGGCTGGCCACACAGCATGGTTTTAAATTTGTTTCCCCTTAATAGAAGACAGGATTTTTGTTCATTAGATCTCTTGCTGTCCTAGGGTTAGACCCCACTGCCTAGCTCTTCCTGCTGTTGTGATTATGCTGTGTAAAATGACATTTCTACATAAAGAGCTTTTGGCCGGGGGGAACGTACCAGCTAGTATAGATTTGAAATGGCTATTTCTTTCTCACCATGAATGGAAAGACATTTTAAGCATATGTAACTCCTTCACAAGCTAACATCTGTCAGTTGCACCGTGTACAACTTCATCAGCTGGGAATTGAAACCCATTCATAATACTCCTGTTTGCTACCTTCTGTCTTTGAGGCTATTGAGGTTGTATATTCTACTGCAAAAGAAGAAAGGGCTAGTATGCTGAAGGGAGCCTCAAATTTTGAAGTTAATAGTTGAAAATTGCATGGGGGTGGCAATTGCATGAAAGCTCGTTTTCTGAGTAGAAGTTGGGAAACTTGGATGTGCAGCCCCTTAAATCATTCCTGATCTTATCAAAGCTTATCTTTTCTTAAACATTGTATGGATTTTTCCGGTGGTTTATGTTGTTTATTTGGTTACAATGAGGACCTTTCAAAAAGATTTTATGTTGACTTTCCTTGTGGATTTCAGCCTAACAATATCGAAAATATTAAATTTAGAGAGGATCAATCTCATAAAAACTGAGTCAGAAAAAGGAGGCCAATGATTACTCTTAATTTGGTATGAAATTGTAACCAGACTCATAAATATCTGTGTGACCTATAAAAAAGCAGCATAAAAAGGAACAAAATAATGGCATTTGCAGCAACCTGGAGTTGGAGACCGTTGTTCTTTTTTTTTTTCCCCCCCTGAGATGGAGTCTCGCTTTGTCGCCCAGGCTGGAGTGTAGTGGCATGATCTTGGCTCATTGCAACCTCTGCCTCCTGGATTCAAGTGATTCTTCTGCCTCAGCCTCCCAAGTAGCTGGGACTACAGGCAAGCACCACCACAGCTGGCTAATTTTTGTATTTTTAGTAAAGACAGGGTTTCACCATATTGGCCAGGCTGGTCTCGAACTCCTGACCTCGTGATCCACCTGCCTCAGCCTCCCAAAGTGCTGGGATTACAGGCGTGAGCCACCGCACCAGGCCAGAGACCATTGTTCTAAGCGAAGTAACTCAGGAATGGAAACCCAAAAATCGTATGTTCTCACTTGTAAGTGGAGCCAAGCTATAAGGACACAAAGGCGTAAGAACGATATAATAAACTTTGGGGGCTTGGGAGGAAGAGTGGGAAGGGGGTGAGGGATAAAAGAGTACACATGGGGTACAGTGTACACTGGGTGACAGGTGAACCAAAATGTCAGAACTCACCACTAAAGAACTTGTCAATGCAAACAAACACCAACTGTTCCCCGAAACTATTGAAATTTTTTAAAAGAAGCAGCAAAGAGAGAGTCTACCCACTGATAACAAGAGTTTACATAAAGTGCTTCTGCATTTTTTTAATACTTTCAACTTTTAGTTTAGATTCAAGGAGTATGTATGCAGGATTGTTATCTTGCCATAGTATTTGTACAATTATATGTTTTTATTGTAGAATTGAAGTCTATACTTTTGTTGTTCTTTGGAAGAAATTGAATAGTTGTAATTTTCAGAGTAAGCTTATAGAATTGATTTAGGTAATACTCAAAAATTAGAAGGATGCAGAAGAATCACCTGTGAGATTTGTTTAAATTGCAGATTTTGGGGCGCCATCTCTCATAATTCTAATCTGATATACCATGAGTGGAGCCAAAGAATCTACCTTTCCAGCAAGCACCCCCCAAAATTCTGAGTTGGGTGGTCCCTGTAACAGAAAAACACTATAAAAATACAATCTTACAAAGATTAAAATTAAGGAAAAGAGAAGCCATTTCGTGGAATATACAAATGAAGAGTCTTGTTTTACTATATAATTTATTTTTATAATTAAGGGATGTTGTCAGAGTGCTGATTCCTTAAGCAGCAAAGCAGATAACACTGTGAAAAGTATGTATGTTCCAGGGCCAGAGTTTCTTTAAAGACCACTCCTGCCTGGGACTCAGTGGTCACTTGACTGTCATCATCCTGCCTTGTAACTCTTTGCCTTCCCCTCTAAATGGGAAAATCAAAAATAGCAAAACCTTTCTACCATCTAGAGGCACTGAATATAAGGCAAAACAATCATGAAGTTGCTTTGTAAATCTAAATTGGTGTCATTAGATTCAACACTCGGAGAATGCTTAGTTCTCTCCAAATCGTCAAATTTAATACACCATAATCACAAGTGTGCAAGCTTTAAAGTCAGACCCTAAACTAGATAATTGTAGCCTCTTAGAAGTCTTGAAAGGTAATGCTAGCTCACAGTCACGTTATATGTAAAGTAACCCTGAAATATATCATCTTAAAGCCTGTTAGGAAAAGAAATGTCACAGCTTCATTTGGCAGTTGTGTGCTTTAGGGCTTGAAATCGTGCAGCAGAATTCAGCGTTCCTAATCCAAGCTGTCTAAGCCACATTCTATAGCCTACGCTTGAGAGAAAGACAAAAACTGCTCACCACAACTCACACTATCCTTGCATAGACTGAAAAGTGTTAAACTTTCTCTTGTTCTTGTTGTTGTTTTAATGCCAAATATAAAGCCAGTTCCTCTGGCCTTCTCACATAAGGCCTCAAGAAATATGCCATGTGTATGTATTTTGTTCCTTGCTTTTTTCATTCTAGACATTAAGATGTAATTTGATGGTGACAGTGGCTGTTACTTGTGAAATATTTCTCTAAACTCTGCTTCGATTGTCAAGTAAATGTTCTTGCACACCTTTTTAAAGCCTACTAAAAATTTGTCAGGAAATTTCCTCATTAGTTTTACAGTGTAACTCTGGCAGACCAATTTCATCTCCCTGGTCCTCAGTGCCCATCAAATAAGGGACTTGAGCTAGATGCTGCTGATTTTGTTCTTTACACGCTCCTGAAATTATTTACTGTAGAAATCGGATGGGCTTAACCCAGAGTAATTCTGTGGCAATGAAGGACTCTTTTTTT
This sequence comes from Chlorocebus sabaeus, assembly GCF_047675955.1. Classification (NCBI taxonomy): domain Eukaryota; kingdom Metazoa; phylum Chordata; class Mammalia; order Primates; family Cercopithecidae; genus Chlorocebus; species Chlorocebus sabaeus. The sequence continues at coordinate 77,014,868 of NC_132916.1, forward strand.
TTTTTTTAAATAATCGTCATTGGTTCCTCACCCTTTTTGTTTTTTCTAACATCAGATATTCTCTTCTGATGATGAACTTTTGTCAAGGAAAGGCAAGAGGAGGAGTGGAAGGAAGGAAGAGAGCAAAGGAGAGTGGGAGGGAGGGAGAGTAGAATGGAAAGCAGTGATCCCCAACCTTTTTGGCACGAGGGACCAGTTTTGTGGAAGACAGTTTTTCCATGGACCAAGAGTGAGGGGGATGGTTTCAGGATGACTCAAGCATATTACATTTATTGTGTATTTTATTTCTGTTATTATTACATTGTAACATATAATGAAATAATTATACAACTAACGATAATGTAGGAACCCTGAACTTGTTTTCCTGCAACTAGACAGTCCCATCTGGGGGTGATGCGAGACAGTGACATATCATCAGGCATTAGATTCTCATAAGGAGCCTGCAACCTAGATCCCTCACGTGGACAGTTCACAAAAGGGTTCACACTCCTAGGAGAATCTAATCCCACAGCTGATCTGACAGGAGGCAGAGCTCAGGTAGTAATACAAGCGATGGGGAACAGCTGTAAATACATATGAAGTTTCATTCCCTTGTCCACCACTCACCTCCTGCTGTGTGGCCTGGTTCCTAACAGACCATGGACTGGTACCAGTCCATAGCTGGGGGGTTGGTAACACCTGTTGGGAAGGAATAGAATGAGAAATAGAGAGGGGAGGAACACAAAGAAGGAAAGAAGGCCTGGCATGGTGGCTCATGCCTGTAACTCCAACACTTTGGGAGGCCAAGGCAGATGGATCACGAGGTCAAGAGATCAAGACCATCCTGGCTAATATGGTGCAACCCCATCTCTAATAAAAATACAAAAAATTAGCTGGGCGTGGTGGCACGTGCCTGTAGTCCCAGGTACTTGGGAGGCTGAGGCAGGAGAATCATTTGAACCTGGGAGGCGGAGGTTGCAGTGAGCTGAGATTGTGCCACTGCACTCCACCCTGGTGACAAAGTGAGACTCCATCTCAAAAAAGAAAAAGGAAAGAAAGAGAGAAAGAGAGAAAGAGGGAGGGAGGCAGGGAGGGAGGGAAGGAAGGAAGGAAGGGAGGGAGGGAGGAAGGGAGGGAAAATATAGCCAGAAATAACAGCAAGGAGTAGATACCCCAGATGCACAGTTAAAAATTAAACTTACCTTGTTTGTGGTGCCAGGTGTACTCTTTGCCTGAGGGGCTAATAAAATATGATGCATTGAATCCAAGTTTCCCAGGCTCCTCATGGTTTTGGGACCTCACTCACTCTCCTAGTTTCTCCTGAAATATTTGATGGCTGTTTCTTTGGATGTTCCTTTATTCAGCATTCATTTTCATTTACAGATTCAAATTTCATAGCCTTAATTGCCTGCATTAGTAGTCTGGTAAGATGTTTTTCTTTATCACTGTTCCATCTCTCTCAGTGGAGAAACCTGGGGACTTTATTGGAGGCTATGCGTGTGGAGTTCTCGGTGTAGCCTTTGAAGAATGCATCTTGATTTAAACCTCCTTGATGTTCCCATGGATTTAAAAAGATACCCATATTGCAATTCCCTGTTGCAGGATATAGAAAAGTAGCTTCTAATTTATGTGCTCTTCCTAACACAGTGGAAGCCCTTGTCAGGGACGGCAGGAGAGCTGAAGATTGCATGGACGGGAATGTCTGCCGATCTCAGCAATATGCCACTTCCTGCTCGGCCTGTAGAGGGTTATTCCAATGCAATGAGGATTTTAGGTTTGGGGTTATATATACACACTTAAAAAGACTGTATTATTATTTAGTCAAGGTATAAATTTTTCCCCTAGTAATCTATTTATTAGAATATTCTTGAACAGGCACAGTGGCTCATGCCTGTAATCCCAGCACTTTGAGAGGCTGAGGCGGGTGGATCACAAGGTCAGGAGACTGAGACCATCCTGGCCAACATGGTGAAACTCCATCTCTACTAAAATACAAAAAATAAGCCAGGAGTGGTGGTGCATGCCTGTAGTCCCAGTGAGCCAAGATCGTGCCACTGCACTCCAGCCTGGTAACAGAGTGAGACTCCATCTCAAAAAAAAAAAAAAAAAAAAAAAAAAAAATTCTGCAGAATGTGCCAGAAAAGGAAGTTGAAAATTTATGAAAGCAAGAGTTATATATCACCTACAAATACAGAGCCAGCTTCCAGGATGTCACATCAAAACAGTACCTCTAAATATTTCATTATTGTTTAAGGATTTTGCCAGACAATTCCTATTTGCTTTAACAAACATAACTTTCAATTCACCACTGTGGAGAAGTCAGAGCTAGATAGTGTGAAATACTACATTGATTATATAGAATGCCAATCAAGGCTATGATTCTTTTTCTACATACTTTATGATGTTATTTTGTCTAGTCTTTTATTTCCTTGTCCTCAGCTACATTGATTGCCAAACGGCTTTAACCAGTTATCTCCTTCATTCAAAACTCTGTGTCCAAACAAGTTTGAAAGGAAGCAGAATGTCCATTTTTTTTCTCTTTCAGAATATGGAAGGTACCATTATAGTATAAAGAAAGTAAACTGTGCTTCTTAAATTGTGCATCATGTGTCGTGATTAAAATATATACAGAGTTCTTTGTAAGTTCCCCACCCACCACCTCAGAGCCCAGTAATGAAAATTTAGCCAATAACAACATACAGAGCATTTTTAATTACAGACCCTCATATATTACAGAAGTAAATTTAGGTTTCCTATACCATTTATATTCTCCTTGTTCTTAGATAAAGCAAGACAGCTAAATGTATTTTTTTAGTTCCAATATGTGAAAAGTTTGGGGATAACAATATTAGCCTTAGGGCTACACCTAGTCTTGATTTTAAAAAACTATATCTTGAATACAACTTACATCAAATAAATTCTCCAATTTGGAAAATATATTAAGAATCTCCCTTTTTAAATTAAATGTGGTAATTACTACTAAGATTAGATCCTTCATATTTTTGTGAGTAGAGTACCTACAATTATAGAAACATTATGATTCTAATTCTAGTTATAATTTAACAGGAATCATCATCCAGTATTACCAATTTAATGTCTTTTATGCATAATAGTTTCTGAAACAGTGTCCATCATTTTAGCAATTGTGTTATATTGGTACCACATTTCTAATTCACTAAGCAAATAACCTATATGGCTTCTTTTTTCACATTTTTAAATGAAGTACTTAGGTTAGATGCTCTCTGATGTCCATTTCAGCCCTAAAATTTTATGATCTTGTGTTCTGTGAGATAAGCCATCTTGTCTTTTGTATGATCCCACCTGCTAACTCATATGTAGTCCTCTCCCTCGTTTCCAATAGAAAACATCAAAGTTATTTTATAGCTGGGATAGTTTTTTTAAAATCTAGTGAAATGAAGATAAGAAGGAATCAACTGAAATTTAAGCAGAAGAGAATAACATTTAAAATAAACTTCTAACTTAGAAGAAATTTGAATCATCTCTGATATTTTGCTCCTAGAATGATGTAGTTGTGGTTATTTCTAGAACACAAGTATCCATATTATATTATATCTCATGGTCTGACCCAAGCAGTCATGTGGAATATAATGATTCCAATGAAATGATGCCATGAAATATGTAAGGCAGCTGTTCTTTAACACTTTCATTGACATAAATATTATGCTCCTCCATTTGGGCATTCTTTCTAAGACACCATGAGCATTTCTAAGGGGACAGAATCAAGTTATAAGAAATAGAATACATAGTTCTTCTTCTATGGTGATATAGAAGATATAGTTTATATAGTGATATAGAAGATATAGTGATATAGTGATATAGTTTGGCTCTGTGTCCCCACCCAAATCTCATCTCAAATTGGAATCCCCACATGTCAAGGGAGGGAACTGGCAGGAGGTGATAGGATCATGGGGGTGGTTTCCCTCATGCTGTTCTTATGATATTAAGGGAGTTCTCATGAGATCTGATGATTTAAACATGGCAGTTTCCCCTGCTCTCTCTCTCTCCTGTTGCCATGTATAACGTACCTTGCTTCCCTTTCACCCTCTGTCATGATTATAAGTTTCCTGAGACCTCCCCAGCCATGAAAAACTGTGAGTCAATTAAACCGCTTTCCTTTTAAAATTTCCCAGCCTCAGGTCGTTCTTTATAGCAGTGTGAAAATGGACAAGTACATAAAGATTGGTACTGGGAGGAGGGCACTGCTATAAAGATAACCTGAAAATGTGGATGCAACTTTGGAATTGGGTAATGAGCAGAGGTTGGAACAGTTTGGTGGGCTCAGAAGAAGACAAGAAGATGTGGGAAAGTTTGGAACTTCCTAGAGCCTTTTTGAATGGTTTTGATCAAAATGCTGATAGTAATATGGACAATGAAGTCCAGGCTGAGGTTGTCTCAGATGGAAATGAGGAACTTACTGGGAACTAACCTCTGTGCAGTTTTGGTACTTGGTGCCCTGTGTCCAAGCCACTGCAGCTCCAGCTGTGGCTAAAAGGGGCCAAGGTACAACTTGGCCTATTGCTTCAGAGGGTGCAAGCCTCAAGCCTTGGTGGCTTCCACTTGGTGTTGGGCCTGTGGGTGTGCAGAAGATAAGAGCTGAGGTTTGGAAACCTCCACCTAGATGTCAGAAGATGTATGAAAATGCCTGACTGTCCAGGCAGAAGTCTGCTGCAGGGGTGGAGCCCTCATGAAGAACCTCTACTAGGACAATGCAGAGGGGAAATGTGGGGTTGGAACCCCCACACAGAGTCCCCACTGGGGCACTGTCTAGTGGAGCTGTGACAGGAGGGCCACCATCCTCCAGAAACCAGAATGGTAGATCCACCAACAGCTTGCACTGTGTGCCTGGAAAAGCTGCAGGCACTCAATACCACCCGATGAAAGTAGCCGCAGTGTCTGTACCCTGCAGAACCACAGGGGCAGAGCTTCCCAAGGCCTTGGGAGCCCACCCTTTGCATCAGCATGCCCTGGATGTGAGACATGGAGTCAAAGGAGATTGTTTTGGAGCTTTAAGGGTTTTTTAAAATTTTTATTAATTTTTCTTTTAAGTCAGAAGTGGGATTTAAAGAAGCTTTAAGATTTAATGAGTGCCCTGCCAAGTTTTGAACTTGCACAGGGCTTGCGGCCCCTTTGTTTTGGCCAATTTCTCACATTGGGAATGGGAATATTTACCCAATGCCTATAGCCCCATTGTATCTTGGATGTAACTAACTTGTTTTTGGTTTTACCAGGCTCATAGGCAGAAGGGATTTGCCTTGTCTTAGATGAGACTTCGGACTTGCACTTTTGAGTTAATGCTGGAATGAGTTGAGACTTCGGGGGACTGTTTGGAAGGAATGATTGGTTTTTAAATATAAAAAAGACATGAGATTTGAGAGGGGCCAGGGGTGGAATGGCATGGTATGGCTCTGTGTCCCCAACCAAATCTCATCTGAAATTGTAATCCCCATGTGTTGAGGGAGGCACCTGGTAGGAAGTGATTGGATCATGGGGGCGGTTGCCCCCACTGCTGTTCTTGTGATAGTGAGGGAAGTCTCATGAGATCTGATGGTTTAAAAGTGGCTATTTCCCCTGTACTATCTCTCTCTCCTGCCACCATGTAAGACATGCCTTGCCTTCTGATTCACCTTCCACCATGATTATAAGTTTCCTGAGGCCTTCCTAGCCATGTGGAGCTGTGAGTCAGGTAAACCTCTTCCTTTGTAAATTACCCAGTCTGAAGTCATTCTTCATAGCAGTGTGAAAATTGACTAATACAAATAGCTAACCTAAAAATGTGCCAGGCACTACTCTGAAATTCTGATAATGGTTCTTACCTCAGTACTCATGTCATTCCCATGGAAAGGAAAGGAAAGTGGAAAAGTGTGATGCAGGTAAAAGCATCTGCACCCTCTGACATTGTGATAGGAAGATCTTTCTTTAGAGACAGATTTTTACTTAGTTCATTCATTCGTTTTATTTTTATAGCACTAACTGGTGGAGCTGCCCTCTGATTCCTCACTGGCCACTTCCTAACTCGCCACCCCCATACTAGTCCTCCCAGGAAAATTGAGCTGCACAAAGCCAGTGCCTGGGGTTCTTACTGCATCACCTTTCCCTCTGTGCAGATTGTCTGTGACATTCTGATGTGCATTTTGCATAATTACCCTTTGCAGTTTCCTAGCCAGAGGTCCCATATGAAGTGAAAGTAGAAACTCATTTTCTTCTTGGATTTCTGTGCTCCAGGGGAACTTCACCTTGAGCCATTTTTAAATTAGACAACCTTATTCTAGGAGTTTACAAAATTCTCCTTTTTGGTGTGACTGACATTATTCAGGGCCCTCAGAGTGGACTGCAGAGCTTGACACATAGACTTCAGCAAAGATTCCCTGCTGACTCCATTGACCCATTCAAGACCTAGTGATTTCCTTGCCAGCCAGGTTCTTTCTAAGTGAACAGTCACTTGTACCCAAGAGGAGGTTTGCATGGGAAGCACTGTCCCCCAGGGATTAGTATCAGGCTATCAAAGCACAGTATTTTTTGCAACCTAGATGAGTTGAATCAAGACCAAAAGAAAAGCCTTTTTCCTAATTCTTTAGATTATTTATGACCTCCTTCCTCATCACCACCCCCAAATTCTTATCCTTTAATTCTGAAACTGACTTAAATAACAGATTCTCTGTCATAGGCATTTCCATAAGGTTAAGATGAAGTAACCTGTTTAACAAGTATTTCATTAGAGTGAATAAAAAAGGAAGACTGAGAGATTCTAGTAAAAGTTTGTTATATAATTTTAAATGGTTTAGAATAACGTCACAATATCCTGCTTAAAAAAAGATCAGTCCTTTGTGGAAGATGTTATTAGTGAAGTCCTTGAAGCAAGTGGTGGAAAATGACTTTTTCATTACTTCAGAGGCAATATTAAAGGGCCATGAAATTCAAAGCTCCCTTTTTTATCACAGACATTTTTATGTCAGGATTTAAACATTTTCCTACTCGACATTCCTCTAACAACTGTAGTTTTATATGAAAGAATTGTTATAATTGGCCTGGATCATAGTATGATTATTAAATGATAGGCATCAATTAAACTTATATTTAAATTGAAGATATTCACATCAGATAAGAGGAAAGTGTGATTATCATTAAATGCATAAAATGTATAATCGGCTTTGGGAGTACACTTTAAACCTATTAAGAGGATAAAATGTGATTATTTGTTGGAATATAAACTGTCACAAAAGTTCTTCTGCCTGTTTTCCCCTGCTCACTGTCACTAAGCAGAAATAAGATGTTTTATACATGTTTTCCTTAATTTTAATATGATTATGGGAGTGCTTTATGTAGATTATCATGTTGAGGCTATTAGCATTTAGTAATAAGAAAAAACACAAAGAGGAGGAATGCTGGAAACAGTAACACAGAATTGCTCCTGTGAACCAGAGTTGCTAACACACTTGTGTTCCCCAGAGTTAACCGTTTCATTTCCAGAATTTTGCCATGTGATATTTTTATAACATTAACGTGAATGCAAAAATGAAATAACAATGAGCTGATTAAGCACTTAGGAGCTCAGCAATTATGTGCATTCATTGCTTTTAAGTTTAAAGTATTATTTGTTTACCTGCTAGGATCAGAAGAACTCAAAGAAAAAAAAAAGAGATTTACAGATTTTAATACCAATACTTGCTTAAAGCAAACAAATAAAAAATTCACTAAATTCATCAAATGATTACCTCATCACATTCATACATTTTTCACTTGAAAATAGAAAAGTTCTTCATTGATGTTCCATGTCTTTACATCCACACCTGAAACATGAGCAAATGGCTTTTTTTTCTGTTTCTCTAATATATCCTTGGTGGCCATCCCAGGCATTGATAAGTGTTTCTTGGGGTGACCCAACTTAGGCTGTTGGGTAGCGAGCCTGAGTCAGTGATCAAGGTAGTTTCCCACTTCTTGCCATAGTGACTGCCCAGAGGTGATTGTGTGACATAATTTATTTATTTAGAATGAAACTCTGAATTCTTGTTCAGTGTTAAAGACAGAAATGTGACCCCTACCCCTCTAATCACACCACGTGTGTTCTGGAGAGAGGTGTGTATTTCGGGTTCTAGCTGCAGCAATTTGATGATTCCAAGAGAAGGCCAGCTTGAAGATGAGGCTGATCCATAAAGGATGAAGGAGAAGACAGAAATGTAGGGGCATGGAAGAACCAGGCCTCTAGCTGAAGTGCACCCACCTCCCCAACTTTTTAGTTTCAGTTACATGAGCCATTTAAGGTCCTTCATGACTTAGCCTGATAGCAGTGGTGTTGTATTACTTAACTTTTGTAAACAAAAGCACCCTATCAGATACAGAATTTGGTACTAAGAGGAATGGTTATTTTGCACGTAACAGATCCTAAAATGTTGAAATAAACTGCATCTAGGTCAGCAGAGCAATAGGGAAAAATTCTCTATGATCAGAATTTGGTAAATTTTTTTATGAAGTCACAAAATAACTGGCTAATTATGATTTCCTGTTGTACCTTAGAAGGAAGTTCAAGTGCCAAGATTGTAGCATTTGATTTCATAAGAAAATAAATATAGCTTTCACTGAAGTCCTTCAACAGAAAGACAAATTTGGCCTGAAACTAACCAAACAAGAAAAGAAGAAAGACAATATAAGTTTTCTGAGACAGACACTCTCAACAAATGGTTTTTCTTCCTAAATGGGTAAAAGCTGGGTTATCTGTAGACAGACAGGTTGAAAAAAAATCATATTCTCTGCCCCAAGGTGAGGTAAATTGGAGCCAAAGCAGGGAGGTAGGAGCCATCACAGGAGATAAAGCTGATATCTGAGAAGAACCTAATCCTTCGTTCTCTCCCAGCAACTAAAATTCCTAAAGACTCCCCAAGCCAAAGTTTGGCTATTGTTCATCCCTAGGGCAATCTCCAAGCTCTTAAAATCACATATGTTGACCCCCAGGGTGATGAAGACCCAGAAAAAGAGTTCTGCCCAATGTCCATCTTTGATGTAACCCTACACTACAAAGGATAAAGAAGATCCTCCCAGAGAGTAGGACTAAGGTCTACAAGTCCAGCCAGCTAAATCATTCACTCCTCCTACAAAACAAGGATCACTCCATGTTGCTGTCCAGTAGGATATGAAATGTGCTATGACCCAATGGCCACTCTGTGTTGTTTCTTATTGTTTTTTAAAATGGAAATTTGAATTGTAGCTTGTCATTCTCTCTCCACCACTGTATGTATGTTGGAGAGTGCAAATGATGGGTAATGTACCATTTATTGACTTGTTATTGGCCATAAGGAGTTATATCAGAATTTGATTTTTAAGAAAGAATTTCACTCAGAAATCCTGCACATGAGATAACTGGAAAATGATTTGGTTGTCTCCCGTTAGACAGTGTTTCTCAACTTGGATTGCACAACTGAACCACCTGGGAAATTTAAAAAAAATTCTATGGCCAGGCTGCATCCCAGGTTAATTAAATAAGAATCCCTGGGAGCTGAGCTCAGGCAGCAGGTGATCCCAGCATGCAGCCTAGTGGTGAACCACAGCTTTTATTTAGAGGTTGGGATATGGGGAGCTTGATATAGGGAGGAGGATATGGATAGAAATTGATTAGCAAAAGATTGCAGTCATCTTTTTTCTTGTTCCTCAAATCATTTCACCTCTTTCCCTTTGGGTACACTCTTCATTGGCTCCATCCTAGCTTCTGTCAGTCATAGGAATACACATATCTTGCCACAGGTATTGATTCAGGAGAGGGTGTTTGACCTAATATATTCCAATTAAAGTAAAACTTTGAATTTTTTTAGCAGTTGGGAAAGAAAATATGAAAAAAGATATATAATGCTGATTGTCACTAGACCCAATATTGAGAGGAGACCAGACCCTGGAGGACAGCAGGAAAAGGGTGCTAAAGCCATGAATATACCATGTCTGAAACCTACACTATCTCTGAATGGAGCCAGCCGATTCCTTTTCTTGATTAGAACAGTTTGAAGTAGGTTATCTGTTATATGTATCTGAAAGCATTCTAACTCATAGGGCCTGCAGTGGACATGGTCAAATCTCTGCTCAGATACCTAGATTCATTTGTCTATTTTTGTTCCTCATTCCTTATACCCATTTTGCTTCCAATGGCTCTACCCATGACACTCCTCAGGGACCTGCTTGTTTGCTCAAAGAGCCAGAAGTGCCTTGGATTTACATTCTCCCCAGGGCAGGCCTTAGCTAACCACCTTCTGGTACATGAGTATGAAGCCCTGCTTCCCTGGCAAGCAAGACAAATCCTGAGCCACATTTTACACCATAGAGCTCACCTGTGAGATCTGCACCTTGGGTTGGCGTCTTCCATTCTTTATTCAATGTCAGACTTGCTTCCCAGTTTCTCCTGAGAGCACTTTCTTAACAAATGCCTTGAGTTCAAATCCTCAAACTAAGACAAATGCTAATCCCCACTGGGTGCTGAGTCCTATTTAAAGCACGTGGGATGGGACTAATGAATGTAACTGACTAGCTCAGCAGCCAATCACCTTTCTGAAAACTTTGACTCATGAAGTGTCTCTGTATTAGCCTGTTCTCACGCGGCTAATAAAGACATACCCGAGACTGGGTAATTTATAGAGGAAAGAGGTTTAATTGACTCACAGTTCCGCAAGGTTGGGGAGGCCTCACAATCATGGCAGAAGGCAAAGGAAGAGCAAGATCACATCTTACATGGTGACAGGCAGAAAGAGCTTGTGTAAGGGAACTCCCCTTTATAAAACCTTCAGCTCTCATAAGACTTATTCGCTATCATGAGAACAGCATGGGAAAGACGTGGCCCCATGATTCAATTACCTCCCACCAGGTCCCTCCCATGACACGTGGAAATTACAGGAGCTACAATTCAAGATGAGATTTTGGTGGAGACAGAGCCAAACCATATCAGTCTCTTATCTTATATTTTCAGTGCAATACCAAAACATAAGATGAATAGTAGAATCTAATTTTTTAGAGCTAAAGTCCAGAAAGATCATCTGGCAAACCAGTCATGTAACATGTAAAGAAACTGAAGTCTAGTGAAACTACATAACTTACTCCAATCTCCTTGGCTGATTAGTGGCAAGGCCAGGGTTTGAAATCAGTGCTTTTTGTGTGCCTTAGGCCACCTATCTAGTGCTGTGCCCAACTGTGGATTCAAAACACCTTAGTCAAATCACACTTTCTCTATTTAGAGACAAGTTATTTGCCTTTGTTGTATACAGAAGCATGTACTAATAGCTGAATTGTTAATGCTAAATATTGTCTATATGAATGTAATAAATGTACATTAATGTTCTGAAACATATGAACCACGGGATTAGCGAATTTCTGAACCAAAGAATAGTGTAAGACAGGAGAAGAATGTGACTCAAGAAGATAAAGGGCATAAATTGTATTCTTAATTTATTCTGGACACATAGTAGGTAGTCACTGAATGTTTGTTGAACAAAATATAGTGAGTTCCACAAGGGCATATGGAAGGCAGTTTTCTGGTGTCAACAGTACAGAAGAGGTAGATGCACATGAATTAAACTGAAACAGAGAAAATGGGCCTTGTGTGAAAGAGATGAAAGAGCTGAGCACTTACCCTGGGGTGGGTGTGGGTGTGTGTGTATGTGTGTGTGATTTTATCACCTTATGTTTTTCTATCACCCTAACAAGGCCTCTAACAAGGTCTTATGTAAATGTCTGAGCTAGGTCACAAGTTATTAAGGAAAGGACTACCTAGCTATTCTGAGCTAGCATTTTGATTATAGAGCCTCACGCCATGGAAGTCAGCAGAAAGATGTCAAGTGTGATTAAGGAGAGATGGTCAGGGCACTGGTGAATTGTGGAGATAACAATTGGGACCATGGTCCACAACACGCTTGGTCTTCACTACATGGAGATGATCTCTCCACTGTCATCTCGGAGGCCTTCAATTGTATTTTGTTAATACAGTTACTGATTTTTCATACACAAATCCAGAAGGATTTTTTATTTAAAATAAATATGAACAATGACTAACAATGACTTAGATACTCCAGGAGTTTAGTATATAAATTTAGAATGTACTTTACAGCAATCTCAATGAGTTTGTCAATCTAGTTAATATCTGCATGGATATGGTTTCTGTCCTGTCTCCAGAAAAGATTATCTAAAGTGTATCTTTTAATGGAGGATAACTTGAGGGAAATTCTGTTCTAAAAAGAAAGAGAGGAAAAAAATATTTCCACACATCCTTGGAGTATTAAAGATTAAACAGATATGAACTGTAAATAAAATTCCAGCAACATCAACATTTAAAAACCCTTTTAATCTCTTAAAGCTGGGATACTAAGAAGATAAAATGCCCAGCTGACAAAATTAAATTCTCCTTATAGGCCAGCCTCCATATGAAAAGAAAAAAATGTCAAGAGGAATCAGGGGAGTTTGCCATTAAATTAAGCTTTATTAAATCACTTATTATGTTCCAGGTATCCTTTTACCTGCTTTCAACCTTATCTCATTTAATCTTCAAAACTGCCTCTTAAACAGTATCTGATATGTGAAGAAAACAGTTACCTAGTAAGGTAAAATAACTTCCATAAGAGAGCAACAATGGGTTTAAACCCACATTAGTCAAGTCCAAAGGAACAGGAAAAATGAATGAGGTAAGCTTAATGAATTAATAAAGATTTTTTAAACCTTTTTATAAAGTTTATCAATATTTGGAAAAAATTAAATCTAACATTTGGATTTTGTTTTATCCTTAGAAGTGAACATAGTACCTTGAAAACTAAGTGATAACACGAACATTCAAGCTGAAAGTGTTGATGGTTTGCTGTAGGATTAACCACTACGTGGTGTTAGGTGTTCCTAGGCCGATGGATACACCCAAGGATGAAAAATGGTTAGGAGCCTGGACCAAATCCTATTATTCATGGAATTTGTTCTGCAAATTGAAAAAAATATCCCTTTGAAAGTTGGCTAAAGTGAAATTCTATGTATGAACTCTACTTTTCCGTCAACTCTCATGTGAAAGCAAATTATATTCAGTTAATTGATAAATGTTTGTTACCTTGTTTATTCAAGGTACAGTTTCCATGAGGTTTTCCAAAAATGAAGACTAAGGAAAAACAATGATGAAACCAATAACCTGAAAAAATGATCTGTCCCAGTTTAATGACAGAATTTGTTTTGGTTTCATTTCCAACTCTTTCGTGTTCTTCTTTCTAATACTGCACACACTCAAACCTGAACACACCATATCTACTCTCACTCTCCACCTCAAACAACTTATATTTATCTAAGTATGGCCTGTTGACCACTATAGGACAGTATGAAAAATTGAAGATGCTAAGACTACTTGTTAACATTTAGTACTTAACCTGTGCCAGGAAATGACCTAAAGTTTTAAGATGTATCTACTCATTAAATTCTAATGAACAACCCTGGAAGTGGGTAGTTCCGTTATCTCTAATCTGTCTATGAAGAAACTAAGTCACCATGGTGTTAAGGTCACACTCTCAGGAGAACAGGGATATTCTTTATAAGACAAGAGGCAATGAAGATAGGTGGGGTAAATTTAGATACAGATAAATTTTTTAGATGAAATGTGGAGCAATTGAAAGAAATTATCTTTATCCTTTCTGCAAAATAGGACGTAATATAACTAAAACTAAGACTAACATTACTATCCTTAGGCACTCTGATGTCAAATATTTTGCATATAACTTTTACCTACTCCTTACTACAGCCCTTCCAGAAAGATATTAAGTTGCTTAGTAAAAGTCTACAAATTCAACATTGTTTTCCATCAAATCTTGGTTCTTACCCCTCTGGCATCTTACTATTCAATTCTCTAGTTGGTAGGAATGATCTTGGGAAATTAAGAAGAGCAGGGAAGGTTTGGAACAGTCACTGTAGGGAATGAAGCTCACAGCCAGTTAGAAGTGAGTGAAGAATTGCCTCCAAAAAGTCTAAACACCAGATCTTAGGATTTGAGGTCACAAAGTGTGATATTAACATGGAACCTCTCTGGATGATGGAAGGATTCCCCATAGAAGGCAGTGCTCAAAGCATGAAGTTGAAACTGGGAGATAAACAGAATGTTTCAAGTCACACTTTTGACATTGGTATACACAAATACCTAGAGTAGGAGGCAAAAATCCTGTATGATACTTGCCATGAGAGAGGAGCAGAGAGGGTCATACTTCCTTCACTCTAATTCTAAAATCTCATATTTTAATGCCTCAAATTTGGGATGTGTCTTTAAATGGGTGGCATCTTTTTCCACTGATGGCGAGGTAGTCATCATAATGTAGTTGTGACTGGATATTCTAGAATTTGGCCTTGACCCAATCGTCCTCTCTGCATATGAGTTATGCTCACTGTGGGTACCGTGAGTTATAGTGCCATTTAAAATATCTTCTAAGAAAAGTACTCTATGGTTTCTCATTGAAAAAAGTTATTACATACATAAAGGAATGGAAATAGTGCTGCGAGGCATGTATGATTTGTTAATAGAGGAAATATTTATATCAATGAAGTAAATGTGATCACAAGTCCATATGTTTTTGTGAAGCAGCAACCCAAGTGCTTTGCATAACCTGTGCCAACAAGTAGATGCAGCCAGTTATGTCTGTTCCTGAGACAACTGGAAAGGATTGCCTAGCACAGATCAAACAGTGCACCTAAAGGGAGGAGAAATTGCCAAATTCCTGGAAATAGGTGTATTCCAGTCATCTCTTGCTACACAACAAATCACTCAAAAACAATCCAAATAATTTTATCATCTCTCACATTCTCCATGGGTCAGGAACTAAGAAAGGGCTTGCCTGCAAAGTTCCGGCTTAATGTCTGTCATCCAGTTGCAGTCTGATGTGTCTGGAGATGGGACAGAGGCGAGCTGAAGCAGCTGGAAGCAGGTCAGGCATCTTTCTGTAGCCACAAAGCCTCTTCCTGTGATCTCTCTGCATGGGCAACTTTGGGCTTTGAAATAACTTGGCAGACCCAGATTAGCTGAATTGTTTACATGGAAGCCAAAGACTTCAAGAGCTAGAGCTGGTGACCCATGAGCAACGTGGAAGCCAAATTTTTATGACCCAGCTTCCAGTGTCGCATAGTCACTTCTACATTCTGTTGGTTTCCAAGAGATTCAGAAGCCGTCCAGATTCTGGAGAAGGGGAATTAACTTCACCTCTTGATTGGAAAGTAGCAAGTTTCTAGAACATATGGTCTAGGAGATGTTGTTGCAGCTGTATTTGTAAAATACAATCTGCCACTAGATAAAGGAAATATCAAAGTGCCAGGAAGCTGGTGTTACCAGTTCATTCATTGTGCAGGATGTAACATTAAAGCACTGAAATTCCACTGAACTTCCTGCTGACTGAACAAAGGCATCTAACTTCCAGCCACGTGTGATTCAGTCAGGGAAAAACAAATGAAATTACCAGGTTATGTTAATTAAACCTTGGTGCTCTTGAAATACATTGTCAATGCTAAAGGTATTAAAGAAGTCAAATTCATGATCACCAGTTACACATCTTCCATGTCTAAATAATCCTAGAGCAGCTCACTCAGTAAGTTAGAATAGGAATTCCAAGTGATTAAAAAAAAAATACTGTCATACTTTAACTGGCAACATTTTCTCTTAATGGTGCATAAAATAATGGTGTGTCTTACAATTTATGGCATTTCTAGCTTTGATGAAGTGCAGTAGGTGCCAT
Source organism: Chlorocebus sabaeus (assembly GCF_047675955.1). Taxonomy (NCBI): domain Eukaryota; kingdom Metazoa; phylum Chordata; class Mammalia; order Primates; family Cercopithecidae; genus Chlorocebus; species Chlorocebus sabaeus. The sequence goes on from NC_132916.1 coordinate 77,030,569, forward strand.
GAAGGTGCGAGGTCAGGAGAAATTTCCTTTTCCTGGGATGGTCACGAAAGGACCCAGAGGAGAAATGGTTCTGGGAAGCTCTAGGCTTTGGAAGGTAGAAAACAGACTGCAGAGAGAAACAGGAAGTCAAGGAGTATGTTTGAAAAGCACTTTAAACGAAGCCCCGCCACTTGCCCCCAGGCTTTGCCCAGCATCCTGTATGTGTATTTCCCACTCCAATCCGTCTTTCCACTTTCCCTTGTGAAATTCCCGTCAGTCCTTCATGACTCCTTGCAGGTCCTGTCCACCGCGTATTGAGAAGATTTTTCATGGCTGCCACTGGGGTGGAGGAGGGAGGCAGTGTTAACTCTCAATCCAGACCCCCAGAGAGTGTTCTTGGATCTCACGCAGGAGGGCATTCAAGGTGAGTCCCAAAGGGCAGTAAAAGAGGCAAGTTTATTAACAACTGCTCTATGGAGTAGAATGCCCTCAGAAAGGAAGAGGAGGAATGCCTGGTAGTGGGAAGAGACAGTTTATTGAAAACTACTGCATTACAGAGTAGGGCGTCCTGAGAAAACAAGCAGAGGAATGCACCATCTTTAAGTTTTTCTTATATAGGTGTCTTCTCTAGGTAAAGACTAAACTAAGCTGTGACTATGTAAGAGTGAGAAGATGACATGACAAAATATATTATTCTACTGATTTAAAGAAAACTATCGTTGACATTTTATTTTATTTCATTTATTATTTATTCATTTATTTGAGACAGTGTCTAGCTCTGTTGTCCAGGCTGGAGTGCAGTGGTGCGATATGGGCTCACTGGAACCTCCGCCTCCTGGGTTCAAGTAATTCTCGTGCCTCAGCCTCCCGAGTAGCTGGGACTAGAGAGGCGCACCACCACGCCTGGCTGATTTTTTTGTATTTTCAGTAGAGATGGGGTTTCACCATGTTGACCAGGCTGGTCCTGAACTCCTGACATCAGGTGATCCACCCTCGGCCTCCCAAAGTGCTGGGATTACAGGCGTCAGCCACCGTGCCTGGTACCGGTCTATCCTTGACATTTTACTGTGGTATATCAAAACACAACTGTTATTATCTTGAAAGCTTATATCTTTATGCGTATTGGGACATCTGGATTCTCCATTAATGTAAGAGCGTGTACTTGTAAGTATCTTTAGGCTGCTTCCTCAACTATAAGCATCTTAGGTCCATGGATTGTGACTGGTAAGAAATGTGCCTTGCCAGTCTGAAAATGGAGTTGATTTTAAAAATGGCAGTACTCTGGTTCCCCTAGGCTCCTGCTTCCCTAACAGTGGCATGCAGCGCAGAGCTTGGTCTGCCTGTTTTACCTATCAGGATTTTTTGTAAGGTTTCTAGTGATGAATAGGGTTCACAGCTTAGAAATGAAAATAAAAATGTAAGTCACTGCAATATACCACACGCTTCCATGCTCAGTCATACCGCAGCCCATGAATTAACCATCCCCCATCCATTCAATTAGTGCCTATTTACTAAGCATCTTCTAGGTGCCCCATTAATTAACCATCCTCCGTTCATCTGATTAATGCCTGTTTACTGAGCGTCTTCTAGGTGTCTGGTACTGTGTGATCCAATGGCTACTTCTGGTATATTTTGTTTCATGAAACTTCTGAGTTGGAGAGAAAGAAATTAAGTAAGTTTTGCAAAGATCAAATTAGAAATTGATGAAAGAGTAAGGATGTTATAAGAATGACAGGGATTCCAAGTCTTTGCTATTGTGAATAGTGCCGCAATAAACATACGTGTGCATGTGTCTTTATAGCAGCATGATTTATAATCCTTTGGGTATATACCCAGTAATGGGATGGCTGGGTCATATGGTACTTCTAGTTCTAGATCCTTGAGGAATCGCCATACTGTTTTCCATAATGGTTGAACTAGTTTACAATCCCACCAACAGTGTAAAATTGTTCCTATTTCTCCATATCCTCTCCAGCACCTGTTGTTTCCTGACTTTTTAATGATTGCCATTCTAACTAGTGTGAGATGGTATCTCATTGTGGTTTTGATTTGCATTTCTCTGATGGCCAGTGATGATGAGCATTTTTTCATGTGTCTGTTGGCTGTATGAGTGTCTTCTTTTGAGAAACCCAAATGTCCATCAGTGACAGACTGGATTAAGAAAATGTGGCACATATACACCATGGAATACTATGCAGCCATAAAAAAGGATGAGTTTGTGCCCTTTGTAGGGACATGGATGCAGCTGGAAACCATCATTCTCAGCAAACTATCAGAAGAACAGAAAACCAAACACCACATGTTCTCACTCATAGGTGGGAACTGAACAATGAGATCACTTGGACTCGGGAAGGGGAACATCATACACCGGGGCCTATGATGGGGAGGGGGGAGGGAAGGGATTGCATTGGGAGTTATACCTGATGTAAATGACGAGTTGATGGGTGCAGCACGCCAGCATGGCACAAGTATACATATGTAACAAACCTGCACGTTATGCACATGTACCCTAGAACTTAAAGTATAATAATAATAATAAAAAAGAACGACAGGGATGAAATGATTTTTACAGGGACATTTTAACCATTTTAAATCTAAATCAAGTATGTTTGATTATACTATATTTTCTTAACCACTGTAAGCTGAATTTTATTTGATATCTTTATAACTGTAAGTTTTCCTTAGCATTGAATATGTGTTTTGATTCTCTCAGCAGTTACTGAAGATAATAGTATTTAATTATTGAGAAATACTTCACATGCATTTTCTCATTAATTCTCACAACACCTTTATGAAGTAAGTACTGGTAGCATACTCCTTTTGAAAAGATACCAACTGAGATACAGAGAAAAGGAGAACATTGCCCAACCAAATTCATACTGCAGGCAGCCAAACTTGAGCACATTTCCATTACCATATGAGCTATTTTATGACCATTATAAAGGCCCTAGGATTCACTCATACTTCCTAATTAAAGTTTGTGTATGTTTTTTAAAGTTTTGTTGTTTCCTTTTTTATGTTTTTATTCATCCTTCTTGAGCTACAATTTAACACCATCCATTGTATCCCTTTAGAGTGTACAGTTTGATCATTTTGACTGTTGCATACATTCATGATATCACCATGCAGACAAGATATCAAACTTACCAGCATCCCCAGAAGTTTCTTCATGTGCCTTCTCAGTTCGTTCCTCATCTCTCTAAGATTTTAGCAACCACTGAGGGAGAGAAAGAGACACAGAGAGAGAGAAACAGAGAGACAGAGACAGAGGGGGACAAAGACAGAGACAGGCAGGAACAGAAAGAATGAATCTCTTTTATGCTTTTCGTACCTGGCTTCTTTCTCTCACATCATGCTTTTGAGATTCACCCATGCTGTGGTGTGTGTCAGTAATATCAATGTAATGTTTTGTTGTTGAATAGAATTGTATGTGTGTATCACAATTTATTTATCAATTTACCTGTTGGATATTTGGGTTATTTTCAGTTTTGGTGCTATTGTGAATGAAATTGCTGTGAATATTTGTGTACATGTCTTTTTGTGGACATACATACGTATCTACACCAACACTTAGTATGACTGGCCTTTTTAAAAATTCTAGCTATTTTAAGGACGTACATTAGTATATCATTATGATTTTAATTTGTACTTCCTTGATGATTAATGATATTAAGCATATTTTCATGTGCTTATTGGCTATGTGTTTATCTTTTATTTGAAAATAAATTTTTGTTCAAAATGTTTTTAGAAGAAGTCTTGCTCTGCTGCCTAGGCTGGAGTGCAATGGCACAATCTCAGCTCACTACAACCTCCACCTCCTGGGTTCCAGGGATTCCCCTGCCTGAGCCTCCTGAGCAGCTGGGATTACAGGCACCTGCCACCATGCCCAGCTAATTTTTTTTTTCTTTCTTTTAGTAGAGATGGAGTTTCATCAGGGTGATTAGGCTGGTCTTGAACTCCTGACCTCAAGTGACTCAGGAGGCCACCTACCTCAACCTCCCAAAGTGCTAGGATTACAGGCATGAGCCACCACACCCGGCCTGTTGTTGTATGTTCTTGATCATAGATTCTCCAATGTGTATGTACGTCTTTATTTGCATATTATACATATATCATTGAAATTGCATTTATCATGCATAATTGATATATCATGCATATATCATTGAAATTGCATTTATTTATAATTTTTAAAAATAGAAATTGAAAAGAATGAAATAAATCTAAATTAAACTTTTAATATTTTCCTTTTTTAATTAATGAATCATTCTATGATTTCATACTCAGAGATACAATCCAGGATTCTTAAATTTTAAATTGGATTCTGGAATTAAGCACTCATGTGTGAGTGTTACAATAATGAAATTTCATGCATTGGATTTCAGAATAATAGAGGAACTGTGTTTATTAATTATTATATTTAGAAACCATATGTCATAATAAATAAAAATTTATTTTGTAACGATACAATGGATTAACAATAAAACAATAAACAATAAAACAATAAAACTGTCCTTTAAAAATTTCAAACATCACGTACTCAATTTTGGCCAAACTTTGTTGCTTAAAAAATAAGCATTTCTACACTGCTTTACTCAAAACCGCCACAGAGTTGTGAAAAGAGTTGCTGTGCATTTCTTATGAAAATGTTTGGATACCCCCACCACACACATCTGTACAGTTCTCATATTTATAATCATTCATATTCAGTATGTGCCTTCTAAGTATGCCAGTGAAAAATAAAATGATTACTTTTCCTCAAATGTTCAGCAGGCACTCTAAATTAGCCAGCTGGTCTCTTGTCATGGCTGGAAATATATAGTTTTTTTATAAAAAGTGACAGTAAATATGTCTATGGCTCAGTTACTTTATATGCAAGTGGAAATTCCATTGGTGCAATGACTTATGATTGGAGAAGAGCAAAAAAGTGTATAAAGAAAGAGAAGCAATGAGAATAGTGTTTCATGTGCCTTGCAGTGGCTCGCAAAAAAATAACTCATTTTTAGTAAGTGAAATCACCTTGTTTTATGGCTAGGCAGTAATCTCAAGGTCCACATGTTAAGTTTTTATTATTATTATTGAAGATTCAGAAGTCATTTAAAAACATGACCTGTTAGAACAATTCAATGCACCAAGTCTATTTGGAAAAATTGTGTGGTAAATCATGATTCATTATGCAATTGTGATCAGCACACAGTATTAGAAATTCATCTATCTTGACTATATAGTCCTTTCCATACAGTTTATTTATACTGTCTAATAGTCCACACCCCACATTTATTTATTTTTCTTTGCTTGTTCTATTTCGTTATATTATTTTTCTATATTTTATGTTTTGCTCTATTTTAAACTATTTACTCTGTTTAAACTATTACTCTATCTTAAACTTTTTATTGGTCTGTCTTTTGTAATCTAACTTGTGTCACCAATACCATAAAATGTATGATAGGAACAAAGTGCCATAATAAATAAAACTATCTGTATCTGCACCAAGACTCTGGGCTTTGAGTCCCTCACAGATCATGAAGTAAAAAACAAATGCATTGCCGGATACTGGAGTTGGGGAGACCTTATACTCTAGTCCCCATGGTAAAGATGAGAAACTGAAATCCAGAGAGGCCAAGCAACCTGCTCAGATGACACCTCCAGACAGGAACAGCCCCAAACTTGCCTTTTTCCCAGATTGGTGCATTCTCCCCTCTGCCTTAGTTTTCTTTGTGATTAAAGAAACTGAGTAATTGAAGGTAGTCATCATCTCCAAGGCTGCATTATTCGTGGCAATTATCTTTTTCCTTGAGAATTTATTCAACCATTATTCTATGACTATTGATTGAGCAACTACCATGTGCCAGGCACTGTTAAGGTTATAGCAGCAAACAAAGAAGACAGAACTCTCTGCCTTCCTGGAGCTCGCGTTGCATTGGAGTGAAACAGACAACAAACAGCACAAGTGAGGGAAACGTATAGTGTGCAAGATGGTACGTATAGTGTGCAAGATGGCTTTGAAGAAAAATAAGGCAGAGAAAGGAGATAGGGAATACATGTATATTTTGTGTTGGAGAGGAAGGGTGGGAAAGGATGAGTAAAATTTTAAGTAGAAAAGCCGGAAAAGATGTCACAGAAAAGGTGACATTTCAGGAAAGACCTAAGAAGGTAGAGAGCCATGCGACCCATTTCCTTCATGACCGTGGGAGATCTTAGCTTCCTCCACAGGGAAGAAAGTCAAGATTTTTTTCAGACTTTTTTCTTCACCTTCTACAAGTATCAACTCTACTAAATGAACATTCTGATGGGAAGAGTTTTTTCTTTTACCCAAAATATTTGCAGCGATCAGAAGGGTTTCTTTTATGTTTCATATCTAGACATCACTAATTATAGCAACTGTAATCCTGCCTATGAATAATGCGAGTGGATTTAGCTGGCGTTTGATTGCTGGGCAGGGAGAACTGGGTTTCTGTCAGCTGGGCCTGGGCCTGGGCCTGCTTTTTTGTTTACTCTCTGCTCATCAATTACACTTAGTCTGCAGGGCTCAGGTGAATCACAGCTCGAGAGGTCTCTACCACTTGGAACCACTTTACGCTGAGACCTGGAAAGCAGAGAACAGGAGAAAAGTCACTTGTGTAGTTGAAAAGGAAGCAGTTTTCTGACAATGCCCATATCTTTAAGGACTTTTGAAGAAACCACTTCTCAAAAGTGCTCAGGAGATTTAACCATTAACTAACTTTTACTGTGGGTAGAGGAGAGTTAACTTTGTGATTAATTTTATCATGCTTTGTATGATGTTAAAAGAAGAACATTTTCTATTATTTAAAAAAATAATCAGGAATCTCTGCATGTGTGCCATAGACAGGAATAAATGTGAGACTTGTCAGCCAAAAATACTTCTACGTATGGATGCGTAAACTTTACAAATAAGTCTACATTGCCCTTAGATTCGTATAGATTTCATGTATGTGTCTTAGTTACAAAAATTATGTTGTTTCAAAAGGAAGAATGTCTTTTTCAAATTCCTAATTCTACCTTCATTTATTCATCCATTCATTTACAAATATTTACTTCATGTATAATGCATGTTAGGTACCTTACTGGCAGCCTATACAATGAGTTCTAGAACTACCTTTTCTATAGTTTGTATATTTCCTTATTTCTTAAGATCAAACACTTGGCTGGGCATGGTGGCTCACACCTGTAATCCTAGCACTTTGGGAGGCCAAGGCGGGTGGATCACCTGAGGTCAGGAGTTCAAGACCAGCCTGGCCCACGTGGCAAAACCCTGTCTCTACTAAAACTACAAAAAATAGCCGAACATGTTGGCATGCACCTGTAATCCCAGCTACTTGGGAGGCTGAGACACGGAGAATTGCTTGAACCTCGGGGGCGGAGGTTGCAGTGAGCAAAGGTTGTGCCATTGCACTCCAACCTGGGCAACAAGAGCAAAATTCCATCTTGAAGAAAAAAAAAAAGAATCAAAGTTTGGTATAATTAGATTATTAGATGTTCATCAGACAAATTCTTTTTCAAATTTTGTGTTTATTAATACATTATAAACTATAATGAGTTATAAACTGTGCAGTACTATCAACTTCAGATGGGAAAATGTTCAAGTTTAAATTAAGTGTTACTTTAAAGGACGGAAAATCACTATACAATGTAAGTATACCTAACTTTAAAAGAACAAGCTATTTAGATAAACAACAGGTCAATTAAGAGGACAGTGATATTAATAAGTGATAAAACAAGTTTCAAATTTTTCAGTTTTCTAAATAGACTCTTCATTATTTTATTACAATGTCAAAGAAGATATCAAATCTATTTTCAGCCAGGGTATGCATATTCGGAATCTTCACAAACTTCATAGCTATGAGGACTTTTACTTCTCTAAAGATGGAGTAGACATACTTTTTCATATCTCTTCTGCTAAATGTAACTAAAAACTCTGGACATTATATATGAAACAAACAGAAGAAGACTCTGAAAGGTAGACAGAAGAAGGCAAACTAATTAGGGACCTTGGGACCCAAGGAATGACACAGCAGTGAGTGGCACTTTGTCTTTTCCTCACATATATCCTAAATGTACTGCTGAAGAAACCAATGTGTGCAAACATATTAATCTGGAAATACTAATGTGTGCAAACACAAACAGCCCCAACAAAAGCTTTGTCTCTCTAACCAAAGGACCAAGAAATGAACAGAGACTTCTAGATGGTAACTCTTCTGCTTTAGTCTGGGGCCCATCAGAGAACTCCTGCCTTGATAGTCTTTATGTCTCACCTAAGCCTGGATGGTGAGGTTGAGGTAGGAAAGCTGAGAAACACATGTCAAAGTCACAGCTCACTAAAAGCCCGAGATTTAATAATAATATTATGAAAAGCTTCTCTTTTCCCATATGTTAACACCACCCCGACAGGACTTCAGTATAATAACAGTGGATTTCAGCCAAATGATTGGCAAGACACAAAATAAATCAGAATAAAACTGTTAGAACAGAAAGGAAATATGGACAAATCTACAGTTATAGTTGGAGACTTCAACACTACTCTCCCAACAATCATTAGAACAACTAGAAAGAAAATCAGCAAGGATATAGAAGGAATCAGCAACACCATTAACCAACAGGATTGAATCAATATTTATAGGACACTCCACCCAACAGCAGAATAATCATTCTTTTCACGTGCCCTCAGAACATATACCAAAATAGACTATACCATGGGCCATAAAACAAACTTCAACAAACTTAAAAGAATTGAAACTATACACGATATTTTCTCTGACGGCAATAGACTAAAACTAGAAATCAATAATGTAAAGGAAACAGGAAAGTTTTCAGACACTTGGAGCTAGAGAATACACTTCTAAATAATCTATAGGTCAAAGAATAAATGTCAAGGAAAATCACAAAAATACACTGAAATGAATTAATATTAAAATATATCAAAATTTGTGGAACACAAAGCAGGGCTGAAAGACAAATTTCTAGCACTAAATAGATATATTACAAAGGAGGAAGAGTTTCAAATCTGCAAGAGGTCTTCAAAAAGTTTATGGAAAATGTGTATTATGAAAAATTATGCATGGATTTTAGAGTTTTTTGGCACCAAAATAAACTCATACTAGCATGTTAAGGAATATCTGAACAGGATCTACTTTAAAGCACTACGAATAGTAAGATATCAGTTTGAAAAGAGGCCCTATCAGAGCAACATGAATTCTGCTAAAATTGAAGCAATAACAAACATCACACTTGTCGTGAAGCTTGGGTGGAAGACTGGTGAAATCGCGGATTATTTACAAAAAGTTTATGGGGACAATGCCCCAAAGAAACTGCCAGTTTACAAATGGATAACTCATTTTAAGAAGGTATGAGATCATGTTGAAGATGAAGTCCACAGCAACAGACCATACACATCAATTTGCAAGGAAAAAATTCATCTTGTTTGTGCCCTATCTGAAGAGGACTGACAACTAACAGCAGAAACAATAATCAACACCATAGACATCTCAAATGGTTCAGCTTACACAATTTTGATTGAAAAATTAAAATTGATCTAGTTTTCCACTGTATAGGTGCCAAGACTGTTGCACCCAGCTCAGCTGCAGACAAGAGGAGAGCTTTCAATGGAAAATTTAAACAAATGCGATCAAGATCCCGGAGTATTTCTTAGAAGAATTGTAACAAAAGATGAAAGATAACTTTACCAATATGATCCTTAAGACAAAGCACAATCAAAGCAATGGCTACCAAGAGGTGGAAGGGGGCAAGTCAAAGCAAAATGGACTGGTCAAGAGCAAAGGTCATGGCATCAGTTTTTTGGGATGCTTGAGGCATTTTGTTTGTTAACTTTCTGCAAGGCCAAAGAACAATAACATCTGATTATTATGAGAGTATTTTGAGAAAGTTAGCTAAAGCTTTGGCAGGAAAACACCTGGGAAAGCTTTGCCGGAGAGCCTTTCTCCACAACGGTGCTTCTTTTCATTCTTCTCATCAAACAAGGGTAATTTTGCAAGAGTTTCCATGGGAATCATTAGGCATCCACTTTACAGTCCTGATTTGGCTCCTCCTTACTCCTTTTCATTTCCTAATCTTAAAAAACCTTTAAAGGGCACTCATTTTTCTTCAATTAATAATGTCAAAAGACTACACTGACATGGTTAAATTCCCAGGACTCTCAGTTATTTAGGGATGAGCTTAATGTTGGTGTCATTGCTTACAAAATTGTCTTGAACTTGATGAAGCTTGTGTTGAGAAAGTTAATGTTTTTATTTTTATCTGTTAAAATTAATATATTTGTTAAATCTATTCATTTCATTTTTCCACAAACTTTTTGAAGTCTCCTCATGTATATATATTCTTAGCTCCCACCTCAAGAACCTAGGAAAAGAAGAGCAAAAGAAACTCAAAGCAAGCAGAAGGAAGGAAATAAGATCACCGAAAGCAGAAAATTAGTAGAGAAATAAAATAAAGATGTAATTCTTTGAAAAGATAAAATTGATGAAGACTGACAAAGAGAAAAGACACAAATGACCCATATCAGGAGTGAAACTGTGGATATCACCAGATCCTGTATGTTAACTTCCTAGGGCTGCCATAACAAAGTACTATAGACTTTATGTCAGTAATCACAGAAATGTATTGTCTCACAGTTATGGAGGCTGGAAATCCAAAATCAAGGTGTCAGCAGGGTTGGTTCCCTCTGAGGGCTGTGAGGGGAGAATCTGTTCCATTCCTTTCTCCTTGGCTTATAAATGGTCATTTTCTTACTATGTCTCTTCATATTGTCTTCCATCTATGCATCTTTCTGTATTCAAATTTCCCTCTTTTATAAAGACATTAGTCATACTGGAATAGGGCCTATCCTAATGACCTCACTTTGACTTGATTGCCTTTGTAAGGGCCCTGTGTCCAAATAGGGTCACATTCTGAGGCACTGGGAGTAGGACTTAAACATGAATTTTGGGGAGTAAAATTTAACCCGTAACACTTTGCGAACAACAAAAGGATAAAAAGGAAATACTGTAGGAAAAACTCTGCACATATAAATTTTGTGATTTATATGTCCAACTGCTTAAAAACACAATGTCCCACAATTTACTCAATATGAAATAGATTATTTGGGCTGGGTGCAGTGGGTCATGCCTGTAATCCCAGTACTTTGGGAGGCTGAGGCGGATGGATCACCTGAGGTCAGGAGTTTGAGACCAGCCTGGCCAACATGACGAAATCCCGTCTCTACTAAAAATACAAAAATTAACTGGGTGTGGTGGCAGGCGCCTGTAGTCCCAGCTACTTAGGAGGCTGAGGCAGGGAGAATTGCTTGAACCTGGGAGGTGGAGCTTGCAGTGAGCCAAGATTGCGCCATTGCACTCCAGCCTGTGCAACAGAGTGAAACTCCATCTCAAGAAAGAAAGAGAGAGAGAAAGAGAGAAGGAAGGAAGGAAAGAAGGAAGGAAGGAAGGAAGGAAGGAAGGAAGGAAGGAAGGAAGGAAGGAAGGAAGGAAGGAAGGAAGGAAGGAAGGAAGGAAGGAAGAAGGAGGGAGGGAGGGAGGGAGGGATGGAAGGAAGGAAGGAAGGTAGGAAGGAAAAGAAATAGATCATTTGAATAGCCCCATTAAGAAAAACTATTAAGAAAATTGAGTCCATTATTTTAGAGCTCCAGAAGAGAAAAGAAAAACCAACTCTGCAGTTATAGGTGGTTTTACTGGAGAATTATATCCAACATTTAAGGAATTCACATAAATTCTACACATCTTCCAGAAATTGTAAGAGGAAGAAAAATGAGAAAATGTCCATTTATTCCATGAAGCTACTAATATTACCCTTGTACCAAAACCAGACTAAGATATTACAAAAAAGAAAACTACAGACCAATATTTTTCATGAATATAGATGCAAAAATCCTTAACAAAATATTAACAAATAGAATTTAGCTATATAAAAGTAATTCTACTCTATGAACAAGTAGAGTTTATTCCAGAGATATGAGGCCGGTTCAGTACAATCCACCATATTGTAATGGGCTAAAGAAGAAAAATTACATGAAAACAAAAACTACAATTGATACAGAAAAGGCATTTGACAAAATTCAATACCCGTTCTTGATTTTTTTAAAAATCTCTCAGGAAAACTATGAATAGAGAGGAATCTCCTCAACTTGATAGAGTGCCTACAAAAAAACCTACAGCTAAAATTATACATCATGGTGAAAGACAATATTTTCCCTCTGAAAACAGGAAAAAGGCAACAATGTCTGCTTACACTGACCAATGGATCGGAACAGAAAATCCAGAAAGAAACTTACACAAAAATGCCCAGTTGACTTTTGACAAAGGTGCAAAAGCAATTCAATAGAAGTATATTCTTTCCAACAGATGGTGCTGAAGCAATTCAACATCTATAGGCAACAAAATGAACCTAGACTTAGGTCTCACACCTTACAAAAAGTTAACTCAAAATGCATCATGAACTTCAATGTAAAATGAAAAACTGTATTTTTAAAAACCAGAAGATCTTTGGCATATAGAGCTAGGCAAAGAGTCCTTAGTTTTGACAGCAATAATATAATCCAATAAAAGAAAAATTGACAAACTGGACTTCATCAAAATCAAAAACTTTTTTCCTGTAACAAAAATCTGTTAAGATGAAAAGATAAAATATTTACAAACCACATATCCAACAAATAATTAGTACTTAGACTATATAAGAACTCTTAAAACTAAATATTAAAAAACTGACAATTAAATTAGAAAATAGACAAAGACATGAAAAGATATTTCACCAAAGATGAATAAGCACATAAAAAGGTTCAACATCGTTAGGGAAATGCAAACTAAAGCCACGTCGAGATATCACTACATGCCCATCAGAGAAAACAGCAAATGCTGGCAAGGATGCAGAGAAACTGAATCTCTCATAAACCGCAGGTGGAAATGCACACAATGGCACAGTCACTTTGGAAAACAGTTTGGCAGTGTCTTAAATTTATACCTACAACTACTATTCCATCCAGTAATTGCCCTCCTGGGCATTTATTCTAGAGAAGTGAAAACACTCATTCACATACATTTGTACATAAATGATTATGACAACTTCATTCATAATAACCAAAAATTAAAAGCAACCCAGATGTCCATCAACAGATGAATGGTTAGACAAATTGTGGTACATCCATACCATGAAGTATTTCTTAGAAATAAAAATAAACAAGCTATTGATACAAACAACATAGAGGAATCTCCGAAGAATTATACTGAGTGAAAAAGAAATGTCAATCCTAGAAGGTTACCTACTTACAACTCTATTTCTGTAACATTATTAGAATGACAAAATTACAGAAATGGAGAATATATTAGTGATTTCCAGAGGTTAAGGTGGGGTGGGGATGGGAGGGAAGTAGGTGTAGCTGTAAAAGGGCCACATGAGGGATCCTTGTGGTGACAAAAAGTTCTGTATGTTGACTTTATCAATGGCAACATCTGGGTTGTGATGCTGTGGTATATGTATTATTGTAAGACGTTACCACTGGGAAGAACTGGGTAAAGGATATGCAAGATTTATCTGTATTATTTCATACATCTGTGAATCTACAATTACCTGAAAATAAAATTTTAATTTAAAAAATTCCACTAACTCCACTTGAAATACAGCCTCATCTACTTGCATTCACCATGTAGATTGTCAGTACTGTAAAGGTGAATTGTATGGAAGACTGAACATGTTTTAAAATCTGTAATTGCCTTTTTAAAAAATAAAATGGTAAATTAGCCAAAGAGGTTTGCTAATGACTGCAGGGATTTCTTTCACTTTATTGATTGGCTTATTAGTAAGCCACAGAAATAGCAGAAAATCAAAATGAACAGGGTCTCAATTTGTTTTCTTTTTCTTTAATAGTTGTAGTTTTCCTTAATCAAATAAAATAGAGGTTATAGGTTATCCTGTGGTTCTTGCTGCCATAGGGAATCATCCAGTTCTCTATAAGAGAATTGTCTGGTTGAAATGGATGTCTTATAGAATGTGTTTTATAGAACACAAGTTGATGACATGTATTCAATTAAATTTGTTATTCTGTCACTCATGACTCCACTCAAACATTTAGGGAGTACCTACTATGTGACAGGCACTGCTCTAGATATGGGATTTCCAGAAGCAAACCAAATAAAGCCTCCAGTTCATCTAGATGAAAAGAGAGTGCAGGGGGAGTATGTTCTTCCCTTCTCTAGCCCGTGGCTGTTCACAGGCTTACCTCTCTAACTATTCTGCAAGCTCTTGTGTTGCTTCACCCTGTGAGTGGTGGCAAAGCAACAATGGGTTCTCTAAGAACAGAGGAAAGAGCTTATCATTCTACAGTTTCATCTCATTTCTTATGAAAATTAATTACTAGTATATCCTCCTCCTTCCTTTGTATACATAAATACGATGTATTAGTCTGTCTTCATGCTGCAGATGAAGACATACCCAAGACGTGGTAATTTATAAAGGAAAAGAGTTTAATGGACTCTATTCCACATGGCTGGAGAGGCCTCATAATCATGGCAGAAGGTGAAAGGCACATCTTACATGCCACCAGACAGGAGAGAAAAGAGCCAAGGGAAAGGAGTTTCCCATTATAAAACCACCAGATCTCATGAGACTTATTCACTACCACAAGAACAGTATGGGGGAGACTGTCCCCATGATTCTGCTATCTCCCACCAGGTCCCTCCCACAACATGAGGGAATTATAGGAGCTACAATTCAAGGTGAGATTGGGGTGAGAACACAGCCAAACCATGTCATATAAAGGGACAAATATCAAGTTTTCTTATAATTCTGCTTTCTCTTTAGCATGTGTCATTGTTCATGCATAAATCCCATCCTTTTTTTAGAGTTTAGATTCCAGTTTCTTAACAGGAAAAGCGTTGAGAAGTCTAAGCAGGGCTGCGTCATCTCAGCTATGATTTTGTAGACTTGCGTTGTGGATTGGAATGTTATGTTGGCTGTCTTTTCTTTTTGTGAATATTTTACTTTAGTTTTACTAAGTGTAAATCCCAAGGATGCTGTATTCATTAAGACTGCGTAAGTGATTTTTGCGACCTAGAATTGGATGAGATGTCTGATTATGAATAAGAATTTGCGGAGTGTTGTAAAAAGGGTAATGAGGTGCAGTTGAGTCATGAAACCCGTTGACAGGGCTAAGTAAAGGACAGTCAATAGATAAATCTGTGTGTAGCAAAGGCTCTGACACTTTTCCCTAGACTCATGGTATAGCTTTGACAAAGTGCTTTTCATCAAGTGTAATAAAAGTGTATTCATTGTGTAAGCAGCAGCTGATAACTACTTTACAACATAGAATAGAGAGTAGGGAGGTAGCCGTGTCTGTCTCCACACACCTGTTGCAGCAGGGCATATTAGGGTGACACCTGATTCATCTAAAAATAACTCATACATATTCATCCTTAAACCAGGATCCCCTTTGTCTGCACAAAGGTGCTAAACAAAACCCTCTCCTGTTGGAGGCAGAGGGAGAAGGGAGAAGCAGCCCCTCCTCTCTGTATTTTCCCCTCCAGCCAGGCATAGCTCAGTAGGTTCCATCCTTAACCCCAGTACTAATTCTCTAGGTCTTTATCTGAACTACTTTTAAATTAAATTTAAGCAACTATTTGCTCCATTAATCCATGCAACCCATTAGCACACTGTGTGCACTTACTGTACAATATTTCAAATGAAGTAAAACTTCAAAGCCGTCTGATAGGTATGGGAAAAGGGGGGCTGATATAGCCAGAAGGAAGTAATAATCTCCCAAGGATTTCAGCAGGAGAGCTAAACTTAGTGGCAGACTTCACTTTTCATTTAACTTTAAATGTATAGCGACTTGGAGAGGCTTGAGACCCTGCCTTGTCTTGCAGATAAAGCCTTAGGAGTAAGGAGGAGAATGGATCTAGCTGGTCAGAATGAATATTTCTGATCATTTTAAATTCTCTTTCCCTGCCCGAGTTACCAAGGAAACCAAGTTCTTGATGTTTCACTTGAAAATAAGTATTTTTACCTTGAAGCAGGAGTCTCACGCTGGGGGAGGGGTTGGGAGACTCCAAGGGCTGGCAGGAGAAGGGCATGGTCAAATGACAAAAGCCACTGCCCCTGGAGTTAGTCCAGCAACTTGGGTCTGACTTCAGGGAGATTTTATGGATCCAAAGGAACAAGGCCGTTTTGTTCCCTTTCCTTGTGAGAACTGAAATACACAAAAGATGGGTGCATTTCTCTACTTTGATTTTCTCTCCCAGTTATGAAGCAGACTCGACTGAGCTGGCTCTTTCCAGGCAAGTTGGAAATCGATCAGCATGGATCAGTCCTCTGAAGCCTACCTCTGGCATCCAGTCCCATAAAACGCATACACACGCACGCGCACACGCACATGCACACGCACACACACACGCACACACACACACTTCAACAGTATAGTTTCATTTTCTCCATGGACAGCTCATATTTATCTGACTCTAAGGATTTTCAAAAACACGAATACCTACAGTTTCTACAGTATGGTACAGGGTGCATACATCCAAATCCCTGTGAAAGAAAAAGTTTTGTCGCAACTCCCTCTCAGCAAATAGTCTTTCATCGAAAAACTAGAGAAACTCTCATCAATAACTTCTCTTCCCATTTTAATACAATATTAATTCCACAAGAATCTATCATACCAGAACCTCCCTAAAAAGACTAAAAGCACCCCCAAAACAATTATTCATGAAAACAAAGAACACAGTACTAAATAACGGATAATGAAATGATAAATGGAATACGCTCAGATGCAAAAAATTAAATAAAGGTTCCGCCAGTGTGTCCTGGGGGCTGGGATTCAGAGGTATGATTAGGAAGTGATCAATCAGAGTGAGCGGCAGGTTCTCTATTGTAAACTGAAAAAAGATGTCTCTGTCTTAGGACCCTCCGGTCATTTTCAGCGCAGCCTCATTTCCCCTGGTTGACTCATCTGGTTGGTTATCCAGTTTTTAAATCTGAAATAATTCATGCCTTTTTGAGTCACAGTTGCACTGTGGACAATCACAATTAAAATGCTTCAGTGAAAAGCAAATACTCTTTCCAGAGAGTGTCTACTGAGGCGCTGAGTGAGAAGTTGCTATTGGTTACTTGTTCACTTGAACATACTTTAAGTGTGGATGTGCATTGTGTTATAATTGCTTGTGGAAATGGCCTTTCTATTTTCAGATTTTTGTGTAGCCTTCTATTGCTGCTGTTGTAATAACACTGTTTTTCTTTTCATATAAAAAGTGAGTTAGAAGCAGATAAAAAGAGAAGAATTTGATTGCCCTCAATCAGGCGCTGGCTTGCGGTTGTCATTAAATCAGAGGCTTATTTGAAATCCGTTATTGGCAGTAACCCACTCTTAGCCAGCTTATGTGATTCTCGAGTTCGTGTGTAATTTCATGTTTTATTTGTTCTTCATGCACTGCTTCCGTGATGTGCTCATTGTTATGCACCATTTCTGGGGAGTCTCACCTTGGAGCGTGCTTAGAAAGCTGGCAGAAAACAGTATTCGGTCTGTGGGCTAGCCATGTGGAAATGACAGTGTAAAAACCAAATTGAATTCATAAGCCAAGTCCTTCATTTCTTGCTCAAGATAGTAACTGCAATTCAAAATGGCATCATTTTGACATGTTTTAGTTTCTTTACATATGAGGTAGAGAATACTCAAAGTCAACTAGATCATTAAACCTTTTCTAATTTCTATCCAAATTCTCTTTGCACTAAAAAAGAAAAAAATGTGACTACCTCGGCTGAAAGTGAACTGAAATGTACTTGTAAAACTAGAGCTTGGAGGTGTGGATGCTCCATTTCTCTGTTGGTCATTGGTCATTCTATATGACTGTATCTTATAAATAGATACATTTGTGTCCATAAGTGTCTATGTATTTTAATATTGATTAGTATCTCCACACCCACTCTTCTTTGCCTGTTAAACTTCTCCCAAGGAGTAATATTCCTGTCGTGCATTATTGTAAGTAAATAACTGTGAATGTTAAGATCATTTCTCACCCATATGTCACCTCTAACCTTTGTGTAAAATGTCTTTTACATTAGCATAAATATTAAGAAGATGCCATTTCTACTATATATAGGGCTGCCTTCAGCTAATCAGTTTTTCATGCATTTAAATAGAAATATTAGAATGATGGTAATTACTTTAGTTTTCCATAAATGATCCATCAAGACAGTGCCTTTTACTAGATGGTATTGCTCAGGGTTAGTAGGACTAAATTCAATTGTTAGCTGGGTGATCTTCAGTGTCTTGTGACTTTGAAAAATAAAATTCATTCTCAACTCTATTGTCTTTTCTAAGAGTAAATGCACAGTTGCTTTAAGAAGAATAATCTGTAGTGCATGGAGACTGAGAGAAGTTGTAACTCGTTGTAAAATAAGACCTGTTCGTTAAATGCATGAAAGACAAAAGATTTTCTGGCAGATGACAAAACCTCTCTCTCTCTCACACACACACACACACACACAGTGAATGTGGGAAAATTCGTACTTTTTGAAAAAGTGACTTTATCAAACAAGACTAAATTACTTTCATGTGTAAACTCAGGCTTTATAAGGTTGAATTTAAAACAACTTGAACTTTTGTGCATTATTCACATATCCTCAAACAGTCTTTATCTGCTAGAGTTAGATGTCGCTGATGAACAATATTTTAAACAATTTCATATTAGTGCTGCCTGGTAGCTGATGGTTCTGCTTCAGTCGCGTTTTTCTCTTTGTCTGCAGAGAAGTATTTGTTTGCACCAAGAAATCGAAATAATTGCATGGTTTGCTCCGTTGTTTTCTAAAAATTAGCAGAAAATTGGAGAAAATGATTGGTTCGATACTGCAAAAAGTATAGTCTTTTAAACCTAGATAAGGAAAGAAATCTTGACACGTGCTGAAAGTTGCAAATCTTTAGATCAACAATAGAATTATTGAACTTGAGCAAGACAAATATGTATTTAACAAGAAAGAAAAGAACAAATATTGAAACATATTTTCATATTACAAAAAATCTTCCACAAAATTATATGTTTGTATATATTTATATATACATGTATAGAAATATATGTGCATTCTTATAAATGCATAGGATGGAAAATATCAGACTGATAACAGTGGTTGCCTCTGGGAATGAGGGTGGAATTTGTAAAAAGAAGGTAGAGAGACTTTTGCTTTTTACTTCAGTATTGTCTGTGGTTTTGCAATATATGTTTGTATATTGTTTGGATATATATGTTTGTATATTATTATGTTGGCCAAGTTTCCATCTAAAAAGTGATGTTTAATTAAAGATGTTAGAATTATTTGTATAGATCAGAAAATAGAAGCTCCTTGTAACACTTCAGTCCATCTTTGGGACATTGGTCTTGCCCACATTTTCTAAGCTTCATGCACAAAAACACTGTACCTGCACATGCTAAAATTGGATCCTCCCCACACCCCCATGATGTCTACTGGACAAGCAGAGTGATTTCTTTGCTATCAGTCAGGTGATGCTACTGAGGCTCAAGAAGGTTTAGAAGGAATTTGCCCAAGTTCATATGTCATAGAACTGAACATGAACTCATGAGGGGATCTTTGGTTGCAGGTCCAGTGTGCCTCACTGATGGAAAGGACCGTGTCTTCCTGAAGCTCAAAGACATTCCAGCATCCTTTCATCTCCCAAAATATTTTTACTCTACCAAGCAACAAACTGCATTAGAGTATCCATCTGCCTTTTTATGATTGTCAGCCACCAACATTTGTTGTCTAGTAGTCTGAGGCATATTAGTATAGCAGGAAAAATAATGCTGGAGTGAAAAGGGAAGAACAGCATAGGTCTATTAGCCAACCTGAGAAAATGCCTTACTATACCTTTCACAAATCCTAAATGACCCTGTAAATGTTACTATTGGGCTTTTTGTTTCTAGAATCCTAGAAATATCATGGTCTTTGGAGTCAGATAGACCTGGATTCAAATTCTACCTCTGCTACTTAAAACTCTAGAACAGTTCCTTAGCCCCAGCCTCAGTTATGTGGGAACCTGTGTTTTGGCTCGTACCTAACAGAATTGTTGTAAAAATTAAAGTAACAATGGACATCAAGGCAAGGTATGGTGGCTCAAGCCTGTAATCCCAACACTTTGGGAGGTCAAGGTAGGCAGATTGCTTAAGCTCGGGAGTATGAGACCAGCCTGGGAAACATGATGACACCCCATCTCTACAAAAAAAAAAAATGCAAAAATTAGCTGGGTATGCTGGCACATGCCCGTACTCCCAGCTACTTGGGAGGCTGAGGTGGGAGGATTGCCTGAGCACTGAAAGTTGGGGTGGCGGTCAGCTGAGACCGCGACACAGCACTGCAGCCTGGACGACAACTGCTGGCACAGGCTGGTTTCCACTACAATGTTAAGCCACTGTTCCTTCCCTTTCTTGCTTATCTGTATATTTTTGCCTCATTTCTTCTCCTATCTTGCTTCTATTCCTGCTCTTTTACAAAAAGTTGTTTTTGTTTTTCAGGTATGTTATGCAGAGCTTAAATCTGTAGACAAACTCTATTCTACTTTACATTACTTTAATGGTTTGGATATTAACAAAGTGCTTCCACATACACTAATGGTATTTGCTCTTCTAAAATATGTTATTAACTATCAATCCTTGGTGTTAACTTTCTCCTTGATCAGTCAGTTTCTCCTATGTCATTGAAATCTAGAATATTAACTGTTGGAGAATACAAATTTAGTGTCAACATAAAGCTCTAGAGACTGTGTTTGATGTGCTCCCATGTTTTATACCATCAGCATATAATAGCAACACTTTGAAAAAAGTTTAAGTACATACTGGCTTTTGTTGCCAATACCAAGATTTATTGGTTCAAGAGTTATTGATCATGGGCAAATCTTGGCCATTATTATGCCTTGAGGACAAATAAATCTTTATCAGCTGAACATGAATCAATATAATTATGCTTCACTTATGCACATCTTCTTCCTAACCATATTGGGTTTTCAGCCAAATCATGAAATATGAGAGATACTACTTAGGGAGGCAGTTGTAAGGAATTATGCCAAGAACGTTCGTGTTTTGCAGCAGTGCCAATGCCAGCTTTTGCTGACAGAATTGAGGTAATCTAAGCAAAATGGAGAAATTAATTTTTAAAGATACTAACTCAGATATACAAAAACATCATAGAAGAGAATAAAAAACTTTTAGAACTAGAAACAATATCATATGATATGTGTCCTAGTCCATTCTCGTATTGCTATAAAGAACTACCTGAGACGGGGTAATTTATGAAGAAAAGAGGCTTAATTGTCTCACAGTTCCACAGGTTATTCAGGAAGCATGACTGGGGAGGCCTCAGGAAACTTACAATCATGGGGAAAAGGCACGTCTTCCATGGCCAGAGAAGGAGGAAGAGAAAGCAAAGGAGGAGGTGCTATACATTTTTATAAATGACCAGATCTCATAAGAACATCTGCCTCCATTATCCAATCACCTCCCACAAGACCCCTCTTCCAACACTGGCGATTATAATTCAACATGAGGTTTGGGTGGGGACACAGACCCAAGCCATATCGATATGCTAGAACAGGTAGCTGAGCAAGGTCTCAGAAAGGAAAGACAGAAAAGTTGTATAAAACCCAGGAAATTTGAATTATTTTAAACCTTATTCAGTGATACTAATTTGCAGCCTTCAGGGAATGACTTACCGCTTTGTTAGAAGCAAAAAAAAAAAAAAAAAAAAAAAGTTTCAAAATTTCCTTCTATTAGCATAGAATAATTTTATGTCACTTTTGTTTAAAGCAACCATATCACCTTTGATGAAAACCTACAGCTCTTCATTACATGACCTTTGGCCAAGATAAGTAGTAGGTCTTTGCTTACGACCTACTGTAAATCTGCTCTCAGTGCTAGATTTTTTTCCTGTTGAGTTTCAGCTTGATTTTGGTCTGGCATTTAAGCCACTAAATCCTTTTGTGTTTTGATTCTGTCTTGCTTGTTCATTACTGCTTTGTTTCCTTTGTCATTTAATCAGCTGCCTTCTCTATCTCAATACCAAGTACTGATAAAAGTTGGAAAGTATGTGCCAGAGAGTCTTAGGGTACCCCCAGACCCATACTTTTTTACATAGCTGTTTAAAACCTGATGCTTCCAGCCTGTCTCTCCGTCTTATATACATGTTCTAATTTTAGGCTTTATAAAATGCAATGCTGACATTAAAAAAAAATAATTTTGAATAGATTCAAGGTGATTTCTAGTGAGTACCAAGCTGCCTGTCAAAACACAAGCACAATATTAATTACATGGTGGTGTGATTAACATCAGGAATACAACTCTAAATTTTTAGATACAGGAAATCTTTAGTCTTTTTTCTATTGTCCCCAAGTCAAGTTCAAACTGACATTGTTGTTAGTGCCTTTTATCTCAGGTTGACCTGACAGATAACTTTAAAATTAACCTACATTTGTGGTGCCAGGATAAAAAAATGGAGATTGGAAGAGCTACGTGTTGTGGACGTCTGTCTTTTATAATGTTTTTGCCCATGATCTAAGCAGAGGTGCTATGCTTTGATTTCTAAACATCGTAGAAAGAATATTTTTACTAAAAAAAAATTTTAAGGAAGTATGCAGTTTATTTTTCTCTCTTGGTTTTTCTTTTCTTTTCTGAATTCCTAGAACTGGAGATTACACCTAATGAGATGATCATAACCTAACTACGATTGGCTTCAAATTATATATACATAGTATTGGTTATGATCATCTCATTAAGTGTAATCTCCAGTTCTAGGAATTCAGAAAAGAAAAGAAAAACCAAGAGAGAAAAATAAACTGCATACTTCCTTAAAATTTTTTTTTAGTAAAAATATTCTTTCTACGATGTTTAGAAATCAAAGGATAGCCCCTCAAATATGGATGGTGACTGTCACAGGAACACAGCCCTTAGCAGTGGGTTGCTGTTTGATTTCCCAAAGCAAACGCAATCTCTAATGCTACAGAGAGGCACCAACCATACTTCACTGTTCCTCAAATGCTGCATCTGCCCTTTGCCACGTGGCTTCATGAACTGGTGCATTGGATTGACTGGCAGCCATGAATGGTTCTGTAAAGAGTCCAAGGCATTTTAGGAGGATGGCTTTACTACTAGAGTGGTTGGCATCATCAGGACAAAATCCACAGCCAAGGTTTACAGCCATATATGACAATCTGTCCTTGACTCTTCTTTACTTTGTGCATTGCTTTATGATTGACAAAATGCTTTTGTACTCTAGTGATTTTACTCCTCTCAGCCACTTTTTAATGTAAGTCATCATCCCAACTTTATAGAGGTCACCAAGGCTCAGAGAGGGCTAGTAACTTGCTCCAGGAGTCCTACTTCTCATGGCAGTGCCAGGGGGTGACCCTGGCCCATTGACTGAAGTTTCCAGTTATCTTGTCCCTAGAATGCAGCTCACTATTTTTCTGCATAAGGTGTTCTCTATTTAGTCTCCAAATATTTCTGTATACACCAAAGCCATGAAGACATTCTGCACCCGTCTGTCTTCCTTTAGAATGATGGCGGCTAGAAACCAATACTCTCTCAGACACAAATCCTCTCTTTCTACCCACTTTTAGGCCCTTCTGGGAGACAATTTTTATTGCAAGCATAACACACACAGTGGCCATTTAATACTTCTTCATGGTGATCATATAAAATCCTTGTGGGAGGTCTTGTTGACATTTTTTAAACTTTCCCTTTAGTCATGTTGTGGTATGTTTATCTCCTTCCCAGTTTTAATAAACTCATACTAGGATATTACTATACTGGGAAATGAATGTTTGCCTAGTGGTAGGGTAAGAAGAATCCACCACACCAGAGATTAGATTTGAGGTGTAAGCCTAAATCTACTGTCAATTTGTATTTCCTTTTGTGTACCCTTTCAAGAGAGAGAGAGTCGGGAGAGGGTCAGACGGACATCCAGGGAACTCCTGCGACTCCAAGAAGCATGGTTGCTGTTATAGAGAGAGCGATGGTATATGAGTCAGAAGACTAGTTCCAGATGTGCTTTGTTAATACTGTACTAGGGGACCTCGATGAGATCATTCATTCACTCTCTAAATGTCAATTCTTTCTGCTAAAACAGAAGGATTCAGGTTAATGACTCTATGTGAAAGCATCCCACAAAACACTATAGAAATTTAAGATAAAATTGCCAAAGTATACCAATTTTACAAAAACCATAATAATGTATTTCTTTTGCAAATGCTGAATCAGTCTCTTAAAACACCCCCATGAGAACATATTTTAACACAGACTTGCATTGTTCCCTTTGATTACTGTTCTCATTCTCAAACAGTGAAAATAGAGAAACATGGCACCATACCTAACATTCACAGATCTTAGGTAGACATCATACCAAGAGTTGAGTATCTTTTGTTCATCTCTACCCAACTCCTTTTCTCTCTAACTTGACTATGAGCTCATGTTTCATCAGTAAGCACAGCTCATGCAAGAATGTAATTTCAGCATCAAGTTATCAGCTGTCCACTGTGCAGCCCCAGAAGTTAGTTCAAGTGTCCAGGCCTTCCTTCACTTTTGTTCATGTTCAAGCAATTGAATTTACACTTCCTCTGCAAAACTCAGAGACAGTAGAATAAAAGTGATGACTTAAATAGATTTTTGAGGCAGAAAGTCGAAACATGTCTCTCTTTTAGAAGCAAGCAAGTGCTGTCAAATCACTTTAGCATAGAACAGGAGTCATCGCTATGAAAAGACTGCACACATCACAGGAACACATTACCCGGATGGGGGACAGAGCAAACCAGTGATGATGGACCCTGATAAGATCATGTTGCCGCTGCTTTATAAACAAAAGCTCTTCAACAAAACCAATGTCAGCAAAAGGTTCACTTATTCTTGCTTTACTGAGCATGAAATGGGATTGAAAGATGGTATTAAATGGATTATTAAACTGAAGAAATGATGTCTTGTGATCTTTCACACCAAAGCCCCCACTTGAGACATGCATCATCTCAGTGAAAAACTCTCCAAAGACTCAGGTCATTTATATGGAACCTGAGCCTTTTAGATATTAGACTGAAAGTTTTGCTTCCCATTTTCATGCTGGAATTGTGATACGTTAGGGAAGATTATTGTTGTTCTTTGGTTATTTTATTCCTATGTTAACATGTAGAAAAGAAATGTTTGTGAGAATTAGTAAATTTAAAGAATAGAAACTCTTAATTTTCCTTGTACCAAGAAAGAAAAAAGACTTTATTTTAAAATATACAAACCACTTTTTAAATTTGTAGCATTTTCTCTACTAATTATTTTTTTAATTTCTACAGGTTCCAGATTAAAATGTAAATAATGTGTTTAAAACATTTCTTTGTTTCGGCTTCTGAAGACAAAGTTACACAATAAATTCTCATTTATTAAAAATCCAAAAAACGAAAAGAGTAAAACAATATGATTTCTCCTTCTTATACAGTGAAACTTGGCATTCTTATATAATTAGGATCCAAGGCACAGAACAAGGTTAGGAGCAAATATATTCTTCACTGTACTGTTTCTGAAAGTTGTAATATTTTAATATGACAACTCAGCTGAACAAAATCATTAATCCTAATATGATTTTTCCAGTCTTCAAAAGGACTCCAAGTTTTGTTTTTGAATATATGATAGATTATCATAGACTATACACTTTGAATAGATCCTCCCTCTAAAAAGAACTGAAAGTTATGGACTTCCTAACAACTTTAAATGCTTATATGAGATGGTAAAAATGTTAAAAATTCAGAGACCAAAAATATCTGGAAGTAGGAACCAGAGGTGTAGGATGACTACTGAAACTAACATTTAACCTGAGGGCATTTGCTCAAGTTGATATTGAGCTTTCTGGTCTCAAGGAGACCTCAGTAGGAGTCACAAATGAAGGGATCTCTCTCAGGATGGTGAGCCTCATAGGAATACCTACTAGCATAAAGTTAAACTGGAAATAACCCAAATCTTCAACATTCATCTTTATCCTTATAAGGTAAGCAAAGAAAATCACCTATCAAGTTCAGATGGAAAATTGGCACTGACAGAAAAATATTTCCCCTTAAATTCTGTAATGATGTCAGACATCAAACCAAATTCACACTCAAAAGTTTCAAGTTGAGAATGCCCTTTCTGTAGTCCCAGGTTAAAGATTTTATCAGTAAATTAACAGAGGCAAATGCAAATCCTCTGCAGAAACTCACCTGCTGTCCAGGCCTCAAAGAAATGTCATGGATACAGTGTAATGATATACACTGAAATAATGAGCTTCTAGTGGAAAACACAGAACACATAAGCAAACAAAGCTCTATATGCAAGATTTTGATACCGGGATCATCAGAAACGATGTAAAACGAGTATGCTTATTATGTTTTGAGAAATAAAAATATGAAATTAAAAATATGTCAGAAAAAAGATACTTTTTAAAATGATCAAGGAGATTTGAAAGCAAGAAAACTGAACTTCTAGATACAAAAAATATAATAAATAAAACCTAAATTAACAAGAATTAGATACAGCTGAAGAGGGAACTGAAAAGCTGAAAAATAGATTAAATGAAAATTTTCAGATTGCAGAGAGGTGATAATATAGAAAATACAAAGAAAAAGTTGAGAGACATGTAGGATAGTATAAGAAGGACTAACATTCATATAATCAGAGTGCAAGGGAGAGAAAATGTAAAGAATGGAGAAGATATTAATCCTCAGAATCAATAAATTCTGCAAATCCACATTCAAATAAATACAAAGGAATCCACACTAAGAAAGGTCACAGTGAAGCTGAAAAACACCAAAGACAAAGAGGTTAACAGACAGGGAGAAAAACAACTATTATGACAAAGGAATGGCAGTTATACTGATAGCTGATCTCTGAATAGAAACAAGAGAATCCAGACACAGCAGAATAATATCTTCCATGTGCTGAAAGAGAATAAGCCAATCAACAGTTGCCTACTCCATGAAAATAATTCCAGCTAGAAGTGAAAATGAGGATATTTTTGGACAAACAAGAGCAGAGAGAGATTTTTACCTATGTACTATCACTAAAGAAATTAGAAGGATGCACTTCAGACAGAGGAAGTTGATTCCAAATGGAAGACCTGGGATGCAAGAAGGAATAATGAACAAGGAAGGTGATAAACCTTTTTAAAGTGACTATGTAAAAGAAACAATCATCTCTTATGTGGTACAGGTAGACTAAAGATAGGCTAAAATACACAATCATGACATATAAATTGAAAACAGTATCACCAGAGAAAGTGGAAGGTCTTGTATTAATTGAAGGATAGAAGATATGTTATATTTGAATAATCAGTTAAGTGTGCATGTAAAAAATGCCTGGAATAAACAGTGGCAAAGAAAATAGTCACATGTCCAAGTTTGCACAATTGCCAAACTAATTGAAGGAAAAAAAATAGAATGAGAAAAATAATCTTTAAAAAAGGGCAAGAAATGAAAGCAATAAACAAATAGAAAAGGAAAGGAAAATAGACAAAACTAAGATGATAGAAATAAATAGAAATATATTGATTAATTTTAAAAACTGTAAATCAATTAAATTTTCAGTTATAAGACAAGGGTTGTCAGACTGTATATCAGTACTGTTTAGAAGAGATAACTAAAGCATAAGGAATCAAATAGTTACAAGTCAATAGATGGGAAAAATGAAGCAGAAATATACTAACCAAAATAAAATCAATGTAGCTATATTAATATGAGATTAATCTATCTTTAAGACAAAATACATTTCTAGAGATTAAAATATTCACTAGAGTATGGTGGAAGATTTAGTTGACACACCCCTATTTATAACTGATAGATCCAACAGACAAAAAAAATCAAGCTATAGATTTAGAAACAATACGTTGATCTAATAAGTTATACAGAATATTCTAGAATTAATACTATTAGCAAACTTATGACATATTGATTAAGAAAAACGACAAATGAACCATTATAAAATTGAGAATGAAAAGGAAATTATATCAAACTGTAAAATTTTAAAAATAATAATGAATATATTAAGACTTTTGCATCAATAAATTAGAAAAGTAAGCAAAGCAGACAATATACTACACCCCTCCAGCAAATAATTTACCAAATTTGAATCAAGGAGATAGAAAAACTGATCATTTCTATAATTAGTAAAGAATGGAAGTAATTAAAAGTCTCCAAGAAAGAAAATTCTAACTCAAATGATTTCAAGAGGAAATCCTACCATTCTAGAAATAATTTCAATCATAAACAAACAATATATAAAAAGAAATGTATTCCCCAGTCATTTTATGAAGCTTTGATAACCTTGCTATCAAAATCCTGACAAAAGTGGCTGTGAGAAGGGAATAGTTATAAACTCATCTCTTTCACATTATAGACACAAAAACCCAAACAAAATATTAACTATCTTAATCCAGCAATGCATTAAAAAAAATAGGACTGTTTTGTCCTAGTCAAACATGGTTTGTTTCACACTAGAAAATCTATTAATACAATTCACTACACTAATGATTTTAAATGATAATACAATTAAAAATTATATGATCAGTTCAATGGATGTAGAAAAAGCCATGTACAGTTTCTAGGAATCTAAGCCAAACATAAAATTTTCTTTAAGACGAAATTGTAAATCCTACTATTACCTGTTTAACTTAAACTATTACTTGTTTAACTTTTTAAACCTCCTTCCTACTTAGGAATGAGATATAAAGCATCTTAGATGAAAAACTTAGAGATGCAGTGGAACCATTAGGACTCAGAGGCTCTGCATACACCTGGTAGACCCAATCTCAGGTACTTTTGGTGCCTGCTAAGATTCTTATGATTTCATTTGTTTGTAGAAGGGAGTTGAGAATTTAAGGAAATGAAAATATGCTTTTCTAGAATTAAAAATATTTTTCTCCCCATATTTATTTAGCTTGAAATAGTTATAAAATGTATTTAAAAGCCAATTATTTTCAAATTAGCAAGACTGGTAAAATGTGCTGTGTTACTTTTATAAATAAATTCAAGAGGATCACACACTTCATCAACAGTGTCTTTACAAAATGGCAGGCAGGTCCTAGGAAACATTTTTCAGTACTATGATGGTTAACATTAGGTATCAATTTGATTGGATTGAAGGATGCTTTGATGGCTGGTGAAGTATTGTTTCTAGGTGTGTCTGTGAGGGTGTTGCTGGAAGAGATTGACATTTGAGTTGGTGGACTGGGAGAGGAAGACCCACCCTCAGTGTGAGTGAGTACCATACCTTGAGTTGCCAGCCAGGCTAGAACAAAGCCTGAGGAAGAAGGTGGGATAACTTTGCTTGATGAATCTTCTGGTTTCCTTCTTTTTTCCATGCTAGATGCTTCCTCCCACTCCTCTGGCCCTTGGACATCAGACTCCAGGTTCTTCAGCCTTTGGACCCTTGGACTCACACAATGATTTCCCAGGGTCTCTGGAGTCTTCCACCACAGACTGAAGGCTGCACTGTCACCCTCCCTGGTTTTGAGGCTCAGACTCCGACTGAGCTACTACCAGCTTTTCTCTTCCCCAGCTTGCAGATGGCCTATCATGGGACTTTGCCTTGTGATCATGTGAACCAATTCTCTCTAATAAACTCCCTTTCATGTATGTATATATCCTATTAGTTCTGTCCTCCCGGAGAACCCTGACCAGTGATACGAGTACCATTAAGGAAGGCATCTGATTTAAATAGACAATATTCTACATTGGGAAATCCATGAAACAGACCAACAAAGGGGAGGAGAGTACCTATGAGTAGGCAGTTAGCTGTTTCGAGATTAAGAAAGATGCCCGAAGTTTCATTTAAGTCAATTTTTTTTTTTTTTTTTTTTTTTTTTTTGTACACAAATGGAGAGTTTAAAATAGAGCCAGGTTTTAAAATTTCCCTACAGAAAGCAAGTAATGCAAGTCAAACTACAACTGGAAATCACTTTCTCAAAAAGCAAAAACACAGGTATATGACAATGTGTTTCTCTCGAGTCTCAAATTTACATGCAGTGATTGAGAAGAGAGAAGATAATGCTAAGTGGATGGCATTATCATCAGTTCGTTTTGCGTTTGTACCTTTGTGGTAACTATGACTGGTCCATTAAGTATTTCTGAAGCAGACTAGCAGTTTGCCTGAAAGAAGGTCGGGGGTGAAAGTGATGATGTCCTCTTTTAAGGAAAGATGGAGGCTGGGCGCGGTGGCTCAAGCCTGTAATCCCAGCACTTTGGGAGGCCGAGATGGGCGGATCACGAGGTCAGGAGATCGAGACCACCCTGGCTAACCCAGTGAAACCCCGTCTCTACTAAAAAATACAAAAAACTAGCCGGGCAAGGTGGCGGGCGCCTTTAGTCCCAGCTACTCGGGAGGCTGAGGCAGGAGAATGGCGTAAACCCGGGAGGCGGAGCTTGCAATGAGTTGAGATCCGGCCACTCCACTCCAGCCTGGGCCACAGAGCGAGACTCCATCTCAAAAAAAAAGAAAGAAAGAAAGATGGATAAATAACTTTTCTTGAAAAAACCCCTTTTCCTTTAATTCATGAAGATTCCTGTCCTGGATGTCCAATTAATCTATCAAGTACAGGATCTTTCAGATGCGTCAGTTGGAGAGAAACTTGAGTTGCCTAAGTCTGGATTTTTATTCTTTATTTCTTTATTTTAAGAGACAAAGTCTCTGTCTTCTAGGCTAGAGTGCAGTGGCACCATCATAGCTCACAGCAACCTTGAATTCCTGGGCTCAAGGGACTCTCCCACCTCACCCTCCTGAGTAGCTGGGACTATAGGCATGTGCCATGCACCCAGCGGTTTCTGAATTTTGATGAACTACTTCTTAAACTGCAATCATAAAAGTAACTAATAAAAGACTTCTTAGGGAGAATTTAGTCTAAAAAGGAAGAATAACTTTTACCCTTTAAGATAAACTGTACTCTTCATGAATAAAATGAATTTTATATCATTGGAAAAAGGGATTATGTAAAATAATGCTCAGCTTTCAAGAAATACTGAGCTGGGAAGCTGAGTGAGGTCACCAGATGGCCAGATGAGGATAGACAGGAAAGAGGTACAGCGGTGTGAATTTGAAGTGACCCCAATGAACCCAGCCAGTGTTTTTCTCCATCCACACACAGTTGAGGAATAGGAGGACAGCAGAATGTAAAAGGGTTCAGGCTTTGTCATGCTGGTAGATCAAAATGAAAGACGAGAACATTGAAGATATGTGCAAGGGGGTTATTCTAATGGTTGCCTATGATATTTTAGCTGAATAGAGAAGGAAGTAAGGACATGGGGACAAGTGAGGTCTTGAGGAAAGAGGGAGAGAGGATGAGAAGATTGATGAACTTTAGAGCTGATGGGACTGAGAATTGGAAGAGGGATCTTAGAATTTGTATGAAATTTGAGGTGTTGGTCATAGAGCCAGATGCTGAAAGTCAAAGTTGTGTATTGGTTATTGGTTCTGAGAAGGTCTAGGTCTGATGATCATGGGAATAAGTGGCTGAGGTAGGAGGACAAGACACTTTGAAGAGAGGGGGTCAAGAAACTGAGAGGCCAAGAAATTGGATTAATTTCTTACAAGGATATAAAAATCACTAACAATTTTAACAGGAGTAATTTTGCAGAGTGAGCCAGGAGCTAAAATCTTCAAGTAGAGTGAATGTCCTGGGGCTTGGTAGATAACTGCAACAAGATGTTACAGCTTGAAGACTTGAAACTCAACAGTGTTTATTTTTAAGGAAGAAGGGAGGAAGAATGATCCGGAAGGAGGAATGAGGGACAAGGAAAACTCATACCTCACCTCTGAGCCCAATGAGGGGAGGATTATGGGAGAAAAATGGTTACTACTTGAAAGGGCATCAGAGGAAACAGTTTTCTTAGTGGGAGCCAAGGACAAGATGCAAAGGAAACATTCAGAAAAGAGGTCAGGGTGTGGAGATTTTTGCCAATGACTGTGATTTCCAGAAGGCACAGCAGGTTTCCCACAACCTATGGGAATTACTGTGCAGGAGAGGAAGGGAGCCCAGGGTTTCATATGGTGGCTGACATTCTCAGGGGTAACAGTCATAATGACATTAGTCCTGAGTGCGTCTAGGCAGAAAGTGGTAAGAATTCTTTGAATAATGTTGGGCAGATCAGCAGTGGTCTTGCCAGAAGTCGGCAAAAATTCTGAGGATTTCTTTGGCCCCTGATAATGCAGTATCATGCTAGAAATCTCTGTATCTGTATTATGCACAGCTGAATTGTTACCTACTTGTGTGTGCCTTGATTTTCCAGAAAGACTGTGAGGTATCCTATCACTGTATCATTGTGTTTTTTGCATTGTACTTTCTTGCTCTATGTGACTGTCATACTTGTTATGGGTTGAACTGTCTCCACTCCCCAAATTCATATGCCTTAATCCTCAGTACCTCACAATGTGACCTTATTTGAAGATAGGGTTTTCACCTTACTTGGAGAGAGGATAATCAAGTTAAAGTGAGGTCATGTGGGTGGGCCCTAATCCAACATAAGTGGTATCCTTACTTTAAGAAAAGAAACTGTGGACACAAAGAGACACATACAGGGAGAATGCTGCGTAGACATCAAGTTGGCCACCTACAAGCCAAGCAGAGAGGCCTGAAACAGATCCTTCGCTCACAGCCTCCGAGGAAACCAACACTGTCAACAGCTTGATTTGGGATGTCCAGCCTCTGGAACAATGAGACAATAAATTCCTGTTGTTTAAGCCATCCAGTTTGTGGTACAGTGTTACAGCAGGCCTAGGAAGTTATTAATATTACATATGATTCTATATGAGAGAAACAATAATTCTTCTTGAGAGGAGGAACTAAATTTTATCTGCATTTCCAAGGCCTCACAGCACCATGCATACCTTATTCTCACTCAGATTTAACTGCTATTTATCTCTTGTGTGGGTATATTTTTTTATTTGAGTTTTACTTGTTAATTGTAAAGCCATTAAAGAAGGAACCAGTGGCAACATTTAAGGAGTTAGTTTGCAGTGTTAAATGATCGGAGGAATCTTGAAAGTTATTTTCAGGAGTTGGATTATGGCTATGCCACTGCCTTTAAAAGCTGGACCCAGTACCATAGACCAAAGTTCAACTACCTGCCTTTAGCATTATGCTGACATCAAAACATCCTGCTTGCTATTTCTCTCTCATTTGCTCAACTGTTTAGGTTTGAGCCCAATTTACACCAACATAGATCTTTCCTTTGGATCCAATCCACAGCACTTGTATTGACCCCATATCTGACTGCCTGCCTCTTCATACCCAATAAATTGGAGGCATTTTTTAAAAACCTACTTCTACTGAAAGGTGGTCGAGGGATACCTTGGTCGAGTACACCTTTGATGTATTACTAATTATATTCTTATAATTTATTGAAAGGAAGGAGAATAACTTGGGGAGCTCTGGCAACCTGGATGAACAGAATTGATGATGGAGGGAAAACCTTATTATAAATAGCCTTGGAAGTGGAATATATTTGAATAGGATTAAAGATATTTATCAGAGGCAAGGACGACAGTTCACAGAGTGATTTGCTTGGCTATACAGCTACTGAATCTGATGAGATCCTTAGCTCACTTGGGTGAATCTCAAAATTCATAGTTTCAGTGTCCACAAGCAGTAAGATTATCATTAAAAACCAACTTCAGCAAAAAACCAGAAACTAGAATGTCAGCAGAAATGCAAAGTTCTAAATTAAATTTGAGAAATTATTATGCAAGATTTGGGACTGTCTGAAGTGTACTTTCAGATGTTCTCTCTCTCTCTTTCTTTATACATATATATTGTACATAAAACTTTCATTAGAGGGGGAGAAACCTAAACAATTTAACATCCTTTTTAAGGCTTTATGCATCACTGGCCTTTTATCATATGTGCTATATGTATATAAGGTTACTTATGTAACTTTAAAACATATCAAAACAATAAAAGTCAATAGGGTACAGAATGTGAGAGAACTAGTTGCTCCACTTCTCTATTGTTGTATAGCAAATCATCCCAAAACTAAGTGACTATAAACAGGCAATATTAACTCTTATGGATCTGGGGTTGATTGGGCTCAGCTGGGTGGTTTTCACCTGTGGTCTGTCATGCAGCTGCAGTCAGACAATGGCTAAGTCTGGAGTCCATTCAAAAGATTTCCCTCTCACATGTCTGACAATTAACATCAACTGGAATCTTAGCTGGGGCTTTCTGTAGAACACCTGTAAATGGCCTCTGCTTCCTCATCACATATCACCTGGGTTCTGAGAACAAACATCTCAAAAGAAACCAGATTGAAACTCTGTCTTCTTGTATGACCATGCCTGGGAAGTTGCATCACTTCCTTTGCAGTCACATGCCTGCCCAAATTCAAAGGGAACATAATGCCACCTCTCACAATGTAGTGGATACATTCCTCCTTTGAAAGACCTTCTTATGGCCAGGATGAAAGACCTTCTTGTGGTCATCTTGGAAGATAGAATCTGCTACAGCCCTCTCTCTGGCCAAGATAATTCACTTCCTCCACATATAAAGCATATTCATTCCCTTCCCTCAAGCTCCCAAGACTCAAACCATTATGGCACCAGGTGTAGGAATCATCATCTAAATCACATCTGCATGCTAATTAGGATCCTTGGGTGTGCCTCTTTGTGTACGGCCCCTTAAGTACCATTCCTTCCTATCTGAAAACCTGTGAACTAGAGAGTCAAGCTGTCTTCCCTCCTCCCTCCTAGTTCACCCAACATACAATAATGAGGAAAACTAAGATCACCTCCTTGTTTACTCTCATTCAAAAAAGTGAAAAACTGGAGGCAAACAGCAAGTCACTGCCACATAGCAATTCTGAAATCCTGCTGAGCACATATTGCCAGTTCCATGAGTCAGGCTCAGTCCTACTGTCTTGTTCTTCACTGTGACTCTTGTCTCTTAGTTCTGCTTTCTAAGTCATACTTTCTTTCCCGAAAGAAAACTGAATTTGTAATTGAGTAGCTTTCTCATCCTGCTTTCTGTCCATAAAAGATTTGGGCCCAAAAGCTTCTTTTCATTTTGTAAAGTCTCTGTCCCTTTTAATGCAAGTTGGTGATGCTTCTGGCAAAAGAATTTCCCCCAAAACTTTGTATTTCATGTATACATTTATGATCCACTCTATTAGAAAGGGTCATATCTACAAATCTCTTGGAGATAAATCCTTCTCCATCTAGAGATCCTGGTGAGACTCCTGTAGGACAATGTCCTTAATATGCTGGAGAGGAGAGGGGTTTTTCTGTTCAAAAAGCACAGCCTTAGATCTTCCTTAAGATCATAACAAAGCATGCTACAGTCACACCTATGGCTTCATCTTTAGACGGCATTTTCCTGACACTTTTATCACTTTCACCCTGGATTTGATCTGTGTGTGTGTGTATGTGAGTGTGTGTGTCACCACCCAAATCTCATGTTGAATTGTAATCCCTGTAATCCCCACGTGTTGAAGGATGCACAGGGTGGGAGGTGGTTGGATCATGGGGTGGTTTCTCATGGCTTAACACCATCCCCCTAGTGATGACTCGTGAGTGAGTTCTTGCCAGATCCGGTTGTTTGAACGTGTTTCAGCACTTTCCCCTTCATTCCCTCTCTCTCCTGCCACCATGTAAGACACGCGTCCTTTCCCCTTCCACCATGATTGTAAGTTTCCTGAGGACCCTCCAGTCATGTGGAACTGTGATTCAATTAAACCTCTTTTCCTTACAAATTACCTAGTCTCAGGTAGTTCCCTTTTTTTTTTTAATTTAGTGAAGTTTTCTGATAGCAGGATTTGATTGGTTTTTTTCATTGACGTTTAAGTTTTGGGGTACAGGTGGAGGATGTGTAAGTTTGTTACATAGGTAAATGTGTGCTCTGGTAGTTTGCTGCACAGATCAACCCATCACCTAAGTATTAAGCCCAGCATCCATTAGCTATTCTTCCTGATGTTCTCCCTCCCCAACCCCCGCAACAGGCCCCAGTGTGTGTTGCTCCCCCCAATGTGTCCATGTGTTTTCATCATTCAATTCCAACTTAAAAGTGAGAACATGCAGTGTTTGGTTTTCTGTTCCTGTGTTAGTTTGCTGAGGATAATGGCTTCCAACTCCATCTATGTCCCTGAAAAGGACATGATCTCATTATTTTTTATGGCTGCATAATATTTCATGGTGTATAGGTACCACATTTTCTTTATCAAGTCTGTAATGGATGGGCATTTGGGCTTATTTTATGTCTTTCATATTGTGAATACTGCTACAATGAACATACACATACACGTACCTTGTAGATTGTGGATATTAGACCTTTGTCAGATGGGTAGAATGCAGAAATTTTTCCCCATTCTGTAGGTTGTCTGTTCACTCTGATGATAGTTTCTTTTGCTGTGCAGAAGCTCTTTAGTTTAATTAGATCCCATTTATCAATGTTTTATTTTGTTGCAATTGCTTTTGGTGTTTTCCTCATGAAATCTTTGCCTGTGCCTGTGTCCTGAATGATATTGCCTAGATTTTATTTAGCGTTTTTATTGTTTTGGGTTTTACATTTAAGTCTTTAATCCATCTTGAGTTAGTTTTTGTATAAGGTGTAAGGAAGGGGTCCAGTTTCGATTTTCTCCCATTTCTTCCAGCACCATTTATTAAATAGGGAATCCATTCCCCATTGCTTGTTTTTGTCAGGTTTGTCAAAGATCACATGGTTGTAGGTATGTAGACTTATTTCTGAGTTCTCTATTCTGTTTCATCGGTCTGTGTGTCTGTTTTTGCACCAGTACCATGCTGTTTGGTTATTATAGCCTTGTAGTATAGTTTGAAGTTAGGTAGCATGATGCCTTCAGCTTTGTGCTTTTTGCTTAGGATTGTTTTTGCTATTCAGGCTCTTTTTTGATTCCATATGAATTTTATAATAGTTTTTTCTCATTCTGCGAAGAATGTCATTGGTATAGAATAGCACTGAATCCATAAATTACTTTGGACAGTATGGCCATTTTCACAATATTGAATCTGCCTATCCATGAGCATGGAATATTTTTTCATTTGTTTGTGTCCTCTCTGATTTTCTTGAGCAGTGGTTTATAGTTTTCTTTGAATAGATCCTTCACTTCTTTTGTTAACTGTATTCCTAGGTATTTTATGCTCTTTGTAGCAGTTGTGAATGGGAGTTCATTCATGATTTGGCTCTCTGCATGCCTATTGTTTGTGTGTAGGAATACTAACAATTTTTGCACATTTATTTTGTATTCTGAGACTTTGCTGAAGTTGCTTATCAGCTTAAGAAGCTTTTGGGCTGAGATGATGGGGTTCTAGATACAGGAACATATCATCTGAAAACAGAGACAATTTGATTTTCTCTCTTCCTATTTGAATACCCTTTATTTCTATCTCTTGTCTGATTGTACTGGCCAGAGGTTCCAATACCATGTTGAACAGGAGTGGTGAGAGAGGACATCCTTGTCTTGTGTGGATTTTCAAGGGAAATCCTTCCAGCTTTTGCCATTCAGTGTGATATTGGCTATGAGTTTGTCATATATGGCTCTTATTATTTTGAAATATGTTCCTTCAATATTTAGTTTATTGAGAATTTAGCATGAAGTGATTTTGAATTTTATCAAAGCCTTTTTCTGCATGTATTGTGATAATCATGTGTTTTTTGTCTTTAGTTCTGTTTATGTGATGAATTACATTTATTGATTCATGTATGTTGAACCAACCTTGAATCCCAGGTATGAAGCCAACTTGATCATGGTGGATAACTTTTTTAATGTGCTGGTGGATTTGGTTTGCCAGTATTTTATTGAGGATTTTTTGCATTGATGTTCATCAGGGATACTGGATGAAGTTTTTTGTTGTTGTATCTCTGCCAGGTTTTGGCATCAGCATGATGTTGGCCTCAAAAAACAAGTTGGGGAGAAGTCCCTCCTTTACAATTGTTTGAAATAGTTTCAGTAGAAATGGTACCAGCCTCTTTTTGACCTTGGGTAGAATTCAGCTGTAAATCCATCAGATCCTGAGCTTTTGTTTTGTTTTGTTTTTTGGGTAGATGTATTAGTTCGTTCTCATGCTACTATGAAGAAATACCTGAGACTGGGTAATTTATAAAGGAAAGAGGTTTAATTGACTCGCTGTTCTGCATGGCTGGGGAGGCCTCAGAAAACTTATAACTGTGGCAAAAGGCAACTCTTCACAGGGTGGCGGGGGAGAGAATGAGAGCTGAGTGAAAGGGGAAGCCCCTTATAAAGCTATAAGATCTCATGAGAACTTACTTACTATCACAAGAATAGCATGGACTAAACCACCTCAAGGATTCAATTACCTCTCACTGGGGATTATGGGAACTATAATTCAAGATGAGATTTGGGTGGGGACACACACAGAACCATATCATTCTGCCCCTAGCCCCTCCCAAATCTCATGTCCTCACATTGCAAAACACAATCATGCCCTTCCAAGAGTCCCTTAAAGTCTTAACTCATTCCAGCATTAACTCAAAAGTCCAAGTCCAAAGTCACATCTGTGACAAGGCAAGTCCCTTCTGCCCATGAGCCCATAAAATCAAAAGCAAGTTAGTTACTTCCTAAATAAAATGGGGGTGCAGGCATTGAGTAAATATACCTGTTCCAAGTGAGAGAAATTGGCCAAAACTTGCATGTGGCCTGCTACATGCCACATGCAAGTCCAAAATCCAATAGAGCAGACATTAAACCTTAAAGTTCCAAAATGACCTCCTTTGACTCCATGTCTCATATCTAGCTCATGTTGATGCAAGAGGTGGGCTTCCGTGGCCTTGGGCAATCTACCCCTGTGGCTTTGCAGCCCCCCTCCTGGCTGCTTTCACAGGCTGGTGTTGAGTGTCTGTGGCTTTTCCAGGTGCACGGTGCGAGCTGTTGGTGGATCTACCATTCTGGGATCTGGAGAACTGTGACCTTCTCATAGCTCCATTAGGTAGTGCCCCAGTATGGACTCTGTGTAGGGGCTCCAACCCCACATATCCCTTTCACACTGCCCTCAAAGAGGTTCTCCATGAGGGCTACACCCCTACAGCAAATTTACACCTGGACATCTAGGAGTTTCCATACATCTTTTGAAATCTAAGCAGAGCTTCCCAAACCTCAATTCTTGACTTCTGTGCACCTTCAGGCCCAACACCACATGGAAGCTACCAAGGCTTGGGGCATTCATACTCTGAAACAACAGCCTGAGCTGTATGTTGGCCACTTTTAGCCATGGCTGGAGTGGCTGCAATGCAGGGCACCAAGTCCTAAGGCTGCACACAGCAGGTGTGGCCCTGGACCTGGTCCAAGAAACCATTTTTCCCTCTTAGGCCTTCAGGCCTGTGATGAGAGGGGCTGCCATGAAGGTCTCTGACATGCCATGGAGACATTTTCACCATTGTCTTGGTGATTAACATTTGGCTCCTTGTTTCTTATGCAAATGTCTGCAGCCAGCTTGAATTTCTCCCCAGAAAGTGGAGTTTTCTTTCCTGTTGTATCATCAGGCTGCAAAGTTTCAAAATTTTTATGCTCTGCTTCTTCTTGGACACTTTACTGCTTAGAAATGTCTTCTGCCATATACCCTAAATCATTTCTCTCAAGATTAAAGTTCCACAAATCTCTGGGGCAGGGGTAAAATGCCACCAGTCTCTTTGCATAGCAAGAGTAACCTTTACTTCAATTCCCAACAAGTTCCGCACCTCCATTTGAGACCACCACAGCCTGGACTCACTGTCCATATCACTATCAGCATTTTGGTCAAAGCCATTCAACAAGTCTCTAGGAAATTCCAAACTTCCCCACATCTTCCTGTCTTCTGAGCCCTCCATGTCTTTAGGGAGTTCCAAACAGTCCTACATATTTCTGTCTTCTTCTGAGCCCTCCACACTGTTCCAACCTCTGCCTGTTACCCAGTTCCAAAGTTGCTGCCACATTTTGGGGTATCTTTATAGCAGCACCCCACTGTCTGCAGTACCAATTTACTGTATTCATTGTTCTCATGCTTCTATGAGGAAATACTGGAGACTGGGCAATTTATAAAGAAAAGCTGTTTAATTAACTCACAGTTTCACATGGCTGGGGAGACCTCAGGAAACTTATGGCAGAAGGCACCTCTTCACAGGATAGCAAGAGAGAGAATGAGAGCCGAGTGAAAGGGAAAGCCCCTTATAAACCATCAGATCTTGTGAGAACTTACCATCACAAGAATAGCATGGGGGAAACCGCTCCCATGATTCAATTACCTCCCACTGAGTCCCTCCCACTACATGTGGGGATTATGGGAACTGTAAGTCAAGATGAGATTTGGGTGGGGACACAGCCCAACCATATCAGTAGGCTATTTATTACTGCCTCAGTTTCAGAACTCATTATTGGTCTATTTAGGGACTCAATTTATTCCTGGTTTACTCTTGGGAGGATGTATGCATCCAGGAATTTATCCATTTCTTCTAGATTTTCTAGTTTATGTGCATAGAAGTGTTTATAATATTCTCAGATGGTGGTTTGTATTTCTGTGGGATCAGTGGTTATATCCCCCTTATCATTTCTGATCATACCTACTTGATTCTTCTCTCTTTTATTAGTCTAGCTAGAAGTCTATCTATTTTATTAATTTTTTCAAAAAAAACAGCTCCTGAATTTAATGAGTTTTTGAAGGATGTTTTGTGTCTCTATCTCCTTCAGTTCTATTCTGATCTTGGTTATTTCATATCTTCTCATAGCTTTGGGGTTTGTTTGCTCTTGCTTCTCTAGTTCTTTAGTTGTGATGTTAGGTTGTCAATTTGAGATCTTTCTATCTTTTTCATATGGACATTTAGTGCTATAAATGTTCCCCCTCCCCTTTTTTTTTTTTTTTTTTTTTTTTTTTTTTTTTTTTTTTTTTTGAGACAGAGCTTTGCTCTTGTTGCCCAGGTTGGAGTGTAGTGGCACCATCTCAGCTCACTGCAACTTCCACCTTCCGGTTTCAATTGATTCTCCTGCCTCAGCTTCCTGAGTATCTGGGATTACAGGTGCCCACCACCATGCCTGGCTAATTTTTGTATTTTTTTAGTAGAGACAGGGTTTCACCATGTTGGTCAGGCTGATCTCCAACTCCTGACCTCATGATCTGCCCACCTCGGCCTCCCAAAGTGCTGGAATTACAGGCATGAGCCACTGCACCTGGCCAAATGTCTCTCTTAAAACTGCTTTAGCTGTGTTCCAGGGATTCTGGTATGTTGTCTCTTTATTTTCGTGATTTTCAAAGAACTTCTTGATTTCTGCCTTAATTTCATTATTTACCCAAGAGTCATTCAGGAGCAGGTTGCTCAATTTCCATGTAGTTGTGTGGTTTTGAGTAAGTTTCTTAATCTTGAGTTCTAATTTGATTGCACTGTGATCTGAGTGACTGTTTGTTATTCTTTCAGTTCTTTTGCATTTGCTGAGGAGTGTTTTACTTCCAATTATGTTATCAATTTTAGAGTAAGTGCCATTTAGTGATGAGAAGAATGTATATTCTGCTGTTCAGGGGTGGAGAGTTCTGTAGATATCTATCAGTTCTACTTGATCCAGAGCTGCATATAGGTCCTGAATATCTTTGTTAATGTTCTGTCTCAATGATCCATCTAATATTGTCAGTGGGGTATTAAAGTCCCCCACTATTATTGTGTGGGAGTCTAAGTCTCTTTGTAGGTCTGTAAGAACTTGCTTTATGAATCTGGGTTCTCCTGTGTTGGGTGTGTGTATATATGTAGGATAGTTAGCTCCTCTGGGTGAATTGAACCCTTTACCATTATGTAATGCCCTTCTTTGTCTTTTATCTTTGTTGATTTAAGGTCTGTGTTGTCAGAAACTAAGATTCCAACCCCTGCTTTTTTCTGTTTTTTATTGGCTTGGTACATTTTCCTCCATCCCTTTATTTTGAAGCCATGTGTGTCTTTGCACATGAGATGTGTCTCTTGAAGACAGCACACCAGTGGAACTTGACTCTATCCACTTGCCAGTCTGTGTCTTTTGTTTGGGACATTTAGCCCATTTACATTTAAGATTAATATTGTTATGTGTGAATTTGATCCTGTCATCATGATTTAGCTTGTTATTTTGCAGACTTGTTTATGTACTTGCTTCAAGGTGTCACTGGTATGTGTACTTCAGTGTTATTTTTTAGTGGCTGGTAACGGGTTTTTGGGTTTTTTTTTTTTTTTCCATATTTGGTGCTTCCTTCAGGAGCTCTTGCAAGGCAGGCCTGGTTGTAAAGAATTCCTTCAGCATTTGCTTGTCTGAAAAGGATCTTATTTCTCCTTTGCTTATGAAGCTTAGTTTGGCAGGATATTAAATTCTTGGTTGGAAATTCTTTTCTTTAAGAATGTTGAATATTGGCTGCCAATGTCTTCTGGCTTGTAGGGTTTCCAATGAGAGGTCTGCTGTTTGTCTGATGGGCTTCCCTTTGTAGATGACCTGGCTCTTCTCTCTGGCCTTAATAGTTTTTCTTTCATTTCAACCTTGGAGAATCTGATGATTGTATATCTTGGCGTTGATCTTCTCATGGAGTTATCTGCATTTCCTGAATTTGAATGTTTTCTTGTCTCACTAGGTTGGGAAAGTTCTCCTGGATGATATCTTGAAGTATGTTTTCCAACTAGTTCCATTCTCCTCATCTCTTTCAGGCACCCTGATCAGTCGTAGGTTTGGTTTATTCATAAAATCTCATATTTCTCAGAGGTTTTTTTCATTCCTTTTCATTTTTTTCATCTATTCTTGTCTTCCTGTATTATTTCAAAAATATAGCCTTCAAGCTCTGAGACTTGTTCCTCTGTTTGGTCTTTTGGCTAGTGATACTTGTAAGTGCATTGTAAAGTTCTCATGTTCTGTTTTTCAGATCCATCAGGTCATTTATGTTCCTCTGTAAAATGGCTATTCTGGTTATCAGCTCCTGTAATATTTAACTTCTGTAATATTTTATCATGATTCTTAGCTTACTTGCATTGGGCTAGAACATACTCCTTTAGCTCAGTGAATTTTGTTATTACCCACCTTCTGAAGCTACTTCTGTCAATTTATCCATCTCAGCCTCAGCCCAGTTCTCTGCCTTTGCTGGAGAGATGTTGCGATCGTTTGGAGGAGAAGAGGCTCTCTGGCTTTTTGAGTTTTCAGCCATTTTTTCATTGATTCTTTCTCGTCTCTGTGGGCTTATCTACCTTTGATCTTTGAGGTTGCTGACCTTTGAATGGGATTTTTGCGAGGTCTTTTTTGATGTTGTTGTTGTTTTCTGTTTGTTTGTTTTTCTTTTAACAGTCAGGCCTCCCTTCCCCAGAGATGCTGCAGTTTGCTGGGGATTTACTCCAGACCCTAGTCACTTCAGATCCTCCCACACACCT
This sequence comes from Chlorocebus sabaeus, assembly GCF_047675955.1. Taxonomy (NCBI): domain Eukaryota; kingdom Metazoa; phylum Chordata; class Mammalia; order Primates; family Cercopithecidae; genus Chlorocebus; species Chlorocebus sabaeus. Next base: position 77,073,886 of record NC_132916.1, read on the forward strand.
GGAGGTATCACCAGTGAAGGCTACAAAACAGCCTGCTCCTTCCTCTGGGAGCTCCAACCCAAATGCTCCTATAGGAAGTGTCTGGAGACTTCTTTTGGGTAGTCTCACCCAGTCAGGAGGAACAGGATCAGGGACTCACTTAAAGAAGCAATCTGACTGCCCCTTGGCAGACTGGGTGTGCTGCATTGGGGGGAAACCCCCTCGTCCAGACCGCCTAGACGTTTTGGAGCCAGCAGGCTGAACTGCAGATACAGTGGCTGCCCCTCCCACAATGGCTCCATCCCAGGGAGAGAACAGAATTCTGTCCATAAAACCCTGGCTGGAGTTGCTGAAATTGCCATAGGGAGGCCCTGCCAGATAAGAAGGGATAGATCAGGGTCCCATGTAAAGAAGCAGTCTGACCATGATCTGCCATAGCAACTATGCTGCGCTGTGGGGAATTTCCCCCAGTCCAGACCACCCACACTCCCACGAGCTGGCAGGCCAAAATGGCAGACTCCAGCCACAGAGATGGTGGCTGCCCCTCCCTCCAGGAACTTAGTCATCTCAGGCAGTCTCCAGTCAGCTGCCGCTGGCTGGCTGGAATTCCAAGTCAGTAGATGTTATCTTGTGAGCGCCATGAGTGCAGCCTGCAGAACACCGCTTGGCTCCCTGGCTTCAGTCCCCTTCCTACGGGAATGCACAGACGATCTCCTGTCTCACCGGAATTCCTGGGGCCAGAGTACACAAAAAACTCCTGGGTCTCTATGCATGCCTGAGTGGCTGCCAAGAGTCCACAAAGCTCTGTGCTTTGGACCCAAGGCGCTGGTGGTGTGGGCTTACGAGGGGATCTCCTGATCCATGGTTTGCAAAGATCCTTGGGAAAAGCGTGGTTTCCTGGGTGGGGTCCCACAATCACTCACAGCCTCCCTTGGCTGGGGGTGGGGGCTCCCTTGTTTCCACACTACTCAGGGGTGGGCCGTCACCCCACCCTGCCTTTGCTCGCTCTCCATGGGTGGTGCAACTGCCCAGTCAGTCCCCACCGATTAGAACTCTTAAAAGACATTTCTTAATGTTAGAATCATTTGCCTTCTATAAAGGCCATGAGAAAGGGTATTATTTCAAACCCACCAAATTTTTGCCCCTTTAAATTTAATAATTCTTTCTTTGGCTTATCTTTTTCCTTTCACATTTAATCACAGGCCACAAGAAAAAGTCAGATGGCAATTTTAATATTTTGCCTGAATCTTCTTCCTCAGGTATCTGATATTTAATGCAGGTTGTCTACTGGAACCATAGAGGAAGCTGTTGACCAGTACACCTACATGTAGTGTCTCCATGTGGCCTGGGCTTCCTCACAACATGACAGCTGGGTTCTAAGAGCAAGTGTCCCCAGAGAGAGACCAGGTGCAAGATGCATCGCCTTTTAAAATCTGTCTTAGAAGTCACCTGACATTTCTTCCCCTGTAGTCACAAGCCCACCCAGAATCAATGAGCAGGAACACAGAAGTTACTTCTTATTGAGAAAAGTGGCAATTCAACATTGTGAGGAAAGCATGCAGGATGGGTGATCTTGTTGCAGCCATCTCGAAAAATCTAGTCTGCCAAACTGCTGGTATCCACAAACCTGGCCATAATAATTCTTGAGCTGAAATTACCAAATCACTCTGAGAAGTTGGTGTTTATCTATAATCATATTGCAGTTTGTCAGTGGAATCCAAAATAAAATTCATATTTTTCCTGTTCTCAAGCTATAATACCAAGGTCTAGACTGAAGACGTTATGCCCAAATATCAAAATTAACAAAGAGATATATGAAATGGAAGAAATTTATTTTTCTTATTGTGGTTTAAGGTTTGAAAGACACATCACAGTGGATAAATCCAGTGAAACCTTACCATGGAGTTAACTTGATAAGACAGGTGGGATAGAAGCTTCCTTAATACAATTGTATTCTCTATACCTTCCCCAAGTCACCCGTGATGAACTCAACCTGCATCAGAGAAAGCACTCCAATCTCTTGCATTTAAATACTGATGCAAGTCCTTGAAGTGGAAATGTGGATCACAATATCACAGTCAATATGTGTGCTTTAAGTGTTCATAATTTTCAAGTGTGAAAATTTTATTTATTTGAAGCCTAGTCCAGAAGAACCAGTTATAAGAGAGAAAACCACTGTTGCAGTTACCTGTTCTGTGAATTACCAGACACTCAGACACATCTACAGTCCCACAGAGCTCCATGGGCACCAGGCTGGGGGAGGCTTGAAGTCTCCAGTGTCTTCAGGTTCAATTCTTACTAAGCCGCTGGCATCATTACTGAAATAACTTCTCCCACTTCCAAGCAAGCAAAGCTTAGTATTTCAAAAAGGTTTCATTCATTTTGAAGCCTCCCTGGGGCACATGTGCTGATGAAAACCCCTTGGAATCTTACACTTGTAGCCTGAACCAAGAAAAGAGTCTAGTTGGGCAGAGAAGGGAATATTCAGTACTCTACATTAATTCTCCCAAATAGTAAGACTACAACCATCATTCTTTTTCTAATTGAACTAGTTCTTTCATGTCCAATATCATTCCATTTCTATCAATACCTCTTAAAAAAGAGAACTTGTTTGAACTAAGTTCCAATGTTAAAACTATCTTTATTAAATTCCACCAACATTTCTTCAATCTTGATTGTGCTCCAGGCACTTAAATCTGCATTCCACCCCCTAACCCCACCCAAGCTGCAGTGGGCACAAATGACAGATAGACTTTGCCCCGAGAGAATTTATAATCTAAAGAGGGAAGTAGGTGCAAGGAGGAACGGGGAAGATGTAAGACGCATACATGACCATTAAGAGAGCATTGGACACAAAGTCAGAAGAACCCTGTTTTAGCCACTGTTTAGGTCTGCCATTAAGTAGTATATAACTTAAAGCAAGTCCCTACGTCCCCTGTACCCTAAGTTGCTTCATAATTAATAAATACTAATTATTAACACAGTTATAATACCTTCCTCATAGATTTTTTTGTTAAAAAATACCTGAATTGACTCATGTAAAATGCTTAGCACAGTTCCTGATAACACAAAATGTACTCAGTAATTGTTAATTTCATCATGGTGTAGTAGTAGTGGTGATGATAGGAGTACTTGAAAATACTTTGTAAACTGTGAAGTCGTATCAACATAAATATTTCCATTTTAAAAAGGCAGAATATGTAACATCCTATTGAAACCTATCATTCTCTGCTCACCTTCCAGCTCTCCCAAATACTACCTTGTCATTACTGACATTTCAGACTGGATGATTTGGATAGTCCTTTCTGGCAGCAGGCCATCCTGCACATTGTAGGATGTGTAGCAGCATCCATGGTCTCTGCCTACTAGATACAAGTAGCATCACGCTCTCAGTCATGACAATCCAAAATATCTCCAGATATTGCCAAATATCCCCTGGGAGAAAAGTCCCCTCACCTCCCAGTTTCCCCATTCCCATTTGGAAATCACTGAACTAAACTAAATAGTACGTGGACTGAACTTCATTATTATTATGGACTGAATGTTTGCATCCTTGCCCCACCCATGCCCCCCAAAATTTATATGTTCAAATTCTAATCCCCCTAATGATGGTATTAGGGACCTTCTGGAAACAACTAGGTCATGAGGGTGGTGCCCTTATGAACAGCACTAATCCTCTTCATAAAGGCATCAGCCTCATGACCTAGTTATTTCCAGAAGGTCCCTCTCTCTCTCTTTGCTCTCCACCATGTGGGGATACAACCAGCTGTGTGCAAGCCAGGAAGCATAAGTGAGCCCTCATCCAACACAGATGTGTTGGCACTTTGATCTTGGACTTCCAGGCTCCAGAACCGTGAGAAATAGATGCCTGTTGTTTAAGCCATCCAGTCTATGATAATTTGTTATAGCAGCCTGAGCTAAGACAATTACTTTACAGAATCCAGTTTTGAATCAAAGAAATGTTTACCTAATGAAGTTAGAAAGTAATATGTCAATTGTGAAAGACTCTTTTTCTCCCTGGGTGAGTCCTCTGTCCCTTAAGCTCACCCTCACTGGAATACAACCATCTAAGGCCTTGTCTTAGGACTGGGATAGATGATCATTGAAACGTAAGAGCAGGAAATGTAATATTACGGTTGTGTTACACGAGTGTCCCTGAAATACAGAGCTACATGTTTATCAAGATGTATTCCCCTGTCACCATGGCCACTTCATGTTGCTTTGGACTGAAAAGAAAAGACAAGGAATGATTGAATGGGATTTTTTTCTGTTCATGTATTGTACCTGAGTTCTGTCTTAGTCTGCTTCCTAAATAGAATAATCAATGCCATTATCTCTTCCTCCCTCATCTAAATCACATCAGGACTCTACAGTAGATCGATAGTTACAACAAAGAAGGCCAGAGCTTTCATTCCAGGGGGACTCATTACTCTGCCGCCCAGTATCTGGGTATGGATTCCACATAAGGTTATCTACTCTTCCATAGGAGTTAACAACAGCTGTCAGTTATTAATCCTGTGCCGTGACCCTGCCTTGCATGGCTGTGTGTGTGCAGAGAACACATCCAGAACAAAATAAGCCTGCTTCCTTCTTTCCCTCTTCTTTTGGCTTCATTTTCCCCTTCATATTATTTAAACATTGTCTTGTCTAGCCATCTAAAAGGTTTGGGACTTCATTGAGATTCTTAGCAAGTACAGGTTGCATTTAAGCAGACTCACATCTGCTGCAATATTACAAAGACTCATTAAAATAAATTTAGATCTTAAATTAGTCCTTTCAGTAACATTTATTGCCTAAGCTGCTGGGGTGATAAAGTATATAATTCAGTTAAGTTGAAGAGAAAGGTGATATTTGGATTATGTTTCCTGACCAGCCCCCAAAAGAAGGGTAAGATAAGAGAATAATTATAATCTCAGTTGCTAGTTTTCCCAGTGGCAATTATTTCCCCCTAATGGTTCTTCTTAGCCAGGGAGCCCTCTTATTTGGCTGCCAGGAAGAACTAGCGTATCTGCACTGTGAACTGAACAATGCTGTGGCTCAGATCAGAGGGCAAACCTCTCAGTAGACAGGCTGGTCACTACTGTCTCCAAATCTCTCACCACCCCCAAGATTCCTCAATGGCCACTGCTCAGGCCAGAGCCCTCACAGAGGGATATGTTGTTCAAAAAGGCCTGTAGCCGGGCACATGGCTCACACCTGTAATCCCAGGACTTTGGGAGGCCAAGGAGGGTAGATCACGAGGCCAAGAGATCTAGACCATCCTGGCCAACATGGTGAAACCCCATCTCAACTAAAAATGCAAAAATCAACTGGGTGTGGGGGCGTGTGCCCATAGTCCCAGCTACTGGGGAGGCTGAGGCGGGAGAATCACTTGAACCCAGGAGATGGAGGTTGCAGTGAGCTGAGATCGTGCCACTGGACTCCAGCCTGGCAGCAGAATGAGACTCCATCTCAAAAAAAAAAAAAAGGGTAAAAGAAAAAAAGAAAAGGCCTGTAAATCAGGGAGAACCAAAATTATGTTTACTTGTCCCCAGGTCTTCAAACCCTTCATATGGATTTTTTTAACCAATTGCCAATGTGATATTTTAGTAATTTCACTCTGCAACTGGAATTCAGTACTGCTGTGAGCGGCTCTGTGTATTCCATTGCATGAAAGTGACTTTCCCAGAGACTTCAAAGAACTAATCTTTGCTTTATCAAGTAAGATTCATTTTTTAGTTCAAGCAACCGTTACTGGGAGTTTGCAGAGTGCTCAAATTCTGGCCTATGTATATTTATTCCTCTTTGGGGGGATGGTTTTAAAGAAAAATATAGCAAAGAACAGAAGTGCCATGATGTTTTTATAACACTCCATACAACTATCCACTTAGTTTCTTTTTAATACTTACCAGCCAACTGTCCTTGACATGCTCTGAAATACCCTGGAAAAGGCGGTCAGAAAGCAGGTCTATTAGATCTATTATGAGTTGGGCTGTGTCGCTGTTACTGTTGCCACTGGAGCCCAGGGCCTATCATGGTAACCCCCTCTCTGGCACCTCGGGAAGACATGGAGCAGGGAAGCTTGAGCCAGGTGCGGTTCCCAAATGTACAGTGATCAGAGCAGTTGGTAGATCTACCCTCACAAGCATGCCTTGGAAATGGGACCAGAAAGCTCTAGATCTCTGGAACTTTCAACTGTTTGAGTTCCTTGAATAGACAGACACCTTTGTCTCCAGGGCTCTGGCTGATAACTGGGCAAACTTGGCTAACTGGAATTCAGGCCATTCAGGGATGTGTTCGGTTGTGAGATTTCCTCTGAAAATGTTGCCTCTTATGAATTATATATTTTTTTAAATTCCCTCCATTCCCTCTTACAGTATTGTTGAAATTAATTTTTTTCTGTTTTCCTTTTTTTGTTTTAATTTTACTTTAAGTTCTGGGATACATGTGCAGAACTTGCAGGTTTGTTACATAGGTATTCGTGTGCCATGGTGGTTTGTTGTACCTATCAACCCATCATCTAGGTTTTAAGCCCCACATGCATTAGCTATTTGTCCTGATGCTCTCCCTCCCCTCATCCCCACATCCCCTGACAGGCTCTGGTGTGTGATGTTCCCCTCCCTGTGTCCATGTGTTCTTGTTTTTCAGCTCCCACTTATGAGTGAGAACATGTGGTGTTTGGTTTTCTGTTCCTGTGTTAGTTTGCTGAGGATGAAGGCTTCCAGCAGCATCCATGTCCCTGCAAAGGACATGATCTCATTCCTTTTTATGGCTGCATAGTATTCCATGGTGTATATGTACCACATTTTCTTTATCCAGGCTATCATTGATGGGCATTTTGGTTGGTTCCATGTCTTTGCTGTTGTAAATAGTGATGCAATAAACATATGTGTGCATGTGTCTTTATAATAGAATGATTCATATTCCTTTGGATATATACCCAGTAATAGGATTGCTAGGTCAAATGGTATTTCTGGTTCCAGATCCTTAAGAATAACCACACTGTCCTCCACACTAGTTGAACTAATTTACATCCCACGAACAGTGTAAAAGTGTTCCTATTTCTCCACAGCCTCACCAGCGTATGTTGTTTCTTGAGTTTTTAATAATCACCATTCTGACTGGTGTGAAATGGTATCTCATGGTGGTTTTGATTTGCATTTCTGTAATGATAAGTGATGTTGAAGTTTTTTTCATGTTTTTTGGCCACATAAATATCTTCTTTTGAGAAGTGTCTGTTTATATCCTTTTCCCACTTTGTGATTTGTTTAAGTTCCTTCTAGACTCTGCATATTAGCCCTTTGTCAGATGAATAGATTGCAGAGATTTTCTCCCATTCTGTAGGTTGCCTGTTCACTCTGATGATAGTCTCTTTTGCTGTACAGAAGCTCTTTAATGTAATTAGATCCCATTTGTCAATTGTTGCTTTTGTTACAATTTCTTTTGGTGTTTTAGTCATGAAGTCTTTGTTCATGCCTATGTCCTGAATGGTATTGTTTAGGTTTTCTCCTAGGGTTTTTATGGTTTGGGGTTTTACATTTAAGTCTTTAATCCATCTTGAGTTAGTTTTTGTATAAGGTACAAGGAAGGGGTCTAGTTTCAGTTTTCTGCATATGGCTAGCCAGTTTTTCCAGCACCATTTACTAAATAGGGCATCCTTTCCCCATTGCTTGTTTTTGTCAGGTTGTTGAAGATGAGATGGTTGTAGATGTGTGGTGTAATTTCTGACGTCTGTTTTCTGTTCCATTGGTCTATATGTCTGTTTTGGTACCAATACCATGCTGTTTTGGTTACTGTAGCCTTATAGTATAGTTTGAAGTCAGGTAGCGTGATGCCTCCAGCTTTGTTCTTTTTGGTTAAGATTGTCTTGGCTATATTTACTCTTTTTTGGTTCCATATGAAGTTTAAAGTAGTTTTTTCTAATTCTGTGAAGAATGTTAATGATAGTTCAATGAGAATAGTATTGAATCTATAAATTACTTTGGGCAGTATAGCCAGTTTAAATTAAATGTTTTAAAGTTATATTTCTTAATAGTTCCTTCTAAACAGCATTGCACACATGTATTAACTTAATATATCATTATATTTCCCTTGAAAATGATTAACATTTATTTATTCCATTTATCCTTGGCCTTAATTATTCAACAGCAATTCTTGCTATACATTCTTAATGTTTCTCTCCATTCCTTTGGTGTTTCTACTCTACCTGTTTAAAGTTGGAAGATAGAACTTTGTGCTATAATGTTTTCCTTTGTGATTCAACTCAGCCTTCTTCTCATCCCCTGAGAAGCAAAGGAAGTAACAAGAGTAGACTTCCCATGTTTCTTCTTACCTATTTCTTGGAATGCCTCCATTAATAACACCTCTGGCTTCTCTCCACTAGCTGCCCCACCCAAGGGATCATAGCATGAACGTATTGCTACCCTCACTTTTAGTTCTTTGCAGATATAAAGTATTTTCATTAGACATTTTTCCACACATTTCTCTGAGGTCTTTCCTAATTAATCACCTGGCACCTGGCTTGGTATTAAAAGATGCTACCTGCCTTCCTGTGGTGAGAAAGTAGATTAATGGGGAAAGGCTTGCTTTTCTGGGTATTTATTTGATTCCTGTGTTAGTGGTTTATTTCAATAATGATTTATGTCCATTTCTAATTTCTCCTGTAGTTTTCTGCTTAGAACTTATTCTTCCTAAGCTGCGATTAAGGGAAATATTTTGTGCTTATGCATATGTATAAATACGCACACTCACACACATTAAACTGAATGCACTGGGCAGCATTTTTGGATGAGAATATGGTCCCTGATGCTCTACTCTATCTTGCTTTAGGATAACAACCACTAAGGGAAGTGCTGGCAACTCTCTCATGACCCTTTTGGAAGTCTTAATTAGAGTTAATTTTAAAAATTAGACCTTGTCAACATTATTTGTTTAGAAAATGTCCAAAAAGCTGAAAGACTGAGAAGTATTTTAATTTCAGTAAAACCACTGGCCTGAACTGACCACAAAGACATCCTCCCTCCATAAACTATTTCCCAAACCCAAGATCTTGCAGGTCTCTGGGGGTAGAGTTTGGTGTGAAGGGGTTCCTTTTTTCGTTCTTATTTTTTGTAAATATTTTTTGGTTATAGGATTCCAGTGTTAGATAGTGACTGACCAATACCTGTGTGCATTTTCACCAGACCACTCCAATTAGAGGCTGTTTAATAAATTGGGACTGTGTGCTGCCTGCAGCTTTTTACCTTTGCTCCCTGATTGTCTCCCATTAATCCCCTTGTTCTCTGGTATTAAAACCTTTAAACTTTGGGAATTCACCAATTCTGGTTCAATTTGTGGACCTTCTGAGCTTGCTTGAGACCTTTAGGAGGTTTCCTTGTGCTAATAACCATCTGTCACTGCCCATGTTTCACGGATGCAGCCGGTACTGCTAGAGATCAAGTCAGGGCCCTAAGCAAACTCTTGTACCTTTAAATCAAAGTGTGATCAAAGTGTGATCATTAAGTCACACCCCCTGCCACCAGCATCTTGTCGTATAAAACTGCAAAGTTACATTAGGTGTGTAGCACTTTAACCTTTGCCATGTTGAAGAGGTAATGGTATCAGAATTTAGCTTCCATCCCTCAAGGACCCATAAACGCACTGTGTGGAGGCCAGGTGATAGATCACAGACTTGTAACATGTACAGTTCTCCTGGTTTCTGTACCTCTGTTACTTTTAAAACAAGACAACTGGTAAATTACACCACATCATGGACAGTCCACTTCTGCACCGCATCTCTTCAGGTTCCTCTGACAGTGTTTAGCATTCAAAGGAAGGATAGCTGCCACTATGCTCGTCTGACACTGCTCAGCACCGCCCGAGATATCGACCTTCTTCCCCAACATGGCCTGTGGGCTGGAGGTGTGTTCTGAGTTCTCAGAAAGTATTGAGTGCCATTCAACTGCTTCACCGCATCAGAGTTTCCCTTTTCAAGGTTTACGAAAGGGAAAGAGAAAAAGAAACTCCTTTTTTTTTTTTTTTTTTTTTTTTTTTTTAAATGGAGTCTCACTCTGTTGCCAGGCTGGAGTGCAGTGGCGCGGTCTCGGGTCACTGTAATCTCCACCTTCCGGGTTTCAAGCAATTCTCCCGCCTCAACCTCCTGAGTCACTGGGAATTACAGGTGTGTGCCACCATACCCAGCTAATTTTTTATTTTATTTTATTTTATTTTATTTTGTATTTCTAGTAGAGACGGGGTTTCACCATGTTGGCCAGGATGGTCTCAGTCTCCTGACTTCGTGATCCACCGGCCTCAGCCTCCCTAAAGTGCTTTTGTATACAGTGTTTTTAGGAAAATTTAAATAATTCAAGTCATTTTAATTAGAGAGATTGGGACAAAGAGGGTTGGGAGAACACATTAACTGCAGAAAGAGCCTATGTTCAATTCTACTCTAAGTCATCATAGCCCCAGGGCAAGTATCTCCTGAGATTTCAGAAACATAAGCAAAAAAGTCTGTTATAAATATCAAAATCTGTTATAAATATCAACACATACTATGCATTTCTCCCTCCCTCCCTTATTTTTCTTTCCTTTCCCTCCCTCCCTCCCTCCCTCCCTCCCTCCCTTCCTTCCTTCCTTCCTTCCTTCCTTCCTTCCTTCCTTCCTTCTTCCCTTCAGTTTCTCTTCCTTCTAATGCCCCCTGTCCTTAAAAATGTCTCCATTCAGGCACTATGCAATTTGTTAACTCCACTTCTCAAGGATAAATTTCTGGTCAGACTGTTCTATTCTTGCTGTTTTCATTTTCCCACCTCCTATTCACTCTTGAATCCACAGGAATCTGGGTTCTATTCCCAACAATTTGCTAAAGCTTCTCCTGCTAAAATCACAAATGGTACTGCTCCTAATTAGGAAATCCAGTAGACAGTTTTGAGTTCTTATCTTATTGTTCTCCTCCACATTGTTTGAACTTCTGAATTATTTCCTCCATTGTAGAGCTCTCTATTTCTTCAGAGTTCAAAGCTTCACATTCTCCTTACAGCTCACTACCCACTCTCCTTCTGTTTCCTGTATGGCCTCTGCCTGTGTCAAACATGTTAAAGAATAGAGCTGTGCTAGTTCCATGGAAACACGAGGGAGTATATTCATGAATTCTGCAAGACATGTATACATACAAAGTTAAACAACAAGATGAATGTACTCAAGAGAACACATGACAGGAACTGTGGTTCAGAGGAAGAGCAGATGGAGAGTGTGGGTAAGAGTAGGTCTGAAAGCATCTCGATGATATGGGATGAGTGTGGCATTGAGGCTGCAAATGCCACTGCGGTGGGATCCCAGCACTGACAGCCATAGGACCTTGGGCAAGTTACTTAGGCACAATGAATACTCTGGAAAATAGTAATACTTATGTCCTGGGACTGTTGAGAAAATAAACAAAATCATTAAGCCATTATTTTCAGTAGTACCTAGTATGTGCTTCATGAATATATGCTCATTTTCATAAAGAAAGGGAGTCTTGAGAACACTTTTTCCCCTTTCTCCCCCATCCAAGCCTGAAGTGGCAGAAGGAGCTCCAGGAGTTGAATGGAAGAGCACAGAAGGGAAACAGCGAGCATCATTACTACTGCACTCTCATCCCCACTATAATCTGCTAAGCCTCTGACAGCCTGAGCCAGGGGAGGGAAAGTGTTAGATGACCAGTAGGTTAAACAAGACCTTTGACCAATGTCAGAAAGGTGCCTGGAAAAAGTGTGGGACCTGGCTGAGATTTCATCTGGGTACAGAGAATAATTTAAAGAACTTGCTGGAAGGCAGTGGTATGATGAAGCCATGAAGTTCTTGTTTAATTTTACCTATATTAGGTCTGTCTTGTTCAATAAATGAGTTAAATGTACTTACAAATCATTAACAGGTAGTACTATCAAACCATACTTTAAATATTTGTGAGTTTTCAATTCTTTCCTTTTCTAGATAAAGAAATAGCAATAGAGGCATCCCAGTGGATGTCCCAGCACACCTCCACTTCAGGGAATATTCTAAGAACAGGACCCCAATGGGGGCTGCAAAGGCTGCTGGAGGGCAGGTGATACATGACCACTGGAGACAGAAAAAGAGGAGAAGGTGGTGGTGATGGAGGTTGATATTGCTGTGGCAGAAAATGTGGAAGGAAAATGAAGATGGGCAAAAATTGAGGCTCTTTGGATTCATTCCATGTAGGGAAAGGAGGGAGCAAAGGTAAGAGCATTGTTCAAGAACAACCAGGTAGAAGCAAAAGGAAGAGAGAATGTGTTGGCCTCCAAGGGAAGAAAGGAAAGCAAAGTCATTTGTGTTACAGTCTGAAGAGGACAGTCCAGAGTAACAGGGATGGAGTATTTGAGTATCCCCAAGAGGCTCACAAAAAGGAACTTTACTTATAGATAAGCAATGATAGTGTAAAATTGAAAAGAACAAAAGAGAAAGAAACTAAGACAGTTGACACCCCGGGGAAAAAGTGCATGAGCCCCTACTATAGTCATGTATTCTCAAAAGAACTGCTAAACAAATTAGCCATCTCAGTAAAGCAAGACTGGGTAAGATTTTAAGAATCTATCCATCCTGGGTTGGCAAGTGATGGGCAGAATAATTGGCCAGACCTCCTCCACCTCAGTTCCTGGGATGCATAGATGCTGGTGGAAGCACTTTGCAGCACAGCAAGGTGAGAGTTTGAAGGGGCTCCACTTTCTGAAAAAAAATCTCTCTTCATAATCCTGTTTTCCATTTCAGAAAGAATTTAAATCAAAAACCTTAATGTTCTTGTCATCTCTGAACACATACTGAATGCAGGGGAAAGCACCCTGCAGTAGGAATTTCTGATCTCCCTCTTCCTTTGCTGTCATTCAAGAACACCAACTCAGCTTTTACAACCTCATGTCCTAACTTGAGGAAGCCATGCCATTACGAACACTCCCCTTCCCTTAGAAGAAGATATGTGAGTTGGGTCTCAGGGAGACTGAGGAAAGAAAACTCTCCTTGCTGGGGGCAAACAGTATCCTAGAACACTGGATTCTCTATCAGTAGCTTCTGACCCCAGGAGTGTCACACAGAGCTTTGGACTTAGGAAAAGTCACATAGCATCTTTGAGCCTGGAGTCCCAACTGGTAATTATGATGTATGTTGCTGCCTGATGGTTCAGGATATTTCCTTGAAAGACTTGTTTCCATAATGCTCTGATTATGCTGTTTGAGATTAACAGAATAGGTTTAGACAGGAAATTTTAGGAATGACAAATCAAAGAACCCTGGAAAATATACTGTACATTCTGCCAAGGTTTGTCGGTATGGATGCTGGTATAGTAATGAGAATAAATCAGTAAATTCTTTTTATAAAATGAAGGAAATCAATTACTATGTACTCTTAAAACTGTGTTGCATCAGTGCATGATTTGACCGTAAGGGTCACTTCCTTAAGACGTGATACCACCCTAGAGTTGTATAATGTTGTAAAGTTTATAAATTGCTTTCACTCAGTCTTCTTCATCTGATTCTCAGAATGACCCTATCCAATTGGGAATATGGGTTTCATTAGCCCTACATTACTGAGGAGATTCAGAGAGTCTCAATTAGACAACATCATGCAGTTAAAAATGACAAATGGGGATTTTGAGCCCAAGTCTTCCTGATCCCAGAGCCCGTGATCTTTGTCCTACATCATGCTTCCTGAGAAATTAAATGGACCTGTCTTGCAGAACTGTTCTTCTTCGAACTAGGGATCTAGAGGAGTCTCAAGTAAATAGGCAGGTGACCTTGGGGAGAGAGGTCTGGAAGTGCCTGTTTGGAGTCCCAGCAGGCTGGCGGTGCTGTGTCTATAGATCTGGCAGCTGGCAGTGGTAACTTAGCCATGGCAAAGGGGCTGCAGGAGGAGATCTCAGTGCTCAGACCCAGGGCAGAGGTCTGTGTGGCTCCTGTTTGTTTCTCCAGCTCTATTCTCTACAAGCCTTCACCCTGCTCTCTCTTTGGGACGGGATCAAAGGACTCCCTTGCTCTCTGGCTTGTGGTTGCCTTTTGCCAATAGAAGCAGCGATAGAGGATCAGATCAGAGGTAGAAGGGGAATGAGGAAGGAGAGTTTATCCCTCTTCACTCTCCTTCCACCTCTGACCCTCTGTTGCTGCTTCCACTGCCACCTACTGCTTCCACTGGCAAAAGGAAAGTTGCCATGAGGTTGCCATGAGCACCCTGCACCCCCCAGTCTCCTGTAAGACAGCCTTCCCCACAGGGTCCTTTTCCTACTCTTCCTCTTGCCCCTTCTGACCTAGCCCCAGGTACAGCACTATATTACTTATCTTCTCTTATACCTTTTCCATACCTTTGTTGATGGTCTTCTGGTTGGACTCCTCACATTACCCAGTTTGAGTGTGCTTTCTGTTTCCTGATGGGCTCCTGGCTGATCAGACCTGACCCCAGAGGACCTGGGTACCAGAATCTAATATCTGGATTAAGGCACATGAGCAAGACACAGACCCTGCAAATGGAATTTAAATTACAATGACCTAGAACAAGGGAGACAGGGCTAAGCATGCCCTAGTGAACGAGGGACCAGAATGGGGTAGGACTGGGAAGAAATCTGACTTGAGACTGATGGGCCAGGACTCCGCAAGAAGGGCTCTTCTGGTCTTCCAGGAGACAAGGCTATTCACAGATGCTGCAAATTGGTGGAGCAAGGAAGGCAGCAGGAGCTCAATAGGGTACAGAGTCTAAGGAGAGCCAGAGGCATGAACTAAGCAGAGTGACTGGGTGTTTGAATCCTTGCCTCTAGTGGCAGAGACTGACCGGCTATTCATCGAACCCATTTTTATTTCCTCCTGGGCACATGGACTGTGGTCCTCGTGTGCTTGAGTTCTGGCCAATGGAATGTGGGCAGAAGGGATATGCTAGCCCCTAAACTTTCCTTACTCACTCCCACCTCTTGCCAGCTGTAATGAAGAGTCACAATAACATCTATTATTTACTTATTCATTCATTAATTTCTTTCATTCATGCCCTGAAACAAGAGCCGAGGGTATAGCCTCTCTAGGAGCTGATTCGCATGCCCTTTGATTGTGCTTGCTTAATACGAATGGAGATGCGGTTGACCATTGCAAAAACCTGTTGAGACACAGCTGAGTTGGCCAACATTCTTGTGGTACTTAGGGTGTGAATCCTGTGATGGCCACAGCATAAAACACTGCATTAGTCTCCATCTTCTATCCTTTTTCCCTTCAAAAATGATGATCATTTCATTGAGTGGCCACCCTGCACCAGGTGCTTCTGAAACCTTATGAAATATGGTGTTTTAAATATGAAAATGGGGGCTTACATAATGCTGTGACTAATTTGAGCCTCACTCAGCAGTTAGGCAGCTTCAATCTTCTTATTAATATACAGGGAGTGGTTGCTGATAATAGGCACATTTTCAAGCCCAAAGGCATCTTGACAGTGCATGCTGAGGATTGGGGAAAACAGGAAACTTCCAATGAATACTCCTGATATCTTTGCATCTGTATACACATCTGAGTTTTATCATAGAAGAACCTTATAAGTTGACACAGGCAGGCTCTGGGTGTGTTCATTGAGAGAGATTTCCCAGAGTCTGTTTTTTTGACATCCTTTCATCATCATTTCAATCTCTCAGCATGAATCAGTTGCCCAACAACTCCTGTGGTCATCTGCAAGCCTCTTTACAGTTTTCAGTGTCTCAGGGTAACGTATAAAGAAGGAGGAAACAAAAGATTATGAGTATCACTATTCATGGATACTAATTACCAAATGTACTTTTTTGAATTAAATCCTTGTTTGAATGAAGGTTGCACAGAGATGAACGTTTTGTTCGCAGACTTCTTGAGGCCATGGCAGGTTTAAATAATTTTGCGCCATAGGAGACAAATTTTCCTGATGTTGGAATCCTAATGTGGGTGAACCATGTGAAATGCTGCTTTCAGCAAGGAGCTGACTTCCCAGGCTCCCTTTTCTGAGGGAGCTGGGCAGAGGTGGGGTGGTGACAGTATGGTGGAGGTAGAAGCTTCTATGTCCTCATTCCCTTGTACTAGAAATTTCATTACAGATACTTTTGCACATCACATGCATTGTTGGATCGGAGTGTCACATGTTCCCTCACAGATGTTATTTCAGATTAAGCCACAGACAGCGGGGAGTGGACGTGGCATGCATTTTCCTCTTCACTTGGTAGCATCTCATCTCCCAGCAGTCATTTGCAGAGCAACATTACTTGCATAACAATTGAGCTGATCTGATATTTTAGGTTATGATGTCAAGATATATTATACTGCAGCCTGCTGACTTTATAAAAAAGTAGCCAAAGAAAGAAAATGATTAGGGCCGAGTTGGGATTGAAAGGGACCTAAGGGAATGTCATCTGTTATGAGAATCTTAAAAGCTTCTAATGACCTGTTATTCCCCAAGGGCGCTTGCTACTGTGACGATTGAATTTATTTTGTACTAAACAAGCTTTGCATTTAATGCCATCTCTTTTTATGGTCTGAGACCCACAAGAATGTATTTTACTATTTTCTGAATAAAATACTTGGTCAACAGTTTATCATGCAATCATCTTTCTTTATGCTTCCATGACTATTTTTAGTAATACTATATTTAGTATTATTAAATGTATTTATGAATTCTTCTGTTATATTACTTTTCTGTTTAAGAATGTTTGACAGTGTGCATCTTAAAGGCCAAGTGTCATCTTTGCTTTTGTAAGTATGTTTTATAGTCTTAAACTGAAGATGTTGTTTGTGCACATTTTCATGGCATAGAATGTATGCACAAAACTTAGAATTAAAGTATGCCTTTTCAAAACAGCAACAGTGATTATCACCAAATCACAGTGTTTTTAGGGTAACATGGCCTATGGTCCTTGTGTGCTTCATATGAATAATCCCACCTCCCTTCTACCTGGTAAGCTCTATAACAGAAGATGCTGTACATAATATGTATTCAATAAATATTTGTTGGATGGATAGATGGATTAACAGATGAATGGATGGAGTAAGTAGATACGTGTGTGATTTGGGGTTGAAGGCTATGCTTTTTCTGTGAGTCCAGGCTTAAGTCAGGCTGTTTTGCATCACTGAGCTTCACAAACATTTACTGGAAGTCAGTGTCCTGCTGTTCATGTGAAGAAACAAAAGTGCAGAGGGCTAATGAACTCTTAGGAGGATGGCACTGCTTTCCATTAAGCAAAGTCAGTTTATTTTTGGCTTAGAAAATGAGTTCCAATTTGAAATTGCTTTCTCCAAAATGCTTGCAGTCTTTCAAATTACAGAACTCTCCTGGAAA
Organism: Chlorocebus sabaeus; assembly: GCF_047675955.1. NCBI lineage: Eukaryota > Metazoa > Chordata > Mammalia > Primates > Cercopithecidae > Chlorocebus > Chlorocebus sabaeus. Next base: position 77,091,133 of record NC_132916.1, read on the forward strand.
CTGGTGAATAAATAAAAATGCAAGGATCCTTGCTCTGGTGAGTAAGCTCACAAGGATGGAAATAGGCACAAAAAGTGGCAGTGTCTCTGAATTATCACTGAGTGTGAGTTTCTAAGAGAACAAATCACTTTCATGCAGCCTTGACAATCACTTGGTTAGCTCAACCTCAAGAAAGGCTATAAATAGGGCTGGGAAGCAGAAATAATGTATTATTTTGTGGAGCTTATTAACATTTGGGCAGAAAGGATGGATTCCTTTTACATAGTTAGGCATCATTTTAACATATACAGTATAGGTGGTAGCCTTTTTGTAACAGAAATAAATGTAGCTATCCCTTAACAGGAGCAATTTCCCTTCATATTTCTTGCAGCTCTTGTCCCATGAGGCGACAGATGAGTATGTGATAGCAATACTGATTCCAGTGCTGAGATGCCATCTGATCCACTGGGAGAGCTGGTGGATTCAAATCAATGTCAGCTCATGCCTTCTGGGCAGCAGTCTTTCAGTGCAGGATTTGCTCTATGGATCAGAAAAACAGCTGGTGACTTGCAATATGTTATACAAAAGACCTTTAAAATGTTTTGTTGTTTCCAGCTATGATGTAGTGTGAGTCACCGCAATTTTTTTTATTTGTGTGCCTTTCTGATGGAACAAAATTCTGTTAAGCAAGTAGTAAAAACATAATAGTAATTTAAACTGGTGTCTGTAGAATATCGAGGCTGAAGAGTGATTAGAAATAAGGTTTTACTTTAATGTACATTTTTAATGTAAAAATTTTACCCATGGAAAGCATTTATTGGAAGTCCTCTCCTGAGATTCCCTGTAAAATATAAGCATATGCCAAAACCAATAATCCTTGTGGGTTACTTGGAATTCTTGGAAAAGAAGAATTTTTACCAAGTTGTTTTGCTAAGTTGTGGGTTACAGTTATTTGTTTCCAGGGTATATTGTTTGTATATGACAGAATTTTGGACTTTCTTCTTTCCTTTAGGTCAAGTTTTTTCCCCATAAAAGATGTATAATAATTCATATGAACATTGAAACATTTATTTTTGGAGGAAATACTCAATGCTTTTAGTCCCAGAACTAATCTTCTTTCCCTCACTGAGTCGTTTTTGGTTTTTATACTTTCATTTTTCATGGTTTTTTAAAAATGAGGTTTCTTTCTCACTTTAAAAAAATTTATTTTTTGTCTCTGTAGTCCAACTTTCTGGTGACAATTAGGATCACTAGTACAGAAATACAATGTATGTCTAGAAAAAGGGACAAAAATAAACTAGCAAGATTCTTGGATGGTCTGGATACCTAAAAGTCAAGGGATTTGAAATTACTGAGTATTTGGTGAGTCCAGTTACTGGCTCTTTGGTATCAAGTGGGTGTCCTAAATCTGATGTGATTAGCCAAATTTCCACACCAATCATCCAGAGCCAATGCCAGAATGATGACCTCACATGCATCAATTCCATGGCTATGGTTTCCTAGTTGCTTTCTATAGTTCTCAGTTGAATACTTTAATGAAATAACTAAATAGATGCCAGCCATCTTGGGCATCTCTATGGATGAAGAACTATGTGAAATACTATCGTATTCAATATTTGTAGGAGGTGAGTCTTAAGTCTGTGATCCTGTCAAGGAGTTCCTCACTACATTTGACTGCAAGCATAATTAGCAATTGGTGTTCAGTGTGCAAGGAACTTTGATTGATTGGGCTGTGTTTTAGGCCTTGTCAACATGAACAAAACATAACATCGAGTTCATCCATCTTGCTTAGCTATTTTTATATGTACTTGAATATTCCAGCAACGCTAATTTCCACTGATCAATTAAGGAAGCAATCCTAAAGGAAGATGAGATTAAAAGAAGGGAAAAGAATCACAACCCAAAAGAGCATTTCCTGAAGTGTGTCCGAGAACACTACTTATTGAAGAAGTTAATAAGATTTGAGTTAGGGGGAAGTGGGTAACCCAATGAAATAAGTTTGAGAAATGCTGAGATAAGCCAGGTTAGCATTTTTTTCTATATTTTAGGACTCATCAGACCTTTTAACATGCCATGAACATTATAAATCTCAAAAAGGGAGACCTAGCTTCCCCAACGTAATGGAACATCCCACCCTCTGATTTTTTCCCTGAAGAATATTTTGAAAAACAACCTTTTGGGATGTTTGCCTAGTACATGTGGACTTAAAATTAAACACTAATAATTATAAATAATTAAATTCAGTTGTTTTCTTAGCATCATAAATTTCTTGGACTTCTCCTTTATTGAAAGCCTGCTATGCGCCAGACACTGAGCTAAGTACTTATACACATATTAAAATTGTAATAGCCCCATGAAGTGGGTGCTATTTTACCATTTTAATGAATTAGGGACTGAAACTTAGAGAAGCCTGGTGATTTTCGCAAGTTTGCAGAAGTAGAAAGTGGTGAAGGTAGAATCCAAACTTAGGCCAGAACTGATAACCATGATACTGTAACAAATAGTCTAGATAAAATAATAAAAATTATGTGTTTATGTCTGTGAGAGAAAACTGAACCACAACTTTTTAGATCCAGAGAAAGGTGGACCTAAAAAATTTCAGGAATTATTAAATCCAGTTCTCAGTGTTTAGAGCCCCAGCACAGTGGAGTCATTTTCTAATGATACACCACTAATTGATGAACAGAAAGGAGCCAGAACCGTACTCTTTTTGATTGCCCCTTGATAATAAGATGCTACATCACTCTTGATGACTTTTTAATAAGTTGACTTCAGAAAATGAAGCAAGATAATATTGCTTTTTAAAGTTTAGATCTGTTTTATTAGTAGACTATAGGAATTTGCTATTAAGTTCGTTGTTTCATGATGAAACATTGGAAATGTTCCATACCAAAAAACAGACTATAAATAAAAGGTTATTTAAAATATTTAAAATCATGTGAGTGTGAAGGTGAGTGAGAAAATATAGTGTCCAGGAAAAGTAATATCAAACAATAGCATTTGAATAATAAATGACTCAACTGAAGTAGAATATAGGCTTTTTTCTTGAAGATCAAAGCATAACCTCAGTTTTATTTATAGGGGTAATAGTCACCTCTGTAGTGTGAAATGAGATGGGGCATTATTATGTTGCTGCACAGTCTAAATTTCTACTCTTACATGCATTATATTACATTAAAGCAATATGTTTCAGTAGCCATCTGTTTAAATGAAAATAACTCTGGAACAGAAATACGTAAAGCAGTTTCTCAAATATTAAACTCTCTCTGAGCTTGGGCTTGGCATATCGCTTTCTTTGGTGTCAGGAAATATAAAAGATCAATTTTGATGGGAGGAGGCTCATATGGAAATGGTCAGAAAATGAAAGAATGCCCGGGGCAGGCAGTCTAAGTACAGGCAGCAATTTATCCCAGAAGAAAGGAATGTAGGAAGTGAGGTCACCCAGAGGAAAGATGATCCTAGGAGATGCTGGATGGTGCTAAAGACAGTATTCAATATTGTAACTTTCAACGATATAATCCAATCTTAGGGATTACCTCTTTACCGTAGAGAAACATATATTTACAAGCCTCTCAGCTTTTGTAAATTGTTACACTTTTTTAAAACGGTTGGGTAAAGGAAAGTCTGGAGGAATCCAACTCTAGCACTGTCCTTGAGCAGCTCGCATCAAGTATGACAGCTGCTGTGTATGTAAGAGAAGTGGGGGATGACTGGGAAATAAAATAAGTTGTTCCCGTATGATCTCCTGAAATAGACAGAGGACTTGCAATTTCACACTGAGATCCACAGCCTGGCCTTGTTTTCTAGTTGCAAATCTGAAATAGTAGTAATCCATCTGTCAGCCTGACATCTTTTTATGCTCCCTTTCAATCACTCCCAGAGAAAAAAATATATATTTGAGATTGATTCTGATTTTGGCAGCTTTCTTATTGCCTATCACCTTAAAGACATTAAAAGATAGTAGCAGATTTCGTTTTTTCTCATCCTGCAGGTTTTTAAAGTTGGAATTTTACGCATTCTATTTGGGTCCTAGGAATAGTTGTATGACTTACAGATAACTGACTAATAAGTGAACTGGAGAACAACTATTCTGTTTGTCTTTACATAAATTCTTTAAAAAATGATAGAATTGGTTTATTCATTCACTAAACAACCATGAACCAAGCACATAACAGAACACTGGAAAGTTAAATTCCTATGAGGGAGATGTCATTCTGGGCCGAACAAAGCTGTGCAAGAAGAAACGGGACCAAGAATCTAACTAAGAATGAAGATGATGATGGGCACCCTGTGTGGATGCAAAGATCAATAGAATAGGCATCTCATGTCATATAGATTCAAGTGGAAAGAGTGATGGGCAATTCAGGAAAATCCTCAAGGGCCAGGAGACTAATTAAGGTCAAGGTCTGTGGGGAAAAAAATCTGGGAGATGTATCATCAGTTACCATATGAGGAAGTGGGGATTTGTGACCTCAGATCCCACAAAAGAAGCTCTTTGCTTTCCATCTCACTTTGTTTTGCCTATTGTGTTAGGATGATCCTTGTACATGAAAAAGCTCAAAAACTGATTCAAGATTCCAGGTTTTGGACAAGAGTCATTCATGCAATGCCAAAATACACATCAAAATGTGCAAGAGAGAGTGGGGAGTGACACCATCAACTAATGAACTAGTCAAAGTTCCTATGAGCGTGGCACCATAGAGCCAAGCTTCCTTCTTGGTTCTCAGTGTCTTCAAGGGTAACTCGAAGGGTCACTCTCACAGTAACCATGAATTGTACAGGAATCCTGTAGACAGTGAGAAGATCAAGCCTTGGGAAACACGGTAATTATCTATTTGGAGGTAGAATATTGTTTGTTTTGGTTGGATTTGGTTTTTATTTGGTTTGCAGGTTTTGGCTATAAAAGAGTTTCATTTTGTGATTCAGAAATATTCACTCTTTAAAATGTTGGTTTCATTTTTAGCATCCTCACATTCTTTTGGTTCCTTTTATTAGAATCCCATCTTATAACCTAATCTTATTAATATTTATGGGGTCCACATGAATATGAAATTAACTAGTAGTTTCCATTTGTGAAAAGGGACCAACTATTAGGTCCTATACTTTGTTCTTTAACTTTGGAATTTGATTCATGGTATCTTGTAAAGCTTTGAAGTCAACTGACAATGTGACAGATTTACAAAGATCTGTTTGAATTTGGAAGCCTTCCCATCTCTTCTGATTGAAAGTAATTATACTCCCCTTCTGCACCTGTTGCATTGTTTTATGTTGTCATATACTCGTTGAGTGCATGTACACATATCTGTCACTTCACTTAGCTTGAAAGCGTCTTCCAGACAGAAATTTGGGTCATTCATCTTTGGATCCTCAGTGGTAATCAGAGTCTGGCATGTAGTTTATGTTCAGTGTATTTCTAAGGAGAGTAGATTCAAGGAGGGTAGAGATGACATCATCATAGTAATAAATAAGAGTAACCTTTCTTAAAAACCTGATTTTAATACTTTGGAAATGGATATTACTTTGAAGGTGAGAAGAGAGTGACAGCAAGAGTGAGAAAGGAAGAAAGTGAATGGAGTTCATGAGTACCTAGGAGTTGTTTGGCTGGACTAAAACAAGTGTTTCATTACAGAAAATGAAGATAACACAAAGAGCAGCTTAAACTTTTTTTAGTGGACTAAGTTGAGAATCCTGTGTGATGTAGAGTTTTCGTCTCTAGGTAGTCATGTCTTCCTTATAGTTATGGAGGGTTAGGTATGAACAGGGAACAGTTAACTATCCAAGTTGCCCATATTAACCTAAAATGGCAGTAAAGTAACCATAAATGGCAGTAAAGTAACCATGCGTACCTAGGGCACATCGGAGATAAGGCAATGCTTCTGTCTTTCAACTTTTTAACAGATTTATTGAACTATAATCTACATACCATAAAGTTCACCTGTTTAAAGTGTACAATTCAAAGGTTTTTAGAATATTGGCAAAGTTGCACACTTGTCACTGTAACCTAATTTTAGAACAATTTCATCATCCTCCACCTAAAATAATCACTGCCCATTCTCCCCTCACTTACTCCCAAATTCTAGGTAACCACTAACCTACTTTTCTCTGTACATTTGCCTATTCTAGATATGTCATATAAGTGGGGTAGTATAATATGTGATCTTCTGTGACTGGCTTCTTTTCTCGGCATAATGTCTTTGAGTTTCGTCTATGTTGCAGCATGTATCAGTACTGCGTTTCTTTTTGTTGTCAAAAAATTCCATTGTGTGGATATGTCGTATTTTATTTAATCAATTGATGAATATTTTGATTTTTTTTCAATTTTTGGTTATAACCACTTTGTTGAAATCAATAAACCACAAATGTGTGGGCTTATTTCTGGACTCTCAATTGTATTTTATTGATTTATATGCCTATCCTTATGTCAGTATCACAAAGTCTTAATTACTGTAGTTTTATAATAAGTTTTAAAATTTGGAAGTGTGAGTGCTTCATCTTTGTTCTTTTTCAAGATTATTTTGGTTATTTGGGTCCCTGGCATTTCTATACAAATCTTAGGATCAGGTTATTCTTTTATGCAAAAAAAGGCAGTCAGTATTTTTATAAGGATTGCATTGAATCTGTAGAGGAATTTAGAGAATATTGCCATCTTTGTAATGTTAAGTCTTCCAGAAGAGTAATGTCAGCAAAATGGAGGAATATAGGAGCTTTCTGTCCTCATCTCCCTACAGTGCACCAATTTAGACAGCCACCCATGGAAGAGATTAGCTTTGTGGGAGTCTGGGAGTCCAGAGAAGCTTCAGCATGCTGTTGAAGCAAAAATCTAAGAATTGATGCATTGAAGAGGGTAAGAAGAACAGTTTCATTTTACCCACATTACTCCTCCCCCAATTTGGCATAGGTCAGTGACAAAAGAGACCCACATAGTCCACAAGTTTCTCCCATTAAGGGAAGTAAAAAGCATAGTGAATGAGCCCTGGCCTTCCCAGTTGTGCAGAATGCTGCTCAAGAGGCCTACCTCCTTCTTGCCCTACCCAAAATACTGAAAAAAAAATCAGCATAACTGAGTAGCTGGCGGAGCCTGGGAGCAGGGAAGAGAGGAAGGGATTCACAGCAACTAACCAAGAAACCCAACAAAGGGGCATGTAACCTACTAACCATCTTCTCAGATTCCATCAGGTAGTCCACTTACAAGTCAGTTGTAATGCCTCAACAGCACGCCCACTCCAAATGGCCCCATGAGGACTTACAATATTTGTCATGGCTCACCTTCACAAACACTCTGTGACTGGATCCCTGTGCATTTCCCTCTCACCCCCACAGTCTTCCTCCCAATGCACAGTGAGTGTGAGCCTTTGCAGATGGCTTGGGAGCCTGCACAATCAGCCAGCTTGCCTCTGCAAGACTGGGAGAAGACACATAAACTTGAGCATTTTTTTCCCTAGTGTATCACCCTTAGGAACAAAGCAGAGGCACTGAGCATGCACTGTGACTCAGTGAGACTGTGAGAAGCCATACAATCTTAAGAATTCCCCTTCAAAAGAGAAGCAGAGAGTGGTATGGATGCATGCATAGCAAAGGTGTGAGACTATGTACAGTGGCTCATGCCTGTAATCTCAGTACTTTGGAAAGCCAAGGCAGGAGGATCGCTTGAGCCCAAGAGTTCGAGACCAGCCTGGACAACCTACTGAGACCCTGTATCTACAAAAAAAAAATTTTTTTTTTTTAATTAACTGTGTGTGGTGGTGTGTGCCTGTAGTTCCAGCTACTCCAGAGGCTGAGGCATGAGGATTGCTTGAGCCCAGGAGGTCAAGGCTGCAGTGAACCATGATTATACCACTGCACTCCAGCCTGGGCAACAGTGCAAGGCCTTTTCACAAGAAAGAGAGAGAGAGGAAGAAAGAGAGAGAAAGGAAGAAAGAGAGAGAGAAAGGAAGGAAGAAAGAGGGAAGGAAGGGAGGGAGGGATGGAGGGAGGAGGGGAGAAATCCAGAGAATACCTAACTGGGCTGACTGGCCACGTTATTTCTCTCCCTAAGCCAGTCAGTAAGAATTAGAGGAAGGGACTGCTTATTTAAATGCAAAGACAGCAGTGCAAAACTTCAAGGAACATGAAAAACTAAGGAAACATGACATCACCAATGGAACACAATAAATTTCCCATAACTAACCCCAAAGAAAGGAAGATTTATGAATTGCTTGACAATAGTATTCAAAACCATTGTTTAAAGAAATCTCAGTGACCTATAAGAGAAGCACAGACAACTAAACAAAAATCAGGAAAAAAGTACATAAGCAAAATGAGAAGTTTTGTTTTGTTTTTGTGGAGACAGAGTTTCACTCTGTAACCCAGACTGGAGTGCAATAGTGTGATCTCAGCTTACTGCAAACTCCTCCTCCCACATTCAAATGATTCTTTGGCCTCAACCTCCTGAGTAGCTGGGATTACAGGTGCCCACCACCACACTCGGCTAATTTTTGTATTTTTAGTAGAGAAATACCACCATGTTGGTCAGTCTGGTCACAAACACCTGACCTCAAGTGATCCACCCGCCTCAGCCTCCCAAAGTGCTGGAATTACAGGCATGAGCCACCACAACCAGCCAAGAAGTTTAACAAAGAAACAGAAATAATTAAATAAACAAACTCTTAGATACAATGAATGAACTAAAAAATGCAACAGAGAATTTCAACCACAGACTTGATCAAGCAGAAGAAAGAATTTGCAGACTCAAAGACAGGTCATTTGAAATTATCCAGTCAAAGGAGAAAAGAAGAAAAAAGAATTGAACAAAGAAAGCCTATGGGATTTATAAGTCACCACCAAACAAAAGATTATATGAATTATAGGAGTCTCCAAATGAGAATAAAAAGAGGAAGGAAAATAAATTTATTTAAAGAAATCATAGCTAAAATTTTTCCAAGTCTTGAGTGAAATATGGATGTCCAGATACATGAGGCCCAAAGGTTCCCACACAGGTTCAAGCCAAAGAAAACTTCACCAAGATGCATTATAATCAAATGTCAAAAAGCAAAGATGATGGATTTTGAAAGTAGTATGAAAAGAGGCCTGTCACATGCAAGGATACCTTCAATCGACTGTCAGAAGATTTCTAACCAGAAACCCCAGCAGACCAGGAAAGAGTGGGATGATATAGTCAAAGTGCTAAAAGAAAAAAAAAGATCAGAAATACTTTATCTAGCAAAACTGTCTTTCAGAAATGAAGGAAAAATAAGCATTTTTCCAGACAGACAAAAGCTGAACGAGTTCATCTCCACTAGACTTGACTTACAAAAAATGATAAAGGAGTTCTTCAAGCTGAAATGAAAAGACACTAATTAGTAATATCATTGGTCAAGATAAGTAAGAGTAAGTACGTACAGTAAAATTCAGAATAATCTAATACTGTAATGATGATGTATAAATCACTTTTAGCTCTAGTATAACAGTTAAAATACAAAAGTATTAAAAATAACTATAGCTACAATAATTTGTTAATGGATACACAATATAAAAAGAAGTAAATTCTGACATTATAAACATAAAATGAGAAAGTAAAAGTGGAGAGTTGTTGTAAGTAATTGAAGTTAAGTTGTTATAAGCTTAAATATACTGTTATAACTATAATATGTTATATGCAAGCCTCATGGTAACCACAAAACAAAAACCTATAGTAGACCACAAAATATAAAGATAAAGTAATTAAAACATACTACTGTTTTTTAAAAAAATCACCAAATCACAAAGGAAAATAGTAGGAGAAGAAAGGAATATAAGTAAGAACTACAAAACAGTCAGAAAAGAATTACTAAAATGTCAATAGTAAGTCCTTTCATATCAATAATTACTTTAAATGTAAATGAGCTAAATTCTCCATTTGAAAGACAAAAATGGCTAAATGGATTTTTTTTTTAAATCTGCTGCCTAGAAGAGACTCACTCTAACTTCAAGTTATACCTAGGTTTATGTGAAGGGGTAGGAAAAGATATTCCATGCAAATGGAAACCAAAAGAGAACAGGGTTAACTATACTAAAATCACACAAAAAAGAGCTTAAGTCAAAAATGGAAACAAGAAACCAAGAAGGTCGATATATAATAATAAAGGGATAATTTCATCAAGAGAATATAATAATTATAAGTTTCTATACATCTAACATCAGAGCATCTTAATATATAAAGCAGTTTTAGTGTATCTGAAGGGAGAAATAGAAAGCAATACAATAATAGTATGGGATTTCAATACCCCACTTTCAACAATGGGAAGATCATGCAGTCAAAAAAATTAATAAGGAAGCATTGGACTTCAACTATACTTTAGACCAAATGGACCTAACATATATATACAGAACATTTCATCTAACAGCAACAGAGTACACATGCACGTCAAGCACACCTAGAACATTCTCCAGGATCCTCATATGTGTCTTAGCCCTTTTGGGCTGCTATAACAAAATGCCATAAACTAAATGGCTTTTAAACAACAGAAATGTATTTCTCACACTTCTGGAGGCTGGGAATTTCAAGATGAAGGTGGCAGAAGATTTACTGTCTAGTGAGGGTCCACTTACTGGCTCATGGACAGCTGTCCTCACTGATGAAAGGGGCAAGAGCTTCTTACATAAGAGCTTCACCCTCATGATCTAGTCACCTCCCAAAGGCCCTGGCTCCTAATATCGTATCATGACATTGATTATTATGTTTTAACATGTGAAATGTAGGGAAGCATAAACTTTCAGATTATAGCAATATGTTAGTCTACAAAAGAAGCCTTAACAAACTCAAAGAGATTGAAATCATAATAATTATCTCTTCCAACCACAAAAGTAACAAACTAGAAATCAATAACAGGAGGAAAACTGGAAAATTCACAAATATATGGAAAGTAAACAACATACTTCTGAACAACCAATGAGTCAAAGAAGAAATTGAAAGAAATTTTTTTAAAAAATTGAGCCAAATGAAAATAGAAACTTAACAAACTTATGAGATGAGGCAAAAGCAGTTCTATGAGGGAAGATTATTGTAATAAACACCTACATTAAGCAAAAAGAAAGATCTCAAATAAACAACCTAACTTTAAACTTTAAGAAACCAGAAAAAGAAGAATAAACTAAGCCCAAATTTAGCAGAAAGAAGAAAATAACAAAGATTGGAGCAGAAATAAAGACTAGAAAAACAATAGAAAAGGTCAACAAAACTAACAGTTGGTGTTTTGAAAAACAGAATTGACAAGCCTTTAGCTAGACTAATAAAAAAATAAGAAAAGTCTCAAATACATAAAGTAAGAAATGAAAGAGGAGAGATTACAACTGATACCACAGAAATAAAAATACAAAGTTCAAATACTATGAACAACTATGTGTAAGCAAATTGGATAACCTAGAAGAAATGAGTGAAGTCCTAGACACATATATCTTAACAAGACTGAATCATGAAGAAATAGAAAATCTGAAGTTACTACTAATAAGTAAGGAGGTTAAATCACTAATCAAAAATCTCTCAAGAAAGAAAAAGTGAGGACCAGATGACTTTGCTACTGAATTCTATCAAACATTTAAAGAATAATTAATACCAAGTCTTCTCAAACTCTTAAAAAAAAATGAAGGGAATGGGAATACTTCCAAATGCATTTTACAAGGTCAGCATTACCAAAGACAGACAAGAACACTACCAAAAAACAAAACTGCAGGCCAATATCCCTGATGAACATGGATGCAAAAATCCTCAACAAAATAATAGCAAGCCAAATTCAACAGTATATTAAAGAATCATACACCATAATCAATTGAGATTTGTCCCTGGGATGCAAGCATGATTCAACATAGACATGTCAATAAATGTGATATACAACACTAACAGCTTGAAGAATAAAAATCATATGTCCATCTCAATAGCCACAGAAAAATCATTTGACAAAACTTAATGTTTTTTCATGATAAAAACTCTCAACAAACTAGGTATAAAAGGAATAGACCTCAACATAATAAAGGCCATGTACGTTAAACCCACAGCTACCATCATCCTCAATGGTGAAAAGTTGAAACCTTTTTTCCTAACACCAGGAACAAAACAAGGATGGCCACTCTCATCATGTATATTCAACAGAGCACTGAAAGTCCTAGCCAGAGCAATTAGATAAGAAAGAAATAAAAGGCATTCAGATTGGAAATGAAGAGGTAAAATTATTTGTTTGCAGATGACATGATCTTACATATAGAAAACCCTAAAGATGTCCAGGGTTAGATGTTGTTAGAACTAACAAACCAGGGCTAAGCCCTGGAAACATAAAGAGGAAGAGAACACTAGTCCCTGCTCTCTAGGTGCTCATGGCCTAGTGTGGAAAGCATGGATCCAAATGAAAACCATATCATGCAAGAAATGCCATCAATGGTATGACCAGGTGCAATAAGATTACTGGTAAGAGCATGGATCCAAATGAAAACCATATCATGCAAGAAATGCCATCAATGGTATGACCAGGTGCAATAAGATTACTGGTAAGAGCATGGATCCAAATGAAAACCATATCATGCAAGAAATGCCATCAATGGTATGACCAGGTGCAATAAGATTACTGGTAAGAGAGTGGTTGGTCTGACTCAGATGGTTAGAAGAGATAATGTTTGCATTGATTAGAGTTTAGTTCAATTTTTAAGAATGTGATAAATAGGCATGGGCATACTGTAATTGGGGACCAGTCTGTTACCAAGGCACAGGCACTATGGGGGTAGGGAAGTTGGAGGGGTGGAGAAAGAGTGGCAAGAAATTAGTCTAAAATGATAGCTTCCAGCTAGAATGCCATCCCAAGGAATTTGGAGCCAATCCGGGAGGCAATGAAGAGCACTGAAGGTCTATACACCAGAAGACTAGTACATTCGTATTTTGTTTTAGGGAACTGACTCTAGCAGCCCCATGTGGGAAAGATTGGAGGAAAGAGATGGAAACAGGAGATGGTGAAGGCCTGAATTAAGACAATGGCAGCAGGGCTCAAAGAGGAAGGGGTAAACCTGAGACAATATTGTTGATGTAGCTGGGATGAAAACTGAAGTGTCAAAGATGGAGTTAGAAATTAGAAGATAACATAGTTTGATGGGAAGAACAGTACATGAAGTCTGCAAATCTGGATTCAAGTCCAGCTTAGCTGTTAACTAGCTGCATGTAGTTAATTAAATATTTATTTTATTTTATTTTATTTTATTTTTATTTTTATTTTTATTTTTATTTTTTTTTTGAGATGGAGTCTCACTCTGTCACCCAGGCTGGAGTGCAGTGGCCCCATCTCGGCTCACTACAACCTCCGCCTCCCAGGTTCAAGTGATTCTCCTGCCTCAGCCTCCCAAGTAGCTGGGACTACAGACACGTAACACCACGCCCAGCTAATTTTTTTTGTAGTTTTGGTAGGTACAGGGTTTCACCATGTTGGCCGGGGTGGTTTTGAGCTCCTGACCTCCGGTGATCCACCTGCCCTCAGCTTCCCAAAGTGCTGGGATTACAGGTTAATTAAATACTTAACCACTCTGTCTGTTTCCTCAACTACAGAGAGGCTGAGAAAATTATCTCAAAGAACCGCTTCCAGAACTAAAATACAAAATGAAAAGAAAGAGGAAGAGGAGAAGGAGAAGAGAAATTGAGACAATTTATGTAGATATCATCCAAGATAAAGATGACTAAAGAAACAGAGCAATTGGAAGATTATAATTTAAGAGAGTTTTGTTCTTAGGAGATAAAATGTCTTGTGGAAAAAGTTTAATAACACATTTTTAGGTGTTCAGGATATCCAAATCCTGGCACTTGTTCTTCTTACCTATAGGGTTCTCTGCCAAAGAACACCTACAAAAGGATCAATAATCAAATAAGAAATCCAATGTAAATTTTATCAATATCTGAAACACTTCCTGAAAATCCAAAGGAAAGCTGGATGGCAGGCGTAATTTGGGGAAAAGAAGGAATGGAGTCTCTTATGTCCCATCCAAAATCTAGACCTTGGGATCCTATGCTCATGTGTGGGAGAAGGTGTATACATACATGCACGCTCATGTTCAGAGACCTGGTGGGTGAAGGGAGAGGGAAAAGGAGAGGCCAAGGACAGCAGAGAGAAAGAAAAGGATCCTGAGTATGTGGGCATGCTCACTTGTCCAATATCAGGTTGAACTGAGCCCAGAGATACCCATTATATTTCTGTGCAGCATTACTGATCACTAGGGGAAACATGGTCCCACAAATAACAGATTTATTCAGATAAGCAGCTCCTCTCCCATGAGAACTAGTTCAGAACTAAAGTAAAGAGCTAGCTGTGAGGGATTCATCCAAGAATCCACTGAGCCATGCAAGGATGGATGTTTTCTCTTATGAGCCGAGATAAAAAGCTGGGAAGAGAGGGGAAGTGTCTCATCCTTACCCAACAGTATTCTTTTGCTTCTTCAGTTTTTATAAGATGATAGCCTTTGATGACGGGAACTATGTCTTACCCGTCACTGCTCCTAGCTTACTGAACTACAGTGAATGTTAATTGAATCAGTAAATGTATTAATAATCAGGATTGATTGGATTTAAATAAGATTATTGCAACTGAAATAATCCTTAGGAGGGCATCATCCATCTTCACCATTTGTTATGAACTCTTCATGTGTCTTAATTCATTTAATGCAATAACACTATGAGGTGGGAACTATCATCATTACCCCACTTTACAAATGAAGAAGCTGGGGTCTGGAGGACCTGTCTCACCCCATCACACAGTTAGCAAGTGGCAGAACAGGAATGGAAAGCCAGATATTAGATCCAGAATTTATGCGTTTGCCACCACACACATTGCCAGCCAAAAACACGCTTTTCCTCTCCAAGAGCACAAGCACCAGGTTTCCTTATTGGCTTATGAAAACTGGAAACCCAATTTCTAAAAGACTGTGAAAAAATTTAAGCCAATGTGTTTTATCATTTTAAAAGGTACACTATTTAATTGAGGATAGATGTTTTCATACTTTTATTTGCAAATGGTTATCACTTCCTTAAGTAATTCATCAATTATATTTGTCTATAAATATGTATGTGTGTATGCGTGTACGTGTGTGTGTGTGTGTGTGTGTGTGTACTGGGCCCTCAATAAGTATTTGCTGAATGTTTCTTTTCTGCAAAATCAGTGTTTGCTAAATTAGTATACACAGTCTTTCTACTGTTGTTTAGAGGGAAGGTGAGATGATTTCCCATGTTTTTAAAATCAGATGGTTCAATATGTTTGTGCCACGTTTAGAGAAGAAAGCAATTCATAGTAGAGTATGAACTCTCAAAGACTTTAAGCCTCAATGTAATTTATCAACTTTATTTATCAACAAACTTTTATTTAGTCCCTCTGTATACAAAAAGCTTACTAGCGATCACATTCTAAAGCAGCTTTTTAAGTGGCTGGAGTCTTAAAATGCCCACACAATAGTCCAGAAAGAAGACACGAATTAAAATTGGAATATGTAGCACAGCATTTAAAGGCTTATTCACACTTTATGCCCTCCCTCTTCTGTTCCTACCTATTCTTCTAGCACACAGAGCCACGTCCTTTCCAGCTGCCTGTCTTTCCTCATGCTACCTTGGCCCACTTGGCCAATGTTGGTGCCATGCAGAGGTTATTCATGCAGGAAGCTGAGGAGGAGGTTTTAGAAAGAAGCTCATGAGTTGAGTGATGGACATGTTGAGTCCATGGGAAAGTGCAGGTAAATGTATCGAATGGGACAATGGAATAATAATGTTTAACAATTTGAGAACTATGTGTGGATTAAGGGAGAAGGAAAGTTTTAAGCCTAGGATGTTGGAAGAAGGATGATAAAAAAAAAAAAAAAAAGTAGGAATTTAGTGGGAATGTTGATTTGCAGAGAAAGGTGATGAAATCAGTTTTAGATTTGTTACACTTCAGAAGATGATGAGACATTAAAAATGATATTCATAATGTCCTCTTCAGGATGAAAATAAAGTAGAGACTGAGGAACTGATTTAGACTGAAGGAGACTAGAGAGACCTGGAATTGGGTGCAACCCAGGATCCGGGAATGGTGCTTTTGCTATGAAGGACGGGATTGAGCCAATTGGCAAAACTTGATTTCATCTTTGAGCAAAGGGTATCCAGGTTTTTAAAATCAGATATGATTAAATAGTATCCATTGTACATTCTTATAATTTTTCTGTAAGTTTGAAATCATTTTAAAATAAAAAGCAGGAAAAAACAAAAGTCACCACTTTGGCAACAAAAAGTTGGCATTGTCAATATATCTTAAGATCTATGTTAGATATGCAAGATGTCTGTATCTTAATCTAGATGTATGTGTTCACAAACTTTAACCTAGTAATTCTACTTGGAGATACTATCATGAAGAACCAATAATTTATAGGCATACTTCATTTTATTGTGCTTCACTTTGCCGTGCTTAGCAGATTTGAGGTTTTTTTGTTTGTTTGTTTGTTTTTTTACAAATTGATGGTTTGTGGCAATCCTGCATTGGGCACCGGTCTTTTGGTACCATCTTTTGGTACCGTTTTTCCAACAGTATGTGCTCACTTCATGTCTGTGTGTCACATTTTGGGAATTCTTCCAATATTTAAAACTTTTTGTTTATATCTGTGATCTATGATCAGTAATCTTTGATATTACTATTGTAGTTGTTTTGGAGTACCACAAACCATGCCCATATAAGACAACAGACTTAATCCATGAAGTCAGAATCTCTGACTTCTCCAGTAACTAGTCATTCTCTTGTCTCTCTCCCTTTCTCCAGGCCTTCTTATTCCCTGAGACACAACAACATTGAAATTAGGCCAATTAATAAGCCTACAATGGCCCCTAAGTGTTCAAGTGAAAGAAAGAGTAGCATGTCTCTCACTTTAAATCTAAAAGCTAGAGATGATTAAGTTTAGTGAGGAAGGCATCTTAAAAGCCAAGATAGGCTAAAAGCTAGGCCTCTTCTCAGGTTTATCAAAGATCAGATGGCTGTAGATGTGTGGTATTATTTCTGAGGACTCTGTTCTGTTCCATTGGTCTATATCTCTGTTTTGGTACCAGTACCATGCTGTTTTGGTTACTGTAGCTTTGTAGTATAGTTTGAAGTCAGGTATCGTGATGCCTCCAGCTTTGTTCTTTTGACTTAGGATTGTCTTGAAAATGCAGGGTCTTTTTTGGTTCCATATGAACTTTAAAGCAGTTTTTTCCAATTCTGTGAAGAAAGTCATTGGTAGCTTAATGGGGATGGCATTGAATCTATAAATTACCTTGGGCAGTATGGCCATTTTCACGATATTGATTCTTCCTATCCATGAGCATGGTATGTTCTTCCATTTGTTTGTGTTCTCTTTTATTTCACTGAGCAGTGGTTTGTAGTTCTCCTTGAAGAGGTCCTTTACATCCCTTGTAAGTTGGATTCCTAGGTATTTTATTCTCTTTGAAGCAATTGTGAATGGGAGTTCATTCATGATTTGGCTCTCCGTTTGTCTGTTACTGGTGTATAAGAATGCTTGTGATTTTTGCACATTGATTTTGTATCCTGAGACTGAAGTTGCTTATCAGTTTAAGGAGATTTTGGGCTGAGACAATGGGGTTTTCTAAATATACAATCATGTCATCTGCAAAGAGGGACAATTTGACTTCTTCTTTTCCTAACTGAATACCCTTGATTTCTTTCTCTTGCCTGATTGCCCTAGCCAGAACTTCCAACACTATGTTGAATAGGAGTGGTGAGAGAGGGCATCCCTGTCTTGTGCCAGTTTTCAAAGGGAATTTTTCCAGTTTTTGCCCATTCAGTATGCTATTGGCTGTGGGTTTGTCATAAACAGCTCTTATTATTTTGAGATACGTTCCATCAATACCGAATTTATTGAGCATTTTTAGCATGAAGGGCTGTTGAATTTTGTCAAAGGCCTTTTCTGCATCTATTGAGATAATTATGTGGTTTTTGTTTTTGGTTCTGTTTATATGCTGGATTACGTTTATTGATTTGCGTATGTTGAACCAGCCTTGCGTCCCAGGGATGAAGCCCACTTGTTCATGGTGGATAAGCTTTTTGATGTGCTGCTGGATCTGGTTTGCCAGTATTTTATTGAGGATTTTTGCATCAATGTTCATCAGGGATATTGGTCTAAAATTCTCTGTTTTTTGTTGTGTCTCTGCCAGGCTTTGGTATCAGGATGATGTTGGCCTCATAAAATGAGTTAGGGAGGATTCCCTCTTTTTCTGTTGATTGGAATAGTTTCAGAAGGAATGGTACCAACTCCTCCTTGTACCTCTGGTAGAATTCAGCTGTGAATCCATCTGGTCCTGGACTTTTTTTGGTTGGTAGGCTATTAATTATTGCCTCAATGTCAGAGTCTGCTATTGGTCTATTCAGGGATTCAGCTTCTTCCTGGTTTAGTCTTGGAAGAGTGTAAGTGTCCAGGAAATTATCCATTTCTTCTAGATTTTCCAGTTTATTTGCGTAGAGGTGTTTATAGTATTCTCTGATGGTAGTTTGTATTTCTGTGGGGTCGGTGGTGATATCCCCTTTATCATTTTTTATTGCGTCTGTTTGATTCTTCTCTCTTTTCTTCTTTATTAGTTTTGCTAGCGGTCTATCAATTTTGTTGATCTTTTCAAAAAACCAACTCCTGGATTCATTGATTTTTTGGAGGGTTTTTGTGTCTCTGTCGCCTTCAGGTTTGCTCTGATCTTAGTTGTTTCTTGCCTTCTGCTAGCTTTTGAATGTGTTTGCTCTTGCTTCTCTAGTTCTTTCAATTGTGATTCTAGGGTGTCAATTTTAGATCTTTCCATCTTTCTCTCGTGGGCATTTAGTGCTATAAATTTCCCTCTACACACTGCTCTAAATGTGTCCCAGAGATTCTGGTATGTTGTATCTTTGTTCTCACTGGTTTCAAAGAATATCTTTATTTCTGCCTTCATTTCGTTACGTACCCAGTAGTCAGTCATTCAGGAGCAGGTTGTTCAGTTTCCATGTAGTTGAGCGGTTTTGATTGAGTTTCTTAGTCCTGAGTTCTAGTTTGATTGCACTGTGGTTTGAGAGACAGTTTGTTATAATTTCTGTTCTGGGAAAGGATTCCCTATTTAATAAATGGTGCTGGGAAAATTAGCTAGCCATAAGTAGAAAGCTGAAACTGGATCCTTTCCTTACTCCTTATACAAAAATTAATTCAAGATGGATTAGAGACTTAAATGTTAGACCTAATACCATAAAAACCCTAGAAGAAAACCTAGGTAATACCATTCAGGACATAGGCATGGGCAAGGACTTCATGTCAAAAACACCAAAAGCAATGGCAACGAAAGCTAAAATTGACAAATGGGATCTAATTAAACTAAAGAGCTTCTGCACAGCAAAAGAAACTACCATCAGAGTGAACAGGCAACCTAAAGAATGGGAGAAAATTTTTGCAATCTACTCATCTGACAAAGGGCTAATATCCAGAACCTACAAAGAACCCAAACAAATTTACAAGAAAAAAACAAACAACTCCATCAAAAAGTGGGCAAAGGATATGAACAGACATTTCTCAAAAGAAGACATTCATACAGCCAACAGACACATGAAAAAATGCTCATCATCACTGGCCATCAGAGAAATGCAAATCAAAACCACAATAAGATACCATCTCACACCAGTTAGAATGGCAATCATTAAAAAGTCAGGAAACAACAGGTGCTGGAGAGGATGTGGAGAAATAGGAACACTTTTACACTGTTGGTGGGATTGTAAACTAGTTCAACCATTATGGAAAACAGTATGGCGATTCCTCAAGGATCTAGAACTAGAAGTACCATATGGCCCAGCCATCCCATTACTGGGTATATACCCAAAGGATTATAAATCATGCTGCTATAAAGACACATGCACACGTATGTTTATTGCGGCACTATTCACAATAGCAAAGACTTGGAATCAACCCAAATGTCCATCAGTGACAGACTGGATTAAGAAAATGTGGCACATATACACCATGGAACACTATGCAGCCATAAAAAAGGATGAGTTTGTGCCCTTTGTAGGGACATGGATGCAGCTGGAAACCATCATTCTCAGCAAACTATCGCAAGAACAGAAAACCAAACACTGCATATTCTCACTCATAGGTGGGAACTGAACAATGAGATCACTTGGACTTGGAAAGGGGAACATCATACACCGGGGCCTATCACGGGGAGGGAGTAAGCGGGAGGGATTGCATTAGGAGTTATACCTGATGTAAATGATGAGTTGATGGGTGCTGACGAGTTGATGGGTGCAGCACACCAACATGGCACAAGTATACATATGTAACAAACCTGCACGTTTTACACATGTACCCTAGAACTTAAAGTATAATTAAAAAAAAAAAAAAAAAAAGCTAGGCCTCTTTTACCAAACAACCAAATTGTGAATGCAAAAGGAAGAGTTTTTGAAGAAAGTTAAAAGTACTACTCCAGTGAACACAGAAATGATTAAAAAGTGGAACAGCCTTTTTGCGGATATAGAAGTTTTAGTTGTCTGGGTAGAAGATCAAACCAGCCACAACATTCCCTTAAGCCAAAGCCTAATCCAGAGCAAGACCTTAACTCTCTTTAGCTCTGTAAAGCTGAGAGAGGTAAGGAAGCTGTAGAAGAACAGTTTGAGGTTAGAAGAGGTTGGTTCATGAGGTTTAAAGAAAGAAGCCATCTTCGTAACATAAAAGTGCAAGGTGAAGCAGCTAGTGCTGATGTAGAAGCTGCAGCACATTCTCTAGAAAATCTAGCTAAGATCATTGATAAAGGTGGCTATGCACAACAATAGATTTTCCCTATAATGAAACATTCTTCTTCTTCTTCTTCTTCTTCTTCTTCTTCTTCTTCTTCTTCTTCTTCTTCTTCTTCTTCTTCTTCTTCTCTTCTTCTCCTCCTCCTCCTTCTCCTTCTCCTTCTCCTTCTCCTTCTTTCTCCTTCTTTTCTTTTCTTTTTTTTTTTTTTTGAGACAGAGTCTCGCTCTGTTGCCCAGGCTGGAGTGCAGTGGCACGATCTCAGCTCACTGCAAGCTCCGCCTCCTGGGTTCATGCCATTCTTCTGCCTCAGCCTCCCGAGTAGCTGGGACCATAAGTGCCCGTAATGCAACAGGCTTCTCTTGGGAAAAGATATCATGTAAGACTTGCATAGCTAGAGAGAAGAAGTCAATGCCTGGCTTCAAAGCTTTGAAGGACAGGCTGCCTGTCTTGTTAGGGGCTAACACAGTTGGTGACTTGAAGTTGAAGCCAATGCCCATTGACCACTCCAAAACTCCTAGAACCTTTCAGGATGATGCCAAATCTACTCTGCCTCTGCTCCACAAAAAGAGCAACAAAGCCTGGATGACAGCACATCTGTTTACATCATGGCTTACTGAATATTTTAAGCTCATTATTGAGCTTAAACATTGAGACCATTTCTCAGGAAAAAAAAAAAAAAATGATTCCTTTCAAAGGTTACTCCTTATTGACAATGCACCTGGTCACCCAAGAGCTCTGATGGAGATGTACAAGGAGATGAATGTTGTTTTCATGCCTGCTAACACAACATCCATTCTACAGCCCATGGATCGAGGAATAATTTTAACTTTCAAGCCCCATTATTTAAGAAATACATTTTGTAAGGCTAACCTACCATAGATAGTGATTCCTCTGATGGATCGGGGCAAAGTACATTGAAAACCTTCTGGAAAGGATTTATCATTCTAGATGCCATTAAGAACATTTGTGATTTATGAAAGAAGGTCAAATTATCAAAATTGACAGGAGTTTGGAAGAAGTTGATACCAACCCTCCTGGATGACTTTGAGGGTCAAGACTTCAGTGGAGGAAGTAACTGCAGATGTGGAAACAGCAAGAGAACTAGAATTAGAAGTGGAGTCTAAAGATGAGACTGAATTGCTGCAATCTCACAATCAAACTTAAATGGATAAGTTGTTTCTTATGGAAGAGCAAAGAAAGTGTTTTTGGTTTTGTTTTGTTTTTTTTTTGAGACAGTGCCTCTCTCTGTTGCCCAGGCTGGAGTGCAATAGTGTGATCACAGCTCACTGCAGCCTCCACTTCCCCAGGTTCAGGTGATCTTTCCACCTCAACCTCCTGAGTAGCTGGGGCTGCAGGCACGTGCCACCACACCCAGCTAATTTTTGTATTTTTTGTAGAGATGGGGGTTTCACCTTGTTGCCCAGGCTGGACTTGAACTCCTGGGCTCAAGTAATCCTCCCACCTCAGCCTCCCAAAGTGCTGGGATAACAGGTGTGAGCTACCATGCCTGGCCAGAAAGTGTTTTCTTGAGATGGAATCTACTCCAAGGTGAAGATGCTGTGAACATTGTTGAGATTACATTAAAGGATTTAGAACATTCCATAAACTTAGTTTAAAAGCAGGAGCAAGGTTTCAGAAGATTGACTCCAATTTTAAGAGAAGTTCTATCGTGGGTAAAATGCTATCAAACAGCATCAGATGCTACAGAGAGATCTTCTGTGAAAGGAAGAGTCCATCAATGCAGCAAACTTCATTGCTGTCTTACTTTAAGAAATTGCCGGCCGGGCGTGGTGGCTCACACCTGTAATCCCAGCACTTTGGGAGGCCAAGGCCGGTGGATCACTTGAAGTCAGGAGTTCAAGACCAGCCTGGCCAACATGATGAAACCTCATCTCTACAAAAATAGAAAAATTAGCTGGGCGTGGTAGCGTATGCCTCTAGTCCCAGCTATTCAGGAGGCTGAGGCAGAAGAATCGCTTGAGCCCAGGAGGAGGAGGTTGCAGTGAGCCGAGATCGCACCACTGCACTCTAGCCTGGGTGACAGAGACCCCATCTCAAAAATAAAAAAAATTGCCACAATCATCCTAATCAGCAACAATCACCCCGATCAGTCAGCAGCCATCAACATCGAGGCAAGATCTCCACCAGCTAAAAGATTATGACTCACTGAAGGCACAGATGATCGTTAGCATTTTTAGCAATAGTACATTTTAATTAAGGTCTGTATATATATATTTTTTAGATAAAATGCTATTGCACATTTTTAGACTATAGTATAGTGTAAACGTAACATTTTTTTTTTTTTTTTTTTTTTTTGAGACAGAATCTAGCTCTCTGTCACCCAGGCTGGAGTGCGGTGGCACGATCTCAGCTCACTGCAGCCTCCGCCTCCCAAGTTCAAGTGAATCTCCTGTCTCAGCCTCCTGAGTAACTGGGATCACAGGTGCACATCACCACGCCTGGCTAATTTTTTTTTTTTTTTTCTATTTTTAGTAGAGACGGGGTTTCACCATGTTGGTCAGGCTGGTCTCAAACTCCTGACCTCAAGTGATCTGCCCACCTCGACCTCCCAAGGTGCTGGGATTACAGGTGTGAGCCACCACGCCCGGCCTTGCTTTCATGATTTTAAAGGTATTTTAAATCAAAAGGTCAAGAAGTGCACAAACTCAGGATTAATGATTTGTATTCAGGATTATTTGCCACAGAGTTGGCCAAATAATCCTTTGTGGCCAAAGCCTTTGAAGAATAGACTATAGAGAGAGGAGATCAGAGTGGGCCAATAGGGAGCCATGCAGTGACCCAATTTGGAAAAGGAGAGGAATGTGCTGAGCGGAGTTGATGGATGATTAACTGAAATGACCGCACTGAAAAGTGTGCGTCTGCTGGTGTTGTTGAAAAAGGTTGGAGTGTGGGTTTATCACATCCTGAAAAAGGATAGGGAGAAGAGGAACTGAAGAAAGGACCTACTGATTCACTAAGGATTTCCCACAAGAGGCCTCAATAAAGACAAACTGACTTTTATCATTCAACTCAAACACAAATTATTTTTTAAATTAATTCCTAGGGTTTGCATTGATATTTTAACATGAGGAATGGAGTTCAGAAACTGCAACAAAAGGGATATGAGCAGTGATAAAATATTTGTAAGCCTCTCCTGATGACCTTGGTACTGAAAGAGACTGTTCTCCTGTGTCAGAGAAGGTTCTGGACCGCCTTTCCAGCAGCATTTTATCATCAGAAAACGGCTCACTTCATAAGGTTTATAACCTTCCATAAAACTGCAGAACATTTTATTCTTTTTTCATTAAGCCACCTTTGGAATCATTTTGGTCCCTTTATAGTCTCTTATTTAATCTGTTTTTTCATAGACTAAAGGGAGAAAAAATTCTGTAAGTGGTCAAAATAGTAATTAGATAGGGTAAGTCACAGCTCAATGGCTTCAAGGCATATGTACTTACTACTTATCTCCTCCATCTGCCTTCATCAGTGAATTCTTTTACTCTCAAGCACATCTTTACCTTTTTCTTGAACAATGGAGAAAAGAAACTACCAAACCGTGCATTTTCCCTATTATAAGAGTTACTAATGTTTATATTCTTTTCTATTAAAGCATCATTCTCATGGTGTAAAAGCTCTTTTACCAAACTCTAAGGAAAGCATGAATTAATAAAACATCAAGAGATTTTATTTCCTATATTGAGAACTCCTATAGTTACATAAAAACAACTGAATCTTTTGGAAATATATGTAATCACAAGGAGAGGAACATTAAAAGAGAGAAACCCGCTACAAAATAAATCTTAAAACCACTTTCATGTTTAAAAAGAAAAAATATCAGTTCTTCTTATTCCTGAAGGATTTTTTTAAAAAAAATCTTTTAATTAATGACAGCCCTCAGGGCACTGAGCAATTGTTAATTAAAACAAGGAGAAAAAAGAGGAAGTAGGCAAAAATGCTAAGATGAACACGTTTCCTTTTCTCTGCAGGGGAATAACATTACCAAATGAACATTAATAAATATGAATACTATTGAGAAGAAATACATTAAAAAAATTTTTAAACTCCCAACTCAGCTTGACACACACTAGCAGCTACATAAATTAATTGGGGCACCTCGAGAATTATAAACCCCTGGTGTCACCTTTTGTCTAATTGAGTAGTGGTAGCCATCACCCCACCCTCAACAGGATGGATTGCTTCTTTCTCGGTGCAAGCTGACTTCTGTCAGGGGATAGCGCCTGATCAAAGGTCTTCTAAGGGATTTCATTCACTTTCATTCTTGCAGTGGGCGGGCGTTCACGTGGGCAACCGCCATCATTATGAAACATGTCTTAAATACGAGTTAGGAGCTAGACTCACTGCCCATTGAATTCATTGGTCTTTCCCTTTTCAGCCATTAAATTTTTACTTAGAAAAAAATAATTATCAGATCTTTTGGTTCACCCCCTGTGCTTACCTAATTTGGGCAGGTTATTAGTAAGAACATTTTCCCGGTCCCTCCCTACCACTTTCCCCCTCTACCTCACATGAAAAAGGCCTTTATCTTTCTCATAAGCTCAGAAGTTCACTTAACAAGCAGAGCTTTAGAAGCCAAGAACAAGAAGTTAAAAAAAAGGTAAGAGAATCTGTTTTCTACTTTACTTGGAGGGTGACAGAAACCCAGAATCCCATAGGCTGTATGTTTAATATGAAAAAAAAAAAAGTCATTATTTGAAATTAGAACAACCTGGGAGAGTTCTTCCCAATTTTTAAATGACCCCAGTTTTACGTAATTTTATGGGCTTTTCATCAAAGCTGTTTTTCAAAAATAGAACTCAGCCCCTTAAGGTTTAGGAGTTTTTTCCCCTTTAGTCTGTGTGCACGCACGCCTTTGATGTTCGCCATGCTAGCATATCAGGGTCAGCGCATGGGGGCCGGTGTCATTTACAGAATTTCTCAGATGCCAGCTAAGATCAGTAGCTAGGAGACAACTTAGAATTTCATTTTGCTGTTTGTTCAGATAAATTCTTCACCACAGATAAGATCTTACCTCCCCAGCAGTCTATC
Organism: Chlorocebus sabaeus; assembly: GCF_047675955.1. Lineage (NCBI taxonomy): Eukaryota > Metazoa > Chordata > Mammalia > Primates > Cercopithecidae > Chlorocebus > Chlorocebus sabaeus. Next base: position 77,116,891 of record NC_132916.1, read on the forward strand.
TCTAAAAGAACAAACTCTAGGTAATCAAAAAGCTATATTCTACCCTCCCAAAAAAACCTGCTTATTTTAGCTAGTACCTGGTCAAGCATAAATGCCAGGGTAGAAAAAAATACTGTGTTTTCTCGTTCCTTGCTATAATAATATATATCTGTTGAAAACTCCTGATTTTCCTCAGATGACCTAAAAAGCTTTGTCCATTACTTGTGCTCATGTAGTAGCTAAAGGAGGTTATTTACAAGGCACAAAGGAAAAATACATAGCCCATCTATACTGCATCACTTTTTTGTTCTCTTCACTTGTGCATGGTATCTACTGATGACTAGATGGGGATAGCAATTTACATAACATTGAAATGGAAAAATTTTAAAAATTAAAAAATTAAAATTGAAAATTAAAGGAACACTTTTTCCTCCTTAAAAACACTTTCTTGGTTCTCCTGCCTGATGTCGCAAATCTGGGGGCAGGGCTCAGAAATCTATTTTTTGTTTTTCAGAGGAAGACAGGGTCTTGCTCTATAGCCTAGGCTGGAGTGCAATGTTGCAATCGTGACTTACTGCAGCCTTGAACTCCTGGCTTCAAGCAATCCTCTCACCTCAGCCTCCCAAAGTGCTGAGATTACAGGCACAAGAATCTATTTTTTTAACAAGTATGAGAGCCACTCATAGGCCAAATGTATTTATTTATTTTATTTTTTATTTTTTGAGATAGGGTCTCATTCTGTCGCCCAGGCTGGAATGAAGTGGTACAATCACAGCTCACTACAGCCTCGACCTCCTGGGCTCAAGTGATCCTCCAACCTCAGCCTCCCAAGTAGCCGGGACTACAGGCATGCACCACCACACCTGCCTAATTTTTTATTTTTTGTAGAGATGGGATTTCACTGTGTTACCCAGGTTGGTCTCAAACTCCTGGGCTCAAGCGATCCTCCCACCTTTGCCTCCCAAAGTGCTGGGATTATAAGAGTAAGTCACCTCAGCCAGCATGTTTTCTGTGGGATCTCATTATTTTTAACTGTCTTATGTAATATCTAATAATAAAATGTATATGTCTTCTTCATTTTATTTCTATATAGAGCATGTTTTATTAATACATGTCATTGTGACATCTAATTGCAAATACATATGAAACTCTATCCAAACTCCTATCCAATCTCTTGGTAGTGGCAAGTACATCAGTCTCAGGGATAGAACCCAGAGTCAAGGTCCTGGAGTTTGGGCCTTGGCTGGAGAGCAGAGTAGACTCAGGTCACAACACCATGATGTGATACATGGAGGAGGAGGAGGAAGTAGGGGGGAAAGCAAGATTCTAGGTCTGCCGAAAGAGATCAGGCAGGTAAAACTCAGAGACCTTCCAGCAAAGCCCAAAACACCACACCACTAGCCACATGACAGGTTTCAAGCAATTGACTTCATCTGCCCCAGTGGGATTTTTAAACAAAAGACTGCTATTGGAGGTGACCTGTTTAGACTTACTCTCAAATCTGCTGTCTTGGGCCACTCCAATTTAGACTACACTTTGCTGAAGTTCTGAAATTCAAGAATTGTTTCTCACCTCCTTGTGACCTATGAAGAGATGTCATTGTCTGGGTCCACCCACGTTCACTTGGGAGTTCATTGAATAGAACTTTGTAGTAAAATGTAATGGGTGTCTCATAGGGATTAGGGGCAGAAATATTTTTAACTCTCATTTTGTTTCAAGTACGATAGACAGTAACTGAATTTTCCAGAAAACTTTAAAGATGCTTTTATCTCTGAATTTTTTTTTTTTTTTTTTTTTTTTTTTTGAGACGGAGTCTCGCTCTCTCGCCCAAGCTGGAGTGCAGTGGCACAATCCTGGCTCACTGCAAGCTCCGCCTCCTGGGTTCACGCCATTCTCCTGCCTCAGCCTCCCGAGTAGCTGGGACTACAGGCGCCCACCACCATGCCCGGCTCATTTTTTGTATTTTTAGTAGAGATGGGATTTCACCGTGGTCTCAATCTCCTGACCTTGTGATCCGCCCGCCTCGGCCTTCCAAATGAAAAGTTTTTTTTAAGTCACTTCAATCCCACTGATATTTTCACTAGCTTGCCTCTAGGATAATGCATTTGATGTCAGTGAATGTGATTACACACTTCCAAATGCTTTGTGCAGGCTGATTCACTAGCTCTCTTTAGACCTTTGCTAATCAGAAATTGCTCAAGAAGGAAATTTGTGAGCTATTTCCAAATTGCCTACTGCCTTAGACTTATGTAACTATGACAGGTTTATTGATGCAGCTGGGAGCAAGTTTTTAATCTTTAAAAAAATGTTTATTTGTAAATAGAGGTGCATATACTTTTCATAAAAGTATTTCTAGAGGCCTTTTAAAATGCTTTGATGGTTTGAACTACTAGAAATAATAATCTTTAAATATGCTTATCAGTAGCATCCCTAGAATTCATGTCTTTAGTCTTTGTACGAATTAGATTTCATGGCTAAACCTGTGAAAAAATCTCATGGTATTAGGGAATTTGAATTTTGTTTCTTTGTATTATTCAGGAATTATGTATTTTTAATTTTTAAAAGGTGAAATAGATGGAGCGAATGTTGCAGTCTGAAAGGACGGCCCTGAGAACTTATAATCAGTGCCATGGTGGCTGTTCTGTATTCTTTGGGGCAGAGCTTCCTGAGTTAGTCCCCACAGTTACTACCTCTCCTTCCTCGCCTTTCCTCTCTTGCTGCTCTCTCCTTCCCATCTTCACTAATTTCTCTTCCCATGTCGACCCCCTAAATGCTGCTGCTCTTTCATAGAAATCACCCCGTGGTCCGCCTCCTCCACCACTCACTTTCTAGATTGGCAGATGGTAGACCATAGAGATAGTCTACCATGTCTACCGTCAAATATTTTTGTTCACTTCATTGTGCATAGTTACCTACCAGTTATTCATTGGGAGTAGTAATTTGCAAATTATTTAAAAGGAAAAATTAAAAGAAAAAACCTTTGCTATAGTTTCCTTTTTTTTTTTTTTTTGAGACAGAGTCTCGCTCTGTCACCCAGGCTGGAGTGCAGTGGCGTGATCTCGGCTCACTGCAACCTCCGCCTCCTGGGTTCAAGCAGTTCGCCTGCGTCAGCCTCCCAAGTAGCTGGGACTACAGGCATGTGCTAATTTTTTTATTTTTAGTAGAGACGAGGTTTCACCGTGTTAGCCAGGATGGTCTTGATCTCCTGACCTCGTGATCCACCCGCCTTGGCCTCCCACAGTGCCCAGCCGTGCTATAGTTTTCAAAGTAGACTTACATCAGAATCACCTGGAGTGCTCATTAATGTGTTTCTGGTCCTTCTCCCCAGCTTTATTAATCTGGGGCATGTCCCAGGAATCAAGATTTTTCACAAAGATTCCAATGATTCTCATGCATACTCAAGTATGAGATCTACTGAGAGACCAAATGTTTTATAAGGTAACATTTTTAGGTTGTCATCACCACCTCCTCATTTTTTTCAACCCAATCCCACATCCATTAAGTCTCAAAGCCTTCTTGATTCTCTGTTCCATCCCCAGTTTTGCTCTTTTTGGATCCATCATTCATTCCATCTGGTACATGTGCCTCCAGATTATCCCTCTAACCTACATCCACAGTATCTGTGTGGTTTTGGTTAACACTGAAGTCTGATCATGTTTCACCTGCTTAGAATACTCACTGACTCCAGTGTTCACAGGTTGAAACTCAAACTCCTTCATGTTAGCTTGCAAGGCTTTGTCACCTGCCCCCAAGCTCCCACTCATGCTCATATGATCCTGCTTGGCACCCTCTCTGCATAACCACACTGCATAGTCTTTCAGTTTTGGAAGACACACTCTCTCTCACCTAGATACCTTCATATATGTTTTCACACTGTAAATAACTATCCTTACCCTCCCACCTCTCCACTGCCCTTGTCCACTTGGGGAAATTCCATTCAGCTCTACAGTTTCTGCTATGGTTTGAATGGAGCCCCCTCCCAAATTCAGGTGTTGCCAATGTGACGGTATTACAAGGTGGGTCTTTAAGATGTGATTACACTATAAGGGCTCCTCCCTCGTGAATGGGATCAGGTGTAGGGGGCGTTCCCCCTCTCTTGACTTTCTGCCTTCCACTGCATGAGGACACAGCATTGCCCCCTCCAGAGGGGGCTCCAGATACCAAATGCCAATGCCTTGATCTTAGACTTGCAGGCTCCAGAACTATGAGAAATAAAACTCTGTTCTTTATAAACTACCCAGCCTTTGGTACGCTGTTATAGCAGCACAAAATGAACTAAGACATTCTCCTCCTCTTTGATACGTGACTCTACCAGATTGACTTGGGTGCATCTTCTGTGCACCTGTAGACCCCGTGTAGATGTGTAGACCTCAGCCTGAGCTCTTTCCACACCATGTTGCGGTCGTGTGCTTGTCTCCCTGTGGCCCATTTCCCATTCATAGGCTAAGAGAGCAAACAGGCATCTAGGACCTGGCCAGGTGGGGTGCCAAGGGCCAGATAAGAAGAAAGATATCGATCCTAGGCAGTCAGAAATATCTTTAGTGCCAGAAGTGCGTGTTCATTGAAAGAAGGAAGAAAAATTTGATCCAATAGAGAATTGTTGTCTTTTTATTTAATGAAACAATGCCACGGAGTTATTCATTGTGTCCACTTGAGCCCAAAGATGGGCTTAAATTAAAGCTGGGTGTATTTCAATTAGACATGTGAAAGATGGCTTTACTGCAAAGTTGATAAAAGACTGAAATAAACTAGCAAGAAAAGTTATGGTGTAAGATTCTCTTCTAGTCTCTCTTTAAAATGAGACTAGGTAAATGTTTATCTGTTTGTGACCTTGGGAAAGGTATTATATTTTACAATTTCAGATCTTTCCATATATCTTGAACAATGTTGAATTTCATTGTTAAATGTGTCCACATTTTTTATGGTTTCTATAGGATAATTTCCTAGAAGTAGAATATATCAAAAGATATAAACACTTTGAATGTCCTTGATATATATTGATAAGTTATCAATATTTTCTCTTCTGATAAGTGAAAATGGTACTAATTATTATCTTATCTTTTATTTCTTGATTAACTTGTTAAGTATTTATATGCTTATTAGCTACTCTTATATCCTAGTTTATAAATTACCAGAATATTTTGTTTTAGTTTTTGCCCATTCCTCTTCAGAGGTCTTAGCATTTTTCTTATTTATTTGAAAGAGTTCTGTGTAAGTAAAAGCAATTAACCTTTTATCTCTGGCATTATTCCTTTATTTGTTATTGGACTTTTTTTATTAATGTTGTAATAAATAAATGGAAACATACCAGGTTTACAAATTCAGGCAATATAATCTTTCAACGTGCAGATATGTGGTGTGTTTATTTTATCTGTAATTATCCTGGTCTTCCTTATAAGCTCACAGTCACTTGGTAGAGAGGCAGAAATGGATGTTAGGCCTTTTTTATTTTTTTAATTTAGTCTGAACTTATCCTTTAAACAGCCCTTTATAGTAACGTTTGGTTTTTTGAGGTAATTGCTGTCTCTCTTGTTCCCAACTTCTTCCTGGCTCTGTTCCAAGGTGGAGTTAAGCATCTCAAGTGGAAGGGACTCAGGTAACCTCTGAGTGCAGTGAAGAGCAACTTGGATTCACATGATCGCTGGGCGTGCTGCCAGCCTTTCCACCTAACATCTCTCCCTCCCTTCCTTCCTCTCTCTCTCCCCATCTTCCTCCCTTTCTCTCCCTCCCCCTACTTTCCCAGCTGACTGGATTCTTCTTGAATGGCTGTTATAGCACCCTCTGCCTCTCTGCCTCATTCTTCTGGGGATGAAGCTGTCCACCCCCATTCCCTGTGGAGAGGTCTCCTCACCTCACCATGGTAAGCCTGTGCCAGGCCCATGGGCTCTTAATTCAGGACCAAGACCCTCCAGTGGGCAGGTCCCCAACACATCATATGGGAACCAACACATTATATGGGAGCCAAAAGGTGCCCAGAGAAGCTACGTGTCCAGGCCTCCCTGTGCCTAAGCAGCCCTACCACTTAGCATATCATGAGGCCATACCACGAAGCCGTACCTTGAAGCGGCTGCACCTGAGTAGGTAAAGGAGCAGCCAAAGGGCCATCTCTTTCTAAAGCACTAACTGGAAGTCAAGACAGAGATCCCTCCTCCTCCTGAATTGTCCAAAGCAAGATACCCACTTCTAACCATTTCTCTTCTCCTACTCCTTGCTTCCCTTTTCCTCATACGATCCTTCTGGCTGTTTAACTTCCCCTTTGCTGGATCATCTTTCTAGCACAGAACAATAGGCCTCCCGGGCCCATGGACAGAAGTACATCTTCTTTACACCCTGGGAGAAGCAAAGGATCTGATGGGCCCCATGCCCATCCTCTGATAAGTTCAACTGTGACAAAACAGATTTCAGCATTTAGCAATCCTCTTCCTCCTGACTTTCCAGCATTGCTCAAGAGAACAAATGAACATCCTCCCCTGCTCTGGGAAGTCATTCTTGCAGCTTGGCCTCGGAGGGGTGAGGCTACAAATAGGACACAAATAAGGTGGGGGGGGGGGGGTGAGGATATCAGGATGTACCTATTTAATCTTTGCAAAATATTTTCCTGGTTATATAGATTTTTTAACTTTTATGTAGCCATCATTGGCTACATAACTTTTATGTAGCCAACATTGTGTGATGATTAATTTCATGTGTCAACGTGACTTAGCTATGGGGTACCCAGATATTTGGTCAGACATTATTCAGGGTGTTTCATTTGAGGATTTTTTCCAGATAAGATTAATATTTAAACCAGTAGACTTAGTAAAGCAGATCACCTACTCTAGTGTGGGTGGGCCTCACCCAATCAGTTGAAGACCTGACTAGAACAAAAAGACCCTTCTCCAAGTAAAAGAGGATTCTTCCTGCCTGACTACCTTCTGAGTCATACTGAAGCATCAGCTCTTCATGAGTCTTGAGACAGGGACTACATCATCCATTCTAGTTCTCAAGCCTTTGAACTCAGACTGGAACTGCACCATCAACTTGCCTGGGTCTCCAGCTTGCCAGCTCTCCCTACAGACCTTGAGACTTGCATGCCTCCATAATCTCATAAGTCACTTATTTATAATAAACTTCATTATGTGTGTGTACATATATAAATATCTTTATATATGTGTATATGTATGTATAATGTGTATATATATGTTTATATATGTATATATATAAATATAGAGAGATTTATAAGAAATTGATATGAGATTATGCAGGTATGAAAGTCTCAGGATACATGTATATCTGTGTGCACATATATCTGTTATTTGCTCTGTTTCTCTGGAGAACCCTGACTAGTACACTTTGCTTTTACTCTTAGGAAGTTTTTTCCCATTCTAACATCAGATAAATACTTATCTGTAGCTTCTTTTCATTTTTAAAATTTCTGTTTCTCTTTAAAAGTCTTTGGTCCATATGGGATGTATTTGAGCACATGTTGTAAATTAAAAGTCAAAGCAGTTTTAATTTTTAAACATAAGTCAGTGTCCTCACAACCTTTAATACGTTCGCTTCGTTGGCATGCACATGCTACAATTTTCTAGGATTTTATTTTTTCTCCTTTCTTTCTGCTCCTAAATGTGAACATTCCATATGTCTCAATCATTTTTTCTTCTCAGCCCTCTTTCCTTTAAACTTATGCACATTCTATGTCAGCTATCTTCAATATGTAGGGACTGAAAAAAGTTCAAAAGGCTGGAAGCTGTGTTTTAATCTACTTCTTGGACTTTTCCACTAGGATTTTGCCGCAGTCCTATAACTTAGCATGTATACACCAAAGTGATCACTTTTAATACAGCCTTTTTGCTGCCAAACTTCAACCTGTCCCTGTCTCCCCTGCCCCATTCTTGTTGATGGCATTTGAACTCTTGAATTCTTTTGTCCCTTGAAATCTCGCGTGTTCTTTGTGGCCAATTTAAAAGGTAGCTTCTTTCTAGCACTTTCCTTTTTGTTCCTCCCAAATCAATCTCTATTTATCTAAATTCTCATAACACTTTGTACTTTTCTGACAGAACTTATCTCACTTGACCTTGTATGGCAGTTATTTATACACGCCAATTTCTCATTCTATATTTATATTCTGTATCTTGTTTGTAAAATTTCTAAAAAGAATGATACTTTCTAAACAAAGCTGATATTTAGAAGTAGGAAACCTGTAGAATGAGTATGGGATAAACTGATCTTACAGAATTAATAAAACTGTTAATAATGCAGGTGAAATTCATGATCGGCTTTTGACCATGGCATGGATTCTCTCTATCGCTCCCTCTCCTCCCTGACTCTGCTTTCCGTGCTCAAACTAAAGGACAGAATCTACATCATACACTTTTGTCTAATCTGCATTACCAGAACGGTACCTTAGATGCAATAGAACCTGAACACGTATTTGCGGAAGGAAGGAAGGAAGGAAGGAAGGAAGGAAGGAAGGAAGGAAGGAAGGAAGGAAGGAAGGAAGGAAGGAAGGAAGGAAGGAGAGAGGGAGGGAGGGAGGGAGGGAGGGAGGGAGGGAAGCAATGGCCATCTACAAATAATATGTGATGTGTTGATACAGGACCATATTAATACATGTTTGTAAATGTTCTCCCGCCTCTGAAGATTCCTCCCTACTGACTACTAGTGAGTCCGTATGGGCACCTCTGCCTTGCCCCTCAGCAGCCCAGAGTTATAAGCAAGGAGCCTGCCAGCTTAGGGCCCCTTTTTTCCCAGGTCCAACCACACATATGTAACCAACCTTTATTCATGAGTTTCATGCTACTCACCCTAGGCTCCAAAATATTACTTGTAAGAAATGACTAAAGCCATAGATAACAGAGAGTGGAGGAGTTCACTGGAGGTGTGGATAAGGAAACATAAAATCACCTTTCATATTCAATGAATAAAATAATTCCATATAATCAAAATTACACGTAAGCCAAAGCCTCCGCCACAATGTGAAAGAGTGACAGAGTGACTGGTGAGTCAGCCTGTGCTTTTTTTTATTTTTTATTTTTGAGACAGGGTCTTGCTCTGTCACCCAGGCTGGAGCACGGTGACACAATCATGGTTCACTACAACCTCAACCTCCTGGGCTCAATGGATCCTCCTATGTAGCTAGGACAACAGGAACACACCACCACGCCCAGCTAAAAATTTTAAAATGTTTTACAGAGACCTGGTCTCACTATATTGCTTAGGCTGGTCTTGAACTACTGGGCTCAAGCAATCCTCCTGCCTCAGCTTCCCAAAGTGCTGGGATTATAGACATGAGCCACTGCGCCTGGCTGACTGTGTTCTTTTGTTATGACCACTATTGGCATTTAAATGTCTAATGAACCTCAATATTAATTATGTGCCACCCAGATAGGCAGAAATGTTGGTAGACATACAAACAGCCCCTCCCTAGTTAAGGGGGCCAGGCTTCCATGAAGTAATCCCTCCCGATTTAGCTGTAAATGGGTTGCTAATCAGAAAGGCCTCAGGACAAAGGTAAGTGGCATAAATTCCTATTTACTGAATTAATATGACTGGTTCCCTGGGTGCCCTTCTTCTACTTGGAAGCACTTCTGGCAGTCTGATTTGGGATTTTTATCTGGCACTGTTCTGAGACTGGGGCTTTGGGGCCTATATTAATTTTAGATCCTAGTCTGTGGAGATTAGTCAATTCTATGAACTCTAATGTAGTGGTTGAAATAGTTTTCAGGAGCAAAAGTGCTTGCTTATCCGATCCATACTCTTCTGTGTGGATTCCACCTTAACATTCTATGTTAAGGATGGGTATGATTAATTCATTACCCAAGATTACAGCAGTATGCTAAAAGCTACCTGGAGGCATTTCTTTTGGTGTGAAATATTAAAGATTCAACATTTTTATCAGTGCACCTAATTCATATTCCAGAGCCTGTGGGCTGAGAAAAGAACTTGGAAATATTCAGTCATTTTTTACCATCAGCTTGTTAAAATGTTTAAGAAGGTTATTGTTTTAACTACCTGTGGATAAGAACAAGGATAATTCTCTTCAGGAAGGCTAAAATGCAAAGACTATAATGTCTTTTATTTCTTAAAACTGATATAGGCCAGGCACAGTGGCTCACACCTGTAATTCCAGCACTTTAGGAGGCTGAGGAGGTCAGACTACGAGGTCAAGGGATCGAGACCATCCTGGTCAACATGGTGAAACCCTGTCTCTACTAAAAATACAAAAATTAGCTGGACGTGATGGCACGTGCCTGTAGTCCCAGCTACTCGGGAAACTGAGGCAGGAGAATTGCTTGAACCCGGGAGTCAGAGGTTGCAGTGAGCTGAGATGGTGCCACTGCACTCCAGCCTGGCAACAAAAACAAAACAAAACTGATACAGATCAGGTTTTGACAATAGAGTACCTTGGAATACTTGAACAATAATACTAATAAAGGCTTTCCTGACAAAGAGAATGGTTAATAACCTTATGATCTCTAATAAATACAAATTGAAATATAGAATCCCATAGGGAATAAATATGAGAATACATTGATTGTCAGCCTTTTCCAGAGCAGGGAACAGAGGTTTGGATAATGTAAGTGAATTTCCAAATTCCTGTAAGGTGACTTTAGAATTTTATTTTATTTTATTTGTTTGTTTTTGAGACAGAGTCTTGCTCTGTTGCTAGGGCTGGAGTGCAGTGGCACCATCTCAGTTTACTGCAAGCTCTGCCTCCCAGGTTCAAGCTATTCTCCTGCCCCAGCCTCCAGGGTAGCTGGGACTACAGGCGTGTGCCATCACACCCAGCTAATTTGGGTATTTATTGTAGAGATGGGAATTTCACCATGTTGGCTAGGCTGGTCTTGAACTCCTGGCCTCAAGTAATCTGCCACCTCAGCCTCCCAAAGTGCTGGGATCATAGGCTATACGCGTGAGCCACTGCGCCTGGCCAGAAATATATTTCAATGCTTACATTTGAGTCAGAATGTGACAGAAATTCACCATCGCTTCAGATATCATATTCTCAAGAATGAATTTAGCAGCTAGAAATAGAACACAGCTTCCCAATTCTGCCCTTTCACTCCGGTGTCTGCTAGAGAAGGCCAGAATGGTGGAGCTGACTTCAAGAAGAGCCACACAGATGATGGTCTCACTCTCACCTTTTGGTGGGTAGGCAGGGCTATCATTAGGCATATAGTTAGGTGATGTTTTCTGTTCTTTTTAAAAATCAAAAAAGGTGCACATAAAAAGTGTGTAAAATATATTTGCCAAATTTTAAGAATAATTTTAAAGCAAACACTTGTGTGGCCGCCACCTATTCAAGAAGCAGAATCATGCCAATCTGCGTGTACCTCTTCCATCCAATTTAGGTCCCAACGGAGTCCAAACTAGAAATATTTTCTAGAAGCTCAAGTGGAATATTGACTTTCTCTGCTCTTTCAAATCATACTCCCACTAAAAGTTTTTGCTGACCTAGACATCTTGTATGAAAGGGTCATGATTGACTAAAAATAAAAACAACGTATTCTTCCCTTAATGGCAAACATTCAAAGACTTACTGAAAATTAATCCCTTTAGAAGTAGTCTTTGGGAGCAAATCATTGAGAGACCATGGAAAAATCTGGGTAAGGTACATGTGCAGAAGTATTTTAAAGGAATTCATACAACCAATGGGTACCAATTCAAATTCTTAGGCAACTATTGAGCACTGTATTAGGGTTCTCTAGAGAAACAGAACCAATAGGAGGTACATACATTTAAGAGGAGATTTATTATGGGAATTGGCTCACACAGTTATGTGGGCCAAGAAGTCCCACAATCTGCTGTCTGCAAGCTAGAGGACTGGGAAAATCAGGGGTGTGTGATTAAGTCCAAGCCTGAAGGCCTGAGAACCAGGAGCACTGATGCCACAGGGCAGGAGAAGATGGATGTCCCAGCTCAAAAAGAAAGGGCGAATTCATCCCTCTTTCAACATTTTGTTCCATCGGGACCTTAATGGATTGGAGGAGGCGCACCCACACTGATGAGGGCTCTATTCTTTACTCAGCCTATCTATTCAAATGCTAATCTTCCAGAACTGCCCTCACAGAAACACGCGGAAATAATGCTACTTGGACATCCCTTGGCCCAGTCAAGTTTGCAGATTAAAATTAACCATCACAAGCACCAGGTGAATGCAAGACAGGATGCTAGGTGTTCTAGAGCATGTGACTAGTTGTTATTAAAACAACCGCCACACACACACAAAATTTCTGTGGCCAAATGCATTTTCTAAAACTTTTCTTTAAAGAAAAATTTTTACTTCTAAAACAGGTATACAGCATAAAATGATTCCCCAAGTTTTCTGGCTAAACGTGGCCAACATAGTTCTTTTTATTTTTTATGTATTCATTTTTCTTTGGAGAAAACACTGATGTTTTACAGAAATACAGGAAAAAAAACAAGGATAGCAATATATATTGTCTATAAAGTGCTTACAGATCCCGAAATCCAACTTGAAGTAGACTAAGTGTCTCAGTCTGTTTGTGTTGCTATAATGGAATATCTGAGGCTGGGTAATTTATAATAAAAAAGAGGTTTATTTGGCTCACAGCTCTGAAGGCTGTACAAGGAGTATGGCGCCAGCATGTGCATCTGGTGAAGGCCTCAAGCTGCTTCCACTCACAGCAACAGGGGAAGGAGAGCCAGCATGTGCAGAGATCACATGGTGAGAGAGGAAGCAAGGAGGCAGCGAGGGGCCAGGCCCTTGTTAACAACCAGCTCTCTCTAATAGAGTGAGAACATTTCCCCTGCCCCCACTGAGGAAGGAGATTAAGCTATTCATTAGGGATCCACCCCCACTGCCCAAATACCTCCCATTAGACCCCACATCCAACACTTAGGATAAAATTTCAACATAAGATTTGGAGAAGACGAACCAAACTATAGCACTACGTCTTTAAAAATCATTAAAAAAAAAAAAGTGTAAAGATTTTTTGAGCCATCAAAAGAAATCTGGGAAATAGTTGGGTCATTGTCCTTCCATTAGAGCTGGCCACTCCTGTGAATGAGATTCCACTGGCGACACACTGTGGTGGAAAGAGGCCTGACTTATGAGCCAAAAGTCAATGTTAATACCTCTGTCACTTTGTACAAGGCAACCGAACTTTCGGGGCCTCAGTTTCCTCATGGGTATAATAAAAGATTTAGATGGGATTATTCTAAGTTACCTAAATCAATGCCTTGATTTTTTTTAAGAGTTGAAACAAACTGGCTTTTGTCTCAAAATAAATGATCCTGAACTGAAAGAAATCATGCAGCAAACCTACGACATTTCAATGTTTTTAGTTTTACTTTTGTGGTGGTGGTTTTTTGTCCTACTGATTGTTTAATTAAATGTAAGCATCTTTTCCAACCCTCAGGTAAATCAGCACATGGTGGATTTTCTCATAAGCCACTGTGTAGTTTTGCTGGTCATTCCTGGAAGGTGTGAGATGAATTGGAACCAAATTTCCACATGGTTTAGCAGGGCTTGATTTGCTTGTTTACCAGATTGCTCTTCACTGTACATAAATAATTAGTTAAGTCTTATCAGACCCCAAGGGTAATTTGTCAAAATAATGTGTGTTTTTCCATTTTAGTGTTAAATCCCATTGCACATTATTAATAGATTATTAACTTAGTTTAAACAGTTTAGGGAAAACCATTCAGTTAGATTTATTTGTTTTCCAACATTTTAATGGGACAAGAAAAAGTGATCTTAAACTACTGAGCAATTATACACAGTTCACAAAGTTTAGAGCGAAAATTAAAACATCTAGCTCATAACATAAGCTGGCCAGAGGGTATTATTTCATCAATTACAAATTGTGAACTCCAAGAAAAAATAGATTCTAAGTCCAAGGCAGTAGCAGTATCCCATGGAGAATAAAACCTGGAAAATATAAAAATGGAAATGGAAAATATATATTTGAATGCCTCCTTTAGTTAGAGCAAAGAAAATAGAACACCATGTTTTGTCTGCTTTGGGTTATTAGAAGACGTCTAGAAATCCTAGGCCAACCTTAGTTGGAAGAAGAATGGAAAGTGCAATTTTGCATTTAACTGAAATATTCAATTACTATTTTTCTTTCTTCAGAATTGTGGTCAGAGCAGCACATGCTTTGGGGACAGGAAAAGACCAGATCAATTAGTAATAAAGATCTGCTTTTATGCTTGAGTCATGGCTTTGGGGAATAAGTAGGAGATCAAGATGCATTTTCACAGTTGAGCACAGACAAGCAAGACAGATTGCTCTGGAATGGTTGATGGCTCTGCAAACATTGATGTTAAAAAAAAAAAAAAAAAAAAAAAAAGAGAGAGAGAGAGCAATGATATTCCTGGAGTGGATATTTACAAATGTAAATGCATTCAGCTTTGCTTGTGAGCACAGAGCACCTGGCACTAATATATTTGCTTCTCTGGGTGAAGATCACTAGAGTATACTATTAATGGGAAAATATTAGAGAAATTACATGGAATTTGTGATCTGATATGCATTAAGAAAATGTGACATGTTTACAAAGATTTCAGCAAAGGATCTTTCAATACTTCAACAATGGGATCGTCCATAGGCTTTGGAAGGAGGAATGAACGCCAGGAGATGAAATTCACATTCCAGTAACAGTGTAACTGAAGAAAGTGGGGAATGGAATTTTGATCCTTCTCAGATTTGCTAACAGATTTCTCCTTCCATGTAACATAAACAAGGAAATCAGTAGTTTTAGTTGTAGATTTTTAGCCACATCTCCTCCTGCGTTTTTTCCTAAGAAAAAGAGATGTGGTCTGTGTTATGAATTGAGGTACAGTATCACATAAGTAATTCATAAAGTGTAATTTATAAAGTTGCTCAGGGTTATACCTCTATGCGATGGGGTCCCAGGTGAGCTAGTCAGACTGAGGATAACACTGAGTCAGTCAGAGATACCTGGTCATGGTATTAAGCTGGAAGATTTGCTACCTGGTTATTCTGTATCATCATTTCCTTACAGTATATATTATAGCACATGTTTATCTTTGAATTGTTTGGCAAAGTAGGTTATATGTTGAAGGCACAATATAGATCACCCAAGTGTTAAATCTGGGCTCTTTGGAAAAAAACAGGTCATCGATTTCTTGGGGGTAATTCTTGGAGTTAAACCTGAATAACTTCTATTTGGTGGTGGGGGCTGGGGGTTGCTGGCCATTTGTCATCTCTCTTCTTCAAGTGGGATCATAGTAAGTTTGAGTGGCATCATAGTAAGGGTAATGTTAGGTTTACATTTTAAGAGATTCTGTAAACTTTTGTCGTATATTCTGAGTTCAACATTGCATGTGATTTTTATTATTGACAACAAAAGGAAAAATATCCCTTATTGTCTGGTGGCAGGTTTGTTTTGTTATATCTACAATTGAATATAGATGTAAGGAAAATATTATTTAAGATTTCTTCTATGGTTGTTGAAAATTTGATTGACACCTTCGTTGGAAAAAAACAACAACAACAAATACAACAATAAATCTTGTGCAAAACTGGGCACCGATTTCAGAAAGTGAAAGTAGCACATCCCCTTTGAAGAGGGAGGAAAACTGTTATTGGAAGTTAATCTAAAATGAATACCTTGGTTATAATGAAAGCCATCTGCTCTAACTCAGAGTGAGGCAGACTTTATTGTCTTTTCAATCATCTACTAATCAACAGGACCAAGATTTCCTGGAAATTTAACTGTAATTTTTAAAAACCGTGTATATCAATCTCTATTTTTTCCAATTTGTATTCATAACAAAACTTGAAATGAGTAACTCAAGTCAAAAAACAATGGCCCCTCGATAACAAAATCACACTTGAGAATGAAACTAGATTATTAAAAACATATAAAGTTTTAGACACTCTAAGTTGTAGATCCCACATTAAGAAATTTTTGAAAGGAAAAGAAAGAAGCTCTATAATGACATCTCTCAAAGATAATCGCTATTCATAGTTTTATTTTTATTATATTTATTTTTTATAGATACAATTAAATATATATGCTTAGTTACATATTTTTAACTTAACACTAAAACTTAAGCTTTTCTGTGTTGCAGTATAGTGTTCATAACCATGTGTTTACTGGCTACCCTGGGTGGATTAATACATTAAAATAATCATTTCTTTGTTGTTGAACTTATAGGTAAATATGACCAAACCTCTTAATACACATATTTAAATGAGACTCGATCATCATTGGAAAATGTATTGTATTTACTAAGTAACAAAATGAATATACAGCAGCTGAGATACCAAGACAAGGCTGGTCCCCGGCCAGGTGGGTCACCACAAGCAAGCATCTTGCTCTGCTTCCCCAGGGCACCTAGTATTCTTGGTTTGATTTGAATTGCATTTTCTTCTATCAGACTCCATTATCAGCTTAGGAGTAAAGAGGGAAGCATCTTCTATGGCTACACATCTTCAAATTTTATTTTTGCTTCTCTTCCCTTTTTGAAACTTTATTATAGTGCCCTATCATCTTACTCTACTATGAAACAGTATAATAAATGCCTCTCATCCAAAAACCTGTCTTTTTAATGGGGAAAAAGTTGAAGGTAAACTTGGCGGTGATACGTCTGCCACACACATGCATTCATCTTATAGAAAATTAGGATGGTCTCAATCTCCTGACCTCGTGATCTGCCGACCTCCGCCTCACAAAGTGCTGGGATGACAGGTGTGAGCCACCGCAGATGGAGACCATCCTGGTCAACACGGTGAAATCCCGTCTCTACTAAAACTACAAAAAAAATTAGCTGGGTGTGGTGGCATGCACCTGTAGTCCCAGCTTCTCAGGAGGCTGAGGCAGGAGAATCACTTGAACCCAGGAGGTGGAGGTTGCAGTGAGCCAAGATCGCACCACTGCACTCCAGTCTGGGTGACAGGGCGAGACTCCATCTCAAAAAAAAGAACACAGAATGAGAAAAGAAAATTAGAAATGGTGCACCTATTTCAACAAGGTAACTATGCTTTCCTTCCTGGGGCACTGTTGCCAGGTCAGTCCCACAAATATGTGGAAGATCTAAAATTTCTGCTCTGGTCAATTAAGGTGATAAATAGTTAATCCCTTCTGCCAGTTAAAGACTATTTAGCACAACCTTTTCCAAATATCTTGCAGAAGAAACAAGTCCTGTGGCTAAACAAGTTTCAGAATCCCTGAATGCTCCAGCCATCTTTCAAAAATTCAAGTTATGAGGGGCCCTGCAGTGTAAAAAATACCTCTCACCTGGTTTAACCCACTGCTTAGCAGATTTATTTCACCATGGAATCCTGTTTTCAAGTTAAAACCTATTTTTTAACTTATAGTGTACCTAAAACCTACCACAAAAAGCGTACATAGTGCAAAGTCATTATTTTGAATTACACATTTTTGAAATGGCACATTCCTCCTCATTCCTTCATTTGTATTCCACAGTATTAAGCACTTACTGTTTACAAGGCCCTGGGATGCACTTGACCTTCTTTCACAATCTCAACCTTGACATGCGCTCCAGTCGGAAGAGCACTCCCAGGAAGAAAAATGTGGTAACAACCTTACAGGTACCTTTGACCGTGTGACTTATCTTTGGGAAAGCGACGGGAGATTTGTTTATGAGCAAAGGTGGTGCTCTAGGGACCGAGGCCAGTAAAGAGATTCTTCCCCACTCACCTTCAAGGACTTTTGTCTGGCAATGTCCAGGGCTTGTGTCTCCTTGGGAGAATTTTAGACTATTAATCATGAAAAGGAGTTCCCTCTCCTTTCATTCATTCCCCCAGGGGATGGATACCAATGGGTACCAGACCTAGCATTCCTCTCAACACAGGGGATTAAGGGGCATGTGGTAAGAGGATCCATTTCAAAGAGCTGGTAGAAGATGATCAATGATCTAGGAAATCAGAGTTGAAGAAGGAACATCAGTGCCTTGAAATGTTCCCTAGAGCTCTGACCCCCACAAAGGTTTTAACTAAATGACTACTTAGTTTATTGGATTTATCCACATAGCACATATTTAAATGAAATGGATGAAGGAAAGAACCTCTGCACTACACGGCAGAAAAATGACAAAAAGCTTTTGAAGGTCAGGGAACATAGCACAATCACTTTAGACTAGTGAGAAAATGAAATTCTTCTCAAGACCTTGTAGACCTGATGGTGCTATCAATTTTAAAACCAATATAGTGCTGTAGGAGGCTTGTGTTTCATACTAAGTGACTTGTACTGAATTGTAACAGCTTTGAGCATCCACTTGAGACCTTAATGAATCAGTTACATAAAATGTTAATATCATTAATGCCAGAGAAATTATTTATTTGTTACTATCATCACATATTACAAAGCAGAGCTACCAAATCCTTAGGGAAAAAAAGAAAAACAAAACTCAATGTTATGTTAGTGATTGCCTTTAACAGAGGAACAATCTAGCAATACTCACCTAAAAGGAAAAGTTGACTAATTATAGAATTCATTTTTGCTCCCCAAATTCTGTTAGCCAATCTCATCATCTCTGTATAACCCTGCATAGTATAAAATATTATCTGAACTTTTTTAGCAAACTGAACCAACATGAAGAAGTTTGTATCTTTCGATGCATTTTTTGTTTTTGATTTTGTTTTTGTTTTTGTTTTTGTTTTGAGACAGGGTCTCCTCTGTCACCCAGGCTGGAATGCAGTGGTATGATCACAGCTCACTGCAACCTCGATCTGTCAGTCTCAAGCGATCCTCCCGTCTCAGCTTCCTGAGTAACTGGGGCTACAGGTGCATGCCACCACACCTGATTTTTTTTTTTTTCTTTTAGTAGTAATGAGGTCTCACTGTGTTGCCTTGGCTAGTCTTGAACTCCTGAGCTCAAGTGATCCTTCTGTCTCAGCCTCCCAAAGTGCTGGGATTACAGGTATGAGCCACAACTCCCAGCTCAATTTTTTTTGTAATGTAGTATTTTCCAGGCTTAACCTACATATTTTACTATGAGATGAAAACATCTATCATACATAATAACAGTGCACCAAATTCCAAAATAGTTTGGTGAAGGGCTATTTTCAGTGTTTGGCAATGCTGTTAAACATATGAAGAAGCTTTCAACTGAAGAAGGTAATCATCCATGAGGAGTGTGCGTGTGGATGTGTAGATGAAAGCATCCTTTGCTAGAGTGTTTGTGTATGTGTATATGTATGTGTAAATAACGTTTGCTAGGGCTACATTAACCAAATACACAGACTGGGTGGCTTAAACAACAGAAATTTATTTTCTACTTATTCTGGAGTTTGAAAGTCCAAGATCAAGGTGTTGACGTGTTTGATCCCTTCTGAGTTCTTTTCTTCCTGTGTCCTCACATGGCCTTTCCTCTGTGCACCAACCCCTGGTGCCTCCATTTTCCATCCAAGGTTTCTTTTCTTATAAGGATAACCAGTATGACTGGATTAAGACCCACCCTAAGAGTCTCGTTTTAAATTAAGCACCTCTTCAAAGGCCTTGTCTCAAATACAGTCACTGAGGTACAACTTAGCCCATAGCACATAGTATATATAGAAATGCATAATTGGAAGGAAAATCGTAAGTATTGTCACCACTGTTAATATTTTTCCTCCGTGTGTGCCATCATTTAGACTGCTCAAGTGAGATGCCAGTGTAAAAATTTTCTTCCTAAAATTAAGTGATGATCAATAGTTCATAAGGAAAACTTTAGTCTAAACAGTTTACTTAAAACTATTACTCCAGGAAGCCTTTTGTATTCTTTCTTATTTAAATAACTATAAAATAATTTGCATCCATACATGGTTAGTTAGAAAATGGGGGAAAATGCAGAAATATGATTTCAAAGGAAATGTTGACTTCAGATGGAGTACATGAGAAGAAATTCTAATAAGTATATTGATTTAACTTTGGAATAGTATTTCAGCAGTTCCTCCATTATCCATGGTTTCACTTTTCACAGTTTCAGTTATTCAAGGTCAACTTCAGTCCAAAAAAATTAAATGGAAATTTCCAGAAATAAACAATTTAAAAGTTTTCAGTTGCACACTGTTCTGAGTAGCATAATGAGACCTCACCCCATCCCACTCCATCCTGCCGGGAATGTGAATCATCCCCTTGTCCAGTGAATCCACACTGTCTACACTACCCACCTGTGGGTCATTTAGTAGCCATCTTGGTTGTCAGGTCGACTGCAGGGTTATCACAGTGCTGTGCTCAAATCACCCTTACTTT
Organism: Chlorocebus sabaeus; assembly: GCF_047675955.1. Lineage (NCBI taxonomy): Eukaryota > Metazoa > Chordata > Mammalia > Primates > Cercopithecidae > Chlorocebus > Chlorocebus sabaeus. The sequence continues at coordinate 77,137,041 of NC_132916.1, forward strand.
ACTTCATAATGGTTCTAAAGTGCAAAAGTAGTGATACTGGCAATTCGGATATGCCAAAGAGACACCATAAAGTACTTCCTTTAAATGAAAATGTAAAAGTTCTCAATTTTAAAAGGAAAAAAAAGTCATATGCTGAGGGTGCCAAGATCTACCATAAGAACCAGTCTTCTGTCCTTGAACTTATGACGAAGGAAAAATAATTTCATGTTAATTTCTCTGTTGTATCTTAGACTTCATCATAGGTGTGTATGTATAGGCAAAAACAGAGTTTATATAGAGTCTGGTACTAGTCAACATTTCAGATATCCACTGGAGGTCTGCAACTTATTGCCCGTGGATAAGAGGGGACTACTATATAGCTTTTTGTTTGTGGCAGACCCTTTTTAGAAACCGGAATTTCACATAGAAACATTAATAATGTTTCGGCCAGGCGCAGTGGCTCACACCTATAATCCCAGCACTTTGGGAGGCCAAGGCAGGCAGATCACAAGGTCAGGAAGTCGAGACCATCCTGACTAACACGGTGAAACCCCGTCTCTACTAAAAATACAAACAAATTAGCCGAGTGTGGTGGCAGGCGCCTGTGGTCCCAGCTACTCCGGGAGGCCGAGGCAGGAAAATCGCTTGAACCTGAGAGGCGGAGCTTGCAGTGAGCCGAGATCGTGCCACCGCACTCCAGCCTGGGCAACAGAGCTTGACTCTGTCTCAAAAAAAAAAAAGAAATATTAGTAATGTTTCATACATGAAAAATTGCATTTCTCAGTAGTTTTATAAATCAGTTTAACCTTAGATTTCTTTTTTTTTAATTTATTTTTTATTATTATTATACTTTAAGTTCTAGGGTACATGTGCATAACGTGCAGGTTTGTTACATATGTATACTTGTGCCATGTTGGTGTGCTGCACCCATCAACTCGTCAGCACCCATCAACTCGTCATTTACATCAGGTATAACTCCCAATGCAATCCCTCCCCCCTCCCCCCTCCCCATGATAGGCCCCCGTGTGTGATGTCCCCCTTCCCGAGTCCAAGTGATCTCATTGTTCAGTTCCCACCTATGAGTGAGAACATGCAGTGTTTGGTTTTCTGTTCTTGCGATAGTTTGCTGAGAATGATGGTTTCCAGCTGCATCCATGTCCCTACAAAGGGCATAAACTCATCCTTTTTTATGGCTGCATAGTATTCCATGGTGTATATGTGCCACATTTTCTTAATCCAGTCTGTCACTGATGGACATTTGGGTTGATTCCAAGTCTTTGCTATTGTGAATAGTGCCGCAATAAACATACGTGTGCATGTGTCTTTATAGCAGCATGATTTAGAATCCTTTGGGTATATACCCAGTAATGGGATGGCTGGGTCATATGGTACTTCTAGTTCTAGATCCTTGAGGAATCGCCATACTGTTTTCCATCATGGTTGAACTAGTTTACAATCCCACCAACAGTGTAAAAGTGTTCCTATTTCTCCACATCCTCTCCAGCACCTGTTGTTTCCTGACTTTTTAATGATTGCCATTCTAACTAGTGTGAGATGGTATCTCATTGTGGTTTTGATTTGCATTTCTCTGATGGCCAGTGATGATGAGCATTTTTTCATGTGTCTGTTGGCTGTATACCGTCTTAGGATTTTAGGGTTGACAAATCTTCAGGAATTCCAGAGAAGGGATCCTAAAACCCTGTTCCTCCATAAAAGGCCTGAGACGCCTGGGGGAGGGAGGGATGCTGAGCACTTGGGGCTCTTGCCTTTATTTCAACCAGAGTAGCTCCACGCTTATGTATATTATATATTGAAAAGTCATGCAACATTTCTTGTGAAATCAGTTTCTGCTGCTTTAAGACATGAAAGAAAACCTCTGACTGAGTGTATTTGCATGGCACAGCCAGGAAACTGAGGCTCAGGCAAGTTAAATGACCTGCTCAGGCTTACATAATTGGGTTCTGTCTTCCACTGACTATACCAGATTACTTAAATACTGTTTGATTCTTTTTTTTTTTTTTTTTTTTTTTTTTTTTTTTTTTTTTTTTTTGAGACAGGCTGGAATGCAGTGGTGTGACCTAGGCTTACTGTGACCTCCACTTCCCAGGTTTAAGTGATTCTCCTGCCTCAGCCTCTGGAATAGAAGACACCAGCCACCATGCCTGGCTAATTTTTGTATTCTTATAGAGATGGGATTTCGCCATGTTGGCCAGGGTGATCTTGAACTCCTGACCTCAAGTGATCCACCTGCCTCGGCTTCCCAAAGTGCTGTGATTACAGGCATGAGCCACTGCACCCAGCCTGTTTGATTAATTCTTATGCTATCCATACAAATGAGATTTTACCGTGATTTTGCTGGACTGGTAAAAGTAAAGGTTGAGATTTTAACTTTACTATGATCTTTTGGGATATGGACGGAAAGCCAGGGTAGGATGTGGTCTCCTCATTTGTCATCCTTGGATGACACTATCTTTTTTTTTTCAATTAATGTGATTTTAAGTACTTTTACTAGTTCTGTATTAATTACCCATAAGTGAAGTGTATTTCCTCTCCACTGGCAATTTTTTAAGTAGATTTGGGCTGAACTCGGATCCGGGAAATTGCTCTGATGGCAATTCTTGCTGAAGTTCAGCAGAGCCTGTGCCTGTTTTGTTTCGTTCAGCATTCTCTGAGACGTGTATTGCTTTGTCCCTGGTTCCGGAACAGGTACGTTTGATATTGTATGCAGGTTAATGTATGTAAACCTATACAGTGAGCCAAATATGCTTGAGTAAATGTATTTCCAGAAAAAAGACCCCATCACCCTGCAAAGTAACTACATATTTTAGAATAATGATTGCTTTAGTTAAATGTTTCCAGAGAGCACAGAAAAATAAACCTTACTTTGAGTTCTGCTACTATGGGATGCTTTCTGTCCCCTCTTCCTGTTTGGGTACCTCCTTTTACTGGGTAGTGGGTGGGAAACAGAACAGGAAAAGCTGGAAAAGGTTTGCCTGTTCTAAAAAGGAAATCTCCTGAGTCTCACCTTCTAACACTGAATTCAGAATATCGTTTTTTCTTCAGACAGTATCAAAACTCCCACGTTAAAAGCAAACAGTTTTACTGAATACAATCGTTGAACAAATATTTTTAAGATCTACTCTTTGCTAGGTATTAGCCCTGTGCCTGGAAACTATTTTATTTCTCAGTAACAATTAGAAATCAAAATAACTTAAGCAATGAAAATAATATTAACTTTATAAAAAGGGGTTATGGATAGATGAAATAAGATTGGCGAAATTGATGATTGTTGAAGCTCAGTGATGGGTTCATGGAAATTTATTGTTTAATGAATCATTCACTGTGTAATGAGCATTTTCCTTTATGCACATTTTAAAACTTCCTAAATAAAGAATTTAAAAAGATATAAGCTTGGTGACATATGGGTAGGTAAGAGCTCTATACCAAAGGTAAAAACTCTGGTGTCAAGATCGGAAAAACAAAACAAAACAATGTGACTTAAGAGGAAAGACTCAGATCAAAGTAAGAAAAAGTAGGAAAAAGGTTCAGAGCCCACACAGAAATGAGAGGATTCTCACTAGGGTTATGCAGCATCGTGCTGGGGTCAAGCTGGTAGCTTGAAGCAGAACCAGGCTAAAGCTGTGGCTGGATATAATTTCTAGGGCTTGGTGCATATTTGTAAGCAGGGTAACTCCTCTGTAATTTATATCTAGTTCTCTTCAAAGTATACAATACTTCTTTTCCTCGGGCCTTTTTTAATCTCCTAAAGGTCAGAAACTGTATTTTGCTTACGATTTGAGCCTCAATAACTAGATCAGTAATTGGCACATACTAGATACAGTAGTCCCCCGTTATTGGAGGGAAAACATTCTAAGACCCCCAGTAAATGTCTGAAACCACAGAAGGTACTGAGCCATATATATATGTATATATATACATTTATATATATACACACTATGTTTTTTCCTGTGCATACATACCTATGATAAAGCTTAATTTATGTCTTAGGCACAGTAAAAGATTAACAGCAATAACTAATAATAAAATAGGACTGTAATAATATGCCAGCATCACCACTCTTGAGCTCTGGGGGCTTTATTATAATATGGGCTATTTGAACACTGCAATACTGTGACAGTCAGTCTGATCAACATGTAAGCAACAGGCAGGTGATCCGTGTAAACAGTGTGGATCTGCTAAACAAACGGATGATTCACGTCCTGGGCAGGATATAGTGGGATGGCCCAAGATTTCATCATGTTACTCAAAACTTGGTGCAATTTAAAACTTACGCATTGCTTATTTCTGGAATTTTCCATTTGATATTTTTGGACCTTGGTAACTAACTGAAACCTCAGAAATAAAAACTGCAGATAAGTGGGGACTGCTATATTTAAAAATAGCTGTAGAATAAATGTTTTGAACGTCCCTATTTAAAAGTTCTTGTCATTTTTCCCTGAGAGGAGTCTGAGCCAGTGACTTTATTAACATCTGTAGGTGGAATTCTGGAAACCATGTGGGTAGTGCCGGTATACAGGTACTCCTAGGGAATGTGCCACGGTAGCTGTTCTCTTTGGACTAAAGCATGCCTTGCATCTAACCACAAATTAATCTGTTTTTCATCATACCTTTTCCCTTTCTGGCTCTTGGATGGACGCTGAATTACAATGGCCTCGTGTTTGATTTTCAATAGCAAGCAAGATTTCCTCTGTGCAAATTTAGCAGCATTGATCCCTTTATACTAGGTTGGTGAGCGTGTCCAGTTGTTGGCATCATTATTTGATGAGTTTATTATTACTGGCCAGGGAAAGCCTCATAGGATGTTCTAACCTGAAACTTGAGTTAAATGACATTTTTATTATTTTTTAAGAGACTCTTGCAAGTCAGTCTGCAGGATTTATGGAATACTCACTCTGCGGAGTCCTGTTCAATGCCCTGAGTGCATGCAAAGAAATCAGAGAAGCAGTCCTTGTCTGTGGAGTACTTGCCATCTCATTTGGAATGTTCAGCCTATCTAGTGTGACTTAAAATTACTCCCTCTCCTTGAATACTATTTTCTTGTATTAATTTAAACTGTGATTAAAATAGGTTGATAACTGGTTTATAGCCTTCTTTGTAGAATTTTCATTGTAGCTCAAGGCCTGGAAATAGCAATTTAATTAGAGACTTACAGCGATGCATTTCATCGTGATAAATGCCCCGTGAATATTTAGACTATTAGCAAAGGTAAAATATTTTTGGCTTTCCTTTAACTTATTAAATATTCTCTTTTCCTGTAATTTACTTTACAAGCAGATTTCAAACTGTTATTCCAGAGGAAAATAGTGCCAACAATGCTCTACTTTGAGGATAGGTCTAACACTGCTACTTCCCAAAGAAACCCTGTGTCAGGAAAGTTCATTGTTACATTTTTCCCATGGAAACATTAATAATAGGAATCTGTAGACAGGGAGCGGTAGCTCACAGCTGTAATCCCAGTACTTTGGGAGGCCCAGGCAGGTAGACCACCGGAGGTCAGGAGTTCGAGACCAGCCTGACCAACGATGGTGAAACTCCATCTCTACTAAAAAAATACAAAAATTAGCCGGGCATGGTGGTGGGCTCCCATAATCCCAGCTACTTGAGAGGCTGAGGTAGGAAAATTGCTTGAACCCGGGAGACAGAGGTTGCAGTGAGCCGAGATCACGCTATTGCGTTCCAGCTGGGGCAACAGAGTGAGACTCTGTCTCAAAAAAATAAAATAAAATAAATCTGTAAAAAGAAACATTCTCTATGCTCTTTATTTAAAGGTTTACTTGTCATAAAACTCATTATACACATACATATTGTAAACATATACATATATCTCATATATGTTCATTCTATTTGAGAAAGGTTTAGCAAATATCCAGCTATGATATGAATGTTTAGTTTTAAAATATTTCTATGACATAAATGTATAGTGCTCTAGAGAGTATTTTTGCATGTTATTTCAACTGTTTAATTAAAATAATTTCTGACCACTAATATTTCAGCAAGAGCTGGTATCAGCCACACACAGCCATTCTCTGGTTTCCTGCAATGGAGTAAAATCTAGGTCACAATTTTAGTAACAGGGGCTGTGCCTCTGTCTTTGTCACCACCAGAAATAGGAGCAACCCCAGAGCTACAGGTCTTCTTAGTTTATACATGTGTGTGTCTGTGTGTGTGTTCCGTATCTGGAGTGCCCATGTGGGACGCACATGTACCTGTACACACAGACTTCTCTGCTACATTAGTTCATTTCCTTTTGCTTTCTTCCTCTCCGCCTGCTGCTGAGCACCCTCATAGCCCTGAAGGTGTGTATGAGATGCTCTCAGGTCTGGGAAACCACCTCAGCCATTGCTGGAGCTCTGGCTGCCACCTCCTCGGCTATGCCGTGGGCACCGTCTTCGTGTCAGCCGAAGAGCCTGCCCACACCTTGGTCGAGGCATTCATCCTTCCTGCCTGCTCAGCTACAGGCTGTGTCTGCCGCGTGTGCAAACCAATTGCAACAATCACCTGAAAACATCTGATCTCCCACATACTCTTCTTCCCATAACAAACAAGACTACCTTCTATAATGGAGAAGCCACAAAACTCCAAAACATTGGTCTTGCCAACATTTTTAAAAAACAACCCTTTAATGTTTACTTGCTGTTTTATTTAAGCTCCATTACCTTAAATTCATGCATGAGTCCTGGGGGAGTTGAATCTGTAGTTTCTTGGCATCCGGTTTGAAGTGGACAGTACAGTAGTTCCTTTGTTTGAGACTTCAATTGAGAACATATCAGTCTCAGAACTGTATCATCAGCCTGCGAAGCATATCCTTTATCTTCATTGTCTTATTATAACAGAAGTTCACGCAGTATGCATGAGCGTCCTTAGGATGGTTGCCACCCAAACACAAGAATACGGGACTCGTTATAAGTCATGGAGGACACAGTTCTGGGTAGCCCACCACTGCCCAACTAAGAAACTGATCAGCCCAGCCCTACATCCACACTAGTTTCATATACCAGGCAGTTGACCCGTAATTGTGAGGAATGAGTAATATTTTTATTTCATACATGTACAATTCAAATGGTATTAACCATAGTGCTGTGCTCACCTATTTATCAAATCTCCCAGTAGTAATCTGAGTTAAGGACTACTTTGCAACCTTTTTTTTTTTTTTGAGACGAAGTCTCCCTCTGTCACCCAGGCTGGAGTGCAGTGGTGCAATCTCGGCTCACTGCAACCTCTGCCTCCCAGGTTCAAGCAATTCTTCTGCCTCAGCCTCCCGAGTAGCTGGGATTGCAGGCATGTGCCACTAGTAGTAGAGATGGGGTTTCACCATGTTAGCCAGGCTGGTCTTGAACTCCTGACCTCAGGTGATCCACCAGCCTCAGCCTCCCAAAGTGCTGTACAGGCGTGATTCACCGCACCTGGCCCTGCAACTTTATGAAAAAAAAAAGAAGAGGAAAAAATAAAACTGGCTATCTTAAATCAGGATTTTTAAATCCAAAATTTCCTTGAGGAAAACTACGTCATTAAGTTTTTCAGAATAAAAATTATATTTACTTTACAAAAGAAGTATTTACCAAATTATGCAGACAGTATATCTATCTTTGGAACTCTGAATGTAAACATTTGAGGAATTCCACATGTCATTCCCTTGAAGGTTTGAGTTTAGCTAGTTTTGAGTGTTTTTTTTTTTTTTTCTTTTGATGAATCTGGATATTTTCACCATGGAAAACACAGCTCCCTCTAAATCCTGTTTGTGAGAGAATAACTGGCCTGGACATGTTCATATCCCTAAGAAGACAACATTTCAAGAAAAAAAAAAAAATCTGCTGCTCTAAATATGTTACATTCTTTTTTTTTTCTTTTTTTCTTTTTTTTTTTTTTTTGAGGTGGAGTTTTGCTCTTGTTGCCCAGGCTGGAGTGCGATGGTGTAATCTCAACTCACTGCAGCCTCCGCCTCCTAGATTCAAGGAATTCTCCTGCCTCAGCCTCCCAAGTAGCTGGGATTACAAGCATGTGCCACCATGCCCAGCTGATTTTGTATTTTTAGTAGAGACAGGATTTCTCCATATTGGCCAGGCTGGTCTTGAACTCCCAACCTCAGGTGATCCACCCACCTTAGCCTCCCAAAGTGTTGGCATTACAGGTGTGAGCCACCACGCCCTACATTTATTTTCATACTGTTTCAACTTCAGTATGAAATGCCTGGGTAGAAAACATTTCTGTTTCATTAATAACCTCTGGGTTTGTGGCTCTAATAAATAAATTTCATGGATTTTTTCTAGTGTAGGTTTCACTAGTTTTAAAGCAAGATAATTTTTGAAAAACAAAATATAGGCTTTTGCATAGCCCTACTATCGCATGTGAAGGTGACAGCATTGTGTAGATTGCCATCGACAAATTTGCTGTACAATGTGTAAGTACCATAGACAAAGTTATGACCATAGGCAGATCTTACCGGGTGTGACAGGCACTTTGCTATCCACGGAAGCAGTGTCCCTCCCCAAGGGCCTCTTCTTGTGCATCTCCTTTTTCCTTCAGTATTTTTGTCCAGGGGGCCTCTTGGTCACTCTCAAAAGGGGACCCTTTCCCAGCATTGCACAGGCACATCAGAATACTAGTTTGAACACAACTATGGTTCAAGTGGAAATCCTGCATCTTAGTCCATTATGGCTACTATAACAGAAATACTATAGACTGGGCTGCATATAAACAACAGAAATTTATTTCTTACAGTTCTGGAGGCTGGGAAGTCCAAGGTCGGGCACCAACTGAATCAGTGTCTGGTGCAGCTTCCTGGTTCAGAGATGGTGCCTTCTTGTTGTATCCTTACATAGGAAGGGAGAGGGTAGTTCCTTGTCTCTTTTATAAGATACTAATCCCATACATGAGCCCTTACGACCCAGTCACCTTTCAAAGGCCTCATCTCCAAATACCATCACACTGGGGATTAAGTTTCAACATGAGTTTTTGGGGTACACACACGTTCAGTCTATAGCTCCCTGCTACATATATTATACACATTATTCTGTCACCATATGCAGTGGAAATGTGTACTAGATGATTGAGTATGGGAGGCCTGAGCTCTTAAAGAACATCGGTAAGAATAGATTGCTGGCTTTGCTATTTCTCTGCAAATAGCAGTCTTTACAACCTTCATGGTTATCTGTGTCCAGAGAGGCAGAAAGTGGTCTTGACCCTCTTTAGAAGGATGGTTTCCCAGCGTCAACCACTGATAATTGTAATGAGGCACTTAGTACCCCACCTGCAGTCTTAAATACTAAAGGTTTTCAGCTTCTTCCTTAGTAAACATGAATCATTATTTATTTTGTGTGACTAAAACATCCCTAATTCATTTCCTGTTATACTAAGCTTGTTACCTTTTAATAACTACATTCAAACCCTCTGTGAAAGATAACCTTTTCCCTTTTGAAGGTATGTGTTAAAATTTTGTGGTAGACTCCACTTTCATTAAAAAATGATCTGGGCCGGGCACGGTGGTGGCTCACACCTGTAATCCCAGCACTTTGGGAGGCCAAGACAGGTGGATCACCTGAGGTCAGGAGTTGGAGACCAGCTTGGCCAACATGGTGAAACCCTGTCTCTACTAAAAATACAAAAATTAGCTGGGTGTGGTGGTGGGCACCTGTAATCCCAGCTACCCGAGAGGCTGAGGCAGGAGAATTGCTCGACCCTGGGAGGTTGCAGTGAGCCAAGATCGCACCACTGCACTCCAGCCTGAGTAACAGAGTGAGACTCCGTAGATCTGTCCCCACACACAGCATCCCATCTTTGCATGCTTGGCTTGGCCATTCATCTCCAGTTGTAGACCACAGCACTGTCTCCAGAATCACATTGCTAGATGAGGCTATTGTGTCTTTAGTCAATGTTTAAGCAGAGGTTAAACAAGAGCCATGTTTCTGGGGGCATTACAGGTTACTTTTATCTTCAGGGAAAGTATACAGCAGGTTTGTCGTATAGCTTCAATGTCAAGGGCTTTGGGTTTCTCCTCATCTTCCACATGCTTTAGACAAGCTTCATTCACACTACTACTCTCCCCCATCTACAAGAATATAAAGGAAAATGGATTCTGTAAGAGTTGGAATCCCTACAGAGATATGTGCCATCTAGATGTAAAATGTAGCATCTATTTTCCTAATAGCTGAAATAACAAAATAATGGTGAAATGGTTTGTGTGAGCTATTTCCCAGTGTATTATCACTACCCCTGAACAGTAAAATGCCTCCTCTTCAGTCTAGAGAACCACCTATGAGCCAAGTTGCTCCTAAAAGTAGCTGGGATGCATTAAGAGGTGTGGCTGGATCAGCTTCTCGACTCCAGTCATCCCGTCACCTGCTGCCTTAGTCCATTAATTGGCTGAGAAGGCTTTTGAGAGTAGTTTGAGTGAAAAAGGGATAGTATAGCTGCATAAAAACAATTTCTTTCCTAGTCTCCAACCCCGGTTTTTACTACTACATCAAATGCTGCTTTTTGATCCATACTTCTTTTATTATTTACAAGCAAAAAAAAAAACTAAAAATCTTGGCTGACCTTCGGGATCAGGGATGAGGACAGAGTGGAAGCAGTACTGAATTTAATTTAATGTTCTGTAACAAACAAGGGGGAAAGATATAGAGATACCGATTTTGAGGGAAATGTTAATTATCTAAAGCTTAATTACAGATAACATCATGAGGAGAATACATAAAAGGCTTGAAATGCAGCCAAAGTATTTCCCTAAGAACATTAACAAATGATTGTTGTTTACAATTCACAAATCGCACAGACATAAAGTTGAGATGGGAAAAACAGTCAGGCTTGAAGTAAGAGCCCAGTCTGCGATTTTAAAAACCAGTTCTGGGGAGAAGCGATAGTATTTGGAGTTAGCTCATGCTTTAGATGTAAATGAGATTCTGTTCATGTTTCCCCTTTAAAATAAAAATTAGCAGATCACTGGCGAACACATTGAAGTAAAATCCTGGGAGACGACACAACCCAAATAAAAATAAATAATTTATGAGATCTTAGAATGGGAACCACAAATAAAACAGAACACACAGACATTTATCTCCATGTAAGTACAATAGAAATAAAGAAAAGGCAAGATTTTTACGTGCCTGTCACTTCATTACCGAATGCAATGATATAAAAATATACCTTTTCACTCAAATGTAATTTTTACTTGGCGTAGCAATGAATGGCTTACACTTATCTAGTCTACTCTTTACATATGCATTTCTGTCTTTTTGTCGTACAATTGGTATCTATTAATGTCCCATTACTTTTAAAGGTGAGTTTCGGGATAATGGAATGTGGCATTTTGGAAGTTTGCTTTTAAGGAGGTTTGAAAAAATAAGTACCGGGCGGTTCTTATTTGCCTAAAGCCAGTGAGACACATGTTCTAGGGAAGGACATATTCCCAGATTCCAGTGTCTTGGGGGTGAAGACCAGAGCTCTAGATCCTGGCAGGCTGGGCCCTCAAGGTGCTGCATTAGAGTTACAGGACAGGTGTTGGGAAGCTTCGTGAAACAGTTGTAACTGGAGGTCTCAACACTTGATACTTTTATAAAAGAATGGGAATGGAGAGAATGTTTTTGTGTCAGAAGGATTTGTGTGTATGTATTTGAGTGAGTGATCAGAGAGAACTGGGTCGTCAAAGGGGAAGAACAGGCCGGGCACAGTGGCTTACGTCTGTAATCCCAACACTTTGGGAGGCAGGTGGTTTGCTTGAGCTCTGGAGTTTGAGATCAACCTAGGAAACATGGTGAAATCCCATCTCTACAAAAATAATAATAATAATAATAAAAATGTTAACTGGGCAAAGTGGTGCACACCTATGGTCCCATCTACTTGGGAGGCTGAGGTGGGAGGATTGCTTGAGCCTTGGAGGTGAGGCTGCAGTGAGATCCAGCCACTGCACTCCAGCCTGGGGACAGAGTGAGACCCTGTCTCAAAAGCAAACAGGGGTAGAGAGGAGGAGGGGAGGAAGGACAGTGACAACTATGAGATGAATTCACATGTTTTCTGAGATGACAGTTAGAGATACAGCAATGATGATTTGCTGAGCTCAGATAAAATGCTCAATAAACATTTATTAAGTGAATGAATGACTAAAGAGATTGGAGGTCTCTATTTGACGACAGCTATTGAGAAAGAATGTTTTTTTTTTTCTCTCCTCATTCCTCTCACTTTTTCAAACTGAGGTAAATTCATATAACTCGTGTTAAGCCATTTTAAAATGAACCATTCGGTGGCATTCACAGCAATGGGTAACCACCACCTCTATCTAGCTCCAGAATATGTTGGTCACACTAAAATATATCTCCTGCATCATAAATGATACAAAAAGTTTTAAAAATGAATTGATTGAAACTTATAATAAAACGGATTTTAAAAGAAAGTAGACATTTTAGTTTTTTAAAAAAGATTTCAGAGGAGGACATGTCCTAGTGGCTTAAGGGAGCTGCTGACAAGTTCTGACTGCCCTAAGGGCCCCTCCTGCAGTCCAGCCACAAGCCCTCTTCACCGGTGGGGTCCCCAAACTGTGGCTTCACAAAAAAACAAAAACAAAACCTTTTCCCCTGAGCTTAATGGCTAGGGTGGCGAGTGGTGTAAACGGTCCATCTGAGTCCCTCGACTTGGCTGTGTCCCATGAGCACACACACACACAAGCTGCACAGCCCTCGGTTCACAGCTGGCTCATTTTACCATTCCCTCGGCAAATGGTTATTGAGAGTCTCATCCCTCAGGTCTTTCTTGATTTGGTGATTAGTCACTCTGTCCCTGTGATTTTCCTGTCCAATTATAACTTTGAGGGATTATTTGTTTTGTTTCCTTGCAAGGCTTTCTGGCTTTATAACAAAGAAACATGTTGCGGAAGGCTGGAGTCCCTTTGCTAATAGGTTAGAAATACAAGGAAAGGGGCACGAGCTAACTAGACGACTTTTTATTATGGAAATATGACTATTTGCAAATGTTAAAAAGAAGAAACAATTTTTCATCAATTCTAAAATCAGACTGCTTTTGTCAAGAAATTGGTATTTAAGCCTGCATTCGAATTACATGGAAAATGAACTATCAGTATCATACTTTCTGATTCAGAAATGTAAAATGGTTGGTGAATGATCCAACAGACACAGCACTTTTGAGGTCTCACAACTGAGACAGATAGTGCTACTCATCTTATGAAAATTGCTGATGGGTCTCCTCCAGAAAAATTGAATGAATCTGCATGGATATATTCAGAGTAGGCAGCACACACAGACTATGTTCGTCTGTAATCTGGAAATCGGTTCAGATTGAGACCTGGCGACAGGACAACATTTGAGCCTTTGTTTTAAATAAGCCCATGGTGGAAATAAAAGAAAACCAACCAAATGAGAACAAGCAAAAGCTATTTATTCATAGCTTGCTATAGCAAGGGAGTCAAGCACTGTGTCACTTGCAGTTGGCAAGGCTCATAGGCAGGCAGAGGAGTGGGAGAGCTTTACAGTGGAACAAAAGAGAAGGTTTCAAGTATGCTGTGATTGGAGAGTTTTGGCATGGGGAATCTGGAGGTAGATTCTATGCCTAGAAGCAGGACATCCTATGTGACTGGTCAAGGCTTTCTCTAGTTACTCCTAAGTTGCAGGCAGAGACCAAATTTAAGGAAGCTGTCAGTTACTAATGAAATCCAGGCCATTTGGGGCAGATTGTTAGAAGAGTTATTGTTTGGGTTTCTGAATTGTTACTAGAGATAGTGGTCTGATTTCCCATGAGTCTGACCTGCAGATAGCAGGCTGGCTTTCTGGCCTGGCTGCTCTAGATAATAGATTGGTTTCCTGTGCTGGTTGCTGCAGAATGTGGGTCAGAGCTATATTTTTGCACACAGTCAGCCATTGTCCATTTGCATATACAGTCTCTTACCATCAAACTGAGCTCCATGTGCTCATCTCCCCATCTGAAGGTCACTTCCATTCATGATTCATGTGTATTTCCACCCTTGCCAGCAGCTATGAGCAGATTCTACAGGGGCCAGTTACACTGAAGATATCTCTGCTGGTGTTGAGTGGGGTTACCAAGCAGGGGCTCCATCACAGAGCAGAATTGCTGCCCCACTGCTCGGCCTGGTACAGTGCACTACACACCATGCTCATAAAGAAGCATCTTAGATATAACAGACCCAGACTTTTTCACAGAATTGCAACAAGTAGGATGTAATGAATTCTTACTGCATGCCAGCCATCATAAGAAGTATTTAAAGATATTTTCTCACTTATTCCTCACAATAAAACTTTGAAATAGATACTACTATTTCCAATTTATAAATGGTGAAACTGAGGCTGGGAGAGATTAAATAATTTGTCAGTGATCACTCAGCTAAGAAGTTCGCTGAGTCTGGTATTTGAACCCAAGTGGTTTTAATCCATGTTGCATCATTATGCTATTGTGGGAGAAAGAGAGGGAAAAATATACCTCTTTCTGTACTAAGCACCTAAGAAGGAAAGCTCATCAGAGTGCTTTGCTTAAATAAGTAAAGGAAGATGTGGAAGCCTTCTGAAGTCTCCAAGAAGAGCTGGTGATAAAGATAGCTAGGCAGTCAGGGCTCTCAGAACTTCCTGTGGGGCCAGTCCTCTGAAGATACAAAGAGGTGTAAGAAAAAATTCCTCCCTTCAAAGGTTTTATTTTCTGACAGTGGAGCCCAAACTAGCACAAAGGAAACTAGTCTTGAAAAATTAAGTGCTACCCTTTGCATGTATCACCAGTAAAAAGGAACTAGAAAGATGAGAAACAGATAAAGACAGAAAGTAGGGAGGATTTGATGAGAAGGGTGGTCTGAAGCTGAGCTCTAAAGGGCAAGCAGACTAGACAGGCCTGGCTGGGGATGAAGAACATTCCAAAAAGGGTCTTTTAGGTTTAGCACATGGACATGAGACAAAATGTCCATATAGAAGGGGTTAGGAGACTTTTCCATGGTGTAATGCTTTAGTCTCCTACATAAATATTTTCTTTAACTACTAAAGTAGTTTCCACTAATTATTTGAAACTGTGGCCTCTGAAGTTTTCTCACCTTCTTAGAAATTTCATGGCTGTTTTTTTCTTTTTTTCTTTCTTATCCAAAATAAACTTCTCTGCTGTCATGAAAATTGTAGTTTTATAATGGGGAAAAAAAACCATATTGCTATTTCATTTTTGGAAAACTGAGCCTTTTGTCAAGCACAATGGAAGTGGCTCAACTGAAAGTGCAGTTAATCCATGTTTGGACAGAGACAACTATGTTTTTCTCGTTGAGTTTAAAGTTTAGAAATGTTCTGTTCTTGTCCAGTAAGCCATGTTATTCTACGTCTCATCCATGCCACTGGGGGACCTTTGACCATCAACTTCTCTAGGCCTCCTTTTTCTAGTCTTTGAAATAAAATGTATAGTATGGATCAGCCAAGTGCTAAATTGAGCTTCTCACACTTCTGAAAATACAATAAGAAAAGCAATGGCATCAAAACATTTGAAATAAAAGCAGTAAAAATGTCTATTTTACTTTATTTTAATTATTTTATTTTCTTCTATTATTAAATTAATTCATGTGTAGTGGAGAATTTTTAAGATTTTACTTTACTCAAAATTGACAAAAAGACAAATTATATTATCCTGCTTTTAAAAATTCATAACATTCAGCTTTTATTTCATGAACTATTAAATAAAATACAAACATGATGTGATTCTGTTGCCAACATTTAATAATCAAATTGTGATGTGGTAAACCATTCTTCAAAGTGGCTTGTTGGCCCAGTGCAGTGGCTCATGTCTGCAATCTTTGGGAGGCTGAGGCAGGCATTCGAGACCAGCCTAGCCAACATGGTGAAACCCCATTTCTACTAAAAATACAAAAATTAGCCAGGTGTGGTGGGGCACACCTGTAATCCCAGCTACTTGGGAGGCTGAGGCTCAAGAATCACTGGAACCCAGGAGTCAGAGGTTTCAGTGAGCCAAGATTGCACCACTGCACTCTAGCCTAGGCAACAAAGTGAGACTGCATCTCAAAAAAAAAAAAAAAAAAAAAAAAAAAAAAAGGCTTGTTAATTTGCAGTTCAAAGTGGCAGATCCTTACCAAAGGCACCAAAATGCCCATTTTAAATGCCACTATAGTTTATAACCAACTATTTTTATATTTAAATGTTCTTTTATTTAGTGAATATTCATAAAATGGATACAATTTTATACCATATGCCTTTTCCACATTGCTAACATTGTTTTTCACTTAGTTTTTGTATTTAACAAAGTAATGCATATAGGTAGTTTTAACTGGTTAATAGTACAGCAAGCTTGATAAAGAAAAACAAGTATTCTCTCCCATCTCCTTGCTCCTAATTTCCCACTCTATGGAGACAATCACTGTCAAGTCCTTTAGTATTTACCCCCATATCAGTACATTACATGCTTAACTGGATGTATATTTATTTAATTTTTTTTTTTTTTTTTTTTTTTTTTTTTGAGATGGAGTCTCACTCTTGTCACCCAGGTTGAAGTGTAGTGTCGCGATCTTGGCTCACTGCAACCTCCACCTTCCAGGTTCCAGTGATTCTCCTGCCTCAGCCTCCCAAGTAGCTGGGATTACAGGCATGTGCCACCATGCCCAGCTAATTTTTTTTTTGTATTTTTAGTAGAGATGGGATTTCACCATGTTGGCCAGGCTGGTCTTGAACTCCTGATCTCAAGTGATTCACCCACCTCGGCCTCCCAAAATGCTGGGATTACAGGTGTGAGCCACCACGCCCGGCCAATGTATATTTATTTTTAAATTATATGCATTATTGACTTCCTTCTTACTCAATCTCACCCTTCTTGCCCCGTCCTCACACACACACTACTTTCCACCATACTTCAAATGAAACTTAATTACAATTTTTATTTATATCAATGCTATATTGCTTATAATTATGTAAGTACTGTTCACAGCTAAGTCATATAGTTTACTATCATTTTCTTTTTTTTTTTTCTTGCTCAAGGTTTTGTTTTCTCTGGAGTTAATCATTTCCTTGGTCTCTTTGCATGTTTGTTTGCTTCCTTTTCTTTTAGGAATTCAGCCCTAACTTTTCTAAAAGAACTATAAAAATTTTCCTAATGTTGTCAAACCATCAAATAATAAAATGACTTCCCTTTTTGTTTTTGGAAGCATTCCTTCTAAATCCCTTGCTCTTTTGCTGCACCCTACAAACAATGTATGTTCTGGAAGCTACCATCACCATCATTCAGGGAACTCCCTTCCCTTTGCTCCCACATGGGATTTCCTGTTTCCCTGATTCCATCTCTTTCTGTCATGTGACCTGCTCTTTCATTTTGGTGGTGCACACTCACCAGCAACATACTGAGAATAAATACAACAGGGGCAAATTTTCGTGTTGCTGTTACTATTGTGCCTGAATATGATTTGTTTTGATTCCTACATTAGTTAGTTAGATCAATATTATATTCTAGATGCCATCTAGAATAGAATCTTTCTTATTTATTAAAGAATAGAATCTTTCTTATTTATTGTGCTACACATGCATGGGCTTGTTCAATCTATAAATTCCTGTTCTTCATAAGTTTCTTCTCTCTTCTTTATCTGGCTTTTTGAAACTCCTGTTAGTTAGATATACGATCACATCTCATCTATGGTATTCTAGTTTTCTCATCTCTTCTATTCTCCCCTATTTCTCTTCTTTTGGGCTTTTTTTGAGTCTTGCTCTGTCACCCAGGCTGGAGTGCAATGGTGCAATCTTGGTTCACTGCAAACCTCCGCCTCCCAGGTTCAAACTATTCCCCTGCTTCAGCCTCCCGAGTAGCTGGGATTACAAGTGCCTGCCACCACGCCTGGCTAATTTCTGTATTTTTAGTAGAGATGGGGTTTCACCATGTTGGCCAGGCTGGTCTTGAACCCCTGACCTCAGGTGATCCACCTGCCTTGGCCTTCCTAAGTGCTGGGATTACAGGCGTGAGCCAAAGCGCCCAGTGTGGCTTTTTTGTTTTACTTTCTAGAACATATACTAAACTTTGTCATCCAGCTTCTCTATTAAAGTTTTAATTTTTTTTATTATTATTAGTGTTTTCATTTCTTTTTAAAAAACTTAATTGATGTTACAATTGTACATATTTTGTGGGTGTTTGTGATATTTTGATACCTGGGTACAATGTATAATGATCAAATCAGGATAACCAGGTTATCCATTACCTTAAATATGTGTCTTTTTTTGTGTATTGGAAACATTACAACTCTTCTAGTTTCCTCCCTTCTTTTGAGATTCCTAAGAGCTCTTTCTTATTGTTGGGGTGCTCTTTGTTTCTTTCTCCTTTTTGTTAATGAATGCTTTCCTCTTATAACTTCATAAGGACACTAATGATAATCCTTTAAGATTTTTTTTCTATACTCTGAATTAATCTGTTTCCTCTGAGTTCCATCTAATGTTTTGGGGTTTTCTCACAAGTTCCATGATCCTTAATAGCCTGTTAGTGTCTAAGAGACAAGTGTTAAAATTCTGATGAGATGCTCTTTGTGCACAAATGAACTTCGTGTCTTACCAGTGGACCTAGACATTGCTTTGGAAGACCCCAAGTATTAATCAGCACCCTCCCCCCCCGCATCCCTTTGCTGATCCATTGCCCCGAGTAAAATACTCCAATCTCTCCCAAATAGAGGTTATAAACTCAGATCATTAGTTATCAGACAATGTTCTGAGATGCAAATGGGACACAGAGGTGGGGAGGACATACCTTCTTCCAACTCCTGTGTTTGCATGACCTGTCTTCTTCCCATTTCCACAGCCTCTGTGATTCCTCCTCTCCAGCAAGTAAACCTGCTTCTCTGGGAGCTGAAGGGACTGGCTCGGGGAGAAGGATGGAGGGTCCAATTGCATCAATTTAGCGAGTTCCATTTCAGCTCCAGGTACCTGTGGCTTCCAATTCCTGGGACATTCTGGAGTTCTGTGGTGCAAAACACATAGTTTCTGGTTGGCACTCCACTACTCGCCTTGAGTTTTGGGTTTCTTCTGTCTGCTCTGTCTGTTACTTCCTGCGTTCAGCTGTCCATGTTTCAGAATTTAATCATCTTGTCTGCTCTCTCGTTCTCTCTTATCCCTTGTGTGCTTGTATTATTTTTGTTATCTTTATTACCTCTTTAGAGAAATTTGGACAGAAGCAAAGATAAGCGCAGGGGTTAACCTAGCATAGCTTAATTAAAAGTTTCTCCCTCTATTGGATTTATACTACTTATTTCTCACGCTCAAATACCCTCAAGTTTTCTTGCATGTCACAGTTGTGTTCTGAGTTATGTGAGATATTCCATGGGAAAAAGGGGGGTTCTATTGTCAAGGAACAGGGTACACTATTCCCTCACTTCTTGCTTCTAGTTTCCTTGTGACGTCTGAAATATTATGTTCTTTATTCCGATTTAATTTTGGGTTGTTGATTATATATCCCCAGCTATCATGTAAACCCCTGAAGTTACAATGCAATGCTTTCTTGTGTTTTCTATTATGCTTGCTGTATTATAGACAGAACACCCTTTAGATAGATATCTGTCACTCCTGCTTAGAATGTGAGCCCGTTGGACAGGGACAGTTCCTTATCCATCTCTATCCTCTGTATCCCCAGCACCTGTCAGAGTCGCTGTAATGTCACAGGGATCACTGAGTGTCTGCTGATGAGTGAGTGGGTGCAAGCTTTCTCCTACATTCCATAATCCCTTTCTCACCGCATGTCTGCGGAGAGTCCCTGAAAGCACAGTAGATGCCATGGCATCTTTCAGCTGAAGTATTTACGTGCTCCTAAAAGCAAAATCATCTAATACTGAGCATTCTTCCCATACAGTAGCACAGGGGCAGGGTAGTGATTTGGGGAAAGATATGAATTCTGCCTTTGTCTCCTCACCCCATGCACATGCCAGCCTTTAAAGAGTATCTGCCTGGTCACTCCAGCCAGACCCCTCGCAGCCCCCCAGTCAGAAGCTAGATAGTCTTTCTACTTCTCTGAAAGAGAGGAGTGTTTCTGGTAGTCCTAAGGTAAACCCAGAATTCATTTTCCTGGACAAATAATTTTATAAATGGTTGGCCAATTTTAGTAGAAATGGTACTGTTAGTAAAGTATTTCCAATTCAATCTGGGTTAAATTGACTTTAGGGGTTACCCTTGGAAACTAATTACCATATCTTAAATTTTTTTCTGCGGGAAAATATATTTTGAGTTCCAAATGACTAAGTTATATACACACTTTAGGAACACGGCTCATTCATATGTTGGGGACTGATTATATTGTATTTGTAGTCCATCTGGGGCTATGAGAACAAAAAGAAAATCAAATCATCAACTGGATAATATCACCACTGGGAGCAACAAATCTAAAGTAACAAAATAGTCCATAATATGGAATATCACATCAGAATAAAAATGAACATATTTTACACAGTTTGTGATATTTGTGAGCTGGCTTGGTGTCTGCAAGAAAGAATGTCTCATAAAATCGTACTGAGTGGGTCTAATGAGATTATGTTTGATTCTGCGCTAGGGCCTGAGATAGTATAACTTAGTTATGAGTCCAGAAAAAAATGATGATGGGCACTGTGCCATTTACCACCAATGTAGAAGCCTGAATCATTATACGGTGTATTTTTTAAAATCTTTTGAAGCCTTGTGAATGGACTGAGATTGACTTGGTGGTGGAGGATGGAGCTCAGAGGTTAAGGTCCTCTTTCAATTTTGTTTTGTTGCTTTTTTATTTTGATCACATTAATAAGGTCATATTAATAGTCAACTCAACATTCGGAGTTCTCTGGTGGAACAAACACTTCACACCAGGGGGCGCAATGGAGCCATTGCTTTTTATACACACAGCACATTGATGATGTCTAAGAGCAGCGACTGGGAGGAATAGAAGAAAAGGAAAAACGAAATAGGAGAATGTTTCATAAGAATAAAGTCTGCAGAGACACTGATTTCTCCTAAAATTAAAATCAGGCTACCACAGGCTTTATGTCCAATTATATGTCATTTGGGTGGTCTGAATACTTTTTACTTCATAATCTATAGATCCAAAAATAAGTACAGAATGAACATTGTTTATTTTGCTAAAGCCTTCAAGAATACCGTTACCGTTATTGCAAAATAATTCATAATCATGAAACAGATTCATTATAACACTCATTTAGTTATTATTTAGAGACTATATATGTATATTTTTAAAGGTATAGTTGACAAATAAAAATTCTATATATTGATTATGTACAACATGATTTTTTAATGTAAGTATACATTGTGAAGTAGTTGAAGCAAGCTAATCAGGGAACATTGAATACTTTATTTGAGCCAGACACTGTGCTAGCTACAACCTTTAAATTAATTATTGGGGCTACAGGGTTTAATTAAACCATTTCATAATCGGTCGCTGCTGGAGTACAAAAAGTTGAATGACCTTACAAATTCAGTATTTCCATATTTGTCACTATTTGTTTTATTGAATACGTTGTTTCCTGGGTAGTTGTAATATGTTATATGAGTTCTTTTATGCTTATATTGTGCCTGCATTTTCAGGTGAAGAAACATTTGCCATCTTTCACTTTTTAAACTAAAGCCAAAGTACAGGTATGCTTAGCAGTTTACTGTTTTTAAATTTTCAAATCAGGTAAATTTGATTAATTTCATGTAATAAATGAAGAAGAGATTGGGTACGGTGGCTCACACCTGTAATCCCAACACTTTGGGAGGCTGAGGCAGGAAGATTGCTTGAGGCCAGGAGTTCAAGACCAGCCTGGGCAAGATAGAGAGATTCTATATCTCCAAAAAATAAAACAATTAGCCTGGTGGTGCACTACTGTAGTCCCAGCTACTCAGGAGGCTGAAGGAGGATTACTTGAGCCCAGGAGTTCGAGGCTGCAGTGAGCTATGATGGTGCCACTGAACTCCAATCAGAGTGGCAGAGTAAGACTGTCTCTTAAAAAAGAAAAAAGTGAAGAGAGTAAAACATTAAGCTAAGTTACTAACCAGATACTTGCTAAAAGGTAAATGAAAGATTTAAAAATACAAAAAGTCTTTGACTCTTAGTATCCCATGGAAGCACAAAAATTCACAGTGGTTTGTAGATGGTGATAATAATTTCTTTCTTGGCATCTCTAAGAATATATTACCTAGCATAAAGATTGTATACTGTCAGGAAATAAAATATTTTAAAATAATATTCAAAAAAACCCTAGTCTCATGAGAGGCAAAAGTTTTCAAGTATTAACTACAAAAAGTTTAGTTGGAAATTTCCCCATCTTCCAAGAGGTGCCATGAGCTGAGTCAGCTCCCGGCTCTGACCGGCATGTGGCCTCATACATCACCTTCACCTCTCTCAGAAAATCTATTTCTTCATTCTTAAAGTAAGGACAATAATCTACTTTGCATTGAGGAAGGGGTCAATTAAAAGATGAGATTACCTGTGTGTAAGCATTTTGTACAAAGGAAGCACTTTTTTTCTTCCTCTCATTATCATCATTGCCTTGACTCATTTCCTGTTGTGCCCGGAAGGCGGGGGCACCTGTGAAATTAGAATGCAGCAGGGCAGGGGGTTTTCACTGGCTCAGTTCCTGCTGTTGCTGCTGGGTAACTTTGCTCATATCCTGTCTGGAAGGACAGACAAGGGTCAGACTGGATGCAGGCTGGGACACCATCAGGTTCTCATGGTTGCTTTTGCCTCCCCATCATGGGTCTGGCCTGTTCTTGGAACTGAGTCATCGCTGATTATTCTCCCAAACACAGGAAAATTCAGGATACCCTAGCATACCCACTTTTATGTGCTGACACACTGCAAGCCTCACACTTCATCCATAGTTTTAAGGATCCTCTTGAACCATGGAAATGAGAACGAAGCGAGAGGAAAGAGGTGGTGGGCGGCAATGGCAGCAGGTGTTTTCATCGGGGGAGACCAGTTCTGCTGGGCCACATCCCCACCACCCTTCAGACTGATGAGCTCTAAAGAGGGGATTTGCTCTACAGTGTGTCAGTTAAATGTAGTAATCATTTTTCTTCGAAGGAAAAAGAGGCACGAAGAAGCACGTGCTCACTCACCAGCATTACAGCTTTTGCTCCCTGATCACAACAATAGATTTGGGCTGATTTCCTATTTTCAGGCAATCAGTGATGGGAGGAGAGGGAGCCATTAGCAGATGCCCTAGTTGACCTTCAGCTAAATTATCATCCCTTTCCCCTCCTGCCTTTCTTTCAATACAAGGAGAAGGGGAAGGGGAGGAGAGTAGCTCTCCATTAAAAAAAAAAAAAAGGAAAAGGAAAGGAAACAGGTGCATGGTCAGAGCTGTCTAGCAAAGGGATATAATTGATGGTGACAACAGCATTCTTAATCTGACAGCTGTTTTGGTTGTTTCATCCCTTTGTGTCATCGAATAGGAAAATAACTTATTAGAGCTATTCATATCAGAGATAGTCAATAAATATCAGCTGGACTATAAGTATATGGGATATTGCTTGAAAAAAATGAGGGTTTTTTTGTTTTGTTTTGTTTTGTTATAACTTTTTCTTTAATCTCTGATGTTACAGGCAAAGGTGCAGTCTAGTCAGCTTTGGCATCCCAACACAGTTTCTGGAAGTAGTTTTTCCAAACAAAGCACTGAAACCAAATGACAATCAGCAGATTTCAAATACATATTTTTTGACTCTTGCTATGTCAGGAATGGCCTATCCAAAGAAAAGACGGAGATCAGAAATATTGAAAACTCAGTTCAATGTCATCCCAAATAAATATCTCTCAGGCTGTGCAAATTAGTTACCAGTAAGTGCAGTTTGAAACTTGGATAGAAGTACATTACTTTCCAACAATTGGTATTGAAAATAAAGCTACTGACGAATAGAGCCATTTGTGGAGATTGGATGTTCTCTTGTTATAACTTTTGGTGCATTTTATATCATTGGGGAAGACTTAGAAGTGTTTTTCAGTCGTGCTGTGTAAGATGAATTCTTCCTAATAGCCTACCTCATTGTTATTACACGTGAGTTCAGCATGAGTAGTCAAGGAGGTAATATCACTGCTAATGGCACTCAGTGCTAATAGGTATTAGGGTAGCTTAGGTTAACATAAAAAGCAGTTAGGTAAAGTGTGGGGCAGGCCACAATTAATCTCAAGTAGAACCCAAATAAAGACAAAGACCATAAACATCAATAATTCTGTAGTAGTTCAAAGTAAGAAAAGTTGAGAATTCTTTTTTTGTTAAATACTTTTAACTGCAATATGGAAAATCCCCATATAGTTAAGTTCTTGATGTCAATTGACATAGGATAATAAGTCTACATCCTGATGCTCATTGCACATAATGATCATCTCTGTGAACTTTCTAAATTTACTGCTAAAAGTTGAAATCAAGCTATGGATTAAAAGACAATCAATATTTTATAGGTTTTCATTAATGCATTTTATAAAGGCAACTTTTGTTTACATAAAATTTTCAATGCATATATATTTTATATATAATATATATAAATTTATATATGCTCAAGTTACAAAGCAGAGTTATTAAAAAAAAAAAACATGAACCCATTACTCCACTTAAGAAACAGAACATTACCAATACTGTTGCAATTTTCTGAGAGTTCCCTCTCCATTCTTATCCCTCTGCCCCAGTTAATTGTGATGTTGTTGGTTTGTGTGCTTTTTAAAAATTTTCCACCCACTTTGTCATTCATTTTATCGTTATCTTTATGGTTTACCATGTACATATGTATGTGTCCCTAAACAAAATACTGTTTGGCTTTATACTTTATGAAATATATAATACTGTGTGTATTCTTTTGTTACTTATTTTTTAACTTAATTGTTATTTTATCCAAGTTTCACAAGCACATAAAGTAGCTAATAGCATCTCAAGTCTTGATATACAAAACATCAGTTTCTACCCAACACTCACCACAATTTCCTGCTCCCTGGAAGCAATTGCATTCAACTTTCTCAATGGATTTTTAAAATACTTACCTAAATAGTATGCTTATTTTGTTACTACTTGTTTTTTTTCAGATTTAGAAAATACCTATTTTCTTTTCCCTTTGGAGTATGAGAATTTCACTCTTTCATACATTTCTCACCCCCCCTTCCTCTCAATAGGGTCAGATCATATTTTGGGTAGATCACTAGCTGGAGTTTACATAGTTATGACTGTATGAACACTATTCACAGCCTAACAATGTGGTACACCATGATACTACAATTACTTTTTGTTCTGTGCAATGTTGGGCTTTCCCTAAAATTAACAATTAATTTTGTTTGATTCATTTATTTTTCTATATTACCATCATGAATTTAATTCCCAAATGTCCCCAATTGTGTAAATCTCCTTTCACAATGTTCAAGCCTATTAAGTAGTCTATTATCTTTACCATCTTGGAGAAATCTTCTGACCTGTTCCAATCTGGATGGCTGTATTTGTCCGTTTTCACGCTGCTAATAAAGATACACCCAAAACTGGGTAATTTATAAAGGAAAACAGGCTTAATGGTCTCACACTTCCACGTGGCTGGGGAGGCCTCACAATCATGGCAGAAGGTGAAAGGTACATCTTACATGGCAACAGTCAAGAGAGAATGAGAGCCAAGTGAAAGGGGTTTCCCCCTATAAAACCATCAGCTCTTGTGAGACTCATTTACTACCACGAGAACAGTATGGGGGAAACTGCTCCCGTGATTCAGTTGTCTCCCATGGGGTCCTGTTCAAAACACTGGGAATTATGGCAGCTACAATTCAAGATGAGATTTGCATGGAGACACAGCCAAACCCTATCAACGGTCAACAGCTGTCATTAGGGATCTCCCTTCACAGTCACTCTAGGGACTCCCTTTGTGTTTTTGCTGCATTGGATATCCTGTTTCCTGGGTTCCAGGTTTTTCTTTCTCTTGTTTTACAACCTTGTCTTTGTGAAACGCATGTGCCAGTAACTTTGTAGGAAAGAATGATAGATGGTTAAGTTTTTGATACGTGAATGTCTAAATGTGACTTTATTGGCTGATTGTAGAATTGTAGGTCGAAAATTCTTTCCCTTGGGAATTTAGAAAACATCCACTTACAGTCTTGCTACTGAAAAGTCCGTATTTCTGTGTTTTGATTCTCTGTATGAAAGCTGTATTTTCTTCTCTGTAAGTTTGTAGATCTTTGTTGCAAATGATCTGAAATTTATGACAATGTGCCTTTCAAAAAGGGGCTATTTTCACCCATTCCACTGGGTATTTGGCGAGGTGTTCAACCTGGAAAATCATGTTGTTCAGTTCTGAAGAATTTTCCTTCAACTGTTTCACATAAATATTTTTCTACTGTTTGGTTTCTCTGATCTGCTTATGTTGGGCCTCCTGGTATAATTCCTGCATTTTCTTAGTTTTTTTCTTTCCTATTTTCCGTCCCTTTGTCATTTTTTTTCTATTTTCTGGGAAACTTTTTCAACTTAATCTTCTTATCCTTCAGCTGAGCTTTTCATTTGTGCCATAAAAGCCTTTACTTTTTCCAAGAGTTCCTTCTTTTCTTGGAGTATTTGTTTGTTATAGCATCCTGTTTTTATTTAACAGATGCAGCTCTACATATATTTAAGGATATTAATTATATTTTTAAAGTTTTTTTCTAGCATATTCTCTGCATGCTCTAAGTTGTTTCATTTTTGTGTGTGTGTGTGGCATTGATCTTTGTCTTTCACATCTAATGCTTTCCTCAAAGCCTAAAGATCTTTTTCTGCCTGCTCATCTTTGAAAGTGGTGTGATAAATAGAATTACAATTAGAATTCTAGTTGAATGTCTTAAAAATATGTTTCCCAAGTTTGTGGTTTGTCTTTTTGCTTTCTTTATTCTGTCATTCCATGAACATACTTTCTTAATTTTAATATAGCGTATTTTATTTTTTTCCCTTTAGGTTTTTTGCCTTTTACTTCTTGTTTAATAAATCTCTCTTGATCTTGTGATCACAAAGATGTTTTCCTGTATGGTCTTTTAAAAGTCTCATACTAATAGTTGTGATTCTTTAATTCACCTGGAATTAAATATTGTATATGGTAAGAGATAGGCATCCAGTTTCATCCTTTTCTCATATGGATAACCAGCTGCCCCTGCACTGTTTACTGAAAAGTCCATTCTTTCCTCTACTGGTTTCAGTGGCAAAAATGTCACAACTCAAGTTTGTAGTTGTGTCTGTTTCTGGGATATCTATTCTATTTCATCATTCTAATTGACAGTTTCTGTATCACCTTTATATAGTTGTATAAGACTTGATATTTAATAAGGACAGGTTCCCCCACCTTATTCCTCACCTAGAATAGAATTCTGAAAATAAAGGGGAGAAAAATCTCCTAATGTGAAAGAAACAATGAGCTTAACTTCATTCATTCATTAAGAATGTATTAAGTACCTACCATATTTCAGACAAGGTCTAAGAATTGAAAAATCAATAAGAAAAAAATCCCTGCCCCAAAGGAATAAACAACCTAGGAGGGCGGGCTGATAAAGAATTATACTTTAATTCTATTATGAGCAAGAATAAAGGATACATAAGAAACTGCACAGAGAGAACGGAAATAATTATGCCCAGGGATCATTAGGAAAGCCTTGACTTACTTTCCAATAAGTAGTAGTTTCAACTTGGTCTGAAGACATAAATTGGCATTTTATAGGAGAGAAAGGGAAAGGAATTCCAGGCAGGGGAAGCTCCATGGAGGTATGAAAGTGCATGATCTGTTTCCTAACAAAGGATCACGCAAAGGGGATCAGGTTAGAAACGAAGTTATGACCAGACGGGGTGGGCCTTGTCTGCTCCGCTGAGATGTTTGAACTTTACACTGAAGACAGAACTAGACACAGAGGATTTGCAGTCGAAAGGCAATGACCCTCTTGTCCTGTCTTTGATGATGTAAAAGCAGAAATAAGCAGGGCCTGGGGAGGGCACTATGTATGGGAAGCCCAGTTTGGAGGCTGCTGCATTCTCCATGGGAGAGATGCTGAGGTCTGAGCTTATGCAGGAGTGAAGAGAATGGAGAGACATAACAACAGGTCAGAAGACATTAGAAGGGAAATAGAACAGGGCATGGTGACAGTTGTTGTTAGATGTAAGGGAATGGGTAGAGTAAATGACAATAGTTACTAGCTTGGGTAACTACACGGATGGGGACTCACTGACCTTTGGAAGCAACAGGTACTGTGCAGAAGGAATACCACAAGGTGTTTGGCAGAGACAAGGGACAAACCATGACTTCCAGTTTGATCAAGGCATGTGAATGGAGAGATAGGTAGGCAGTTGGAGGCATAGGTTTAGAGCTGAAGAGTTATCCACCATCCAGGTCTAAATCTCCAGTGCCTTCTCATTAGGCCATTTGGAATAACCTGGATCCTCAAATATACTAAACTCTTTGTCCATATCCCACAACTGTTAAGGACAGGTTTTCCAGATGAATGTACTCTAGGTTTTAGAGTGTTCACGCTTTGTGCATTTTCAGCTTTGAGACATATATAGGACAATACCTTACTCTGCTTTTTATGGGGAGGTTAGGGAGAAAGGGGGGACCAGCTCATTACTAAGGGACTTAGTAATGAAAGAGGTGCTACCGTGGAAAGAGTTGAGTATCAATTCCTCAACACTTAGAGTCTCCTCCACAGTGATAAGAAGAGAGGTGGCGTTTACATGTGTACCTAGCCCTTCATCTCCTACAGATGCTTTACCAGCATGCTTTAGAGGACCTTTGGGGGCCCTGAACTCATCATGGAGAGAGTGATATTGGGACGAGAAAAAGCACATGGAGTGCATGAAGGCAAAGGGGTTTGTTTAGCGAAATCCTGGGCTATTAACAAAGGTTTCTATTGATCGCCATTGTGCATTGAATTTTACAAAGGCCTAGCCTGATCTAGATTGAACTGCATCCCCCTCCCCAAATACCCATGTTGAAGTAGCCCTCAGTACTTAGCATGTAATCTTACTAGGAAATAGAAAATAGGTTGTTGCAGATGCAGTTACTTAAGGTGAGGTCATATGAGGAAGTAGGGTGGACATCTAATCCAATATAGCTGGTGTCATTATAAAAAGGGAAATTTGGACACAGCCAGGAAGGCAGGGAAAATGCCCGTGAGCACAGGCAGAGATGGGGTAATGCATATACCGGTGAAGAGATGCCAAAGATTGCGAGTCAACCACAGGGAACTTAGGAGAGAAGCATGGAACAGATTATCCCTCACATCTCTCAGCACAAATCTGCCTTGCCAACACCTGCATTTCAGACTTGAGACAATGGCTTTCTATTATTTAAGCCACCCAATTTATGGTATTTTGTTAGGGGAGCCCTAGCAAACCAACATTTAGCCTATATCCTAAAGAAGGAGGAGGGGAAGGGTGAAGTTATTATTATCCATTCATAAGAGCAGAAATAACAACTGTCTAACAGAACAAAATTAATCATTCTTAGATTATCCACTTTATAGCCTTCTGATTCCTAAAATTGTAATTGCCATTTGTAGTAATAGAAATGGAGTGAAAAAGGTCTGATGGAAACATGTTCTTTCCTATGAGTGAGGTACATTACACTGATGGATGGTTGATGGATATATTTGAGAGAATGAGGCCCTGTTCTAGTAAAACAGACTCAGACCTGCATATAATCTAAACATATTGGTGCCAAGGGCCCAATACATAAAGCTTCTGCTTTGACATTAAACTGATGCATGTGTTTAAAAGGTACTAAAGGCAAATGTTCAAAAATAATCTTAGACCGGTTTTCTATTCATAAAGAGGAGGAACCCATATATTTTGCCCCTGCATAGCTACAATCAGAATTGAATGTGAAATACCAACAATACTGGAAGGTGAAATTGACAATGAAATAACTCTTCTTTATTCTCGAGATTCATGGGAGGGAATTGAAAGATCACAAGTTTTGGAGTCAGATGGAGCTGGGTTCTGTTCCACTTGTAGTACCTCCTACTTATGTGACCTTAATCAAGTCATTTAACCCTCTAAGATTCTGTTTGAGTACCTGGAAAATGGGGAGGATTGTAGCTCCCTCATAGAACTCATCTGAGGATTAAGTGAGATAATATTGGTCAAGTGATCAGCAATATGCCTGGTAATATACTCAATAATAATATTCAATAAATGGTAGCTACAAATTTCATATTTGTCTCAGTTGGTATTGGATGCAATTGTTCTGCATTCGGCACAAATTACTTTGGCAATTCTGGACTAGGAGATCCATTTACTGGTATCTAAATGGGGATGACCATGGTGAAGCCTAGAAGAATCACTGAAGTTACTCCTAACATGTCCCCTTTTCTTTTCTTCCTCCTTTTCTTAACCACAGTATATACCTACATTGTGAACTGAAGCCCAAGAGTACAGCATACATTTGGCTTTGATTCAGCCTCTGTTAAAGTCCATCCAAGTGACTCTTCAGTCAACAAAACTTCTTATTCTGAAGGACAAATTAAAATAAACTAGACCCTGTTCAAGAAAAGGCGATGGAGAGATAAAGTTTTGGAGAATGGAGACTGCACAGCAGGGACTCCTTAGCTTCAAGGCAGTTTTTCTTTCGCTCACCTGAATGTAAGCCATGCCTTTCAACTTGATTGC
Source organism: Chlorocebus sabaeus (assembly GCF_047675955.1). Taxonomy (NCBI): domain Eukaryota; kingdom Metazoa; phylum Chordata; class Mammalia; order Primates; family Cercopithecidae; genus Chlorocebus; species Chlorocebus sabaeus. The sequence continues at coordinate 77,167,594 of NC_132916.1, forward strand.
AATCAGCGTAGTCTCTGTGCGTGGTCTCTGAAAAAGGTGGGTTGTGAGAACTGGAAATACAAAGTAGGCAAAAGGTTTGAAGGAGAAAAGCACGTCTCTCCTGATCATCTCCAGTACATCCCTGGGCAGCCCTTTTCTGCAAGGAAAATAGTTATGCTCCATTCTGATTTCCAGTCAGCAGACTGGAAATTATGCCAAGGTAGTTTGGGGTTTAAAATAATGATTTCATGGGGAAGGAACTAGCCAACCAACTTATTTGATGTCAAGGCACCACTTATTATAGGGCTGGGCAGTGAAGCTTCTGATACAAGTGCCCTCTTGCCATCGGGCAGCTCCAGTTCTCAAATGCCCCTTTGGTGTTTGAACTCTGTCAGTTCAGCATTGCCATGTGTTTTCCTGAAAAGAGGTTAATACTGTCTCATTTGAATCTAGTGAAATACTCTAGGTAATATCCATCCATCCCCTTCTGCCGACCCTCTCTACCCCTGTGTCCCCTGCTGTAACTGCCCATCAATCAGCCCTGGGCTTGCCAATGGGAGAATGCATCCACAGGGCTGTGAACTCAATGGAATTAGAACAAATTAGCCTGTGATGTGCAGGGACAGGCTCAGGTTGAGGGACAAGCCTGGAATGCACAATTGGGTGGACAGAACACCCTTGAGCAGAAGGGGCTACAGCAGAGCTGTGGATATAAAGCATCCATTTGTCTTGTACAGAGACAAAATGCAATCAGAGCTGCTTAACGAATTAAATAAAATACAACTAGGATAGCTTTTACATTTAGCACTGCAAAACCAGAGGAACTTAGACAACTGAAGAGCTAGATGGGACCTTACACATATCTTATCTACGTTACTTATTTTATAGATGAATAAACTGAAGTCAACCCTGGGAAGTTACCATGTATAAGGTCACGCAGGACTAAAACCCCACTCTCCTCCTTCTTTACTAAGGAAATTGATCCAGGTTATCGGTATAGGAAAGAGTTCATTCCAAGCACAGCATGTCTAGATTCTAATGTTGCCTTGGAAGCAAGTTATCCGTCTACTTGCCCAGCAATAGAGGCCCTCCTTGCCACAGGAGGCACAGACTTAACAGGGCAGGTCAGGGCCCTGTCTTGGTTTCTCCCTTTCCTCTTCTGTAACAGGGCACTTACAGTACTGAAGAGCTGGGAAGTTCTTTCCTCCCTTACAGAAGGACTTCAGGTTCTGCCCTCATCTGCTAGCATCTGGGCTATACGACATCCCCAGCACCTAACACATCGTGAAGGGGCACATTTTAGACTCCCAAAAAACCGGCTGGTGGTTGTTCTCTCATGTAATAACATGTGGTGGGCTGAAATGGCCAGAAAGAAAGGTGACCAATGACTAAGTCAGGCAAGGCAGTGGACACGCTCTGCTGATGAGCAGCTTACAGGCGACACTGTGATCCTTCTTCCCTAAGGGCCTTCAGAAAGGCCACCATCACGGCCAGGCACAGTGGCTTATACCTATAATCCCAGCACTTTGGGAGGCCGAGGTGGGCGGATCACCTGAGGCCAGGAGTTCGAGACTAACCTGGTCAACAAGGCGAAACCTCATCTTTACTGAAAATACAAAAATCAACCAGGCGTGGTGGTGCACACCCGTAATCCCAGCTACTTGGGAGGCTGAGGCAGAAGAATGGCTTGAAGCCAGGAGGTGGAGGCTGCAGTGAGCTGAGATTGTGCCACTGCACTCCAACCTGGGCAACACAGCGAGACTCCATCTCACCAAAACAAAACAGAACAGAACAAAACAAAACAAAAAACTAGTATCACTAACACTTTCTTGTCTTGATTATTAAAGCTCTGTCTGGAGTTGGAGAGTGGAATAGACAGATGACACTATTAAGTTCCTGAGAAACTTAAGACTAAATTTCTTTTATGTTAAAGAAAGTATTAGGGGTGCAGTGACTTCCTGAGGGCCTCCGCAGCTGGAAAAGAAGGCACAAGGCCAGGCCACTGGGGCTAGTGGATCGCAATGCCAGCTCTGGGTCTCCCTGCCACCCCGCTTTACCTGGCACTTCCAGCTGCCACTTTCAGATTTCTCAGAGGTTGGGGTAATCATTCTTAAATACATTTACTTGGAGTACAAAATCAACAACATCCACATCTGTCCTTAGGACCCTCTCTCCTCTGTCACCACACGGTCAGTGTGTAGCCCTGTTTCTGGACCTCTGCTTATTTCACTCTGTGATGTAGAATCGCTTATTTACATGCTTGTCTCCTAGGAGACAGGAAAGCCTTTGAGGATAGAAATGATATGATAATAGTTCACCGATCGCACCCGTTACTTATTATAGCCTGCCATGCTTTGTGTAATTTTACTTCCTCTTAAAAAAGAAATTCAATTCTACTATGTGAAGGATTTGAATGGAATTTTAAAATCGACTCTTAATATATTTAAAATCTACTCTTAGACTTTAAATATTTGTTAGAATGCAACCCTGCTGTTTAACACTGCCCAAAATTACACAGAATTTTTTGGCAGGTGGTTTGTGACATTTATTACTGGAAGAGCCTTATTGTGACAACTTAACTCTTTCATACCAGTAGCAGCAACTTCTAGCAGTCACCAGGATGGGGAGGGAACTAGGGACTCTCTTCTATGTCCATATGTGGGCTGAATCTTTGAGGATCGACATTCTACCTACCACGGACCACACTGCAGCTTTTGCTGCATGGAAAACTATTCCATCTAGCAGCTTGCTGGGCACAGGAGTCCTTGCCACTGACTCTCACGTGCATGGCCCAGTGGGTGAGAGACTCCTTAGAGTTTGCACCCCAGGCAGGCCCGTCACTTGTCTCATGCTAGCCTCAGCCCTGATCCTATGTTAACTTTGAGCCCTCTATCCTCATCTTATGCAGTCTCACCCTCATTCTGTCATCTAGCGCAGTGGTCAGCATCGCCTGGAGACTCGTTAGAAATGCAGATGCTCAGGTCTCAGCTCAGATTTGCTGAATCAGAAATTCTGAGGGTGGAGCCCAGCTATCTGTACTTCCCTCTGGGGGATTTTGACGCAAACTTGAGTTTCAAAGCCACGGGTCTAGAGAGTGAGGAGGTGGGTATTGATTGTTGAAACAGACTGGGGCCTGGCATGGTGGCTCCTGCCTGTCATTCCAGTGCTTCGGGAGGCTGAGAACCAAGGATGCCTTGAGGCCAGGAATCTGAGGTTACAGTGAGCTATGATAGAGCCACTGCAATTCAACCTGGCAACAGAGCAAAACCCTGTCTCTAAAAGAAAAGAAAGAAAATAAAAAGCAGCCTGTCCAGTTTTCTCACTGTAAATCTTCTGACTGCCTCTCACCTCATCAGGTATTCCCCAAAGTGCAGCCTGAGAACAGCTGGTACCTCCCTCCCCTGCCTGGCTCAGGTTTCTGGAATATGGTAACCCCCATCACCACCAGTGTCAGGGCCCTAAGCTCCCAGTTGTCTGGGAGAGAGATCCGGATATGTAAAGAATATGAGAAAAACTGAAGTTTAGTCTAAGAAAGGAGAAGATTAAGGCCATGATGCGTGACTTTGGATATTTTAAGGACCATTATGTAGAAGACTTTGAATTTTTCTGTATTTGTAAGTTAGAAGCAGGACCAATAGATAGAAGTTACAGGAGCTCAGATTTATACCAAAGAATAAGGAAAATCATCCCGACAATCACAGGCCCATACATAGAATGCATGGCCTATAGGGATCATGGGTTCCCTCACTGCTCTTGTTCAGGCAAGGGGCATAGGATTCTTGTCAAAGATATGATAGAGGAGTTTGACCATAAGACAAGGGTTACCTTAGATTACCTTAAGGTTTCTTCTGACATTCTGTAATTTTAGTACCTTACATTTAATAGACACTCAGCATACAAAGGAAAGAAGAAGAGAAGGGGAGGGACAGAAGAAGGGAAGAAGGGACAGTGTGAATCATCCAAAAAGTATTGGTATCATGATTATTTGGTTTTCATTGGTATTCATTACGTAACGTCAAGCTCACCTTCCTACTATCTGTTGAGTTTATACAGTGTTACTTTTTATAATAAATACGCATCTGTGAGCACATGTAAATTATGATTGGGAGAAGCAAAGGGGTGATTTACTGATTTATGCAACATATGCAGAGATGCCTCTGGAGCCAGGCATTGGCAAAGTAGGTGCTGGGGATGCAAAAAAGAGCAAGACACTGAGGCTCAGGCCTGTCTGAGACGCGTCCACGCAGACAGCTCTCTAAAGAGGGAGGCCGCAAGTGGATGAGAATTAAGAAAAGGGCTGAGCTCAGAAAGATGCGATGGCTAATCTAAAAGCAGAAAATAAAATCCAGTAATTCTAGATTCATTTTCCTCTTCTGACTTTTCCAAAAATGCCTTTTTGTATTAGTTCGTTCTCACACTGCTAATAAAGACATACCCAAGACTGGGTGATTGATAAAGGAAAAAGGTTTAATTGACTCACAGTTCAGCATGACTGGGGAGGCCTCAGGAAACTTACAATTGTGGCAGAAGGGGAAACAAACATGTCTTTCTTTACATGGCTGCAAGGATAATTGTGAGCAAAAGGGGAGAAAGGCCCTTATAAAACCAGCAGATCTCATTAGAACACACTCACTATGGAGATAACTGCCCCCATGATTCAATTACCTCCTACCGGGTCCCTCCCATGACACATGGGGACAATGGGAATTACAATTCAAGATGAGATTTGGGTGGGGACACAGCAAAACCATATCACTTTTAGTCCTTGCTTCCTTGAGGAATTTCTTTTTCTTATGTCCTGTGCCTTCAGTAACCTCATAGCCATATCTTCTGTTAACTTCCCAGCACATTGTAGAAAACATTGCTTTTAACCATTACGTTAATGTTTTTAAAATAAGAAAACTAGATTTGGCAAAAAAAAAAAAGAAGAAAAAAAAGTTGTACTTCTATAATGTTTGTAGTAAAAGAATAGTTAATATTTTTATTATTAGAAAATTGAAGTTACTGGTGGTTTCCCAAAGCTGTGATCTTACCTTTTATATTTGTCTTCAAACTCCCTACTTTTCCCCAATCCCTGATGTTTGACTCACTTCAGACTCTCAGGAAAAGGATTTTAGATGTTAGAAAGTTTGGAGACCAAATGCAGATTCATACACAGTTCCAAATACAAACATGGAAGTAAAGATGGCCAGAGATTTTACTGTAAAATTAACCTACTTAGGAATATTTTAGCTTCCTGTATTAAAGGCCATAAATTCCTGTCTTAACAAATACATGTATATGTTCATCATATGGCAAATGCCTGTTGATGCAGAAAGGTTGAGGATGTGATATGCTGATAAACTGAGCATTCTAGAAATGAATTCACTACATGCAACACATGAAATGAAAATTTCCATGTTCAATGCAGAACACTGAGGAGTATCACAAAGACTTTAATCTCTGGCAATCTGAAGGCACATCAAGGTCCACCCTCCAACCCTAGTCACCCATCTGGGCATCAGCTGTCATTGTCCAGTGTTGTGGTCCTGGAGATTAACCTGAAACTGCCTGATCTTACCTGTGACTGCTCTGGAAATTGCACTTTTGAATCCACTCCCCAGTAACTACTTGTTCACTTCACATTTTTCCTTTATGCACAACGATGTAGTCAGAAGTGGGTGGAGAGAAGCCCCCATCACTGGATTGCTTTCGTTGCTGAGATAACACTGGGACTGAGAACTTGGTCTTCAGTGATGACTCATGAAGCCAGTGCTACCTCCACACTCTCCTCTCAGTGGCTGTGGCTCTGGGAGCACATGTGGTGGCCTGGGCCTCATAGGTCACCACCAGCAGGAAAGCAGCTGGGAGCCCAGCTCCTATGAGGCTCAGCTCCTATGAGCCATCTTTGTATACAAAGACCTGCCTGTTTTGTGTTCATTCCAATACTGCATTTAAGAGCCTTTCTACCTCCTCTGGCAACGTTATGTGTACTGAATACTACATTTATTAAGAGGAAAAGAGTGGAAACCTCCATGATGGTATTAGGCTACCTCTTCAGATAATTTATCCACATCTTTCAGATACATTTAAACAATTCTTTTGTCCATGATTTAAATGTTACAAATAATGCCAGTGTTCAAATCTGAACATGTATTCTTCACATAGCTGGCATTGCCATTATCTACTTACAATCCCACTGTCATTCTAGGCATAAAATGTTCTTCTGCATAAAATGTTCTACTGCCTTTATCTGTCTTTTCCGCTGCCTGCCAAGCTTCCATTCCAATGTCCCTCCATTCCCTTTCCAGTCAGAGACCAGTCAGGACCAGCAACATAACGTTGCTTCTCTGCCTTCCTTGCTAATCTTTCCTGTGTCCATTCACTGGTCTCTATACCCCTGCTATTATCCTAGCCAGGCCTGTAATTTTTAGAGCTGAAAAGAACCACCTGGTCCAAGTCTTTGCTTTCAAATGAGGAAAATAACCTACAGAAATGAAGTTAATGGTCCTTGCTTCAGGACTGTAGCTTGACTATGACCATAACACCACCTCTCTCTAGACCTATACACACCATCACACAGCCAGTCTCTCTCCACCTCGATACATCCTGCACAGATTCCAGGCTGTTCTTTCTGAGCCACTGCCACTAGGCTCCTTCTCGGCTCAAAACCTTTAGTGATCCTCCATTGCCTCCAGAAAAAAAGCCAAATTTCTAAACCTCGCATTCAACCATCAGTCTCACTCTCTTCCCAATCCTACCCTTTAGATACACTTTGCAACCAAGTAAACTGACCTGTTCATCCCCAGGTATTCTTCACCTGGCCAGGTGAGCTTTTACTCTCATACCTATGTGCAGGCAACTCACACGTCTGGGTCCCACTCCTAGGTCAGAGCAAATGTTGAGTGCCCCACTCTCCAAGAATGCCTTCCTGGTTCCCACCAATTAAAAATCATCTCTCCTCCACTATCAGTGACACAGTTTCTCATTCATATCTCCCTTATGTCACCCTTTAGCTTGTATAACAATTTTGTGAACACACTCATTTGGATAGTCTCTGTAGGTCTAAAGTTTCTTACAGAGAGGATCCTAGCATGTTTGACTTTTGCATATAGCACCCACAACTCTTTTACTTTTGCATATAGCACCCACAACTCTTGCTTATAGCACCCACGACTCTTGCTTATAGCACCCACTCACCTAGGATTCAGAAATGAACCAGTTTGTTCATATATTTTCAAGTTATTAACCAGTAAAGTTAGAACTCTCTAGTTTCTCATAATCAAATGTTAACTTTTTGTTCATCCTTTTTGTTATATGCAGTTGAGATGGAGACTAATTATATTATTTTCGTTAGGATACACAGCTGAACTGTTAGGATAAACACTGTAACTGTCACACACTTGAAGGCATTTTAAATTAATTATATACTAGTAGACTTATTTGGCATAAAGTGTAAAACAATGTAAAACATCAAATAAATAAAATTTTTCTTCTAAAGGAAGTCTCACCCCCACCCCCCGACACACACATTTACACACAAAAGACTAAAGTTATCATAGAGACTCATCAAACGTTTACTGCCATCTTGTGGACAGACAGATGTTAGCAAAATACCCAAATGAAATAACAGCCTTTTATTTGCCTAAGCAGCCTCTGCTTAAATGTTGTATGATTAAACCAAAGGAAGCAGCCTCTTCGTTAATTAAACCATTTGCCCAGAAAGTGGTTAGTCAACGCCAGGGAAGCCTCTGTTAATTGTTCTTTATCATTACAGAACCCTAAAATGGCTGTCAGAAATGTGCATACAAATTATCTTCGCGTTCTCATTCCGAATATCCAAGAAGGGGTGGGAGCGGGGGTAGGTCAGGAAAAGGTGACTGGGTAGATTTGTATAGGCTTTGCTTCCTGGAGCAAAAAAGCACAAGAAATCTTTTAATTAATGTATTAGCAATTAGCAGTTTGCACCCCAAAGTACACAATTTACTCTTGATGTTTCAACAGTCTCCTTGCTGAATTGTTCCCAAACAAGTAGACATCGAAGATGAAGAAATGCCTGTTTCTCCATGTTACTATAAAATCCATATTTCACAGAAGTAACTACCAATGGCCATATTATTACCACTTGCATATTGGAATTTAAATTAATCCATAAGAAATGGGCATGAAACAGGGATAACAAAATAAAATATTACTCAGCCTCCTGAGTAACTGGGACTGCAGGCAAGCGCCACCGAACCTGGCTAAATTTCGTTTTACCATGTTGGTCAGGCTTGTCTGGAACTCCTGACCTCAAGTGATCCGCCCGCCTCGGCCTCCCAAAGTGCTGGGATTATAGGCGTGAGCCCCCGCATCCGTCCTGGAAGGTTTTCTTTCTGTGTTACATATAGTGCTTATTCAAATACAAAACTGGACCATAGCTCCACACATTTTCATGCTATTACTTTGTCTCCAGGGTACTTTATTGCCTTCTGTTGGCCTATAATGAAACTCATATGTGGCACTGAATTTATCTCAAAGAAATGATTTCCTATATGAATAAAACTAGACCTGAAAGAGAACCAACCAAGGTGTGTAGAGCAAAGCTGACCCATGTAGCAGGCACTTTCCCTGCGGTGTCCCCACCCCTCTGCCGTTCCCTGCTTTGGCTCTCTGGGCCTCAGGATCACTGTGTTTTGCATTTCTTTCTTTCATCCTTGTTTGCTTCCGTTAATCATTCTAGGAAACTTGTTTGGACCTTAGCTGTCAGATAAGGCCATCCCCAGCAGTCAGAAGAGAATCGAATATTCACTTATTTATTCATGTATTGACCACTTACTAGGTACCAGTTTCTCTGTAGACATAATGATCTAAAGGTACAGAATCACTCACCTGCATCTGCTCAGACTGAGGGGCATCAAATAGAAGACAGGAATAGAATGGCCTGGTAGGTGCAATGCCAGAGGTCTGTGCACGGGGTTGGCGGCAGCTTGCTGTACTAGATGCAAGGTGCATGGGGAGGAAATCAGGGATGGCTGTCCTGAAGAGGTTGGGGAAAGCCTCATGCTAAAGTACCTTTGCTCCATGTCAGGGAGCTTGACTGTTATGCTCCCGGAGGGTGGTGGTTGATGGTAAGTGACATGGCCAGAGTTTCAATTCACTTCTTTGGGAGCAATAGAAGGGAGAGGATACATTCAAAGGGATCAAGACTGGAATCCAGAAAAGTCGGCTGGGCGCAGTGGCTCACACCTGTAATCCCAGCACTTTGGGAGGCCGAAGCAGGTGGATCACCTGAGGTCAGGAGTTTGAGACCAGCCTGGCCAACATGGTGAAACCACATCTCTACTAAAATTAAAAAATTAGGCAGGCATGGTGACGGGCACCTGTAATCCCAGCTACTGAGGAGGCTGAGGCAGAAGAATCACTTGAACCCTGGAGGCAGAGATTGCAGGGAGCTGAGATTGTGCCACTGCACTCCAGCCGGGCGACAGAGTGAGACTCTGTCTCAAAAAACAAAAAAAAAAAAGAAAGAAAGAAAAGAAAGAAAGAAAGAAAGAAGGAAGGAAGGAAGGAAGGAAGGAAGGAAGGAAGGAAGGAAGGAAGGAAGGAAGGAAGGAAGGAAGGAGAGAAAGAAAGAAAGAAAGAGAGAGAGAGAGAGAAAGAAAGAAAGAAAGAAAGAAAGAAAGAAAGAAAGAAAGAAAGAAAGAAAGAAAGAAAGAAAGAAAGAAAGAAAGAAAAGAAAGAAAAAGAAAATAAAAAGAGTTGTTATGAAAGTCTTCCATTAATCCTGGCTACTGTGGTCATACGCTGAAGCAGGCAGTGGAAATGGAGAAGATGGATACTCAGCTCTTAAAGAGGTAGAAACAGCAAGGTTTAGTGACAGGTTGAATATGGAATCTGACTGCAAAGTGTTGACAATGACGCTCTGGTTTCTGTCTTGGGTGACTATGTGAAGTGTGGCTTTAGGAGGGAGAAAAAGTAATATCTTTTTCTCACCCATTGCAGTTCATGGCTGAGACACCTATCACAAAACACAAATTAACAAGAGGAAAGCATAGAGATTTATTTGACCTAACTTTTACCTGACATAGGAGCCTTCAAAAATGAAGACCCAAAGAAATGAGGATATCTGCGTATTTTTATGGACAGTCCTGCAGAAGTATGATTGGAGGACAAACCGGTATGATCTAATAATAATAAACTGGGGGAAGCAGAGCAAGGCCTGTTTGTTCAGATTCTTCCGGGCATCTCTGTGTGACAGCCTTTCCCCCCAAGTACAGGACAGGAAAGGGAATAATTAATGGTGAAAGCTCTAAGAGGAAGTGGGAGGAACAGGGGAGTATTTGAAATTAGCTTTGAATGGAAGGAAAGATATCTGGAAGTGAGGTTACAAGAAAAGATGGGTGTACATACAATTAAGTTTGTAGGTGGGAGGGTGAGAAGACTCTTCATTATCAACATGACAGTAATTAAATGCATCCTCAAACAGATCAGTTTGAAATGCCTCCTACTGTGAATAAACAAACTTGTTACGAAAACATCTCAGGAGACTCGTTGCAGGAAGGATGGGTAGATAGATGCTCAGATTCCTCCCGGTTTCTGCTTTGCCTTTACTTCCCTAATTCTCACCCCACCCCAGGGCTAACCTAATTTCAACTCACAGTGGATCTTGCCAAGAGAGGAAGTGTTCTTTTTCTACATCCACGACTATTTTGTCTTCTTCATCACCTTCATCAGTACACATTTTCATGAGAATGCTTCCATGTTAGGTTTTGTGAGAAACCATGGAGGCTGCATCCTGCCTTCTGTACGTTGGTGATTTGATGGAGAGCAGTGATCTAGTTGGTGGAGCTAAATATTAAACATATGACAGCGCCATTGATGACTATCTCAATTCTGTATGTGTGTGTGTGCGCGCACGTGTGTGCATACACATATGTGTGCGTGCGCATATGTGTGTCTATACGTAAATTTGGAGAGGGGCGGGGTAATCATTGCCTCCATTTGCAAAGCTCAGTGCTGTAATTGGCTCTGCCTTTTCATCCCAGGACAGTTTTGCTCACACACACCAATTACAGCTCCTTTTAAGACACCAAACTCTGATGTGTCGGCTGCTAGTATTGCTTGGAAACCAGTAGCGCTGTGGTCATTCTTCAGGCTGCCTTTATATTGTTCTGGTAACATCCCCTACTGTGAAGATTTTTCTGGCTCCCTCTGCTACAAATGTAGGGGACAGATACAATGCTGTCTCAGTCACTGTCACCTTTCTGAGCGGTACAGCCAAGCTATGCAATGCACGTGAAGTCAGTTTAATAGGCATAACCGCTCTAGAACCTTTGGAGAAACAACATCGTGGCCTCCTCACAAACTGTCTTTATTGGCCAGAATTCCACACTCAGAACCATCTCTGATTGTTTCTGTCCTCTTAAATCTGAAATTGAGAAGTTCAAATGACAGCAAAGTGAAGCTTTTTGCACGTAAAGGTGTTGAAACTTACTCTTGACAAGGTCTATTTTAGGCTTTCATTTCATGAAAAAAACATGATCCACAATAAACTTTGATGACCCCGCACATCGATCTGTTAACAGGATCATCGCCTCATTTTCCTGCTAGAATCATCAAACACAATCTGTTCCTTTGCGGAGTGCTTTAGAAACATAGAACCCTAATTGGAACTGTCTAGAGGTGTTTCGTTAGTTCTTTCAGCCCCTTCTTTAAAAGCTGCATATTGCTACTGATAAGCACAGAAACTTTGGACTCAGACAGACCTACTGACCCACTCAGATATGTCACTCCTGTCCTAAACCTGTCTTCATTTATCAGAAGGCCAATAGTATTTGCCACCCTGTCACAACTGTGTTACCATCATGTACTGAAACCCTGTAGGGAAAGTAACTAACACAGTGCCTGCCTCACAGTGAGGGCTTGGTAAACATTAACTTGAGGATAGACATTTTTCTTTTTTTCTTTTTTTTTTTTTTTTTACTTCAAGTTCCAGGATACATGTGCAGAATGTGCAGGTTTGTTACATAGGTGTACATGTGCCGTGGTGGTGGTTAGCTGCACCCATCAACCCGCCGTCTAGGTTTTAAGCTCCACATGCATTAGGTATTTGTCCTAATGCCCTCCTTCCCTTGCCCCCCACTCCACAACAGGCCCCCGTGTGTGTTGTTCCCCTCCCTGTGTCCATGTGTTCTCATGTTCAATTCCCACTTAGGAGTGAGAATATGCGGTGTTTGGTTTTCTGTTCCTGTGTTAGTTTGCTAAGAATAATGGCTTCCAACTTCATCCATGTCCCTGCAAAGGACATGATCTTATTCTTTCTTATGGCTACATAGTATTCCATGGTGTATTTGGGCCACATTTTCTTCATTCAGTCTATCATTGATGAGAATTTGGGTTGGTTCCAAGTATTTGCTACAATTGTAAATAGTGCTACAATAAACATATGTGTGTGAGTATCTTTGTAATATAATGATTTATAATCCTTTGGGTATATACCCAGTAATGGGATTGCTGGGTCGAATGGTATTTCTGGTTCTAGATCCTTGAGGACTTTTACTGAGGGAAGACAAAGTGGAGGAGAAAGTAGAATACAGGTCCTGCAAAAGGAAAGAGCCTCGGTCTTGTTCTACTATATCCCTTACGGGCTACTATAACAAGGAAAAATTCCTGTGTATAAAAAGTCTTGTGTCAGGCACTTTTTTTTACCTGGACTATTGAAATTTCTTTGTTTCTTTCTTTCTTTGTTTTTACTGTATAAATACTGTGACTCTTGCCACTGATCGTGTTTTCCTCTTCATATTTTATGCTAGAAAGCCAACCACAAGCAAAACTCTTTTTTGATACTAATCTCACTTCTGGCACTATCTGATTTTCATGCACATTTTTTCCTTGCCTTCCTTTTTGTTTTTATTTTAGATCTATATGAGATAGCTATATTATGTGCAACCATGTAAGCTGCTCTAAATCACTTTTTGGATAAGGATATCCTTGATAAAAAATAAATAATGGATAGCCATATTTTTCCCTTTGGGTTCTAGTTTGGAGTAATCCATTATTTATCTCAGAACTCAGCAAGTCAGAATCTTGCTTCAAGCCAGCAAAATCATCTAAGAGAATGCCCCAGAATTACTACAGAGGTCACCTTTAGGCGTGAATGGACAATGCATTTCAAATGGCCCATTCATGCTGTCCTTGGCACAGATGCTGTTGTGGATAATTATTTTGATGCTAATATATGTGTATATATTTTCTAATGTGGATACCAGACTGAAAAATTGGACTGAGACCGATAATCAACAGATGGCAATCACTCAGGGTCATGACTATTCTGGGCCACATTTTCACTAGTGACTTTCAATTATATTCAGACTTATAGTCCCAATCTGGCCTAGCAGTGTCTCCCCATTGTCTGCATACCCACTCAGCGCCATCCCACTGTGACAGTGTGTGAATACTCTCCTTACAGGAAAAAATACTTTCCTGTATGTGCCCGCACGAGAGTCCCAAAGTAGAGACTGTAGAAAGATTTCACCATCAGTGAAATTGAAATATCCAGTATTTTTATTTCTTAGTGTTATTACACTTAGTGTAAGTAAGTGATGCTTCAAAACCCATCCTTTTTAAAAAGCATCTGTCTCAAAGAGTATCACTTGGAAATAGCACCAAAAACAAGTGTTGTAGGTCATTGCAAAAATAGATTTGACCTGTGTCGGTAAAATTTGAATGATTCCGTTTAATCTCACACTTTGCTATTGAACACATATTCTTTTCAAACCACTCTGTGCTACAGGATGACAGCTCTGAAGGAGTCCATGATTCATGTGGGTACAACATTGTCTCATGACATGTAATACGGAGCGCACAGTGATGAGGATTTCCCACCATGCCTCCCTTTACTGTTTAGAGTCATATTCATGCAATAATAGGAACAGCTGAGGCAGCTGTCACCCCAGAGGCAGCTCAGTCTTGCCCCAGGCCCTTGGTTGGGACCTCATGAACAAGAGTGATAGGACCTCCAACTCAACCTAGATTAAGCAAAAAATGGGGAATTTATTGGCCAATGTAATGGGAAACTCAAGGCCTGGAAGCTACTTCAAAATATTTTAATCTCATGGCTCAAACAATGTCACCAGGATCCCATCTTCCTCTCTCAGAACCTGTAGCTCTGCCTGCCTGTGCTGGCTTCAGCCTCAAACACATCCTGGCCCCTTGGCAGCCCCAGAAGCTCTATTCTTACTTCCTTACAGTTATGAGAGAAGGGGCATCTTCTCTTTCCCAGTGCTTCAACACAAGTTCTGGGATTCATTCTGATTTGCTGAGCTTGATCATCCCCATATGAGTTTGCTAGGGCCACGTAACAAAGTACCCCACACTGTGTGGCTTAAACAACAGAGATATATTGTCTCACAGATCTAGAGGTCTGGAGTTGATCAAAATGTCAGCAGAGTTGGTTCCTTTGGAGGCTGTGAGCCTCTGCTCCCTGCCTCTCTTCCAGCTTCTGGTAGCCCTGGCCTGTGGCTGGCTTTCTCTCTGTCTTCACATTATCCTCCTCTATGTGTGTCCAAGTTTCCCCTTTGAGGAGGAGGAGGAGGAGGAGGAGGAGGAGGAGGAGGAGGAGGAGGAGGAGGAGGAGGAGGAAAAAAATGTATATCCAAATAAGGCCACAGTGTGAAGCACTAAGGGTTAAGACTCCAGCCCATCCTTTTTAAGGAAGACACAAGTCCCCATAACAACCCCTAAACCAAACACTATGCAAGAGGAACAAAAAGCACTTATTGGCCAGTTCCAGATCACTTGAGCAACCCCAGAGCTGATGGTGGTGTCACCTCCTTAAATATAAGGAGTAAGAGTGGAAAAGGATTGGTTCTCCCAGGAAACATCAGACTAATCTACCAAAAGAAGGAGGACCAGATGCTGAGCAGGCAAAAGCAATATTAATTACAGTAAATATTTACATCAAAATAAAGGCCTAAATCTTATGCACATACCTACGTCTGACCTACGTATGAGTAGCCAAAGAAATTACTGAGTGCATAAACTGTATTATTTAAATAGAATCGTAGCATTCACATTTCTCTCTACTACTCCACTGATTAAGAGAAGTCTTGCATTTGAGCATCATTTTAACAAGGTGAAATTGCATTGGGCTACTTAGATGCCAACAATGGGGAGAGTAAATCTAACAAGAACAAGAAGACAATATGGATAGCCTACTTCCATCGGTTACCAGAGAACAAAGCATCGATGGTTGAGGAGCTGAGGGATTGGCATGGCATCCCCTTTGGCTGGTGTCTGTCTGGTCATGGATGAAAGCAGGAAGGAGCATCTGTCAGGCAGGGACATTGAATGTATAGCAGGGGGTCTTCCTATCCCTCTCCTGCCACGGTCAGTGTTACACATCAAGCAAGGTATTTGTTTCCACTGAGCCTCTGTAGAGCTCAGAACCAAGCAGGTGTGTGGTCTCAGTGTCTGGCACACCCAGGAGTCATGCGGCGCCCCTCTTCATGCCCACACCTGGCAGCCAAGTGCCAGTTTCTTCAAGCCAGGCTCCAGGTAATCTTTACTACCCAATCAGAATTGGCTCAAGAAATTTAAGCCACTTGCCTTCTGGGCCTTAAAGCCTCCACCGGGCCTTCTGAGATTTCTTTTATTGGAGTGGGGAGCAGGGTGGGGAGACAAGGTTTTGCTTTGTTGCTCAGGCTGGCGTGCAGTGGCATGATCACAGCCAAGCGCAGTGGCTCACGCCTGTAATCCCAGCACTTTAGGAGGCCAAGGCGAGAGGATCACTTGATCCCAGGAGTTCAAGACTAACCTGGGCAACATAGTGAGATCCCTAAAAAAAAAAAAAAATTTAATTAGCCAGGCATGGTGGCATGCACCTGTACTCGCAGTGACTCAGGAGGCTGAAGTGGGAGTATCCCTTCTGATATTTCTGCCCTAAGAGTGCTTCCTCTCCTGATCTCTCTTAGGCCCATCTTATTCCTGGATGCTTATTTTATATGCATCCAAATATACACAAGACATATATTCAGTATCACCAAATAGTAGTTTTATTGTATGTAATAAATCCTTGGTGTAATAAATCCTTGGCTTGGTGCACTCTTACATAGATTAGAAACAGTATTCTTTATGTCAGTGAATGTCATCACTTCTGTCAACTACTTCTAGTTTCTACAGGCTCAAGAATGCCTTTTCTTGACAACGGTTCAGGATATAGGCTGGTATTCTGCCAGCCTTCTCACTGTTAGTTCATTTCTTTAATAGCATCTTGGTGAGTGTCTTTTCAGAACCCAGGGACTGAAAAGACCCTGCTGCAGCCTCCACCCCTTCTATTAACTAAAAATCCCTGAATAACCCTGCATATGGTGCTGCCATGGCATTTGATAAATACC
The DNA here is from genome assembly GCF_047675955.1 of Chlorocebus sabaeus. Lineage (NCBI taxonomy): Eukaryota > Metazoa > Chordata > Mammalia > Primates > Cercopithecidae > Chlorocebus > Chlorocebus sabaeus. The sequence goes on from NC_132916.1 coordinate 77,183,928, forward strand.
TTGCCGATTATTTATTTTGACAGGTTGAGCACGTTAGTCTGTATTGAAACCAAGCTCTTGTTGTAAATGTCTTCCTACGGCTCTCTGGCGCTATGTTAAGTGATCTACTGAACTTCTGCCACGGCAAACTTGGGGGAAATGAGAAAAAGGAAGGCATACTCTGAAACAAAAGCAGACAAAAGCAATTCTGAAAAGCAAGGAAAGGGACAGAACTCCATTGGAGATCCTGGTGAATATATTTGTACCTTCTGTCAGCATGCCTTGTGACTGTAAACTGCTTTAACTACCAGGATCAATAAAGGGCAAGGCCTTGAGATAGTAATTATGCTAATTGGTAGTGACTAGAAAACACGCAGGCTGCAGGATAAGCAGACAGTGTCTCAGGAGAAACAGACACGTTTGTTAAGAAGGGCAAGGTCTGGTACCCTTCGTGAAACTTTTCCTATAATCAGTTTTCTAAGAAACACCACATGCATCAGCCAACTGAGTTCTTCCCTCAGTAGAAGATTGTACCAGGTACTGCAGAACAATATCAAAGAAAGAAAGAAAGAAAGACTCAACACCTGCCTTCTGGGAGCTTACAACTTAGTTCATTCTACAGGCATGCCCAAGCACGTGCACGCACATGCGCGCACGCACACACACACACACACAAATTGAAAGACATTTTTACTGTATAAAAAATTGTCAAGAACTCAGAATCTGGCAGACATGGTGACTCATGCCTATAATCCCAACTACTTGGGGATGCTGGGGTGGGAGGATCACTTGAGGCCAGGAGTTCAAGACCAGGCTGACCAATGTAGTAAGACTGTCTGTTTAAAAAAAAAATTAAATTAGCTGGGCTTGGTGATGAACACCTGTAGTCCCAGCTACCAGGGAGGCAGAGGCAGGAGGATCACTTGAACGCAGGAGTTGAAGGCTGCAGTGAGCTCTGATTGTACCACTGCACTGCGGCCTGGGCAACAGAGTAAGACTCTACGTTAAAAGATTTTAAAAAGAGAGAACTGAGAATATAAATACTAGAGTACTAGCAAAATGAGAAGGGACCAAAGTCAAGTGGTTTGTAGGTACCATGTTTGAGACAGGGCTTTGACTAGAGACTGGATGAAGGCGTCTCAAGGCAAGAGATTTTTGTTCTTGGTAAAGAAAGTTAAGGATCTCTGACACAGAAGCTTCCCAGTTGTCATTGTATTACAGTTGTGAAAAACACTTTATTAGGTGTGGAAGTTTAAAAGCTGTCATTTACCATGTCCATGAATGTGACATGGATACTGCAATGAACTGAAAGTTTGTGTCACCGCAAAGTCCATGTGTTGAAATCCTAACTCTCAATGCAATGGTATTGGGAGATGGGGCCTTTGGGAGGTGATTAGGTCTTGAGGGTGAAACTCCCACAAATGGGATTAGTTCCCTTATAACTGCAGAGAGCTCTCCAGTCTCCTTCTACCCTGTGAAGCAACAATAAGAAGACAGACGTCTGCAACCCAGGAGAGGGTCCTCACCAGAACCCACCCATGCTACCACCCAGATCTTAGATTTCCAGCCTTCCAAACTGAAAGAAATAAATTTCTGTTGTTCATAAACCACCCAGTCTATGGTACTTTATTATAGCAGCTCAAACTGACTAAGACAGACACTATCTTGGAACTGGTAATCAAACTAGTTAGCCAAAGTGAGTGAATAGGTACCAAAAGAATAGACAAGCCAGTTGATTCACATTAATTACCTTGCTGGGTCACTGTGAAATTCTGAACTTTCCAATAAGCATTGACGATTAAAATTTTAGACAAAATTTTCTCCAATCATTTGATTTATATATAGAGTTCAAGTATGAATAAAGCCTAAATAAAACTTAATTAAATACATGAAAATTTAGAAAGACTATTGGAACATCCTGGCTCTATAAATATCAAATTCCTTTATCTTAATTGCAGCCTCAAATCACTAGCTCCAGTTATGAAAGATTACTTTCTCCAGAAACTAGACTACAGAATAGTAAGTAAAGTTTTCTATTATTTTATTCCATGAAAGAGGTTTGAGAAATCATAAATACCACACTTATCCTAGGAATCATATTTCAGTGTTTAAAGAAAATTCTGACAGTTCTGATTAAATAGGTCGGATCTGAAGGATAAGATTCACCATAGAGCTCTGGACTCCAATTTAGGTCTTTAAAAAGAATGTCCAAACAGCACTATCATGTTAAACACTATTTTGTGAATTTCATGTATTGGGTGTTTCATGAAGTTGGGTAGTGTAGAAAGAGCCCTGAACTAAAACCTGTGATATAAGTCATTTCCCCTCCAAGGGCTGGCTGCAGCTTCCACTCTGCAGAAGGGGTGAAGTGGGGCAGGGAGAGTATGACCTGGATGATCTATGAGAGCTTTGGAGTTCTGAACAAATGTTGGAAACGGGTTTAGGGAACATCTGTTTGCAGGGTTGCATAACTGCTACCAGCAGGAGGCAGCACGGCTCAGATAATTACTATTTCTTGCCCTTCCTCATTTAGGAAAAACCGATGGAAAATAGGGATCTACCCCTCAGCCTTCAGTAGTCCTGTAACATATAATGGACCAAAGCCAAGGACTGCCCTTGTCTCCAAAGGGTTTGAGTTTTCAAGGCACAAATACCCGATAGGTGCACCGTCAACCACATTCCCCACGGACACCTTCAATGATGGTGTGACTTAGTGTTGACTTTTCTTTTTATCTTTGTCTTCTCTTTATTTCCTAGTTGTTTCTAGTCAGAGGAAAGATAGCTTTATACAGAAATAGGATTTTTTTTTAAGTAAGAATTATTTACCAGTCCTTCTTTCCCCAACATAAAGTCTCCTATTTGAAGTGGAGTTTGAGGTCGGGACTCCAGAGGCAGTGCCTCAAGAAAGCCACACACTGTACAATGGAGAGCAGGGATGAAACCATTGTGTGGAAGGAAATGACTCTTCCTTTTGCTAGGAAAGGAAAAAAGAAAAAGAAAAAAGCCATTAGCTGAGCAGTGCTGCCCCCTGCAGCTGAAAGGAAACGAGGAAAGAGGCTGAAATAATTGAGCTCCCTTGTTCTGTGAATTGTGTTTTCTTTGCAGGATTAAGTGCTTATTTAAAAATCCAACTTGCATTATAGCAGAATACTAAATTCCATCTTCTGATTAATTTTTAAAGCTCAGATTTGATAGCAGGATTAATCTTAGCCTTATTTTCAAGACAATTTAAAAATTACTAGAGAACATTTGTTTCATTTAATAAAAACGTATTACCCTACAGTAAATTGCAATTCAGATTATACATTGAGATTCCATTTGGCTGAAGTATGTGCTCTTGAAATGCTTTGTCTAAAACTGAGACCATTTGCCCATCAAACAAGAGTGTTTGAGGGCTTGAACATCCAAAAATGTTACCTAAAGAGTAACAGGAGCTGTGGTATAGAAAATGCCACCATCTGATAATTGCAGCCACTTAAATGAAAGCACCTCTATCCACCTCTTTCTTTTCCTTCCATCTTCCTTTTCTTTGGGCGCTGTTCACATGCTGTCATAATTCCAGGGAGAGTTGCATAGTGGAAAAAAACAAAAATGAAAAAACCCTGTGCTTTGAGCTAGGGATCCAGGGTGTAACACCCTACTCTGCCCTTTACAGTTTGTTTGACCTTGAACTGACCACACAAGTATTTTGAGCTTATTTTTGCCATCTCCAATATAGGAGAAATAATAAGACCTATCTCACCAGGCTTTTTGTGAGAATTGACTGAGAAAACAAAGAGTTCCTATCAATCACTGGATGATGGTAGCTGGGGGACTTCCCTTAAGACAGGAAGTCGGCAAGATGGCTGTTGCCGACTTCCTGTCTTAAGGGAAGACAGGAAGGCTTAAGGGAGGCATCATTCCTCTTCTCCATATACACATATCGAGAAACAGAGGCTAATTCTCCTCTTCCGTATGTGGACTGGCCTGAGTGACTAGTTTGACTGATAGAACCGATGGCGGTGACATTCTGGGACTTATAAGGCTGGCCCACAGAAGTCTTACAGCTTCCACCTGTGTCTCTTGAATGCACCTGCTCTTGTAATGTTATAATCTTTCACAAACCAGCCACCAGGCTGTGAAAAGCCCAAAGCACATGGAGAGGCCATGTATAGTTATTCCAGTTGGCAACCAAGCTGAGCTCCAGTCAGCAGCTAGTGTCAACACAGGCCACACGAGGGAGCCATCTTGGGCATGCATCCCACTTGGGCCTTTAGACCCTTCAAGCTCCAGCCATATGACAGATCCTGGACAAAGACTACCCACTGAGCCCAGTCAGTCCTCTGGGCTACAAGAGACGAGCATAAACTGTTATGTTAAGCAACTGAATTTTGGGGTGTGTGTTACATAGATAGATAGATCATCAGAGAAAGCTACAGGGCAATTTTCTATTTTAAAGAGCAAATAGAAAAAACCCAAAGAAACACCTGAGAGGGAGGCAGTCTTACTATAAGCATTTATCTGTATTTCATTATTTTGCCTCTCTAGTCATTGTTTCAAAACTTCCAGATAAGTTCAATTAGATTTTGAAGGGACATAGTGGAGTTGAACAAATGTTGGTTGGATGACTAAGAAAATGAGCCAATGTATGAATGTTTCCTATGACTTTAGTCCTCTAGTAGAAAGTGTCTAATGACCAACAATCAATCAAAAATTTCCTTAAGAATTGATTATTTATAGACTATTTTGGAATATAACCCTATCCCAAAGAAGTTTAAGTCTTATAAATATCAATTAAAAATACATTCAAAATAATGACGCGTCCAGATTTGGTGGCTCATGCCTGTAATCCCAGCACTTTGGGAGGCTAAGAGGGCTGATCGCTTGAGCCCAGGAAGTCAAGATCAGCCTGGGCAATACGGGCAAACCCTCTCTCTACAAAAAATACAAAAATTAGCTGGGTGTGGTGTCACATGCCTGTAGTCCCAGCTACTCAGGAGGCTGAGTGGGTAGGATCACTTGAGCCCAGGGAGGTAGAGGCTGCAGTGAGCCGTGATCACACCACTGCACTTTAGCCTGGGCAACAGAGTGAGACCCTGTCTCAATATAGATGGCTAGATAGATGATAGATAGATAGATGATTGATTGATAGATAGATCGATCGATCGATCAATCGATCGATAGATAGATAGATAGATGGTGTGCAGATTTGTTTGGTGGGAGTTACAGACAGAAGGTGGATTGGGGATGGAAAAATGCACTCAGATTGCTAGAGCTAGGAAACACCTTTTCTGCGATATGGATCTCCCCACATCCGGAAGACTAGGTGAGATGACAGAGGGAGTACTCTGGAGGCTGAATGTGGTGGCTCACACCTGCAATCCCAACACATTGAAAGACTGAGGCAGAGGATCCCTTGACACCAGAAATTCAAGAGTCTGGGCAACATAGCAAGATCCCATCTCTACTAAAAGAAAGAAATAAAAAGAGAGGGAGGGAGGGAAGGAGGGAGGGAGGAGGGGAGGAAGGAAGGAAGGGAGGGTGTTCTGAGGAGATGTTTGGGAACCAATAAGAAAGATTTTATGATGGGGATTAGTACTCAATATGAGTAGGTGCCCAACGTATGGAATGAACACAGAATTACAAGAGGCACAAAGTTCAGCATAATCAGAGCCCGTCAGGGCCATAACAGACCAAAATTCCCCTCTGTGGGGAATTCAGTATGGTCTGGAGACAGGAAGAAGGGGAGAGGGTGAGCTGAGAAGCTTCAGTCCCTAGGGGTTGGAAGTGTGTAGGGTGACCCACACATTCCCCTGAGCTAAAAACTCTAAGGGAATTGGAATGGAGGGGACACTTATTCATGCTAAGAGGAGCCTCATAATGTGAGGATGGTGCATCACCATAGGTACATGATGCTATGGGCGTTTTCAGAGGATCTTTATTTTTACTGCAATTGCTCTGAACCCTGTGAAACAGGGACAATAGAAAACTGAAAGTAGGGGTGTGGCCCACCCTCTGGCCACCTGACTAGTCAGTAGACAGCCCAGACCCAGGTCTTCTGCCCTATGGGTCAAACTCGCACCAAACTGCTCCACCCTCTCTGGATTTTATTTTGTTCAGGGCCCACCAATGTCTCCAGTGACCTTGTTTACAGCACAAAATAATGTGACCACGCTGCTCTTTAAAGCCATTTTGAGAGATGGCATATTACTTTCTGTTAGAAATAATGATTCTGATTGCTGGACCAAAATAGAGCATGTCTATCACTGAAATAATTCAAAAAGCTATTTTTGTGGGTCACATTCTATGTGATAAAAACCGTCATTTCAGTTGACTTTAAAGGACACTTCTCTCTGTAAATCCGTACAGCGTGCTGTAGTCTGTCGGCTGAATGTGACACCTTCCACAAAGCGTATATAAATGGCTCTGATTCAGAACGGAGGTTGAGCAGATAAATAAAGCTGACAGTTCACAGAAGAGGTCTTCATTACTAAATTATTTGGGGAGGTTTTGTAAGTCAGGAAAACTAATCTGCAACTAATGCCCCTTTGGTGCCACTTATCCCGTAGGCATCTCCTCACACTGACTGCAAAGAACAGGCACATGGAGTTTTACCTCCACATCATCAATTACAAATATGTCCTTTTTTCTCCTCCTCTCTGTGAGATTGCGTTTCTTATAAATTGCTCTGCGCCGGGGCCTTGTGAAATAAACATCCAAATTTCACAGACATCTGTGTCCACCTTAGCCAGCAAGTGACGGCCACCTTCTTAGAGCAGCTGGAGCCAGGCTGGCCCCATGCGTGGTCGGATACAGCAGGAGGAGGATAGAAGCCACGTGCTAGGTCACAAAGCTGCATGTCCACATCCCACGTGGTAGATCTGCAGAGGTTGCTTGGTTTGTGAGAAGCTGATGGCCACAGGCACAAATCAAGCCAGTACCCTTCTGCCAGAGAATCAGCAGAATCTTCCTACACCTGTTTGGTGGCAAGGGTCAGGGACCTTCTGCAGCATAGATGGCAGGAGAGCTGCTTATGGAAGCCACAAGAAGGCAGACATCATTGATGAATGTCTACTGGAGGCCAGTCTCCTGCTGAAGGAGCTTCATACTTGGTCCATCAGCTGGGAAAACCATCACTGTACACAGTTTAAAGACCTGAAAGGATCAACTCTGTGTGTTGCTGTCAGTCATTTGCTGGGTGACACAAAGGGTTGACGTGTGTAGGAGAAATCTTTATTTTGAAATCTAACAAGACCATCTAAGAATGTTCACAGGATGCTTACAACAAGATGGACTTAAATATAATAAATTACACTAATTTTTAGAATTTATACCTGCATAGTTAGACGATACAGGAGAAAATATAGTATATGAAGATAATCTGTATTTTTTCTTTTGATTCTTTTTTTTTTTTTTTTTTTTTTTCCAGATAGGGTCTGGCTCTGTCACCCAGGCTGGAGTGCAGTGGCACAATCTCTGCTCACTGCAGCCTCCACCTCTAGGGCTCAAATGATCCTCCCATCTCAGCCTCCTGATAGCTGAGACTACAGGCACAGACCACCATACCCCACTACTTTTTGTATTTTTGGTAGAGATAGGGTTTCACAATGTTACCCAAGCTGGTCTCAAACTCCAGAGCTCAGGCAACCTGCCCACCTCGACCTCCCAAAGTGCTGGGATTATAGGCATGAGCCTATAAAAGGCTGTGCCTGGCCTTTTAAAAACTTCTTATGTGTGGCTCCACGTATGTGCTCCATCAGAAAAACCTATTTTATTTGCTTCCCTTCACAAATATTGTGTGCTTAGTAGAAATGGCTTGATATGCTACACGTCAGATTCTTTTTCCTTTCTAACTAATTCAGTTTGGTTTCCTTGTGTTTCGATTGTTCTCAAAAGTAAGGTCACAGTCAACCTTTGACTTATAACATAGTCAGTGAATGTTTGTACTTCTTCAACCAAAATGTGCCCTTCGAAGTTACTAAGAATTAAAAAGATTATCAACTATTTGATCAGGTTCTTAAGAACCTGAATCTTAAAAGAACATGCATTGGTCCACACCTCAGCTCAAAGCCCTGGTTTTCTGGGAGATATAAAGGTACTTTAGACTGAGTACATAGGAATTGCTTACTTTTGGGGCCTTTTCTAGGGTACAAGAAAACAATGTACTTGAACGTCTTGATGTTCTCTAAAATTGGAGGCCACTCTTTATTCTTTTCTTTTTTTTTTTTTTTTTGAGACGAAGTCTCACTCTGTTGCCAGGCTGGAGTGCAGTGGCTCCATCTTGGCTCACTGCAACCTCCGCCTCCCAGGTTCTCCTGCCTCAGCCTCCCAAGTAGCTGGGACTACAGGCATGCGCCACCACTGCCAGCTAAGTTTTGTGTTTTTTAGTAGAGATGGGGTTTCACCGTATTGGCCAGGCTGGTCTTGAACTCCTGACCTCGTGATCTGCCCGCCTCAGCCTCCCAAATTGCTAGGATTAGAGGTATGAGCCACAGATTCCGGCCAACTAGAGACTACTCTTAAGGCGACAGAGGATAAGCCTTGGCGGATATTGATTAATATGGGTTTGAAAGAAGACTGTGATTTCTCTTCATGGAAGTTTAAATGATCAGGGCTAGACCTGGTATTCCACTGTTGATGTACCAAGCTAAGGAATGCCGGGCATCTCCCTGTCGGTGGCTGCAGGGGCTGCTGTCACATTTCCAAATTAACTCCCAGCCTGACACGAGAAGCAGAGACAGCAACTAAAGGCAGCATTAACCCCAGAATCATGGAACTCCCTCCTGGTCTTACAAGGACTTTACATGCCTAGTTCCAGTAAGCCATTCCCATTCTTCTCTAGGTCCAAATAGCACTGAACTCAGCACACCTTTTTAAATGGTCCTCTTGCAACTTTTATGGAAAGAGATGTGGATCTTTTTTTTAAGATAGCTCATTATTGTAATACCCACAAACTCATGCTTCCGTGGACAACAACTGAGTTTACTAAACTGGGCTTAACAAGGTTGAAGACTGCCGGTCCTCTGACTGGCTTGCTAGACTTTTATTTCAATTGCCAAAAAGCCATTTTTCCCCTCGGATATTACTGGCAGTTGGTTTAGGTTTTTTATCAACATGTTTAAGAAATTTATACTAAGGCCGGGCGCGGTGGCTCAAGCCTGTAATCCCAGCACTTTGGGAGGCCGAGACGGGCGGATCACGAGGTCAGGAGATCGAGACCATCCTGGCTAACACGGTGAAACCCCGTCTCTACTAAAAAATACAAAAAACTAGCCGGGCGCGGTGGCGGGCGCTTGTAGTCCCAGCTACTCGGGAAGGCTGAGGCAGGAGAATGGCGTAAACCCGGGAGGCGGAGCTTGCAGTGAGCTGAGATCCGACCACTGCACTCCAGCCTGGGCGACAGAGCGAGACTCCGTCTCAAAAAAAAAAAAAAAAAAAAAAAAAAAAAAAGAAATTTATACTAACTAGAATTTCCCAACAATGAACATTGCCTTATAAGAAAAGCAGTGTATTCCCCTTAGAGAATGCCCTTTGGTGATGGCCAGATAACCAGGTTAGGGGATTCTGTTTTTTAAGGCTGAACTCCACTCCCTGTTCTAATTGCTTCTGCAATAAGTTCTGTGCACATTGTCCTTCAGCACAAATGAGTCTGTGGAAGGCCAAACAGGAATCAGAGTAGAGCTCAAAGGAAAGGATGCATTTATCAGAATGTAGAAACCTGACTGGGCACAGTGGCTCATGCCTCTAAGCCCAGCACTTTGGGAGGCTGAGGCAGACGGATCACTTGAGGCCAGGAGCTTGAGATCAGCCTGACCAACACGGAGAAATCCGTCTCTACTAAAAACACAAAAATCAGCCAGATGTGGTGGCACATGCCTGTAATCCAAGCGACTCGGGAGACTGAGGCAGGAGAATCGCTTGAACCCAGGAGGCAGAGGTTGCAGTGAGCTGAGTTCCTGCAGCTGCACTCCAGCCTGGGCAACAGAGCAAAAAAAAAAAAAAAAAAAAAAGGAACTCAGAATCCTGATTTCATTGTAGACCTAACCAGAGGGATAAACGATGTCATTGTGGCTCAAAAACATTGAAACTTCATGTAATAGCCTAAGAAAATACACCAGGAATTGGGACGAAACTGATGGAACGTTCTTCTGCCTTAAATGTCCTGTGAGAAGTTTCCATGAAAGATGATATATACGTTGCAAAGAGCTACAGTAAGAATTAAGGATTCCATATCCTGGCACCCCCATCTTTGTCCATCAGAAACGTTATATTCTTGCTAGAATATAATGCAAAAGCAAGAAGATTGCATCAGTACAAAATGGGACCAAACTGTACCCTTTAGGATTCTCTATTATTGCTAACAGTGGGTCACAAATTTGGTTTTAATCAACTTATCAGCTATTGACAAGAAATTTAGACCCTATCCCTACAGCACATTTTAGACTACATTTTGCTTGACTTTCTGTGTGGGTAGATTTGATTCCAAAAATATATTTTAAGATCATCAGAAACAAAGAAGCTTTTTCAATAATAGGTGACTTGTTTTAATGATTAATTTCTCTTTCTTCAAGAAACGGAAGGAGCAGAGAGAATAAAACAGCAAAGAGATATTGCCAAACAACTGACCTGGCAGGAGGGGCCCGGGAGGCCAGCTCAGGGCTTCTGTTTCTGACAGAGAGCACCCTTGGCATCAAGAGCTGGGTTGTGATGTTCCAGAGACTTATTCTGTACCCAGCACTATGTCTGTAGTTAGGCTCCAAGATCCTGACACTGTGATTCTCGGAGAGGCATGAATAACTGAGACATTTTCTACTCAATTATCCCTTTCCAATTTTTTTTTTTTATTATTATACTTTAAGTTCTAGGGTACTTGTGCACAACATGCAGGTTTGTTACATATGTATACATGTGCCATGTTGGTGTGCTGCACCCATTAACTCGTCATTTACATTAGGTATATCTCCTAATGCTATCCCTCCCCCCTCCCCCCTCCCCACAATAGGACCCAGTGTGTGATGCTCCTCTTCCTGTATCCAAGTGATCTCATTGTTCAATTCCCACCTATGAGTGAGAACATACAGTATTTGGTTTTCTGTTGCAATAGTTTGCTGAGAATGATGGTTTCCACCTGCATCCATGTCCCTACAAAGGACATGAACTCATCCTTTTTTATGGCTACATAGTATTCCATGGTGTATATGTGTCACATTTTCTTAATCCAGTCTGTCACTGATGGACATTTGGGTTGATTCCAAGTCTTTGCTATTGTGAATAGTGCCACAATAAACATACGTGTGCATGTGTCTTTATAGCAGCATGATTTATAATCCTTTGGGTATATCCCCAGTAATGGGATGGCTGGATCAAATGGTATTTCTAGTTCTAGATCCTTGAGGAATCACCACACTGTTTTCCACAATGGTTGAACTAGTTTACAGTCCCACCAACAGTGTAAGAGTGTTCCTATTTCTCCACATCCTCTCCAGCACCTGTTGTTTCCTGATTTTTTAATGATTGCCATTCTAACTGGCAATCATTGTGGTATCACAAATGAGATGGTATCTCATTGATTTGCATTTTTGAATTTGATTTGCGTTTCTCTGATGGCGAGTGATGATGAGCATTTTTTCATGTGTCTGTTGGCTGTATGAATGTCTTCTTTTGAAAAGTGTCTGTTCATATCCTTTGCCCACTTTTTGATGGGGTTGTTTGCTTTTTTCTTGTAAATTTGATTGAGTTCTTTGTAGGTTCTGGATATTAGCCCTTTGTCAGATGAGTAGATTGCAAAAATTTTCTCCCATTCTGCAGGTTGCCCGTTCACTCTGATGGTAGTTTCTTTTGCTGTGCAGAAGCTCTTTAGTTTAGTTAGATCCCATTTGTCAATTTTGGCTTTTGTTGCCGTTGCTTTTGGTGTTTTAGACATGAAGTCCTTGCCCATGCCTATGTCCTGAATGGTATTACCTAGGTTTTCTTCTAGGGTTTTTATGGTTTTAGGTCTAACATTTAAGTCTCTAATCCATCTTGAATTAATTTTCATAAAAGGAGTAAGGAAGGATCCAGTTTCAGCTTTCTACTTATGGCTAGCCAATTTTCCCAGCACCATTTATTAAATAGGGAACCCTTTCCCCATTTCTTGTTTTTGTCAGGTTTGTCAAAGATCAGATGGCTGTAGATGTGTGGTATCATTTCTGAGGGCTCTGTTCTGTTCCATTGATCTATATCTCTGTTTTGGTACCAGTACCATGCTGTTTTGGTTACTGTAGCCTTGTAGTATAGTTTGAAGTCAGGTAGCGTGATGCCTCCAGCTTTGTTCTTTTGACTTAGGGTTGTCTTGGCAATGCAGGGTGTTTTTTGGTTTCATATTAACTTTAAAGCAGTTTTTTCCAATTCTGTGAAGAAAGTCATTGGTAGCTTAATGGGGATGGCATTGAATCTATAAATTACCTTGGGCAGTATGGCCATTTTCACAATATTGATTCTTTCTATCCATGAACATGGTATGTTCTTCCATTTGTTTGTGTCCTCTTTTATTTCACTGAGCAGTGGTTTGTAGTTCTCCTTGAAGAGGTCCTTTACATCCCTTGTAAGTTTGATTCCTAGGTATTTTATTCTCTTTGAAGCAATTGTGAATGGGAGTTCATTCATGATTTGGCTCTCCATTTGTCTGTTACTGGTGTATAAAAATGTGATTTTTGCACATCAATTTTGTATCCTGAGACTTTGCTGAAGTTGCTTATCAGTTTAAGGAGATTTTGGGCTGAGACAATGGGGTTTTCTAAATATACAATCATGTCATCTGCAAAGAGGGACAATTTGACTTCTTCTTTTCCTAACTGAATCCCCTTGATTTCTTTCTCTTGCCTGATTGCCCTAGCGAGAACTTCCAACACGATGTTGAATAGGAGTGGTGAGAGAGGGCATCCCTGTCTTGTGCCAGTTTTCAAAGTGAATGCTTCCAGTTTTTGCCCATTCAGCATGATATTGGCTGTAGGTTTGTCATAAATAGCTCTTATTATTATTATTATTATTTTTTTTTTTTTTTTTTTTTTTTTTTTTGAGACGGAGTCTTGCTCTGTCACCCAGGCTGGAGTGCAGTGGCCAGATCTCGGCTCACTGCAAGCTCCGCCTCCCGGGTTCACGCCATTCTCCTGCCTCAGCCTCCTGAGTAGCTGGGACTACAGGCGCCCGCCACCTCGCCCGGCTAGTTTTTTTGTATTTTTTAGTAGAGACGGGGTTTCACTGTGTTAGCCAGGATGGTCGCGATCTCCTGACCTCGTGATCCACCAGTCTCAGCCTCCCAAAGTGCTGGGATTACAGGCTTGAGCCACCGCGCCCGGCCAGCTCTTATTATTTTGAGATACGTTCCATCAATACTGAATTTATTGAGAGTTTTTAGCATGAAAGGCTGTTGAATTTAGTCAAAGGCCTTTTCTGCATCTATTGAGATAATCATGTGGGTTTTGTCTTTGGTTCTGTTTATATTCTGGATTACGTTTATTCATTTGCATTGCGTATGTTGAACCAACCTTGCATCCCAGGGATGAAGCCCACTTGATCATGGTGGATAAGCTTTTTGATGTGTTGCTGGATTCAGTTTGCTAGTATTTTATTGAGGATTTTTGCATCAATGTTCCGTCAGGGATATTGGTCTAAAATTCTCTTTCTTTGTTGTATCTCTGTCTGGCTTTGGTATCAGGATGATGTTGGCCTTGTAAAATAGGGAGGATTCCCTCTTTTTCTATTGATTGGAATAGTTTCAGAAGGAATGGTACCAACTCCTTCTTGTACCTCTGGTAGAATTCGGCTGTGAATCCGTCTGGTCCTGGACTTTTTTTGGTTGGTAGGCTATTAATTATTGCCTCAATTTCAGAGCCTGCTATTGGTCTATTCAGGGATTCAACTTCTTCCTGGTTTAGTCTTGGGAGAGAGTAAGTGTCCAGGAAATTATCCATTTCTTCTAGGTTTTCTAGTTTATTTGCATAGAGGTGTTTATAGTATTCTCTGATGGTAGTTTGTATTTCTGTGGGGTCGGTGGTGATATCCCCTTTATCATTTTTTATTGTGTCTATTTGATTCTTCTCTCTTTTCTTCTTTACTAGTCTTGCTAGCAGTCTATCAATTTTGTTGATCTTTTCAAAAAACCAACTCCTGGATTCATTGATTTTTTCTGGAGGGTTTTTTGTGTCTCTATCTCCTTCAGTTCTGCTCTGATCTTAGTTATTTCTTGCCTTCTGCTAGCTTTTGAATGTGTTTGCTCTTGCTTCTCTAGTTCTTTTAATTGTGATGCTAGGTTGTCAATTTTAGATCTTTCCATCTTTCTCTTGTGGGCATTTAGTGCTATAAATTTCCCTCTACACACTGCTCTAAATGTGTCCCAGAGATTCTGGTATGTTGTATCTTTGTTCTCATTGGTTTCAAAGAGTATCTTTATTTCTGCCTTCATTTCGTTATGTACCCAGTAGTGATTCAGGAGCAGGTTGTTCAGTTTCCATGAAGTTGAGCGGTTTTGATTGAGTTTCTTAGTCCTGAGTTCTAGTTTAATTGCACTGTGGTCTGAGAGACAGTTTGTTATAATTTCTGCTCTTTTACATTTGCTGAGGCGTGCTTTACTTCCAACTATGTGGTCAATTTTGGAATAAGTGCGATGTGGTGCTGAGAAGAATGTATATTCTGTGATTTTGGGTGGATAGTTCTGTAGATGTCTATTAGGTCTGCTTGGTGCAGATTTGAGTTCAAATTCCTGGATATCCTTGTTAACTTTCTGTCTCATTGATCTGTCTAATGTTGACAGTGGAGTGTTAAAGTCTCCCATTAATATTGTATGGGAGTCTAAGTCTCTTTGTAAGTCTCTAAGGACTTGCTTTATGAATCTGGGTGCTCCTGTATTAGGTGCATATATATTTAGGATAGTTAGCTCTTCCTGTTGAATTGATCCCTTTACCATTATGTAATGGCCTTCTTTGTCTCTTTTGATCTCTGATGGTTTAAAGTCTGTTTTATCAGAGACTAGGATTGCAATCCCTGCTTTGTTTTTGTTTTCCATTTCCTTGGTAGATCTTCCTCTATCCCTTTATTGTGAGCCTATGTGTGTCTCTGCATGTGAGGTGGGTCTTCTGAATACAGCAAACTGATGGGTCTTGACTCTTTATCCAATTTGCCAGTCTATGTCTTTTAATTGGAGCATTTAGTCCATTTACATTTAAGGTTAATATTGTTATGTGTGAACATATTAGCTGGTTATTTTGCTCGCTAGTTGATGCAATTTCTTCCTAGCATCAATGGACTTTACATTTTGACATGTTTTTGCAATGGCTGGTGCCTGTTTTTCCTTTCCATGTTTAGTGCTTCCTTCAGGATCTCTTGTAGGGCAGGCCTAGTGGTGACAAAATCTCTAAGCATTTGCTTGTCTGTAAAGGATTTTATTTCTCCTTCACTTACGAAACTTAGTTTGGCTGGATATGAAATTCTGGGTTGAAAATTCTTTTCTTTAAGAATGTTGAATATTGGTCCTCACTCTCTTCTGGCTTGGAGAGTTTCTGCCAAGAGATCTGCTGTTAGTCTGATGGGCTTCCCTTTGTGTGTAACCCAACCTTTCACTCTGGCTGCCTTTAACATTTTTTCCTTCGTTTCAACTTTGGTGAATCTGACAATTATGTGTCTTGGAATTGCTCTTCTCGAGGAGTATCTTTGTGGCATTCTCTGTATTTCCTGAATTTGAATGTTGGCCTGCCTTACTAGGTTGGGGAAGTTCTCCTGGATGATATCCTGCAGAGTGTTTTCCAACTTGGTTCCATTTTCTCTGTCACTTTCAGGCACACCAATCAGATGTAAATTTGGTCTTTTCACATAATCCTATACTTCTTGGAGGCTTTGTTCATTTCTTTTTAGTGTTTTTTCTCCACACTTCTCTTCTCGCTTCATTTCATTCATTTGATCTTCAATCACTGATACTCATTCTTCCAGTTGATCGAGTCAGTTACTGAAGCTTGTGCATTTGTCACGTATTTCTCGTGTTATGGTTTTCATCTCTGTCAGTTCTTTTAAGGTCTTCTCTGCATTGATTATTCTAGTTATCCATTCATCCATTCTTTTTTCAACGTTTTTACATTCTTTGCACTGGTTACGTAGTTCCTCCTTTAGCTCTGAGAAGTTTGATCGACTGAAGCCTTCCCTCAACTCATCAAAGTCATTCTCTGTCCAGCTTTGATCCGTAGCTGGCGAGGAGCTGTGTTCCTTTGGAGGGGGAGATGCGTTCTGATTTTCTGAATTTCCAGCTTTTCTGTCCTGCTTTTTCCCCATCTTTGTGGTTTTGTCTGCCTTTGGTCTTTGATGATGGTGATGTACTGATGGAGTTTTGGTGTGGGTGTCCTTTCTGTGTGTTAGTTTTCCTTCTAACAGTCAGGACCCTCAGCTGTAGGTCTGTTGGGGTTTGCTTGAGGTCCACTCCAGACCCTGTTTACCGGGGTATCAGCAGCGGAGGCTGCAGAAGATAGAATATTGCTGAACAGCGAGTGTTGCTGTCTAATTCTTGCTCTGGAAGCTTCGTCTCAGGGGTGTACCCTGCCATGTGAGGTGTGAGGTGTCGGTCTGCACCTAGTGGGGGATGTCTGCCAGTTAGGCTACTCAGGGATCAGGGACCCACTTGAGCAGGCAGTCTGTCCATTCTCAGATCTCAACCTCCATGCTGGGAGATCCACTGCTCTCTTCAAAGCTATCAGACAGGGGCATTTACCTCTGCCGAGGTTTCTTCTGCTTTTTGTTTAGCTACGCCCTGTCCCCAGGGGAGGAGTCTACAGAGGCAGGCCGGCCTCCTTGAGCTGTGGTAGGCTTCACCCAATTCGAGCTTCACGGTGGCTTTGTTTACCCACTTAAGCCTCAGCAATGGCAGGCACCCCTCCCCCAGCCTCGCTGCCACCTTACAGTTAGATCTCAGACTGCTGTGCTAGCTATGAGGGAGGCTCCGTGGGTGTGGGACCCTCCGGGCCAGGTGTGGGATATAATCTTCTGGTGTGTCATTTGCTAAGACCCTTGGTAGGGTGGGAGTTACCCTATTTTCCAGATGTTGTGTGTCTCAGTTTGCCTTGGCTAGGAGAAGGGATTCCCTTCCCCCTTGCGCTTCCCAGGTGAGGTGATGCTTCACCCTCCTTTAGCTCTTGCTGGTCGGGCTGCACCAGCTGACCAGCACCAATTGTCTGGCACTCCCCAGTGAGATGAACCCGGTACCTCAGTTGAAAATGCAGAAATCACCCATCTTCTGTGTCACTCAGGCTGGGAGCTGGAGGCTGGAGCTGTTCCTATTTGGCCATCTTGGGCACCTCTCCCCTTTCCAATTTTTAATAAACCTATCTCTAATATTTATATTTTAAGCTGTGAAATATAATTCAGAGTAAAATATAAAGAACTATGAATAAGTAAAGCAATATCAGCCAGATAGTATTGGATATCTGTTCTCCTGTGGTCTTCAACCATTGTCAATCACTATTTAATTTAACCTTGGCACAATTTCTGTGCTTATATGAAATAAATCAATTAGACTTTCTTACCCTAGAGGTAGGTCTTTCCTGCATCTTTTCAGTGACTCTAGCACACAGCAACTTTTACTAACTTTTTATCCAAGGCCTTCTTAGACATCCTCTGTTGAGACTTTTACCTTTTCTTTAAAAGAACAATATTGTTATTTACAACTTAGAGGCAAAGGAGCATCATGAGATAATGGAAAGAGCATGAACTTTGAAGCAAATCAGCCTGGGTGTGAATCCTGGTTTAATATCTAAATGACCACATTTAGATATTAAATTTATTGAACTAATTAAGTGAAATAATTTATTGAACAATTAAATGAAATAAGTATGTAAAGCTCCCAGCACATAGAGAAGTTATGGTCTTCCTTACTACCAGCAGCTCAACCACCTCCAATAAGTTCACTATTACAGCTACTGCCAGCTGACTGACTGTGAGAAATCCAGGTAACTCGGAACCTCAGTTTCCTCTTCAGTAAAATAAAGATAATATCTATTTCACAGGGTTATGAAGACAATGAAATGCTGACACCTAAAAAGTGCTAGGAACATGGCATGTACTCGCACTCTAAATTAGACCTGATTCATGTCCAGAAAAGAGTCACACACTACTACCAGGCTTGCTAGGTCTGAATCAATCTTTAGGCTACAGAGAAAGCAAGAAATGTGTATAGCATATGAATATTCCTCTGAGCAGATCTTTCTCCTTTTCCTTCAGGGACTCTACATAACCAATGTCCAATACCTGGAGAATAGGCAGAGAGTATATCTACACCTTTCCCCAGGCCCCTGCCTGTGCTCAGTGGTAAGAGAGTCTGTCCTCCTCTGGATGTTTCCTGGCCTTACTCACCACCTTCTACTGACAGAGGCAAGAAAATAGACCACCTTTGTATGCATACAGGGATCCCGTAGTGTCCACCAACAGCAACCTAATGCAGGACAACATGTAGCTGACCACAGCAACTTGACCATTGCCAGATTCTTGCACTTTTTATGGAAACAGTCTATGAAAATGAAGACACAGCCTTGGCATATACTTTATCTTGCACCCACACGTAGGCCATCCATTCCCCTCCTCTTTTGCTCTTGTGCTCTGTGTATTAATACCTTCCTTCCATGAAGGGAGAAGGCTGGCTCCCCTTGTCTGTGCTTGCGTGGCTTCCTACAGGAGGGAGTTAAGGTTTTCTTCTAGCTTTTGGTACTCATGTAAGGTTTTGTAAGTTTCATCTGTTACACTTGTATGGATCATTGACAGAAGGCTGAAGAAGATCCATTTTCTGTTTGATAGACCTCAAACCCTCATGGTGGGGCTTCTGTTTAGTTTTATTTTCTATTTGCATCTGTCAGTGGTCCTGGAAACTACTTGGCAATGGACATAGGCAATATGTGCAATACATTTTCAGAAACCACTGTGCTTAACACTGGAAGAACAAGGCCAGGTTGACTTCTGGGGTGACAGTTCCATGCTTATGGTCCTGTGGGGTACTTGGTCATTGAGATCCTAAATGGATCTCTTTATTTATTATTTATTTATTTTTTGAGATGGAGTCTCACTCTGTCACCCAGGCTGGAGTACAGTGGCACGATCTTGGCTCACTGCAACCTTCGCCTCCCTGGTTCTAGTGACTCTCCTGCCTCAGCCCCCCAGGTGTCCACCACCATGACTGGCTAATTTTTGTATTTTTTGTAGAGATGACGTTTCGCCATGTTGGCCAGGCTGGTCTCGAACTCCTGACCTCAGGCGATCCACCCGTCTCGGCCTCCCCAAGTGCTGGCATTACAGGCATGAGCCACCACATATGGACTAAATGGATCTTTTTTGTCTGCCATATAATTTTATTTGGTAAGGATGTGCTCTCTGTCATTTACAGTTCAAAAGCCAAAATCAAAATGAACATGATACTCTTCTAATTCAGACATTTCACAATCTGTTGTTTCATCCTCTGCCTCTTAACTCTTCAGGGTCAGGAAAGAACAGCAGTAAACTCCACACCTTGGATCCCTGTGGTAGAGTCAAGGTGCTCCACAAAGACTTCTGGATGACCTTGAATCTAGGGGTAAAGTTACACACAGCGCTCTCTGGTAGGACAGTCTGGTTCTCTAGTTACAATGCTAGGAACATGACTCACCTGCTTACTCCTCAAAAGCTGAGCAAAAAATTGGCCTCACCCCAGTGTTTGGCACCAGAATGAGTACTCGGTATAAATCTTTGTCCTCAAACATTTATATTTGTTTTAAAGCCACTGTGAGCCCCTAGCCGTTCTTCATTTTTGTCATTGTTGAGCTCTTCTTTCCTTCCCAGAGCTGCACCAGATTTAAGGAAGCTTATACAATACCCAGTAAGGCAAATGGCCTTGACTATGGTCTCACCAGCACACCCCACTGTCCCAGACCACAGTGGCCCCTTTGATGCCCAGCAGCTCTCTGCTTCCTCCATGCCCTCTGCAAGTAGGAGAATCTTTGTGGAGGCTGCGAATCCCAGTCCCATCCCTTCTCTTCCTGCGACGTCCCTCAAGTCTTCCTTCGTAGGGTCTTCTGCCTCCCAGAGGAAAGCCGGGGAACCATGCTTCTCATCCTTTGGACCTTGCCCTCCTCCTAGACCAGGGGAAGCATTTTCCTACATGAAAGCACCACCACACCCCACCATGACTTGTTTCACAGGATATTCTTTCCTCAAATTCCATCTCCCCTTTGGAAATCAGGCTTTTAGAAAACACAAACCAGGAAGCCTTGCACGCTAAGTCTGTTTTGTACCATACTAAGGCACGGAGGCATGGAGAGACATAGGAAAAGGAGAAAAATACACAGAAGGAGAAAAAGGGAGAAAAATTCTAAATTAAAACCTCTGAACCCTGTTGCTAATATGTATGGTAGCGATAAACATAGCACTTTGCATTCCTCAGGAGCATCTAGCCTACTCTTCAAGAAATTGAATCAACATTTTGCAAAGAAAAGTAACTTTGGGTTTCCTTTTTTTGAGATGTAATCTCGCTCTGTTGCCAGGCTGGAGTGCAGTGGCGCAATCTCGGCTCACTGCCACCTCTGCCTCCTGGTTCAAGCAATTCCCCTGCCTCAGCCTCCCAAGTAGCTGGGACTACAGGCACGGGCCACCATGCCCGGCTAATTTTTTTTGTATTTTAGTAGAGACGGGGTTTCACCACATTGGCCAGGATGGTCTCAATCTCCTGACCTTGTGATCCACCCGCCTCAGCCTCCCAAAGTGCTGGGATTACAGGCATGAGGCACCACACCCAGCCAAACTTTGGGTTTTCAGTGCCTTGATTTTGTAAAAAAGGGGCAGGAAGGTTAAAGGTTTATTTTCAAGGCACCACTGACTCACCTTTTACAGATTGCTCTTAAAATCATTTTAATTTGTTAGAAAATGTAAATTGATTTTGCATACTCTTTTTCCTGTAAATTGTCTGCACATAAGTAAAAGTCACTAATACTCAAAAATACTTTTTTTTTTTTTTTTTTTTTTGAGATGAAATCTCGCTCTGTTGCCCAGGCTGGAGTGCAATGGCCCAATCTCAGCTCACGGCAACCTCTGTCTCCTGGATTCAAGCAATTCTCCTGTCTCAACCTCCCGAGTAGCTGGGATTACAGGCATGCACCACCGTGCCTGGCTCTTTTTTTTTTTTTTTTTTTTTTTGTATTTTTGTAGAGATGGGGTTTCACCATGTTGGCCAGGCTGGTTTCGAACTCCTGACCTCACGTGATCCACCCGCCTCAGCCTCCCAAAGTGCTGGGATTACAAGCATGAGCCACAGTGCCTGGCCTAAAAAAACTTCGATAACTCTCTCTGGAAAAGAATCAGTATTTACCTGTAGAGCCACTTTTGTGCTCCATTAACCTTAATTGAGTTTGTCATAGGCCAAATGGGCTGAGCTTGTGTCCTTCAATTTAGTAAAACACGGTCTTTGAAATCCCACACTTGTAAAACATTCATTTGGCAAGTGGTTTTGCAAAAGTTGTAAAACCTTACAAGTGGATATGCCAGGGATTCCTTTAAGTATCAAGATATCCTTGAGTTTTCAAAAAATATGACTCAATTTAGAATCATGGGTTTACTGTAGCTTTTCAAAAGTGTATCCTTTGTAAAAGTACATGTACCTGTACTCAGTGAAATGAATGTTAAGCCACACAGAACATGAGATTTCAGCAATAGGAAAGAAGAAAACTCTCTGCCAGACCTAAATAGTTGTTTCACATATTTGGAAGAGTTGCAGAGTATGCAAAAGTGACTCACCAAGTCACAGACACCAGCACAGAGGTGGACTCGGTTATGAGGCAGGACTCGTACAACAGGTTCTGAAGGCCCAGTGGTTAATGAAGTGGTTAAGCTAAGGGTGGCCCTCCCCAGGCTCCTGGGGAAGGAAGGTTAACAAGGACTTTTAGATATCTCCACAGCAAAATCATGTTTTTCCTTTTGAAAAGTTACTATTTTTTGACCAGCTTTCCATTCTCCTGGGTCTCTTGGTTTGTAAATGATTGTTTTCGTCCATTTAAGCAGTTAATCTGGCAAAGCTCATACTAATTTGCCATAGCCAGGAAATAGAGAAAATGTACCAGACATAACTGTTTTCCTGGGTAAAATTTTACAAAACTAAGCATTTTAGAAAGCCCTACTCATGTGTAGATGTGGAAGGGAGGATGAACTCTCCCTGCAGGAGAAAAACTGTCCAAGTGGTGAATTCCACATTGGAACAACATGATGTTGGCTTCTGATTTTCCACTCCAGGCTTTGGAGGTAAAGCTCAGAGTTTGACCACAGTTATGTTGTGCTGTAAAGGGCCACTACACAGTAAGTCCTGTGGAATTAGGAACTGGCAAAGGAAGGGAGATGTGGTTAGAACACTCAGGAGAAGGGTTATTAAAGGGTAAAAGCAGTTTGTGCATTTGAGTTTTGGCTTTCATCATAACCTTTCACTTCATTGTATCCAAATGTCCCAGAAATGTTCATTGAACATGTAAAGTCCGCAGAAAGAAAGGACCAGAATTCTTCCAGGTCTCTCCCATCAGGCTTCATCTGGGTTCTACCTTTGCTTTTTTGTTCCACTTTCAGGAATGGTGGGTAGGAGCGCGAGACTTCTCTGTTTATAAGAATGTTTCTTTTGAGTATCATTCATCAGCACGGATGAAGATGAGTTGTGCCTAAGATAATAACCATAGATCCAGTTCTCAAGGAGATTTTGAGGAAGTTCTATCTTCTCCTGCCTCTTTTCAGAAAAAGTGAGAATATTGTAAGCACTTATATTTTTATATGGCTGTTTAAAATCCTAATTGACCTGTTCTAAGAAAGTAGCACGGAGGATGAACGATTTGGTAGCCAACTTTGGTTAATTTTGCCCACAGGATTGCCAAAAGTTTTCTTCCTGAGCTTGCACTTCTACTTGCATTCCAGGTGTCCATTCTTGTGTACCGAACACACCTTAAAGTGAGCTGAGAGATTTATAATTACTAGAGTCAAAAAAAAAGAATGCCAGAAGGAAACTTCACCACCCACTGAAGGATTGTTGTTGGCATGATGACTGAGGTGTGGCGCCTGTGCACATGGCAGTGTCAGTTGCCTTGTCGTGAGTGGCAGGAATGCTAAGGGATACTTTTCTTCTTTGACTTATATTATTACCTTCTCAAATGAGACATATCTCGATTTTGAATCATAACTGTGAGAAATGCCCACACCCATCTCACCTCCATATATGTAAATTCCATTTCTCCCAAGACTCCCAGCTATGAGAGAATGCAACAGTCAATATTATGAAAGTGGCTCGTCTGAAATGTTTGCTTCCCTGTGCTCAGTCACTTGAGCAGCACAAGTGACACATTTTACAAGGCAGAACAAGAACTTTATCCCTTCACTATGGAGCATTTTACGAGGGAAGCTGAGTTTTGGAGTAAACTAATGGTAAGTTGAATAAAGTATTTAAATATCAAGGACATCATGCTGGACATTTTCCTTGTGGCTTTTTGGAAAATAAGATGAAAGGGGAATTTATAATCAAAGGATTGTATTCTTGCTCATTACTTTGAGTGAAACATGCCTTCTACATACCAAATTTTGTTACCGATAAAAGGCTTTGAATGAATTATTTGGGAGGAACTTTTTCTAATTCTATTGATGAAGAATACTAACAGCTGTGGGCATATAAGGCTTTCTGACTTTGTGGAAGCAATATAGTTCGCTGGGGGAAAGGAATTCTAAGCTAGATTTTTAATATAAATGAAGCATTTCTTGGAACTCTGTGTTGGATTTTTGCTTTTGGTGTTCTTTAACTGTACCTCTTTTAAGATTTTCTCTAAGGTGTGTATATACACACCTGATCAGAGGGGCATAATAAAAGAGGACTCTAATGTCTAAGATTAACCTTTGTGATTTCTGAACTGAACATATTCGTACCTGCCATTTTCCCTTTATGTGACCAAGAACTGCTGAGTTTACTGTAGATGACTTGGGACAGTCTTGAATGCATCAAAGAATGCAGAGATTCCCTGACTTCGGTGGTTCTAGCTGATCATGTCATTTTATAGTTGAGTAAACTGAAGTCCCTCTATCCAAACAACCCATAGTCTGGCTACAAGATCATAGACCCCACCCCTCATTCCAGTGGTTTTTTGTTGTTGTTGTTGTTGTTTTTGGTTTTTTTTGGTTTTGTTTTGTTTTGTTTTAGTTATATTTCACTGTCTCATAGCATAAAATTTCATTTTGTTTTCTCCTTTCTAATGTACGTTTCAGCTTCATTGGAAATAGAAAATTCTGTTACAAACAGGTGATTTTTAGGTTGGATGGTATAACAAATTATCTTTTGGTGGCAACGATGTGATTCATCTCTTTTTTCCCTGGCAGTATAACCTATACTACCATCTTTTATTACACTAAGTTTATTCTGTGAGCATACTGAAACCTTGGTTTCTAGAGTAGTCACTTGTATTCATTAAAGAATGTTCAGTATCTCTGATGTCTTAAATTATAATGCTGTATCTGAGCTGGTAAGCCATTCTGTGTGATGTCTTTGGAGAAAGGAGGGTAAAAAATAATATTATTATTTCTAAACATAACTAAAAAGCACAATTTTTAGGTCAGTATTCAAACATTTAATACCTTTACTTTTGTTTATCCAATTCTTTCACTCATTTACTTAACAAATATATTAATACATTGTGTTCTGGAAACTCAATCATTTCTATGCTCTTATAATACTTGGGTTTTTTTAATGTCTTTATTTTTATTAAGAGTTTGTTTTGATGACCTATAGAAAAATTAAAAAGGTTTTTTTCTGCATATCCTCCAGGCAGAGAGGAGCATCTAGGCTCCAAGGAGCTGGGAGCTGATGTAGCAGCAGGCTCTGACTGACTCCAGAGTCCTAAACCTGTGGGGACTGGGTAGAGGCTGATGCTCAGGAAATACACAAAGGACTGAGATGTAGGAATTGGTCCTGTCCACCCAGAACTGCTCAAGGAGTTTTCCAGATAAGATAGTCACATGACAGAGCTATCGGATTTATAAGCAGCTACCATGCAAATTCAAGATAGCCTGTTGTTTTGTTAAATCATGGTTGTCCAAACTGCCATTTTGAAAATTCTCCCCTCATTTTGAACCTCTCTTTCACCTCTGGCTCCACCACTGCCACTACATGTCGTCACCAGTTCCCCTGGCAGGTGGGTGGTGGCTTCCCGTGAGAGAGCTAAGTCAGCAGCCCCAGAAACTGCCTCAGGGAGCTGGTGGCAGCTCATTCGCCTCTCTTAGGCTCCTTCCAGGCTGTGTCATGGACAGAACACCTGCCAGCACAGACACCCAGTACAGGCACGGCACAGGGCAGGAGGGACTACAATTTACTATGAGCCAATGGCTACTCAGCCTGTGTGAACCAACAGAAATGGATTTTGGAGGGCCTGGTATATTTCCACAGTGTCATTCTATCATAATTAATGCAACCAACCTCTCCTGTGGTCAGCAGGTTGTTATCAGTGGGTGGATACCTTAATGTCAATAAAGACAGAAGGGAGAGATGGGAGAAGCCCACAAACTAGAAATAAAACTAAGTCAGGGTATTAGACGGTTTTCATACTGCTAGAAAGAAATATCCAAGACTGGGTAATTTATAAAGGAAAGAAGTTTAATTGACAGTTCCACATGGCTAGGGAGACCTCAGGAAACTTACAATCATGGCAGAAGGCAAAGGAGAGGCAAGGACCTTCTTCACATGGCAACAGAATAGACGAGCGAGTAAAGGGGGAAGAACCCCTTATAAAACCATCAGACAGGCACAGCAGCTCATGCCTATAATCACAGCATTTTGGGAGGCTGAGGTGGGCCAATCACTTGAGGTTAGGAGTACGGGACCAGCTTGGCTAATTTGGTGTAGATTGGGAGACATAGAGATTTAATAACAGGATTGGCACTCTCTGGAGTGAGAAATCTAAGGTGATTTCCTACAGAATGTTGGACATTGTCTCTCAGCCCTCTCCACCAGAATGATCAGAGTGGTTCTTCCATCCAGAGTTCTCTCATCATTTTTTACTCTTAGTGCATCTGAGTTCTTGAATGTCTTCACTCTTGCAGAATACTGGAGTCACTTAGAAGTTCACTTCCATGTTGGACATAACTGGACCTTGCTTCTCTCAAAGAGGATAATAGTGACCCCCGGGAGCTCAAATTCAGAAGCTTGCCACCAAGTGCAGCTTTAAGTCTCCAAGGCTATGTGCTGGTCCAGGACAGTTGGTGGATCAGGTCTCCCGTTGCATACAACCCAGTGCAACAATTCAACCTAGCACAACTTCAACAAGCATAAACCATATATAAAAGTGCAGGCAACAGAAGGCATGATGGCCATGCATGATTATTTGGGGAAAGTGGGCAATGGTAGCTGTCTACATAGTCCTGTCTGATCATCTTCTCCCAAGAGACCCCAGCCATCTTTCTTTGCCACCATCCTCTTTCTCCCAGTGAGCTTATCTGAATACCTGCCTCATTGAAGCATCAGGCAAGTGCTCGTTGAACCCAGCCTCTATGACTAAATCCACTGTTTCTATGGAGAATACAGAGGAAGAAGACATGATCTTGACTCAGGAAGGTCAAAATATAATTGTGAGACAAGACAAACATCCATGAAACAATTAGAGAACAGAATAATATATAATTGAGTGGCAGAGGGCATGGTTCAGAAATTAAGTGGAATAACAAGTCTGAAGTCAGGGAAGTCTGTGAGGCCCAGAAGAGTTAAAGAAGGTTTCATGATGGAAATTGATGGATAGAATTTGAAAAGGAGAGGGATAGGCACCCAAGTGAAGGGGATGGTGTCGAGTAAATGCTGGGAGGCAGAAACGCCTCTGGTGATAGGATACTACGGAGTGATTGAACAGGAAATTGGTGTGAGGGACTGGGAAAAGATAGAGAATGGAGCATGGAGCAGATTCTGGAGAGTCTTGAAGGCCAAGCAGAGGATCTTAGACTGGGTAGAACATGAGAGCCATGGAAGGAGTCAGAACAGTAGAGTGGCTTGATAAAGGCAGCATTTAGGGAAAATGAGTCTGGCAAGGTAGATTGGATTCTGAAGATTCTAGAGGCCAGTAAGAAAGCTGTTGTTACAGGACCTACACATGAGATGACAGTTGTCCGAGACCAGTGTGGTACAAGTGGAGTAAGGAGAAAAACATATCTTTAAGGAGAAACATGAAACACTAGTCAGCTGATGGGATTGTGTAGGATGCAAACTACATCAAGTCAGAACCTTATGGATATCTTCTGCAGACAGCAGTCTATTTATGCTCCGGATGAGAGAGAAGTCGAATTACTTTCCATAGATTTACTCCTAAGACCAGTAAACCTGTCTCATACTTCCCTCCCTGTCCCTTGAGTTAACCAACCCCTTCCTAGAAAATTCCCCAGGCATCAGTCCCCATCTTGAGAGTTCAGGCCAAAATTTCTCTTGCAGGCAACCATCCTGCCACCTGGAGCATTCTGCTCCCTCAAAGCCCCTCCTTCCTCACAGCTGGATTCATGCTCCTGAGGGTCATTTTCCTGCGATCTGCTCCTCAGCTACTGTTTGATGAACAGGAAACATTTTTCCTCTTTCTTCCTCACCATGTGGTGTGGCTGTGTGTCCCCACCTGAATCTCATCTCTTAATTGTAATCCCCATGTGTCGAGGGAGGTAGGTGATTGCATCATAGGGTGGTTCTCCCATGCTGTTCCCCTGATAATGAGTGAGTTCTCACAAGAACTGATGGGTTTTGTCTTTGTTTTGTTTTGAGATGGAGTCTCGCTCTGTCACCCAGGCAGGAGTGCAGTGGTGCGATCTCAGCTCACTGCAACCTCCGCCTCCCGTGTTCTAGTGATTCTCCTGCCTCAACCTCCAGAGTAGCTGGAATTACAGCTGCTCAACACCACACCTGGCTCATTTTTGTATTTTTAGTAGAAATAGGGTTTCACCAAGTTAGCCAAGCTGGTCTCGTACTCCTAACCTCAACCGATTGGCCCACCTCAGCCTCCCAAAATGCTGCGATTACAGGCATGAGCCGCTGTGCCTGTCTGATGGTTTTATAAGGGGTTCTTCCCCCTTCACTCGCTCCACTATCCTGTTGCCATGTGAAGAAGGTCTTTGCCTCTCCTTTGCCTTCTGCCATGATTGTAAGTTTCCTGAGGTCTCCCTAGCCATGTGGAACTGTCAATTAAACTTCTTTCCTTTATAAATTACCCAGTCTTGGATATTTCTTTCTAGTAGTATGAAAACCGTCTAATACCCTGACTTAGTTTTATTTCTAGTTTGTGGGCTTCTCCCATCTCTCCCTTCTGTCTTTATTGACATTAAGGTATCCACCCACTGATATTTGGCTACTTGGCAGCATACTTCAAGTCAAGATGATTAACTTTTCTAGGCATGTACATAGTTGTATTTGACATAAATAAAGTGTATGCTACTTACAGGAAAAAGAGGTACACAGTCCACCCGATGTTTTGAAAGGAGAAGCAAGCCACCACATCAGATACACAAATGATGAAAATCAAGGTGTTGTATGTTTAGACTGACAGGTCTTAGGTTTCAGGAGAAATTTTGAATCATAGAAGGCAAGAACTCTAAAGCATCATCAACATGTTCTGTTTGACCTACATATGGTTTTTATAATTGTAGTTGTTTTATTTACATTTTTAGCAAATATTTAAAATGAAGACATTTTCACATAACAATCCAGGGACAGTTTTTTGTTTTGGTTTGTTTTGTTTTTTTGAAACAGAAGCAAAAGATGACAGTTATCAGCTGATGCTGAGTATAGCTATCCCCTGTAGACAGGGCAAGCATTCTCCTCTTTACCTACATTTTGAGTACTTATTGGGGCCTGTGAATATTTCAGCTATGACCCCTGATTTAACCAATCCCTCATTTTACAAAGAAGGGAGACTGAGGCACAGAGAAGTTAAGTAACTTTTTCAGTATTTCCCAAGAGGCTGGTGTCAGTACAGGGCTGAGCTCTGCAGGCCAGTCATGGTGGCTCACACCTGTAATCCTAGCATTTTGGGAGGCCACGGCAGGCAGATCACCTGAGGTCAGGAGTTCGAAACCAGCTTGGCCAACATAGAAAAACTCTGTCTCTACTGAAAATACGAAAATTAGCTAGGGATAGTGGTGGGTGCCCAGCTGCTCAGGAGGCTGAGCAGGGGAATCACTTGAACCTGAGAGGCAGAGGTTGCAGTGAGTTGAGATCACGCCATTGCACTCCAACCTGAGCAACAGTGCAGGACTCCATCTCAAAAAAAAAAGAAAAGAAGAACTGAGCATGGCTGTAAGGCCTTGCTGCCTTTTCTCTCCTTTCAAGGACTGTAGTTGTTTCTCGAATACAGGATCCAAAAGGTTGGTAATTGGGGCCAGAAATTTGAAACCAGCCTGAGCAACATAGTGAGACCCCATCTCTACAAAAAGTTTAAAAATTAACTAGATGTGATGGTGCACACCTGTAGTTCCAGCTATTCAGCAGGCGGAGGCAGGAGTACTGCTTGAGCCTAGGAGTTTAAGCTGTGATGAGCTGTGAGCATATACCACTGCACTCCAGCCTGCATGACAGAGCAACACTTTGTCTTGGGAAAAAGAAAAGAGAAAAAAAGGAAGGGAGAGAGAGAGAGAGAGGAGAGAGAGAGAAAGAGAAAGAGGGAAAGGAAAGGAAAGGAGAAAGAAAGAAAAAAGAAAAGAAAGAACAGAAAGAGGAAGGAAGGGAAGGGAAGGGAGGAGCGAGGGAGGAAGGGAAGGAGGGAGAGAGGGAAGGAAGGAAGGACTGGCAACGTGGAGAAAGGCAAAGACCAGGATGTGTGAAGATGCTCATTGGTCAAAATTGATATTCCAAATATCAACTGAGGGATATTGAATAAGTCACCCTGAAAGCCGGAATCTAAGAAAACCCAGAATCGTATTTCTCATCTGCGAGAATTCCTTGATGGAATTGTATTTTAAGTGATTGCGCTTGCTACTTACAATGACAAGAAGGAACATACTTCAGAATTAGCTTTTTCCTTGGATTATACTTTGTTAGGTTAAAAAATTTTAAAAAGTAAACTTGCAAATATGGCAGTTGTGATTATAGCATTTTAAGCATTTGTATTGAAGATGTCCCCAATTTCTAAATGAAAGTTACTAATCAAAAATATTTGTGTATATTTTCCTGTTCATTTTCCTCTCCTAACCGCATTTTGTGTCTTTAGAACTCTAGCCTGAAACATTGGTTCAGCTAGTCTGTCTTGAATATGTTAAAATGACATTGGCTGTTGGCTAGAAGCTCGAGGCTGCGCTGCCTCCCACAGACTCAGCAGTGCTGTGATCTCTGCAGCTCACAGGGCAAGCAGGAGGGCGCCGTGATCATCTGCTTATCATTATTGATGTGGCTTCGGCGACCTCTGCTGTGTTTCTGTCCAGTGTGATTCTGGATGCAATTCAGAAAACACCTGCTGAAATCCTGGCAAGAGATCCAACTGCGTGCCAAGGCGAGGTGATTGGTGTGGCTCTTGAACAATGTGAAGGTCAACCTCTTGGCTCTCCTTTAGTAGTTATTTTAATGAAAGTTAGAATTCTTTACTGAGTGAATTTTAACAGACCTCGCACAGGCTGGCATTTCTACTTTTTACATAGTAACACTCAAAATAGTCTTTTGTCTAAAGTGGAAGAAGGACGGAGATTTTACAGGGCATTTACAATTGGAAGACAGGCATAGAAGAGAGATTCTCTGTGTTCTTTGAAATATAGGGAAGCTTTAAAATTAATGTTTGATCTGTCCTTTCACTACTCCACCCGTGTCCTTCTCAAAGAAATTATACTTCTGTGACTGCTTTCTTTTATTCCGGGGAAACTTACTTCCTCCTCCTCAAGCTCATAGAACTTTTGGCTGATATAACAAGATCCACTGGTGAGAAGTTTCAGCCCTACCACTTATGCTGTTGCATTCAATATAGATTCTACATTTCCATCTACCACGTAAATATGTGAGCTGTGAATGACAGATAAATACACAGTAGAGATATTTGACTCTTAGAGTGATAGTAGAAGGTTACTGTACATAAAAAGGTCATTTGACCTTGGACCACACTGATGTAATAATATTAATGATGACACAATCATAATAATTTACATGTATGACAAATTTAGCATGTGCTAGAAACTGTGCTAGGTATTATCTAATTTTATCTGCATAATGCCCCTATGTTCCTCTAAAATGAATAAGGGGGTTAAGGTTTAGCTTTAGGAACTGAAATTTAAGAGGGATACAGGCAAACCAAAGCACATCGCCATCCGGGGTGGGACCAATTGGATAGAGCAGTGATTCTCAAACTTGTCCCTGCAGTGGAATCTCCTGGAAGGCCGATTAAAACCCAGATTGCTGGGCCCACCACTGTGCATCTCCCCCTAGAGTTTCTGATTGAGTGGCCTAGGGTGGGACCCCCAATTTGCATTTTTCTAAGTTGCCAGGCAATGCCAATACTGCTGATCTCAGGGGCACACTTTGAGAATTGCTGTCCTAGAGCTCAAAACCATATCACCCATGGAACAGGTGCAGTGATCCAGAATGCTTTCCTTAGAGAAGAGACTGCTCTGGGGTGCTCAGAAGGCTCCTGGGGCCCGTCGAAGGCCTGGAGGGTGTTCGTGATACCAAGGATCTGAACCAGGGCCAGTGGAAGTGATATTGAGACAAACAGGCTGAGAATAAAGGAAAACAGATGGAGTGGGGGCTGCCAGGGGAGGCCACAAAAATAAAAGAAATGGGGATGTGCTTGAACATAAAGGGTGGCGGGTTGCTGAGCAGGAATTGTGCACTGGTGGCCTTGGGGCTGGACACAGCCTGCAGATGTTCTCCAGTGGGAATGCACAAGGCTGTGAGGCGTTTTAGCTTGAATGCTATTGAAGGTGTATACTCCAGTTCACCTAGTCCATATTATCTCTTAGCTCCCACGGAGTCACCCACGTATACTTACCAGCCTGACCACATGTGGTCCTGGAGCTGAAGGGTGTACATGCAGGAGGGTGGTCAAGCAACAAGCAAATGCTGGATTCAAATTTTTTTTTAATTGTCTGTTATTTGAACTCCAAAGAGTGAGAGTCAGGACACTAGGTGAATTGTTCACTTGTAGGTGGTAAACCTGCAATTGTACGCCAAAAGAGAGGACCCACTAAAAACTACTCTACAATGGAAGCCAACTTTAACATTGCCAGCCAGGACAGAATTTCCTAGTGTGCCTTTCTCAGTAGGGCACAGCGCTGGTTCCACGTTAGAAGAGCTGACCCACAGGGCCCACAGAGCGAAAAGACATCCAAGGACTGCCGCTGGACTCACCCTTTCCATCTCTTCCTGCACACATCACCCCAGGTCTGCCCTCCCTGAGCCGTGGTGGGCTGGTCCACCCTGCTAGGAGACAGGTGGGCTCCCGGGAGGCTGGAAAACTAGGCAGGAAGTCTTGGAAGGCAATGACCACGCCTTAGCAGGAAGAGAGACAAAGGAGGCGAGTTTAGGATTGATTACAAAATACCTGGCACCAAGAGTGGAAGATTCTTGTGAAGAAAAGCTTATTATAGGAATTTCTGGGGAAAGAAAGAATATAAAGTGAGGAACAGTGGTTCATGCCTATAATCCCAGCACTTTGAGAGGCCAAGGCAGGCAGATCACCTGAGGTCAGGAGTTCCAGACCAGCCTGACCAACATGGCGAAATTCTGTCTTTACTAAAAATATAAGAACTAGGCAGGCATGGTGGCATGTGCCTGTAATCCCAGCTACTCAGGAAGGCTGAGGCACAAGAATCGCTTGAACCCGGTAGGCAGAGGTTGCAGTGAGCAGAGATCGTGCCATTGCACTCCAACCTGTGTGACAGAGCAAGGCTCTGTCTTAAAAAAAAAAAAAAAAAAAAAAAAAAAAAACGAAAAGAAAGACTATAGAAAAATGGAAATGACAGCAAGAGGTAACCAGACCAAATTAAGAAATGGGAAATCTGGATACATGATTATGAGAACTATATTGACTGTGATGGGTTATTTGTCCTTGAAACATTCCAAATAAAATCAGAGAAAGAGCTGGAAGAAGCTCTTTCTTCCAGAAGAGCTTCAAAAGAATCCTTCACTGATGTGTCCAAATGGCCTGATTCTGTCTTTTCCATCTTTGCCTTCCCGTTTTGATCACCAGGTATTTGGCATTAGAATTCCCAGGCCAACACACTGCTGTCACCATTATGAGAATTCTGGGGTGGAGGGACAGTGATTTTCCCCTTCCTTACCTCATCTCTTCATTCTCTCTCTTCCTTTTCCTTCTTTTCCTTCCTCCTGTCTTCTTTCCCTCCCTCCCGTCTTCTCTCCCTCCCTTCCTATCTGTTTCTCCTTTATCATGTTAAATGCAGCTGACTACAGATCAGGAAAGGAAAACTTGGGGAATGCTGTGGTGTGGGTTTCTTCCAATAATAACCTTGGCAGGTAATTTTTGCACATACAAAGTGAGTCATTTTCTTATAACTGAGATCAGGGGCTGGATTTCTCCCAGGAGAAAAAACACTTATATTGACGTGTTTATGTTTTGGAATAATAATATTTGTCCATGTGAAAATATGTGTGAGTCCTTTCTGCCACACCATCTGGCTTATAACTATTCATAATCCAAACAGTAGCAGCTGCTGCAGAGCACGAGAATGAGTTTTCTTGAAGTAAAAATGGGCTATTGGATGCCACACGTAGCTTTCACAGCATCACCAGTTACTCACCAGAAACCTACATAGCAGTCCCTTCCATTAATCCATTAGGTTCTTTATTAATATCACAAAATCTCACTTTGCTATCTTCTTCCATTCCATCCAGTAGAGAAACTCTATCATTTAACCTTACCCTCAACCTATGGCCCTTGTACCTTGGGAACATGCATGTGTTTTACCCAAAACTGTTGGCAACTGAAGGTGTCAGTTTGGGTTTTGTTGACTGATGACAGCTGCCAGAAAAATTGCAGGGAACTTTTGCCGCAGTTCTCCACTGCGGCTGCCTACACTGCTGAACCACATTCATTACGTATTTGTGGCTAATCAGACACATGGGGACACGGCAGCAGTTAATGAATCCCTCTTGGGCCACTTGGCAAGGCTCTGATGTAATGGAAAGTGTAGGGTAACACTTTCTACAGATCATTTGAATGCGGTTTGCAGAAACCCTTGAGGTTTAAGAAGGAAGTGGTTTGCAGAATAGGTGCTGGATGCTACTGTAGAAACCACCACAATCAACAGTACAAAAGAGACAAATTTCACAGGGGAGAATTATCTGCAAGACTTGGTTTTTGTTTTTGTTTTTGTTTTTTCCATTACGTAGGCATTCTGAGTGCCCACTAAAAGTTGGAGGTTTTAGAAAAATAAAACTCTGGGCCAGGTGTGGTGGCTCATGTCTGTAATGAGCACTTTGGGAGGCCAAGGAGGGCGGATCACGTGAGGTCAGGAGTTCAAGACCAGCCTAGCCAATGTGGTGAAACCCCATCTCTACTAAAAATACAAAAATTAACCAGGCATAGTGGCGGGCACCTGTAGGCACCTGTAATCCCAGCTACTCAAGAGACTGAGGCAGGAGAATTGCTTGAACCCAGGAGATGGAGGTTGCAGTGAGCCGAGATGGTGCCATTGCACTCCAGCCTGGGCAACAAGAGTGAAACTCCATCTCGGTAAAAAAAAACAAACAACTATAACAAAAACTGTTTATGCTGATTCTACACATCACTCTAGTAAGTATCCAGACCATTTAGTAAAAAAAAAAAAAAAAAATCCTAACCAAATGCCCCAAAACTTGTGCCCCAAATGAAAGTATATAAAATTGCTTTAATTTTCAACACTTCAGTTAATAATACCTTGAATTTGCATGAGCTATCATGGTCCTCAGGGTGTTTTCACATATGTTATTAGCAATTAAGACTTTTTTCCGAGAAGGCTGTCAGGTGACCCACATCAATGGGCATTCAGGAGATTGGGGTATTATCTCTGTCCAGCGTGCTTTGTCCTGTTCTCCTCACAATGGGTATCGCTAATTTCCAACTTGTATCCGTTGTCTTCAAGCAGTCATTTGTCTTTTCAGATGTCTATTGGTCAGTGCTTTAAGTACCTGCTGCTTTTATCACAAGTTATAATAGGGCGATTTATCAATGTCATTCGCCTCTCTCAGCAACAAGAGCGCAACTGTGAGGTGTTATAGAAATGGTCCGCATACCTGGCCTTTAGCCACTCTCCTTTGACTTGAAATGGCTCTTATACCTCTGTCGTCCCAGAACTTGTCAAGAGGTCTCGGGTCAGCCTTAGCTGGGCCTCGCACTTAGTTGCCCGTCAGCCTTTGCCTTCAGGGTGCGTTAGATAATTGTTTCATAAACTTCTTTTTTCCAAAAGCAATATCTGCCAGCATTCCCAAGTCCCTCTTTGTGTTTAGGGTTTGCATTATGTGTGTCTTTGGTTCTCGCTTCTGTGTTTCTTACAATCATAATTGGCCTGACTCAGGCCAAGTAGGTGTTTGTCTCTATGCCCCTATAATGTCAGGGCTAAGTAGTCCTAATAGGTCTTCCTAATAGAGGATGCCCTAAATCCTGCCTTTCCCATCCTTGCCTTTCCCTAGTCCCCAGAAGAACTTCACGCTGAAGACTCAGCTCTGACCACCACTCCCCCAACCAATTCTGACCAGCAGGTTATCATCACAAAAGCAGTGACTAATCCAACTATCCTAAGCCTGATGTCTGGTGGGCCTGGACTGAGCCCTGGGTACCCTGTCTGCTGACCTGCCCTGAGTCTGTGCCATACCTAGCAGGTAAGCACACCTGGAGCATTGCTCTCTGATTATACTGATGCCCTCCTGCTCAAATCCAGCATCTCCACCCCTACCCACTGTGGGTGCAGCTGAGCAAGCTCTATCCTTCTGCATTCCATTGCCTCGGAAGTTCCTTCCTGGTTTGCCTAGGAACAGGCCTCATTCTGATTTTCATGGGCCCTAGGCACTTTTGCCTTCAGGAACCCCTTCCTCCGTAAAAAAAATATATATGGAAAGTTGCATTTTACAAATGTCAGCATAAAGATAAATAATTAAAACATTTTCTTTGACATTTATTTTTTTCCTGAATTAATCTCTTTAAGAGAACATTATTTTAATACATTTTCATGGGCCCTTCCTGTATTGTCATTAACCTGCTAAGCCTAGAAACATGACAGCTGTCAGTGCTATGCCTAGAGCACCTGATGGAGAAGTCAGCCCTACCTAGAAACATACCTTCATAACAGATCCTGTTGCCTTAAATCAGGGTTTCTCACAGCTCAGTCTTTTGCAAACCATATGAAACTTTATTCCATATTGCATTTCACCAGTACTAGTTTTCATCTAATATTTTTCTTGAAATTTGCTTCCTTTGAAATTTTGATAGCTGTATATTTAAGAAATTTAATGTCACTAGCATAAAGCCAATATAACTTGCCACAAATAGAAAATTTACATTAATACAAATTAACAGGCCAGGTGCAGTGGCTCACGCCTATAATCCCAGCACTTTGGGAGGCCAAGGCAGGCGGATCACCTGAGGTCAGGAGTTTGAGACCAACCTGGCCAACATGGTGAAACCCCATCTCTACTAAAAATACAAAAATTAGCCAGGCCTGGTGGTAGACGCCTGTAATACCAGCTACTTGGGAGGCTAAGGCAGGAGAATCGCTTAAACCCGGGAGATGGAGGTTGCAGTGAGCCAGGACCTTGCCACTGCACTCCAGCCTAAGTAACAGAGTGAGACTCATCTCAAAAAAAAAAAAAAAAAAAAAAAACTAATTAACATAAATACATTATGCATTTAAAAAAGAAATAATCAGCTCGTTCATGTTCCATCCAACTCCAGGCATTTTGCCGTCCTCAGCACCTCTTGTCCTCTAGTGTTCCCTGTGGAGTTAATAATTCGGTCAATCCCTAGCACAGATGTGACCCCTCTGTTCAGAGTTTTTTGTTTGCTCACCGTCCACCCACTGACACTCGGCCCCTCTCCAGGCTCCTGCTCCAAAATGGATGAGCCAACCAGACCTTCCCAACCAAATTAAGCATTGGCAGAGCACCCCATTCGATTGGGGTTCCTGGGAACAGCACTATCTGTCCCACCCTGATTTTCCATGCCCTCTGGAGCAGCACTGTCCCCTGGCCCCTCCCATGCTGGTGGAAGTACCCTGTCTCTCTGCATTTGCCAGCACAGTATACCCAATAGGTGCAGTAACTACTGAGCATTTGTAATGTGCCAGTGTGACTTAGGAACTAAATTCTTCCTTTCATTTTAAATCATTTAAATGTAAACTCTATAGACTCATATGCCAGTGGCTACCACATTGAACAGGGCAGCTCTGGATGCTGTGAGTTAGACTGATGACTGTCCTCTTAGGTTCTAGATCTCCATCCTGATCAGTTCTAAAATTCTTTCCCTTTCCCTCAGGTCTATTATGCCACACAGCCAAGCTTATTAGTGAAATGATGATACTTAAGCTGTTATTAGTTGTTTACACCTTAGTGTGAAAGAAGGCTCTGGGAGGAGGTATGACAGAAGGACATAAAGAGAATACAGGAGCCCCATCTGCTGCCTCGAGATCTAGGGATATTGGTGGGGCGGAGGTACAGACAGAATGAAGAGATGGATTCATTTGCCCCTGCTTTTCAGTTATGCAAGAATATCCAACATCTAAACTGTATTAATATTTTATTTCCTGAACATTCTCGTCTTAGTCCCTTTTAAAACATTTGTGAGTCAGAGTCAAGATTCAGGTTCAGTGTAAGCTGTCTGCTCAGTTCTTTGTCATTCACCTGCTGAGCTCAGAAATGGTGCTTGACCTGGCTTGAGTTTCCAGACTTTAGTGTTCAAGTCTGTGAACCTGATGGTATTGAATTAGATTCATGACAAAACCTGGCGCTCTCTCATCAGTCCAGTGAGGCCCCAGAGACTGCATTTAAGTAGACCTTTAAGGATCACAGCGATGGCACACATTTGTGGAGCACACACGTGGATGACCACCCATCCATTCCTGCCCCACCTCTTCCTGCTTCCTCAACAGCTGAGACCCCGTTTGGTGTGGTGCCCAGCCTCTTCTGGGAGACCATAAGCTCAGGACGGCAACACAAAATGTAGCTCGCAGGATGGGATGGTAAGACTGATTAAGCCAATCACGGAATTCCTCTTCTCTAGCCGCTTAATGATTTTGGAAGAGGAACATGACCTAATGCTGGCCAGTGTGATGCTAAGGGAAGCCTACTAAAGGACTATTCGGAAAACATTCCTACTGATAAAAAGAGATGCATAGGACATGATCATTCTCCCTCCATTGGCATTGTTGGGTTCACAATGAAGTCAGAAGCTACAGCAGCCATTTGTCACACTTGAAGTACAGGGATGACCTCTGGATGGTGAACAGGAAGAGGGTACAGGGTCCTTAACAGCATAGTAGAACTGTTATTGTGAAATAATAAACCTCGTAGGAGGTGAAGCCATTTTGGATTTTTCTTCCCTTAGCAGCCGATATCATTATTATTGATAAAAGTGTAATAAATCATGGCATTTCTGTTGCCTCTAATTTGACTTAAACTTTTGCTTCCCTGCCTGCCCCAGAAAATGAACAGGAGATAGGTTTAGCTTTTCCTTGCTTTGTGAATTGGATAAATTGTCTTTTCTGACACTGTTTGTTATTTTACTTCTAGAATGCCTTTCTATATAAATCGCTACCAGACTTTGCCTATTTCTTCATCTTTGACATGGGAATAAAGGACTAAACAACTGCTCTTTCAACTGTATAGAAACTGACTGAATACAGTTACTAATAACAACAAATCCTAAATGACAAATTCTAAATAGCAGTAATAAGATGTGGCTATTTGTTATAATGCTTTTAATTGCAAATATAAAATACCATTTTATTTGCATCTTTAAAAAGAAGGCCTTTTTCTACTGAGCATAGATATTGAACACTGATTTAATACGCACAGTTCTACTTCCATTGTGCAAAAGGCACAAATAGTAGCTTTCACCCCAAAGCAAAAACCCTTCAGGGAATCTGTCTTCACTAATGCATGTATTGATACACATGCATATTTCCCATTAATACTAATAGAACTTAATGTGCCTTTATAAATCACCTGAATTTTGATTCAGTGTGAATCTGATGCCAGATGATTCAAGATGAACTGACAAAATGTATTTGTCTGGGAGCTATTCCATAATACACCTTCATCTCATAACTGAATTCCTGTCCTGTGACTGAAATATTAATCAAAAGCTGTTTCTTCTGGCTCTCATCTCCCACATACTGCCTCTTGCCATCAGAAGAGATGAAGTAGACTCATCTATGTGACTGCATACCTCTGCTCAGGCAAAATTTAACGTTCTATTGAATAAAATAAAGAGGGAATGAACAGAGAAGAGAAATTCATAGGGGTTTTTCTTTTTTTGGGAAGAAGTATGCGGGGCTTGGTTAAATCAAGTGTACATGTGTTCTTGAATCCTGGAAGCAGTGCTGGGCCACACAGGCCAAGTGTGGTTTTATTCCCCTCTTTGTCCTCACCCATTGTCAGCTGTGCCAAGCATCTTACCTCTCTATATCTCAAGCCTCCGGAATAGCAGATTTTGCATCCAGCATCCATGTACTCTCTGGGAGAAATGCATTTTAACACCTCTCAGAATGGTGAAGGGCTCCTCAACTTATACACCTCCCTCTTTCAAGCTCGGCTGTTCCGGTTTCATCTAACTTCAGCCTCTTTTCCTCTCTGATTTTTCCCCTCTCTTACTTGGATTCTAGTCATAGTGATCATTCTTGGAGACTATCTTTGGTTTTACTCTATTATAGGCAAAAAAGAAAGAGTGTGCTCTAAGAAAAATGAAACACATACACACAGCATTTTTTTCCCCAACGTGTCTTCCAGAGATAATAAAAGTAAACATCAGACAGAAAGGAAAATGTAGATTGTAAGCAAAAGCCCTACATAATCTTCATTTATGGCTTGACCACATGTTGAAATTATGAAACATTAGCACTGAAAACGGCCTTTGGCAGAGTATATTACGGTAATGTTCCACCCAAGAGCTATGACTTTTCGCAGTGGCCAGGCCAACTGTGTCACCAGGACGTTTCACACAAGCATGGTAAAGACTGTTGATGTGCCTTTTACAGATAAAGGAACTGAGGCTAATTGAAAATGCTGCAAAATCAGGCCAGGCACGGTGGCCCACACCTGTAATTCCAGTACTTTGGGAGAGGCCGAGGTAGGCAGATTACCTGAGGTCAGGAGTTCAAGACCAGCCTGACTAACAACGTGGGGAAACCCTGTCTCTACTAAAAAAAAATTACAAAAACCAGCCAGACATGGTGGCACATGGCTATAATCCCAGCTACTTGGGAGGCTGAGGCAGGAGAATTGCTTGAACCCAGGAGGTGGAAGTTGCAGAGAGCCGAGATCACGCCATTGCACTCCAGCTGGGCAACAGAGCAAGACTCAGTCTCAAATAAATAAATAAATAAATAAATAAATAAATGCTGCAAAACCAGTATCATTGCTGTCTATATTCATGAGTTAAAAGTCGTTTGGTTTTTTCTCTCTTCCAAGAGAGTTGGGGAATAATTAAATATAGAGCTGCTTGAATGGCTTTTAAATCCAAGATGTCTTAATTCCCAAAACCTATGTGATACTCTGGATGAATCTTGAGGTCTACAAAACCTTTCAGAGTTAGTTTGGTCATTATAATCTGCTTGAACCCAAGGGAATGTTAGGATTAATTGAGCTCTAATTACTAGTAGTTGAAGATTTGTGACGAAGGTATAGAATTGTAGTAGATCTTCAAATATTGCTCTAAATAGACATATTTTTTCTGAAGTGGAACACTTTTCATGTTGGTTATTGGGATATGTTGTTCAGTGTATAAAATTTAAAGTTATGTTATAAAAGAAAACATTGTTGAGTGGAAGAGCTTGTAACAGTCTAACTCTGTTATCCATATCCAAGGGAAATATGGTTACTTGGATTATGAAACTATGGCCCAGCCATCTTCACCCTAGTGGCCTCTTATCAAATTGTGGATATCAGATTTAGGAGCAACTAAAGATCTGCTGCCTACCTCAGAAACAATTACATTCATCCACTGATTCATTCAACAGTTTATTACCTGTCTGCTGTGGACCAGACCCTGTGCTAGGAATAAATACAAAGAGAAGACAGGTTCCTACCGTTTGTGGGTCTCCCAGACTGGCAAAGAAAAGCCTTTTGAAGGGCACTAAAGGAAGTCGGGCACGGTGGCTCACGGCTGTAATCCCAGCACTTTGGGAGGCCAAGGCGGGTGGATCACCTGAGGTCAGGAGTTCAAGTCCAGCCTGGCCAACATATGAAACCCCATCTCTACTAATAATACAAAAATCAGCCAGGTGTGGTGGCACGTGCCTATAACCCCAGCTACTCAGGAGGCTGAGACAGGAGAATTGCTGGAACATGGGAGGTGGAGGTTGCAGTGAACCAAGATTGCATCACTGCACTCCAGCCTGGGCTATACAGCAAGATGCTATCTCAAAGGGGGAAAAAAAAAAGCACTAAAGGAAGGTACCGGATATTTATTGGGGCATTTATATAGGTTAGTCCCTATTTCATATCTGAGGCCCAGAAAATTCAAAGTAACCTGCCCAAGTTCACACAGTATGAGAGAGCTAGAAATGATACCCCCATGTGTCTCATCATGCTCTTTCCGCTACACCAGTGATACACTGCATGATCCCCACAGCCATGTGCTATGATGTGGGTGGCCTGTGACGGTGCTGCCTGTCGTGACTGCCTCCATGCACTGGAAGCAGCTGTCATGTGGCTGCTGGAACCCCCACGTTCCTTCTTTCAGGACACTGTAGACTGGGGAAGAGAAGCCAGGAGTGCTGGCCTCAAGAGGATCTGCTGCGTCATTGTCAAGCCACCTGAAAGCCACTCTCAGGCATACATGGGTGGGACTGAGGAATGTCCCCTGTCAGCTTCAGGAAAAGAGTGTTCTTCTAGCCAGTGAACCAACCAGCGTCACTGGGAGACACTTCGATAGCTCCCTGAGGATATACTGGGCAGCAGACAGCCCTGGAATAGTGGAGCTGTCGCCAGAAGGGTTGCCCAGGGAATTGGGAGTTTAGGACAGCTGGGAGAAGAGGGAAATCGTCTTCACCCAGAGCATCGACAGGAAAGAAGAGCCACCAGATTAAGCAGGACACTGTGCAAAATGAGCATGAAGGTAGGAGAAATATACCCAGGAAGCAGGTACAGCCATGGGGCAGCGCTGATGCCAAGAGATGGGCAATATGGGGACGGGCCAAGGTTGGTG
The DNA here is from genome assembly GCF_047675955.1 of Chlorocebus sabaeus. Taxonomy (NCBI): domain Eukaryota; kingdom Metazoa; phylum Chordata; class Mammalia; order Primates; family Cercopithecidae; genus Chlorocebus; species Chlorocebus sabaeus. Next base: position 77,226,221 of record NC_132916.1, read on the forward strand.
ACTCAACAGTGATTAAGAATTGGGACCTTGGGGGCTGAAGAAAGTAGGATTCAACCAACAGTTGTTGAGAAAAGACATCTATAATTGCTTCTTCTCAAAGTCCAAAATGCTGTGAAAGTTGAACATTTTTAGTAGCAAAACCAGTCCCAAATTGACGTAAGGCTGTATGTAATCTTCATTTCTCTCTCTTAATGTGACTATTCATACTGTTTTGCTACAGAAATATGCATATATCTGATTATGGATGATGCGGGTGGTATTATATAGTAGTGAAGATAAGAATAGAATTATATGTATGAAACTCCAAAGCCTGAATTTCTAAACACATCTATTCTCAAGGGTTGCTGGCAGGGGACTGTGTGTCATGCACTCACTTCCTCATTAACTCATTTAATCCCCACAAGAATCTTGAGAGGAAGGTATTATTTCCCTCATTTTGTAGATGAAAAAAGTAAGATAGGGAGGCATTTATTTGACCCAGGTCCCACAATCAGTGGAAAGTAACAGAGTGAGACTTGAACCCAGTTTCTGTGCCTGAGCTGTGCATTCCACTGATGGGGATGGTAGAGCAGCAAGTAATGGCTTCAGGGGAGGGGACTCAGGGACATCGCTAAGCTTCTCCTGATAAGAACAGGATAGCTTGTGATCCTCCTTTTACATTCTCCTGCCCCAGCCTGTGACATCTCCCACAGTTGTTTTGGGTTTTATTTAAAAAGAAACAGCTGCTGAACTAGAGCCTCCTGTCAGCATGGAGTTCTAGCAATGCTGAGTTAGAGTGAAATTGAATATTTTTTTAAAATCTAGTGTCTTTCAGATACATGAGAAGATCCCTAAGACCATAGTTTTAAAACTTTAAGCAGTCTCCAATTCCATTGCAAACTTGATGAGCACGAAGAACCCTCTCCATGGGATATTGCACAGACACCTCCACCCACGAATCCCAGATTAAAAATCTCTGTTCTCTGCTTTTATGGGATCAGTAAATTTTCCATGACAAAATTAATAGCAAAAAAAAATTCAACTGGAAAGAGTCAAGATTATTTCAATTAATATGTCAATGATTCTGTGGAGATGTAATTGCTGTAGAAACCTGGAATATTCCCTAGCCAAAGGGTGTGTGTGCATGTGTGTGTGTGTGCGCGTGCGTGTGTGTGTGTGTCTGTGTGTGTGTGTGTGTGTGTGTGTGTGTGTGTGTGTTTAAAGTGTTGAGAAAAGCAGGGGGCAGGGAGGTTCAGGTGAATATTCTCATTTCTCAAGAAAATTACGCATACCGGTATTATTAAATCCTTACAGTTCTTTTGACCTTTCTGCTCTTATAGACAACCAACAGGTCAGTCCTGAAAGCAGGCACTAGATTAGAGGTCGCTTTCAGTTCAGGATCTTGTCATTACCTCTGGTCTGTATGTGCTTGGAGACTTCGGATCTCCTAGGCAGGTTCCTTTTCATCATCTGCAATACTAACTTACAAACCATGTCAGGGCCCCACTGTAAAAAATCTCCAGCTGGCATCTTAACTGTCTAGTTTATTTTCCCCTTGCTCTTTTGATTTACTAGGGTTCTAAGCCATTATTTTCTAAAACTAAATGTTTCCTAGTCTTTTATATCTCTGCTTGATAGTTATGATAACCTGCTCCCAAGAGTATAAAACTAGAAATGATGAATGGAAGAAGCGTGTTCACCATTAGCCAACACAGAAAACAGCTTATTCTCAGAAATTCAAAAAGTTGATAATGGCAGATTGGGGTTTTTACATGATTACCTTTATGACAGTTCTGTCATTCCACACCAAGTGCAATATATTCAGGATGGCTTTTTTTCTGACAGGAGTATCCATCGCTCATGACACTGGACTGAGGTCTAATTCTGATTTGTGCATTTGGTAATTGATAGAAACTGATGGTGCGTGCATGTTGACGTGAAGTTAAAAAAAATAGGCATGTTCGTACAGAATGCTTGTATGCCCCTCATTTTGCACATGTTAATAATATAAGATTAAATGATAAATGCAGTTGAGTGAAAATGGTTAGGTTCTTGAACTCTGTAGTTCATTTAACCTGGATTTGGATATTGAACCACTTTTCTGCTATATAACTATAGGTAAGTTACTCTATATCTCTATACTTCATTCTCTGTCATTAAAATTAGTATTACCCCATAGAGGAGTTTTAAGGATTAATTGAGATAATACAGATAAAGCACTTAGGACAGTGTCTAGTTCAGTATGTGTTTGCTATCATCAATATTACCTCTCAGAATAATAATGATTTCCCAGCTCTATACTCCCACCAGATTCCTCTCCAGCATTGTTTGGGCCTAAATACAACTGAGCCCCAAAATGTGCCAAGCGGTATATTTGGTATTTCTCCCAGCTGTGATAGATTAGAGAATTCGTGCATGGATGAGGGAGCAGGGAGGCAATTCTCATGTTGCCATAGTGCTTTGCATGACGTGAGATTTCATGCCTTTATTACAAATAGCTTTTTTATATTGTATAGCAGTCTGTAGGGGCTCAATGTGTTTCTGCTGAACTGAGCTGAAACAGAAGACAAAGAAAATGACCGTGCCCCTTGCACCTGCTTGCACTCTGGGGCTATCCCTGCCCTGGCCCTGTAGTCATCACTGGTAGATGGTTGTAGAAGAGCTCTTCCAGAACAAAACATTCTGAGAAGTCTGGCGGGCTCGTTCCTATCACCCCAGTGCCCAGGAGATGCCTGGTTCCTCTGGAATCATCATGGGAATTCTGCCATGCTGTCACTTGGCCCTGCGGAGAGTTGGACAGAAGACTGTGAGGGGTTCTGCCAGCACCTGGACAGGCTCCCTGTGAGAAGGGCCACTCATCTTGCTTTATGTTTTTGTCAGCTTTCAATTGCTTTCGGCCTAAAACCACCTGTCTTATTCCAGTTGAAATTCAATAAGCATCTGGAAAAAAAACAACCCAATTAGGAAACCAGTAGGAAACCCAGTCAATAACTTTCTTAGTTTGGCCAAAGTGTGCATATCCTAGTTTCTTGGGAAACTTATAAAATTTCAAAGTCTGTGTCCCACTGAGGCCGTCATTCTAGAAAAGGAAAGGTTGAAGAGACCTAATATGTTTAAATCCTGCTAAATACGTCTTCCACAACTTGACTCAGCAAAAGCTAACGCTCTGGGCTTCCTCTGTTTGGGCTGGGTGCTCTGGAGGGAAAAAGATTGTCCTCATGAGGACAGATGCAGACATTTTTCCAGACTGCTAATGAGGGAACTTGGAATATTTAAACCTTTAAAAATGAGATTCTCAGTAATAAACAGCCCTGTACGAGGTATCATAGAAAGCAACATCATAATGACGATTTTATTTCTGATGATAAATTGTGTCGTTTCACTGCATCCCCAGACCTCAGGTTCAACTAGAAAATCAGTTAGAGTCAACTTGCTGTGCTTGCTGGAACTTTTCCATGGCACTAAAATTTTGCAATGGTGTGTAGTGGGCAGAGCTGGCAGAAATATCTACTTTTTTATTTATTTTATTTTATTTATTTATTTGTTTTTGAGACAGAGCCTTGCTCTGTCGCCCAGGCTGGAGTGCAGTGGTGCGATCTTGACTCACTGCAACCTCCACCTCCTGGGTCCAAGTGATTATCCTGCCTCAGCCTCCTGAGTAGCTGGGATTACAGGCACCCATCACACCCAGCTAATTATTGTATTTTTAGTAGAGACGAGGTTTCACCATGTTGGCCAGGCTTGTCTTGAACTCCTGACCTCAAGTGATCCGCCCACCTCAGCCTCCCAAAGTGTCCTAACTTCTTTTTATAAAAGAAAACCTTTTCCCTGGCAGAACTATACCTTTTCCCTGGCAGAACTATACCAGCGATACCTTCTAATACATAACAGTAGACCTTAAGTTTCTAGAATATAGATAACATGAAGAAATTTACAATATTACTTTTCCACATCTGCTTGTATCACTTTTTAGCTTCAGTTCTTTTTCCTACTACTTTGACTGTCTAAAGACAAATGCTCAGATTTCTTGCTTACTTGGCCTTCTGTACTTCCTTGTGCTTGCGCAAATTGGGTTTTTAATATTTATCTATTCTGGTAACTTTTTATTATGATAAGACTGGCAGGAGGGAGAAAAACCTGAAGCATACTGAATTACTTACAGTGGCAAATGATATTGTTATTCTAATACCATGAATAAAAACAAAAAACAACGGGCTGGAGTCAAGACATGTGGGTTCTAACTCCTGTGCCTCCGGGAAGACCGCTGGCATCTGGGGAAATGTGTATGACACAACCACTCAGGTCCGTCCAGCCCTGAATGGTGGGGACAGTGTCCCAGAGTGCAGGGAAAGAGGTTGAGGAGCCAGTGCTGAAGCCAGCCTCTCTCAGCAGCACATTTCCTCCCTGACCTCATCTCTTTTTTCTTTTCTTTTTTTTTCTTTTTTTTATTTTTATTTTATTTTATTTATTTATTTTTTTTGAGACAGAGTCACGCTGTCTCTCCCAGGCTGAAGTACAATGGTGCGATCTCGGCTCACTGCAACTTCCACCTCCCGGGTTCAAGCAATTCTCGTGCCTCAGCCTCCTGAGTAGCTGGAATTACAGGTGCTCACCATGCCTGGCTAATTTTTGTGTTTTTAGTAGAGATGGGTTTCACCACGTTGACCAGGCTGGTCTCGAACTCCTGACCTCAAATGATCGTCCTGCCTCGGCCTCCCAAAGTGCTGGGATTATAGGCATGAACCACCATGCCTGGCCTAATGTCTCTCATCTCTGTCAGGAAGATAGTAACAGCATCCCTCCAAGCACCACTATAGACTTAGGTTAGGGAGTTAAATGAAATCCTGGGCTATAAAGCACTTACCTCCAGTCCCTGACGCTGAGTCCCTGAGTACACACTGCTTATTATGGACCACATGGCCCCTGAACAGCAACCTAGACAGACTCTGGAGCCAGACTGGCTGTGCCACCTTGGGCAAGTTACTTAACCTCTCTGAGCCTTGTCCTTAACACAGTGATGATAATATGCATAGCATAGGATTATTGTAAGGACTTTAAAAATCTTGATAGGAGTATTGCTTACTGTTTGGCACGTGCTGCATGCCTGCTGAGTGACACTCCATAACCCAGTGGCAGTTATTGAAGCAAAGTGCTTTACCATGTTATCACTTTCCATCCTCACAGTTGCTTATGAGGTACTGTTTTGTTCTTATCCCCATTTTACAGACAAGAAAACTGAGAGCATAATCATCCAGATCACACGGCCAACATGTGGTGGAGGCAGGGTTCAAACGCAGGTCCTCCTAATCTAAAGCCTGTCAGCCTTACAGTCTGTGCTGGGCCCGTATCCCTCAGGAAACAGCCAGGGAAATCTAAACTGCTAAGATGCTTCCAGCACAGGCCCAGGCACCAATATCTTGAGGAAGGATGTCAAGGATCTAGAACACTCAGGCCAGATGCACTGGCTCTTGCCTATAATCCCAGCACTTTAGGAAGCTAAAGTGGGAGGTGGGAGGGTCGTTTGAGGCCAGGAGCTTGAGACCAGCCTGGGTGACATAGTGAGATCCCATCTCTAAAAAAAAATTAGCCAGGTGTGGTGATGTGTGTCTGTAGTCCCAGCTACTGGAGAGGCCGAGGCAGGAGGATCACTTGAGCTCTGGAGTTTGAGGCTGCAGTGTGCTATGATGGCACCACTGCACTCCAGCCTGGGTGAAAGAATGAGACTCTGTCTCAAGAAAAAAAAATAAAAGAAAGAAAATGAATCTTGAGCACTTGTAGTTCAAGAAGCTCCCGTTCCCAGGCACCCCAGCACCTTCATTTGCAAACCAGATTCACGGCTGAGTGTAGCAACACTGCCAAGAGGGCACTGCATACACTCTGCTTAAAAGTCAAGCACTTTTGAAAACATCTGCTTGGAATTGGGAGCCACTGATTGAAATGAAAAAAAAAAAAAAAACCTTAGCTGCCAAGCACCCATGGAAAGAGGAAGAGGAGAAAAGAACCAGTGACAAACAGCTAGTTAACACATAGCCACAGATGGTCACACAATAAGAGCCCAACCCAAAAACATAACCTAACATATAAAGATGGCAGAGGTTTTTGCCAAAAGTTATTTTACAATTCAGGAAGGGGAATAGAAAACTGTTCTTTTTCTGTTGAATGGCACAAATCTACAGGGCTCATTTTCTTTAGTGGGACATTCCTCTCATTTGTTGGTTCTAACACAGCACGGCTGCCCCAGTGCAACTAAGCTGGTGGGTATCTGACTTTTGCAGGAAAACAGCTCCCTGGCCTTTGTCCTCACTGCTCTGGTGGCAGAAGGAGAGCTGGTGCTGGGACCTTGGAGGGAGGAGGAGCTTCCTCCTCCCTCCCAACTCCTCCTCCCTCCCAGCTCCCACATCAGGACAGAAAACTAACTCCCGCTAGCAGTACTTTGGAAGAAGTTCTGCTCTGGACTTTCTAGGTCACGCAGTCAGAGGGATTTAAATCCAGACAGTTCAGAGTCCACACCACCTTGTGAACCCTTCTGCTTCTCTGTGATGATAATTTAACCTTATCTGACCTTGGCTAGTGTGCCTGCCTCAGAAAGAATTTGTTTATCCTTAACGAAAAGGATCTTGCATTTTTATAAACTCTGAAATATCCCTCTTCCAATCCAAAATGAACATAACTTAGAACTCAGAGCTGAAATTGCATGCTCATGCTCAGCCTGAAAGTGGATGGGGGTGCTGAGGTAAGGACAGGGCTTCCTTGGAAAGACCTTAAGGAGGACCACAGGCTCCTGGGAGCCAAGATTGGCCTTGGTTATAGGAACAGGGTTCAAAACACGCCCACACAGCATCCTCACTTCTCAGAAAGAGAAGAGCCTTCCCAGGAATCAAACAGCCCGGCCACATTTTATCTTGTGAAACTGTTTGGCCTAAATTCTCCATCTCCCTCACCTCCTACATCTAATTGATTCCCTCTTCATTGTAAAAATTCCGTGAGCCCCTTTCTGCTTTCACTTATTTTTACTTCATACCTTGAACTTTGCAGTAACCTTGCCAATCTCCTTGTTTTCTCTCCTATTTTCTCATCCACTCTGCAGAAATGTCTGATTATCCCTTCCCTTATGCAAAAGAATTCAGACCTCCCCATTCCTCCTATGATCAAAGTTCAAAGTCTTTATCCTCAAATTCTTCTGATGCTATGATGCTTCCCACTCAGCTGCGTGCATTATCTCCTCCATACTTGTTTTTCCCTAGTCCCTCAACATGCCTCATGATTCTCACCTGTTACCTGTCACCTTTATCCTCCCAAACAACACAGATACAGGTGAGATGGGCCCTCACTCTGGCACCACACTTAAGGGGACCCTCCTCTGGCCTTACTCCTCCTTCTAGGGCAAAAAATTGGCAGAGCTAAGGGAATGTACCCACTCTGAGCCCACATCCTGCTATCTGGTCCATGCTTGGGATGCCTGAGACCCCGGTACAATGGTTCAAAGGCAACTGTCATGGCCTGTGCAAGTGATGGGGAAATAGACTGAGTTTAAACTTGCAGGCCTGGGTGTTTCCCCGTGTGCATAGGAGGCTCTTTACAGCACAGGTGGAGCCTGAGGGGAGGATTCAGGATGGGAGTGTGATGTACAAAATGGTGCGTGGTATTGAGGAAGCCAAAGGAGTTTCAAGAAGAATGGAATGGTAGACAGTGGCAACCATAGCAAAGGTGAAATAGGACATGCACTGAAACATACATGTGGGTTTGGCAATTTGGAGGTCTCTTCATCTAAGCCTGGGAAAGCACCTCCAATAATTCTTCTCATTTTGAAGTCAAATCTATTTTTCTTAGTCTGTATGTACCACTATAACAAAATACCACAGAATCAGTAATTTATAGAGGATAGAAATTTACTTCTCACAGCTCTGGAGGCTGGAAAATGCAAGATCAAGGCACACACAGGTTGAGTGTCTGGTGAGGGCCCCATCTCTGATTCCAGAATGGCACCTTCGACTCTGTATCCTCATATGGCAGGAGGGATAGAAGAGCAAAAGGGGGATGAACGCTATGTGCTCACATGGTGGAAGTGCAGAAGAGCAAAGAGGTCTGATACTTGTTCCCTCCAGCCCTCTTGTAAGGCACTAATCCATTCATGAGGGTGGACTTAATCACCCATGACAATCACTTCCCAAAAGACCCCACCTCTTTTGTTTTTTGTTTTTTGTTTTTTGTTTTTGAGATAGAGTCTTATTCTGTCGCCCAGGCTGGAGAGCAATAGCGGGATCTCAGCTCACTGCAAGCTCCACCTACCGGGTTCACGCCATTCTCCTGCCTCAGCCTCTGGAGTAGCTGAGACTACAGGCGCCTGCCACCATGCCCGACTAACTTTTTGTATTTTTAGTAGAGACGGGGTTTCACCGTGTTAGCCAGGATAGTCTCGATCTCCTGACCTCGTGATCCACCTGCCTCAGCCTCCCAGAGTGCTGGGATTACAGGCGTGAGCCACCGTACCCGGCCAAGACCCTACCTCTTAATATCACCACAATGAGAAGTAAGTTGCAACATTAATTCTAGAGGGACATATTCAAACCATAGCAGTACTCTTATTATTACAACTACAACACTACTAGTTGTACTAGTAGTTGTGGTAATAGCAATGATTGGATGGGGAAAACAGGAGTGAGTTACCCTAATGATGTTAGAAGGGATTATTCTAAGGAAAGTCTCTGAAGGTAGAGTTAGCATGAAAGACTTTGATGGACCCTTTACTCATCAGAGCTACAGCAATCCACTCTATGAGCTGATTTTTTAAAAGTGGCCAATACCGACAGATACATGAAAAAATGCTCAGACTGGACATGGTGGCTCATGCCTGTAATCCCAGGGCTTTGGAAGGCTGAGGCAGGCAGATTGCTTGAGGCCAGGAGTTTCAGACCAGCCTGGCCAACATGGCGAAACCCCGTCTCTAGTAAAAATACAAAAATTACCAGGCATGGTGGCACATGCCTGTAGTCCCAGCTACTCGGTAGGCTGAGGCATGAGAATCACTTGAACCCAGGAGGCAGAGGTTGCAGTGAGCCTAGGTCGTGCCACTGCACTCCAATCTGGGCAACAGAGCAAGACTGTGTCTCAAAAAATAAAATAAAATAAAATGTGGCCAATAGACCCCATATCTAACAAATGATTTCTGCATAGTTCATCATTAAAACAGAATCCCTCTTTTTGCCCTCCACTTATGTAAATTTAATTTATTCCCATTTATTAAAGCTACTTGCTGGGACTTGAAAATGCTTTCTAAGTGTTCATTCCACTTTGACATTCACAATCCACTCCATTCAACACGTCTTACTGCAGACTGAATTGCTCACTAAATTTGAAAGAGATCAATAAATAGTAGCAGAAACTACAGGAGGTCATTTTTTTTTTTTTTTTTTTTTTAACAGGCCCAATAAATCTGAGCCTATTTTCTTCAAATAAATCAGCTGGAAATAAAAAATTGCTTTTGGGCAATTTACAAGGTTAAACCTCAAAATAAAATTTTACTTTCATTTGTGACTGGTATTAACATGACAAAGCCTCAACAAAGCTTGCTTAGTACTGAATTTATGTCCACCATTTGCACAAATATCTTTTGCATAGCTGTATGCAAGGAAATGAATAGATCTGAAACCGAACGGAGTGAGACTAAAAACACAGTCAATAGGCAGAAGTCCTCTGTATTTAAAGGGTTTGGGAAACATACGATATTCTGATTTTTACGCAACATTTCCCCAGGAACGTTTCATTTTGAAAATGACCTGGATCCCATAAGAATTTACAGTGGCCACTTTAAGGCAGGAGGAAGGCGCCTGTAACTTCCAAGGCTGATTTGATTTGAGTTCATCTAGACAAGGGGTGATATTGCTTTGGCTACAGCCCAGAGCATAATTTTCCCTTTGGTGAGCTGCGGTGGTTGTGAACAGTGATTAATTGGCTAATTAGAATTTCAAAGGGCAGTGATAACAGTGGTGAACAGAAGGAAGTGACAGGAGAAGTTCAAGTCCATTAAAACACTTTGCAGTGACTGAGTCTTTCTCCCATTCTGCAAGATTCCTTTCCCTGCAGGTCTCTTAGCCTCTTCTTTACTTCTCACTCTTCCTCGCACTAACCTTCTTTGTGTTTCTCTTTATCTCCTTTCTTCAACCTCTTCCTTTGCATCTTTTTTCACTACCCGTAAAATAAAACTGAAAAACATTCCTCTCTTGCTTTATAAAGTTTTATTTTTCCTCTTCTTAAATTCAAAAGCAAGGTGAATTTCTTCTCCCCTTCTAACTTATGGCCTCCCTGGTCTCCATGTGGGGCTCCTTGAGTTTGCTTTTCCTCCTTCACATTACGGGGTCACAATATCAAATGTATTCCCATATGCAATGGAACCCCTTAGGCAGCTGAGGAATAGTGTGAATTTTGGGGGGCAGATAAATCAACAATTAGGATTTTTCCCAGACACAATCCATATCTGTATCTTTAATACCATAGCCACATAAAAATATTTCACACATTTTCCTTCTTGCCTTAATTAAAACTACTTAGGCAAGTGGATGAAGCGATACCTGAGGTGGGGAAGGTGCTAGCACAGAGGCTGGAGGTACTCCTTTCCCTGCAGGCTCCTAAGCTGGAAAGGAGATTAGGGCCGCACTCTCAGGAAGAGACACCAAGGTCGCTCTATGTCCTGTGCACTTCAAATCGCTTCTGCCCCATAGAGCTGCTGAGATTTTGCACCAAGAAGTAAATTACATAAGCCTCTGACTTCCAGAAAGATTTACAACTTGTTTGTCAAGTTAGTACTGAAAACATTACAGTTATGACTACATACATAATACACATAAGGAAATGTTGAATAATTACATAATAATTCCCCACGTAAGGAAATGTTGAATAATTACATTGAATCATTTTGCTACCATTATCTTATAAATTTGATTATTGCAGACAAAGGGTTTTGTGTTTTAGGCTTTTTCCCCATACTTCCCCATCAATCTCTCTCTCTCTCTCTCTCTCTCTCTCTCTCTCGCTTTCTTGCTTTCTCTTTGTCAATCCCTCCAAATCTGTTTTCTAAGCAACTCCTAGTAAACAAGGGAATGGAAACTTCTCTTATCATTACATCACAGGGCTGGAGGCTTCTGTTTCTGACTTTGTCTTGGTTACACCTACCGGGCCTCTTGGTTCCTCCTCTCCTTATTTGTATAATAAGGATAATAGTACTTCACATGCAAACTGAGTCTCAGATGAACAGTAACTAAATGTTATTAAATATGATCATCATCCTGAAACATTCTGGGCATGGCCAAGGTGAACAAGGGATGATGCTGAGAACTCCCTTAAAAAAGACTCAAGAATTGGGCAGCGGAGCATGGTGGATAAGAGCCTACACAGAGAGAACCGAGCTGTCTGGATTTGAATGCCAGTCCTCCTTCTAACTAACTAGGTGGGCCTCCAATCACAGTTTCCCCAAATGTGAAATATAGGTATATCTGTGACCCCCTCAGAGGCCTGTAATTAGGATTACACGAGTTAATATTTATAAAGTTCTTAGAACAGTGTTTTGAATATCAAAGTGCTGTGTAAATAAAACTTACACATTTCAGATTATGCTGGAATCAAGTCCCCACTTTGTCTGAAAAGACGCAGTCATGATTGTTGTCACTCATAAGCAAGACTGAGTTTAACTAAGAGGCTTCCGCTGATGTGGGTAAGAAGTGACCACATGACAGAGGACACAGCAATCCATTAACTGTTGATCTTTAAACTATGTTGCTTCTCTGCCTCCTAACAATGTTCGCTCATGTGACCCACCCATTTTAAATGTGATGTCTCAGATTCTATTATAACTTCACGTAAGTTTATTAATTTTTAACTAGGAGGTAGAATATAGGCAATGAGATAAGACAAGGAGTGACTCAGATCAAATTGGGAAATGTTGGCCCTTTTGAATAATTGTCCCGAATATTACATTCAAATAAAAGTGCAATGGAGAAAAAAAACAAAAAAACAAAGAGCGACTAATTGCAGAACATATCTCATGACTCAATTTGAAAAAAATAGACTTTACCTACTTTATTCAGTAAAGCATGACCAAACTCAAAGAAATGACAGAAAATGCGAATGTATAATTTTATCAATTATATCACCAAAAACTTTGGTAGACCCACAAAACATTCTTGTTGCATTTGAAAAGATCAGCCTCAATAATCTATACTGCTTTGGCTCTTTGGAATTAAGAACATGCATCTCTCTACATATGTATCATCTGAAATATCACTTTAGCAGTGCCAAGATTTTACAGAATTTTGTATATAACAGAGAAAAATAAAAAGTCTTACATGGGCCAGGCACAGTGGCTTATGCCTGTAATCCCAACATTTTGGGAGGCCAAGGCAGAAGGATTGCTTGAGACCAGGAGTTTGAACCTAGCCTGGGCAGCATGGTGATAGCTTGTTTCTATCAAAAATTTTTAAAAATTAGCTGGGTTTGGTGGCGCACACCTATAATCCCAACACTTTTGGGAGGCTAAGGCGGGAGGATCACTAGAGCCTAAGAGGTCAAGGCTACAGTGAGCTATGATCATGCAACTACACTCCAGCCTGTCCCTCACAACCACCACAAAAAAAAAAAAGTAGAAGAAAGCCTTATGTGTTTCAGTTGCCTTGATGCCTTGATGAATCACTAAAGAGGCTTCCCCCCACCCCTTTTTTCTGAGACAGATTCTTGCTTTGTTGCCCAGGCTGGAGTGCAGTGGTGCAATCTTGGCTCACTGCCACCTCTGCCTCAGGGGTTCAAGCAATTCTCCTGCCTCAGCATCCCAAATAGCTGGGATTACAGGTGCCTGCCACCACACTTGGCTAATTTTTGTATTTTTAGTAGAGACGGGGTTTCACCATGGTGGCCAGCTGGTCTTAAACTCCTAGGCTCAAGCGATCCACCCGCCTGGGCCTCCCAAAGTGCTGAGATTGCAGGAGTGAGCCACTGCACCCGGCCTCCATTGTTTTTATTTATACCTTTATTTAGCTCTCTAACAGTTTGTACACCCCGGAGCAATGCACCATAGTAATATTGGGAGTGAGTAATGAGATGGGAGATGGATATGTTTTTATTTTTTATAAATCGGTAGAAACAATTTTGCCTAAATGTTTTCTAAGCAATTATGAACAACTTTTCCTGAAAGTAGATCATCTTAGGGAAAAGCATTTATGGAAGTGAGAATATCGAAACTGATTCCTTCCCAAAAACTCTGGGCCTTTGTATAGGTGACCCATCGTGGCTCCACAGCTTCCTTCTTGCAGACAGATGAGGGAGAAGTGGTTCCCAAGGACCGCTGGGGTGGTTATCGGAAGTGAGTAGGAAGAACTATTATGGTTTCCTATTACAGGTGAAGATAGAACAAACTGGAAGGCAAACAGAGCAAAAGGAGCCCCTGGTTATGGGTGGAAAGAAGTCCTGTGATTATCTTAAGCATTGGAGTGGCTATTGTTAACAGGACTCCATCACTTCCTTCACCCTGCACACTTCAGATACCAGTTGTAACTGTGTTCCTAATTGCAATTTACCAAAGGTTATGGATAGAGTTACACTTACAGAAGTAATGTATAAAGAATATATATTTAGTTTTTTTATAAATCTAGTTCTTTATCATCTGTGCTTTACAAATAAAGATGGAGAGTGGATTTAAAAATGTGCTATATGTACACCATGGAATACTACTCAACCATAAAAAGAAATGAAATAATGTTTTTTGCAGCAACTTGGATGGAGCTGGAGGTCATTATTCTAAGTTAAGTAACTCAGGAATGCGAACCCAAATATCATATGTTCTCATTTATAAGTGGGAGCTAAGCTATGAGGATGCAAAGGCCTAAGAATGATATAATGGACTTTGGAGACTGAAGGGGAAAGGGTGGGAGGGGAGTGAGGGATACAAGACTACACACTGGGTACAGCATACACTGCTCAGGTGACAGGTGCTCCAGAATACCAGAAATCACCACTAAAGAACTTATCCATGTAACCAAAAACTACCTGTACCCCCAAAACTATTGAAATTTTAAAAATAAAATAAAAATAAAAGTTGAATTGCTAGATAACAACCCAGTGAGGTTGTTACTGCCTTTCTGGTCTTTCTCCAAAAAATAAGAAATCTATAAATATTCAAAAGCTTTGACTACATCAAAGTGACTAACAGAACTTTGCAAATAAGAAAGAGAAAATATTTGCAAGACAATTGGCATTTCATTCTTAGAGAAAGCTGTTTTCTAACAACAATAGTTTAGCATTTTTGCTTGCATTTTATTTGAACGTAGACCCAATGGAGAAACTGTAGTTTAGAAGAAAAGACAGTATGAAAAGGAAGCCACTTCCCCCTCTCATCTCCATACATAATGTATGCTTGTGGGAGAGCTCTCTGGGGAAACAAACAGGCAATTGATTGCAATGACTATTCTCTATTTATTCCAGTGATAAAAATGAAAGACTGGACTCAATATCAGATTTTTTTTAAATTAAAGAACTTAAATAAAAATGGTTTATTTGATGTCTTATTACATCATAAACCCTTAACAAATTTGTAAGCATTCATTTTATTTTAGCATAATACCACTACTTAATGAATTGATTTTTTAATTGTAGGAAATTCAGGTATTTGTTTTCAATCCTGATTGTTTTAAATTCTATGGTTGCTTTTCCCTGAAGTAAAAATAAATGTGACAATCATAAATGGAGTGGGGAGGTAATTCATGCCTACAAACACATTTAATCAATCAGTCAGGATACTCATTATATATGTGCATTTGTATCTACTTTTATCTGTCAAAATGCTTTAGGCTGCTGGTAATAGAAGACTCAGCTCAAAGTGGTTTAAACAGCAAGGAAAATGCATTATCTCCCCCAACTCGAAGTGGGACACCCCCGGGGTTGGGCAATTCTGTGGCTCAACTATGTCATCAAGAATATAGTTTTCTCTCTTCTTTCTTCTGTGCCTTCGTGGACATGTAGGCTGTGTACTCCCACTGGCTTCTTTATGATTGCAAAATGGCTGTTGTAAGTACACTTATGTCACTTAGGACACCATCTGATTTCCAGTGGTAGAGGAGTCCGTCTCTTTTCCAGTGTCTTTCTCTTTTTAGAAGCCCGGCAACCTCTCCAGAAGCTCGAATCCTACCTCAAGTCTCATTAGCAAGAATTGGGTTATATGTCTCTGCCTACAACACTCACAATCAAAGACAGTAGGAATGCCCTGATTGGTTTAGAGAGTTCAGGTTAACCCTTAAGCTCCATTGGGGGTGGGGAAGTAGTATATTCCACAAAATTTTGGATTGATGAGCAGGGAAACTTGGAGTCGGGAGGTAGTCTGAGGTGGCTGTTGGGGAGGCAACAATACCAAACATTTATTAGCATAAGTATAGCTCTATGAAGTATGAATGTTATTAATTCTGAAATGTTCCTTGTGGTTTTAGGCATCCTAGCCTTTAAAATGAGAAACCTAGAATTCGGACACCATGTTGCTTTATTTTCTTAATGACTATCAGAAAAGATTTATGTACAAAGTTGTTTTTGTCTCTCTCCTCCACTAGAAGGTAAATTCCTGGAGAGAAGAGACTGTATTGGCCTTGTCCATAGCTGCACCTCCAACATCTAAAACAGTTTAATCAGCACATGGTAGGCACTCAGGATTTTTTTTTTTTTTTTTTTTTTTTTTTTTTTTGAGACAGAATCTCACTCTGTTGCCCAGGCTAGAGTGCAGTGGCACAATCTCAGCTCACTGCAACCTCCTGGGTTCAAGCGATTCTCCTGCCTCAGCCTCCTGAGTAATTGGGATTAGAAGCATGCACCACCACACCCAGCTAATGTATGTATTTTTAGTAGAGATGGGTTTTCACCATGGTGGCCATGCTGGTCTCAAACTCCTGACCTCAGGTGATTTGCCTGCCTCTGCCTCCCAGAGTGCTGGGATTACAGGCATGAGCCATCATGCCCAGCCAGGAAATGTTTATTGAATAAATGACAAAAATTGCCATTAGAATGTTATAATCCCTCTCCAATCACAGTATATGTTTTTATATTGCAAACTGAATGTGTACATTCCTGTATCTTTTTGTACACACGTGGTTCCATTCCATCACCTGAAATGGGAGAAAACCACAATAGTTATTGTCCACTCTTCCATTACGGTGGTTTTTTGACATGGTGCAGAGAAGAGGTTTGATCATGTCATACTCCAGTTCAACCTCAGGATAGAAAAACACAGCTGGAAAAACACCTGTAAGCACCACAATAACATATTTAAAATGACCCATGCATCGGGCCAAGACTGGCAGAGACAAAGCAGGGAAAATTCAAGCACCAGAAACATTACATTTCAAGCTAGTACGGACTGGTTTGAAAACTGTAAGAGGATTCATCTGCGAATCTCTAAACATGTAATTTTTGATTTGCCTGCAAAAATTATGTCATGAATAATTGAAGTCGATTGGGAAGAGTTACCTACTCTAGCAGGGTTTTTGATGTGGACTATTTCAATTTATTTTAGAATTTATATACATATATAGGATACAATTTTTTCAGATATGTAACCCCTGAAAGTGTTGAGATTTAATAGTATTGTAACAGCACTGAATATTTTACTTATCTGTTATTTCTAATACTTATTAAGCACCCTCACCCTTAAATTTTAAGAAGCAAAACTGTCAAAGAAATCACAATTCCTCCTTTTAAGTATCTTATGGTCTAGAATAAATGTTGAGACATCCAGGTGAGCAATTATAATTCAAGGTTGTATGGGATGTCTCAAGAGTAGTACAAACAAAATATTGTGGCAAATTCAATAGAAGATAGATATTCTGAGAAGATCAGAGAATAGCCCATAAAAGAAGTGGTATTGGGCCTGAGTATGTCAGATGGATTTGGGGAGGTGGATAGAAAGACTCCCCCAGAAGTCCCGCCACAGGATTAGATCATGGTACAGTTAGCTGGAGCCATTACCAAGGCGTTCTTCAAGCAAGCATTTTATGCTCCACCAGCATTTGACTTTAGCTGTGTTTTCTCCATAAAAACATTGTTCTACAGTTTAATGTTTTTATGGAGAAAGACAGCATGCTTATTAAATTAAATGTAATACAAAGCAGGTAGAAATAGAGACTACACTAAATGACAGAGAAAAACTCCAAGAAAATCTTGGCTGGGCGCAGTGGTTCATGCCTGTAATCCCAGCACCTTGGGAGACTGAGGCAGGCAGATCACTTGAGGTCAGGAGTTCAAGACCAGCCTGGGCAATGTGGTGAAACCCCATCTCTACTAAATAATGCAAAAACTTGTTGGGCATCATGGTGCATACCTGTCGCCCCAGCTACTGAAGAGGCTAAGCCAGGAGAATCACTTGAACCTGGGAGGCGGAAGTTACAGTGAGCCAAGATCGCACTACTGCACTCCAGCCTGGGCAAAACAGCAAGACTCCGTCTCAATAAAATAAAATAAAATAAAAACAGCAAGACTCCGTCTCAAAAAAAAAAAAAAAAACTTAACTGGCTAAAATGACTGATGGGGTCTAACATGATATAAATGTAAACTCTTTGATTTTTTTTCAAGAATTTTCTGCCCATGTACAGGATAGAATTGCCCTGACTTAACAACGACTCACATAAAACACCTGGGGAGGGTTAGTTGACTACATGTGACATGTCTACCCTAAAGCTGATGCAAACTGTATTCATTTAGCCTAAAATGCATCATTCAACAAACATTTTTAAATTAACATTCGGCAAAAATTACTATACAAGGAAATGGAGGTTTAACAATTGATAAAAACGATCCCAGTCCTTAGAGACACATAGCTTATATAGCTTATGATAGAGCTGAACAAACAAATACTAAATGTATGAATAAAGTATAGGCCCCCAAAATAACAAATAATTTCCCAGTGCAAATACTGTTCGGATAACACCAGAGTTATACCTCAATAAAGCTGTTTAAAAAAAAAAAAAAAAAGGGATGTCCAATTTTAGCAAACAGCTTTATTGAGATATAACTTGTATGCCTTATAATTTATTCATTGAAAGAATACAATTTCATGATTTCTCATATATTCATGAAGTTATGCAACCAACACCATAAAACAACTTTTGAGCACTTTTTTTGGCATGGGGAGACAGAGTGTGGCTCTGTAGCCTAGGCTGGAGTACAGTGGTGCGATCTCAGCTTACTGCCTCCAGGTTCAAGTGATTCTCCTGTCTCAGTCTCCTGGGTAGCTGGGATTACAGGTGCATGCCGCCACGCCCAGCTAATTTTTGTATTTTTAGCAGAGATGAGGTTTCACCATGTTAGCCAGGCTGGTCTTGAACTCCTGACCTCAGGTCATCCACCCGCCTCAGCCTCCCAAAGTGCTGTGAATACAGGCATGAGCCACCACGCCTGGTCAGCACTTTCTTCATCTATAAAAAAGACACAGTAACCATCAGTAGTCATTTCCTGTTCACTCCTAACCCAGCCCCTAAGCAACCACTAATCTACTTTCCATCTCTATAGATTTGCCTATTCTGAATGTTTTGTATAAATGAAATTATACTATATGTGGTCTTTTTGTGACTGGATTCTTTCATGTACCACAATGCTTTGAGGCTCATCCATTTTCTATCGTGTATCAGTGTTTCATTCATTTTTATTGCTGAATAATACCTCATTGTATGGATATACCACACTTAATACGAACATTTGAATATTGATCAATATAAGAGATTTTTGTTTCTTTTTCTTTTTTTGAAAATGGAGTTTCACAGTATAGACCAGGCTAGTCTCTATCTCCTGGGCTTAGATGATCCTGCTGCTTCAGTCTCCCAAGTATCTGGGACTAGAGGTGGGTGCCAGTGCTCCTAGCTATAAGTTTTTATGCCAATATATGTTTTATTTCTCTTAGGTATACACCTAGGCCATATAGTAACTCTATGTTTAACATTGTTAGACATTGTCAAAAACTGGCAGTTTTCCAAAGTGCACCCTTGCAGCACCCTTTTACATCCTCACCAGTACTATGTAAACAGGTTTTGAATTTTTCCACTTTCTTGTGAACACCTGTCAATTTCATCTTTTTTATTATAGCCACTCTAGTGGGTGTCAAGTGGTATCTCATTGTGGTTTTGATTTGAATTTCCCGAATGCACTTTGTCCATTTGTCTTCTTTGAAAAAAATGTTTGTTTGGATCTTTTGCCCATTTTAAATTGAGTTATTTATCTTATTATTATTGATTTTTAAGAGTTCTGTATTCTGAATACATATTCTCTATCAAATATATGATTTGCAAATATTTTCTCCCATTCTGTAAGTTGTCTTTTCACATTCTATTTTGTACTGTTTGCTACACAAAAGTTTTTAATTGTATAAGATCTAATTTACCTATTTTTTCTTTTGTTGCTTGTGTTTTGGTGCCATATCTAAGAAACCGCTGCCTAACCTAAGATCATGAAGGTTTACTTCTATGTTTTCTTCTAGGAGCTTTATGGTTTTAGCTCATATTTTTGTGTCTGTTATCCACACAGAGTTAACTTTTCTGTGTGGTGTGAGAAAAGGGCTCAACTTTATTCTTTTGCATGTGGATATTCAGTTAATTCCAGCATTATTTGTTGAAATGTCTATTTTTTACTCCCCTAATTGTTCAGACACCCTTGTTAGCAATCAATAGACCATACATGTTAAGGTTTATTTCTGGACCCTCAACTCTGTTCCATTGATCTATGTCTCTTCTTATGTCAGTTCCATGCTGTCTTGATTATTGAAGCTGTGTACAAAGTTTTGAAATTGGGAAGTGTGACTGCTCCAACTTCGTTCTTCATTTTCAAGATGGTTTTTCCTAATCTTAGTCCATTGTATTTTCATGATCAGCTTAGGACAACATATTTTAAAAGAATACTCATAAAGTGGAGTGGATCCAGAGGATACTGGGAGAAAGATTACAACAACTGGTAGTGTTTAATCTGCAAGATGAAATATAAAAGTGGAATGCAAGAGATGACTTCACAGGCTTAAAATGTTGCTGTAATATAGAAAATGATTTCAGTGAATTCTTTATTGCCCCAGATAGTTAAAATGATAGAAAGGCAAATATCAGCTCAGTATAAGGATGACCTTTAATACACTGAACTCATTCATAAATAACTTACATTTTCTTACACACTGGCCCACCCATCCTTGAAGAGATTCAAGTCTAGGCAAGATGACCTGTTCATCAGGAATGTTGTAGAAGAAATGTCAACATTGGAAGGAAAAAGATGTAACTCTTTGATATGTGAGCATGGATACCAGTGAGAAATGGATGCTGTCAGTGGCTATTAACTAATTAATCATCCAACCATATGAGATGGATACTATTATTATCCATTTTGCTAGATAAGGAAAAAGGCTAAGGGAGATTTAGCAACTTGTCTAGCAGCACACAGTTAAAAACTGACAAAGCTTGTCCTTGAACCCAGTTCTGTTTGACACCAAAGTCCATGCTCTTACCCGGTATGATCTGGACAAGAGTTGTAGTGGCAGATATAGGAAAAGAAATTAATATGAAAGATCACATCAAGGAAAAGGGACAGGAGCCATTCAATTGGCTGAATGTGGTCATTGACTAAGAGTACATTGGCAAAGATGAGTTTGAGGTTTCAAGCTTTAACAACCGGCAGAGAAGGGAGGATTTATTAATAGGAATATGAAGGCAATAGGAAAAACAGATTTTGGTGGATGTGAAAAACACATGCATTCAACAGGCAACTGTTGATAATCAGACTCGGGCTCAGGCCTACTGGCTCAAGAAGCCATGGTTTGATCCTTCTTCTAGGTGAGTCCAGGATAACTGATTCTGAGACTCTGAACCTAGAGTTCTAGGGAACAGGAGTAAGATTAACAGAAAGATAATCTGAAAGGAAACACTCTTTGGGGAAGAAACTGATACTTGGTGTTGTCAGGTATGATAAATTTGAGCTGACAATAAAACATGCAACTATGCAGAAGACAAGTAAGATGTGGGACAGAACCTTAGATGAGCAGATGGGATTGGCCCTCAAGAGGTGGCTGAAGACAAAGTATTAAATCTCTAAACCAAAGATTGTGAGGAAGGAAAATCAGAGGACTTGGCACTTAGCTTTTCATCCTACAGTCCCACTGTGCATCACCTAAAACTTGCAACTTGTACGTCAAAGATTTCCTAAAGTCAGTGCCCATGCGAAATTAGCTTTTAGTGTTTCTTTATTCAGAACTCTGAGCCTGGCACCTAGCAGAGAGCTTTTATGTATAGTACATTATCTGGTATATGTAACAAAGATTGGATGCAGTTGGTATTCTCTCCAGTTTACAGATGAGGAAACTGAAATTCAGAGAGGTTAAATAGTGAAGGAGGCCGAGGCGGGTAGACCACCTGAAGTCAGGAGTTCAAGACCAGCCTGACCAACATGGAGAAACCCCATCTCTACTAAAAATACACAATTAGCCGGCGTGGTGGTACATGCCTGCAGTCCCAGCTACTCGGGAGGCTGAGGCATGAGAATTGCTTGAACCCAGAAGGCAGAGGTTGCAGTGAGCTGAGATCACGCCATTGCACTCCAGCCTGAACAATGAGCAAAACTCTCTGTCTTAAAACAAACAAACAAAAAAAAATAGTGAAGCAGAGCCAAGGGTAGAGCAAAGATTGAGACCCAGTCTATCTGACACCAAAGTTCATGCTCCTTTCAGTACTGCAAGGCACCATGCTGTAGGGCTCGGCTTCTTTGCCATCTCCTCTGCCAGAGAAAGGGGGAAGTTTTCAAGCAGACTGGAACCTTCACCCACCCAATGCCCACCATTTTTGCTTTCTTCTTTCTCTCTTTCTATTCTTTCATACATTCATATCATTGAAAACTGTGTATTGTGCATGCACCATGTGCCAATCATTGGTGATACAGGTAGGAACAAGAATCAATTCCTGCTTTCATGGTGCTTACAGACAAGAGAGAATTAAAGACATTAAACAACGAATTACACATTAATTAAAACTATCTAAATCAGCCAGGCATAGGGGCTCACGCCTGTAATCTCAGCACTTTGGGAGGCCAAAGAGGGAGGATTGCTTGAGGTCATGAGTTTGAGACCAGCTTGGGCAACACAGGGAGCTATCATGGCAGTTTTCTCTCTACAAAAAATAAATACAAAAAAAATTAGCTGGACATGGTGGCACACACCTGCGTTCTTAGCTACATGGGAGACAGATGAGAGAATCTCTTAAGCCCAGGAGTTTGAGGCTATAGTGAGCGATGATGGCACGACCGCACTCCAGACTGGGTGATAGGGTGAGACTCTGTTTCAAAAAAAAAAAAAATCTAAATGTTCCTCCCTTTGTTTAATCCACAGAGAAAAAGAAAAAAAAATACTAGAAAAAAAGATAAAGTTAGCATTTGCTGTGAAATGAGTATCACTTAGGCTTTTTTTGGGCGGGGGCAGGGGTACAATTTGAGACAGGGTCGCACTCTGTAGCCCAGGCTGGAGTGCAGTGGTGCCCTCATAGATCACTGAAGCTTCAAACTCCTGGGCTCAAGGAATCCTCTCACCTCAGCCTCCAGTGTAGCTGGGCCACAGGCACTTGCCCCACCATGCCCGGCCTACCACTTAGGTTAATTGCAGTATCCTAAGATTGCCTTAGAATTACTGTTTCTATTGAAAAGTGCATTCTGAGTTGCAGTCCCTTTAAGCCATCTCTTTAAATAGCTAGCAAACTTAGCAAAGCTTATTTTTTTAATTGGTTCAAGGGGTAAGTTTGAATTTCATTGTGTGTGTGTGCATGTGTGTGTTTATACTTAATATCTGTATTTGGCTTCTATCACTGAGGTTTCTGCAAAGCATCTCAGGCTTGGCAGGATCCCTTCCCTCACTCAGGGCGTATCTGGGCTAGACTGAGTTAACTTCGGGTGGGGAGGTGAGGATAAAAAGGAGGAGGAACTGGCCGGGCATGGTGGCTCACACCTGTAATGCCAGCACTTTGAGAGGCCGAGGCAGGCCGATCACCTGAGGTCAGGAGTTCGAGACCAGCCTGGCCAACATGATGAAACCCCATATCTACTAAAAATACCAAAAATTAACCAGGCATGGTGGCAGGCACCTGTAATCCCAGTGACTCAGGAGGCTGAGACAGGAGAATCGCTTGAACCCTGGAGGCGGAGGTTGCAGTGAGCCAAGATTATGCCATTGCACTCCAGCCTGGGCAACAGAGCGAAACTCCGTTTCAGGAAAAAAAAAAAAAAAAAAGAACAAGAAGAAGGAACTGAAGCTCAGGCCAAGAAGCTGGAGAACCTGGTGGGGTCTGAAAATGCTTATTCTCTAACATCAGAAATACTGTCTAAAATGTACCCGTAATGGGTCTGTGGGCTGTCTTTGGTCCCAGGTGAAGTAGAATAGTATCCATTTGGGGATAATCTGATAACAAGCACAGACAATACATGGATTCTCCCTCCTCCTCGCTCAATACCGACGTTCTGTGATTTTGGCTCAGAAGTTTGATGAAAACAATGGTCTACACCCCAGGGGCACTTGCGTCATAACGTGTCAATGGTAATCACATAACTAAACCCAGTTCTGCAAAGAACGTAAGTTTTAAAAGATAATTGGTGTATGTGTACGGTGGAGGTGGATGGGGGTTGTAGGTAAATTAACAGCCCCTGATTGCTAACCTTATATTATCGTGTGACCTTAATCATTTGGCATTAATGTGGTCAAATGTATTTAACTCATTGAAAGAAAAGACAAAATCAGAAAAATAAAATATCTCTAATCAAAAAGATACTTTCTGTTACTATAACTCCTTATTGTCCTTTTTAACCTACTCAATCATGGAGGGATAGCTAACACTATTATTTTTTCAGCATGATTATTTTCCACAGTATATGTTAAACTGATTAGAAACTGTATAATTTTTAAAATATGTATTTGTGCATGGTTTTACATGTCTAAATTATACATGAACTCAGCAGTTTCCAGGCTATAATAACATGTCCAGGAGCCCTATGGTTGACTCTTACACATATATTTTGATGAGTCAAACCCACAACTCCTTGTATTTCAGCCCACTTATTCACAGGGACCAGTACAAACATGTTTGTAGCAATGCTATTCAGTAAATAATAGTAGACGCAAAGAGTCAGAGAAGACTTATGAGTTAAGAACTTGACTCCCACAAGAACTCCTACTTTTCCAAAATGGCCTTGAATTTTCCCTTTGACTAGTTACATGTTATTTCTAGAACCTCTAAAGTTTACTGGTGGACAAAGTCAATCAAACCTTATGATGTCTCTCATTATTAATGAAATTGTAAAAGATACAGGCAGAGACACTGTAGGCTAGTTTTCTTCTTATATTTTAAAATTCCTTCTTTCTGTTCAAGGACTCTGAAGGATGCTGTTCATTCATTATGAATATTAGGATTCAGAAAATAATGGTCTAATACAAGGATTCTTGGAGACTTCATAGCACCTTAGGCGTTGCATTTGCGTGGCAAGGAGGGGTGTGGGTAGAAAATGGTGGCATGCAGGAAACTATCCCAAGCTATTCCAGAGGTCAGGGAACAGGAAGGAACACAGACTAAATTGGACTGCTTAAATCACACAGTTCATTAAATTAATTTTTATTTTTATTTATTTATTTATTTATTTATTTTTATTTTTATTTATTTTTATTTATTTTTTTTTGAGACGGAGTCTTGCTCTGTCACCCAGGCTAGAGTGCAATGGCACGATCTGGGCTCACTGCAACCTCTGACTCCGAGTTCCAGTGATTCTTCTGCCTCAGCCTCCTGAGTAGATGGGATTACAGGCACCCACATCATGCCTGGCTAATTTTTGTACTTTTGTAGAGACAAGGTTTCACCATGATGGCCAAGCTGGTCTTGAATTCCTGATCTCAGGTGATCCTCCTGCCTCGGCCTCCCAAAGTGCTTGGATTATAGGCATGAGCCACCGCACCCAGACTCATACAGTTTATTAATTTAAAACGCACAGGGACAAGCAAGGGGAAGGAGATATGGTCAGTTCATAAGGACGCACAGCAAACCCTACTTGACTTCTGAACTATGCAAGCTCCAAACGTCCTGTCTTTCTCTGCACTAACAGTGTGGTCAGGGGACCAGAGTTGAGGTTTGAGCAAGGGGGCCCACAGACACAAGGCCTGCTGCGCCAATGACACACATTTGCTATGTCAGAGAGATGCAGGGAGGGTATGGTTTGAATGTGCTCCCCAAAAAGCATGTGCTGGAAATGCAATCCCTGATGCCACAGTGTTAGGAGGTGGGGCCTCATGGGAGGTGTTTAGATCATGAGAGTCCCATCCTCATGAATGGATTAATGTGGCTTAAAGAAGGGCTGGGGGCTGTGAGTTCCATTTTCTCTCTCCAACTTGCTCTCCGGCCCTTCCACCATGCGATGACGGCAACAAGACCCTCACCAGATCTGGGCCCCTTGACCTTGTTCTTCCCAACCTGTGGAACTGTGAGAAATACATTTCTATTCTTTATCAATTATCCCGTCTGAGGTTATTCTGTTATAGCAACGGAAAATGGCCTAAGATGAGAAACAAGGACCCCCCAGCCAATTTGCTTACTGAACAGTGAAAGGTTTTATCGGCATTTTTTTTTAAGCACAGTTCATGTGAAACTCAGAATGAGACCACATTGAGTTACCAATGAATGGCTAATCTAGAGATGACTGAGCTGTCAGCCTAGAGGTAGAATGATCAAGACATATGACTTGACATTTCTATCTATAATATTCTTCTTTGTTCCATCATATATTTCAGGTATTATGTTTATCTTTAACATGCCTCAGTATATGCTATATTACTCTCTATACTGAATACGTCCTATAAGTTTTGCCTATATCGCATAAGGTACCTGCTTACTTACGGTTTATGGTGGATTTCATTATTCCATTTTTTTTTTTTTTTTTGGTCCTCTACAGCAGAATTGAATATTCTTAAGTAATGTTGTAAATTCACATTATAACCAGTGTCGATTCTGATAGAACTTTTTATTCCCACATTCATTAGGGAGCTGGAGAATTGAAAAAACTGCCTTCCAAAGACACGTCACTTGTACATCTCCCTCATGGAGCTCACTTATTAACTATCAAACCCAAGTAGTCTAGACAGCCTACCTGCTTTTAGGGCATGTGGTATCAGCAGACATGGGCAAAGGGACTGTCTAAAAATTCCTTGGACAGTCAACTAGCTTTCCTGCAGAGCTAGTTGAAAGAGCCTGAAAATACCTGGCCCTCCATTTTCTCCCTGGCCTCCCTCTACCCTTCCAGGCCTCCTTGCTGTTCCTGCTTTATGATAGGTCTGCCACGTTTTCCAATGCACATTGTTCATAACAAAACTCCAGTGGACACCACTTACATAGGGTACCATGAGAATAGCACACCCTAAAAATGGGCATCAGGGTGGCCCCAGCTCAGAGTCTCTGCATTTGCTGTTTTGGGGCCTGGAATTGTCTTCCCCATATGACCTTACAGCTTGTTACTTTTTCTTCAAGTTTTTGTGCATATGTAACCTTCTCACTGAGTTTTATCACTTTATTTAAATTACAGCTATCACCTTCCACCTCAAAGCCTCCTATCCCTTTTCCTAGTTTCACCCCATAGTATTATTTTATTTTATTTGTTTATTTATTTATTTTTGAGATGGAGTCTCTCTCTCTATTTTCAGGCTAGAGTGCAGTGGCACAATCTCAGCTCACCACAACCTCCGCCTCCCAGGTTCAAGCGATGCTCCTGCCTCAGTCTCCTGAGTAGCTGGAATTACAGGCATGTGCCACCATGCCTGACTAATTTTTGTATTTTTAGTAGAGACAGAGTTTCATCATGTTGACCATGCTGGTCTCCAACTCCTGGCCTCAGGTGATCCACCTGCCTCAGCCTCCCAAAGTGCTGGGATTACAGGTGTGAGCCACAGTGCCTGGCCTTTTAGTTTCTTTGAATATACCATATGAAGTCTTCCACATATATTGGTCATTATATCTTACTCACCCTGTCCCTAATGTGTGTAGTGTACATACACATACACACACACACACACACACACCCTAAATTGTAAATTCTATGAGAGAAGGGATTTTTATGACTTTGCTCATTGCTGAGTTTCCTGGACTAGAAAAGTGCTTGGCGTACAATGCGTTCTCATTGAATATTCATTTAATACATAGACATCACTCTTTTGTCACATCTAGGCACGTTCCTCTGCTAGTTACCCAACCTCCATTCCAGGTGAGTTGGGGAACTACAAATATGGGTAAGCTCAAAAATAGCTCCCAGGCCGGGAGTGGTGGCTCACGCCTGTAATCCCAGCACTTTGGGAGGCCGAGACGGGCGGATCACGAGGTCAGGAGATCAAGACCATCCTGGCTAACACGGTGAAACCCCGTCTCTACTAAAAAATACAAAAAACTAGCCAGGCGAAGTAGCAGGCACCTGTAGTCCCAGCTACTGGGGAGGCTGAGGCAGGAGAATGGCGTGAACCTGGGAGGCGGAGCTTGCAGTGAGCTGAGATCGCGACACTGCACTCCAGCCTGGGCAACAGAGCGAGACTCCGTCTCAAAAAAAAAAAAAAAAAAAAGCTCCCAAAAGTCACTCTGGGATACACTGTCTTTCTGTGACCAAAAGAGCAGGCAGATTGCAGGGAGCTGGGCAGGGGTACGGTCGGATAGAAGCAGAGACAAAAACTGTGTGAATCTGCAAAGTACCGAGTATTCACTGGCCCATGAATTTGCCATGCCAGATGGTTAGCTCAGCTAGGGACATTAGACTTACTGAAACTCTACCACGGGACCTCCTTTTGAGGGGCTTCTGAACTTATTTGTGGTAGGCTTTGCGCTCACTGATTCTAAGTAGGTTTGTTTGACTGAGAGACATATTTCTTTGGTCTAAGGTGAGGGTTGTTTGTTCTGTAGGGACTGATAATGACTAAGTAGTTTGGGGATGTGGGCATTTCCTAAAGGAAATGATAACATAAGAGTGTGATCCTTCCAATAGGAATATAATAATCCTGTCCCATTGTCACCATGATATGGCCTTAGGATGTTTTTCTAGAGGGAGTGTTGGCTCAGGGCTGCCCCTCCCACATGTTCCTAGCACCATGCTCTCCCGTAACAGGGCGTGGATTTGAAAGAAGCCTGACTAGCTGAACCCCTGTGAAAGGGAATCTGGCTTAGCTTTTGAAACCTTTGTTCTCAAAATCTGGACTCCTTTTCATTGTCAGAGCTCTGGAGCAGGCACCAGACATGTTGAATTCTACTCCAGGTCCGGCTCACCCTTGCCCATCAATCTCCAGCAAATCACTGTGCCGGAATCATTGTCTCTCTTGTTTTTAGTTCTTTCATCTGTAAAAGCAGCACCTTGCTAATCAATCTCTCAGCCATGACATAAAGATCGGCTCAAAAATGGTTCATAAAAAATGACATTAGGAAATGTTGTCATTCTATAATAGTGCTTCTTTTTTTTATTTCTACTTGCAAAACCTATCTTCGTTCCCTCCTCTGCCTAGCTAGGATGCCCAGGGAACGCCTAAATTTCCAGCAAATATTGTCCCTGCCTTGAGCTACACCCGAGTGCTCACACACAAGCCAGATGGGAGCTGATGAGTGTCAGTGTTGACCGGTGCTCATGCCCCAGCCCTGGCCTTCTCACCCCTTCGGCATCACCTCTATCTGGTTCATCTCCCAGGACGCCGACGTGTGGCAGTACGACAGAAAGCTTGTACCATGTGTCATTCTGTCCCATAAAAAAATGCAGTTATATCAGAGATCTATCATTCAAAGGTTCTAAACGAAAACAATTCCTATGCCTAAGAGGAAGAACATTTCTGTTGTTTTGTTTGTTTGTTTGTTTGTTTGTTTTTTAACCTGAACCAGTGCCTCACTGGGGAAAGGAAACACTGAAGTGTTCAAAGACTAGGTCTAAACATTGTCCCAACACAGTGTTCATCAACACTTGGCCCGAGGTTGCACTGCAGTTTTAGTTGTCTGGGTTAAGTGTAGGGTAAATTCAAATTCTCACTGTTTTCATGGAATAATTGCTAATGAATATAATCATCTTCCAATGTCATCTGTTTCATTTGAAAGTTGGCAGGAATGAAGGCAGCTTTCTTTAGAAATGATTAGAACATGGTTATTAGGGTGAGGTCATTGGTTTACAATTAAGTCATTTTTTCCCCCTACAGTTATAATAACAGTGATGGAACCCAGAATCTTGTTGCTAGCTCTTTGGCAAAAGAAGGAGATCAAATTTTCAGAGTTTGGGCTGCCTTCCCTTAGTTGAAGGAATATTTTCCCACACCCGAGGCTGTGGGTGGGTGGCTGTCCCTCATACCACATGCATTTCTCTATGCGTCAGGGCTCTGCAGGCCAAGGCGGCTCACAGTATTCGCCAACTTGGAGCTGAAGGCTTTTCAACATGATAAAGAGGAAGATATTTTAAATTAAATTCCCGTTTGGCATTACTGTCCTTTGATCTGTCCTGGGCTAATAAAGGGAAGAGCTATTCTTTAAAGAAAGAGAAAAAGCATAGCCAATGATGTTGTGCTCCCCGTGAAAGAAAAATATCTTCTTGCTGGGGTCAGGAAACGTTATCAGCTTCAGACCTCTAGGCAGGATTTAATTTCCCACATCATTATTTTTGCCTGCATAGTCACCATTTTTTTAAAGTTATGTTTTTATCTATTTTCCTCTCTTACAAACAAAACATGTCAAAGTCTTCACAGACCTATTTTTGGCAAGCTCTGAAAAATCTGTAAAATATTTAAAGACCATCAAGGGGAAAAAAAATATCCACTGGAATTAGAACCATCAGATTCTAGGTACTCATTGAAATAAGTACAATTTCAAATTCTGCTGCCCCATTAAAGATTGTTTTTATTTGTTTGTGGGTTTGAGATGAAGAAATAGTTGGAAGAGTCTGGAAATAGGAACTGAGACCCGCCTTCTTGTCCGGGCTATGTGGTTAACTAGTTGTCAGGCCCTGAGCAAGTCACTCAACCTACCTGAACAGCTGGATTACACATGTATTAAGAGCTCTAACAACCCAAATGCCTCCAAGCAAGTGGGCACATTCAAGTGCTGAAGTCATACATTTTGCAGTTGCACATCTAGAATTTTCTTAAAATACATGCTTTGAGATGAGAACTACTAGGCAAATGGCATCTCCTCTTGCTTTTAAAACTTGAGATTTATAGACCCCTTGAATTGTGTCTAAGAAATTCATAGCGATATGCCCATTGTAAAGTCTCAGGGTACACATTTATATTCTGTATAAATATTTAAACAGAGAATTTGAACACAGATAGTCATCAGAAACGAAGCGAGCTACAATATCATATAGCTGCATAAAGCAGTAAAACTTCATGGTTCAGAGGGTAGGTTCTGGAGCCATGCAATTGGGGTTCAAATCTCTGTTCTGACATTTATTAGCTCTGTGACCTTGGGAAGTTGACTTAACTCTTTCATGCCTCAACTTTCTTATCTGGACATGGGGCTAATTCCGTAATTCGTATGACTGTTGTAAGGATTCAAGTAGATCATAC
This sequence comes from Chlorocebus sabaeus, assembly GCF_047675955.1. NCBI lineage: Eukaryota > Metazoa > Chordata > Mammalia > Primates > Cercopithecidae > Chlorocebus > Chlorocebus sabaeus. Next base: position 77,256,768 of record NC_132916.1, read on the forward strand.
ATTTGTATCAGTTACCTCTATTACTGGCACAACAGCAAGCATTCACTAAATGTTAAATGTTATTTTTATAACCTGAGAATTGGGTCAGAAATGAAGAGCCTGAGACCTGAAACCCTCATCCATGAATTATTACTTTCATCTTCTTATGATTTCATATCTGATAGAGTTAAACAAAATGGTCCTGAATGATCTTTGATTTTTGTTAGTTTCTTGGTGCCTTAGTTGTTTCCACACATAGACATTGTAAGATAATGTAGGACTATTCAGGATTAACTGTGGTCAACCAGTCTCTTGCTATTTACATGCAGCTAACAAGCAAATGGTGAGGACTTGACTAGTAGTGCTAAGGGACTATTTTCCTTGTGTAAGTAACAAACTAAAATAAAGTCATTGTGATTCAGAGAAACAGAAAGGGTGGGAAAATATGTGAACGACTTCTCCATTCCAGTGGGAACCTGGATGGAAACCCTCTTTTTGGAAGCCAAGAAGGCAAAGTTCCATTTTTTCTTGGCAAGGCACTTTACGAGTCTCAGTGTCTTTGGACTCTGTATTTTGGTAGCTTGGAATTAGCCTGGGAACACTTTCATGCCCAAGTGATTTCAGAATCTCTCCCTTAATAACAGAGACTCCAATTTCTAGTGTTCAATCTTTCTCAAGGCCAAGTAAAGTGTCCATTTGCATCTATTTCAAGTCCCCTTTCACTTGCTTTTCACACCCCAATGTTTATCATAACTTTCAAAGAAAGCACGTTTGTCATTCACAAGGTTATTTACAAGTTAAGAGAGAACCTCAATATTCCCTTGTATTTCTTTCAAAAAGAGTAGCTGCCGCTATAACAAATACATACTGCAATTTATTTGGATCTCTTCTCTGGTGGAATATACTATGAGGGCCTCGGGATCCCTTATGCCATTGGTTCATCTACAGATAGACACAATTTTTCTAGGATTCTTTTTCTGTATGAACTAGCCCAAGCCAAAAGAGGGAAAATCATTTCTTCCTTAAGGACCATGGGCTCTGAATCTATGCTGGGTAAATCTGTGTTCTCCAGTTTGTTGGCACTCAATATGTGATTTTTTTTTTTTTAAACTCTTACTAATGGTATAAATCCTATAGGTTGGCTACCTCTAAAAACAGGATGTTTTGGCTGGCTGATTGTATGGGAAAATTGGAATTCCATGTTGGATAGGTACAGTGGCTCACACCTGTAATCCTAGCACTTTGGGAGGCCAAGGCAGGTGGGTCACTTGAGGTCAGGAGTTTGAAACCAGCCTCACCAATACGGAGAAACCCCATCTCTACTAATGATACAAAAATTGGCTGAGTACAGTGGCTCACGCCTGTAATCCCAGCACTTTGTGAGGCCAAGGTGGACGGATCACCTGAGGTTGGGAGTTCGAGACCAGCCAGACTAACATTGAGAAACTCCGTCTCTACTAAAAATACAAAATTAACCAGGTGTGGTGGCTCATGCCTGTAATCCCAGCTACTCGGGAGGCTGAGGCAGAAGAATTGCTTGAACCTGGGAAGTGGAGGTTGCGGTGAGCCAAGATAGTGCCATTGCACTCCAGCCTGGGCAACAATAGCAAAATTCTGTCTCAAAAATAATAATGATAATAATAATACTAAAACAAAAATTAGCCAGGCATAGTGGCTTGTGCCTGTAATCCCAGCTACTCAAGAGGCTGAGGCAGGAGAATCGCTCGAACCCAGGAGGTGGAGGTTGCAGAGAGCCAAGATCACGCCACTGTGCTCCAGTCTGGGCAACAGGGTAAAACTGTGAAACTGTGTCGCGAAAAAAAAAAAAAAAAAAAAAAAAAAAGAATTCAGTGTGATCAAGAAACTTGAAATCCTGCTTTAAAGCTGGACTTTCACGTTTAGCTCCCTAAGCAATCGTGCCAACCATTATTGAGCTTTATAAACATGTTAGTAATTGGGAGACTATGGAAATGAGGAATGACCAGTTTTATGTTTTGGAGAAATGATGCCAGGAAGAACACTCTTTCATTAAATCAGATCTGATCCTCCACATTAGGCTATGCAGAGAGACTTGCCATGTGGGAAGCCCCTGGCCCACCTGGCCAGGATTTGGAGTGTCTCCTCTGACAACTACCCCAGCCTCAGGGGACACTGCCTGCCTCAACTCTGTCGGCAACCGCTGACTTGAGATTGGTTTCTGAATTCCCCAAAGCACTCTGAGACTAGGCTGGAACATAGAAAGAAAACCCTATTAAATGACTAGGAATAACAAAAAGAATAAAATAACACACTATTTTGTTCTATGCTCCCAACACAGCACTTGACCATCTTCCCCCTTTCCCAGTTGTAAGCCTGCATCCATGTGGCAAGGCCATTATTCCCCTCTACCCAGCAGGACCCAAAAGCATGCTTAGACTCCTGGAAGCCTAGACCTTACCACCTACTAAGTTTTGGTATATCCTGCCTTCAAACACTTATTTTCCCTGCATGTTTACACTGGAAAATATATCCCCATCATGCAGAGGAGACTGGCTTTATTAACAGGCCATGGTCTTTCCCATGGCCTCAACAAGACAACCACATCAGAATACTACATTCACATATTGGTGGATGAACACACCCAGCGGTAGGACATTGTTTTATTATAAAGGGTTATTATGATAATACAAATGTCACAAACATTTAGAGAGTGGGCCAGTATTCCTGGGTGCTAAGGCGTTGTTTGCAGCTCTAGTGGGAGGCAGAGGAATGTACACATTGTAGGCCTCCAGTTTCCTTAATAGGGAAGACCCTCTTAAAGAGGGTGAAGCAGTTTGGAGGAGAAGCTGCTGCTGTTGTTGTTGCTGCTGTTGTTTCTCCTGGGGCCACGTGTCTGACTGCTGCTATTTCAGGGCAACTGGGTCCCAGCTGTGCTGCTGGCCACAGGGCTTCTCTAAGGATAGACCCCAAAGACCACATGAGGAAGGCCACCTGACAGGGTGGATTCTTGCTTTGCCTGGCTGTAAGGAAGAAGGAACTTCAGTTGCCCTAAGCTGTTCACAGGTTCTGGGACCTGGGGCCTGAGGCCTTGGGTATGTGTGTATGTGTGTGTGCATGCGCGCACGTGTGTGTGTGTGTATGATTACAAGCTGTATCTTGGTATTCCTTTTTCAAATCCACATTCCATTACCCCATATTCAACTCAGTTGGTTTCCAGGAGCCCTCCCAAGAGAAACAGCTGCTTGATGCCTTAAAGAGGAAATGTTAAAAGCCCTTGAGATTTAGAATTTTAGAAACTGCAGGGTTGATAACTTCCTCTCTGCTTATGAAAACAAACAGCACTAACTCCTCTTTCTCAACACAAACACGGTTACCAAACGATTGTTTTCCTCTCTCAAACACAGTTCTATCAAGGAAGAGCAGATGACACCAGGTGGCCTGCAATTAAGTTGTAGATGCTAATAATAAAATCGGTTCTTGGTGTTATAGCATGGATACTGTTCATCATTATGCTGCAATTGAAAAGTGGTACAAAAATAGAGACCAGAGAACTTCTGCTTGAGGCTAGACAGTTTCTTGCCTTTGAGATACAAAGAGACAATCTAACACAAGTGATTACTGATTTGGGAACATTACGTTAGAACAATTAATTATCCTATAGTAAATGCATTGCTGGTTGTCTCTGCTGGGGTTCTTTAGTAAGGTGAGTTATAGAACTGGCAATGTAGCTCTTAATAACTGAAGGGACTTTTTTCTTTCAGAATACATGTTAGTGAGAAGGGGACAGTGTTTTGGTTTGGTTTGGTTTGGCTAAGGTTTGGTTGTCAAGTTTGAGAAAACAAGAATTAAGCTGGGGACCAGGTGCGGCGGCTCACGCCTGTAATCCCAGCACTTTGGGAGGCCGAGGCGGGTAGATCACGTGGTCAGGAGATCGAGACCATCCTGGCTAACACGGTGAAACCCCATCTCTACTAAAAAATACAAAAAAATTAGCCAGGTGTGGTCGCGGGCGCCTGTAGTCGCAGCTACTCAGGAGGCTGAGGCAGGAGAATGGTGTGAACCCGGGAGGTGGAGGTTGCAGTGAGCCAAGATCGCGCCACTGCACTCCAGCCTGGATGACAGAGTGAGACTCTATCTAAAAAAAAAAAAAAAAAAAAAAACAAGAATTAAGCTGGGAAACATCTGCTTATCCCTAACACATACACAAACACACACGTTTACATATACATGCATGCTCGGACTTTATATTTTTCTCTTCTCTTCTCTTTTTTTTTTTTTTTTCTCTCTCTCTCCTCTCTCTCATAGATTACCCATATCCTTGAGAGCTGACAGAACAGTAGATTCAGAAACAAGAGCTAACAGGAATAAGTTAGAAGTCTTTCCATTATCATTTATCTTACCCTCATTCAGTTAATGTATTTTCCTCTGGCAATTCTTTTTAAACAGAATATTTCCATTAGAATTGTTTCTTTCTCTCAACTTCAGCCTGAAAATGTTAAGGTAGTGGGGTAAAGTTTATGTGTGTGTGCTTTAAAACAAACGGTAGACTTTTTTGGGTGTTGAAAATGATTTGTGACAGCATCAATACCATTCATTTGTGTTATTTCACACATTCTTCCATAAAGGGATTCATCTCAGGACTCATTTATTCTTGATTCAACTCGATTCTCATCACTAGCTTTTGGTGCAAGTACAAAAAGAGTTCCAATCCTCCTAAATATTTGCAGATCAGATAGACATAAAATAATAAAGGACTATTCTATAGTGAAAAATAAAATATTTTAAGGAAAGGATTACTTTGTATCAACCATGATCAGGTTCATAGTTTATCTGACATGCTTGTAAACAAACAGCTAAAAGATCTTCAGCCTCCAAAGTATTATGAATACTTTTGCAGTGAAAAAGTAAATGTATTCAGAAACGAAATGATTTGTAAATTTAACTAAAAGTTTGTGTCGCTACTAGTTTACTGGTATCCAAAGAATATCACACACTCCTTTTTTCCATTTACTGATTCATCCAATATCTATTGAGTCCTTAACCTATGCTATGTACTTGTACTAACTGTTTGGAATGCAGATGTCCCTACTCTCAAAGAGTTTACAATCTAGTGGGGAGACAAATAAGCAGTTCCAATGAAGTGCTGCTAAAAATAAGGGAAGAAGGCCAAGGGCGATGCAATGGAGCATCTATCCCTGAGGACACAATGTTTATTTTAGTCAATTTGCCATGGTCCATGGACTAGCTTCACAGACTCAGAAACCTTAGCATAGATGAAGATCGTCTCTCAGAAGTGAATTCCCATTGGCCAAGTAATTAGAATAACTAATAATAAACTAGAATGCTAATTTATTAATTTGCCCTGAGAAATGGAACTGCCCAAGAAACGAGATCCTTAAGTTCAAGGTCCAGCACACCATAGGCAACCACAGTGCAGCTCAATTACAGTAAGAAGGCTTCTTGGTAAGCTTGAAATAGAAGAAATTAAGGTTTGATAAAAGCTCCTGAGAAATTATAATGACACCAAGCTAAGATAGCCTGGTACATCCATCTCCTAAAATGGGGAGACCTGACACTGTGATGGCAGAAGTCAAAGCTGGAGACAAGAGCACCTTCTCTAGTGGACAGTTAGCACCTTCAGGCCACAGCCGGAGTTGGCCCATCCTGAACCCCGTAGGAGATGCCTTTAATAGTTGCCATCCACCTTTATTGGCTGGGTTGATACTCAGCTGGAATGCAGTTATGGTCATATCAGGGGTCTAAAATCTGGTTTTGTGGGGACCTAAACCTTATACAAGTTTGTATAAGGGGCCTCTTAAAGAAACAATAAACCTTTATGAGTAAAAATTAATTATGAAAGTAAATATTTACTTGGAAAGTTCCCATGCAAGTGGGGACTCATTTATTTCACAGAAAATCCACCTCTGCAAACCAATTGTTAAGTTATGGAAATATCTTCATGCTCTGTAGTTGATAAAGCGCTGCCACCCTGGCCACTCTGGCCCCTCCCTGGGAAACCCTAGACCTCCTCAGATTCCAGCAATTAAAGGATTAGTGGCTGAGAGTATATACCATCTGTTCTGAGCATGGAAATTGGTAAATATGTTTAATGAGTATCTCTTTTTTAGACATGGGTATATATTTATGATGTAACGCATGATGTATTGGTTTTACCATTTAATTCCCAATGCTAAGCCCTTATTTCAAGTTCTTGGAAACCTCACAATCACCCCTGAATGCTAACAATTAATACAAGTCCGAAATATTTAACATTTATTTCACAATCCTCCAAACTGCCAAATAGTGGAGTTGAGTGGAAGCTTTATCTCTTCAGCAGTACTGGTTTCTAGGACATTCCCAACAAGAGCTCCTAAGAAAGAGGCTTGGTGAGGTGGTAATCCGTGATAGTGCAGCCCAGGGTCCCGAAAGACTAGGAGAGAAGGCAGTAAGGGCATTTTCCTGTTTGCTTATTTTAATCCAGGAGCCGGTACAAAGCTTTCCCCAGGGGAAATTTGATGTATTATTAAAAGAAGAATGGGTGTTTAGTGAACAACAAACAGCAAACACATCCTCAATAATTCTAACTCTTTGCAGCATAAAATGCAGAATTCTGCCGTAAGAATACAAGTCCCCAAAATCTCCCCTCCCTGATATAGGTACGTTTGTCAGGGGGTGGGTGGAACATTTTTCTTGTATCTTTATGAAGAAGCGATTACCATGTTTGACTACGGTACTTGATTTTCTGCAAATTTCCCATCAGCTTGGTGTAAAGTTGTTCTTTGGAACATTTGCAACATTTTCAACTTCATCGAGTCAAAAAGAACAGTTTATGAAAGCAGTCACTTCCCCCCGCAAGCCTCAGAAGGAGCTTCCTTTGGCACTACAGCATCTCCATATGATTTGTAGCTGTGTTTCCCAAGGGGAAGATAGACAAAGGACGCTGTGAGAAAATCTGCTCCTTATTTAAACTGTGAAGTGTTGATAGAACTGTCTTCTGACAGTCAGTGACGACCACTGGGGATGTGAAATGCAAACAAGCAAACATTGTTTTTTTTTTTTTTTTTTTTGCATTCTGTCCTTTTTAAACGAATTTGTACAAAATCTACAGTTAGGATTCAATATTTTACATACTGAGAAAACACAGTGTATGGTTCCTAGAAATATGACAGTTTACATAGTATAGAACCTGGCCCTCAAAACCACAATGAGATACCATCTCACACCAGTTAGAATGGCGATCATTCAAAAGTCAGGAAACAACAGGTGCTGGAGAGGATGTGGAGAAATAGGAACACTTTTACACTGTTGGTGGGATTGTAAACTAGTTCAACCATTATGGAAAACAGCATGGCGATTCCTCAAGGATCTAGAACTAGATGTACCATATGACCCAGCCATCCCATTACTAGGTATATACCCAAAGGATTATAAATTATGCTGCTATAAAGACACATGCACACGTATGTTTATTGCAGCACTATTCACAATAGCAAAGACTTGGAATCAACCCAAATGTCCATCAGTGACAGACTGGATTAAGAAAATGTGGCACATATACACCATGGAATACTATGCAGCCATGAAAAAGGATGAGTTTGTGTCCTTTGTAGGGACATGGATGCAGCTGGAAACCATCATTCTTAGCAAACTATCACAAGAACAGAAAACCAAACACTGCATGTTCTCACTCATAGGTGGGAACTGAACAATGAGATCACTTGGACTCGGGAAGGGGAACATCATACACCGGGGCCTATCATGGGGAGGGGGGAGGGGGGAGGGATTGCATTGGGAGTTATACCTTATGTAAATGACGGGTTGATGGGTGCAGCACACCAACATGGCACAAGTATACATATGTAGCAAACCTGCACATAGTGCACATGTACCCTACAACTTGAAGTTTAATAATAATAAATAAATTTAAAAAAAAAAAAAAAGAACCTGGCCCACAGTGAATGTTTGATGAATAACTGATGAAGGAAGGAAGGAAGGAAGGAAGGAAGGAAGGAATGAATGAATGACTAAAGAAGCAGGCCAGCAAATGGCTTTCTCCCTGAGAAGGCTCACAGATTAAAAAAATAAATTTACATTTTTTACTTATTGTCTAGCAAAGAATATACAGGTCCTAGAGCAGTGGATGACAACTTTGCTAAACGAGTAAATGGGAGCATAATTTCCTTGAGGAGAGAAGCTGCTTATCAGAATGAATACTCCTGTGGAGACTGTAGATGTGAGTGCACGTGTGTGTGTGTGTGTGTGTGTGTGCGCGCGCACATGCACACGTGGGCTGATAGGGGAGACTTGGAGGAATTGGGAAGTGGCATTTCAGAGCTACAAAAAGGCTCATGTGTAAACAGTCTGTGTGATCAAGCCAGGTGTTCAATGCTTCTAGGAGGCAAGGTATCAAGGTACACTGGGAAAAACATAGGCTTTGGGTCTAGACAGATAGGGGTACCAATCTGCAACTTACCTGCCGTTTGACCTTGACCAATTTAACTTTCCTCCCACAGTTAACTCATCTTAAAGCAGTGATAATAACATTTACCTCTCCAGGTCGTGTCTGAGAAACAGGTAATGATGGCAAACACTACTACATACCAGGCACAGTTGTAAGCACTTCGTGTACATTACGCCGTTTAAACCTCACAAAAGCCATGTGAGACAAGATGCTGTCTTTGCGAATGAGGAAAACTGAGACAAACAGGGGTTAAGTAATTGCCTAAAATATATAGCCTAGGGCCTGTTCATGGCGGATTCTCAATAGACAGTAATGGTCATTATTTATGGTCACAACCCTAAATGCTTTACCTTCATTCTCTCATCTGATCCTCAAAGAAAACATATGTGCTTAGAATGGTGCCTGGCATAAGGCAGGTGTTTGATAAATGTTTGTTAAGTGAGTGAATGAATCTTCACTTTACAGCAGAATTAACTGAGGGTTAAATACTTGCCCAGAGCCACACAGCCTGAATGTGAACCCTGCAGATGAACTCCAGGGCCTGTGCTCTTAGCATTGCCAGTCATTTACAGTCTCTGCCCTCCTCCCCCTGGCATCAGAGAGAAGAAAGGTGCAGATGGGGGAGGGGCACAACACCTGGGCATATCAGAATCATCTCAAGAAACCAAGACAGACCGTCTGCAGGGTTGTTTAGAAAACACGGAAGCATTCGTCTTTTCCTTTCTCTTGTTCTGTCTTTTTCATCTCACCCTGGATATCTGCCTCGGCTCCTAAAAATCTTTGCTCTGCAACCTCCGGTTTCTAATTCTGGCTAACAGAGAGAAAAATATGAGAAATTGTACTCTAAGCTATCCATCATTCCGCTAAGACTTCTTAAGGGTTCTTAAGTAATCAGCCATTTGGGGCTTAGGATTATATTTGAGAGAAGAGTGCTGTGATGGGTAAAGAAGTATGCAATCCATTTGAATACATGATTCTCACAGGCTGCAAATAACCAGACCTAAAAAAGCCTAAGTCTTAAAAAAAAAAAAAAACCTGTATTTTAAAAAAAAGAATGAAACATTACTGAAAATATGATACAGTGGCTATAATTGAACATTCCTATTGAATTAATTACTTTGACATGCATTATTTCTATAGTTTTGATAGGTGGACAGAGCTTCCAAAAACTATTGCTTTGATTTAGAATTAGAAACCATCATGGGTATTTGCTTCTAGCTTGATGGACTAATTGTTAAATTCTATCATCCCTAGTGTTTCAGTAACTTGGTGTGATTAAGCATGGATAAAAGCTAAAATTTTAAAAAGAAAGAAAAGCTCATTACCAAATCCTAAACAGCTTCAATAACTTTGTGCCAGTCTCTGAAGGACATTTGTGCCTTGTTATGACAAGGAATTATTCATAATATGTGCCTAGCATATAGATTGCATCCTTTATTTGAAACAATAAAAGAGTCATCCTTAGTAGCTGATGGAAATAAATAGGCAGGCAAAATTTAAAGGGAAGAGAAAAAAAAACAACCAACAGGCCCTATAATAATTGCTTGTCAGTGTAACATCAAGTAGTTCATCCTTTTAGGAACTCGTTATGTGGCTAGCCCATTATGTTCTCCGGATAGAAAAAAAACATGCAGTAATTCACAGAAAAGCAATGACAGGATTCTGCCAGTTTACCTAATAGTATTGGCGAGACAGGAGAATTATGGCTTACAAACAAAGAGTGATTCTATATTGGAATTGTTTTGCTCTCTTTTTGTCCAATCAGAATTTTTTTTCATTTAAAAAATATCAATATCCCTGAAAAATATCAAATATACCACCAACAGCTTTTTGATCTGACTATAAGAATGCAGAGTTTCTAGATTCTTGCTCAATTACTTGCTTACCGAAACCTCTGCTGTGGCTAGGAGAAAATAGATGCTATACTTTAGTGCCCCTTGCTGGTCAACGTGAAGAAAATTGGAGGATAATGACTCCAAGAACCCAGGTTTCAATAAATAGAGTGGCAAGTTCTATTCAGACAGGTAGGAAGCCAAACTCATGTGGCCAAAACATCTGCAGCTAGTATAAAGAATCATTACGATGAGATGAGGCATTTGGAAATGCACATATTTTCTTAGAGAGGAAAAAGTGCAATAGAGAGAAAAGCTACACGTTAAGTCTTAGCCTAACTTAAATCCAGGAAACACATTCCTATGAATGTACTCAATATGAAGTAAACTCTAGGCTTGAAGTATGACTTTGCTTGATTATGCTCCAAAAATGTGTCTGGCCTCTCAAACCACAAGGGAAGTGATAGATACCCAAAAATCCCTAGTGGAATTCTCAGTTCAAATTAAATTCCAAAAATAATGTGAAAACTTCTTTCTACAGAGGAAAAAGCATATATCTACAGTAATGCATTAGATAATTGAAAATAACATTACAGCCTATAACAAGTAAATTCTGATTACGGTGAATTTTCTTCCCTGTTCGCCATTTTTTTAGGATGTGATTATATTACTTTTATAATTCAAAAACAACAGCTACATCATGGCTATACTGACACCATCAAAGCTAATTATTAATAACTCTTAGGATTCCGGAGTAAGCCATCAGACCTAACACATCAACCCTATGAGACCTGGACTTAGAATTTCATCTCCTCCCTCACAAAGTACCCATCAGGAATTTGGATTCACAAGATCCCCCTCTAGGCCCTAGAAAAAGTGTATTCAGGTAGACTGAATAATTCAGTGGCACACGGGGACTAGCCCATGGGGCAGCCTCGGCACACGTGCAAGCCAGCCTCAGATGCTCAGCCTGCAGATAGAATCTGGGACCAGGCACCAAAGACTGCTGGTCCTTCAAAAGCCTTGCAAGCTTCCTGGGACCTAGAATAGCCAAAACACGCCTAAAAAAGAAGAGCAAAGCTAGAGGACTTGCATTTTCTTATTTCAAAACTTACTACAACACTACAGTATGGTGCTGGCATAACAACAGATACATAGATCAGTGGAATCAAATTGGGAGTCCATAAATAAACACTCATGTTTATGGTCATTTGATTTTCACCTAGAAGGCCAAAACAATTCAACTGGGAAATGAACAGTCTTTAACAAATAATGCTAAGTAACTGAGTGCAAAAGAATAAAGCTAGACCCCTACCTTACACTATATACAAAAAGTTAACTCAAAATTAAAGACCTAAATATAAGAAAACTGTAGAACTATTAAAAGAAGATATATGAGTAGATCTTACCTTAGATTTGGCAATGATTTTTTAGAGATGACACAAAAAGCAGAAGAAACGAAAGAATGTGATTTGACTTCATCAAAACTAAAACTTTTGTACTTTAAAAGACCTATCGGCCGGGCGCGGTGGCTCATGCCTGTAATCCCAACACTTTGGGAGGCCGAGGTGGGCGGATCACGAGGTCAGGAGATTGAGACCATCCTGACCAACAGGTGAAACCCTGTCTCTACTAAAAATATAAAAAATTAGCTGGGCATGGTGGTGCGTGCCTGTAGTCCCAGCTACTTGAGAGGCTGAGGGAGGAGAATCACTTGAACCCAGGAGGTAGAGCTTGCAGGGAGCCGAGACTGTGCCATTGCACTCCAGCCTGGCAACAGAGTGAGTCTCTGTCTCAAAAAAAAAAAAAAAAAAAAAGACACCATCAAGAAATAAAATATAGGTCAGGCGTGGTGGCTTACACCTGTAATCCTAGCACTTTGGCAGGTTGAGGTGGGCAGATCACCTGAGGTCAGGAGTTCAAGACCAGCCTGGGCAACATAGTGAAACCCCATCTCTACTAAAAATACAAAAATTAGCTGGGCATGGTGGTGTGCACCTGTAATCCCAGCTACTCGGAAGGCTAAGGCATGAGAATCGCTTGAACCTGGGAAGTGGAGGTTGCAGTGAGCCAAGATCATGACACTGTACTCCAGCCTAGGCTACAAGAGCGAAACTCTGTCTCAAAAGAAAAGAAATAAAATATAACTCATTAAATGCAACAAAGTTTTTGCAAGTCATATATCTGATAAAGAAACTGGAACTAGAATATACAAAGAATGATAATGACTCAGCAATAAGACACAGTAAAAATTAATTGCCACCAGGTACAATGGCACGCACCTGTAGTCCCAGCTGCTTGGGAGGCTGAGGCAGAAGGATTGGGATGTAGTACATTATGATCATACTCGTGGATAGCCACCATACTCCAGCTTGGGCAATGTAGCAAGACTCCATCATTAAAAAAATAATAATAATAATTGCCGATTAAAAAATAAGCCAAAGATCTGAATAGATATTTCTCCAAAGAAGATATATGAATGGCCAATAAGCACATGAAAAGATGCTTAACATCACTAGTTACTGGGGAAGCAAAAATCAAAACCACAGTGATTTGCCATGCCACACTTACTAGGATGGCCGTAATAATAATAATTCTTAAAAAAGACAGTAACACGTGTTAGCAAGAGTGTGCAGAAATTGCAACCTCATTCCTTGCTGGTGAGAATGTAAAATGGTGCAGCCATTTCAGAAAAGAGTATGGCAGTTCCTCAAAGTTATACCCAGAGTTTTCATGTGATCTAGAAATTCTACTTCTAGATACATACTCAAGACAAATGAAAACGTATGTCCGTACAAAAACTTGTACATGAATGTTCATAGTAAATTATTCATAATAGCCAAAATGTGGAAATAGCTCAAATGTCCATCAAATGATGAATGGATAAACCAAATGAGATGTATTTATACAATGGAATATTATTTATCAATAAAAAGAAATGAAGTACTAATCCAAGTTACAACATGGATTAAACTTTGAAAAACGTGTTCTAAGTGAAAGACACCAGACACAAAGGGCCACATATTGCATGAGTCCACTGTGTCAGCATGCGAGGGCCACCATAACAAAATACCACAGGCTGGGTGGCTTTAGCAACAGAGGTTTATTTTCTCACTGTTCTGAAAGCTGGAAGTCCAAGACCAAGGAGTTGGTAGCTTTAGTTTCTCCTGAGGCCTCTCTCCTTGGCTTGCAGACAGCTTCTTCTCCCTGTGTCCTCACGTGGCCTTTTCTCTGTATGCACACATTCCTCGTGTCTCTTCCTCTTTGTAATGGACACCAATCCTATGGGATTAGGGCTCCACCCTTGGGAAGCTTGTTTCGCCTTAATTACCTCCTTAAAGGCCCTATCTCCAAATATAGTCATATTGAGGTTTCAGCCTTCAAAATATGAATTTGGGGGAAATACAAGTCAGTCTATAACATCCGCTTATAAACAGGCAAATCTCCTTTTCAGTTGTGGCACATGACTGGACTTGGTTGAGTTTTGAGATGCTGATGAGCTTAAGGTCTGGGGCTTGAAAGAATCACTGAAGCTTTTTTTATTTGTTTTTTTCTTTTGAGACAACGTCTTGCCCCATTACCCAGGCTGGAGTGCAATGGCGTGATACCATCTCTGCTCACTACAATCTCCTTATCCTAGGCTCAGGTGATTCTCCCACCTCAGCCTCCTGAGTAGCTAGGACTACAGGTGTGTGCCATCATGCCCAGCTAATTTTTGCATTTTTATAAAGATGGGGTTTCACCATGCTGCCCAGGCTAATCTTGAACTCCTGGACTCAAGCAATCCACCCGCCTCAGCCTCCCAAATTGCTGGGATTACAGGCATGAGCCACCATGCTTTTCAAGTAGATAAGATGTATTTAAACATCTAATCTTTAATATCTACAGAATAGAGATTTTTGCTTCTTTTGTCCCTTTTGTAGTGGTAGTAAGGGTGAATTTTGACATGGCCTCAATTATCTACAGGAATATTTACTTGACAATTTTGTGCCTCTGCCCTATAGCTGAGTTGGTCCCATAGAAAATTTCTATGGAATTCAATTCCATTATTTAAAGTAGTTTTTCTGTGAACCAGCCATGGTCTGTAACTTGACAGTGTTAACACCAAATAGCAAGACCTTAACCATGGTTCACATACTCAACGAAGATACGACTCATCTTAGTTTTTCAAGTAGATCAGTTTTAGAACACATTAATTCTAACTGGACTAACTATTTCACAACTATCTAAGACAACTATATAAAATGCTTTAATTTATAAAGTTTGTGTTAAAAGTACATTCTTTTGAGTCTTCTAAAGATTGTTATTTTACAGTATCTTCTTAAATATGTGTATTCTTACAGTATATTCTTAAATGTTCTTAAACGGTAGAGTTTGATGAATGCACATCTGTAGTACAATGTTAAGCTACCTTCATTTTGTTGCTGTGCTAAAGAAATTTTTCGAAGTGTCTCATTTTAAAAATTGGTTTGTGTGTTTTGTAGGCTTACAAATTTTTCCATAGTACCATCTATCATTTTAGTGATAAAATTTGACCCTTTTGATAGAAAAACAGGTCAGCGAGTTCCTTGGGATCCAAGAGGAGTTGACTGCAAAGAGGCAGAAGGGAATAGTTAGAGTTATTCTATAATTGTTCTGCATCTTGATTATGGTATGACCACGCATTTGTCAAATCTTATACTTAACAGGGTGAATTTTACTGAATGTAAATTCAGATTTCAATAAACATGACCTTAAAAACTTACAAAATAAATAAATAAATAGGCAAATCTATAGAAATGAAAAGTAGATTCGATCTGGGGTGATGAGAGCTTTGGGGGTGACAGGTAAGGGGTGCGGAGGCTTTTTTGGCATAATATTCTGAGGTTAACTGGGATAATAGGTGCACATCTCTGGACTATATTAAAGCCATTAAATTTTACACTTTAAATGAGTGAATCATATACTATGTGAATTAAATATCAATACGGTTGTTAACAAAAAATACAAGCTTAAGGGCAAAAGAAGTCATCGGCGAAGTCTCTAAGAGGTAGCAGGATTCTACCCAGAAGCATGGAGTTCAGAGCCAGGACTAGAGTCTTTACCCACGTATAAGGAAGAGCCCAGTTCAGATCTTAAATCTTATGGATTAAGGAATCCCAGGTAGAAGGGTAGGCATCATATCTCTGGCATGTGGTTAGGGCTTCCCTGGTGGCAAATGTGGCTTGAACCTGAGTCACATAGGGTTGGCCTAGGGCTTTTCAAAGGAATTTTTTAATTCCTATCCAAGGCTGGCATTCATCTTAGAGACCAAAGTTGACATCTGCCTGGGAAGAAGAGAGTTCCCAAGGCCAGGCCTCAAGTAATCTCACATGTGTTCCTGACTTCCGTCGCCAATTCCTTTGGAATTTGAATATTAGACTTTAGTGAGCATGTAATCCTTTCAGTATGATTCTCCCACAGGCTCTGGGTTTTCAAAGCATAGGTCTGCCAAACTGCATTTATTAAGCACACATGCTATATTGTCATTGTCAGTTTACCTTTTTTTTTTTTTTTTTTTTTTTTTTTTGAGATGGAGTCTCACTGTCACCAGGCTAGAGTGCAGTGGCCCAACCTCGGCTCACTGCAAACTCCACCTCCTGCGTTCAAGCAATTCTCCTGCCTCAGCCTCCCGAGTAGCTGGGACTACAGATGCGTGCCCCCATGCCCAGCTAATTTTTGTATTTTTAGTAAAGACAGGGTTTCAACATGTTGCCCAGGATGGTCTCGATCTCTTGACCCTGTGATCCACCCACCTTGGCCTCCCAAAGTGCTGGGATTACAGGCATGAACCATGCCCAGCTGTCAGTTTACTTATTGATCTGCTCCACTAGTGTCTAAGATTCTGAAAGATGGGAACTGTCACTTTTATACCTGCACTCCCAGTGCTTTGCCCACTGGCAAGCACATAAAAATGTTCCATGTTGTGTGATGAGTAAATGAATAGATGAGTACTTGTCTTTCCCTTGTTTTTAAGAGATGGGGATCTCACTATGTTGCCCAAGCTAGCCTTGAACTCCTGGGCTCAAGAGATCCTCCTACCTCAGGCTCCTGAGTAGCTGGAATTACAGGGACACCACCATACTCAGCTTTCCATTTATTATGTGTTAGAATGCTCATACCATCTTGTTTGTGCTAGATTGAGCCATTTTCAAAACTAGCAAACTAAAGAATCCTAAATCATTGATTTTTCCAGAGTTGACATAATTTTCCATAATAATAGCTTAACATTCATTGAACATTTTTGGACCAGGCTGTACTAAGCAATTTAGATTTAAAATTCCTTTGTAGTCCTTACAATAAACCCCTGAACAGATATTTTTATTACCCCCGTTTTACAGATGTGAAACTCAGGATCACAGAGATTAAGTAACCTGCCCAGAGCTGCAGAGGTAATAGTAGTGGAACCGAGGTTCAAAGCTGCCTCAAACTCACACACGAATGTTCTGAGACTATCTTACTCCATACGTAAAAATTACTGTCTAAACTGCCCCTTATATTGAAAAGGGAACCACAGAAATAAGGCACACATAGAATGGGTGGGCTTCTTTCCCTGGGTCATAGATTCAGTCTGTAGTCAACCAAAAGCAGAAAGCCTTCTCAGATTGTTTTCACTGCCTACTGACTCACGGCTTCCATGGTTTTCATTTTATCCTTTCTTTCCCCTTATACATTTTAGCTGCACTTCACAGAGTTCTGCACAAAGGGAAAACTCAATACAAGTTGAAAGCTTACCAGAATGGAACATTCTGACATTTCAGAACAACAGGCTCAGCTTGAAGGTGTTTCAAAATGGCATGCACCAAATGTCCTGAAAGTTGTTATAAGAGATTCAGCAGCTTTCATGTTGACCTCAATGAACAAAATTAAATGTTTGCTCATTTCATAGTTACCATGTTCCAATACAAACAGCCTGGTATTTTTCCTGTTTTCTATTCACCTCTGTTACCTTGGCCATGTCTATGTTATAACTGGACGGTACTCAAAGATCGTTGTCTGCGAGGGGTTAGGGAGAGATGTTTATGCCCAGAGTGGGGGCATCTCCTGTTCCAGGAGAGCTTGGAATCACTCAAGGCCAATGCCTACAGATTTGGAAAGTTAAAAGAGAAGCATCAGAGTTAATCCTCACACTCAAGGCGTTCAGCGTGTCTAGAACTAAGCCAAAATTCTGTGAAAGGACAGGGTTGCCAGTGCCCATGGTGTAAACTGTTCCCAAACTGTTCCCAGTTTGTTCTACTGAACTGCCTGGCCAAAGAGAGAGGAAGTCCAGATATCACTCTTGAATTTTTTCAAAGCAAGGGCAAAATGCCCCCACTCCCCTACCATCCTCACCAATATGCAAAAGTGGGTGAGCCACTCCTGTTGAAGGCCCCATGGAGAGCATTCAGTCCTTCGCCCATCCTGATCCTGGTTTATGGCTGTGCTTGTATCGCCACCTATTGCTGGGTGCTCCGGGAAGGCAAGGCTAGGTCTGTCCTGCTCATCATTGCACCTCCAGAACCCGGCACATGCCTAAGTTAATACGCTTTCATTCATTGCATGAATGAAATATAAGGTCAATGGAGAAGAAATGCCTGGGAAATATATGGCTGGGAACTGACTCTGCTTTCATAGAGAAGACTTTTGGATGCCACAGAGGGTACTCCTTATACTAAGAAGGGAGTACTTCTGTTGGGATCATAACTTCTTTTTAAAACTAAGGTGATTTTTATCATTTTAATACCATTTGAAAGCACTGTAAAGCCTGGCTTTTTACTTATTTATTTATTTACTTTTTAAGAGACAGGATCTCATTCTGTCACTCAGGCTGGAATGCAGGGGTGGAAACACAGCTCACTGAAGCCTTGAACTCCTAGACTCAAGTGATTCTCCTGCCTCAGCCTCCTGAGTAGCTAGGACTACAAGGCATGTACCACCGCACCTGACCAAGTTTGACTTTTTTTTTTTTTTTTTTTTTTTTTTTGAGACGGAGTCTCGTTCTGTGGACCGGGCTAGAGTGCAGTGGCCGGATCTCAGCTCACTGCAAGCTCCACCTCCCAGGTTTACGCCATTCTCCTGCCTCAGCCTCCCGAGTAGCTGGGACTACAGGTGCCCGCCACCTCGCCCAGCTAGTTTTTTGTATTTTTTTAGTAAAGATGGGGTTTCACCGTGTTCGTCAGGATGGTCTCGATCACCTGACCTCGTGATCCGCCCATCTCGACCTCCCAAAGTGCTGGGCTTACAGGCTTGAGCCACTGCGCCCGGCCAAGTTTGGCTTTTTAAATGATTCTTTCCCAGTTTTTATTTCAGAACAAAATGGCATATTTAAAAACCAACATTTTTCTTTCATACAAGTTTGAATATAATATGCATATATATATGAAATATATAATCTTTTGAAAATACTAAAAGAACAGAGATCAGAGGATACCATTTTCATAATGTTTTTTTCAATTTTCATGAAAGTTGAAGAAGCTTAATATTTATATTATGAAATATTTGTTGGAAAATGTTTCTTTTTTAAATCAAGATTGTTTTTAAGGCTGGGTGCCGTGGCTCATGCCTGTAATCTCAATGCTTTGGAGGCCAAGGACGGAAGATCATTTGAGCCCAGGAGTTTGAGATCAGCCTAGGCAACATAGCAAGAACGTGTCTCTACAAAAAATCAACAAATTAGCCAGGTATGGTAGAACAGCCTGTAGTCCCAGCTCTTGGGAGGCCAAGGCAGGAGGATCACTTAAACCCAGGAGTTTGGGACTTCAGTAAGCTATGATCACGACACTACACTCCAGCCTGGACAACAAAGCAAGACCCTGTCTTTAAAAAAAAAAAAAAGCTTATTTTAAAATATTGCTTAAATTATCATGTTAATCGTCTTATAGTTGCTTCTCCAAAAAAATCTCATGATACAGTTTGTGCATGTGTTATATAAATATAATAACATTCATCAGTTTCTCATGTGTCTTGTTTAGAATCTGCATCATGTTTAATGTTTGGTAAACCTCCTATAACGGCTTTTTTTTTTTTTTTTTTTGAGACAGGGTCTTGCTCTGTGGCCCAGGCTGGAGCGCAGTGGTACGATCTTGGCTTACTGCAACTTCTGCCTCCTGGGTTCAAGCGATTCTCCTGCCTCAGCCTCCCAAGTACCTGGAACTACCAGCGCGTGCCACCACACCCGGCTAATTTTTGTATTTTTAGTAGGGACAGGGTTTCACTGTGTTGGCCAGGCTGGTCTCGTACTCCTGACCTCAGGTGATCTGCCAGCCTTGGCCTCCCAAAGTGCTGGGATGACAGGCATGAGCCACCGTGCCCGGCATAAAGGCTTTGTAAATACTAATATATTGTCCAAATTTTCTACCGTTGAGTTAATCACTATGAAGATTTCCACCTGGTATTTGACAAAAGCAAGTCCATGGCAAATCCCTAGATAGAATAGTCAACCCTCACACCTCTGCATTGTATCCAAACAGCCTCTCCTTATTGGAGGGAGTGGCTGCACCACCCAAGCTTCCTGAGTCGGAAGTGTGTCGGTTTGACTCTTACTTTCTATTATCTGCTGGGTCTCCTTGCCTTTCTCCTATTTATAAAACATGTGCCTCTCTCCCTATGAGAAAGGAGAGGTGATCAGAATATTTCAAGTACTGAAATGAAATGCAAACAGGGCAATTTATGTGGTAAGTGGAAGTGGAACACGTCATGAAAGCTAAACCTGGGAGGAGAGATTGGAAGCGCCTCTCAGCCTTAGCAAAGGATTTCTAGATACAGGTGGCGGACACAAATTGCCTGTCCAGGGATTCACTCCATAACAAGACCAGCCATGTAGAACAGCTCCAGCGCCACCAGGGGACTGCCACCACTGGCCCAGATCTTTGGGGCTCCGAGGCAGGCTGCAGGAATGACAGTCCTGCAGTCTGCCACAACAGCCACATCCCTGCAGGGTATGGGGGACAGACAATGGGGTTAGTGCCATCAGCACCTTCATGCTGCCCCTGCCAAACCATCAGCCAAACAATGGGTAGAAAAGGAGGGAATAAGAGGAAGGAGGAAGTGATCTGAAATCAGGCATGGTAGGGGATGGGCTTGGGTAGGCAGAAAGGAAATGGAAAAGGACATCCATTTGTCTTCGGGATCTTTCTGTCATCTTTGGTTAATGATCGAGGAGCATGCAACAAGCAAAAGGATGGAAGAATTGAATCACACTCTATCTTGACCGTGCCTTTCTCATGTTTTCCCCCAGCTTCGTGCACTCAGATGCCCGTGAAAACACCGCACTCTTCTCCAGGCCCACACACAAACTGCGTGCACACACACACACACACACACACACGCTTATGCTCGCACACTTTTCCCAGTGTCTTATTTGCGTCTGTTCACCTCTGTGCTTAAAACTGAAATGACAGTAGGGAGGCTGTGCTGTGGACAGGGTGGTGATCTCCTTTCCCACTATTTAGTTCCTGTATAAGATATCAGTTTTCCTGGACAGCATGGCAATATCACTCTCAAAGTCAAGAGCAATTCTAAACATCTCCCTCGTGCTAAGGAGAACCCATTTTTCCTCCTGAGTCATCATGCTCTCCCTAACAAACTTCCAGGACCTCTCACTGGGGACACAGACAGGTGTGGTGTTGCATCCAATGTGGCATTTCCAAGCCAGTTTTCAGCACCCAAGCTCCCTGTTGGCTTGACAGCGTCAAGCCAGGCCACTAGGCTAACTGCAGGACCTGCAGCTGCTAGCTTTATGAAAAATCTGGTTTCACGTCAGACTCAGATAGATCCCAGGGAGCAAGTTGAATAAGAAAAAGTTCAATGAAGGCCGGGCAAGATGGCTCACACCTGTAATCCCAGCACTTTGGGAAGCCAAGGCGGGCAGATGGCCTGAGGTCAGGAGTTTGAGACCAGCCTGGCCAACATGGGAAACCCCATCTCTAGCAAAAATACAGAAATCAGCCAGGTGGCAGGCACCTGGAATCCCAATTACTCAGGAGGCTGAGGCAGGAGAATCATTTGAACCTGGGAGGCAGAGGTTGCAGTGAGCCAAGTGCGCTCCAGCCTGGGTGACAAGAGTAAGACTGTCTCAAAAAAAAAAAAAAAAAAAAGGAAAGAAAGAAAATACAGAAGGAAGGAAGGAGAAAGAAAGAAAGAAAGAAAGAAAGAAAGAAAGAAAGAAAGAAAGAAAGAAAGAAAGAAAGAAAGAAAGAAAGAAAGAAAGAAAGAAAGAAAGGAAGGAAGGAAAGAAAAGGAGAGAAAGGAAAGAAAGAAAAGAAAGGAAAGAAAGAAAAAGAGAGAGAAAGAGCAAAAGCCAAAGCCAAATTAATGGGGGTTTCAAGCTTAGAGGAACGGAGCTGCTAAGGTTGTAAATTCAGGCAAACACTCAACACTAGAAAAACACCATAATGTTAGCACTGGAGCCTCTGGGAGAGGCGATGGAGACGCAGGTTTTGAGAGATGATTCTGAAGAAGTTGGAAGAGGACAGAAACAGCAGACAGCATTGCAGAGGGACTGCAGGCAGACTCTTTGGCAGCATCACCCTTGACTCCTCCAGGGTACCTGGCACAGGACAGGTGCCCGAGAAAAACCTGATGAGTCAATGAATGAATATGCGGTGACTGAAGCCTTCCCCGAAGAAGCAGAAGGTGGCAGGATGAGTTTCACATTCTTGAGAAAGCCTGTGCCTGCCTGTGGAGAGCCCATCCTTCTTGCATTCTTAAGCGGGTTTTCTGAACTCATGTCCTGGGGAAGCAGAAGGAAGTTCTGAGGTTCACTGAGCTCGAACAGCGTTTTGATACAAACAGACCTGGGCCCACTGAAAGAGTTATGCACTTGGCCGGAACACCACCTTGAGTTCAGTCAGAAAGCACATCTGTGCCTCATTGATAATGTAATAACCTACATTACATTCTTGGCCGAGAGCACCTGTGCACGGCCCAGAAAGTCAGCCCAGGGCAACCATTCTGATGGAGGTGATATTAACAGCTCTCATTAAAACTGATGACTCTAGCGGTGCCCAGAAGCGAAGCTACAGTGAAGCGTCTGTCCACATTTCCTTTACAAGCCCCCATTTTTGGAGTTCATAACTCAACCATGGAAATGTGCTTTGCATTGAACTGAAACCTGAAAAGAAAACTGTCACAGGGTAAAGAGAGTTAGACTTTTAGGGCTGTAAAATGTGTCAGTTGTCCATTACCATCTGTACACGTCCAGCTCCATGTTAGAAGGAATGTTACTGTTTTCCTGCCCCTGTCTGGATGGTGGAAATGGAAGACCACATGAGGGTGGAGGACTCATTTCTGAGCTGGTCCAGAGGAAATCTGAATGTCTTAACTTTTATGCATAATGGGGATGCTAAGAGCTCTGTCATAATGGAAGTAACACTTGTATGACAATCATTTATCCTAGGTGTCGTTCTGTTTATTGTTACCTGTACAAAACCAGCAAGCAAAGAACCCCTAGGGCTCAGCCTGAGGCTTAAGGAGGTTACATAGGGCTGGATGTAACTTTCAACACCTTTCTCTGATGAAAGGGAGACCTGAAGGCATGCGTTTCACTGAGGTAATTTGAAAGGACTCTTTTTTATTTTGACCACAAAAAAAGATCTTGTGAAATGCATTCCTGTCATGGTTGGGCAGGTTAAAGCTCAATGGTCTATATATCTGTATCTCTGCCCCAGCTGGGAATGTAGAAAGACTCTTACCCCTCCAGAAATATGAAGGATCAGGTTCATAGAAGACTTCTTTGAAAATATAAGCAGATTATTACTTCTGCTTTTTCTAACAAGTATTGCTTGGGAAGAAAAAAAGTCATTATTGTCTTCAGTATCTTCCAGTCCTTTCTCTAAACACCACAAAAATTACATGAAGACTGGAATCAGATCATGCTGTTTCTCTGCTTAAAATTCTTCAAGGGTTTCCTGTTGGGTTTCAAATAGAATTCACACTCATCTCCATTGCCCATGAGGGCTGTACAACCTGGCCTCTCAAGAGCCTTGTGGCCTCTTGTCATGCTGTCCACACCCAGTCATACTTGACTTTTTCCAGTTTCTCAGCTACATCAACCTTTTTTCTCCCACCTCAGGGGCTTTTCATTTATGAATCTCTTTGCCAGTTATGTTTCTCTTCCCACACTCAGAACAGCTGGCCTCTTCATATCCTTTGAGCTTAAATGTCACCTCTACCTGCCTGCTCCATCACCTCTCTTAACAATCTCCATCTCAGCCCCCTGTTGGCTTCTTTTTAAAAATTGAACACAGCTATTTTTTTACTAATCTGTTTTCGTACTTGTCCTTTATCTATGGCCATGTAGAAAGCATGCTTCATAAAAGTAGGGGCCTTGGCCATTATTGTAGTCCCAGTGTCTAGTACAGACCACATGCTCACTATTTGCTGAATAAATTGAGATTTATGTATTACATAATGCATTATAAGTTTAAGCTTTAGTAGTCATTATTCTCTTTGTAGTATATATAATAGAATAATTTCACCTTGATTTTTATATAACCTCCACTTTGCAAAGAGGAACTAGAATTCCCACACCAAATGACAGTCTTAGAAATTGGATGGATATGGCAGACATGATGGCACACATCTGCAGTCGCAGTTGCTTCAGAGGCCAAAAGAGGAGGACTGCTTGAGCCGAGGAGTTCAACGTTACAGTGAGCTAAGCAGGTTCCACTGCATTCCAGCCTAGGTGACAAAACAAGACCCTGCCAAGAAAGAAAAAGGAGGGAGGGAGGAAGGGAAGAAGGAAGGAAACAAGGAAGGAAGGAAGGAAGGAAGGAAGGAAGGAGGAAGGAAGGAAGGAAGGAAGGAAGGAAGGAAGGAAGGAAGGAAGGAAGGAAGGAAGGAAAATACATTGGATGGATAAAGAAATTCTGTTCTTTTACATCTTTCACTCTCTTTTTAGCATCATAAAATTGTGCTGAACTTCTGCAAAGAGTTTGTGTACCTAACCAAGGTGCTCCCCGTGCTTCTTGAACTTGTAGATCCCAGGTTCTTAACTAGATGTACTTTGAGCTCTGAATACTGAGACCACAAAAAATATGCTCAGTATTTTGCAAACCTTAGAAAAGTAGATATAAGAACATTGATGAATGTTCCGACTTGGCCTGATTCACTCAGAACATAAAACTTTGTCCTGGATAGAACTGGCTCGAGACCCCACAGCTAAAAAAAGCCATCTGAGACCTGTGCCCAAGCCTTCTGATGCCGGATCTATGCCTTAATTCAGAGAACTACTGCTGTCTCTGGAAAGGCAGGGTTAGTTAAGAATTAACAACCCATGATTCTCCAGTTGAGCTCTTCAAGCACTAGATCCTCATGCTTTTGCATGACTGGCTCCAGAAGTTTCTTTAAAAATCCAGTCCCCATATTAGAAGTGGTAACACAAGTCAAGGAAGCTTTCATTGTCAATCATCGCATATCCAGCAATTCTTTTTTTTTTTTTTTTGAGATGGAACTTTGCTCTCGTTGTCTAGGCTGGAGTGCAATGGCATAATCTCAGCTCACTGTAGCCTCCGCCTCCCAGATTCAAGCGATTCTCCTGCCTCAGCCTCCTGAGTAGCTGGGATTGCAGGTGCCCACCACCATGCCCAGCTAATTTTTTATATTTTTAATAGAGACGGGGTTTCACCATGTAGGTCAGGCTGGTCTCGAACTCCTGACCTCAGGTGATCCACCCAGTCTCCCAAAGTGCTGGGATTACAGGTGTTAGCTACCGTGCCCAGCTCAGAAATACTTTACCTGATTCTTTTCTTCTCTGCCACTAGCTAAAATTTGGTTGACTGAAAGGAAAATAAGAAAAGGCTTAGATAAAATAAGAAGAATGTTTGCATAGGAATATGACCTTTAGCAAGTTGCTTAGTCTCTAAGACTCGGTTTCCTAAGCTATAAAACGGGAATATAACCTGTATGACCTACCTCACAGAGTCCTTAAGACAATGAAGATAATGCATGTAGAGCACTTAGCACAATGTATACGAAGGGCCCAATGTTAGCTCCTACTGCTGTTGTATTAATATTAACAATTCCAATGTAAGAGAAGCTCTAGAAACAAGAGGGCTTTTCTTTTTTTGGGGACAGGGTCTTGCTCTATTGCCCAGGCTAGAGTTCAGTGGCATAATCATGACTCACTGCAGCTTCAACTTCCTGGGCTCAAGTGATGCTCCCACCTCAGCTTCCCAAGTAGCTGGGACTACAGGTGTGCACCACCATGCCCAGCTAATTTTTTTTTTTTTTTTTGTAGAGATGATGTCTCACTATGTTGCCCCAGCTAGTCTTGAACTCCTAGGCTCAAGTGATCCTCCCACCTCAGCCTCCAAAGTGCTGGGATTACAGGTGTGAGCCACCATGCCTGACCTCTTTTCTTTTCTTTTAAAGGGAGGCTGGGAAAGCCGGAGAGCTAGTAGGAGCCAAGGCACGTAGAGAGTGAGGTAGTAGCATGCCTAAGGTACACCTCAGCAATTCCAGAATTCTGCTCCGAGTGGCCCTCCATCAAACTACTTCACCTCTCTGAAGCCTAGTTTGCTTACCTGAAAAGGAAATATAATACCAACTCTAACCTATTTCACCAGGTTGTCAAGGATTCAAATAAGACACACATCTGTAAATGCACTTTGCATCTCTTAATGGAAATGTTAGATATTGCTTTCACATATGTTACAGATAACTGGCTGTTGTTTCAATCAAGTCAGTGGTTCTAAACTTTGGCTGCAAATTAGAAGCACCCGGAAGCTTCAAAAAAATCCAAACGCCCAGGCCACACCATAAATTAAGCCAGAACCTCTTCCGTGGGACCCAGGCCCAGTACTACTTTTTGTGTGTGTGTGTGTGTGTGTGTGTGTGTGTGTGTGTGTGTATGTGTGTGTGTGTGATGGAGTCTCACTCTGTTGCCCAGGCTGGAGTACACTGGCGAAATCTCGGCTCGCTGCAACCTCTGCCTCTGGGGTTCAAGCAATTCTCCTGCCTCAGCCTCCTGAGTAGCTGGGACTACAGGTGCATGCCACCATGCCCAGCTAATTTTTTGTATTTTTAGTAGAGACCGGGTTTCACCGTGTTAGCCAGGATGGTCTCAATCTCCTGACCTCGTGATCAGCCTGTCTAGGCTTTCCAAATTGCTGGGATTACAGGCGAGAGTCACCGCACCCAGCCCCAGTACTACTTTTGTAAAGCTCCCCAAGTGATTCCAATATCCAACCAACATTAAGAGTCAGGGAAAAAAGTGTTTCTTAAACCTTCCCAATGATAAGGAGCCCCAGAGTCCCACCATACCTACAGAATCAGCCTTCGAAGGGAAGGGGGCGTGGAGTCTATTTTCAACAGGCATCCTTAGCTGACTCTTAACAGCAGGCAATTATGAGAAACAATGTGTTGAATCATAGTCTGAGAGTTGGAAGGGATCTTGTTTAAAGTCTTCACCCTTGAATCATCTCAAAACCATGTGAAACTTTATGAATCCCATGAAGGAAAGGCCAATGTGTGTTAACGCACTACATGAACAATAAATAATACGACTGTTAGCTATTTCTCTGTCCTGGAATCATCACCAGCCTTTCAGTTCCGTTCAGTTCCGTTCAGTTCCTGAACTTTCTAGTTCAGGAAATTTTGACTGACAGAAGAGATTTGTAACTATATGAAACTTTTCTGAATCAAACAATTTGGGATGCCAGGAAATGCATAGAAAGACTCTTTCATTTAAAAAGAAATATTCAAATATTGTGAAATAAAATAAGTTGAGCTTTTTGATGTGCACAAAGAGAACTGACCTCCAGATGGTACAGACACAACTACATTTTTATTATTTTCCTTTCAAAAGGAAATATTGCACAGTTCTGTAAAGTTTACCCTATTACTTGAAGCTCACATGGGAAAGATAGGCAGATCACATTTAATGTAAATAACATACAAACAAGCTACTATGTCACAGAAAAGTGGAAAGTATGAAGGAAAAAATGTAATCAACTGCTGATATGCAAGTTGTAAAACTCTGCTCAACTCTGTGCGATTTCCCTCGTCTACCATTTTGAAAGCATCGGACTGCCAGAACGGTTGGTCTGTCAGCTTCTGCTGAACATTCTAATGTTGTCATTGAAAAGTTAAGCTCTGTGGAATTCCATTCCCTCTGGGGTCACATCTACCTGCATGGCCTAAGTAATTAACCTTAAAGTTATTTTCTCCTTTCTGTTTCCTACATTGTTTGAGTTCAGCCTTCATCTCAGCTTTGTTTGAGCCATAAATACTGTCAACATTAAGAGACTATATGTATTTCTAAGCTTTTTAAGAAGAAAGATCATGGCGATTGATTTTAATAAACAGATGAGTTTCAGATATTTGCATTTCCTTTATAATGGCTTTGTATCGGTTACTCAGTTTTAAACTTTGTCAGATAAGGCATTGGGGAATAACAATGCTGGATCCAGTTTGAATTGTGTCTTTGGAAATTATAGCCATTTGCTACATGTAATAAGTGCTTGTTTTAATGTGTATTCACCATGCCCATTTCTAGTATCTCTTTTTATTTTTGATAAAGTGTTTTAATAGAGAAAATCCATGTAGGCTACCTTTTAATAGTATGAAATAACCATACATTATTGCCAGGTTTGTTTACATTTGGAAAAAGTCCTTATAATTAATAAGAGGGCATACTATAAATGCTTGGAGTCCCATGTCCCGTGGAGGTGTGGCAGTTAATAGCTGAAATCTGACTTGTGAGGAGGGACTAGTGCACATGATACCTTGAGCAAGAACAGAGCTATGGGCACTCCCAGTTGTATGCCCTCCCTCTCAATTGGTTTTTGTCTTTTTTTCTTTTTTTCTTTTTTTTTTTTTTTTTTGTGGGATACAATCTTGCTTTGTTGCCCAGGCTGGAGTGCAGTGGCACAAACCTCCTAGGCTCAAGCAATCCTCCCACCACTACTTCTCAAGTAGCTAAGACCACAGGCACACACCATTATGCCCAGCGAATTTTTCAAATATTTTACAGAGACAAGGTCTCACCATGTTACCCAGGCTCACACAATTCTCCCACCTCAGCCTCCCAAAGTGCTGGGATTATAGGGGTGAGCCACCACCCCCAACCTAGTTTCTTTAGGTTTGTAATTTTTCGTACTTTCCTGTGCTTTGTTGAGTCATTTCATTGTTAGATTGCATGTTTGGATGAGGGCCCACTCTGATGGCCTCATTTTAATTTAATTACCTCTGTAAAGATCCTATCTTCAAATAAGGTCACATTCTGAGATATTCAGTATATGAATCTCAGGGGTGTGGTGGAGCATAATTCAACCCTCAACAGTAGTATTATATATGATTGTTTTAAACATTGTTTCTATATCCTCAAATCATAGCTGATAAATGAAAATAGGTTTGTGGAAAGAAAACCTTAATCGTGACGGTGTTCTTTGGAACAGGACTTTACTGCTATTTGGCAGGTGAGTGGGTACCTCCCACAACTGTGAAAATGATCATCTCCCAGTTAGCTGTCTCCCAGTGTACAACTATTTTCTGTTGCACACCATAGACCGATATACACTGATGTTATAGATTTGGCTTCTGTGCTCCTATAGCACAGCTGTAGGAGCTGTATTCTAGCAAAAGAGGTATTCAACGGTGCAGAATTTCTCTTTTGGTTGCTGGGACAGAGAGGATGGACAGACTAAGACCTTTCTGGTATAGAGAAGGAAACATACTAGAAACAGGGAAGAGGGTGGCCAAGGTCACAGGGCTAGTTAGTGGCAGCCCTGGAACTAGATCTTGGGTCTCCTGACTCATAAGCCGGTGCTCGTTTACCAAACCACACTATCCTCCACCCTGAGTATCCCTCACCTTACCTGCCAGCTATCAAAACCACCCACTGCTCGCTAGCAATGTATGCTTTTCCTTACTCACTTTAACATTTTTAAAGTTTTTCTGTACTGAACTGATCCTAATTGCTAAGTAAGTGCATTACTGACACCCATGAGCCGAATTAAAATTGGGGAGTTATGCCTTTGGTGATTGTTTCCCTAAAAGCCTGTCAACCCCCTTAAAAATCTAGGCATCTAATTTACATAAGGTAGTGGGTTTCTTGACCGTTCAGATTCCATTTCTTGACTAAAACTTGCCTTATCAGCCAGAATTGTAGATATATGCTCCAAAGTGGAAAAAAACGTTTGTCTGAGATGTCAAACTAGTGGCAGTTAGTGATTATTTTTGAAAACAAAACAAAACAAAAAGGCTCTTACCTTCTGTTTTACCAGTTCTTAGTTAATACACCATCACTGATATTAGAGGTTTGAATTTTAGATATCTTCTACCTAATTCAGCCACTTTACAAATAAGGAAATGGTAGCCTGGGCAACAGCGTGTCCGAGGCCACTCAGTTAAAGAGAAATCTAGGGACAGGTCTCTGTTTCTGGGTCTCTGGACATCTCATTCACAACTTTTTTTTTTTTTTTTTTTTTTTTGAGACAGAGTGTCACTCTTGTTGCCCATGCTGGAGTGCAGTGGCACGATCTTGGCTCACTGCGACCTCCCGCTCCTGGGTTCAAGTGATTCTCCTGTCTCAGCCTCCCAAGTAGCCAGGATTACAGGCGCCCACCACCATGCCCTGCTAATTTTTGTATTTTTAGTAGAGACAGGGTTTCACCATGTTGGTCAGGCTGGTCTCGAACTCCTGACCTCAGGTGATCCACCTGCCTCGGCCTCCCAAAGTGCTGGGATTACAGGTGTGAGCCACCATGCTCGGCTCATCCACAACTCCTAATACCACTTCCACCACTGCCTAATGATTATGTTAGCACATTCCTAAGCTACAGGGAGTTTAACTTATTTTTCCCCATGAAGATAGGAGAAATACTAGCCCTAATGTTCCTTAGTGACTTGATGCTTTTCCATGTAGCTCTGTTATATCACACTCACAATATTAATTTTAAAGAATAGACTGTGTTTTCCAAGAATATGTACTTAATGTGACTATCCTCTATTGACTGATGTTACCAACACCTAAACTTATTTGTGTAGGGAAATGCCATGCACATTAACTTTTAATATTTTTTACGACTCTATAAAACTTTTATTTTATTAAAAGGGAAATGTTTTTATGTTTCCTTTAGATGTCTTCAAAATTCATGTTTTTGTAACTTTTTTTCAGGGTTATCAAATCAGGTTAAACTAGATTAAGCCCCAGCGAAGGTGTTTCAGAGTTTGAAGCCTAGCAGATCAGCCAACTCTACAAAGTGTTCTCAGAACAGAGGACATTCTGAGACGTAGAGTCCATGCATGAACGCTAATCCTAGAACATTAAACTTACCGTGTTAAATAGATTTCTGGATGTTTCTCTGTGGAAGTCTTGGAATAGTCCTCCCTTCCTTTTCTTGAGCCAAGAAAATTCTGAACCAGAAAATTCGAATTCAATTTGTGGGAAAACTATACTCAATGAGCCAAACCCCGGCTGAGAGTTTTGTAGGGGTGGGGAGAAAGGGGCATTTGGATCACTGTTGTATGTTAGTTACTAAAATATCTGGATTTCTATTTAAATGTTCTGAGATATATTTTCAAGCTTTGTTTCTGAGGGGCATTTGCAAGCTTCATTTTAAAGTCTGAGAACCCAAAGAATGAAACTTGCTTTCGTGTCATAGTTATTGTGTTATATGTTAAGCATTTGGAAGGGACCCCAGTGAGGCCTCAGGAAGCAGTTACTGCCTCTCTTATCGTCCTGAAGGCGATTTGTTTTAAAGTTGATAATCCCTAGGGCTGTGAGAGTGTCCCACATCTGCCCTGAATTGAAAACAGATTCCCATTTAGAGCCTTACATCAGTGCTGCGGATTCATGCGATCTGAGTCAGAGAGGAAGTCAGAGACCATTTGAACGTATGGCCAGCAGCTCACTTCATGGAGGAACAAGATTGCAGGGTATGTAGGCTGTCTGTTTTCAAATTTTAAGACTGTTTTTAGGTGTCCTTCTGACATTTAGACTGGTATATTCAGGAAAGGACTATTGTGGGAAACAGGTATAAAGTAACTGTCAGTATCTAGGGATTTTCAATGCTACTGATGAATCCATCAAAATTCCGAGGGGGCTAGGCAGCGACTGCTTCAGAATTCCTTCACCGGGCTTTGCCATTTTTGTGACTTACCATTCATTATATAAGATATATTTATATAATTATGTAGATATTTATTTTCCCCCAAGACTCTAAAAAAGGTTTTGTAAGCCAAGAAAAGTTTTTCCTGTTAAAGACCAGAGCTTTTCCAGCCTCTGCTTATCTGTGAAAACTTTTTTAAAGATTTGCACACATGCTAAGAATGAAGGATGTAATGGTGTACTTCATATTGCAACCCCCAGGGGATTGGGACCATCCGATTAACCATTTAGCATCTAATATTCTGCTGAAGGAGTTTTCTTCTCAGGTTGCTGAACAACTTTGTTTCTGTCTTCGTCTTCTCTGTGGAAATCGTATTCTATAGATTGTGAAGTTCTTTTCCTTTTTAATTAAAAAAGGGGTTTAGATTTGGGCTGAATGTGGGGGCTCATGCCTATAATCCCAGAACTTTGGGAGGCCAGGATAGGAAGGTTCCTTGAGCCCAGGAATTGGAAACCAGCCTGGGCAACATGGCAAAACACTGTCTCTACAAAAATTACAAAAATTAGCTGGGCATGGTGGCATGCAACTGTAGTCTCAGTTACTTGGGAGGCTAAGGCAGGAGGATCTCCTGAGCCCAGGAGTTCTGGGCTGCAGTAAACTATGATCACACCACCGCACCCTCGCCTTGGTGACAGAGTGAGATCTTGTCTCTCTTGTCTCTTCCTTTCTTCTTCCTTTTTAATTTTTTTTTTTTTTTGAGACGTAGTCTCCCTCTGTCGTCCAGGCTGGAGTGCTGTGGTGCAATCTCAGCTCACTGCAACCTCTGCCTCCCGGGTTCAAGCGATTCTCCTGCCTTGGCCTCCTGAGTAGCTGGGATTACAGGCACCCACCCCCATGCCCGGCTAATTTTTGTATTTTTCATGGAGACAGGGTTTCACCATGTTGGCCAGGCTGGTCTTGAACTCCTGACCCCAGGTGATCTGCCTGCCTTGGCCTCCCAAACTGCTGGGATTACAGGCATGAGCCACTGTGCCCAGCCTGACCCTGTCTCTTAAGAAAAAAAAAACAGACAGCTAGATAGATAGATGGATAGATAGATAGAGAGAGAGAGAGAGAGATAGATAGATAGATAGATAGATAGATAGATAGATAGATAGATAGATTTGTTCATGACAAATAGTTAAAGAGTACAGAGGTCACGAGGTAGAGTCTGAGAGCCCAACCGCTTGATGCATGGGTGCTGAGCCCCAGCCTGGCCTGAGGGCCCCTCCTGCCCCTTCTCTGCTTCTGGCCTGGGCTTTGGTGAGTTGAGACCTCTCAGGTGGGCTTCTGGAAGGCTACTTTGCTCACTAGTGTCTCTGAGGAGCTGAGAACAGTGCCTGGTACTGTCGGTGCCCAATCAATACTTGTTGAATGAAAGTAGAATTAGGGAAGGGAACTCTAGAAGAAACGTCAGTTCGGGCATTTAGCCTTTGCTTGGGCAAATTTCTCCTCGCTGTCTTGGTAGGATTGCAACCACAAGGAGAGACTGGGTCATTGAGAGAAAAGTGTTAGACTGCCAGTCAAAGCAACTGTGTATGAAACATAGAATTCCATGGTCGTGGGATGAACAAAGCAAAAAATATCTGAAATATGAGTTGTGAGAGGTAACAGTCATGCCCTAGAGGGTATTCAGGAGTCCAAGGGAGGCTGGTAAATGGGAGAAAGTGAACAGACACGGCTGGCAGGTTCTCCCTTCAACTTGGGACAGATGGGCTCATCAAAAATGTTCCAACAGAACAAAGCCTCCTCTTGTTACATGCGCTTCCCCTGGTTTCAGAAACAATACGTTCAGAGCAGCCCAGTTGGCAGGTAATGTTTTCAGTCCAAATGCCAAAACTCTGGTCCCTCTTGACTGGTTGCCCGCAGTTCTTTAAAGAGGGAAGGTTTTTTCAGGTGCCAAAATTTGACTGCAAACTGTGTCATGGGACTATGCCCTCTTAATCCCAGCAAGACAGAGGCTTTCTTTTAGAAAAGGAAGCAAGCACATTTGGGTTTTTGTGCTGAGGATGCAAAATGATGTATTGATCAACTGAGACAGAAAGGGGAATTATCAGCCTTAGGAATATCGTTCCTGTCCTAAGGAGACAAGCGAATGAGCCTTGAAATCTATAGAAACAGTTCCAGTTCAGACAAGCTTCCTTTGTGGGAGATGATTGCATATATATCTTATTTTAACTAACCTAGTTAATCTACCTGATTAAGTTATCAACCTCAGAAGTTTGGGGAGAAAATAAAATCAGCGTGGCAGAGACTTCCACAGTGATACCTGGATTATAAATTTACTGTTACCTCGAAAATCCAGATTCGAAATCTCTCTACCTCTTTTCCAGTAACAAACTCAGCACATCTTCATTTAGGGCAATATCCTCTTGCCCTGCCCCTCCTCTAATTTACAGCCCCGTATTTGGACACCAGGGATTCAATGACCTACCGCCAAGGCACCAATGGGTGGTGCCACCATGCCAATTCACAGAATTCATGGCTCTTCAGAAGTTTTGTAAGCCATTGTTTAGAATTCAGAACACATTATCACCCAGAAACAAGGTTAGGCTCCCAGCTCTACTCCTGAATGCAAATTTATCCTAAAATACAGAGACTTTGCTACAAGCATCTGGAAAAGGGAAGAAAGAACTTCCATCATACTGTTTAATGGCATTGGAGAATACATTTTACAATGAACTGTAATAGTGTTGTCGAGAGCATTTTTAATATCCTTGAGAATTCATTCTTGGCCCTGAATATCATTTGTTTCTTGGTCTGGACCCTAACCACCTATTCTAGGTGCTTTGTCTCCTGCTGCTTCCTTGAATGGTACCCTAGGCTGAAGTCCAAGAAAATTATTTGCATGTACTTTTCCACTTGTGGTTTCTTTTGCCTAGACTGTCTTATTCCTCTTCTAATTCCTTGCAAACTCTTGATCAGCTCAAACATTCACACAGTTAATACTCTCTGATGCCCCCGGTCAAACTTCCACCTCTCTACTCCCTTGGCCACAAACCCCTCTAAGAAAATTTTGCAGACAACTTCAAGTGATTCCTCCACTGACCTTCCAAAATTTCAAGGACCCCAGTTCAAAAATCTGCCTAGGAAATGTTAGAAATTCCCCTCCCTACCTCACTTGTATTTCCATAAGATCTTATAAGTACCACTACGTATTTACATTAATCACATTATATTGCAATTATTTTGGGGCATGTGGTCTCACTCTGTCACCCAAGCTGGAGTGCGGTGGCATGATCATGGCCCATGGTAGCCTTGAACTCCTAGGCTAAAACAATCTTCCTGCCATAGCCTCCCATGTTGCAGGGACTACAGGCATGCACGATCACAAACCAGCTGATTTTTTATTATTTGTAGAGACAGGGTTTCACAATGTTGCCCAGGCTTTTCTCAAACTCCTGATCGTAAGCAATCCTCCTGCCTCAGCCTCTCAAAGTGTTGGGATTTCAGGCATGAGCCACTGTGCCCAGCCTACTTCTACTTTTTTGTGTGGGAGGAATTATGAGTAGTGGGAAGAGACTGGAGCTTAGAGTTAGCATGTGTGTATACGCACCAACATTGGCTCTCTGATTTCCAGTTGTGTGGCCTTGGATAAGTTGATTATCTCTTCATTTTTGCTTTTCTTCTTCATTTGTAAGATGAGAGTAATACCTGCCTTTAAGGAGTTGTAAGGATTAAATAATAATCCATCTAAAAGCCCTAGCCTAGTGCTTAAGCCATACAAAGTGAAAGATAAATGTTAATAAAATATGAATCTAAATTTGAAATGGTGGACATAGAACTCTGAAGCCAGAAGGAACTTGCGTCTCTTCTGTCCAACCTTGGACTCTCTTCTTTTTTGACTCACCCCCTTCAGTTTGAGGCAGCTTGTCAATAGGCTGGTGTTACCTTTTTACAGCCACTTCTCAGATCACTTCAGTGACTAAAATAAAATAAAACTTAGGAGAGTAAGAGAAAAGAGAAACAGCGCCCAGTTGATTTGTAACTATGAGAAAGAAAAAGTAAGCTAGGATGAAGGAAGAGAGAACAAAGTACATGCAAAGGAAAAAGGGAGAGGACGATGAGAAAGCTGAGGGCAGGTAGTAGCAAAGGGAGAGGGAGAGGAGAAACTGCACCGCTGGTAAATTACACTTCCAGGATCATAGAAGAAGCATTTGTTCATTTAAATATATACACCTGCGAGTGCACTCCTGTGCATTTTTTACCCAAGAAGTGCCTTGTGTAGTTCCAAGTACTTCACACAAATAATCTTGGTAGCCTGACACGGTGTCTTGCACCTGTAATCCAAGCTACTTGGGAGGCTGAGGCAGGATGATCACTTGAAGCCAGGAGTTAGAGACAAGCCTGGGCAACATAGCAAGACCCTCATCTCTAAAAAAAAATAATAATGATGATAATTATACATTACTAAAACTTACATACCATTTACTATGTGCCAGGCACTGTTCTAAGCTCTTTAGAAATATTAACTCATTTAATCCTCACAACAACACTGTGTGGTAGACGCATAAAAATCCCTATTTTACTGATAAAGAAAGGAGACACACGAATAGTCCTATAACTAGGATATATGGGAGCCAATATTTGAACACATAGAGTCTGCCTCCAGAGCCTTGCACTCTTAATCAAAATGACAACCATCATGAGAAATGCACCTGCAATGGAGGTGGCTCCTGGCATGGGTCAGGTGGTCAATGTGGCCACTACAGTCAACAGCACAGTAAAGTCCAGCCTGATGGACATTCCCACGGATATACTTTCCAAAATACCATGCTACCACCTGAGAAGTTAGAATGCTAGAATTGTATGGCATGGAGAGACACTGGGTTCACTGTGCTCAGACCAGCCAGCTGCTTCTGCTGAGAGTGCCAGGAAAAGCTGGACCCAGGGTCACCGGTCAGACTCTCTGGGGACAGACATAAGGCAGAAGTGAGTTGACCTCAGCCTCCCATATAACACTGCAGCGTCAGAAGGACATTATCCTTTTTCCAGGTAATGTCCAGGAAATTCTACAAAAATTCTTTCTGAAAGTTTGCAGACATTATTGTGTTTTCACTCCAGTAGTTTTCCAAATATGAAAATAAAGACAATTGTGCTTTATTTTTAAGAACCATCTATTTTGACCTTCTTTTAAAAGAGACAAAATATGCAGGGTTTTGTTTTGTTTTGTTTTTTGAGACAGAGTTTCGCTCTGTCGCCCAGGCTGTAGTACAGTGGCGTGATCTCAGCTCACTGCAAGCTCCGCCTCCCAGGTTCAAGCGATTCTTCTGCCTCAGCCTCCTGAGTATCTGGGACTATAGGCATGCACCACCACATGCAGTTAATTTTTGTATTTTTAGTAGAGATGGGGTTTCACCATATTGGCCAGGGTGGTCTCAAACTCCTGACCTCGTGATTCGCCTGCCTCACCCTCCCGAAGTGCTGGGATTACAGGCATGAGCCACCGCGCCCGGCCTTGTTTTTTGTTTTTGTTTGTTTTTTTTGTTTTGTTTTTTGAGACAGAGTCTCGCTCTGTCACCCAGGCTGGAGTGCAGTGCATAATCTCGGCTCACTGCAACTTCTGCCTCCTGGGTTCAAGCGATTCTCCTGCCTCAGCCTCTGGAGTAGCATTATAGGCACCCACCACCATGCCTGGCTAATTTTTTGTATTTTTAATAGAGACAGGGTTTCACCATATTGACCAGGCTGGTCTCAAACTCCTGACTTCAGGTGATCCACCAGCCTCGGCCTCCCAAAGTGCTGGGATTACAGCCGTGAGCCACCGCACCCAGCCGGGAGAGGCTTATTAAATGTCTGCCCACATCTTGGTCTCCATTATTTTTTTCTCATTACAGCCTGGCTGGGGAACATCTTACCTAAAAACTCATTCATGCAAAATTCTATTTCCTTTGGAGCATTTTTAGGTCTTTTCACATGTCCTCGAAATAAATACTGAATTAAATTAAATTTTAATTTAATTTACTTTTAAATTTAATTTAAATTCTGAATAAAAGGCCTTACATAAACTGACTAAAAAGAGCTTAACCATGCAAAAGTAGGTTAAATAGAACAAGGCACTTTCAAGTAGACAAAACAATCCCATCATTAGAAAAAAGAAAATTCTGGGTTCACTTCAGCAGCACATATACTAAACACTAGCATGGCCCCTGTGCAAGGACGATGTGCAAATTTGCGAAATGTTCCATATATTTTTTAAATAGTTAAAAAAATCTGCAAGTGCAGTAAATACGTAATATAAACACTAAATTAAGTTAGATATGCCCTTGGAGGAACTAATTATTTTCATCATTAAACTGCTCCCAAATGCCAAGAAAAAATAGAACACTAAAATAAAACCTAGACTCTCAAAGGTCTAGAGGTTGAATTTTAAGCAAACTCTTCATTGAGCAAATGAATCTTTTTTTTTTTTTTTTTTTTTTTATGGAGACAGAGTCTCGCTCTGTTGCCCAGGCTGGAGTGCAGTGGTGCGATCTCAGCTCACTGCAACCTCCGTCTCCTGAGTTCAAGCAAGTCTCCTACCTCAGCCTCCCAAGTAGCTGGGACTACAGGCGCACGCTGCCATGCCTGGCTAATTTTTTGTGTTTTAGTAGAAACAGGTTTCACCATGTTGCCCAGGCTGGTCTTGAACTCCTGAGCTCAGGCAATCCACCCGCCTTGGCCTCCCAAAGTGCTAGGATTACAGGTGTGAGGCACCGCACCCAACCGAGCAAATGAATCTTTGAGAAACTGGTTTTAGGCCACCTGGCTACTTGGCAGGGCTATTGTGAGGATAATATGAGATTTAATGAATGTAAATCTCCCAGCCTAGTGCCTAGCATGCAGTGGACACTCACTCAATAATATTTTGTTGAATAAGTAGTCAATCACTTGGCCAAGCCAACTCAGCTATCCCACTAGGTTCTGGTTGCCATGGGGTAGCATGGGTTATCATCAAGGGTAATTCTAAGATTACGCAAAAACACTTCCTAGAAAGAGCAATTCGCTGGGAAACAAAAATCCCAGAATGCTGGGATTTGCTTTCTAACCTTTTATAAAAGGGTAAATTAGAGTTATGACTGAGTTTCTCTGGGAATTAAATGAAATTATGTTCATCTATCCATCCATTCATCATCCTTTTAAAAAGTACTGATTGTCAGGAGCGGTGGCTCACACCTGTAATCCTAGCACTTTGGGAGGCTGAGGTAGGCAGATCACTTGAGGCCAGGAGTTTGAGGCCAGCTTGGCCAACATGATGAAACCCCGTCTCTACTAAAAAGACAAAAATTAGTTGGGCATGGTGGCACACGCCTGTAGTCCCAGTTACTCGGGAGGCTGAGACAGGAGAATTGCTTGAACCTGGGAGGCAGAGGCTGCAGTGAGCCACTGCACTCCAGCCTGGGTGACAGTGAGACCCTGTCTCAAATAAAAAAAAAAAAAAATTCCTCCCCCTGCAATACTCCCCCAACATTCCCCCTCAATACTCCCCCCGACATTAAAAAAAAAAAAAAAAAAAAAAAAGGGTTGTGTATTTTCAACACGGCAAGGATTGTTCTTGTACTTGGTTGATGGTGGTGAACAGACCAGCCAAGATCTCAGCCCCATGGAACTTACATCCTCCCATGAAGCACTTGACATGCAAGTCCTGCCATCACCTAGCACTAGGACCGGCCTCTGGGTGGTTGCCCTGGGAAGAGCAGTCAGCTTGGAACTCAGACTGATGCCCACTGCAGGCCAGCCTCCACCACTTGGCAGTTATTCACCTGTCAGAGTTCAGGGTCTTGGGAAAAGCTTCTGAGCCGCAGTCCTGGTCCACAAATGGATATAATAACACTCACCTTGCAGGGATTCTATGAAGGTGAAATGAGACATACTGAGTAGAAAGTACATTATGTGGCATATACTAGGTCTTCAATCCATGGTAGTCCTTTATTACCTTGATGAACAAATAGATCAAAAGAGGATCTAAGGACCCTTACAGGGGTGAGTCACTGTACCCATCCCTAGGATTGTTTGGGCCCAGGAGTTCGAGATCAGCCTGGGAAATAGAGAGACCTCGTGTCTATAAAAAGAAAAAATTAGCTGAGTGTGGTTGCACATGCCTATAGTCCTGGCTACTCAGGAGGCTGCCGGCAGGAGATTCGCTTGAGCCTGGGTGGTCGAGGCCATGGTGAGCCATGATGGCACCACTGCACTCCAGCCTGAGTGACAGGGTAAGACTTTGTCTCACAACAACAACAAAAGAGGCAGAGAGAGAGAAAGAGAGAAAAAGACCTAGTACTAGCACAGAGAATAAGGCACATCATTGTGAAATTTCAAAAGAGTAGGGTTAAATAGGAGAGTGTTGTTTTGTTTTGTTGTTTTGTTTTGAGACAGAGTCTTGCTCTGTCACCCAGGCTGGAATGCAGTGTCGTGATCTCAGCTCACTGCACCTCCGCCTCCCGAGTTCAAGCAATTCTCCTGCCTCAGCCTCCCAAGTAGCTGGAATTACAGGCATGTACCACCATGCCTGGCTATTTTTTGTTTTTGTTTTTGTTTTTGTTTTGCATTTTTAGTAGAGACAGGGTTTCGCCATGTTGGCCAGGCTGGTCTGGATCTCCTGACCTCAAGTGATCCTCCTGCCTTGGCCTCCCAAAGTGCTGGGATTACAGGCGTGAGCCACCGCACCTGGCTGGCATTGACTTTTCAACAGGAACACTAGCATCCAGGAAACAACAGACTGGAGATTCTGAGCGCAAACGATTTCCGACCTAGAACCCTCCATTAAGGGTCAAATGGACTGGAAACACAGAAGGAGTCAAAGCATTTATATCACCTACACCCCTTACCTGCAAGCTCCTGGAGGACATGCTCCACTAAAACAAGGGGATGTGCAAAGCACAACCAAGTCAAATGGGGCTCCAGGCGGCATGTCTCAAAGAAGGAGGAAATGGGACCGATTCATGAGCTTGACGACTTCAGTCTCCCATGAGGTGTGTCATGGTTCTGTCAATGCTTGGAACAGAGTAATGGACAGGGACATAGAGAAGTGACCAAATTTTAAAAAGAAAACTCCAGGCCGGGCGCGGTGGCTCACGCCTGTAATCCCAGCACTTTGGGAGGCCGAGGCAGGCGGGTCATGAAGTCAGGAGATCGAGACCATCTTGGCTAACACGGTGAAACCCAGTCTCTACTAAAAATACAAAAAAAATTAGCCGGGCGTGGTGGCGGCGCCTGTAGTCCCAGCTACTCGGGAGGCTGAGGCAGGGGAATACCGTGAACCCGGGAGGCAGAGCTTGCAGTGAGCCAAGATGCACCACTGCACTCCAGCCTGGGCGACATAGCGAGACTCCGTCTCAAAAAAATTTTTTTTAAAAAGAAAGAAAAAAGAAAACTCCAAGAAAGAAAAAATAATGAGAAAAGAAATGTGACTATAGTACACAATCACGTCAGCACTGTTATAAATGAAACCATAAATTAGAATATAACTGTGGTGGCCGTGGAGGTGGACCACAAAGACCTCCTCTCAAAGGACCATCTTGAGGGAAGTATCCCTACTTTAGGACCCAAGCTATCTTCACAGAAAGGTCCCCGTCCCTGGGCTACTGTCAGCCAATGGCTGAGCAGGGCAGGAAACTGGCGTGGCCATTCCTGCAAAGTGCAGGACTTCTCCAATAGGCAGTCTTTACTCTGGGTCTCCATGGGTCTGGCAGAGAATTTCCCGGGACTACACTGAAGTCTAAAGCTCTTCCCATTCAACCTCCTCCCTTGCTGCTCTTGTCAGGCTCCATCCTTCACAGGCATCCTGCCCAGAATTTTTTTTTTTTTTTTTTTTTTTTTTTTTTTTTTTTTTTTCACTCTGTCGCCCAGGCTGCAGTGCAGTGGCGATCTTGGCTCACTGCAAGCTCCGCCTCCCGGGTTCAAGCAATTCTCCTGCCTCAGCCTCCCAAGTAGCTGGGATTACAGGCCCCTGCCACCACGCCCAGCTAATTTTTGTATTTTTAGTAGAGACGGGATTTCACTGTGTTGCCCAGGCTGGTCTTGAACTCCTGACCTTGTGATCCCCCCGCCTTGGCCTCCCAAAGTGCTGGGGTTACAGATGTGAGCCACTGCGCCCAGCCTCAGATCTTATGCATTTCTAATTCTGTCTTGGGGAATCAAACTGTCAGAGGAACCTAACTAACACAATCACTAT
This sequence comes from Chlorocebus sabaeus, assembly GCF_047675955.1. Classification (NCBI taxonomy): domain Eukaryota; kingdom Metazoa; phylum Chordata; class Mammalia; order Primates; family Cercopithecidae; genus Chlorocebus; species Chlorocebus sabaeus. The sequence goes on from NC_132916.1 coordinate 77,298,261, forward strand.
ATTAGGAGGAGAGAAGAAGGAAAATTGGGGGTTAGAGGCAGAATACAGTGTTAGATTCTTTTATTTTAGATGCGGTATCCTTTCACCAATCTACAGCCCAACCCTAGTCCCCCTCCCCAAACTCATTTCTCCCTGTCGTCAGAACTGAGCTGCAGCCACTGCTTCTAAGCACAACTCCTTTGTCTGCCAGAGAAGACACACCTAAAGGTGTATCCAGAGAGCGCCTGGACTCAGGAATACATCAACATATCCCAAGAAGGAGACCTGAAGCGATCCCAAGCTAACTGCTTCCCAATTTCATCTGGGGACTCCCTGCCAGAAAGCTTAGAATGTGCTTGCAGTGAAGTAATATTAGAAGATTCCTTCTTCGGAGGGTATTAGACCTCTTCCTTCTTCGGAGACATCAGCAGCTGGTCAAACTAGTTACACACCGTCCTCCCGTATAGCTGAGTGCACCAAACGAAGAGGACAGGGACAAAGCAGAAAGAGATGATTGCAAGTCAACTCCTTCCTCCTCCTCTCCCCCACCTCCCCTGCAGCCACTTCGGTCTTGAGACAGCCGCCCCAGAGGCCCCCAGACCCTTGCTACATACCTTCCTTCCAGAGCAGTCAGGCTGGGTAGAATGTAGGCAGGGAGGTAGGGGGTGTGTGCATGAGTGTGCCTGTGTGTGTGTACGTTACAGAAACCACACAGCATCACAGCACATGGTCATAGGAAGAACAAGAGTATTCTGGCTGGGCGTAGTGGCTCATGCCTGTAATCCCAGGACTTTGGGAGGCCCAGGCGGGCAGATCACCTGAGGTCAGAGATGGAGACCATCCTGGCTAACACAGTGAAACCCCCATCTCTACTAAAAATACAAAAAATTAACCGGGCGCAGTGGCGTGCCCCTGTAATCTTAGCTATTTGGAAGGCTGAGGCAGGAGAATCATTTGAACCTGAGAGGCGGAAGTTGCAGGGAGCCGAGATCGCACCACTGCACTCCAGCCTGGGTGAAGAGCGAGGCTCCACCTTAAAAAAAAAAAAAAAAAAAAAAAAAAAGAGTATTCCCCACTTGTGTGTATCTGTCTACCTGGCTCTCATACTAAGCCAGTGAAGAGCTTTCCTGATCTACATCTGGTCTTGTAGTACATGGAGCAACACAGGAACACACTGAATTGTTTACCGGGAAATATCATGTCTATGTAATTTTTTTAAAGTGCAATAACCAGGAGGAACCAGAAATTCCAAAATGCCTTCCCTTAACCCTGTAAGTTAGCTATAGTTCGTTAGCAGGAATAGCACATTATCCACTTCAGGCTAAGGATAAAATCATTCCAAAGACCACTATAGGAACCTACCTGAAGATTTTCGATGACAAGAACTAATAGGCAGAGTAAATTTTAGAATTTTTTTATTATATGAAAGTAATACATGGCCAGGCATGGTGGCTCACACCTGTAATCCCAGCAATTTGGGAGGCCGAGGCAGGCAGACTATCTGAGGTCAGGAGTTCGAGACCAGCCTGGCCAACATAGTAAAACCCCGTCTCTACTGAAAATACAAAAATTAGCCAGGCATGGTGGCACATGCCTGTAGTCCCAGCTACTCAGGAGGCTCAGGCATGAGAATCGCTTGAACCCGGGAGGCAGAGGTTGGAGTGAGCTGAGATCATGCTATTGCACTCCAGCCTGGGTGACAGAGTAAGACTCCATCTCAAAACAATAAAGTAATACATTCTCTACTGTATGAAAATTAAAATTTATAAACAAAATAACCATAATTGCATAACCTAATCCAGGGGCACCCATTGCTTTATTTCCTGTTAGTCTTGTTTCAGAGTATTTTCCAGAGCTTTGAAGTCTTATTTTATACATAATTTCATATCCTAATTTTCCACTTAAAATTTTATCAAATGAATTTCCTTGAACCATTACAAACTCTTTGAGAGCATCTTGTTTTGAAGTCTGTATAATATTCCAACTCATAGAAGTAGCTTAATTTGCCCAATCATTCTTCTTTGTTGGACTTTTAATGTTTTTGTTGTTGTTGTTGTTGGTTTTTTTATATATATATACTTTAAGTTCTAGGTACATGTGCACAACGTGCAGGTTTGTTACATATGTATACATGTGCCATGTTGGTGTGCTGCACCCATTAACTCGTCATTTACATTAGGTATACCTCCTAATGCTATCCCTCCCGCCTCCCACAATAGGACCCGGAGTGTGATGATCCCTTTCCTGTGTCCGAGTGATCTCATTGTTCAATTCCCACCTATGAGTGAGAACATGCGGTATTTGGTTTTCTGTTTGCTGAGAATGATAGTTTCCAGCTGCATCCATGTCCCTACAAAGGACACGAACTCATCCTTTTTTATGGCTGCATAGTATTCCATGGTGTATATGTGCCACATTTTCTTAATCCAGTCTGTCACTGATGGACATTTGGGTTTATTCCAAGTCTTTGCTATTGTGAATAGTGCCGCTATAAACATACGTGTGCATGTGTCTTTATAGCAGCATGACTTATAGTCCTTTGGGTATATCCCCAATAATGGAATGGCTGGGTCAAATGGTATTTCTAGTTCTAGATCCTTGAGGAATCGCCACACTGTTTTCCACAATGGTTGAACTAGTTTACAGTCCCACCAACAGTGTAAGAGTGTTCCTATTTCTCCACATGCTCTCCAGCACCTATTGTTTCCTGATTTTTTAATGATTGCCATTCTAACTGGTGTGAGATGGTATCTCATTGTGGTTTTGATTTGAGTTTCTCTGATAGCGAGTGATGATGAGCATTTTTTCATGTGTCTGTTGGCTGTATGAGTGTCTCCTTTTGAGAAGTGTCTGTTCATATCCTTTGCCTACTTTTTGATGGGGTTGTTTGTTTTTTTCTTGTAAATTTGATTGAGTTCTTTATAGGTTCTGGATATCAGCCCTTTGTCAGATGAGTAGATTGCAAAAATTTTCTCCCATTCTGTAGGTTACCTGTTCACTCTGATGGTAGTTTCTTTTGCTGTGCAGAAGCTCTTTAGTTTAATTAGATCCCATTTGTCAATTTTGGTTTTTATTGCTGTTGCTTTTGGTGTTTTAGACATGAAGTCCTTACCCATGCCTATGTCCTGAATGGTATTGCCTAGGTTTTCTTATAGGGTTTTTAGGGTTTTAGGTCTAACATTTAAGTCTCTAATCCATCTTGAATTAATTTTCGTATAGGGAGTAAGGAAAGGATCCAGTTTCAGCTTTCTAGTTATGGCTAGCCAATTTTCCCAGCACCATTTATTAAATAGGGAATCCTTTCCCCATTTCTTGTTTCTGTCAGGTTTGTCAAAGATCAGATGGCTGTAGATGTGTGGTATTATTTCTGAGGGCTCTGTTCTGTTCCATTGATCTATATCTCTGTTTTGGTACCAGTACCATGCTGTTTTGGTTACTGTAGCCTTGTAGTATAGTTTGAAGTCAGGTAGCGTGATGCCTCTAGCTTTGTTCTTTGGCTTAGGATTGTCTTGGCAATGCGGGCTCTTTTTTGGTTCCATATGAACTTTAAAGCAGTTTTTTCCAATTCTGTGAAGAAAGTCATTGGTAGCTTAATGGAGATGGCATGAATCTATAAATTACCTTGGGTAGTATGGCCATTTGCACAATATTGATTATTCCTATCCATGGGCATGGTACATTCTTCCATTTGTTGTGTCTTCTTTTATTTCACTGAGCAGTGGTTTATAGTTCTCCTTGAAGAGGTCCTTTACATCCCCTGTAAGTTGGATTCCTAGGTATTTTATTCTCTTTGAAGCTATTATGAATGGGAGTTCATTCATGATTTTGCTCTCTGTTTGTCTGTTGCTGGTGTATAAGAATGCTTGTGAGTTTTGCACATTGATTTTGTATCCTGAAACTTTGCTGAAGTTGCTTATCAGCTTAAGGAGATTTTGGGCTGAGACAGTGGGGTTTTCTAAATATACAATCATGTCATCTGCAAACAGGGACAATTTGACTTCTTCTTTTCCTAACTGAATACCCTTTATTTCTTTCTCTTGCCTGATTGCCCTAGCCAGAACTTTCAACACTATGTTGAATAGGAGTAGTGAGAGAGGGCATCCCTGTCTTGTGCCAGTTTTCAAAGGGAATGCTTCCAGTTTTTGCCCATTCAGTATGATACTGGCTGTGGGTTTGTCATAAATAGCTCTTATTATTTTGAGATACGTTCCACCAATACCGAACTTATTGAGAGTTTTTAGCATGAAGGGCTGTTGAATTTTGTCAAAGGCCCTTTTTGCATCTATTGAGATAATCATGTGGTTTTTGTCTTTGGTTCTGTTTATATGCTGGATTACGTTTATTGATTTGCATATGTTGAACCAGCCTTGCATCCCAGGGATGAAGCCCACTTGATCATGGTGGATAAGCTTTTTGATGTGCTGCTGGATTCCGTTTGCTAGTATTTTATTGAGGATTTTTGCATCGATGTTCATCAGGGATGTTGATCTAAAATTCTCTTTTTTTGTTGTATCTCTGTCAGGCTTTGGTATCAGGATGATGTTGGCCTCGTAAAATGAGTTAGGGAGGATTCCCTCTTTTCCTATTGATTGGAATAGTTTCAGAAGGAATGGTACCAACTCTTCCCTGTACCTCTGGTAGAATTTGGCTGTGAATCCGTCTGTCCTGGACTTTTTTTGGTTTGTAAGCTATTGATTATTGCCTCAATTTCAGAGTCTGCTGTTGGTCTATTCAGGGATTCAACTTCTTCCTGGTTTAGTCTTGCAAGAGTATAAGTGTCCAGGAAATTATCCATTTCTTCTAGGTTTTCTAGTTTATTTGCATAGAGGTGTTTATAGTATTCTCTGATGGTAGTTTGTATTTCTGTGGGGTGGATGGTGATATCCCCTTTCTCATTTTTATTGCATCTATTTGATTCTTCTCTCTTTTCTTCTTGGACTTTTAATGTTATTTCAACATTTTCAAATTTAAATGCTATAATGAACTTATGGCAAATAAATCTTTGTCCTCATTTCAGATAATTTTCTCCCAATAGAGTCCCAGTAGAAATGGCACTCCTCGGCCAAAGGGTATGAACATTTTTAAGGCCAAATAAAAGGCAGATTTTGAAAATTTTGTTTAATATTTAATACTTTTTCAAACAAAATGAACAAACCAACAAGTACGTGCCCATTACCCATTATCTGGCTTAAGATAACATCTTACCTCCACAGTTAACGCCACTCCGGACCTCTCCCACATCCACGCCCCCTCTCTCAACTCCAAAGGTAGCCATTATTCTGCATTTGTGTTCTTTGGATTATTTAAAGGAGCAGAAGTTCAAGGATATATAGTCTTCCTGTTAGAGAATAAGAGAGAACAACAGAAAGGGAGGGAGGCTTCCGATAGAAATGTTGAGCCCCATAGAAAGACTCTGGTTTGAGGTAGGGCTGCCTGCCCTGGAGTCCAACCTCCAATACTTGCTTGTTTCCCTAGAAAAGAGGTCCTGTTTGTATCCCTGGAAAAGAGGTCCTATCTCCTTGCTATGGTTGTGGTGTGGGTTAACCAAGATAAGCATCTAGCATCCTCCAAGAATAGAACATTACTTTACAGAGTGGCCTCTGGCTATTGGGCGCCCAGGGAATGCCACTTTCTAGGATAGTAGCTAGAGAACACTTTACAGGTTTTGTCCAGTATTGATGCTGCCCTTGCTATTTTTCCCAAAGCAGTGACAGGCTGTTTTGTTTTTTCTCCTCTCTCTCTTTTCCACAATTTTTCTTAGGTTCTAAAACAGACATTGATCAGATCTTTGAGTAGGGTTTCCTACAGGTAATTCCCGTAGAAGATGTTTCTCCCCTTTCTTTGCTTTTCAAGTGAAAAGTGTAATGCTCTGAGCGTATATCAGTCCTGCAACCCTGGATTTATTTCACTATGTTCTAACCAAATAAGAAGGGAAGTGCCAACAGTTTTCAATGCAAACACATAATTAAGGTAGTAAGATGTCTGAATTATAGATTTGGTGATCTACAATGAGCAGGTGCCTCAGATTCTTTCTGTATTACTGAAGTCTCTGGTTGCTTGCATGAGTTGGAAATTAAAGGAATTATAAACATTAAAGATTGAAGTTTAGTTCTATAAGGAACTTTAGCAATAATTTAGTAATAGTCAATGGATGTTAACTTTCTTTTATTAGGAGCATCTCTAAAATTATGATTCTCCTCTAAAGAATGTACCTTTCTCTAAAAAGTGCCCACATGCACATCCACATAAAATTTTTACAAACATCAAGCGATTTGAGGCCTCCCTGAAGTTGATTAATGGATCCTCCATTGAGAGTCCTGTATTAGATCATGCCACTGCACTCCAACCTGGGCAACACAGAAGACTTTGTCTCTAAAAAAATAAAATAAAATAATTTTTAAAAGAATTCCATTAGCTGGGCGTGGTGGCATATTCCTGTAGTCCCAGCTACTCGGGCAGTGGAGGCAAGAGAATCACTTGAACCTGGGAGGCGGAGGTTGCAGTGAGCCAAGATGGTGCCACTGCATTCCAGCCTGGGTGACAGAGCTTGACTCCATCTCAAAAAAAAAAAAAAAAAAAAAAAAAAAAAAAAAAAAAAAAATCTGTATTACTTTGCCTAGGGCTGCCATAACAGAGAATCACAAACTGGGGTGACGGAGTGGGGAGCTTAAACAACAGAAATTAGTTTTTTCACTGTCCCAGAGGCTTGAAGTTGGAGATCCAAGTGTCAGAGATGAAGGTGTCCACAGGATTGGTGTCTCGGGAGGCCTCTCTCCTTGGCTTGAGGCTTGCTGTCTGCTTCCAGTGTCTTCTCATAGCTGTCTCTGTGTGTGTCTGTGTCCTAACCCCCTCTTCTAGAAGGACACCAATCATACTGGATTAGAGTCCACCCTAGTGACTCATTTTAACTTAATTATCTCTTTTAAAACTCTATCTCCAATTACAGTCATATTCTGAGGTCCTGGGGAGTAGGGTTGCAGCATATAAATTTGGGGGGATGGGACACAAATCAGCCCATAACAAATCCCTAAGCTACTTAGGGAACTGCAACCCAGAGCAATCCAGAGACTCAACCATGCACTCACATGAATGTTTAGCAGCAGAGGCAGAACCACAGCCCGGAGGTCCCATCACCCAGGCTTCCATACTACCCTGCACCCTCTCCATGCACTTCGTCAGACCACAGTGTACTGCTCCAGGAGCCTATGGGTGGAGTCCGAAGGGTCAGATTTGAGGGATGAGACGTGAGTGGAGGTGCTGTTCTTGCCCCAGGTCTCTGATGGCATCAGGAGGAGACTTCAGCTCCAGAATGCTCTCCTTCCTCCAGATGCTTGGGCAATACCCAGGACAATACCCCAAGAAGTCAGTTCCTAATGATGGCTTCTTGAGGATCAGTGGGGCAATTATTGGGTGCTGATGTGAGCCAATGTGCAATGTGCTCTTTCCTCTACCATCAGGATTCAGTGTCCTCTGGGCCAATAGTCCCTACGCCTTGGAAAATTAAGGATTTTAGTAACAAATATTTTGAATCTGTCAGCATGTTAACATTCAGTGTTCTTCAGTCTTGGTGTCCAGTGGCCCCTGCTCTCTCTCCTTCGAAGTGTGTGTCACATCTTTTCCAGGATCCTTTGAGGATGGCCACACCCCCTGCCACCATGGCCACAGTCTGTCTCCCCAGTAACATCCATCAGAGATGGCAACGTGCTGCTGTTGAGCTGCTGCCTCAATTCTGCATTAAATCTATTCTAATGCTCCTTTGAACGTCTGTATTTAAGATTATTTTATTTTGGGTCTGTTTTTTGAGCAGATTGTTACTTCACACTTCACTTTCTGCTCTGTGTATGTGTGTGTACATGCCTGTAATGTGTGTGTGTGTGTGTGTGTGTGTGTGTGTGGTATTCCTCTGTTGTTTGCAACACCTCCCAGTTGGGGATCGTTTGTAAATTTAGTTAATGAGCATTTAACACATTCCCTTTGATGAAGCTGTTAAATCTGAGTGCACCCTGGCATCCTCCCAGACATCTCCCGTCTCCCAAGCCATTTGTGCTTCCCTCTTCTTAGCTGCTTAGTGATGGTTTCTAGTTTGTTGGCACAGTATGGAACTAACCTTTAGTCCTCTCTGGAAAAAGTAGGGCTTGAGTTTTGTAAGAAATGCTTACATCTGTATTCAAAGCAAGTCCACTTTTCTGGTGGGCTTTCGTTCTCACCAAACAAAATAAACTGCAGACAGAAAAGACGTTTCATCATCGCCCTAACTGGCCGTGCATGTGGCAGTGGGACATAAGCTATAGCTGTCGGCTTTCGCAAGAACAAGCACCAAGCTCAAAACCCGCAGGCCCAGCTGTCAGAGAGTTTCCCTGGATTTAATTATAACTTGATCTCTGAAGAGGCAGTGTATGTCAAGTGTGCTTTTCAATCACTTAGAGAAATCAGAGTAAATGACAGAGCAGCCCTGGGATTCGCCTGTGCGATGAGCCCTCATTACCGTCTCCTACAGTAGAGGCATCACGGGAATCAGCCCAACCCTGTGACAGTGGCAGAAACACAGGCTGTCTCCAAATATGTAGATTTGAAAAGAAACAGCCCCCAGATGTCTGCAAGAATCAATTATCTAAACTTCAATATAATTTAAAATGCAGAAATAAACCAAAGGAAGGAGTTGAACTATCTATGCATCTGTACATGAACCAGGAAGCCACTTCTCAACATAAACAATCCTGCCACTGCTTTACTTCTTATCTACCACATGTGTGGTCCTTGCTTGCTATTCCCAACTTCAAGAATATGTGACTTCTATCATTTCCTACACCTCAGCAAACACCACACGATCATTAGAGCCATCACAGACACACACGGAATACACACACACACACACACACACACACACACTTTCCAGACTGAGGCCACTCTAAGATCAGAAAAATGTCCTGATAGTAATTAGATTGACACTTCCAACCTGGTTCTCAGCAGCTAGCCCCAGTGTCTGTGTTTCTAAATGTGAACACCGCATGTCACCCAAATTATTGACATCAAACCTCATTACCAGACAAGACTGGCCAGAGAGATTTCACCTCCTACCCTTTAGGTTACTAGAGAGGCAGTAAAGTGGAGACAGCTGAATCCCACACGGTGCACAATTTAGGGCATGCCTGTGCCCTTTTTCCTTTTTTTTTTTTTTTTTTTTTTTTTTTTTTTTTGTTACGGAGTTTCGCTCTTGTTGCCCAGGCTGGAGGGCAATGGCATGATCTTGGCTCACCACAACCTCTGCCTCCCAGGTTCAAGCAATTCTCCTGCCTCAGCCTCCCGAGTAGCTGGGATCCCTTTTTCTTTTTTACTGTGCAAAACAAAACAAAACAAAGCACTAAAACACAACATCAGTTTCAAGGGATTGTTTGTTTTCATTTCCAGCCCAGGTCACCTCACAATTCATAACTGAGAAGCATTTTATACTTTGAGTTGATGGAAAGCAAGAAAAGAGAAGGGAGGGATGGCCGGTGTTGACTCAGGGCAGGGAGAATGGCACCCTTGCTGCCAACACCCCACTGGTCCCTTCCTGTGGAAAGGCGTGAGCCTACCTAACTTCAAATGCCTCACGATCTCCAGCCTACAGCCTCTAACCTCATTTTTGTCACTACTGTCCTTTCCTGTTGACTTTGGGGTAAAAGGCAGTGAAGTGGTGAGAGGAAGGGTCTGCCCCTCAGGCATCTCTGGTGGATTCGTCTGGTCAGGGAACAACAGAGATCTTCACGGTAACCAATGCCTCTGCCACGGAAAAGTAAGTTGGAGCCGGCTTTTAGGCAAAGGTTTCTTTTTAAGCCCGATTAACCTTAGAGACATAGACAGTTGTTACTGATAAGGCTGTTAGACTTGGAGAACATTTGAAACACAGGAATCTAAAAAGAAGTGCAGTGAGCTTTGTGTGTTGAGGAACAGGGGAAGGGGACGCGGTCCCCTTTGATAAATAACCAGAGAGTGATTGCATTTATACCCTGACAGCATACACATGTTGTATAGCCACTGTGAACACAAATGACAGCCATGAGTTCTGTGAGGAAAATGTTTTTTGGTTTTTTGTTTTTGTTTTTGTTTTTGTTTTTGTTTTGAGACAGAGTCTCACTCTGTTGCCCAGGCTGGAGTGCCATGGCACAATCTCAGCTCACTGCAACCTCTGCCTCCCAGGTTCAAGCAATACTCCTGCCTCAGCCTCCTGAGTAGCTGGGATTACAGGCATGCGCCATCACGCCCAGTTAATTTTTTTATTTCTGGTAGAGACCGGGTTTCACGATGTTGGCCAAGCTGGTGTCAAACTCCTGACCTCAGTTGATCTGCCCACCTCGGCCTCATAAAGTGCTGGGATTACAGGTGTGAGCCACTGTGCCTGGCCTTCCGGGAGGGAAATCTCAGTGTTAATTACATATTTAGTTCTTATCAGTGATTACAACCAACACCCTTTAGCCTTACATGTTTGATTCCCAAATATATGAGGAAAAATTCTCTTTTCTCTCCTGGTTGAGAACTAGGAATTAATAAAAAGGTTCTTGGCTGGGCGCGGTGGCTCACGCCTGTAATCCCAGTACTATGGGAGGCTGAGGCGGGAGGATCACAAGGTCAGGAGATTGAGACCGTCTTGACTAACACGGTGAAACCCCATCTCTATTAAAAATACAAAAAATTAGCCGGGCATGGTGGCGATCAACTGTAGTCCCAGCTACTCGGGAGGCTGAGGCAGGAGAATGGCGTGAACCCAGGAGGCAGAGTTTGCAGTGAGCCAAGATCGCGCCACTGCACTCCAGCCTGGGCAACAGAGAAAGATCCTGTCTCAAAAAGAAAATGAAAAGGTCCTTAGAAATTTCATTATGTTTTATGAAAGAGATAAAAGGCATCTTTTGTTTATGCCTGCCTTCTTCCACGTCATCTTTTTTTTTTTTTTTTTTTTTTTTTTTTTGAGAAGATATTGCTCTGTTGCCCAGGCTGGTAGTGCAAATCATGGCTCACTGCAGCCTCAACTGCCCCTGCTCAAGTGATCCTCCTGCCTCAGCCTCCAGAGTAGCTGAGACTATAGACACGCGCCCCGTGCCTGGCTACTTGTTTTGTTTTTTAGAGACAGGGTTTCACCATTTGCCTGGCTGGCCCTGAATTCCTGGGATCCACCAATCCTCCCTCCTCAGCCTCTCAAAGCACTGGAATTACAGGCGTGAGCCACCTTACCTAACTTACTTTATTCTTCGCATTATTTCATCTCACACTGTTTCCAACGTTTTCCTTTCTACCTGTGATATCCAAGCCAAATGAACCAGAAATAACCACAATATCACTATTTTAATAAGGTGCAATGTGATTAGGAATTTTTGTGGTGCTGATTCCCTTTATTGGTGTTTTTAGAATATTGGTTGATCCATGTCCATGTCCTTTTGAATATTTTTCATATTGAAGAGTGAATATCATAAAGAGTACATTGTGACTACCGGTTGCTTTTTGATGCTCACATTACCGGACTCCATTGGAAAATCTTCAGAGTACCTTGAAATTAGTGGTCCAACCCATGTGGTCAGGTCTGGGAGCCAGGAGGCCATGAGTATCAGCCTCCCCAGCACACTTACATTCCCTGACAGGCAGCTCAGGTGCTGTCACACTGAGGCGAGCACAATGTGACATGTCTCGGTGTGTCCTCGATATTGGATAAACCCGAATTTCTGCAACTTAAGAGCCATGAAGTAATATCATTGCTTGGACGGTTTCTATCACTTTTTTGGAATAAAGTTCAAGATAGTTTAATTCCTATTTAGCAAAACACAGATTACACCACAAAAGAGAAAAATGTTTAACTTTATTAAGAAATGCCAAGGCTCTTGATATGGCTGAGAGCCAATGGATTTCTCCTATGGTATATTTTATCTTGAATTCTTCTTGCTCACTTCAATTAGGGGGAAAAAAAAAACTTCTGCTGAAACTATTGGAAAAGAGGTGCTTCACTGTATAATTTCTAAGATGATTGATTTAAGCCCAGAGCTGCTGATGGCCGTCTCCCCGCCATACAAAAAATGCTGCCTAAGATAAAATCAGCACAGAGAAAAGCAGGGCTTAGGTAAAGAGAGACACAGATCCCCAGTGACCGTCCAAGCACCTGGCCCCACTCCTGATACTTCAGTGATGGGAACCAATCAATTCCCCACAGGGACTGGGTGCAATGGCTCACACCTGTAATCCCAGCACTTTGGGAGTCTGAGGCAGGTGGATCACCTGAGGTCAGGAGTTATAGGCCAACCTGGCCAACATGGTAAAACCCCATCTCTACTAAAAATAAGAAAAATTAGCCAGGTATGGTGGCAGGTGCCTATAATCCCAGCTACTCAGGAGGCTGAGGCAGCAGAATCACTTGAACCTGGGGGTCGGAGGTTGCAGTGAGCCCAGATCACGCCATTGTACTCCAGCCTGGGCAACAAGAGCGAAACTCAGAAAGGGTGAAAGAGAGGAAGAGAGAGAGAGAAAGAGAGAGAGAGAGAGGAAAGGAGGGAGGGAGGGAGGGAAGGAGGGAGGGAGGGAGGGAGGGAGGGAAGGAAGGAAAGAAGGAAGGAAGGAAAGAAGGAAGGAAGGAAGGAAGGAAGGAAGGAAGGAAGGAAGGAAGGAAGGGAAGGAAGGAAGGAAGAAAGGAAAGGAAGGGAAGGAAGGAAGGAAGGAAGGAAGGAAGGAAGGAAGGAAGGAAGGAAGGAAGGAAGGAAGGGAAGGAAGGAGGGAGGGAGGGAGTGACTCCCAATATGACTAGGGTCACTTGCTAAAAGAGATCCCACACTCACCAGCGCAACATAGACCCAAGTCTTTCCTTCTCCATCCCACAGTTGCATTTCATCCTTTTTAATGGAACCTCAGCACAGTTCCCATCCAGAATGTCAGAGCCCAGAAATCAATCCCTTCAGGCCTTCAGCATCCAGGACGTCTAAGGAGAGGGAAAAGCACAGCTTCAGCAGCTGCTCAAGGACCACTTTAGGGTGTGAGTTTGGGTTTGGAAGGTGCAAATACAATGGACAGAATACAAGACACGGCTATGCTAGACTGGGGACTGGGAGAAAGAGGGGATAAGGAAATTCTAACTGTTGAGGGAATGGGTGGAGGAGCCTTGTGCCAGTCAGCATGTACAATGATGATAACATATGTAGTCAGAAGACACCGTCCACATTGGTACCCACTGTAGATCTTAGGAAACTAAACATGATCAGAGGAAACCTCACGATTTGACTGTGTAAAGTCATACCAATTATGTTTATGATGACTGCTTCCCATTTATGCCTAATTACCATGCAACATGATAATGATTATGTACTTTGTTAAGTGTGTGTCAGATGAATTTAATTTCTTAGATTTTATTTAATGGCATCTGTAAACACAACACATGTGTGCCCTGGCTTCCCACTTCGTTCGTAATACATATGAATTGGCCATTTACCTACAACTTTTTAAAAAGTTTATAATGTCAAAGCGCTTGTACTTAGGGAAATGAGGGGCCACAGACTGATAAATAAGGGGCATTGTTCCTACAGTTTGTTTTATCCACAGGGAGGCATCACCATCGTATCTTAGGCAATTTTTTTGAGACAAAGTAGAGTCTCGCTCTGTCGCCCAGGCTGGTGTGCAGTGGCACGATCTCACCTCACTGCAACCTCCACCTCCTAGGTTCAAGCGATTCTTCTTCCTCAGCCTCCTGAGTAGCTGGAACTACAGGTGCATGCCACCATGCCCAGCTAATTTTTGTATTTTTAGTAGAGATGGGGTTTCACCATATTGGCCAGGCTGGTCTTGAACTCCTGACCTCGTTATCCGCCCGCCCCAGCCTCCCAAAGTGCTGGGATTAGAGTCGTGAGCCACTGCACCCGGCCATATTGGGCAATTAGGACATGGCAAAAATCAAGCAGTTGATTATTTGCTCATTCTTGCTTCAGACAAAATCCATTAAAAAGGAATATCAAACTTTGAAATCATAAAGGTTTGAGGTGACAGATATGCTAATTGCCCTGATTTGATCATTACACATACTAAGCAGATATTGAAATATCACATGTACCCCATAAGTATATTCAATTATTATGTGTCAATTTAAAATTTTTAAAAGAACAGCTTTTAAAAAGTGTGGGATGGCCAGGCACAGTGGCTCATGCCTGTAATCCCAGCACTTTGAGATGCCAAGGTCAGCAGATCACTTGAGGTCAGGAGTTCAAGACTAGCCTGACCAACATGGCGAAACTCTGTCTCTACAAGAAATATTTTAAAAATTAGCTGGACCTGGTGGCAAAACGCCTGTAGTCCCAGCAGCTTGGGAGACTGAGGTGGGTGGATCGTTTGAGCCTGGGAGGTCAATGCTGCATTGAGTTGTGATCACACCACTGCACTCTAGCCTGGGTGACAGAGTATCAAAAAACAAATAAACAAACAACAGCAACAACAAAACAAAAACAGTGTATTTATGACTCAGGAACTTTTTTAAAACAAGAAATGCTCTTTTAAGTCAAATGAAAACCAAAAATAAAAAATCAGAATAAGAAAGCCATAGCTTGGGGTATAAGATATTTATTGTCATTGTTATTCTTGTTGTTGCTGGTTTCCCAGGGGGTCCTGGGGATAAGGTTAAAGAAAAAGAACCCAGAAATCCAGACTTGGAAAAGAAGAAGGAAGAGCTTAGAGCCAAGAAAAATAGATACTAGTACTTAAAAGCATTTGGTTATTTTAAGGTCCTCCTGGGAAAGAGTGGCTAGCATCTTTAACACTGGTAGCAAAATCAGGCAAAGGAATTCAGGGAAAAAACACCTGAATATGGAACAGAAAAGAACTAACTTTGTCAAATGTACTTAAGGAAGTGTTTTTCAGGGTTACTTGAGATTAGAAAGTAGACAGAGTTGTCTTCTGTGATGATCTTTTCATAGAATGATGCAGCTGGGAGAAATAGTTCAGTGTTATTTCCTGCCTTAGGAAGCTATATAACTAAACCATTCCATTTTGACGGTCATCCAGTTCATTTTTTTAAGCATTTAAACCACCGTCTGCCCTGAGCTCTGAGCTTGCCTGCGATCCACGTGGGCAGAAGGTGACACATTTGCCTAGGGGCTCCCGACAATCCCAGGCCCTACCTGCTTTATCCTGGGATATGGACTAATGGAGCCTTCCACAGAAATGGGATTGTTTTTGGGATATGGCTGTTATTACAGATATTAGCAACACTCTGCCTTCAGTCTCTTCTACGCGCTTATAGAAATGCACTGGCCTGTGGGGCTCTACACCTCAAAAAATAGCCTTGAGAAGGCTCTGCCCTAGGAAGAGGGGTGTAAAGGGCATGTTACTCAAACACGGACTTTCATGGGGACTCAGATGCTCCACATGTGGCTAGAGCCAGAGCTATACCTTGGCAACTCAGTTCCCCTCTCCAGCAAACTAGCATCAGGGCAGAGCAAGGGAAGTGGCATGTGAATTCCATTGATCATAGGTTCAATGCCAGGCTTTAAAAGGTCTATGCGAATCAGGGCCGGGCACGGTGGCTCATGCCTATAATCCCGGTACTTTGAGAGGCCGAGGTGGGCAGATCACCTGAGGTCTGGAGTTGGAGACCAACCTGGCCAACATGACGAAACCCTGTCTCTACAAAATTAGCCAGGCGTGGTGGCATGTCCCTGTAATCCCAGCTACTCAGGAGGCTGAGGCAGGAGAATCACTTGAAACCAGGAGTTGGAGGTTGCAATGAGCTGAGATCACACCACTGCACTCCAGCCTGGGCAACAGAGTGATACTCCATCTCAAAAAAAAAAAAAAAAAAAAAAAAGGTCTCTGTGAATCAACAGCAGCCCAGAAAGGTGTATAAGATCTACCATGATCTGTAATAATCTTAAAGGCCTCATTTCACCTGGATATAGTGGCCACAGAGCAACCTGCACGCCCTAAATGATCCAAACCATGTAGGTGCTCAGTGGTGCTGGGAATGCCCCTCTAGATGTCCTCAGGACCAGAGCACTCCAGACTAGCGCTGAGCAAAGATGTTGCCCTTTTTCTCCTCAGGCTTGGCTCCTTGCATGCAGCCAGGAATCAGCAACCAGTGAAACATCTCCAGTTGGTTTGCAGTTCTGTCAGATACATGCCTAATGCGAGGAGGTGTCCTTGAACTGTTTGCTTATTCTTCCCTCCTGAATGGAAGTGGAGTGATTGCATCCCACAGGTTTCGGAGATGGCACTGGATTGGCGCCACTTGCTTGGCCCTGGACACTGGGCAACACTGTGTGTGGAGGCTTTCCACCTGCCTTCTTGACAGCTGTACTTTCCCAGGCAGCATGGGCAGAGCCGGAGCCAGAGACTCAGCTAGTCTGGAGTGGGAGGGGGAGGGGAATTGGAGAAATCTTGTTTATGCCACTGATGCCAGGATCTAAATTTTCTACAACCCACACGCCAGCGCCCTTTAAGCCTGCTCAAGAGGTGCTGTGAGTTGGAATCCTAGGAGAAGCCATTAGCTAGGGCTTTCCCCAAGGGACAACAGTATTCCAGATTCTGTCTAGGATGCTGTTACAGTCCTTACCTTAGAATAACTATGCCAGCTGTCCCGGGAGGAGGAAAAGCAAAGGTTCTACTCTCTCACTGGAACTTAGGAAATATTTCTTATTCACATACACTCTTTGAGCATTAACATTTCTCAAGGGAGCAAGAGAAATCTGAGAAATAGTCATTGGCCTAATTTGGATGGCTGAGTTGTTTTATGAAAAAGCCTGTGAATTGCAATTGAGACCTTGGCGTGGATCTGGGGAGGCAGAGGGAATCTATTCTCTAAAAAGCACCATGTGACTGTGTCTGCCACACCTGGGCTGGCCCCGCCACCCACAGATGCTCAAGTAGCACTGGTCATTTTCACATCTCTAAAGTAGTATGCTTGGATTTTGCACACACAAAAAAATCGATTCCATGGCCACAAGTGGCTTTGCAGATGTGTTACTGGCCACAAAAGAAGGCAGACAAGAATTCAAATGAGGCTACACAGCCAAGAAACTGTCACAGGATCAGCGGTTGAAATGGAGATCAGTGGCAGAATCCAGGAACGGTCGAGAACACAGACTTCAGGGTCAGAGTGGTACAAATCCTGGACCCTTTCCTTACTAGCTTTGAGACTCTGAACAAACGACTGAACCTCTCAGTAGGGATGGATGATATAGATCCTTTCTCACCAGAATAAAGTCCAAATAGCAATGATAGTAATAGGCCCTTTCTCACCAGGAGGTAGGAAGATTAAGGAGCAACTGGTGAAACACTTGCTTAGCACCCTGCCTAGAACATAACTAAGTACATGATACATAGTTGCTACTGTTCTATTTATTATTTTTCCTACACAGAAAAGCCTGTGTGAGGCCTGGAATTGCTAATGTCCCACACTTTAAATAACACCTGATAAATGGCAGTGTGGGATTGTGACCCTCAGCCTGTGGATCAGATCCCAAGGTCTTAATCATAAGGAGAAAGGAGAGGGGAGCAAAAATGTCTTAAAATTTTGAGTGGCCCTTATATCTTATTGGATGGAAAAAAACTTGGAAAAAGTGCTGAGTTTCTTTCTAAAGGGGTTCAACGGCTCAGTAGGGTATTCTAGTCTGCACTCCCTGTGCTCTATATTGACATCTGCCTTTTCCAAAGAATGGGAGTTAAAAACCACTGGCACAGCCATTTCGTGAAAATGCACAGAATCGAATCTAGTTCCCACTTTTGAAATAGGCAAAGAAAAATTAATGGATGCCTAGTAAGTCTTTTGTACTAGTAAGACTTATTCAGTTGGGCACGGTGGCTCACGCCTGTAATCCCAGCACTTTGGGAGGCCGAGGCGGGTGGATCACGAGGTCAGGAGATCGAGACCATCCTGGCTAACTTGGTGAAAACCCATCTCTACTAAAAATACAAAAAATTAGCCAGGCGTGGTGGCGGGCGCCTGTAGTCCCACCTACTTGGAAGGCTGAGGCAAGAGAATGGCGTGAACCCGGGAGGCAGAGCTTGCAGTGAGCCGAGATCGCGCCACTGCACTCCAGCCTGGGAGACAGAGCAAGACTCCATCTCAGAAAAAAAAAAAAAAAGACTTATTTTCTTTCTCTCTCTCTCTCTGTCTCTGTCTCTCTCTCTCTCTCACACACACACACACACACCCCCATACACACACCTGTCTAATACAATGTACTCATTTTATAGATGAGTAAACTGAGGCCCTGATAATGAAGTAAATGAGTACCGGCATTCCTGACAACCCACTTTTAGGTGGTTTAAATGTAGCTTTGGGTGAAAAATAACCCTAGTCTTGATGCCACAGTTGGGTGGGCAGGCTCATTCCAGAGGCATTTTCAACACTTAGAGAAAGGAGTTCTCTGTTTGCACACACACGTGCATACTTTATCTCTCTCTCTTCCAATTTTTGCTTTGTCCCCAAAATTCTGATACTCTCCTTCAGAGAAGGAGCTGAAGTAAACAAATCAACAATCAAGGCATTTTCTGAACAGAATGGATGCATTATTCTTTGGGTGAGCAGAATCCAGATTCTGATTTCTGTTCTTAACTCAGCTTCTTCTCCCTTGGAGAGAGGGAGTAATGGAGAAAAACAGAAACAAGTGATATTACTAATAAGAACTCTTCCAGCTCTCTTTTGATTACTGATCAACCAGGTGACAATCCGACAGGGCAGAGAGTTATCTCGGCAGCCTGTGATACATTCAGTTTAAACTGACGGCGGCGTATGGCAGCACAGCTCCAGCAGAAAAGCACTGTCCCCTGTCTGAGGAAGTGCAGTTGGGCTGAAGAACAGTGCAGAATTGTTCCTGCCATGCCTCTCTCCTTCAGACCCCAGCACAAAGAAGGGCTGTGTGTTGACAGGATCCAGCACTTCACCTGGTGGGTGGGGACAACCGCTGTATTGCCCACACCTTGCCCCTTAGTGAAATTGTTAATTTTCAATATTCCGACAGTCTGTATTCTATCCTTTGCACTAGTCCAATAGAGAGTTAGCATTTTCCAAACAATGAAGCAAAGTTACATATTATTCTAATACCACTTCTTATATGTATTGACTTTTATTACGCCTTTTGTTAGTTACCATCAAAACCTGTTGGAAATCATTGTTACTTTAAAGGAAGGAATACTTGTTAAAAAGTAAATTTCTATGGGATATTTGTGGTTTTTGGTTTTTGTTGTTGTTGTTGTTATTGTTTTGACACAGAGTTTTACTCTGTCACCCAGGTTGCAGTGCAATGGTGCTATCTCAGCTCACTGCAACCTCCATCTCCCAGGTTCAAGCGATTCTCTTGCCTCAGCCTTCCAAGCAGCTGGGATTACAGGAGCATGCCACCACACCCAGCTAAATTTTGTATTTTTAGTAGAGACGGGGTTTCACAGTGTTGGCCAGGCTGGTCTCAAACTCCTGACCTCAAGTGATTCACCTGCCTCGACCTCCCAAAGTGCCGGGATTACAGGCATGAGCCACCGCACCAGGCCCTTGTGTATTATTATTAAGTATATATTTTATTTTTTATATTTAAAGTATTTTAACTTAGCAGTTACTATGTTCCTGGAGATAATTACAACAATATCTCATGTAACTTTACGGGATTCATTGTATTCATAGCCCCATTTTATAGATGAGAAAACTGAGGCTCAATAGGATTGAGTGATTGACCCAAGGACACTTGGCTCTAAATGCTGCTGTGTCAGACTCAAAAGGCAGCATGCTGGGACCTGCAGTCTCCCTAAACTTGTTTATCTAGAGTGTTACACGTATGTGGGCACATGTTCAAAATCCCTTTGGTGTGGCAGTTTGGAGAAAGGGGTCAAGGACAAGGGTTTCTCCTCCTAGAGCATTTAATGAGAAGGAGCTGGCATGGAGGATACACAAGTCCGATGTAATTTACTACTCTGCCCTGACTGTTGCTCCTTGTTTGAAGGATTCGGGGAATTTAGCAAAATATCAAAAGCACACATTTTCATGCTTGTGAAAGCAAAGGCCAAGAGCCAAAGGGCTGCAGCTGTGGATGCTTTACCTCGGCATGGGGTTAATGTAAGGAAAGAAAGGGCTTCGGGGGAGAGAATCTATTTACTGTTGCATTCTTAAAATTTCTAGTATTTCCATATGGACAGGGCTGCTGCTCTTCCAGGAGTGGGAAGAAAAGTTCTGGAAGAGCACCCTGAAGAGAGTCTGTCACGTGAACTATGGTTAATTCAGCGCAGAGAGTAGGACTCTGGGCACGGTGCATGCTGTCGCGGGGAGCAGCCGACCTTCCAGAGCTACAAAGGAGAGGCCTGTGGAGAGGGTCGCACCACGGCCATCACTGGGGAAGTCATTTTCCTCTTTCGTTTGTTTATTTTCCTGAAGGAAAAGGATGGTAAAAAAGCTTAGACTAAAGACATTGTGTATAAAGACAGTGACAGGTTTATGTATTAAGCAACTTTTTTTGACTGTGGCAACACTTTAAGATGAGAACAATGATACTAACTTTGAAGCTAAGTAGGATTGTAAAAAAAATACATAGGACATCTAGTTAAATTTGGATTTTATGTAAATAATGAATATTGTTAACATACATACATCCTATGCAATATTTGGGATATAAATGTATACTAAAAAATTATTGGCAGGGTGCGGTGGCTCAAGCCTGTAGCACTTTGGGAAGCCAAGGCGGGTGGATTGCCTGAGCTCAGGAGTTCGAGACCAGCCTAGCAACACAATGAAACACCCTCTCCACTAAAATACAAAAGAAGTTAGCCAGGCGTAACAGCATGCGCCTGTGGTCCCAGCTACTCAGGAGGCTGAAGCAGGAGAATTGCTTGAACCTGGGAGGCAGAGGTTGCAGTGAGCCGAGATCGTGCCACTGCACTCCAACCTGGGTGACAGAGCGAGACTCCATCTCTTAAAAAAAATATATTAATATTTTATCTGGTGGACCCTATCGAAGCATTGATGTTAACAAAATACCACCACTCTTGGTAAAACTTAGTACATAGCTATAATTTGCAAGTTTTAAGGGAAATAGCATTCATTAAAATAGAATAGAATGAATTATTGATTTGCAACTAATTTTATTATATATATATATATATTTTTTTTTGAGATGGAGTCTAGCTCTGTTACCCAGGCTGGAGTCCAGTGGTGTGATCTTGGCTCACTGCAACCTCTACCTCCTGGGTTCAAGCAATTCTCCTGCCTTAGCCTCCCTAGTAGCTGGAATTACAGGCACCCACCATTATGCCCAGCTAATTTTTGTATTTTTTTTCCTCAGTGGAGATGGGGTGTCACCATGTTGGCCAGGCTGGTCTTGAACTCCTGACCTTGGGTGATCTGCCCACCACAGCCTTCCAAAGTTCTGGGATTATAGGCATGAGCTACTGTGCCTGGCCTTATTATAATTTATTGCATGGCAATTTCTCACTTTAATTTGGTACAGTAGGTCACACCTGTAATACCAGCGCTTTGGGAGGCTGAGGCAGGAGGATTGCTTGAGCCTAGGAGTTGGAGACCAGCCTGGGCAACATGGCGAGACCCTATCTCTACAAAAAAAATGTTTTTTAAAAATTAGTGTGGCCTGACATGGTAGCATGCATCTGTGGTCCCAGCTACTCAGGAGTCTAAGGTGGGAGGATCACTTGAGCCTGGGAGGTAGAGGCTACAGTGAGCTATGATCATGCCACTGCATTCCAGCCTGAACAGAGCCAGAGGGATGAAAGAGGAGAGGCGAGGAGAGGAGAGGAGAGGAGGGGAGAGGAGGGGAGGGGAGGGGAGGGGAGGGGAAGGAAGGAAGGAAAGGAAGGAAGGAAGGAAGGAAGGAAGGAAGGAAGGAAGGAAGGAAGGAAGGAAGGAAGGAAGGAAGGAAGGAAGGAAGGAAAGAAAGGACAGGACAGAAAGACTCATTTTAAATGAGTCTGTAAGTTTGTTAGCAGAGAGCCATTAGGTTATGTTTTCTCTTGAGTTAAAATATCATTAAGTAATTCACAAATAAAAGCATGCAGACAATTTTGCAAGCATTTAAAAATACTTTAAACTTTGTATAAATGTTTCTGAGTTAAAGGAGGGAATTCATTCAATAAATACCTACTGAGCACTCACTCTATGCCCAACACTGTTGAAGGTGTTTGGGAAACAGCAGGAACAAAATGAACTTCTCTGTCCTGTTAGGCCTTATATTATAGAGAAAGGTGAAGTTTAAACTATAGCCAGTTGCAGGAGATGTAATAAAATAGGGGAGGGGACACTCTAACATTACAAAGATTTTTTTTTTTTTAGCATTTATTGTTGCTACAAGAATTAGATATCCTGATATCATTAAAAGTCTTTCGTCAGTGTGGTGGCTCACACCTGTAGTCCCAGCACTTTGGGAGGCTGAGGTGGGTGGATCACTTGTGGTCAGGAGTTTGAGACCAGCCTGGCCAACATGGTGAAACCCCATCTCTACTAAAAAATATAAAAATTAGCCAGGCATGGTGGCGTATGCCTGTAATCCCAGCTACTCGGGAGGCTGAGGAAGGAAAATCTCTTGAACTGGGAGGTGGCGGTTGCGGTGAGCCGAGATCACACCACTGCACTCCAGCCTGCAAGATAGGAGCGAGACTCCATCTCAAAAAAAAAAAAAAAAGGCCTTTCCGGGTTCTCTGGGGTTTTATGGCTGAAAATGATACAAACGTAAGAAGCCTTTGAGTATCAGGTCAACCTGTATTAGGAGGGCCTGAGAAGCAAACATTAATTCAGGATGCTATCTTGGGTCAAAAGGTCTCAACTTTTAAATCAGAATAAATTTACAGGGTGCCTGTGAGCACTAGCCACCCCCATCCTGCCCCACCAACAGATAATTTGGTGGAGATTTTTAGGAGCAGATAATGTTGTCAAGATGTTAGGGAGGAAGGAGACCTTCAGTGCCTAGGGCCTGTTTCCACTGATGCCTGGGTATCAGTTTAGCAACACACTGCAGCTCCTATTCTACACTTGAGAGGCAGTAAATTGCTTTTGGGTAGAAATGAATTAACTCTTTTCTATGACTACATTACCATAACATGCTGTCAGAAGTGATTTAGTAAACTGAATATGGAAGGCTAAAAACCTGAGTATAGTACCAAGAAATAAATTGATTAATGTGTCCTTTCATTAGTATGATCAGATTCACAAGATGATTTTATGCTAATACTCATTTTCATAGCCTCTATTGTCCGCCTTGGTAATCTCAGGGTTGGAAGGATGTTAAAGGTTATCGGCTCCGACCTTCCTGTGCCCATCAGATGCTCTTTCCCCTCCATAATATCCTCACCAGGTGATCCAATCTTTTTAGGTGCACTAGAATAAGCTTTAGGGGCCTGGTCAAACAAACAAACAACAACTTTACCTCTCAGAAATAAGATATGTTTTTTTTGTTTGTTTGTTTGTTTTGAGATGGGGTCTTGCTGTGTCACCCAGGCTGGAGTGTGGTAGCGAGCTCACTGCAGCCTCTGCCTCCCGGGTTCCAGTGATTCTTTCACCTCAGCCTCCCCAGTAGTTGGGATTACAGGCACGAGTAATCCTGGCTAACTTTTTATAATTTTATATTTATATTTTTACTGGCTAATTTTTTGTATTTTTAGTAGAGATGGGGTTTCACCACGTTGGCTAGGCTGGTCTCGAACTCCTGACCTCAGGTGATCTGCCACATTGGCAGGGCTGGTCTCGAACTCCTGACCTCAGGTGATCCCCACCCTCCGCCTCAGCCTCCCAAAATGCTGGGATTGCAAATGTGAGCCACTGCACCCAGCCAGAATTAAGACACTCTGTTCCTTTCATTTACATCAAGGAAGCAACATGAAGGCACAGTTTCAAAAACCCTACAGCACTGTGAAAAAGAATTCCCTATTTCTTTTACCGTAGAGAAGAAAAGGACTGGTAATTGCCGTTCTATATCTTTGTTTTTGTTTGTTTTTTGGGTTTTTTGTTGTTGTTGTTGTTGTTGAGACAGAGTCTTGCTCTGTCATCCAGGCTGGAGTGCAGTGGCACAATCTCAGCTCACTGAAACCTCCGCCTCAGCCGGGCACGGTGGCTCATGCCTGTAATCCTAGCACTTTGGGAGGCCAAGGCCAGTGGATCACCTGCAGTCGGGAGTTCCAGTCCAGCCTGACCAACATGGAGAAACCCCGTCTCTACTAAAAATACAAAATTACCTGGGCGTGGTAGTGCATGCCTGTAATCCAAGCTACTCAGGAGGCGGAGGCAGGAGAATCACTTGAACCTGGGAGGGGAGGTTGCAGTGAGCCGAGATCATGCCATTGCACTCCAGTCGGGGCAACAAGAGTGAAACTCTGTCTCAAAAAAAAAAAAAAAACTCTACCTCCTGGGTTCAAGCAATTCTCCTGCCTCTGCTTCCCAAGTAGCTGGGATTACAGATACCCACCACCATGTCTGGCTAATTTTTGTATTTTTGGTAGAGACAGGGTTTCACTATGTTGGCCTGGCTGGTCTCGAACTCCTGACCTCAGGTGATTCACCTGCCTTGGCCTCCCAAAGTGCTGGGATTACAGGCGTGAGCCCCTGTGCCCAACCTGGGGTCTTTTCTTTTCTTTTCTTTTCTTTTCTTTTCTTTTCTTTTCTTTTTTCTTTTGTGGGGGACAGGATCTTGCTCTGTGGCCCAGGCTGGAGTGCAGTGTTGTGATCATGGCTCGCTACACCCTCAATCTCCCGGGCTGAAGCATTCTTTTCACCTCCCTCCCCCGAGTCGCTGGGACTACAGAAACACACCACCCCACCTGGGTGATTTTTTTTTCTTCGCATTTTTTGTAGAGATGGGGTCTTGCTATGTTGCCATGTTGCCCAGGCTGAACTCGTGGGCTCAAGAAATCCTCCCACCTCGGCCTTCCAAAGTGCTAAGATTACAGGCATGAGCCACCGCGCCCGACCTGTAGTTCTATATTAAAAACAACTGACATTCACTAAATGATCATTATATACCAAACATTGTGCTAAATAATTTTCATGTTATTTCTTATTTGATCAAAAAATTCATAATTTACAAGATGCTTAAGAAGCTGGTAATATTATGACCTTGGTTAATAGAGACTAAGTGAGAGGTGGAGAAGGTAAGTAATTACCTACCATTTTAACATTAGAAGGGAACTTTGGAATCCAAAACCACTCTTCTGCTTTTCTAGGATTTGCCATGATACTTGTGTTAAAGAGTTAGAACTGGAAATTTTAAATCTCTGCTGTTTCTGTTACTTCATGCTGCTTTATTCTCAAACTCACGTAAAATATCTCCATGCTGCAGAAATTATACACACATACACATACACATACACACACACAGAAATCATATATATAGGGTACATTAGATGTGTGTGTGTATACTGTACACACACTGTATATATATATATAAAATTTCTGTGTTTATTTCTGTGTGTATGTATATATATACTGTGTGTATATATACACATGTATATATATACACACACGGTATGTATACACATACACACACATATATATACACTCATATATATACACACACACACAGAGGGAAAGAAAGAGATGATGGCAATGGTTTTTCTTCCAATTCAACAATGGATAAGGTGAGGAAAATGAGAATGTGTTTGATTCCAGGCACCTCTGTACTTTAAAATTTGTTTATTTGTTTGTTTGTTTATTTTTGAGGCAGAGTTTTGTTCTTGTTGCCCAAGCTGGAGTGCAATGGCATGATCTCAGCTCACTGCAACCTCTGCCTCCCAGATTCAAGCGATTCTCCTGCCTCAGCCTCCCGAATAGCTGGGATTACAGGTACACACCACCGTGCCAGGCTAATTTTGTATTTTTAGTAGAAATGGGGTTTCGCCATGTTGGTCAGGCTAGTCTCAAACTCCTGACCTCAGGTGATCCACCCACCTCAACCTCCCAAAGTGCTACAATTACAGGTGTAAGCCACCACGCCCGGCCTAAAATTGATTTTAAAATATCCCAACAGCAGCCAAGTACATATTCATCTCAAGCACAAATGGAACATTCTTCAGGATAGACCATACGCTAAGCTATAAAATAAGACTCAAGATAAAGGAATCAAAATCATAGAGTATGCTTTCTAACTATAATGGAATTAAATTAGAAATCAATAACAGAAGGAAATTTGAGAAATTCACAAATATGTAAAAATTACTCCTAGGCTAGGTGCAGTGGCTCACGCCTATAATCCCAGCACTTTTGGAGGCTGAGGCAGGCAGATCACTTGAGGTCAGGAGTTCGAGACCAGCCTGGCCAATATGGTGAAACCCCATCTCTACTAAAAATACAAAAATTAGCTGGGTGGTAGCGAGCACCCATAATTCCAGCTACTCGGGAGGCTGAGGCAGGAGAATACCTTGAACTCGGGAGGTGGAGGTTCCAGTGAGCCAAGATTGTGCCACTGTACTCCAACCTGGGTGACAGAGCAAGACTCTGTCTCAACAAAATACGAACAAACAAAAACCAAAACAAAACAAAACAAACTCCTAAATAATCAGTGGATCAGAGAAGAAATAACAAGGAAAATTAGAAAATGCTTTAAGATGGAAAAATGCAGTACACCAAAACTTGATGCAGCTAAAACAATGCTCAGAGGGCAATGTATGGCTATAAATGCCTATATTTAAAAGGAAGAAAGATCTCAAATTAATAACCAAATCAGCGGCCAGGCGTGGTGGCTCATACCTGTAATCCCAACACTTTGGGAGGCTGACGTGGGTGGATCATGAGGTTGGGAGTTCAAGACCAACCTGGCTAAGATGGTGAAACCCTGTCTCTACTAAAAATACAAAAAAATTAGTTGGGCATGGTGGTGGGTGCCTATAATCCTAGCTACTCAGGAGGCTGAGGCAGATAATTGCTTGAACCCGGGAGGCAGAGGTTGCAGTGAGCCGAGATCACGCCACTGCACTCCAGCATGGGCAACAGAGTGAGACTCCATCTCAAAAAAAAAAAAAAAATTATAATAATAAATAACCAAATCTTCCACCTTAAAAAAAGAGAAGAAAAAGAACTTTTTAAAGACCTAGCATTAAAATTTCACAACTTCTAGAAAAGCTTAATAAAATAACTTCTACATTCTGGCCAGGTGCCGTGGCTCACGCCTATAATCCCAACACTTTGGGAGGCCGAGGCGGGCGGATCACTTGAGGTCAGGAGTTCGAGACCAGCCTGGCCAACATGGTAAAATCCTGTCTCTACTAAAAATACAAAAATTAGCTGGACATGGTGATGGCGGGTGCCTGTAATCCCAGCCACTTGGGAGACTGAGGCACCAGAATCACTTGAACCCGGGAGGTGGAGGTTGCAGTGAGCCGAGATTGTGTCACTGTGCTCTAGCCTGGGCAATAAAGTGAGACTTAGTCTCAAATAAATAAATAAATAACTTCTACATTCTATACTACTCAGTTCCTGAATACACATTTCTTTAGAATGTATTCAGCAGTTTATCCCCTATTTATACACTTTTGGTCACTGTTCCAGAGTTTCTTTCTCATTAACATTCCTGAGCTGAGGCTTATTTCCTCAAGTTCTTTGCCTCTTTTATCTACTGCTGCATGGGTTCCTAAGGAAAGTTAAAGGTTCTATTTGTTCTTGAGTTTACAATCAGAAGCTCACCAAAGCTCTTGCTCTGTAGAAACCTTGAAACTGATCTCCTGGCTAGGCATGGTGGCTCACACCTGTAATCCCAGCACTTTGGGAGGCCAAGGCGGGTGGATCACAAGGTCAGGAGTTCGAGACCACCCTGGCCAAGAGACCAGGCTGGTCGATATGGTGAAACCCCGTCTCTACTAAAAATACAAAAATTAGCTGGGCATGGTGGTGGGCGCCTGTAATCCCAGCTACTCGAGAGGCTGAGGCAGGAGAATTGCTTGAACCCAGGAAACAGAGATTGCAGTGAGCTGAAAATCGTGCCATTGCACTTCAGCCTGGGTGACAGAACAAGACTCTGATTCAAAAAAAAAAAAAAAAAAAGCAAGAAAGAAAAGAAAAGAGAAAAGAAATCTCTCTTTCAGTCAGGATTCAGCGTAAAACAACTGGCAGACCCAATGAGTTTGACAAGAGTCAAATAAGGGCATTATTTAACAGAGCTGTGGGCAGGATTAAAGAACAGCCAAAGACGGTGATGCACTAGAAACTAGCAACATCCGAAAGCTTTTCCTGTGCTTAAGTCTGAAAGGGAAATTTGAGGAAACACTTGTTAAATCAGGTACCAGAACGTTTATGTTTTAGAATAACTCAGGGAGTGCAATGGGAATGTCCATGGCACGAAGAAGTGATGAGTGCTGGAGGTGATGAGCCCCATTTATCCTGGGGTGATTATTACACATCATATGCTTGTATCAAAATATCTCATGTGCCCCCAAAATATATACACCTACTATGTATCCATAAAAATTCAAAATTAAAACAATTAAAAAAACAAAAAAGGAAGAAGGAGTTACCTCTACTGATCCCTGGCCTTAGAGGAATGTAGCAACTGCTAAAACCTTGGCAGGTGTGGGGTACAGGTAAGAACAGACATAAATACCCTACCTACTTCTTTGTCTTTCCACTTGCTTGTTCTCTGCTATTGACCCAACCCAAAAGAAACCAGAGAACCAGGAAGTCAGGACGCCATGTATAGATGTCCACCTCTAAGGGGACAGATGTCGGAAAAAGCAGAGAGAGATCTGAGGAAAATGGAAATGAACCAGCACAAGTCCTCCAGCCAGGGCCACAGGCTTCTGAGCCCCAAGGTTCCAGGCCTCAGCTGGGTCCCAGGAAAACTCTTCTTGATTGGCAAGACTCTACACCCACTGCCACTTCCTCTGTTGCTGAGGTTGCTTTCTGCTTCCAATATTTTGTGTTCTCAAAAGCAGCTGCTACTTCAACCCACACTAAGTTTCTCCAGGGAGTCTTCAATCTTGCTGCCGTAGGGGAGGCATCCGTCCACACTCCTACTTACGGCC
Source organism: Chlorocebus sabaeus (assembly GCF_047675955.1). Lineage (NCBI taxonomy): Eukaryota > Metazoa > Chordata > Mammalia > Primates > Cercopithecidae > Chlorocebus > Chlorocebus sabaeus. The sequence goes on from NC_132916.1 coordinate 77,327,169, forward strand.
TCTCTTTTGTTTTATTGAAGCAGTCTTTCCCACCTATTCTTACAGTCTCCTCTCCCTAGAAACACAGACAGATTCTCCCAAGCTGAGACAGGGTCAGGTTTTCTTCTTCATCCCTCCTTTCCCCCTGAGAAAGAGGCTGTAGAACACATCGCCCAACAGCCTATGCAGAACCACTGTGTCTCAGAAACCAGCTGCACTCAAGAATTGGGAGAGGTTCATCCTGGCCACAGGAATGGGAATGTACCTCTAGGAACTCACTTTGTGCAATGTGCTCAAGCAGAGGTGGGTCAGATGACCAGGCCTTGGTATTTGTAAACATATAGGGTGACAGCTCCTCTTAGTCATCCTTGAGTGACCCAGAGAACTGGCTGCTTGCTACATCCTCAGCACAGCCTACCTTTCTTTCTTTCTCTCTCTCTCTCTCTTTCTTTCCCTCTTCTTTCTTTCTTTCTTTCTTTTTCTTTCTTTCTCTCTCTCTCTCTTTCTTATTTTTTGAGACAGAGTTTCACTCTGTCACCCAGGCTAGAGTGCAGTAGGTCAATCTTGGCTCACTGCAACCTCTGCCTCCCGGATTCAAGCGATTCTCCTGTCTCAGCCTCCTGAGTAGCTGGGATTACACGCGTGTGCCACCATGCCTGGTTAATTTTTGTATTTTTAGTAGAGACAGGTTTCACCATGTTGGTCAGGCTGGTCTCAAACCCCTGACCCTGTGATCTGCCTGCCTTGGCCTCCCAAAGTGCTGGGATTACAGGTGTGAACCACTGTGCCCAGCCAGCACAACCTTTATAGGCAACTGGAGAGGAAGCTGGAAGCCCTACCCTAAAAGAGCTTACAGTATAATGAGCTGCCAAGCCCATTAAATAATAGCATCCTCCTGGAACAAGATATTTATGAACCAGGTTCCGTGGCTGCCCCAAGGCTCCAGGCATCTGATTGTATTTACTGTTATTCCACCCCTTGCTGATCCCAGGCTTCAAAGGTTGATGTATGACTGATCCTAAGAATCCAGCCCTACCAGAATGACCTGTCATCTCCCTCCTGCTTCTTGTTGAATTAGGCAGCTGCTTGTTGAATTAGGTTATTAAAATGTCTGCTCAGCCTCTTAGTCAACTTAACTTGGCTTTATTTTGGTGGAAAGCAAATCCCTTAGTAGAATTTTGCTTAATTGGTCACTTGGCTCAGGGTTTGATGACTTTTCCAGTAATATTTGCACAACAAATATATTTAATTTAATTTTTTTTCTGAAATAACTCAGCTGACTCATAATGTTCAAGATGTGCAAAGCACCGAAGAGGTGCCATGATCCTAGCAGGAGATCTATGGTGATATGAGAGCAGAAAACATGGAAGAGAGACAGCCTGAACACTCACAGATGTACCATGGAGATAAGCAAGAAGTATAACCAGCCACAGTGTCCTCACTATCTTTGATCTCTTTCTTGTATATCTCTGGATTCATCTTTTTCTCTGGATTCCTAACCTCCATGCCCCTTTGTTTCACTTCTTCTGTGGTGTCTCACATGTGTTTGTGTACGTGTGTGTATGCATGCACACATGTAGGTGTATATACGTACTGCACCTTGGGCAAAATTTAATAATGGTGTTTTGCCACAGTTAAAAAGATAGCAAATACTGCTCCCCCTAAAATGTATAATAATGGGTAGCAATATGGCATTTTAAAGAACTTGCTCTGTAATGGGTCCCGGGCAAAGAACCTTTCAGGTACCATATCAGTTGTTCATCAAAAACTTAGGAGCTTTTTTTTTTTTTTTTTTGAGATGGAGTTTCACTCTTGTTACCCAGGCTGGAATGCAATGGCGCGATCTCGGCTCACTGCAACCTCCACCTCCCAGGTTCAAGCGATTCTCCTGCCTCAGCCTCTCAAGTGGCTAGGATTACAGGCATGTGCCACCACGCCCGGCTAATTTTTGTGTTTTTAGTAGAGACAGGGTTTCACCATGTTTGTCAGGCTGGTCTCGAACTCCTGACCTCAGATGATCCACCCGCCTCGGCCTCCAAAAGTGCTGGGATTACAGGCGTGAGCCACTGCACCCAGCAACTTAGGAGCTTTTTAAAGTATCTTCTGCTTTACTGTCTTGTGATGTAGTTTCTTATATCTAGAAAATAGAATTGTTCCTTGTCAGTGCATGAGATTTTCTTCCTCTACCAGACGCAGTGGCTCAAGAGCGAAACATTGTCCCAAAACAAAACAAATAAAACAAAACAAAACAAACTTAGCCTCTAGAATCAGAAAAGCTTGAGTTCAAATATCTGCTCTATCTATTTAACAACTGGTGCTGGAACAATGGGACATCCGTATGTGAAAAAAAAAAAAAAAATAGATCGTAGACCTCAATGTAAAATTGCTGTGACTTTGGTAAATAAGATTTTGTCACTAAAACAAGATATGATTCATAAAAGAAAACATGGATAAATTGGACTTAGTCAAAGTTTAAAATTCTCCTTGAAAGATGCTATAAAATGAAAAGGCAATCACACACTGAGAGAAAATATTTGCAAAGTATGTGTTTGATAAAGGACTTGTATCCAGAATATATATTCAGTTATCTCAAAACTCAATAATAAGAAAATAGCATAATTTTTAAAATGCGCAAAAGATTTCAGAACACATGAAAAGATACTCAACATAATTAGTCATCAGGAAAATACAAATTTAAAAAACAACAAAATAACTGTTAGAATGACTTTAAAAAAAAAAAAGAAGGCTGGTAATGGCAAATGCTGGCAAAGATGCAGAGCAAAGGAAACTCTCAAGCATTGCCTATTGGTGTAGAAAATGAGTCTGACAAGTGTGTGTTTGTTTGTTTTGTTTTGTTGCTTTTTGAGCAAGGATCTCATTATGTTGCCCAGGCTGGTCTCAAACTCCTGGGCTCAAGTGATCCTCCGGCCTCAGCCTCCTAAATAGCTGGGATTACGGGCATGCACCACCACACCTAAGCTTCTTTTTAAATTTTCTTTTCTTTTTTAATTTTTTTTTTTTTTTTTTTTTTTTTTTTTTGAGACGGATTGTCACTCTGTTGCCCAGGCTGGAGTGCAGTGGCGCAATCTCGGCTCACTGCAACTTCTGCCTCCCAGGTTCAAGCGATTCTTCTGCCTCAGCCTCCCGAGTAGCTGGGATTATAAGCGCCTGCCACCATGCCCTGCTCATTTTTTTATTTTTAGTAGAGACAGGGTTTCACCATGTTGGCCAGGCTGGTCTCAAACTCCTGACCTCGTGATTCACCTGCCTTGGCCTCCCAAAGTGCTGGGATTACAGACATGAGCCACTGTGCCCGCCACCACACCTAAGTTTCTAATAAAATTAAACATACATGCAAACTTTCCCTATGACCTACCAATCCCATTTCTAGGTATTAAAAAGTGAAATGAAAACCTATTTTCAAATAAAACCTGTCAGCCAGATGCGGTGGCTAACCCTGTAATCCCAACACTTTGGGAGGCCGAGGCAGGAGGATTGCTGAGCCCAGAGTTTGAGACCGGCCTGGCCAATATGGTGAAACCTCATCTCTACTGAAAATAGAAAAATTAGTTGAATGTGGCAGCACGCACCTGTAGTTGCAGCTACTTGGGAGGCTGAGGTAGGAGGATCACCTGAGCCTGGGACAGGGAGGTTGCAGTGAGCCAAGATGGCACCATGCCACTGCACTCCAGCCTGGGCGACAGGGCAAGACCCTGTCTCAAAAAAGCAAAAAAAAAAAAAAAAGGAAAAAAGAAAAGAAAACCTTTCCTTGAATGTTTATCATGGCTTTGTTCACAATCAAGAAAAACTAAACAATTTTCATACCTGCTTCAACTGGTAAATGGGTAAACTCTGGCACATCCACACAGTGGAATACGGCTCAGCAATAAAAAGCAAGAAACTTCTCATACACTGAGTCACCTGGATGCGTCTCAAATGCTTCTTGCTAAGTGAAAGGATCTAGGCTCAAAAAGTTGCATACTGTATGATTCCATGTGTATGACATTTTTAGAAAAAGTCAAAACAGTAAGGATAGAAATCAGATCAGTGTTTTCTGGAGTTTGGTGGTCCGGGGACGAATTGACTGTTAAATAGCATGAGGGTAGTCTGTGGGGTGATGAAACTGTCTATATCTTGACTGTCATGCTGGTTACATGACTGTAATACTCATAGTGTTGTGCAATAAAAAGCATGATTTTTAGTGTGTTAATTATACTTCCATAAGCCTGATCAGGAAGAAAAAAGAAGCAATACTCTAGATAGTACTTACTCATCAAAAACCATGAAGGTGGTCAGGCATGGTGGCTCATGCCTGTAATCTCAGCGCTTTGGAAGTCTGAGGTGGGAGGATTGCTTGAACCTAGGAGTTTGAGGCTGCAGTGAGCTATAAATCATGTCACTGTACTCCAGCCTGGGTGACAGAGTGAGATCCTGTCTATTAATAACAATGACAGCAACAACAACCAAAAAGCATGAAGGCAATATTTTAAAAATTGTGCTCTGGCACTTAAAGCTGAGTGAATGACCGTAGGCAAGCTTCTTAACCTTTAGAAATACCCATTTCCTCATCTCTAAACTGAAAACAAAATTAGTAGTAGCACTGAATAAAAATATGCTCTGAGAATTAAACTAACTAATGCATAAAGTAAAATTAGCTAAAGTTTATTGACCATTTATGCTAGGCTTTAGATGTGCCTTTATATTCATTATATAAGTTAATTCTAACCTTAGGAGATAGGTTCTATTATCCTACAGGGATAAGAAGAAGAAGAGGAGGAGGAGGAGGAGGAGGAGGAGGAGGAGGAGGAGGCGGCTGTGGCTCTTTTTGGATGAGAAGAGACAGTCAAGAAAAGCTTCCTAGGGAGGTGGCATCAGATTGTGTCTTGAAGGACAGGTAGAAGTGTCAACAGAGATTTAGTGGGATGTGGAGGGATTGAGGAGGAAGATTCACTAAATGACACCAGCAAAACAAAACAACATCCCTTCCCAACAACAACAAAAAAAGGAAGTCTTAGGAGTTAGTGGCAGAGAGAGGAGAGACCAACTGAGCCAAACCTCAAACTTGGGCACAGATATTGTAGAAGCGGGGAAACTACATTAGCAGAGACTAGGAGGGAAGCTTACGGAAACTGACATGATATCCTGATTCGGACATACTATTCCTAGTGTCCAGATCTTTGGAAAAGAGCTTCCATAATCTCCTGTACACCCGTTCCGGTGTCTTAGTATTCACCCGGAGAAAATTCATTCAGCGCAAATCCTCTTGGCTGCACTTTTCCTTCGTGTTTATTTGTGAATGCAAGTAGGGGATGGCTCAAGAATGGCTTCAAGCTATTACTTTCCCTACTAATTGGGGTATATCACATATTTTTCAATGTCCTGTGATTCCCAGGGCATGGTATTTAAATGCTCTTCTGGGCAGAAAATACTGCTGCAAAACTATTCAAAAAGATTTCTGGCAAAGAAGGGTAGGAGAGGGTGGTGGAAGAGGGAGAACATTGAATCAAACGGCTCTTTGTTTGTATAAATACACAAACCTATGTTGAGACTTTTTACCCTTCCACTGCCCCCACAATCCCTCAACAGGTGGCATGAGCTCGATGACATTTGTAGAGCAGATGGCATGTCATTTTAATGCTGTTTCTAATTGACAGGGGCCTTGGTGGCTGTGGCACGTGCGGCTGCATGCCGGGTGTAGGGTGGGGAATGGAATTAGATACTGCTACCTGCTCCTTCTGGCAGAGAACTGGGAGCTGTAATTGTGTCAACTGGCTTGAACACATTGCCTTAATTCCTCATCAAAGGACTTATTTTGCTGGTTTTATTTCCCTTAACTTGCTAATCCTTCCCTCCCCCTTGCATAGCTCTGAATTTTGGACAACTTCAACAAGGAAACCTTGTTCCTCTGAAAATCACCTTTAGCATAAGCTCAGTGTTTTCCTGTCCAGATTTTCATAAGCAACTCAGGTTGCATTCATTTTACACCAGAAACAAGCTTTTGTGTCTCAGAAATGGTCTAGAGAGAAAACAAAGAGGAGTGGGATGTAGCCCAAGCGACACTGGAAGCCTTACCAGGTATTCTAATCAGAGAATAAACAACATGGAGTCAGAAGTCCTGTCCCGGAGCAGCCGTAATTTCTGTAATTCTCATTTTAAAAGCCATATGGTGAGTGGATGCAGCCCCACTTCCTGTGGTGAACTCATGCACCTCCAAGGCCACAGCTACACACTTCCCCACTCAGTATCCACAAGGAGCTCATTCTAATTCTAATCAGAATACTTTTGTTTATACAAAACAAAAAGTACTTGATCAATTTAGAAATGGTCCTTTAAACTGTATCAGATTCCCTTCAATCATTCAGCTTCTTGAAGAAAACAAATTCTAATTATTAATCATGTCCTATTAGATCAGACTTGAACACAATTTATATGGTAATGAGGAATTTACTGAGCCCGCTGAATGAATTATGTTGTGCCTGAATCTAGGAGTTATTTCTAAGACATTCAGTCATTTCCCTTTAATCTACAGCATAAGTTTTCATTTTAGGTCCCCAAACAAAAGTTTGGAAATAGGCATTTTTTCTATTTTCTTTCTTGCTTCTCCACCCAGCATCATCACTGTCTTTAGTTCAAGAGGAGGGATAAGAAAGAGAGGGTGGGTTTAGAATTCCTTTTGCTCTCCTAAGTTTCAGGTCTATTAATGAAAAATGGTATAAATGATTTTTTTTTTTTTTTTTTTTTTTTTAAATGAGACGGAGTCTCGCTCTGTCGCCCAGGCTGGAGTGCAGTGGCCGGATTTCAGCTCACTGCAAGCTCCGCCTCCCGGGTTCACGCCATTCTCCTGTCTCAGCCTCCCGAGTAGCTGGGATTACAGGTGCCTGCCATCATGCCCGGCTAATTTTGTGTATTTTTAGTAGAGCTGGTGTTTCACCATGTTGGTCAGGCTGGTCTCGAACACCTGACCTCAGGTGATCCGCCCACCTTGGCCTCCCAAAGTGCTGGGATTACAGGCATGAACCATTGCGTTCCGCCCAGTATAAATGATTTTTAAAGCAGTTAATGATCTGCAAGCATTTAAGGGATCAAATGAGCTACTATTTATTACTGTTATTAAATAGAATTTAAATGAAAAATGTAATAACCACTATGATCATATATTGACTGTGACTGCTCCCTTTATGCCAGGTAGAGATGATAGTAAGTGCTTTTCCACATAATAATTTTAAAGTATCTAATATGTTTTTATTGATCATTTGCTATGTGGCACTCATGGTGTTCAGTGTTTTGCAAACTAACTTTTGTATTTGTCTTATCAACACTATGTCATAGGCACGGTTATTGACCCCATTTAATAACTGAGAAAGTGAACCTGAGAGAGTAACTTGCTGGAAGTTGAAGTTTGTCTGAAGCCAAAGCCCATCTGTTCAACTACTACCTTAGATTCCCTGATGAATGTTTAAAAGACAGTACTTTTTTATGATGCAGGTAATGCCGTTAGTTGATCAGTTTTATATAAATTCAAACTTTTTTAAATTTAAGAGATTTCCTCACTTTAGTTATGGGAGCTTTCTTGCCCTGTCAAAATCTCAAAACTAAGCCAGGCACAGTGGCTCATGCCTGTAATCTCAGTACTTTGGGAGGCCAAGGTGAGAGGATTGCTTGAGCCCAGGAATTCAAGACCTGCCTGGGCAACATAGTGAGACCCCATCTCTACAGAAAAATTAAAAATTAGCTGAGTGTGGTGGTGCGTGCCTGTAGTCCCAGCTATTCAGGAGGCTGAGGTAGAAGGATCACTTGAACCTGGAAGGTCAAGCCTTCAGTGAGCCATGATTGTGCCACTACACTCCAGCCTGGGCAATAGATCAAGACCCTGTCTCAAGGAAAAAATAAAAACCTCAAAACTAAGACTAGCCTGCCACACCCATGGGCATTTCAACCTTCCTAAATCCCTGTGCTGTGACCAATTGATTCTTCCCCTCACAGCCTTGAGGATACAGTCCTCCTTTTGTTCATTGATTTCCTGGAGCACCAGTGTTTTTAAATTAGAATCAAAATACAGTCCAAACATTACTTCTGCCCAGCTTGATGTAAAATCTTTATTATTTTTCCAAATGATTTACTGAGAATATAATATTACTGGAGTCAGAGTGCAATGTTTACAATGTCTTATCAAGTTTTACCCTTATCTAGGTGTTTCCAGTTGGCAGCAGCTTCCATGGTCTTCCCTCTGTTTCTGCTGTTTTCAGTGAGAGAGGCTGAGAGGGAACCCACCAGAGTCCCAAGCGTAGGCAGCGTGGGGCAGACTGGCCTCTTTATTTGTAATGCACTGAATAAGAAGGGAGCCACTCTGAAGCTGTTTTCTGTCTAGACAGGATATGATGATAATAGCACAAATAAAAGTTCATGTATTCCAGCTGGGGACAAATTAAGTGGGTACAGAGCATAGATATATGTCACACTGTTATTGACTTCAAACAGCACATGGCCCACTTCGGGGCATCATGCCCAGATTAATTGGCTTGCCCAGAATGCATCTATGATTAGAAGAAAGCTCTCAGGAAATACTGGGCAGCGCATTATTTGGAGTCTCCATTTTTCTCCTCCTAGGCCCTGAAAGTTAGACATTTTGTTTTATACACCAAGAGAGGAGTGGCGTTTGACACCATTGGTTTATGAAATGTTTTGCTGTTTTATCATCGTAGATATTAAACGTTTTTTGAGAGAAATCAGTCACCATATGTTGAGATGATGCAGGCAGTATTTATGATTGCTTTACAGAGGTGCCTCAGCTCTAGTATGTCAGGGGATATAGAATTATGAGAAGAGGTGTGTATCTTGGGTATAAATGTGCATGAAAGATCAAAATGAAGTTCTTTGTCATATGAGCTACTGAAATGGAAGAATCTCTGAGATTACTGTGCTTAAAAATACTGCCATTTCTGCCTTGAGGAATATAATGGTGATCAGACATGGCACCTGGCTGACTTTGCACTCCATTCTGAGTTAGCTGGAAAGGGAAGGAATCAGGAGAAATAGCCAACGGCACAGAGCAACTTCAAAAATAGTGGCTTTCATTGGAAAATCTGGAGATGAATAGCAAAGAAGGTAGACTGTGTATGCAAGAAAAATCAAGGGTGAAATTGCTTGTATTACTGACCAAAGGCTAAATACTTCTCTTGGATGAAGACAAGAAATTCCAATGGTCTCTACAGAACCCTTGCATGCATAAGCCAGTGATAACATTTGGTCCAATAAAGAGCTCTTGTTCATCTGTGACACTATGTTTATCACAAAACCTGGAAAACCAGGAAAGTTAAACACTATGGGTGGATCAAAAGAAGCGGTTCCTGAATATTTGTTATTATTTAGGAAGTTTGAGAAAATACTGAGGGAAAAAAAATTTAATGGGACTCACAACATCTGCTTCCTTTTGTTGGATACTGGATTCATTCAGGTTCCATTCATGAAATGTTTGCCATAGTGCATTCCTACCTTTTTGGAAATGCTATAATATGGCAACCTTTAGCAATGCATTCCATTATTTAACAGTGAGGCGTTCAGGAACTAACATAAGTTATGTAAAAGGTTGTGCTTTCTGAAACTGTTTAGAAAAGAACCCTTTGTCTCTCAGCTTCAGCAACTCAGTAATTCTAATACTAGCAATTATTTACATAGATAATCTAGAAGCCCAGAACTTAGACTGAGAATGCATCCCCAAGCATCACACAGAGACCTTTTGGTCTAAGGCACTAGTGTCATGGCCCTCAGTTTCTGCCACTGTCATTCATGGAGGCATTCATTCATTCATTTATTCACCAGTCCAATTTTTAGGGCACTTCTATGTCTGGCTGGCAATGAATTTGTCTCCATGAATGCCTGAGTCTGGAAATAGACAAACAGGAGACATGTTTTGCCAGGCAATGAATAGGTAGCATTACAAAATATTTAATATACAGGGTAGTGCCTGTATACAGTAAACAATCAATGTTTGTTATTAACATTATGCTTATCATTAAACAGCATAGTAATAGTATAGAAAAATGTTCAGATTATTCAAAATCTTACCACCCGAATGCATCAACAGCTTTCATTTGACATTCATTTATTTGTTTGTTCAAAAAATATTTATTGAGGTCCTTACTGTACTGCAAACACAGCCATAGAACATTGGCAGCTTCTTTTCTCACCTTTATGGGCATATATACTGCTAATTTCTTAAAGTTTTTCACATAGAGAATATTTTCCCATGCTGTTATGTATTTTATACAGTATTAACAATTTGATACATAGATATTATTTCTTCAAGATATCATATCATCATTTATTTGACCATTCTATTATGGAATATGGGAAAAGCCCCAGATATCTTTTTTTACCCCCTTCAATTTGGAGTTAAGGAACCTGGGAGATCGTGAATTACTGTAGTCCCCCCTTATTCATGGTTTCTTCCTCGATTTTCGTTACCCACAGTCAACCTCGGTCCTAAAATATTAAATGGAAAAATAAATAAATAAACGATGTATACGTTTTTTGTTTGTTTGTTTTTGAGATGCAGTTTTGCTGTTGTTGCCCAGGCTGGAGTGCAATGGCACGATCTCGGCTCACTGCAACCTCCGCCTCCCGGGTTCAAGCAGTTCCCAGACTCAGCCTCCTGAATAGCTGGGATTACAGACATGTGCCACCATGCCCGGCTAATTTTGTATTTTTAATAGAGACAGGGTTTCCCCACGTTGGTCAGGCTGGTCTCCAATTCCCGACCTCAGGTGATCCACCCATCTTGGCCTCCCAAAGTGCTGGGATTACAGGCATGAGCCACCACACCTGACCCGACGTATAAGTTTTAAATTGCATGCCATTCTGGGGAACATAATGAAATTTTGTGCTATCCAGCAACATCCGTCCCAGGATGTGACTCCTTCCTCTGTCCATTGTACCCATGTGGTCTACACAGTAGTTGCTTAGTAGGTGACTCAGTTATCAGGTTGACTATCACCGTATTGCTGTTGAGGTCACCTTTATTTTGCCTCATAATGGCCCCAATGTACAAGAGCAGTGATGCTGGCATACGGTTATAATTGTTCTATTTTATCATTAGTTGTTAATTTATTACTGTACCTATGTTATAAATTAAACTGTATGTATGAGAAAAAACACTATCTATAGGGTTCAGTACTATCCATGGTTTCAGGAATTCACTGGGGGTCTGAGAATCTATCCCCTAAGGATAAAGAGAGAATACTTTACTTCAGATCGCAGAGCCAGTGGAAAGATCTGGACGAGACCCTCTGAAAAAAGCTGATTGGCGCCGCTGCTAGAAAATATCAAGGTACATTATTGGTGTATGGGCCGCCCCCTTGATAGCAGCACCACTTCTGGCTGGCCTTTGGGCAGGTGTGACCTGCACATTAGTGAAGTGTTCCAAATTGTACTCCCTTTCTCCCTCATGTGTGTATTCTGTTACAGCAGGCTTTGGAATCATCTGCTCAGCCAAGGGACTGCCCCTGGTACATGGTGCTCTTCAAAATAAAGTGAAGATTACCACCCCAGAAAGGAAATTAGGAAGCACCCAAAAAGGGTGGGCTCTTTCAGGTCTTTTAAGAACAACCTCCTTTGCTTACAACCTACAGGGTGCAAAGTGTTTGACCATCCACCTGCCCTGAGCTTTGGGTTCAGCCATTCTCCCACTTGTATTGGACTGGAACTCCTGTGTTCAAGGGATTCTCCTCCTCCAGCCTCCGGAAGTGTTGGTATTACAGGCTTAAGCCACCATACCCAGCCTTCACTTGTGTTTTTTAAAAGAGAGAGCTCGGTTGAAAATGACACATAATGTCATTTTTGTCTTTGTGCCTTTGCTTCTGTTGTTCTCATAGCCTGAGTCCAGTTTAGCCACCACATGGCTGGGTAATTTTGATTCTTCCTTCAGTACTTCTTAACTCAGATGAAGCCTCTCACAAGAAGTCTTCCATGATGCCTCGAGTCTGCATTAACTGTCCAGTCTCTTTGTTCATAAAGTACCTTGTGCATTCCTTTATCACACAGGATTGATAGTATTAGATTGGTGCAAACGTAATCACGGTTTTGGCCATTGAAAGTAATGGCAGACCAGGCGCGGTGGCTCACGCCTGTAATCCCAAAACTTTGGGAGGCCAAGGCGGGCAGATCACTTGAGGTCAGGAGTTCAAGACCAGCCTGGCCAATGTGGTGAAACACCGTCTCTACTAAATACAAAAAATGAGCTGGGCGTGGTGGCACATGCCTGTAATCCTAGCTACTTGGGAAGCTGAGGCATGAGAATCACTTGAATCCAGAGACGAAAGTTGCAGTGAGCTGAGATTGCGCCATTGCACTCCAGCCTAGGTTACAAGAGTGAAACTCCTTCTTAAAAAAAAAAAAAAAAGTAATGGCAAATGGGTATATGTGCGTGAAAGATCAAAATGAAGCTCTTTGTCCTATGATCTACTGAAATAGAGGAACGCCTGAGATTGCTGTGCTTAAAAATACTGTCATTTCTGCCTTCAGGAATATAATGGGGATCAAACATGGCACCTGGCTGACTGCACTCTTTGAAAGTAATGGTAAAAACTGTGATTACATTTACACCAACCTACTTATGTGTCTGTCTCCCTCACTAGACTAAGCTCATCAAAATCAGGATTTACAATTTATTTTCACATTCCCAATGCTTAGTACAAAATAGACACTTAGTAAATATTTGTTGAACTGAAATCCACTGAAGATAGTCTGGGCATAGCATAAGGGAAATGTAATTAGAATGCAGTCCTTGCCTCCTTACTTAGAATAATTAAATCTGATCAATTCTATTGTTATGATTGGGTAAGAAAAATGTGTTAATAGGAAAGGAGAAATCTGTTTGACTTCTAAAAGAGAAAAGTCCTACAGTGATAATTTCGTATACATGTAAATTTTTAACTTTCATATATAAATAGTATACATATACATTTATTAAAATATATGTACAAATGGTGGTGATAATAATATTACCACCTTCATCTCCTCTGGGATCCTGGTCTAACAGTAGCATCTCTTAAACCTTCCATCTCTCAGCCGGGTCCATGCCTGTAATCCTAGCACTTTGGGGGGCTGAGTCAGGTGGATCATTTGAGGTCAGGAGTTCGAAACCAACCTGGCCAACATGGTGAAACCTCATCTCTACTAAAAATACAACAATTAGCCAGGCGTGGTGGCAGGCCCCTGTAATCCCAGCTACTTGGGAGGCTGAGGGCATGTGAATCACTTGAACTCGGGAGGAGGAGATTACAGTGAGCTGAGATTGCACCACTGCACTCCAGCCTGGGCAACAGAGCGAGACTCAGTCTCAAAGAAAAAGAAATCTTCCATCTCTCCTTCTCTACTTAGTTCTTTTCGGCTTAATTTATAAATTTGCTCAACTCTTTCACATTGTTAACCATCTTCTTCAAACTTCTTCACATTTGTTTACCTATTTTTCTCCCAGTCATCCTTCAGTCTGCTGCAATCCAGTTTCTACTCCTTCCCCTGACCCTGAAATTGCAGAGGCTCAGTACAGTTACTCCAAAATGCAAGCTCAGCTGACATTTCTTGCTGCTGTGACTCTTCTGTTGCTTTGGACACTGTGGATCCCTTACTCCTTGCTGTCATTCTCACCTCCCTTGACATCATGCCATGATAATTCTCCTCCTACTTTTAGAACCACTCTCTCTCTCTCAAACATCGTGTCATTTTTCTTCATTCTCTTGAATCTGATGTTCCCCATTTTTGCCTTTCACAGTTTTTCATTCTCACTTACACAGATGGATTTCATCCCTGACCACCCATCCGGATCAACTGTTCTTTCTTTCTTTCTTTCTTTCTTTCTTTCTTTCTTTCTTTCTTTCTTTCTTTCTTTCTTTCTTTCTTTCTTTCTTTCTTTCTCTTTCTTTCTTTCTTCTTTCCCTTTCTCTTTCTTTCTTTGTTTCTTTCTTCTTTCCCTTTCCCTTTCTTTCTTTCTCTCTCTTTCTCTTTCTTTCTTTCTTTTTTTCTTTCTTTCCTTTCTTTCTTTCTTCTTTCTTTCTTTCCTTCTTTCTTTCTTTCTTCTTTCCTTTTCTTTCTTCCTTTTGTTATGAGACAGGGGTCTAGCTCTGTCACCCAGGATCTCAGCTCACTGCGACCTCTGCCTCCCGGGTTTACGTGATTCTCCTGCCTTAGCCTCCCAGGTCACTGGGATTACAGGCATATGCCACCATTCCAGGCTAATTTTTGCATTTTTATTAGAGGCAGTTTTCACCGCATTGGCCAGGCTGGTCTCGAGCTCCTGACTTCAAGTGATCTGCCCGCCTCGGCCTCCCAAAGTGCTGAGATTACAGGCATGAGCCCCATGCCTGGCCAACGGTGGCTCTTTCAAAAAATAAAAAATAAACATACCTGAGCCCTATCTCCAATGATTCTGACATAATTCTAGCTAGGGCCTGGACACCTGTACTTTTTTAAAGTGTCACAGTGATTCTAATGTGCACCATCATTTGATGGTCACTGCTCTGTTTTGTCTCCATTGGTGATTTCCTTTCTCAAATACATAATACATGAATCTCTACTATGGGCCAAGCTGACGCTAGTCACTGGAGTATTAGCAGTGAGTGAGACTCCATGGCCCCTCCCTTCACAGAGCTTGCAATTAAACATGAGAGATCCAACTCGGTAAGCAATTACAAAGAAGTAGGATAACTGTTGTGACAGGAAAATAGTTGGGTGTTACAGAGATGCAGAAGAGGATCAATTCTCCCAGCTATGAGAAGGCCAGGGAGAGCTTCCCGGATGATATGCATGCAAGTTGATACCAATTAAAGGGAGGCGCTGCTCAGGCATACTTGAGCTCCATGTATGGAGGCTACGTGTGTGACCCACATGAATAGAAGAGTGAGGCTCTCCATTAAAAGCAAGCATGGCCGGGCTCAGTGACTCACGCCTGTAATCCCAGCACTTTGGGAGGCTGAGGTGGGAGGATCACGAGGTCAGGAGATCGAGACCATCCTGGCCAACATGGTGAAACCCCGTCTCTACTAAAAATACAAAAATTAGCTGGGCGTGGTGGGACATGCCTGTAGTCCCAGCTACTTGGGAGTCTGAGGCAGGAGAATCGATTAAACCCAGGAGGCAGAGGTTGCAGGAAGCCGAGATCATGCTGTTGCACTCCAGCCTGGCAACAGAGCAAGACTCCATCTCAGAAAAAAAAACAAAAACAAGCATAAGTGCGGTATGACTCAAGAATGGCAAATGGGAGGGCAGCAGGCTGGAGGGAATCAGATCACGAAAAACTGAGGAGAAAAGTGGTAGAAAATCATTTAAGGATTCCTTTGTAGTCAGGACACATCTCTGGCCCAAACGGCTCTCCTAGTTCTAGATTATCCATGAGCTGTGGACATGGTTATTCCAAAAACAGTTAAAATTCCACACAGGTCAAACTGGATTCATTCTTTTCCCTCTCAAACCTGCTCCCATATGTGTTCCCTGCCTCAGTGAGTAGCATTGTCCCCTGCCTGCTTGCACAAGCCAGAAGCCTGACATTGGCCTTGATTCCTTCCCTTTCTCCAACTCTGCCATCCAATAAATCACCCAGTCCTTCCAACTGAGTTTGGCAATGTTCTCAGATTCTTATTCTCCATTCCAGCCTTATAGCCATTGCTCATGGCTGTCTTCCTCCAAGTTCTTAGCTGCAGAAAAAAGTAGATTCTTCAGTGGTTTTTGGTCTTTTTTTTTTTTTTTAAGGTATTTATTAAGATACATAGATGGCTTGAATTGTTGGGAAGACTAAAGAAATAGACTCTGGGTTGAGCTTTCAGGAATAATGCAATTTTATAGTGTGACTAACAGTCCTAGTTAGCCTGAGTATGAGGACTTTCAGAATGTGGGATTTCTAGTGCTAAAACTGTGGTAGTTCTGGTCAAACTAGGATGACTGGGTACCCTAAGTCTACTAACTCACCCGGAACTGGGCCACCAATGCCTCTGCTGCCATCAGGCAGCCTCCAAATCAGGAAGCCAGTGCTGCGGGATCATGGTGCTTCTGCTTCCATCTGTGCCAGCCACATGTGCACTGAGCCACTCCCTGGTTAGCAACAAAAGCCTTAGGCAAATGTGTTAACTTGGTAGAACCTCAGTTCCATCCTTGACCTCTGTATTAGTCCATTCTCACTCTGCTATGAAGAACTGCCCTAGACTGGGTAATTTATAAATAAAAGAGGTTTAATTGGCTCACAGTTCTGCATGGTTGGGGAGGCCTCAGGAAACTTACAATCATGGCAGAAGGGGAAGGAAACACTTCCTTGTTCACATGGTAGCAGGAATGAGAAGTGCAGAGTGAAGTAGGGGAAAAGCCTCTTTTTTTTTTTTTTTCCAGAAACAGAGTCTCACTCTGTTGCCCAGGCTGGAGTGCAAGTGGCACGATTTCAACTCACTGCAACCTCTGCCTCCCGGGCTCAAGTGATTCTCCTGCCTCAACCTCCCAAGTAACTGGGTTTACAGGTGCATGCCACCACACCCAGCTAATTTAAAAAATATTTTTAGCAGGGTTTCACCAAGTTGACCAGGCTGCTCTTGAACTCCTGACCTCAGGTGATCTGCCGGCCTCAGCCTCCCAAAGTGCTGAGATTACAGGCGTGAGCCACCGCACATATATATATATATGTGTGTGTGTGTGTGTGTGTGTGTGTGTATATATATATATATATATAATTTTTTTTTTTTTTTTTGAGACAGAGACTCGCTCTGTTGCCCAGGCTAGAGTGCAATGGCATAATCTTGGCTCACTGCAACCTCTGCCTCCTGGGTTCAAGCAATTCTAGTGCCTTGGTCTTCTGAGTAGCTGAGATTACAGCCATCGCCACTGTGGCCGGCTAATTGTTGTATTTTTAATAGAGACGGGGTTTCACCATTTTGGCCAGGCTGGTCTTGAACTCCTGACCTCAGGTGATCCGCCTGCCTCGGCCTTCCAAAGGGCTGGGATTACAGGCATGAGCCACTGTGCCTGGTCGCCATATTGCTCTTATCACAGTAACTGTTAAGTCATAATTAGATTTTATTATGCACTTGGATTACTACTCATCTTTCTTGCTTGAAAGATAAAAGGGGGTGGAGTTAGAGCAATGCTTGCCACTAAATGGGGCATACATAATAAAATCCTCCCTCCGAGCTTGGCATACAGGGCCACACTGGTTACTGCTTCCTACCTCCACCGTCACATCCTGCCCTCCACACTAGGACTTTACAACCTTTAACATCTCCAGACTTTTCCCTTTGCCTAGAAAATCTTTCCTTTCACTTCTCTTACTGGCTGGTGAAACTTGTGCCCCTCAATCCCTTCGTAGGGGGCTCAACTCCTTCATGAGCTCTTCTTGTTCCACATCATGTTGGCCATTCTCTCCTCTGAGCACCTCTTTATGGGGTATATATGCCTATTATTTACTTTTCTATCTCTCTTACTAGGCTAGGTGATCCAGAACTCCAGACCTGGCACATGTAAGACTAATTGGTACTCAATCAGTATTTGTTACATGGAATGAATGAATGAATGACACAGACAATAGAAATCTCTACAATGTACACTGGTAGAAGAAAGATTAGTCAAAATTATGGAATATGTTTAAATCACACAAAAAGTGGCTGGGTGCAGTGGCTCACACCTGTAATCCCAACACTTTGGCAGGCCGAGGTGGGCAGATCACCCGAGGTCGGGAGTTCGAGACCAGCCTGGTCAACGTGGCAAAACCCCATCTCTACTAAAAATACAAAAATTAGCTGGGGGTGGTGGCACACGCCTGTAATTCCAGCTACTCTGGAGGCTGAAACAGGAGAATCACTTGAACCCAGGAGGTGGAGGTTGCAGTGAGCCAAGGCTGCACCACTGCACTCCAGCCTGGGTGACAGAGCAAGACTCTGCCTCAAAAAAAAAAAAAAAAAAAAAAGAAACACACAAAAAGTAAACTGAGTGGTAAATTAGAGAATTATATGTGAAGTGTTTTATGGCACTTTTTTGTTTAAGGGATGGGGTCTCACTTTGTTGCCCAGGCTGAAGTGCAGTGACTACTCACACATGCAATTAGAGCACACTGCAGCCTTGAACTGTTGGCCTCAAGTGATTCTCCAGCCTTAACCTCCCAAGTAGTTGGGACTACAGGTGTGCTGTGCCTGGCTAGTTTATGGCACTTTTAAACAGCTTTAAACAATTACTTTCTTATGTAGGTTAAACACCTTCTCAGTTCTCTTCAAGTTATATCCTATTAATTTAATTATTAGTTAAAAATAGTGAGGCTGTGCCAGACATGGTGGATCATACCTGTAATCCTAGCACTTTGGGAGGCTGAGGTGGGTGGATCACGAGGTCAGGAGACAGAGACCATCCTGGCTAACATGGTGAAACCCGGTCTCTACAAAAAATACAAAAAATTAGCCAAGTTTGGTGGCAGGTGCCTGTACTCAGGAGGCTGAGGCAGGAGAATTGCTTGAACCCAGGAAGCAGAGGTTGCAGTGAGTCGTGATCAGATCGTGCCATTGCACTCCAGCCTGGGTGACAGAGCAGCAGTCCATCTCAAAAATAAAAAATAAAAAAAATTTTTAAAATTTTAAAAAATAGTGAGGCCGGGCATGGTGGCTCACACCTGTAATCCCAGCACTTCGGGAGGCAGAGGCAGGTGGATCACAAGGTCAGGAGTTCGAGACCAGACTGGCCAACATGGTGAAACCCCATCTCTACTGAAAATACAAAAATTAGTCAGGCACAGCAGTGGGCACCTGTAATCCCAGCTACTCAGGAGACTGAGGCAGGAGAATTGCTTGAACCCAGGAGGCGGAAGTTGCAGTGAGTTGAGATCGTGCCACTGCACTCTAGCCTGAGTGACAGAGCAAGACTCCGTCTCAAAAAATAAAAAAAAATAAAAAAAAAAATAGTGGCAAAACCTGTGATTACTTTTGCACCTAGTAAGCTTCCTCCTGCTCCCGTTTCTCAGCACAAAAGTAAAACTTACCCAGCCTGGGATGAATCACCATAAATTGTGATTAGTTGGTCTAAATTAAAGTAGATTTATTTATTGATTTACCAGTGAATGATTTATTTGTACCCTTGGTTTTGATTACTAAAAAGTAGCTCTTTTTTGAATAATCTTTATGCTGCTGCTGAAGAATTCTTCAGCACATGAGGATCTGTATTTTTCATCTTTTTTTCTTTCATGTGTGTTCCATTCAGATCAGGAAATTGACATTTCAGCTGAGAAGACTTAGGCCAGATGTTAGTTTGCTGGCTGAAAGATGGATTTCCTGCCCCAATAGGTGACCTCTGAAAGCAAAATAGGCTTTTTCTTAATGGATAGACTGTCCAAATGACCTCATTTCTAGAACAAGGGTTCTTTGTTAAGTGTCTCTTTGCTATTGGAATCAACATCATCTGATTTTTGAGAACATTCATTAGATAGCTAGCACCTAGTTGTTTCATTTATAAGGCATAGGAAAAAAATTATGCCTAGACAATCCGTTTAAAAAAGAATTGTGTTCATTGAGAGGGAAATGGTGCAGAAAATCCGGTGCCTGCTCACCCATATTAATAATGTCTTTTAGATTTCAAACCTCATTCAGGCCAGCATTAACCATAGGAGCAGAGCATGTTATGTACTTCCCTTAACAGGGGATTGTTTCACTAAGCTTGACCAAGGCACTATTTAAAGAAGTAACCATGACCCCAGTGTCCTGTCACTTGTAGCTTCTGTCTCCATATGTGAGAAACTCATTGAGACATTGCCATGGTGCCACCTCTTTTGATGAGTTCTTCATAGAGTTCATTTATTTATATCTTCAATTGTATAAGGCAGCTCAGAAAAACTGAGATAACTAAGCCTTTATGTGTGTGTGTGTGTGTGTCTGTGCATCCGTGTGTGTCACAAAAAATGCAATTAGAAGGAAAGTACTCTGGAGAGGAACATGGCCTTCAACCACAGGGGCGAGTCCATATGACTTACTGTACTTGGTAAGGAGAAGAGTTAGATGGCTGAAGGAAAAGTTGAGTTTTCTGTCTTTTTTTTTTTTTTTTTTTTTTTTTTTTTTTTTCAGGAACAGGAATGGGAGTGTCTCTTTGTAAGGGCTGGCAGATGAATTTTACCAGTATAAAAATCATGCTCCTTCTGATACAAAAATGTTGGCATTTCCATGAAAGACAGAGAACAGACATAAAGAGGGTTAACCTCAGGGCTCCGCCGTGCATCTGGCACTCATGGGTCTTCCTCAAGTAATTACCTGGTAGATCTGTGACTTAAAAAATGAGTAGTAAAAAAGGGTATCGAACTTTCCTTTATAATGACTCAACACATACTTTTCCCAGAATGTTATATTCAGCTCACTGTCTTTTTAAAAAATACTCATGCAAATATCATTAATCATACGTGTGATGTTGTTGTTTACCCAAAGTATTGTGCAAGCATACATCAACTCTGGATAAGACTGTAATGATCTTCTGTTTCCTGGGATGAATTATGTGAGTGAGAATCTTTTGTTCTATGCACGTAACATGATGGCATCTCAAAGAAGCAGAGCAAGAGTTTTAACTGGAGCTTTAAAATGTGTTGAAAAAAAATATTTTCCATAACCATGTTTAAGAGCACGAGAGACAGCCAAGTGGACATTCCCATAGGGTAAAATTTATTAGAAGACAAGATTGATAAATCAGTTTGTTTGGTGGATACTTCCCAGCTGCACTTTTAAGTCTTTTCTTGCATAACTAGGAAACAGTTAACAATCTCTGGTCTCTTATTAACACATTCCCTTTCATTTTTACTTTTTTATTTTATTTATTTGTTTGTTTATTTATTTATTTATTTTGCATAAGAATATCACTATTTTCCCTCAGGTAGTTTTTCTAGGGCTTCAACATTTTCTCTTCAAAATCAGAAGAAAAATATCCCAAAGTTTAGAACTGGATCACTTGGCCCTTTCTCTTCTTATCTCCTCCCAGTTCAAAATGCTTGCATCTTTTAACGGCCGCATCCTCTTGGATCTGCAGTTAGGCTCAACACATTCCAGCCTTAGCACAATCTTCTTTGTGGTCTTAGCCTTCTTCCGCAAAATGGGCTTTGTCTGCCCACCATAGAAATGGGCTTTGTCTGCCCACCATAGCCACTCTGCTTCCGATCATAGCGCCTCTTTCCCTGGGCATACAAAGAATCCTTGCCCTTCTTATACTGTGTCACTTTGTGAGGCTGATGCTTGCCACACTTCTTACAGAAGGTTCTTCGGGTTTTAGGTACGTTGACGATCTTTGCAGCAGGGCTGTTGTCTATATGATGAAAACGAGAAACGGCATCCGACACCCTCGCGTAGCGCAGCTCTCGCCTAACAGGAAAGACTTTTTTATTTTTTCTGAGACGGAGTTTCCCTCTTGTCGCCCAGGTTGGAGTGCAATGGCACGATCTCTGCTCACTGCAACCTCCGGTTCAAGCGATTCTTCTGCCTCAGCCTCCCAAGTAGCTGGGATTACAGGCGCCCGCCACCACGACCGGCTAATTTTTTAATTTTTAGTAGGGACGGTGTTTCGCCATGTTGGCCAGGCTGGTCTTGAACTCCTGACCTCGGGTCATCCGCCAGCGTTGGCCTCCTAAAGTGCTGGGATTACAGACTCGAGCTACCGCGCCCGGCCCCTTTTTTATTTTTTGTATCTCCTAAGCAAAAAAGAGAAATAGCAGGAAGTGTGATTCTAAAGATCATTTCCCTCCGTGTTTCCTTTTTTTCTTCTGTCAGATGGCTTTCATATAATCTTACCGTTCTCTGTAGGAGAGGCGGTTCTCATCTTAATTCAGAAGTAACTTGATGGTGAGTTGAAGTCTCTTGGTTCCTGCCTTAAACAGTATGGGATGCAATTCACAGAGCCCACTTTTTTGATCCTCATGGGCATCTGTACACATCTCGCCAGAAATTTGCTGCTTGTCTATAATGTGTTACCAAATTTTTCCGAATCTTCATAGGTCAGAATTACAAGTGGCTTTAGAAATCACCTAGTCTGACCCCGCTGTGTATAATAAAATACCTGTTGTGGTATTATTGATGGAATAATTCCCAGGCAGAACTTGTTTTTTGGTTTGTTTATTTGTTTGTTTGAGACTGGAGTCTCGCTCTGTCACCCAGGCTGGAGTGCAATGGCGTGGTCTCGGCTCACTGCAACCTCCGCCTCCCGGGTTCAAGAGATCTCCTGCCTCAGTCTCCCAAGTAGCTGAGATTACAGGTTCCTGCCACCATGCCCCACTAATTTTTAGTAGAGACAGGGTTTCACCATGTTGGCCAGGCTGGTCTCTAACTCCTGACCTCATGGTCCGCCCACCTCAGCCTCCCAAATTGCTAGGATTACAGGTGTCAGCCACCGCGCCTGGCCAGAACTTGGTCTTCACATAGCATCAACACAGATGAAAACCTAACTGGCTATTGCCTATCAGAGTAGAATAAAAAATTTCAGAGAAAATTTTGCTCGCTTTGTGGCAAAACTTGAATTGCAGTGGTACAATCAGGGCTCATTGCAGCCTTGACCTCTCAGGCTCAGGTGCTCCTCCCACCTCAGCCTCCCCAGTAGCTAGGACTACAGGGACATACTATAGTGCCTGGTTAATTTTGTGTAGAGATGGGGTCTCACTTTGTTGCTCAGGCTGGTCTAGAACTCCCAGGCTCAAGTGATCCTCCTGCCTCAGCCTCCCAAAGTGCTGGGATTACAGGTGTGCGCCCCCCTGCCCTACCCAGCCCAGAGAAAAGGATTTACATCCCCACAGCCTCACTTGGTTTATTTCCTTTCTCTCCCTGGCCTGTTCTGTTTGCATTCTGTTTTAATTTCTTTTTAGTTTGCTCTTAGCTCTTCTCCCACTTCTTTCACCAAACACTCCTTGATGAAGGGCTTTTTAACGGGTAATGCTTTAGCATGGGCTTGGCTCACCTGTAAGGCATTTGTGGAAAAAAAAAATGGTGTGAATTTGTGACAGGGAAAATGTTTTAACATACCAGTCTTTCCTTGAAGTCAGTTCCCCCAAGGCATTGTGGAATGCCCCACATAGGAGTGCCAGAAAGGATTGCTGACTGTAGGCAAAAATTAAATGAGCTTATCTACTTTCATTGCTCAATTTCAGCAACAGTGAGTATGGTGAAAAATAAATTGGAATATTTATAATCTTTCAGATTTAATCTCTGCTATAAGCAGAAAATGTGTTGTTGTCATCTGAAACAAATAACAAGTATTTAAATGAAAATGTGTTCCTAAAACATATGCTATTCTTAGGGAAAATGCATTTTAATTTCAATATTTAATTGTCTGCCCTTTAAAACCAAGTATCTCAAATCCAACAGAGCTTAAAAAAAAAAAAAAAGATAAAACCAAATATCTCCAAATATCTGATTTCTTCATTAACTTGTCTCATGATAAGTTAGTTATTTTGCCAGTGAGTTTTTAAAAATAATCTACAGGCCTGGTGTGGTGGCTCATGCATGTAATTCCAGCACTTTGGGAGGCTGAGACAGGCAGATCACCGAGGTCAGGAGTTCGAGACCAGCCAGGCCAACATGGTAAAAACCCGTCTCTACTAAAAATGCGAAAAATTAGCTGGGCTTGGTAACATGCATCTGTAATCCCAACTACTTAAGACACTGAGGCAGGAGAATCCCTTGAACCCAGGAGGTGAAGGTTGCAGTGAGCTGAGATCGTGCCACTGCACTCCAGGCTAGGCGACAGAGCGAGACTCCGTCCAAAAAATACATGAATAAATAAAAATAAAAACAATCTGCTGGTATAGATTTTTAATACACTGTATTCTATTTTAAAATTTTACCTTTCCTCAGCTCCTCTTCCTTACTCTGACATACCTATAGTCTGCAGGGGCTTTCAAATTTGAGCACTAATCACTATCCTCTGGGGAACTTGTTAAAAAAACAGATTGCTTGCTTTAGCCCAAGGAGTTCGAGACCAGCCTGGGCAACATAGGGAGACTCTGTGTCTACAAAATAATAATAATAATAATAAAATTAGCCAGGTATGGGGGTGCATGCCTGTAGTTCCAGTTACTTGGGAGGCTAAGGTGGGAGGATCCCTTGAGCCCAGGTGTTCAAGCCACTGCACTCCAGACTGGGTGACAGAGGGGTCTCAAACAAACAAAAAATCAAAAAACAAATTGGTGGTTCGACTCCCAGAGTGACTCAGTAGAAGTCTTGAGGTGGAGCCTGGAAATTTGCTTTTGTAACAAATTCCTTGGTGATGCTAATGATTGAGTTGTAGGTGTGTACTTTGAGAAGCACTGCTCTAGATAAAATATCTTTGTTGTTGTTGTTGTTGTTGTTGTTGAGACGGAGTGTCACTCTGTCGTCCAGGCTGGAGTGCAATGGTGCGATCTCGGCTCCCTGCAACCTCTGTCTCCTGGGTTTAAGCAATTCTCCGGCCTCAGCCTCCTGAGTAGCTGGGATTACAGGCATGCGCCACCACACCTGGCTAATTTTGTATTTTAGTAGAGATAGGGTTTCTCCATGTTAGTGAGGCTGGTCTCAAACTCCAGACCTCAGGTGATCCACCCGCCTTGGCCTCTCAAAGTGCTGGGATTACAGGCATGAGCCACTGCACCAAGCTAGATAAAATATCTTTTTTTTTTTTTTTTGAGATGGAGTCTCACTCTGTCGCCCAGGCTGGAGTGCAGTGGCGCGATCTCGGCTCACTGCAAGCTCTGCCTCTTGGGTTCAATTGATTCTCCTGCCTCAACCTCTCGAGTAGCTGGACTACAGGTGCCTCCCACCACAACTGGCTAATTTTTTGTATTTTTAGTAGAGACGGGGTTTTACCATGTTAGCCAGGATGGTCTTGATCTCCTGACCTCGTGATCTGCCCACCTCGGCCTCCCAAAGTTCTGGGATTAAGGCATGAGCCACTGCGCCTGGTGATAAAATATCTTAAGAGATGATAGCAGTGTGGTCTCCAGTGGTGGTAATGGAGGTGAAGGGAAGTGGATGACTTTGGCCTAGTTTAAGAATTCGAGGCTGGGCACAGTGGCTCATACCTGTAATTCCAGCACTTTGGGAGGCCGAGGAGGGCAGATCACCTGAGATCAGGAGTTCGAGACCAGCCTGGCCAACATGGTGAAACCCCATCTCTACTAAAAATACAGAAATTAGCCAGGTGTGGTGGCACGCACCTGTAATCCTAGCTACTCAGGAGGCTGAGGCAGGAAAATCACTTGAACCCGGGAAGCAGAGGTTGCAGTGAGCCAAGATCACGCCACTGCACTCCAGCCTGGGCAACAGAGTGAGACTCCATCTCAGGAAAAAAAAAAGATAACCAGGCATGGTAGCGGGCACCTGTAATTCCAGCTACTCAGGAGGCTGAGGTAGGGAGAATCACTTGAACCTGGGAGGCGGAGGTTGCAGTGAGCTGAGATCACGCCACTGCACTCCAGCCTGGGTGACAGAGTGAGACTCCATCTCAAAAAAAAGGAAAAAAAAAATAATTTGAGGCCAGGCATGGTGGCTCACGTTTGTAATCCCTGCACTTTGGGAGGCCGAGGCAGGTGGATCTCCTGAGGTCAGGAGTTTGAGACCAGCCTGGCAAACATGGTGAAACTCTGTCTGTACTAAAAATATAAAAATTAGCCAGGTGTGGTGGCATGTGCCTGTAATCCTAGCTACTCGGGAGGCTGCGGCAGGAGAATCATTTGAACTGGGGAAGCAGAGGGTACAGTGAGCTGAGATTGCACCACTGCTCTCCAGCCTGGGCAACAGAGCAAGAAGCAAGACTCCATCTCAGAAAAAAAAAAAAAAAAAAAAAAAAAAAATTAGCCAGGCATGATAGTGGTCGCCTGTAATTCCAGCTACTCAAGAGGCTGAGGCAGGGAGAATTGCTTGAACCCGGGAGGCGGAGGTTGCAGTGAGCCGAGATTGCACCATTGCACTCCTGACTGGGCAACAGAGTGAGATTCTGTCTCAAAAAAAAAAAAAAAGAATTCAAATCAGCAGGGCTTACCTGTGGTTTAGATCACAGTGATGGTGAGGGAAGGGAAGGATGAAGTTGGTAGTTTGAATAAATGAATGGATATATCCGAAGACTGAAGCAAGAAAGGAGCAGGGAGGGAGAGTTGGATCACGGTGGGAAATCATAAATTCCATTTGAGGAATGTTAAAGTTTCACTGAAATACATCTAAACCTCAGCTCAATGCCTGGCAGAGAGTAGATATTCCATAAATGATGACAACAATGGTTATTGCTGCTATTACTACCTTTACTATGAAAACTGAAGTGTCCTAATCACCCCGCCCCAGCCGAGGTAAACTCCCAGCTCCATTCCTCAGCAATGGCATTCCAGAGCTGGAGCTGACTCTTTTGTATGATCACAGAGACCTAGGTATACACAAGGAAATTTCCAATGTATAGATGTAGCCTCACTGGATGAGTGGTGGGGGAAGGAAAAGCAAAAAGAGGGTAAAAAGAGAAAGCTTATAATGATGAATTATAATTCATCAAGGTGCCTGTGTCATCACAGATAACCTCACAACAACTATATCAAATAGGTGGAATTTTCCCATTTCACAGATAAGATAAATAACTCACCCAATGTCTTATAGAAACTTGAATAAAAATGGAAACCTAGCTTTGTCTTGACCTCATTACAGTTGTGCTTTCTATCATGAAACTGTATCTTTTTTTTTTTTTTTTTTGAGATGGAGTCTCACTGTTGTCACCCAGGCTAGAGTGCAGTTGCAAGATCTGGGCTCACTGCGAGATCCCCTGTTTAAGAGATTCTCCTACCTCAGCCTCCCGAGTAGCTGGGATTACAGGTGCCCACCACCACGCCAATTAAATGTTTTTGTATTTTTAGTAGAAACAGGGTTTTACCATGTTGGCCAGGCTGGTCTTGAACTCCTAACCTCAGGTGATCTGCCCACCTCGGCCTCCTAAAGTTCTGGGATTACAGGCATGAGCCACTGTGCCCGGCCCTGAAATTATATCTTTACTGCTGTTAAAGAGGTAAATGCAGGCACGATAAACATTTTAAAAGAGTTTATTTGAGCAAACAACATTTCATGGACTTGACAGCTTTAAACCAGAAGTGGTTCAGGAACTCCACCAAGAGAATCTATGGGAAGGCTTTTATAGGACAGACACAGAAGTAAAGCAAAGAAAACATTTGATTGGATACAATTATACAGTTGCCTTATTTGATCGATCTCCTGTGAAAGTTCATAGCTATAAAAGTTTGTTGGCTACTTCTGATTGGTTGAGCTTAAGTCCTGTTTTTCTTTAATACAGGCATTTCTAAGAGTTAGCTCAAGTTAAGTTTTCCTTATGTGTGCAAATCAAGAAAGGTTGAGTTCACTTATAAAGTCTAAGTGGTTTTGTCTTCTCAGGATTACTCAGACCTCATCTCTATTTTACCTTACTTTAACCATGCCCAGCAGTAAACTAGTTAGGTTTCTTAAATTGACATAACGACCTAAATAGGCTGAACCTATACTCTAAATACCCCAGAACTTGTAGACTAATGCTTCTTAACTTTTGTAATTCTGGCCTACAGTAAGAACAAGTTTTTGTTTTGTTTTATTTTGTTTTGTTTTGTTTTGGACAGAGTCTTGCTCTGTTGCCAGGCTGCAGTGCAATGGTGCAATCTTGGTTCACTGCAACCTCCGCCTCTCAGGCTCAAGTGATCCTCCTGCCTCAGCCTCCCGAGTAGCCAGGACCACAGGTGCCCACCACTACATCCAGCTATTTTTTTTTTTTTTTTTTTTTTTTTTTTTTGAGATAGAGTCTGTCTCTATCACCCAGGCTGGAGTGCAGTGGCATGATCTCGGCTCACTGCAAGCTCCGCCTCCCGGGTTCACGGCATTCTCCTGCCTCAGCCTCCTGAGTAGCTGGGACTACAGGCACCTGCCACCAAGCCCGGCTAATTTTTTTGTATTTTTAGTAGAGACGGGGTTTCACCGTGTTACCCAGGATGGTCTTGATCTCCTGACCTCATGATCTGCCCACCTCGACCTCCAAAAGTCTGGGATTACAGGCGTGAGCCACCGTGCCTGGCCCCTAATTTTTGTATTTGTTATAGAGACGAGGTTTCACCATGTTGGCCAGACTGGTCTTGAACTCCTGACCTCAGGTGATCCCTTTGCCTGGGCCTCCCAAAGTGCCAGAATTACAGGCGTGAGCCACTGTGCCTGGCCCTAAGAACAAGTTTTTACAAAGCAAGCCAGTGTAAACATTTATCTGTATATGTGTGTGTATATGTATATATGTGCTGTACATTTATCTGTGCAACAATATCATGGAGACTAATTTTCAATAAGTAACAGAGATTGCTACATTATCAATATTCTCAGTGAATGCATTGTGGTGATAGTTTTCACTCATTTGTGACAATAAATGTTTATTATGAGCCACAGAATTGATTCTGAAATCAACTTTTGGGTCTCTACTAGAAGTCTAGAAAAATCTTCTACATCACTTTCCTTGGAATTCACTCACCCACAGCAGGATGATTTCAATGAGCTGGATGAGATTCCTGACGGTAAGAGAAAAAGGGGAGTAGGATTTCGGTATACCCATCTTCAATGGAGTATCTACACTTCCCTTCCTTGAAGAACTTTGTGGGAATCAAATGGAGTATGATACAGATGAAAGGACTTTTAAAATAATCAGTTTGGGTCTGGTGCAGTGGCTCACACCTGTAATCCCACCACTTTGGGAGGCTGAGGTGGGCGGATCACTTGAGGTCAGGAGTTCAAGACCAGCCTGGCCAACATGGTGAAATCCCATCTCTACTAAAAATACAAAAATTAGCCTGGCGTGGTGGCATGCGTTTGTAATCCTAGCTACTGGGGAGACTGAGGCACGAGAATCACTTGAACTCGGGAGGCAGAGGTTGCAGTGAGCCAAGATCATGCCACTGTACTACAGCCTGGGCAACAGAGTGAGACTCCATCTCAAAAGAAAAAAAAAAAAAAGATGTTAATATAAATCAGTTTGTTCTTACTTTAATTCTGCCCCACATAGCTGTGTTCACTTGGAGTCATCATTCAAGTTCTCTGGAGCCTACTTTCTCATCTGTAAAATGAAGGATTTGACCTAGATCTTTTTCAAGGCCCTTTTCCATTTCCATGGGGTAGAATTCTAATATAAAATGTTCTTGGTAAATGATACTCTATATGACTCTGAAGTTGTGGTGATGATGATGATGATGATGATGGTGATGATGATGATGATGGCGATTTCTTTATAAGGAAATGACAACTTTGTTAAAAAGCCCCTGAAGGGGCAGGAGCCTTGGCTCACGTCTGTAATCCCAGCACTTTGGGAGGCTGAGGCGGGTGGATCACCTAAGGTCAGGAGTTTGAGGCCAGCCTGGCCAACATGGTGAAATCCCATTTCTACTAAAAATCCAAAAATTATCCAGGCATGGTGGCAGGCACCTGTAGTCCCAGGTACTCGGGAGGTTGAGGCAGGAGAATTACTTGAACCTGGGAGGTGGAGATTGCAGTGAGCCAAGATCGGGCCATTGCACTCCAGCCTGGGCAATAGAGTCAGACTCTGTCTCAAAAAAAACAGAGATAAAAAGCTCCTGAAGGAACTTTTAGCAGAAAGGACTGACAAGTGACATTAACTAAAAGAGAAAAGAGTCAGTCTTGGGAGTGGTAATCAGATCATGTTGAGTTAACACATGGAAATTGGTAAGTAAAAAGTAGCTGGGACTACAGACCACCTGCTGCCACGCCCAGCTAATTTTTGTATTTTTAGTAGAGACAAGGTATCACCATGTTGGCCAGGATGGTCTCAAACTGCTGACCTCAGATGATCCTTCTGCCTTGGCCTCCCAAAGTGCTGGGATTACAGGAATGAGCAACCACACACAGCCTCAAATTTCACATTCTATGTATAGGCATCAACATTTCTCCAAAAACATTATCTCATTTCCCTATCCATTAAGAAGCACCAGGAAAAACAGGGTAAATATCTAAAATAGGTTGATTTCTATAAGTGCCAAAATGCTGGCTAAGCTTTAATTATATCTATCTATCTATCTATCTATCTATCTATCTATCTATCTATCTATCATCTATCTATAGATATATAATTATAAATATAGATACCTATATAGATATCTATATAGATATATTTTTTGAGATGGAATCTCGCTCTGTTGTCCAGGGTGAGTGCAGTGGCATGATCTCGGCTCACTGCAACCTCCACTTCCCAGGTTCAAGTGATTCTCCTGCCTCAGCCTCCCAAGTAGCTGGGACTACAGGTGTGTGCCACCATGCCTGGCTAAGTTTTGTATTTTTAGTAGAGACGAGGTTTTGTCATGTTGGCCAGGCTGGTCTTGAACTCCTGGCCTCAGTGATGTGCCTGCCTCTGTCTCCCAAGGTACTGAGATTACAGGTGTGAGTCACCATGCCCGGCCAGTTTAATTACACTGATGCGGGTATGTGTTGTCACTAAACTGTACATGTCTTTAGATGACCCTGAAACATACTATAACCTGTGAAGAAGCAGGTGGCAATTAGTGTGGCCTTGCCTCATCTTGGATGGGGAAACTAACACCAGGTCAAATGCTTTGCCCCAGGTCATCTATGAGTCAAGAAGAATGATTCTGGATTGGTGCTGGAGAGTCAGGCTTCATCCTAATCCCCAGCCCCCACTGCCCGGCTTGCCTGGCTCCTTGCTGGGTCATTTGCTGGAAAGTGTTTATGCAGAGAACAGGCTGCCCCTTGGAAGCAGCACAGTCCTCTGCATCTTCTTAAATTTAAGGCAGGAGAATTTCTTGAACCCGAGAGGCGGAGGTTGTAGTGAGCCGAGATCATGCCACTGCACTCCAGCCTGGGCGACAGGGTGACACAGCAAGACTCTGTCTCAAAAAAAAAAAAAAAAAAAAAAAAAAGTATCACATGGTGAATAAATTGAAATATACCAATACAGTCAACTGTAAAGGCTATTTATCTTTTCCTATCATTTACTTATATTTATTTCTTTATAGAAATTACAATTAAAAAAAAAACTCATCAGCTTTAACTAAATTTATTTTTATTCAAAGTATCACAGAGCATGAGAGAGCCTTGAAAACCCATCTGGCCTAACTCCGGCATCAGCCTAGGAGAGCACAAGACTTTGGCTGTATTGACTCATATAGTTCAGTGCTCTTTCTACTTCAACACAATGCCTCAATGGTATTAAGGAGAAATGTAATAATTCTTTTGGTTTCCTTTCACAAATATCATCATCAGGGACTCTGTGCAGTGGCTCATGCCTATAATCCCAGCACTTGGGGAGGCCAAGGAGGGAGGATCCCTTGAGCCCAGGAGTTTGAGACCAGCTTGGGCAACAGCAAGAGATTCTGTCTCTACAAAAAATAAAAAAAAAAATTAGTCTGGTGGAGCAGTGTGCCTATGGTCCCTGCTACTCAGTGAACTATGATTGCACCACTGCATTGTAGCCTGGGTGACAGAGCAGGACCTTGTCTCTAAAAAAGAAACACACATTTTTTTCTTTATTTATTTATTTATTTTTTTTTTAGAGACAGAGAGTCTTTCTCTGCCACCCAGGCTGGAGTGCAGTGGCAGGATCTCACTGCAACCTTTGCCTCCTGGGTTCAAGCAATTCTCGTACCTCAGCCTCCTGAGTAGCTGGGATTACAGGCATGCTCCAACACTCTTGCTATTTTGTTTGTTTGTTTGTTTTTGTTTTTTGTATTTTTAGTAGAGACGGGGTTTTGCTGTGTTGACCAGGCTGGTCTCAGATCCTGGCCTCAAGTGATTTGCCCACTTCAGCCTCCCAAAGTGCTGGGATTACAGGCGTGAGCCCCCACACCAGCCAAAAACACACAAAAATTATCAGGGCTTGTGTTTATATTTAGTTACTTTTGAAAATGTTTTTACATTTTGAACATTCCTGTAAGGACTATTCACCCATTGCATTGATTGGTGCTCGCAGCACTTAATGCTTGAGCAAGCGGAATTCAAGGACATGCTCTTACCCCCTTTCTTTTAGTGGACTCAGAAGGAAAACAAAACAAAACAAAACAAAAAACCCTCACAATCAACAAGAAACAGGAGAGGCCTCAAAACAAGCAAGGACTCTCTTGCTGGGGCATCTCACTTTTTTTTTTTTTTTTTTTTCTTTTAAACCACAAGGTCCTAACAGAGGAGCAAACTCCATGTGGTTTCTTAACTGTTTCAAAAGTGCTCAATCACCAAATCGAATGTGACGTGCATTGTCACCTTCCAGGAAAACTCTGAGTGGTTTTGAAAGGCAGAATCACAAAAGGGAAAAGCACCTCTCCAGGGCTATTTCCCTTATAAAATAAATCCGTCCTGGAGCTTCTCCCTGGAAAAACACACACAGGGCCCCAAGTGTGTGTAGGCTGAGTGGCTGCACAGTCATTTGAATTTAGTTTCGAAAATAGCCCTTCCCTGTGTCCCTCATGTAAAGGAATAATTAAAACCCAAAGCCCATTTCCCCTAATTAGCCGAAAGCCCTAGCAATGCATGGCATTGTGGGCATTCAGGAGCCAAAATGCACCCACTCATAAAAAATGATCCAAACAATGGCTCGTGCCCAAGCTTTCACACTCGTTTTGCAGAGAATTCTTGGCTGGCAGAGGCAGGGTTGTAATTCCTTGGGTCGCTTGACTTCATGAGGGGCGAGGTGTGCATTGTGGCGACACGGACTACTTGTGAAGCCTTTGGGCGGCAGTCGCTTAAAGATTAACTTTCTCGGGTTTCCGTGACCAAAAGCGTTTCCGTGAATAGCGTGATTGGAAACTTGTGCGGGCCGGAGACCGCGGCGCGGCTGCTCTTTCAACAGGCGATTTGTTCTCCTGTCCGAGGCTCATTTCCATGCAAAGAGCCTGACATCAGAGCACCTTTTGTTGCTAAACGCTTTCTTTAGCCTCGAGGGGAGAGTCATGTGGAGCTGGAAGAGCTCATTTTGAAGAGAGGGGTCCCGGGGAGCTCCCTCCAAGATACCGAGGCGCCGCGGCCACCCCTGCAGGGTCCTGCCAAGACTTGCTAGAACGAACGAGTCGCGTGCCTTAGTTAGTTGGTTCCCGTAACAGGAAGAAACGCCTTTGCAGTGGGTTTAATTGCTTCTGGGCAGAGCGAATTCCCCGCCGTACAACTCAGTGGTGCGGACTTTTCCTCCTGCTACCCTGTTGCTGCGCCGAGCGGGGTTGGAAAGTTTCTGGAGTTGTCAGTCGCGCAGCCCGTGGCCACCTAGAGCCGAGGTGCGGGCGCCTGCGAGGGGCCCCCGCGGGGTGGCCGGGCCGCCGGGGCATGCAGCGCGGGGGCGCGGCTCGGTGACGCCGCGGGCGGGGACCCGGCATCCGGGCCGGCTGCGCGCGGGTGCTGGGCGAGGGCGCCGCGGGGACCGGGACGCACGGCCCGCGCGCGGGACACTGCCATGGAGGACGCGGGAGCGGCTGGCCCGGGGCCCGAGCCGGAGGCCGAGCCCGCGCCGGAGCCAGAACCAGAACCCGAGCCTGGCGCTGGCACGTCCGAGGCGTTCTCCCGACTCTGGACCGATGTGATGGGCATCCTGGTGAGTTACCTGGGGAGGGGGCGGCGCAGGAAGCGCAGTTCGCAGCAGCCCCGCTGAAGACGGGGCTTCCTTCTCGCCCACCCACTGGGCAACCCACTCCGCAGAGGCGTCCTTCTCTGGCTGTAGTTCTTAGGGTGCTAAATACACACGGTATAGGGTTTCAAACCCTAATTAAAAAATAACCAGCCTCAGGTCCCGTCAAAAGGTATTTTTTCAACAATCGGGTATGATATTCAACAATTTAATCTGGGACACCTGCTGAGATGTTGGTGTGGAAAAGGCGAGAAAGAAGAAGCCTTCAAAGAGTAGATGTAAATAAATATTTGGTTGATGCTGGATTAGGGAAAAGGCTGATGTTACTGATGTTTATCTCTTCACCATTTGTTGTGTGACCACAAGAGGGAAAACAAACATTTCCTTACTCAGAACTACCAAAATGTTCACCTACTTTTTTTTGCAGTTTTTCAGTTTGTGGAGTTACAGGATATTTGTTTTATATGTTTGGGGCTAAAACAATAGGACTTATTTTGCTAAATCTGTGCTGTCATGTATTTTGAAATGTCCAGTGACTAAAACCGCCCCTGGATTTGGCATAGTTTCTGGGAAGCAGTACTTCTGTATGGAGGATGAAATTTTAACCTGCTCAGAGTTGAATACCTTGGGGAAGTAATAGATTTGCTTTGGTGGAGCTCTAGTTAGGCAGGTAGACTGGAATCGGGTGGGTGAGGGTTATTACAGTCAGATATCTTAATCCATACATAAAAGACTATCGGAAAAGGCTCTAGATTTGCTTTGAGATCTTATATTTTTTGAATGGGAGGAGATGGAGTGAAAGAAGTTCTTCTTTGGGAATGATAAACCGTGTACAGTTTTTAGCACAGTGATTAAACCCTTGGGCTTCAGTTATAGTAGGCCAAATGCCAGCTCTCCAACTGACTGTTTACATGATCTTGGTCAAGTTATTCAAGCTCTCTGATCCTCAATTTCATTACCTGAAAATTGAAGACAAGAAGACTTGCTTCTTGGGGTTTCTGAGATTTAGCTGGGTTGATGTGTGCATCAAGTACTCAACAGACTGTCTAGCATATAGTAGAGCCTCAGTAAATGTAGCTCTCTTTCAGGTTTTGTTTGTTTGTTTCCTTCAAACAGTCTCCTGTCTCTTCCTTCTAGACATGCTAAAAGCCCAATTACTCCATTTTCAGGTGACCGTTGGTATTTATGATTCTTACTGTACAGAGAACCAGCGAGGGTTGGTTAAAGATTTCTATCTGCTCTTGTCACTCTCCAGTATTGAAAAATGTATATAAATATACATACAGTGTACATTTACATACTATATATAGCATATATATAATATACCTACATCTAATATATATTTTAGATTTAAAAGGTTTTGTTTTTGCATTTTCTGAACTATACAGGTGAATATGATCCTTTACTGAAGTTCCAGAAAACCCAATGGACATTTTAAAGTTGTGATAAACTGTTTTTTTCTTTATTTCTTTCTTTTTTTTAATTTGAGATGGAGTCTTGCTGTGTTGCCCAGGCTGGGGTGCAGTGGCACAATCTCAGCTCACTGCAACCTCCGCCTCCTGGGTTCAAGCAATTCTCCTGCCTCAGCCTCCTGAGTAGCTGGATTACAGGCGCGCAATGCCATGCCTGGCTAATTTTTGAATTTTTATTAGAGACGGGAGTTCACCATGTTAGCCAGGCTGGTCTCGAACTCCTGACCTCGTGATCCGCTTACCTCGGCCTCCCAAAGTGCTGGGATTACAGGCATGAGCCACCGTGCCCGGCCTATAGACTGTTTTTAACTTATCTTGTTATTTCTTGCCTAGACCCAGCTCTAAGTTTTCAGTCACTGAGGAAATTGGTTTGATAATATCCCATTGTATCCCTTACTCTAGGGCATTGAGCTGGGGGCAGGGAGGGTCAGGGGCCTGCTGAAATGAAAGTTTGGCTGAGGGTTCTTTTGGGGAAGAGGGTTGGCCGGTGGCATTTTCTGCAGATTTGCTTTCCCTTCCCTGGCAGATTCCAGCACTGTTGGGTCAGTTGTAGTCAAGTGTTCTTTGGCTGAGTTAAAAGATGGGGTGGGGCTTCAGAAGCTCAAACCTGCATTGAAAGGGCAGATGCAGGAGCAAAGAAAATATGTACCTCAGCTAATCATTCAGTATCAGGCTGGGAAGAACGTGAAGCCTGTCCCAGACAGGTTGTGTCTGCTCTTGTTTTCCCCTTGTTTATCTGGGGTAAATGGGCATGGAGATTGTTCCTTAGTAAAATTCAGAGGAAGACATGGCTTACTGCTCCTTTGTAGATGCCTTGTAGGGAGACACTAGGCTAAAAGGGAGGGAAAGCTGTCATCCAAGTGTTTATACAAACTGCGTCGTCGGGGAAATACATCAAGACACAAAATTGACAGTTGACTTTATTCTCGCTGAAACAAGAGACATCATTTCCTTCCTTTTTTATTTAAAATATGAGATTTTGCAATCATCTATCAATCTAGACAGGTGAAGTGACTTGGCCAATGGCACATACCTTGTTAGTGACAATGTTAGACTTGTCCCCAGTCGCTGGCCCCACCAGTAGGGATCCTGATATCATGACGCTCCATAGTTAACTATCTCAGATGAACTCAGTAGAAATGTAATTCAGTATGTTTAGAAATCCTGTGTGTTTTAAGTAAAATGTGACTTACAAGATTTTTTTCCATACTGAATTTGGAGAGGAGAGTAGAGGTAGTCGGGAAATTACACATCTGAACATTATCCTTAACAGATTTCGGACACAGTTCTATTTTACTTTTTCAGATTCTTCTGATTGTGGAAATCAAACCACACAGCCTATCAATACTGTGTGTGGAAATTTGAAATGACACAACTCACAGCTTAGTAGGTAAAAACATTTTTAGGTGAATAAGCACTATTGAGCAGTTGTCCCCCAGGGAATTTTGTTGATTATAACCCAGTGAAAGTATTGCCCCAGAGTCATGGATCTCGGTAAATACAGGATGGTTGTTTGAGTTCATTCGGACACATTTTGCATTTAGATTAATTCAGTCCATGCACAGTTAAGTACCAGATAGTTGCTTTCAGATAATTGTTAACAAAGTGCTCGTTTAGAAAAGAAATAATAGTATAGTTTACAGCAGGAAAATGTTTGAGCAGTGCTAGAATAAATAAATTCTAATAAGTGAATATATAAATGGATATTGAATTAAGAGGAAACAAGCTTGCAAAAAAAAAAAAAAAAAAAAGATTACTAGATTGTGAGTGCCTGGAGGGCAGGGTCAGTGTCTTACGCACTTTTCTATCTCCAGTGCTCCTGACTTAACTGGGTGCTGAGAACATGGCTTTGTTGAATGAAAAAGGAAAAAAAAAAGTATGTATTTCTTAAATGCAGGAATCACATCAAAACATTGTTTTGTCAAGACACATGTGCCTGCTGTAATATAATGGGGTGTATTTACAAAGATGTGAATAAATTCTGCTCTGGCTGAAACTACATTTTGGGCAGTTTCATCATGCAAATTAAAATCCCCGTGCTTCCACTGGAAACTAATGGTAAATTGCAACATGTTTGTAAGCCCTGAGCTATGAAACCTTGGTGTTCTTGTGAAATGTACCATTCTTTTCACTAGCACTACAACATGTGGTAGGCCAGGGTTTTCAAAGCATGTCACCTTTCCCTATGACGTATATATAGACTTCTATTGAGAAGCGCAAAACTGAGTTAGAATCCTGTGGAATTTTACCCTTTTTTCTTTACTCCATAGTTGGCAGACACAGCATTCCTTTTGTTAGGTAGGGGAGGGAAGTTGTTTTTAAGAGCAGGAATTGCTAAGGTTGTTAGATACAGTTAGGTGTGCTAGATCCTTTTTTCAGGACTGATTTATCCATTTGGTAAATTGTCATGGTTCTTCAGCTTCTGCCTACAGGATTTGGGGACTTCTAAGGCGAAGCCCAGCCTTTAAATCTGCTTGTTAACTGGGAAGGGGGTTAGTAAGTGCCTATTGTTTGCAGGATCCTGCAAGATGCACCTCGCCCAAACCTGAAATTTCCTCTGTTTTTGCTTTGTTTCTACAATTTACACCCATTTCCCAGCATGCTTAGAAAACATCCATTGTATAGAGATACTCCAAACCTTCCTCTACTTTAATTCCTGTGCAAGCTGCAGAAAGGCATGCATCAGTCCACAGAACTGTTATATTCATCCTATCTTACTATTTACTCCATTCCTAAAAAATTAACAAGAAAACCCGTAAAACAAACAAACAAAATGTCTCCCTCCTTTCCTTTGTTGTTTTAGGCCAAGTGTGGGGGAAGGGGAGATGTTAGTGAGATCCTGAGGGGGTTTTAAAATGCTCACTCCTTTGAAAGCAGTTCATTTACTGGTTCTCTTGGGAGGTGTCCTGAGTTGTGCCTATCAGCTAATGACTTAATTAATTTTACGTCTTGGAATTTGAGAGTCAAGCCCATTTCAAATATTCTGACTTCATCTTAATTGTATGATGTTCCTTTTAGCGCACTGAAGAAAGCCTTGTGGCCTTTCTACGTGCAGAAGTTGCAGGGTTATTGTATATAGTGGAAGGGACTGAAGCACCCTTGGAAATGCACCCTCAACTCTCATTTAGAGAGGAGGGTTTGGAGGGCTTCTGGCTGTAAAAGACTTGCTCAAGGTAACCGAGAGGAGGCAGAACTCAGGTGTATGGATGTTCACTTCTTTGCCAAAGACTAAGTCAGTGGCTTTCATAATTTTATGTATTCATTTATTTATTTTTGGGAAGGAGTCTCACTCTGTCTCTCAGGCTGGAGTGCAGTGGTGCAATCTCCGGTCACTGCAACCTCTACCTCCCACGTTCAAGCAATTCTCCTGCCTCAGCCTCCCAAGTAACTGGGATTACGGGCGTCTGCCATCACGCCCGGCTAATTTTTGTATTTTTGGTAGAGACAAGGCTTAGGCTGGTCTTGAATCCCTGGCCACCCACCTGGGTCTCCCAAAGTGCTGGGATTATAGGCATGAGCCACTGCGCCTGGCCGGCTTTGATAATTTTGGTTGGGGTTGCCGAATCTTTTCCTGCTAAAGGAGACGCCTTGAGCTTAAGCGACCTTCTTCCATAATTCCCTACTCCTGCCTCTCTGCCTTTATTTGCTGTTGTCTACCTTGTCTTTCTTTTGCTCAGCCATACAACCCTTCCCTCTGCCACCTGGCTTCTTACTGAGGTCCTTTGCATGCAGCTCTGTGGGGACTGAGTGGGAGGCTGTGCTCCTGTGTAGAGTCCCAGGGCTGTGCTGGGCCCTTCGCATGCATTTCCTTACTTGATCCTCATAGGAGGTGTGGCCAGTGAGTATTCTTGTCCTCGTTTTACAGTTCAGATGTAAACGTCTGTGTCCTAAGTCATGCAGATGGCAGATAGGGAAGCTAAGAGTTGAATCATGCATTTCCCTGAAACCGACTTCCATTTGCAATTGTATATAGTTCATTCTTTCACACATCTCATTCAGACATTTAATGGCTGCTAATTTTTGTTTGTTTGTTTAAGTTATTGAGCTATTAGCAATACTTGTCCTTGACTTCTACAAAGGGTTAGTTTTGCTGCAAAAACCTCAGCCCCACGGTCAGTCGCTGAGTACATACCCAACTTCACAGGATGGTGGGCAGAGTGCCCCGAAGGCGGTGGGATCCCTTTGCTCAGGATCACAGTCCAGGAGCGTCTGGGCGGGCCACTACCAGACATACCTTTGGATTTGGGCCCTGAGGGATAAGTAGGAGTTCCCAGAGAGTTCTTTTCTAGTGAGAGGGATAAAAAGGAAGGTGCGAGGAGAGCCCTTCCCCGCAGAGCAAAGAGGGACAAAGGTGGAAGGGCACAGATCTCCCCGATATGGGTGTTGATGTGGCTGGATAAGGTTTGTGGTTGCCGGTGAAAGAGACTATCGGGCATGGGACCTAATTACTTCTGTGTTTTGGAAAAGTAACTTTTTTCATTCATTTTCTTTTTCTTTTTTCTCTTTCTTTCTTTCTTTCTTTCTTTCTTTTTTTTTTTTTTTTTTTTTTTTTGAGTGAGTCAAACTCTGTTGCCCAGGCTGGAGTTACAGTGGTGCGATCTCGGCTCACTGCACCCTCCGCCTTCCAGGTTCAAGCGGTTCTCCTGCCTCAGCCTCCCAAGTGGCTGGGATTACAGGCGTCCGCCACCACACCCAGCTAATTTTTGTATTTTTACTAGAGATGGGTTTTCACCATGTTGTCCAGGCTGAACTTGAACTCTTGACCTAAGGTGATCTGCCTGCCTCCCAAAGGGCTGGGATTACAGGCGTGAACCACCACGCCCGCCCTGCCGGAAAAGTAACTTTTGTAGGCAATGGGGTGGCAATGAGGTTGGAAGGAAGGAGACTACTTCAGTGATCCAGGCAGGGATGGTGAGAGCTCTAACCAGATGTTTGTGCGTCATGTCATTACCTGTTCTCTGGCTTCCTGAGGCCCAACACTTTGTGCAGTGTCTAAAGTAATCAAGACTGCTCGATGGTAACTTTCTTTTGATAATTCTTTTATGCTTAGAGTGGGCTGAGTTAATACAAGACATTTTAGAGATGTCGTATGTCTTGTGATTCTTTCTTTCTTTCTTTCTTTCTTTCTTTCTTTCTTTCTTTCTTTCTTTCTTTCTTTCTTTCTTTCTTCCTTCCTTCCTTCCTTCCTTCCTTCCTTCCTTTCTTTCTTCCTTTCTTCCTTTCTTTTCCTTTTCTTTCCTTTCCTTTCCTTTCCCTCCCTCCCTCCCTCCCTCCCTCCCTCCCCCCCTCCCTTCCTTCCTTCCTTCCTTCCTTCCTTCCTTCCTTCCTTCCTTTCTTTCTTTTCTTTCTTTTCTTTCTTTTCTTTCTTCTCTCTCTCGATGGAGTCTTGCTCTCGCCCAGGCTGGAGTACGATGGCACGATCTTGACTCACTGCAAGCTCCGGTTTCACCATGTTAGCCAGGATGGCCTGCCTCGGCCTCCCAAAGTGTTGGGATTACAGGCATGAGTCACCAAGCCCAGCTGATTTTCTTTCTTTCTAAAGGAAAAAGTGGCAGGCACAACGCCTCATGCCTGTAATCCCACCACTCTGGGAGGCCAAGGCTGGAGGATCACCTGAGGCCAGGAGTTAGACCAGTCTGCATAACATAGTGAGACCTCATCTGTAATTCTTATTAAATAAAAAAGAAAAAAAGTACCTATCCATGTATATATGTGTAAATATTTATATACCTGTCTCTCTATACTGATAGAATATGGTTCCTTAAAAGGGGGAATTATTATGTATAACAATATACACACCACTGTAAGATCTTTAAATCTTTCTTTTAAAAGCTAATTGTAGAGTACAGTGAAATAGTGGGAAATATGTAGTCAATGCAAATTGATTTGTTTGCAAATTGATAGCTCAATTTTACAAAGGATGTAAGAGGAAAACTATCATTTATCTAATGTATCCTTTTTAAGCGTGCTGTGATGCTACCTGATTGCTTCCTGTTTAAGATTTGACGGTCCTAATCCCACTGTAATAGATGATGTGCCTACCCGTGGTTGACACACATTCTTGTCATTAGTAAAAATGAAATTGGTCTCAAACGAGTGAATCTAAATGGACAAAGACTGACTCTCACAGTCAGTGATACCCTTTAATACCTGTGAGTACAGACTAAACTACAAGAATTAACTAAACCTTCAGACTAGTTTTGAGATAAAATGTATTTTCGTGACTACATAAATTGTCATTTTTCAAATGATATGCTCATCTATTTATTAATTCACGTTTGTAACAAGACCTGAAAATGGTAGGTCTGTTCCTCATTAGCTTTGCTCCTAGCCAGATCTCGAACATCCCTTCTTTTGCTCTCTGAAGTGTTTCACTGGGCAGCATTAATTCTTTATGAGGAGAGACGCCTCATAGAGATAACCTATCTTGTCTCTTTCCTGCCATGTCAAGTCATGTAATACAGACGTCCTCCATCCTGGAGACTGGATATCCAGGCATTATGGTAGCTCTGAGACTCAGAAGACAAACGCTTGAGAAAGGGGTAGTTTTCCCTTTCCATAATAGTCGTTTTTTCTTTTCTGAAAGGCTCCTCTATGGCTTTCAACATGATTGGTGAAAATGGAAATGTATTTGTATTTATGTTTGCTTTTCAAGATGATAGGTGAAAACGGAAATATATTTGTATTTATGTTTGCTCTTCAGATTAAGGCTCTCTGTATTCACAGAGATACGTTGCAGTTCTCCTTGGGTGTGTCTGATACAAGTTCTATTCGTGGTTGATTTTGATGTTTCAATTCACTATTTACTAGTTTCGTTTTGCAGCAAGTAGTGAGTGAGGAAGTTTCCATGTGTCCACCCTTCACTCTGCCTGGTTGTGGCTTCATTCTTTCTCCTAGCATGAGGTAATAAGAAAGAAAAGAAATGCATTATGAGAATAACACGATTTTTAAGTAAAGAGCCATTGAGGAGCAGAATAAGAAATCTTGGAATATCCCCGAGCCCTAGTTACCCACTCCCCGCCTTTTTTTTTTTTTTTTTTTTTAATTGAACTTCCCTTAATCCAGTAAGACCTAGTTTCCTTTAAAATTTATCCTAAACACCCTTGACTTTGTTGACTTGAATAATAATTTTGTATTGGTCTTGCTATCAGCCAACAATTTTTTTTAACCGAGACCTAAAACATGTTTATGTGCTCTGTGTGTGTGTGTGTGTGTGTGTGCGCGCGCGCGTGCACTTTAAAAATATAGTGTTTCAACACTGCACGCGTGCGCTTTAAAAATATAGTGTTTCAACATTAAATTATTTGTAGAGGAAAGGAATATTCTAGTTCAAGAATATGTATCTTTGCTATACGAGTTTGTCTTTGTTTTGGTAGGAATTTAAAGACCTCCTTTGTAAAATAAACCATTAGCAACTTTGTAGCATTCCTTGTTTGGAAATGCCCAGTCTTTAAAAAAAAGTTTTGAAAAAGAAGAGTAACAACCTTAATCTGTGAGTTAAAACATTTAGAAACAAAGTTAATTGAATGTCTCTTAGAAAACTGAAAGGTAGAATAGTAAAGTAGTTAAGAGCAAAGGAACTATTTTAGATTGTTTGAGTTCAAATTGTGGCTTCAGCCCTTACTGGACATGTGACCTGGGTGAGTTATTTAATTATTCTGTACCTCAGTTTCCTTATCTGTAAAATGAGCTGGACAGCCACCCCATCACTGGGTTCTCATGAGGACTATTTAAATAACAAGAACAAAGGCCGGGTGCAGTGGCTCATGCCTGTAATCCCAGCATTTGGGGAGGCCAAGGCAGTGGATCACCTGAAGTCAGGAGTTCGAGACCACCCTGGCCTACATAGTGAAACCCCATCTCTACCAAAAATACAAAAATTAGCTGGACATAGTGGCAGGCTCCTGTAATTCCAGCTACTCGGGAGGCTGAGGCAGGAGAATCACTTGAACCCAGGAGGTGGAGGTTGCAGTGAGCCAAGATCATACCACTGTACTCCAGCCTGGAAGACACAGCGAGACCTCTTCTCAAAAATAAATAAATAAATAATGAGAACTGTGCATGACATACGATGAACAGTTCATAAATGTGAATTATTGGCTGGGTGTGGTGGCTGACACCTGTAATCCCAGCACTTTGGGAGGCTGAGGCAGGTGGATCACCAGTCAGGAGTTCAAGACCAGCCTGGCCAACGTGGCGAAACCCCATCTCTACTAAAAATACGAAAATTAGCCGGGCATGGTAGTGGGCACCTGTAATCCCAGCTAGTTGGGAGGCTGCAGTAGGGAGAATTGCTTGATCCTGGGAGGCCAACGCTGCAGTGACCCAAGATTGCACCACTGTACACTAGCCTGGGTGACAGAGCAAGACTCTGTCTCAAAAGAAAAAAAAAAGTTATTATTAACTACTAACAATAGTTGAATCTCTTTAGTTAGAATATGAATTAATATGTCTTTATTTTAATCTTTTTAATTTTTAATTTTTCAGAGACAGGGTCTCCCTGTGTCACCCAGGCTGGAGTGCAGTGGTATGATCAAGGCTCACTGCTGCCTCGCCTTCCTGTGCTCAAGGGATCCACCTGCCTCAGCCTCCCAGTAGCTGAGACTACAGGCGCGCATTACCACACTCAATTTATTATATTTTTCTAATTTTTTCTAGCAATGGGAGTCTCTTTTTGTTGCACAGGCTGGTCTTGAACTCTTGGCCTCAAGCAGTCCTCCCATCTTAACTTCCCAAAGTGATGGGATTACAAGTGTGAACCACTGCGTCACTAATTTTTCATTTTTAAGTGAAGGGATGATGTTCTGATTCTACATGTTTAAGATCGATTGACTTTTTTTTGTTTTTTTTTTTTTTGAGACAGAGTCTTGCTCTGTCTCTCAGGCTGGAGTGCAGTTGATTTGATTGAGGTAATATGCCCTTTTTAATATGTAGCTTAAAAATAAATACATAAATTGCTT
Source organism: Chlorocebus sabaeus (assembly GCF_047675955.1). Lineage (NCBI taxonomy): Eukaryota > Metazoa > Chordata > Mammalia > Primates > Cercopithecidae > Chlorocebus > Chlorocebus sabaeus. Next base: position 77,371,150 of record NC_132916.1, read on the forward strand.
CAAAGTATTAACCTTCAGATTACATATTGAGAAATACGTGTTTAAAATATTTTCTATACTTGCAAGAGAAAAGGGCTGGGTACAGTGGTTCACTCCTGTAATCCCAGTGCTTTGGGAGGCCAAGGCAGAAGAATTGCTTGAGGTCAGGAGTTCAAGACTGGCCTGAGCAAGATGGAGAGACCACACCTCTACAAAAAAATTTTTAGAAATTAACCAGGCATGTACCTATAGTCCCAGCTACTTGGGAGCCTGAGTCAGGAGGATCCCCTGAGCCCATGAGGTTGAGGCAGTGAGCTGTGATGGCACCATTGTACTCCAGCCTGCGTGATGGAGCAAGACACTGTGTCAAAACAAAACAAAACAGAACAAAAAAGAAAGAAAAAAAGAGAGAAAATATGAATGCTTTTGAATAGCCAAGATTTTGTGAAAGCAAGAAAATACTTGTAATAAAAATTTTCTGTTTAAATGGTACCCACATTGCTATTTTTAGTTTTTTTATGTGCGGGTCTAAGTGACACAATAATATAAGAGAGCTTTTGAATAGTTTACTTATTTAAAAACATGTAAAATATTACAAGCATTCACTTAACTCATGATTTCATTTTTTGAGTGATGGATTCATGAATGTACTAGATTGGTTTTTATAATCCTGATTGTTTTGGTTTTTGTTTTGTAGACTATTTTCCCAGGGTTTCATTCAGTTAGCAGCGATTTTTTGTGAGCCGTTTTCTGCAAATTACTCACTCTGGATCTTTGAGCTTTAATTAGGAGTCTTAGGTTTCCAGTCAAGAATTTCTAAAGCCATCATATAACGATGGCCCCACCAGACTTACGAAAAACTTGACCACCCTTTTCAGTATGACTATGGCAGAAAATGGGACTCGTTGTGTTTTGAGGAAGAACTATAAGCCTGTAATGAATAAACCTGCCACTTTTTTATTTTATTTTATTTTATTTTATTTTATTTTCCCACAAGACGGAGTCTTGCTCTGTCACCCAAGCTGGAGTGCAGTGGCACGATCTCAGCTCACTGCAACCTCCGCCTCCTGGGTTCAAGCAATTCTCCTGCCTCAGCCTCCTGAATAGCTGGTATTAGGGGTATGTGCCACCACCACCGGCTGATTTTTGTATTTTAGTAGAGATGGGTTTTCACCATGTTGGCCGGGCTGGTCTTGAACTCCTGACCTCAGGTAATCCACCCACCTCTGCCTCCCAAAGTGCTGGGATTACAGGCACGAGCCACTGTGCCCGGCCAAACTTGCCACTTACGTAAATTATTATTTTGGGATAATTTTGTTATGAATCTAAAGAGAGCCTACGGGAATTGGAAATCTTTGGGAAAGTCTGTAAAGACCATAAACATTTATTCTGAAAAGGTAAAACATTTCATTTTTAAGGCTCATTTTATTGTGACTTACAGTTTTTTAAAAAAACTTTCTCAGAATGTATGGCATTAAGACGTAGTCTACTGGGGTATGGTCATTACTGCCTTCTGCAACGTGTTGATGTAACTCACCTAACATGTGGCGCCCAGGTGGTGATTTCCTGGAAGAGCGTCATAACACTGATGTGTAGTAGCAGTTTGCCTTGATTAGGTTATGAAACTGAGACTTCATTATGAGCGTTAAATAGGTGTCAAATGATTCCTAAATGATATGTGGAGGATATTGCAAAATCTTCATGATGTAACTTTAGCATTAGCAAAGAACTGGCTCCTTTTTGAACAGAAGAAAATGTCAGCTAGTTACCCCACATTAACATTTTGTGTCAAGAACTCTTTGATGCCGGTGCGGTGGCTCACGCCTGTAATCCCAGCACTTTGGGAGGCCGAGGCGGGCGGATCACGAGGTCAGGAGATCGAGACCATCCTGGCTAACACAGTGAAACCCCGTCTCTACTAAAAATACCAAAAATTAGCCAGGCATGGTGGCAGGTGCCTGTAGTCCCAGCTACTCGGGAGGCTGAGGCAGGAGTATGGCGTAAACCCGGGAGGTAGAACTTGCAGAGAGCTGAGATTGCACCACACCACTGCACTCCAGCCTGAGCGACAGAGCGAGACTCCGTCTCAAAAAAAAAAAAAAAGAAAAGAATTCTTTGGTTTGTCATGCCCCTGAGTGGCTGCATATTCTGTGTCTGGGTCTTTAGAAAGCAGGATCCCTTCTATAGTGGAAGAGCTTCCACAGAGACCAGGAGGGGAGACGAATAGAATGAACACATGCCCTAAACCTTAAGAGAAAGGTCACATCCCTTAATCTAAGAAGTGCTGCTCTAGATTAGCATGATCATATTTACATTGGTATTATTTCTTGCACTTCATATGTACTTTTACATATGCTGATTGGTTTTATTTTATTTTATTTTATTTGAATACAGGTTAAAAAAATTCAATAGTTTTTGGGGAACAGGTCAGGTAGTATGTGGTTACATGAATAAGTTCTTTAGTGCTAATTTCTGAGGTTTTAGTAAACCCATCACTTGAGTAGTGTACACTGCACTCAATGTGTAGTCTTTTATACCTCACCCTCTTCCACGCTTCCGCACAAGTCCCCAAAGTCCGTTGTATAATTCGTTTTTTGTTTGCTTATTTGTTTGTTTGTTTCTGAGATAGAGTCTTGCTCTATCCCCCAGGCTGGAGTGCAGTGGTGTGATCTCTGCTCACTGCAGCCTCTGCCTCCCAGGTTCCAGTGATCCTCCTGCCTCAGCCTCCTGGGTAGCTGGGATTACAGGCACACACCACTACACCTGGCTAATTTTTGTATTTTTAGTAGAGACAGAGTTTCACCATGTTGGCCAGGCTGGTCTCGAACTCCTGACCCCAGGTGATCTGCCCACCTCAGCCTCCCAAAGTGCTGGGATTACAGGTATGAGCCACCACACACAGCCCATTGTATCATTCTTATGCCTTTGCTCCTCATAGCTTAGCTCCCACTTATAAGTGCGAACATACGATGTTTGATTTGCCATTCCTGAGTTATTTCACTTAGAATAATGGTCTCCAACTCCAGCCAGGTTGCTATGAATGCCATTAATTCACTCCTTTTCATGACTGAATAGTATGTTGTGGTCTATATATACCACATTTTCTTTATCCACTTGTTGATTGATGGGCTTTTGGGCTGGTTTCATATTTTTGCAATTGTGAGTGGTGCTGCTACAAACGTGCATGTGCAAGTGTCTTTTTCCTATAATGACTTCTTTTCTTCTGGATAGAGACCCACGAGTGGGATTGCAGCATCAAATGGTAGACCTACTTTATATTAGTTCTTTGTTTTCTTTTCTTTTTTTTATTTTTTGGAGACTGAGTTTTGCTCTTGTCGCCCAGGCTGGAGTGCAATGGTGCAGTCTCTGCTCACTGCAAACTCTGCCTCCTGCCTCAGCCTCCCAAGTAGCTGGGATTACAGGCACCCGCCACCACGCCTAGCTACTTTTTGTATTTTTAGTGGAGACTGGCCAGGCTGGTCTCAAGCTCCTGACCTCAGGTGATCCACCCACCTTGGCCTCCCAAAGTGCTAGGATTACAGCCTGAGCCACTGTGCCTGGCCTGCTTTTAGTTGTTTAAGGAATCTCCATACTGTTTTCCATAGTGTTTGTACTAGTTTACATTCCCTCCAGCAGTGTAAAAGTGTTTTCCCTTTTCACCACATCCATACCCACATCTACTATTTTTTAATTATGGCCGTTCTTGCAGGAGTAAGGTAGTATCACATTGTGGTTTTTGATTTGTATTTCCCTGATAGTGATGTTGAGCATTTTTTTCCTTTGTTTGGTGGCCATTTGTATATCTTCTTTTGAGAATTGTCTATTCGTGTTCTTAGCCCACTTTTTTGATGGGATTGTTTGTTTTTCTTGCTGATTTGTTTGAGTTCCTTGTAGATTCTAGATATTAGTTCTTTGTTGGGTGCATAGTTTGAGAAAATTTTCTCCCACTCTGTGGGTTGTCTGTTTGCTCTGCTGATTATTTCTTTTGCTGTGCACATATGCTGATTGGTTTTATGCCCTCAGAGCTACTAGAAACTTCTGTTGTTGGCATCCTTTCACCATGTAAATAATCTAGGCTTCCTGGTTTCCTTTTAAACACACCCACATTTTATTCAATACCCATAATTCAACAACTGCTGGCTGACTTTGGCTTCTGCAGATTTTAGGCTTCCAAGTTCGTTTGTTTTACCTGTAAAACAGGTAAAATACTGAGTGTATATATCTTTGCACACTGCCCCCCAGGGTGGACCAGACCTAGATGGATCTGGGCTCTGCTCTTTGAGCAGAGTTTGACGGTAAAGCCAGAAAGTCTCCCACAGTCTGGGTTTTCCCAGTTTCCACCCAGGCTCCCTGGATCCTGGTGTCTTGGATGCCAGTGTGGGTCAGTGTGGCAAACACCTAAGGCTTTACATTTGCAGCCCATCAATTCCAAGGAGGTGGAGAGAAGCACAAACACCTACTCCTCATTGTAACCAGCTTGAGACAGGCTCCCGAACAGCAGCCATGACTATCCACTTTGTTCTTCCTTTGTAGAAAATAGAAAGGCCCACTTCCATGACATTGGGAAAGACAGCCTCCTCTTGTCACCTAAAAGATTTTTGGCCAGGCACAGTGGCTCACGCCTGTGATCCCAGCACTTTGGGAGGCTGAGGTGGATGGATCACCTGAGGTCAGGAGTTCAAGACCACCCTGACCAAGATGGTGAAACCCCGTCTCTACTAAAAATATAAAAATTAGCCAGGTGTGGTGGCGTGTGCCTGTAATCCCAGCTACTTGGGAGGCTGAGACGGGAGAATTGCTTGAACCTGGGATGTGGAGGTTGCAGTGAGCTGAGATCGCACCACTGCACTCCAGCCTGGGCAACAAGAGCAAAACTTTGTCTCAAAAAAAAAAAAAAAAAAAAAAAAAAATCAAGCTGCAGAGCAATTAGGTTCTATATTAGGTTCTATACTAGGTTTGACTTTTTTTTTTTAAATCAAGATTTGAAGACACATAAACCTGTTGTTTGTACAACTGCAGACAGACTTGCAGACAAGTTTGAGTATGTTCTATTTCAAGTCTTGATGTATAAAGAAGATAATCCAGGGCGAGAGTTGCTCAAGGGCTGTAGGTCACCAATGGCTCCCAAGGATCAGCCAGAGACCAGTGAGCAAGTGAAAGCAGATTGGTTTGAATCCTGAATTTGCTGGCTGGGTCAAGAGAAGTAAGCACTGAATTATGCATTGCAATGGGCAGGGAGGATTGAAGAGGCTCGGAGTGTTGTTTTGGCAGAAAAATGAGTTAGCAAAATGAGTGAGGGGAGGAAATAGTAACACAGTACCTTCTGGGGTCCCAGGAGGGTCTGTTTCAAAACAAGTTTTATGAAGGCAGAGAGAAGCACACAGATATTGTACCAGTGCCTTGGTTGTGACAGATAGTCACTGTTGTACAAGTAGGGATGTGGCTAGACTCTTAAATATCTTTTAAAACAGAGGTGATTACCTTTATTGCTTTGCTTTAAATTTAAGTCAACCCTCCTTAGATGCTTGGTTGTTTCTTTGGTTCCCTGTTTTCTAATGCCATGTTTAAACATCTATGGTCCTTGGACTTTTTATTTAAAAATGAAAAAATATATACAAATATGTATATATAGACATACCTCATTTTATGAACTTTGCAGTTATTGCTTGTTTCTGTTGTTTTGTTTTTGTTTTTCTTGAGACAGTGTCTTGCTCTGTTGTCCAACCTGGAGTGCAGCTGCGTGATCGCAGTTCACTGCAACCTCCACCTCCCGGGCTCAAGTGATTCTCCTGCCTCAGCCTCCTGAGTAGCTGGGATTACAGGCATGAGCCACTGTGCCTGGCCTGTTTTTTTTTTGAGACAGAATCTTGTTCTGTCACCCAGGCTGGAGTGCAGTGGCGCGATCTCAGCTCACTGCAAGCTCCGCCTTCCAGGTTCACACCATTTTCCTGCCTCAGCCTTCTGAGTAGCTGAGACTACAGGTGCCCGCCACCTCGCCCGGCTAATTTTTTCGTATTTTTAGTAGAGACGGGGTTTCACCGTGTTAGCCAGGATGATGTTTTTTGTTTTATTGTTTGTTTGTTTGTTTGTTTTTTAAACAAATTGAAGGTTTGTGGCAACGCTGTGTTGAGCAAGATTTTTGGTGCAATTTTTCCAACACTACGCGCTCATTTTGATTCCCTATGTCACATTTTGAGGCTGAATTGCTGCAATCTCATTATTAAACCTGAACAGATGTGCAGTTGCTTCTTATGGATGAGTCAACAAAGTGGTTTCTTGAGCTGGAAATTACTCCTGGTGAGCACTGTTGACAGCATTGTTGACGACAAAGGATTTTAGGTATTCCATAAACTTAGTTGATAAAGCAGCATCAGGGTTTAAGAGGATTGATTCCAATTTTGAAAGAAGTTTTGCTGTGGGTAAAGTGCTGTGACGCAGTGTTGTATGCTAAGGAGAAATCTTTCATGAAAGGAAGAGTCCCTTGATGCAGCAAATTTCTTTATTGTCTTTATTTTATTATTTTATTTTATTTTGTTGGGATGGAGTCTTACTCTGTTGCCCAGGCTAGAGTGCAGTGGTGCGATCTCAGCTCACTGCAACCTGTGCCTCCCGGATTCAAGCGAATCTCCTGCCTCAGCCTCCTGAGTAGCTGGGATTACAGGCTCCCACCACCACACCCAGATAATTTTTGTATTTTTAGTAGAGATGGGGTTTCACTATGTTGGTCAGGCTTGTCTTGAACTCCTGACCTCAAGTGATCTGCCCACCTTGGCCTTCCAAAATACTGGGATTACAGGCATGAGCCACAGCCCCCAGCCTGTTGTCTTATTTTTTAAAACTACCACAGCCACCCTAACCTTCAGCAGCCACCGCCATGATCAGTCAGCAGCCATCAACATTGAGGCAACCCCCTCCACTAGCAAAAAGATTCCAACTTGCTGAGGACTCATATAATTGTTAGCGTTTTTTTTTTTTTTTTTTTTTTTTTTTTTTGAGACAGAGTCTCACTCTGTCACCCAGGCTGGAGTGAAGTGGTGTGATCTTGGCTCAGTGCAATCTCTGCTTCCTGGGTTCAAGCAATTCTCCTGCCTCAGCCTCCCGAGTGGCTGGGATCATAGACACGTGTCACCACACCTGGCTAATTTTTGTATTTCTACTAGAGAGGGTTTCCCATGTTGACCAGGCTGGTTTTGACCTCCTGAGCTCAAGTAAGCCATCTGCCTTGGCCTCCCAAAGTGCTGGGATTATAGGCATGAACCACCACACTTGGCTAATTGTTAACATTTTTTAGCAATATTTTAAAATTAAGGTCTGTGTGTGCGTATGTGTATGTGTGTATATATATATTTTAGACATAGTGTTATTAGACACTTAATAGACTACAGTATAGCGTAAACATAACTCATACACTGGGAAACCAAAAAATTTATGTGACTGGCTTTATTGTGTTATTTGCCTCTTGGGAGTGGTCTGGAACTAACCCCACAATATCACCAAGGTTTGTCTCTATTCCTTTTGGTACCATGGGGAGAGTGTGCAAGATAGAATTGATTTTTTTTTTCTTTCTTTCTTTACAAACCAAAGGAACTAGAAATTTGGTTGTCACCTGCTTCTCTGGAGGACTTCCTTTACTGATTCCTACATAGCTCTGTATTCCATGCTTCCTTGATGCCTCAGAGCTCAGTGGACAGAACAAGGGACATCCTTCATTTTTTAAAAATCTAGTCAATCGTAATTGATGTTTTTCCCAAGGAGTTGGATTGGAGGTTGTATTTTTGTATGATAGCTGGAATATTCTTTGAAACTTGGCTGCCACAGGACTTGCTTTTAAAGCCTTTGTTTTTTGTTTGTTTGTTTGTTTTTGTTTTTTTTTGAGATGGAGTCTTGCTCTGTTGCCCTGGCTGGAGTGCAGTGGCGTGATCTTGGCTCACTGCAACCCCCAGCTCCTGGGTTCAAGCACTTCTCGTGCCTCAGTCTCCTGCATAGCTGAGATTATAGTCGTGTGCCACCACATCCAGTTAATTTTTGTATTTTTAGTAGAGACAGGGTTTCACCATTTTGGTTGGCCAGGCTGGTCTCAAACTCCTGATCGCAAGTGATCTGCCCACCTTGGCCCCTCAGTGTTGGGATTACAGGCATGAGCTACCACCCCCAGGCTTTAAAGCCTTTTTAACAAAGATGCTGTGGGGCAGAAAGAATGGATGACTTAGTAATAAGAATAAGGATAATATAGATAATAGCTGCAGGTATTTATGGAGCGTGGACTATGTGTTAAATGCTATACTAAGCTCTCTCCATACCTTAACTCATTGAATTGTTCCAGTGACCCTGTGAGGTGTGGTTGTGGGTTGATTTTTCCCCCAAAAAGGATACCTACAAGTCCTAATCCCTGGTATCTGAGTGTGACTTTGTTTGGAAATGGCTTCTTTTCAGATTTAGCCAAGGTAAATAAATAGGGTGGGCCCTAGTCCAACATGATTGATGTCCTTATTGGGACACAGACACAGATGTGCATGGAGGGAAGATGAAGTAAAGACACCCACAGAGAACAGCATGTGATGCTGGAGAACTGCAGTGACGCACCTGCAGTCCAAGGAATGCCGAAGACTGTAATCCCAGCACTTTGGGAGGCCAAGGCGGGTGGATCACCTGAGGTCGGGAGTTTGAGACCAGCCTGACCAACATGGAGAAACCCTGTCTCTATTAAAAATACAAAATTAGCCAGGCATGGTGGTGCATGCCTGTAATCCCAGCTACTCAGGAGGCTGAGGCAGGAGAATCGCTTGAACCTGGAAGGCAGAGGTTGCGGTGAGCTGAGATTGCACCACTGCACTCCAGCCTGGGCAACAAGAGCGAAACTCTGTCTCAAAAAAAAAAAAAAAAAAAAAAGAAAGAAAGAAAAGAAAAGAAAAAAAAAGGACAGCAGAACTTTTTCCAGATTTCCTATGCTGCACAGCCCTACAGCCTTGGCCAGTAGAAAAAGAACATTGAGAAGACAGATAAGCAGAGAGCCTCAATAAGACCCTGCCCATGGCAGCATAGAAACTTACTCAGGAAACATTTATCAGGTATGGGTTGGACCACCGTGGATGAAGAAGATAGGTGCCTCCTCCAGAGTACTTAGTGAGCGATAAGACAGGCAGAGACAGAGGGAAGTATGGTTTCCTTGATGAATGTCCAGCATTTCTTTTTTCTTTTCTTTTCTTTTTTTTTTTTTTTTGAGACAGAGTCTCGCTCTGTTGCCCAGGCTGGAATGCGGTGGCACGATCTTGGCTCACTGCAACCTCCGCCTCCTGGGTTCATGCCATTCTCCTGCCTTAGCCTCCCGAGTATCTGGGACTACAGGCGCCCACCACCACGTCCCGCTAATTTTTTGTATTTTTAGTAGAGATGAAGTTTCACTGTGTTAGCCAGGATGGTCTCGATATCCTGACCTCGTGATCTGCCCACCTTGGCCTCCCAAAGGGCTGGGATCACAGGCGTGAGCCACCGTGCCTGGCCTTTTTTTTTTTTTTTTTGAGATTGAGTCTTGCTTTGTTGCTCAGGCTGGAGTGCAGTGGTGCCATCTTGGCTCACTGCAACCTCTGCCTCCCTGGTTCAGGAGATTCTCCTGCCTCAGCCTCCCGAATAGCTGGGATTAGAGGCATGTGCCACCACACCCGGCCAAATGTCCAGCATTTCTTACTAGATTCTATGAGAGAAGCAGTGACATGGACTGAGCAATGAGGAAGAGGCTGCAATTGTGCCCCATCTTCCCTCCCACACAAGGCCTCAGTCTAATGCCCCTGGTTTTCTCCCCTCCCTGCTTGCCATTTTTACTATTACATGCCTTTTTTTTTTTTTGAAAGTGAGGTGAGGGTGTGGGTGTGGTGGTTATGAGGAAACGGAGGCTTAGGAATGCTTTCCATCTTTGTTTTAAAGTAGTGGAGTTGAGCCTGGGTAACGTAGTGAGACCACTTCTCTACAGAAAATAAAAAATTAGCCAGGTGTGGTGGCCTGTAGTCCCAGCTACTTGGAAAGATGAAGCAGGAGGATCACCTTAGCCCGGGAAGTCAAGGCTGCAGTGAGCCATGATTATGCCACTGCACTCCAGTCCAGCCCGGGAAACAGAGCAAGACCATGCCACGAAAATACATACATACATACAAGTAGTGGAATTGAATTAAAGTTTCCCAAAGAAGATAATACCTCTTTGTTTTCCTCTTTGCATCTCAACTGCTACCCATCCCAACTGCCACCCAAGACAGAGCTGGGAAAGAGGGTGTGGAGAGAAAGTTGTAGTGCAGCATAGAAGTCTTATTGGTGCAAGGATTCCTGAAGTGGCTTCTTAGGTCTAGGCAGATATGCTGATGTGGGGCAGGGACCCTGGCCAAGGTTTTTGGGCGTGGTCTGCATGGCTGCAAAGGAACCTTGGTGGTGCTATCCATAAACGCAGGGCTGCCCTGCCTCACCCCTTGGCCTCACCCTTTGAATTCCCTGTCCTAATCCTTTGAATGCAACATCAGATGAATCACGGTGTTCTGGAGGACATGGTGGTGGATGGTGTTAGGGAAGGAGTGATTGAGGCTCTTCTTAACCTCTGCTTGAGACCCCTCCTGGTACCACTTCACTCCCTGGTCTTTGAGGCTGTGTAGGGTGTGCAGGGATCTTACAAGATTTGAAGAGTTGGAAATCACTCCTTAGTGGATTGCTGAGGGTTAGCAATGAAAGTAAAAGAGTATACGGAGAAAATGGAAACCACTTATAGTATATTTTATTCCCTGTGGATTCTATACTGGACATTTTAATTAAACTCTAATGGGACATATATTCTAAAAAGTTCTGATCCCTGAATAAATTAATTTTAATGGCCATCATTCATTCAGAGTAAATGCGTTGAGAGAAATGTCCTCACCAAGTAATATAAAAACAGAGAGTTAGAAAAATAAAATTTCCCAGCTCATCTTCAGCCCATCCTGTTGGTAAAGGACTGCTCCCTCTGGTCCATTACTGCCGATTACTTCCTCCAGCTCCACTTCAGTGACTCATGCCAAAACCTCCATCACTTCCCTTTGGAGATTATTACACAGCCCAGCAGACATCCTATTAAGAAACTTCTCATTAGCAGAGGAAAAGGAAAGTTTTCACGTTGAGATCGAGAAGGAAAATGATTCATGATCGCGAAGGGAAATGTCCCCTGAAGTCTTGAGAGCTGGCTCACGCTGCTCCCCTTTCCTTTGGGGACACACACACTCACCATTAGCTGTGGGAAGTCGATGGGGTGTGTGGAGAGGATCACACTCACTTAAAAGAATGACAGTGAAATCAGTAATTTTGAATCCAGCTCAGTGATGGATTACGAAAGCAAGAGTGTAGACTCCTAACTAATGTAGGGTGGAAGTTGAAACATGAAAGTTGCCTGTCTTGAGCATGTTTAGTGTTTACAATTCAATATTCAAGAAGAACATAACATAAGACTAGCAATTGCTGTAGTTGGGACAGGAAATGACTCAAGACCAAAAGGAAAGTTTCTGTAGACGCAAGGTCAAGATGAGAATAAGTTCTGCCACGGGAAATGGGAAGAATACAAGGATAGAGTCTGCATTATCCCCAAGAGTTCTGACCACAGGAAACGTTGCAAAATAGTACAAATGAAGCATGGAGTCAAACATATCAATATTAAAAAATTAAGAACATTCCATGATTAACAAAAATTTTCCCTCCGGCTGGGCATAGTGCTTCATGCCTGTAATCTCAGCACTTTGGGAGGCCAAGGAGGGCAGATCACCTGAGGTCAGGAGTTGGACACCAGCCTGGCCAACATGGTGAAACCCTGTCTCTACCAAAAATACAAAAATTAGCCAGGCAAGGTGGTATGTGCCTGTAATTCCGGCTACTCGAGAGGCTGAGGTAGGAGAATTGCTTGAACCTGGGAGGCGGAGGTTGCAGTGAGCTGAGATCGTGCCACTGCACTCCAGCCTGGGCGCCAAGAGACTCTGTCTCAAAAAAAGAAAAAGAAAATTTTCCGTTCAAGTATTTTACTGTGTCAGGTACTTTGTGATAAAGCTAGCTCCCGGCTGTCATGCCTCATTATCATATGATTTACAACCCATGATTGCTTTTTTAAATAGTACGGTCTGTTGACATTGCAAAATCAGGATTTCTCTTCTTTGCACATTCTTTAGCACCTACTATTTGTATCAGTCATTTGACATTTACAGTCTTTAGGAAGCCTAATGGCCATTTTTTGTTTTGTTGGATCAAACTCTTTTACTATCTTTTTTTTTTTTTTTTTTTTTAACTGAGGCATCTTGCAGGGCACAGAGTTCTCTACAAAGATATTGTTGGTTCCCCTGGTAGAGGTGATGACGAGGGGGTCGTACTGAAGTACATCTCGTTCTTGCCCACCTCATGACCATATTTCTCTTTAAGAATTCAAATGATGCCTCCTCCATGATCGATCCTTAAGCACCTTTGATGTCTTGCCCTCCCTTGCTGAAATGGCTCACGTAATGGGAGCTTTAACTGAAGGAGAGATGGAACTAGGAATATGAAGATCATTTTTGCTTGGGTGTAGTGGCTCATTCCTGTAATCCCAGCCCTTCAGGAGGCGGAGGTGGGTGGATAGTTTGAGCTCAGGAGTTTGAGATCAGCTTGGACAACATGGTGAAACCCCATGTCCACAAAAAAAAAAATACAAAAATTAGCCGGGCGGGGTGGCTCATGCCTGTAATCCCAGCACTTTGGGAGGCCAAGGCAGGCAGATCACCTGAGGTCAGGAGTTTGAGACCAGCCTGGCCAAAATGGTGAAACCTCGTCTCTACTAAAAACACAAAAATTAGCCAGGCGTGGTGGCATGCACCTGTAATCTTAGCTACTCAGGAGGCTGAGACAGGAGAATTGCTTGAACCGAGGAGGCGGAGGGTGCAGTGAGCCGAGATGGCACCACTGCACTCCAGCCTGGGGGAAACAGCGTGATTCTGTCTCAAAAAAGAAACGAAAAGAAAAGAAAAAAATTAGCCAGGCATGGTAGTGCTGCCTGTATTTCCAGCTACTTGGGGAGCTGACGTGGGAAGATTGCTTGAGCCTGGGACCTTGCAGCTGCAGTGGCTGTGTTTGCACAACTGCACTCCAGCCTGGGCAAAAGAGGGAGAGCCTGTCTCAAAAACACAAACCAAAAAAAAACCATAGAGATCATTTCTGAGGAGGAAGTTTAAGAAAGGTAGACACTGTGCGGAGGAACTTAGTTGCTAAGATATAGACACGAGAAAATATTGGATACTTGGAAGGAAACGAGCAGACGACAGAACAAGAAGAACTTCATTTAAAGTCTTGTCTGGACTTGGTGGGGCGATGGTGCATTTCTGGTGTCTGACTTGCAATGTCTGGACCCTGAGTATAAGCTCGGCAAGTATTTAGGTTTGGGCCTGAATCTTGTCGTTTGTAAAACTAAAAGAAAATAGGGATTCCTTTTTTTTTTTTTTTTTGAGATGGAGTTCTGTTTTGTTCTTGTTGCCCAGGCTGGAGTACAATGGCGCGATCTCAGCTCACTGCAACCTCTGCCTCCCAGGTTCAAGCAATTCTCCTGCCTCAGCCTCCTGAATAGCTGGGATTATAGGTGTGGGCCACCATGCCTGCGTAATTTTTGTATTTTTGGCAGAGACGGGGTTTCACCACGGTGGTCAAACTGGTCTCGAACTCCTGACCTGATCCGCCCATCGGCCTCCCAAAGTGTGGGGATTACAGGCATGAACCTCTGCGCCCCACCAAGGATTCCATTTGGATACCCTTTTGCAAGTAACTTCCCTTCCTTCTCATCATCTTTGGGTTCTGATGGATTCTGTAACTAGTGGGTAGCTCTTTTTTTTTTTTTTTTTTTTTAAAGGAGTCTTGCTCTGTTGCCCAGGCTGGAGTGCAATGGTGCGATCTTGGCTCACTGCAACCTCTGCCTCCCAGGCGCCTCCTGCCACCATGCCTAGCTAATTTTTGTATTTTTAGTAGAGACGGGGTTTCACCACGTTGGCCAGGCTGGTCTTGAACTACTGACCTTAGGTGATCCACCCTCCTTGGCCTCCCAAAGTGCTGGGATTACAGGCTTGAGCCACTGTGCCTGGCCACAGTGTATCTTTTTGTTATTGTTTTAGTTTGGTGCAAAAGTAATTGTGGTTTATAATTATGCTTCCTTAAGCTAAAAACTTAGGTGAGAACACACCTCAGTCCTTTTAGCAATCCTCAGTTGAGTCTGACCATGCACATTCTTACTTACAAGTTGTAGTTGTCTGAGCCACCACTTAGCTTGGCTTTTTAGTTGCATGGCTGCCAAAGAATTGTTTAGCCAGAGGCCCTACGTAGGTCTGCAGGGAAACAGAACAAAACACACTGCTCCTGTTTACGTCCTTGGGCTGAACCACCCATTTCTTTGTAGCAGTCAGGATTTCCTCAGGAAGCTTTCCTGGGGGAGGGTGGACCAGGGTGAAGCAGGATGTGATGACACGCAGCCCTCCTGCCCTCTGCAGCCAGCTGAGGTCAAGCCCCTATCTATATCTGGCCTATGCTTCCCAGTCTGTGAGTTACAAGTCCAGGTCTCCTGCCCCAGATCGGGGTGGTGGAGTTGGTGGGGATGGACCGGGCTGCTGACCCCTTCCCCCTGGCTCCTTGCTCCCATTTCATTTTCTTATCTGCAGTGCTGGGGTGAAAAGCCCAGGAGGGGGACACCCCTCGGAGGCCTCCAGTGCCTGGGTGGCAGCGGCTGTGTCAGCATTTCAGAGTCACGGCTTTTCTCATGGGGCCTGTGGGTGGGGTCATTCAAGGCTGCGGGGTCTACCACAAACCCAGCCTCAGGAAGAATGATGGAGTGGAGGATGTGGCAATTTGGCCTGGCCAAGCACCCAGCCATATGTTTCCTCAATTTAGATTAAGTGAATTATTCAACTGTGTACTGTAGGCGTCTCAAGAGTACTGTTAACTAACACTAAGTTTTATTTTAAAATATTATGGGGTGGGGATTACTTTCTGTGGAAGGCCTCAGTAGATGGCCTTATAGTTTAAATAAGCAGTAAGGTTAGCTTAAGCTTGTTGTGTGCCAACTGCAGTAAGCCTGTACTTCTGTGGTGGTGAAGGCAGATTTTGGAGTAGACAGGAATGAATTTGAAGCCAAGATCTGCTCTGTTTTTTCTTTTTTGTTTTTTAGACAGAGTCTCTATTGCCCAGGTTGGAGTGCAGTGGCATGATCTTCACTCCCTGTAACCTCTGCCTCCTAGGTTCAAGTGATGGTCCTGCCTCAGCCTCCCGAGTAGCTGGGATTACAGGCGCAAGCCACCACACTCAGCTAATTTTTGCATTTTTAGTAGAGATGGGTTTTCACCATGTTGGCCAGGCTGATCTCAAACTCCTGACCTCAAGTGAGTCAAACACCTGCCTCAGCCTCACAAAGTGTTGGGATTATGGGTGTGAGCCACCACTCCCAGCTAGGACCGGCTCTTCGTTAGACATGTGGTAGTGGACATGGAACCTCTCTGCTTTGATGTCCTCACTGGTGGTGTGCATTAATTGAAATGATGTACAAGAATACCGACAATATAGTATAGGTATACAGATGCTTAATAAATGGAATTGTCTCCCTTAATTCTCATCCTTCCAACCTCCCGGAGATGCGCGTGTGCACACACACACACACACACACACACACACACGGGGTTCTATTTGTTGTCTGATATAGACACAAGAATCTTCCTGGGCTCTGAATCCACAAATACCAGGAAGTGAATAGAAGGCATTTCGCTTGTTTTACAAACTTGATCAAATGGAACAAAAACAAATAACTTTCAAGGCATCCATCCATATGATGTAGGAAGTTGCGTGCTGTCTCTTACTCTGGAAGATACAGATCCATTCACTTGACTTGTGAAGCTTTTAGTAAATGCCTGCCTCGTGCAGCATTGTGGTGGATCTGCAAAGAGTTATGAAGGAAACGGACATGTGCATTGGCCTGGCAGAGCCGTGCGCGTTGGGGAGAGTACCTGGCTGTGCTTCAGTGAAACAACTAGATATCAACGTGTGCAAGGTAAAGAGACTGGCTGCGCATGCCGGGAAGGCAGCACAGAGGGGGAATCTGTCTTTAGTGGCACCCCCTGCTGTGAGAGGGGAAAAAGCTGTTTTGGAAGCTGGGTTTGTTGTGAGTCTTTGGGACTTCTGCAGACTGTTTTTATCTGTAGTCACATCTGCCTCACACATTGAAACTGTTTCTACTTAGGCAAAGGTGATTTCATTGTGATGCAGGAAAGTTTTTTGAAGATAAGACAGTTTAAAAGTTGGTCATCATAGTCTATTAAAATGATAAGCAACAGTGGCCATTGTTAATGATAAGAGTAGTGATTATGGAGTTCTGGGTATCAGACACTGTTCTGAGTGTTCTACATGGATTATGTCTTTATTTGGCAGCAGTGCAAATAATACCTGAGGCAGATACCTCTCTCCAAGGCACCAAAATATTTAATAACTTTCTTAAGGTCAGAGCCTGGCATCTTAACCACTCCACCATACTGGCTATTCCCTTTCCTTGATGAAAAACCCAACCTGGCCGGGCGCGGTGGCTCACGCCTGTAATCCCAGCACTTTGGGAGGCCAAGGCCGGTGGATCACGAGGTCAGGAGATCGAGACTATCCTGGTTAACACAGTGAAACCCCATGTCTACTAAAAATACAAAAAACTAGCTGGGTGTGGTGGCGGGTACCAGTAGTCCCGGCTACTCGGGAGGCTGAGGCAGGAGAATGGTGTGAACCCAGAAGGTGGAGGTTGCAGTGAGCTGAGATTGCACCACTGCACTCCAGCCTGGGCGACCGAGCGAGACTCCATCTCAAAAAAACAAAAAACAAAAACATCAAAAATATATTCTGACCTAATAAGGGTCTCATATTTTTTCAAAAATATGTACTGACTTTATAAGGTATTCTCAAATGAAGACTAAAACATGTTTTTTTATATAAGAAGTGAAACGCTGTCATGAAAACACACTTGGTGAAGGATCTTACCCAGTGCCTTGTGCTTCGTGTTTTTCTCTTGGCGATCTCCTCGAACGTTGCTGTCGGAATACCAGCCTCACAGAAGCGTGTTTCAGGAGTGGCCAATCTCCCCTCCTTCCTCCATGTTTACCTTCTAAGGTCTTTGTTGCTACAGAGGAGGATGGGGAGAGAAGAGACCAATGTCACTGGGCTAATATTTAAGGGGAAATGAAGTTAAGTTGAAATTAACTGACTGATCTCTTTTTGGGCGTTTTCTGAATTATATCTATGGAGCACCTAGTTGGCTGTTCTTTTTTTTTTGAGATGGAGTTTCACTCTTGTTATCCAGGCTGGAGTGCAGTGGCACAATCTCAGTTCACTGCAACCTCTGCCTCCTAGGTTCAAGTGATTCTCCTGCCTCAGCCTCCTGAGTAGCTGGGATTACAGGTGCCCGCCAGTATGGCTAGATAAAAATTTTTTTTTTTGTATTTTTGGTAGAGATGGGATTTCATCATGTTGGCCAGTTTGATCTCAAACTCCAGACCTCAGGTGATCCACCTGCCTTGGCCTCCCAAAGTGCTGGGATCACAGGCCTGAGCCACTGCGCTCAGCAGCCTAGTTGACTCTTCTACAGTTTAGCATGAGAGTCATGTCAGGTCCCCACTGCCACTCTTGTCTGTAGGGAGGTGGGTACAGATCTGACTTGAGTTTAGGTCAGAGCCAGGATATCCTCTGGGTTCGTGGTGGTCCTAAATAAGGAAAGGCAGAATGGGGGCAGGGAACCTCCTGCACTCAGGCCCCTCCGTGCACCTACCTCCCCCTGACCCAGGAGGATGGTGAAGTACCTGCCACTTCTTGGAGGACAGTTAATTCTAATGGCCTACTGAGAATCTTTATTTCCTGTATTTGTGGCCCGAATTGGCTCCTCGAGGTCATAGACCCTATTCTGGGATATTTACTAACAGAACCATTTCCCCCAGTAGTAGTTATTCACATACAAATTGCAAAAAATTATCCAGAATTCTCAATGTAGATCATTTATGACCTGGATATGCAAAATACCTGGAAAAGGTCCTCACTTATTTTTATAAAATGGGATTATGCAAAAACTTATTTTCTCATTATGTAAAATTGTTTAGATTGCAGTTACATAAGGAAGCACAGTACCACTCTCCCATGAATCCAGAAACACTAGCATGTAAAAACCTGTTTCCGCTGCCACGCTCCTTCCCTTTCAGACTCACACTAGAGCTAGTTCTTTATAAAGCTTGTTTATGGAATGAAATAATTTTCCTTTGGTAGTGACTGTTTTGCAATATTATGCTTCTACATTTTACTTTCTCACATATATAAAACTAATAAACTACATAAACATAGAAGTGCTAAGTGTTAGAACTGACACGTCTTAGGAGTTTGTTTTTAATAAGCTTATGTAATTAACACCTTGAACTATATTCCATTTGTTTCTTTTGAAACCATACAAAGAGAACAGGATGATATACATACATAAGGCAGCAGCATAGTTAATATTGGCTTTAAAAATTATAATGAAGTCATGGATGTTTTTACAAGTTAAAACTTGCTAGTTATTTTTAAGGTCTGAGGACTGAAAAGTAGATTTGCTACTTAGAAGGGAAAAAAATCAAAGCATGAAGCAATATATAAATTGTTTATATTCATCTCCCCAAGGGCCTGAGCTTAGTGCCTGGCACGTTGCTTGTTGATTGATCATTTCATTTATTCCATTTGTTCGTTCATTCATTCATTCATTCATTCAGTGCATTTATATTGAGAGCCTGCTAGACACTGTCCTAAGCACAAAAAAGAAAACTTAGAAAAATCTTTGCCCTCCTGGACTTGACACCTTAGTTGGGGGAGGGAAACAAATAAAAACCTACACAAATAATATGCAAACTATTTCAGATGGTGAAAAAAACAGTAAGAAGAAATATAAGGCAGAGGCAGTGTGGACAGGTCAGGGAGCTGCAGTTTTAGACATGGTATTCTTGAGAAGAGGGTATTTGAGTAATATCCATAGAGGATAAGGGTAGGTAACTGTGGGAAGAGCTGGCCGAGAGAGGAGCAAGTTCAAAGGCCTGGCCAAGGTGGAGTGGCTCTGGTGTGTTGGAGGAGTAGCAAAGTGGCCAGTGTGGCTGGAGCAGTGAGGCTGGAAAGGCACACGTTGAAGCACGAAGGATGTAAGGTGTGCAGTTGTGAGGAGCCTTCTATGTCATCCTGGGGGCTGTGGCATTTTCTCTGAAAGAAACAGGAGCCCGAGTAAGGTTTCTGAGCAGAGGGACATGATCTGACTTAGTTTCCAACAGGATAGCAGGATCTTTCCAACTGTTGTTTAGAGGGTGCTTGAGGGTACAGTGGGGAGCCCAGAATTTGATTTCTCAGTATAAAATACAGTTGAACTGGGCCGGGTGCAGTGGCTTACACCTGTAATCCCAGCACTTTGGGAGGCTGACGTGGGGGGATCACTTGAGGTAAGGAGTTCGAGACCAGCCTGGCCAACATGGTGAAACCCTGTCTCCACTAAAAATACAAAAAATGTGTTGAGCCTGATGGTGCACGCCTGCAATCCCAGCTACTTGGGAGACTAAGGCAGGAGAATTGCTTGAACCAGGGAGGCAGAGGTTGCAGGTCGCAGTAAATGCACTCCAGCCTGGGAGACAGAGTAAAACTCCGTCTCAAAAAAAAAAAAAAAAAAAAAAAAAAAATTGAACTGCCGTGCTTTGAGAATGGAAACACACAGTCCATCCTGACAGAATCAACACTTTTTCCTTTAAAACTAGGTGTCTTGATAGTACATTGAATTTTTTGCAGGCTTTCTTCCCATAATGTCTCAAACAATTAAAATAAAAATACTTGTATCTACATCCCAGAGAAGAAAGTGAAATTACCCCTTTTTATAGGGCAATTGAGATGCATAAACAAGTTTGGGTAGGTGGTAGGCATGCTTTAACTAGTTCATTTCCTTTTAAGGGATTGTTTCATTGTAAATCCAGGAATATGAATGGGAAGGAGGGGGAGTATGTATGTCCAAGCAAACGTTGACCAGTAAAACTGTTAGCCAAGATGAACTGATAAAAATGTTAATTCTTCAATGAAATGAATTGGTCTTTCATAAAAGTATGTATTAGATATCAGTGAAAAAGCCAGTTAATAAGTTCTCACCTTGTGAGCAAACTGAGAAAATGGGTGTTTTCGTTCCCACAGTAATTGGCTTAGGAGAATGGTGTGAATTCCTTGCAGCCTTTTTAGTTCTCTTAGGCAGAAATGACTGTCAAGTTTACATTGTAACCCTGTGTAGAATGTGACACAAAGCAAGTAATCTCCACTGTCACTCTCAACTTCCAAGATATTGTTATTTTCAAACATAAATTTTCTTATGTGTATTTGAGGTTTACAACATTATGTTTTTTTGCGAGATGGAGTCTCACTCTTGTCGCCTAGGCTGGAGTGCAGTGGTGTGATCTCAGCTCACTGCAACCTATGTCTCCTGGGTTTAAGTGATCTCCTGCCTCAGCCTCCTGAGTACCTGGGATTACAGGTGCTTGCCACCCACGCCTGGCTAATTTTTGTATTTTCAATAGAGATGGGGTTTCGCCATGTTGGCCAGGCTGGTCTCGAATGCCTGGCCTCAAGTGATCTGCCTGCGTTGTCCTCCCAAAGTGCTGGGATTACAAGCATGAGCCACTGCGCCTGGCCTTTTTTTGTTTTTTTTTTTTTGCAACAGGATCTCACTCTGTCTCTCAGGCTGGAGTGCAATGGCTCAGTCACAGCTCACTTCAGCCTCAACCTCCTGAGCTCAGGTCATCCTCCCTCCTCAGCCTCCCAAATAGCTAAAACTACAGGCATGCATCACCACACATGTCTAATTGTTTTTTGCATTTTTTGTAGAGATAGGGTTTCACCATGTTGCCCAGACTGGTCTTCAACTCCTGAGCTCAAATGATCCACCCGCCTCAGCCTCCCAAAGTGCTGGAATTACAGGCATGAGCCAAACACACCTGGCCACAACATGATGTTGTGGGATACACAGAGATATAGAGATACGTTTAGATAGTGCACTGTAGTGAAGAGGTTAACACACCTGTTATCTCACATAGTTAATTTTTTTTGTTTGTTTGTTTTTTTGGTGACAAGAACAGCTAAAATCTACTTACTTAACGGAAATCCCTAACGGAAGACAATTTCATTAACTTCCAAGATGTTTTAAATCTGCCAATAAGAACAGATTCATGTGCTTCAGATGCTTTTTCAGAGTACTTTCACATTATTTTCTTGGCAAAAGTAAAAGCCTTTTATGATGAAAATTGAGATCATCTTGAGGGGAAATGATGTAGTTAGGAAAGAACTTTTCTCCCCCACAAAACGGAAATGAAAGTATGGCCATCATGTCATATATAATATTTTCTATAGATACATGGATAGATGGGCAGATGCATAGATATGGGTGCAGATAATACACATGTGCCGGAACAAGAAAAGTTATTTTGTAGGGCTGACATTCTCTCAATTGGATTTTTCCTGTATGTTACAGATCAGAGTGTGGTACAGGATGAACCCAACAGAGTTCCACTATACCTGACATTCACAAGCTGGCCTCTGAGTCCCTGAATGGCATCCTTAGTGCACTGACCCCTGTGGTGTGATTGGCCTGGAGATCAAGGAGCCATCGGAAGGGCAGATGCCGGAAGCTAACTCATGCTCTGTACTTGGAGAGGGTTACATGTGTTGTGAAGAGTTGTTTGGGGATTGTGTGGCATTTTTCCAGACAGTGGGAGTAAACTGGTTTCTTTCTGATTTTGTTTTTGTTTTTATTTTGAGACAGTCTCACTCTGTCACCCAGGCTGGAGTGCAGTGATGCGATCTCCAACCTCACTGCAACCTCCGCCTCCTGGGTTCAAGCAATCCTCCCACCTCAGCCTCCCAAGTAGCTAGGATTACAGGTGTGTGCCACCATGCCTAGCTAATTGTTTTGTATTTTCAGTAGAGATGGGGTTTCACCATGTTGACCAGACTGGTCTTGAACTCCTGACCTTAAGTGATCCACCCGCCTGGGCCTCCCAAAGTGCTGGGATTGCAGGAGTAAGCCACAGTGCCTCCTGCGTCTTTTTGACTTTGGAAAGCCACTATCCGATTGGTATCATATGAATGAAGGGCTCTAAAATAGTTTCTAGTAAATAGAAACAAACAGATTTTCCTTTAGCTTCTGGGTGGAACTTATTGTAAGCGCTTATCACGACAAAGGGAATATATGCATGTTTTCCGTGGCTGCAGCATTGCTCTTGTATTTGTTTTCTTACAACACCTGAACCAGGCCATGTACGGTGCCTCGTGCCTGTAATCCTAGCACTTTCGGAGGCCGAAGCAAGAGGATCATGTTGAGCCCAGGAGTTCAAGACCAGCCTGGGCAACATGGTGAAACTCCCATCTCTACAAAAAATACAAAAAGTTAGCTGAGCCTGGTGGCGTGACCTGTAGTCCCAGCTACTCAGAAGGCTGCCTTAGGAGGGAGGATCACTTGAGCCCAGGAATTTGAGGTTATAGTGAACTGTGGTTGCAGCACTGCATTCCAGCCTGGGTGACAGAGTGAGACCCTATTTTTAAAAAGAAAAGATGAAACTCAAACCTGTGGAGGGAAGCAGTGGCCTTCCTTCTGATCTCCTTGATGGTAGTAGAATGCTGAGGATTTTCTGGATAAGCTCCTTGTGTATTCAGTGCCCTTCTAGATGGGCTATCTTTATTTCAAAATCTTAGTTGCTTTTTTTCTGTCAGGATATGAGAAGATTGTGGGACTGTAATTAAGCCCATTGAACCGAGGAACTTTCCCTTTATTCCTTTTGGTGTGGGAAACATCTTTGGATTCAGGAAGATCTTTGACCCTCAACATGTTAAAAATTATCAGCAATAAATGTAAATAATTAGAAATCAATAATCCCTGTACTTTGATTTAGGAGGCTTGGTTTCCTGTTTTCTGGGACAAGTCACTCAAAACCCTGTGGTCTTTGGTTCCTCTTAATTCATCTTTGAAATGAAGTTATCAAATGAGACCATATTTAAGGCCCTTCCCTGTATTGAAATTCTAGGTCTTTATAATAGGTTGGGATTCTGTGCCACTCATGTAATATAACTTGGTCCCATCAAATAATAGGAGAAATTTTAACCTTCCTGTTGGAGGAGTGAGGACTTTTTTTTTGTATTTTTAGTAGAGGTGGGGTTTCACCATGTTGGCCAGGCTAGTCCCAAACTCCCGACTGCAGGCGATCCACCTGCCTCAGCCTCCCAAAGTCCTGGGATTACAGGCATAAGCCACCGAATCCAGCCACAATTTTTTTTTTTTTTTGAGACAGAGTCTCACTCTGTTGCCCAGGCTGGAGTGCAGCGGCATGATCTTGGCTCACTGCAGCCTCTGCCTCCCTGGCTTAATTGAACCTCCAACCTCAGCTTCCTGAGTAGCTGGGGCCACAGGCGTGTGTACCATCATGCCCTGCTAATTTTTATATATATTTTTTGGTAGAACTGGGGTTTGACCATGATGCTCAGGTTGGTCTCAAACTCCTGGGCTCAAGCGATCCGCCTGCTTAAAGTGCTGTGATTATCAGCATGAGCCACTGTGCCTGGTTGATGATTCTTTGTCATGTAGGCCACCCTTTTTCTGTGAAGCTTTTCTCTGCCTGTTGGACTGTGGCCATACCTGAAAAGAGGAATAACATCCCAGTGGATTTAAATCATTTAAATCTTGTCTTCACTGTTCGGCCTCTTCCGTGACAGAGGTGGGACTGGGTCTGCTGCCAAGGATCACAGAGGCAGACACCATGCTAATGGTTCACTTTATTGGTGTCAGCAGCATTAAGATTCACAGCTGGACAAAAATATAATGAAGCAGAGCTGGCCAAGGGCTGGATGAGCTTCTTGGATTGTATCCCCATTTGTTAGTTTGATTTTCTAGCTGGTGAGACAAGGCACTATCAATTCACAGGTGCCAACTGACTGTTCTGTTGAGAGGTTTCTGTGTGGATGCAAAGTTAATGAAATCAGGGGCACAGTTTTCAAAATCTCTGTGGTTTGGTTGTCATTGAAGTGTATGACAGAGAATTTCGTACTTTATGTAAAGCAAACTGCATGCCTTCTATATTCCTGCTTAAATATCTATGGCTATTGAATTCATGAGGAATCACCAAACCTGGGTTTCTTCCTGTCTCTCCAGTCCCCTGTCCTGCCACACCTCTGCATTCTGACCTTTTAGTCACCCAGGGTAGCTTTACCTGTTGGAACAGGTTAGGCTGTCTCTCTGGACTCAGAGGAATTACATTTGTTATTCCCTCTGTCTGGAACATCTTCCTACCCCCTTCCCTAAGACCTTTGTTTGCCATTGTTTGTAATGATGTATTTCATGTATCAGTGTCTCACTAGACTGTATTACTGTTGTGAGGTCAGTAGGGACAAGAATTGTGACTAGAAGCTCACCGTTATATATAAAAATCCTGGTTTAGTGGGCAGTCTGTCAATTCCTAGTTACTGAGTGAATTTTATGGCACTCTCAGGAAAGAGAAGGATCAACTCTACTGCCATCCGTCCATCCATCCATCCATCCATCCATCCATCCATCCATCCATCCATCTGTTCATTCATTTGATAAGTATTCATTAAGTAACTGCTAAGTGTTGGGCGTTGCAATAATGTTAGAAACTGAGGTTATAAAAATGAATAAGATCCAGCCCCAGCTTTCATAAACTCTAAAGTTGCCTGGTAACAACAAACACATGAACAAATAAGCCACCTATTAAAAACTCCTTACAATGGGAAATTTCAGATGTATACCAAGTAAGGAGCATATGTTAAAGAGCTGCTATGTTCCATCACCACTGATCTTGTTCCATCTATATCTGCATTCACCACCCCTCCCAGGCCCAGGATTTAAAGCAAGTCCTAGATATCTGGTGCAGCCATTTGTGAGATGCAGAACGTAGGTGCTAAGCAAAGAGTATTTTTTAGGTGTTACCTGTCAGTTCTTAAAAATGTAGAATTTTGGCAATAGCACCAAGAAGCAGTTGCTTCAACTTTAGTTGTATAAAAGCAAATGGTTACCAGCGTGATGCTTGTTGTCAGTCAGTTTTGATCAAGTTGTCTGGACTCCTGCATCTCATTTACCAGTTGCACCAAGGAGCTGTGTGAGG
The DNA here is from genome assembly GCF_047675955.1 of Chlorocebus sabaeus. Classification (NCBI taxonomy): domain Eukaryota; kingdom Metazoa; phylum Chordata; class Mammalia; order Primates; family Cercopithecidae; genus Chlorocebus; species Chlorocebus sabaeus. The sequence continues at coordinate 77,396,298 of NC_132916.1, forward strand.
AAATCAGCCAGAGTCAAGCTCAGTCTCATACCAAGTACGGTCACACCGTGAGACTCTCTAGTCAAGCTGTGGCAGATTATCATTTCTCTAAAACACAAAGACTCAAATATTGTACATCATTTAACCACACTGCTAGAAATTTCAGATTGTTCTGAGATCAATATTTTCATTCTAAAATTCTGATCATATCACATTCAGATCTTGTTGGTCAAATGCTTGAAAATGTTCACATCCTGACGTTTGTGTGTCAAAAAGGCGGCCAGAGAAAACTTAGTGTGATTCATACTCATCAAGATCTGTGAATGTGGTCTAAAATTGTGACTTCATTCTCACCCAATTAGCTCTGCTACTTTTCAAATCTGTGATTCTATTAAGCTCAGGGCAGATTAAAAATGGAAAATGAGTTCAGTCTAAAACTGCCATCTGCTAAATCCAAATGTCCATTTTGAGTCTGAATCTATGCTTGTACTTTTTAAGAACCAATGATCAATGTTCCCATTCTTTTCTCCGCATTTTCAAGTTCTTAGGGTTTTTGTGTAATACTCTTTTGAGCCACTGATAGCCAGCAGATTGGATTTTTTCAGAGCCTTTCATTCCAAAGAGATCTAATATTAAGCACACAGCTTAGTAAATCCTTTCAACAAGTTCTCATGACTTAACCATATGACTGCATTAAAATAAACTAATGGCCACACTTTGCTCTTCTGTTCAGTAGAAGTAAACTTTCATGTTTTTTGATTTTATATCGCATACTTAACATCTAGCACAACACTCGGAATATAGTAAATGTTTAGTAAATATTATTTGAATTAATGAAATATCCTATAAACTGTTGATGATTGAAGAACATAAACACAAGCGAATGTTACAGCTTTCCTCAGTTTCTTCATCATACGTGACAATCGATGTGCTGTGCAGAGGTGCTGGCATATACTTTGCATGAGGGATGTGGAGTAGGCCTTCTTGTTCATCTGTTTTATGAGAACTGCTCCTTTTTCTCGTCAGGAAACTGAGTTTGTTCATATTTAGACTAAACTTTTCAGATTTCTTCCCAGTAGGTAGTTGGGGATGACTAGTTCATGCATAAGATTTTGGTAATAACATTTTTGCTACCAGTTTGAAGTCTGCTGAATCCTAGGGTCAAGCAGTCTGCACTGGGCCTGTTGGAAGTAGAGGAGAGGGAAAGTGTTAGAGCGGCTTTAACTCCATCCTACCACAGATGACATTTCCCCAAGGGAGCAGGGAGTGTAAGAAGAGAAAAACGCAGAGGACCTTGGGGAATAATTACATTTAAGGGTATGCTCAGAAGGAGGGGTGGATAGTGACAGGGAAACTCACAGGCAGTGGGGTTCTAAAATAGAGACAATGTGGGCCCCCATGGCTGTCACCTAGGAAGTGAACTCCATCAGTGACTTTCTTACTTTTTTTTTTTGAGACAGTCTTGCTCTGCTGCCCAGGCTGGTGTGCAGTGGCATGATCTCGGCTCACCGGAGCCTCTGCCTCCTGGGCTCAAGTGATTCTCCTGCCTCAGCCTCCTGAGTAGCTGGGATTACAGGTGTGTGCCACCACAGCCAGCCAATTTTTGTAATTTTAGTAGAGATGGGATTTCAGTGTGTTGCCCAGGTTGGTCTCGAACTCCTGGCCTCAAGCTATAACCACCTGCCTCGGCCTCCCAAAGTCCCGGGATTATAAGTGTGAGCTACTGTGCCTGGCCTTCCATCAGTGACTTTCAAACTTTTGTCAGAGATTCACTGGAAGGATTATATTTTACATTGTGATAAAATGCAATACTATATACACAAAGTTTCATGAGATGTACTTCAACATTTTCCATTCTGTTCTGTGCTTTTTTTTTTTTTTTTTTTTTTTTTTTTTGAGGCAGAGTCTCACTCTGTCACCCAAGCTGGAGTGCAGTGGCACGAGCTTAGCTCACTGCAACTTCCGCCTCCCAGGTTCAAGCGATTCTCCTTCCTTATCTTCCGGAGTAGATGGAATTACAGGCACCTGCCATCATGCCTGGCTAATTTTTGTATTTTTAGTAGAGACAGGGTTGGTTTTTTTGGTTTTGTTTTTTGAGAGGGAGTCTTGCCCTGTCGCCCAGGCTGGAGTGCAATGGCATGATCTTGGCTCACGCAGTCTCTGCCTCCTGGGTTCAAGTGTTTCTCTTGCCTCAGCCTCCTGAGTAGCTGGGATTACAGGCATGCACCCCCAAGCCCAGCTAAGTTTTGTAATTGTTTTAGTAGAGATGAGGTTTCACCATTTTGGTTGGCCAGGCTGGTCTCAAACTCCAGACCTCAAGTAATCCACCCACCTTGGCCTCCCCAAAGTGCTGGAATTACAGGTGTGAGCCACTGTGCCCAGCCTCTTCTGTGCTCTTCTGATATGCTATGTGATATCCTTTAAACAAATGCAAGTCTCAAATGTTTAAATTTATCCAAATACTCTGTGGGGGCTTGTACTGTGTTCACCCTTTCTGGTATGGTTCTGGGTTAGTGACCTTCACAAAAGACACCTTGTGTGAGATTTGGGAGCTGGAAGTGAATCAGCAGCATATTTTTTAGACTCTGAAGGTTGGTGTAGGGTGCCAGGCATTGTGGCAGCTTCCACATGGTGTCACTGATCTGCTGGCTTACCTTGCTGGCATGAGACAGCATCTGAACCCACAACAGCTCCAGAGCCCGCCAGATCCCTGCCTTCTGTGTCCCTGGCCATGTGTGCAGGTCCCTTGTGAAGAGTGTTAGCTTCTCTGTGGGTCACCCATGGCGTCAAGGTTGGAGTTGATGAGAAACACAAGTGGACTCCGGTTGTCTTCATGGCTCCAGTGGTGTCATGGGCTCTCTTTTGTCCTTGCTGTTATTCACATCCAGCTTCCTTCATAACCGCCAGTCTGACTGACCTAGAGTGACCCTAAGTCAGTACTAGGCACAGAGGCAGCAAGCAGTACCGGCTGCTTCACCAGCTCCCACATCGCCCGTAGCGGCTGTGCTTCTCTGATCCACCCTTGACCCGTGCAACCCCTAATGGGTCATGATCTGCAGGGTGAATGACACTGCAGTTGCTTATCCATTTGGGCACAGGAAGGAACTTGGCACTTTTAATTTATCCTTTTTAAAATCATTTAACATGCCCATTTTTGTTTTGCTTTGTTTTGAGACGGAGTCTCGCTCTGTCACCCAGGCTGGAGTGCAGTGGTGCCATCTCGACTCACTGCAACCTCTGCCTCCTGGGGTCATGTGATTCTCCATCCTCAGCCTCCTGAGTAGCTGGGATTACAAGTGCCCGCCACCACGCCTGGCTAATTTTTGTATTTTTCATTGAGACAGGGTTTCACCATGTTGACCAGGCTGGTCTCAAACTCCTGACCTCAGGTGATCTGCCTGCCTTGGCCTCCCAAAGTGCTGGGATTACAAGCGTGAGCCACTGTGCCTGGCCCGGTGTGTATTTTTAACATAAATAATTGTAGCTATACATAGATATAATTGATATTAATAAATGCTTCTAGCTGTACATAGCTGTAATGTATATTCATATATAGAGGGGGATTCTATGCTCCAATTTTTTTTTTTTTTTTTTTTTTTGAGACTGAGTTTCGCTCTTGTTGCCCAGGCTGGAGTGCAACGGCGTGATCTCAGCTCACTTCACAGGTTGAAGCGATTCTCCTGTCTCAGCCTCCTAGTAGCTGGGATTACAGGCATGTGCCACCATGCCCGGCTAATTTTGTATTTTTAGTAGAGACGGGGTTTCTCCATGTTGGTCAGGCTGGTCTCGAATTCCTGACCCCAGGTGATCCACCCACCGTGGCCTCCCAAAGTGCTAGGATTACAGGTATGAGCCACCATGCCGGCCCCCCATTGTTTTTCCTGCTATTTTTTTCCTTAGACATTTGGAGACCTAGAAGCAGGTGCTGAGAGAGCTCTGAGGAGGGTTTGTCAATCCTGCCTTCTGGGAGGCCATTTATTCTTCAGGAGGGGATTTGTGGTAACCGGGACCCACCTGTGTGCAATAGCATCACCATGACCATATATGCCAAAGCTAGGATTCGACGTGGGCGCTGGCGGTTCTGGGTGTTTTTGGAGAGAGGGGATGGAAGGTATGAAATGAGCCCCACTCCAGCCACCTGCCCTATGGGTGTGCCCCCGGGGGCGTCACTTGCCATTTGCATGACCTAATACGTCCCTCTGGCATATGTTGTTACATGTTAAAACTTTTTCCTGAGACAAACTATACTTCCAGCTCAACCCGTCTGTAGAAACACTGGGAATGATACCTCAGAGAAAAGTATTTGAGATCAGTTATTACAGTCAATGAATTTCTCCAGAACGACGACGATGTGGCAGAAAGTGATGACAGAGCTGGTGAGAACAGTAACATTACACAGATTCAATGAGCCTGAACAAGAAAACCAGAACTAAAGGCATTTTTATGGTTGTAGCAATTTCACCTGAAAGGTTGCTGAAAGTGTTTATCGCCTTAAAATCTTTAAACAAGCTAATTAAGAGTGGAAACACCTTGAGAAGTCATTCAAAAAATCAGTTAGGTTTCATTGTACCATAGTGATTTCCTTTTTTGGTGGATTTAGCTTGGAGGGGATGTATATATCTCCCTCCATCCCTCTCGAAACAAGGAACAATGTAATCATAACAATTTATATTATGTAAAATATATATGTACTTGTTATTAAGGACAGAAAAGGTAAAGAAACAATAAATGAGTCAACAGTGTCTTTCTCTCAACTTTGGGGAGTTAGAGAAACACACAAGAGTTTTCCCTTGGGGAAAACTTTACAGATACATAAAATAGGAGGATCACACATTCGTTTGCATACAATCTGTATGCAACAGATCACATTGTATCTCCTGATGTTTTCAAATGGTTTTTTTTTTCTTTTTATTTTTTTCCCCTCCCAAGTCTGTCAACTTATTCTAAACTGGAAGTGACATCTGGGGAAAGAAGAGCAGAAATAACAAAAGTAATGATACAAATGCCTTTTGTTTTCATAGTAGTTTTAGGTTTTCCATTTTCCAGAGACAGAAGTGAATTGGGATACATCTCAGAAATACTGTGAAAACGATTGTTGAGGGAACAGTGCTCTGTGTCTTTTCTCCTTAATTGCAACAGCAGTCCACCCTGCTTGGTACAATGCCCCTTATCTCTGTCTTTTACGTTGGTTGTATGAAAGACGGGTGTTTGGGACAAAGGTGCTCTGTGGCTTTGGGGGAAGGTTGTAGAAGTTTGTTGTCTGTTGAGCTGACATGGGTGATGACTCCATAGATTTAATTTAAATCTGCCGCAAGTGAAATGGATTGTCATGTATATAGACAGATGCTGTGACCAGGTTCTGTAATAACAAAAGGAAAGAGAACTTGAATCTGCATGTATCTCTTTTCTTGTTTTCAAAGAAAGGGGTGGAAAAATTCTCATAAAAATATCATGTGACTCAAAATTTCACAATTTTCTCAAAAAATTATTTTGAGGAAATAAAGTTTTCCCATGTACCTAAACTTGAACTAATATTGCTTAAGCTTAATGCCAGAGAACCAAAGAGAGAAAATAAGAAAGAAGTGAAACAGATGAGGCAAGCAATGAACTCCAGACCAGAAACTTCTGAACACCTTAAAAGGTTTAAAAAAGAATCCGTTTCAGTGTTTTAATCATGATATTTATTATAATAAATGTAGAGATGATTTAAAGTCTTATTAAAGAATCCATTTCAGTGTTTTGATCATGATATATGTTATAATAAGTGTAGAGATGATTTAAAGTCTTATTATAGTTACAAGTTTATTTTGCAACATCAGTGCTTGACATTAGTATGGTGGGATGCTGACTCAGACATAGATTTTGTGTTTCCATAAAGATGCAGCATGTGGTCCTATGGAAACCTCAGCTGCATTATTTAAATTTCCTGCAGACTCATGTTGCAAGTATTTTTAGTAAAATTAAATATTTTTATGGAGTAGGTCTGTAACTATCTCAAGGAACAAGCTGAATAAAAATAATGCAAACATTGTCAGTCCTGAAAAAGCAGGGGTTTTAAAAGACTGCTTTATTGAGGTATGATTGATAAGTAAAAAGCTGTGCATATTGAACTCGATGAGTTTGGGAATAAGTATATGCCACTACCATCAACATCATAAACATATCCATCACTCCCAGAGTTTCCTCCCGCCCCCATATAACATAGAAATGATGATTATCCTTATTATTTCATGTTGTAAAGCCTGAATTTTGAGTGGGTAAAGAAAATCATCAGGTGGTTGGTTGGTTTCATTGATTGGAATGTAAAGGATTCTTTTTGTGGGATGGCAGACAAAACCCACTCTTAAAAACACATATATGCATTCTTCTATTCTGTTGTCTTTCTTGGCATTTAAATCATCAAGACTGATGGAAGTGGTAACCTTGGGGACTTACTGCACATCTGGAAAGTAATTTGGGAAGATGTAAAAGCAGCTGTGCCACCCTGTTCTAATTATTATCTGGAGTGAGGAGTGGCTATTACGGCATATCGTAGGTTGTGAAATGCTGGCTTTCTTTGGCCTGAGTTGAGTTGAACAGCTGCTCTTTTCCTCAGGAGCAACAAATATATTTTTCAGGTCCCCAGATTATTGGGGGAGTTTTGAGTGATTGGGAATGGGATAGAGAATTTCACTCGTAGGGAAAACAGAACTGAAGTGAAGAGTTGGCTTGTTGTTGGTTTTATGATATTGTGAAATATATTTTTGGTCTTAATCTTGTTTTCTGGCAAACTCCTAAAACCCTTGGAATCTCCAAAGTGATAAGTGTATTTTTTTGTATGTTAATGAGTTGACTGATGGCTGGCCACTCTAGGTAGCTTCAGAATGGAGGTTGGTCACAGCAAAGACCCAGGTCGGATTAGAGGGTTGGGACTTTTAGCCCCAACCTCTGAGGAGGGGAGAGGGGCCGAAGGTTGAGCTGCTAGTCAGTGGCCTTTGATTTAATCAATCATGCCTATGTAATGAAGCTTCCATAAAAACCCCAACAGACTGGGTTCTGGGAGCTTCTGGATAGCTGAACACGTGGAGGTTTGTGTGGGGTGGAGGGTCTGGCGGGGGCAGGGAAGCTCCAACTCCCTTTGCCAGTACTCTGCCCTATGCATCTCTTCATCTGATATTCATTGGTATCCTTTGTGAATTCTTTTAAAATAAGTCAGTAAATGTAAGTATAGTGTTTGCCCAAGTTTTCCGAGCCACTCTAGCAAATTAATTGAGCCTCAAAAGGGGGTCGTGGGAACCCCAATTTGTAGCAGGTAAAACAACCTGGAGCTTGCTTCTGGCATCAGAAGTGAAGAGCAGTCTTCTAGGACTGAGCCTTCAGCCTGTGGGTTATGAGGCTGTCTCCAGTTTGGTAGTGTCAGATTTGAACTGGAAAACACCCAGCTGGTGTCCGCTGCAGAACTTGCTGCTTCTTTGGTCTCTGCCTGCCTTGGTCTTCCAGAGTGCTGGCATTACAGGCGTGAGCCAGGCACCTGGCCCCAGGTGCTCGAATAGCTGAGGGAGCTGTGGCATCGAGCCCTTCCCTCCCAGGGGCTGGTGCTTTGCTCTCCTAGTCACAGCTGTCAGGAGCTGGTGGTCAGAACCCATGCCCCCATGAGAGCTGCTCTTCTGCCCTCCTTCTCTCTTAAAGTTCCCTCCAGGAGTTCCCTCAGTCCTCTTCGGGGTGTGTGTTGATGGGGTTACGGGGGATGCGTGGGAGAAGGCCTGCTTCGAGCCTCCAGGAGGAACTGCTTGTTGCTCTCTGGGTGCTCTCAGGCCCCTACTGCATGGAGGGCGTGGGGACCGCAGATGAAGGTTACTGAAAGACTGGTACATTTGGCGTTTATATTGTAGGATGGGTGATGGAGCATGAAAGGATCTCAGTGGGGGAGATTCCATCTGATCTTTTAGCAAGGTCATTTGGGTGGCAGGTTGGGCAAAGTTGGGCCATGGGGAGGCCGTAGATGGAAATGGTCGAGTTGTGATCCTGGGGCATGCGTGGTTGAGTTGTGATGAGTCGGAGGATCCTCAGGATCCTAATATCAGTTTATCATGCTGTATTTCAGGAACCTCACCTTAAGATATTCTGTTCTGGCTCCCTCTTCTTCCAAGACAGATTCTGGGTTTTTGTTTTGTGTTTGAGATGGAGTCTCACTCTGTCACCCAGGCTGAAGTACAGTGGCGGGATCTCAGCCCACTGCAACCACCGCCTCCTGATCTCAGGCAATTCTTGTGCTTCAGCCTCCCGAGTAGCTGGGATTACAGGTGTGTGCCACCATGCCCAGCTAATTTTTGTACTTTTAGTAGAGATGGGATTTCACCATGTTGGCCAGGCTGGTCTCGAACTCCTGACCTCAGGTGATCTACTCCCCTGCTTGGCCTCCCAAAGTGCTGGGATTACAGGCGTGAGCCACCGCGCCTGGCCCAGGTTCTGTTTTCAGGCAGTTTCCTTTCCTGGAGGCAGTACAGCAGAGGCCAGGAAGCTGAGCGCCACGGTGCATGTCCTTAGAGGGGCAGCAGCAGATTCCGTCTTGACCTTTGCTGTTTTTCTACTGAACACTTGACAGTAGATGACATTTTGAAGAGGAGGGGGTCTCCCACCTTGCCTGCTGTGTCAGTCCAGGCTGTGGGCTCAGACAGACAAGACTGATTGTAGTGAAGGAGTGACTTTTGTCCAGACACATTCAAAGATCTTCCTGGCCTCGGAAGAGTCCTTCTTGTCTCCACACTGTGCTAGGAACTTTGAGGCCATCAGCTCAAACGCAGAACATGTTATTGGTGGGGAAGCAAGGAGCTTTCTGAAGTGTCATTTTTTCCCGTTTCAGTTTCTCCTCTCCCTTGGTTCTGTAAAATCAGTGAATGCAGAAGTAGGGTAGAGATGATCCTCGATCTGCCCCAGGCCTCCTGACCAGGGTGTAGGTCTTTAGCAGAAAGGCTTTGGGAGAAATCCAACTCACAAGCCCTGCTTGCATCTAAGCCTGCTTTGCAGTGTTAGGCGTGTGTTGCTATGGGCAGTGCACCAACATTAAATAACTGAAGGGCTGGCTAGCAGTCTGTAAAATGGAAAATGTGTGTGTGGCTTTAGGTGATCTAAAAGTCGTATTTTCCTTGGTTGTCTTGGTAAAGTCATTTATTTAAAACAAAGAGCAGAATGTTGGGAGGTTAAAAAAAAAAAAAAAAAGAGCTGGAGGAGAGGTCTTTCTGAATGAGTGAATGGATAGAAGAAATGGCATAACTTACAAATGTACAAGGCATTTCTGTCATCCTCCCTGTGTGTGTTCAGGTGTGTATTTAGGAATCCATTGCTCTAAAGGAAGACTATAGTGTGGAACAAAATCTTGCAGTGAGTATTACACTGTGAGAGATTTTTAGCACTTACTACATTCCAGGTGGACTACATGAACCAGCTAAGGTCTAAGCGCCTCACACATGTTATTCCAGTAGTCCTCACTGAAGTAGGTGCTGTGATTATTCAGTGTTCCTTGGAGGTTAAGAGACGTACCTAAGGCCACTTAACCAGTACAAGGCTCAGTGGAGCTGGGGGGAAGCTCAGAATGAGCTCTAGAGCAATTACATGGCACTTGCCTTGGGGAAGAAACAAGTGACATGTTTACTTACTTATGCAGGTGAATTTGTAACGTGTACTCTTGCACCTGGACTTGGAATGCCTAGTGAATAATAAGTCTAATGAATAATATGAATATTAATGACCATAATAATGAATATTGATGAATACTAATGACTAATGAATAAAAAGATTTTCCACTTTTCTGAGGGTCTCCTGAGAGGTGCAGTTAGATCTGTCTCAGATTCTATTCTCTGCCAGTTCCTGAATTCTCAGGCTCCCATCGGAATCCCTGGGAGGGGTCCTGACATCTGTCTCTTTTATGAGCTTCCCAGGAGGTGGTGATGCAGGCCAGGGGCCACACTGGGCATTAGGAGCCTCTTCCTCACACAGTGCCTTTGCTGAAGGTGCTTCCCTGGTGTTTCCTCTCTTAGCCCTGCTAGGCAGGCAGAGAGATGGGTGTCGAAGACCCCGATGTTGGCACCAGACCGTCCCAGGTTGGAAAGCTGGCCTCTGTGCTTCTTAGTCCCGGGATTTGTGGGCAGTCGCTCAACTTCTTTGAGCCCCTGTTTACCCATCAATACAAGTGGGGAAAAAACAGGCCCCTGTCAGAGGGCTGCCCTGAGGAGTAGGTGATCCTGTACGTGAAACAACTTGGCACTTGATGTTTCCCGCTTAAATACCGGCCTTTATTACTATAAACTCTGCATAGAGGGAGGTCCGATGGCTGTGGGCTTTTCCCCGGTGCACTGACCTGACCGCCTTTGTTTTTCTACCCCTTCAGGACGGTTCACTGGGAAACATCGATGACCTGGCGCAGCAGTATGCAGATTATTACAACACCTGTTTCTCCGACGTGTGCGAGAGGATGGAGGAGCTGCGGAAACGGCGGGTTTCCCAGGACCTGGATGTGGTGAGTGGGAATCCTGAGAATATGCTTTTGTGAGCAGAGATGCTCCAATTTGGGCTTTTCCTTGGTCCTTCTCCCAGTGCTAGCTGTTCCTGGGGTATCAATCTGTAGGCTACTGCACTAGTATGGGGTAAAAAGTTCAGATCCGTAAAGGACTGACCCAGTTCTGCTGCAGATATCAAACTGAGTGAGTGTTGGCTGGAGCAATAGGATCGAACCTTTGCATTCATTAAAAGAATAGATTTTTATTTTTATTTTTTTAACTTAAGGAAAAATATGTTTTTACTATTCACCAGTGTATACTACATTTTTTATTGACTCTAAGCCCAAAGGATGTCTAGGCTAATTATTCCCCCCTTTTCATTCCTTTTTTCTTTTCTTTTGGAAAGCAACATAAAATTTAAAGGAACAATGAATTGCCTGTAGTCTCTCACCTAGCAATAATCACATTGATGTTTTAGCAGGTAACCTTCCAATGTTTTTGTGGGCATTTAAAAATCAGCAAAACTAGTCCACTGCTAAAGACACTTTTTTTTTTTTTTTTTTTGAGATGGAGTTTCGCTTTTGTCCCCCAGGCTGGAGTGCAATGGTGTGATCTCAGCTCACCCCAACTTCCGCCTCCCGGGTTCAAGCGATTCTCCTGCCTCAGCCCCCCAAGTAGCTGGGATTACAGGCATGCACTACCATAGCCGGCTAATTTTGTGTTTTTAGTAGACACAGGGTTTCTACTTGTTGGTCAGGCTGGTCTCGAACTCCCAACCCCCTCCCAAAGTGCTGGGATTACAGGCGTGAGCCACCATGCCCGGCCTAAAGATACTATATATATAAAATCATAATTTATATATATATATAAAATCATATTTTATATATAAAATCATTTATATATAAAATCATATTTTATATATATATAAAATCATATTTTAAATATATATAAAATCATATTTTTAATATATATAAAATCAGTGAAACAATGCTGTATCTATATATTAAAAAAAACTTCTTCCTTTATTACTTAACATTGTATTGTAGCTCATATTCCCTGTCCTTGAAATTCCTTGTCATCACCATCTTTCATGGCTATGTTCTCCTCTCACTCAGGTGCATTGAAATAAATTTGGCTGTTTGTGAAAACCTTTATGTGTATAGTCAGTGACACATTTGGCCTTGTATATGATAAACAGTAACTAAATAGTGTAGGTGCTATATATTTAATTTTTATGTATACTAGTAGTTCAAAATTGTATATTTGCTATAAAATATCATAAAAGCTTCTGCATTTCTCAGTTTAAATATCTTACTATTGGATTCACTTTAGTTCCGTGCCTTTCAAATAGTTTTGTTTCATTATGCCAACCTCAGGACCTCCTCAAGAAATGGGGTTGAAGCAGAAGAAAATGTTCAACCCTCTGTATCTCCTCATCCAGACCTGTTCCTTTTGAGCCATCTCAGATAGTGGGGGCTGCATGGATATGTTTTAACTAACAGAGTTCCTCAACCTTTAAAAAAATGTTTGAAAACTAAGCTGGGCATGGTGGCTCACGCCTGTGATCCCAGCACTTTGGGAGGCTGAGGCTGGTGGATCACCTGAGGTCGGGAGTTGGAAGTTGGAGACTAGCCTGACCAACATGGAGAATCTCCACTAAAAAATATAAAATTAGCCAGGCGTGGTGGCACATGCCTCTAATCCCAGCTACTCAGGAGGCTGAGGCAGGAGAATCACTTGAACCTGCTGAGAGGCAGAGGTTGTGGTGAGCCAAGATCGCGCCATTGCACTCCAACCTGGGCAACAAGAGTGAAACTCCGTTTCGGAAAAAAAAAAAAAGTTTGAAAACTGCTGATTCAATTGAATCCTTATTTATCCTCCTTCTACCTCCTATTTGTCTTCTTAGGGTAAGCACACACACAAATAATAATTAAGTAACTAATTTAGAACTAATTAAGAACAGAGAATTCTTTGTTAATAATTATTTTTGTTATATACAAGGGTTCTGTGATTCCTCTCTTATAAGAGACCCAGCAAGGGGTTGGGTACCCCTGCTGTATATTCTGTAAGTGAACATAATCTGTTTCCACTGTGAGACTAGGATGTTCTTATGTACTGTTATTTACTTTCTTAACCACGGAAAGAGTCCTTGGATCAGGAGTAACAATATATCATGACTGCCAAATATTGATTGATTCTCTTTCTTTTATGTTCACCAATTTAGTAGTTGCAGGGATGGGAGTTAAAGTTGACTGAGGCTGAGAAGTGTTATCCAGGGGCTGAAAGCCATCACCTCGGGAGCCTGACGCCTTGGCCCAGGTGGGCGGCAGCACTGTCAATGGCTTGTTTCCTTTAACTTTACTCCTTGACATGTGTGAATGCTGGGGTTATTTCCTCCTTTGGAAGAAAGTAACTTTATGTGTCAAAAGACTCCCACACTCTTAAAATTCGTTAGGCTCTCCTGTTGGAGCATAGTTAATGAAAAAACACTTTGATTTTGGCAAGATTACCACAGGACAACTTAAATATTGCATAATGCCCCGAATTCTTGAATGTTTCGATTCTTCTTCTTCTTCTTCTTTTTTTTTTTTTTTTTGAGATGAGGTTTTGCTTCTGTTGCCTAGTCTGGAGTGCAATGACGTGATCTGGGCTCACCACCACCTCTCTCTGCCTCCCGGGTTCAAGTGATTCTCCTGCCTCAGCCTCCCGAGTAGCAGGGCTTACAGGCATCCACCACCATGCCCGGCTAATTTTTTTTTTTTTTTTTTTAGTAGAGATGGGGATTCTCCATGTTGGTCAGGCTGGTCTCGAACTCCTGACCTCAGGTGATCTACCCACCTTGGCCTCGCAAAGTGCTGGGAATTACAGGCGTGAGCCACCACGCCTGGCCAGAGTGTTGTAACTCTTGCCTCTAATGATAGTCTGGTAGGACTCTGTGGCCTCCTTAGACATTTTACTGTGCTTGAGGAAATGATTGCTGTGAACTGGCGAAAGATGGACCACTGACACAACACTAAACTGCTCTTCTCAGGATTCTAGCTGGTTAGGAGTTGGGGTTACTATCGTCATCCCGTGGTGTTTGGGAACCTTGGAAGGCAGCTTCTAGGTAGGAGAGAAAGTCTGCCCATCGGTGGGATAAATGACCGCCTTCTCATTCAAGCAGGTGGGGCTAATTTGGTGTGCTCTGTTCCAAAACCGCAGAAGACAATGTGGGGGAAAAAAACACCACATGAGCTTAATTAGTTCCCATCAAAAGTACAAGAAGTTGGTGGTGGGTAAAGTTGATGGGAGCTGATTCAAGCCAGACTGGAAGCATGACTGTTCATTCTTTAAATTGTAGTTAGCGGCCGGACGCGGTGACTCATGCCTGTAATCCTAGCACTTTGGGAGGCTGAGGCGGGCAGATCATGAGGTCAGGAGATCGAGACCATCCTGGCTAACATGGTGAAACCTGGCTCTACTAAAAAATAGAAAAAATTAGCTAGGCGTGGTGGTAGGCGCCTGTAGTCCCAGCTACTCGGGAGGCTTAGGCAGGAGAATGGCATGAACCCAGGAGGCGGAGCTTGCAGTGAGCCAGGATCCTGCCACTGTACTCCAGCCTGGGTGACAGAGTAAGACTCCATCTCAAAAAAAAAAAAAAAAAAAAAATTGTAGTTAGCGAGTAAGACCCCAAATTGGCATATTGAGATTCTCTCTCTCTCTCTCTCTCTCTCTCTCTCTCTTTTTTTTTTTTTTGAGACGGAGTTTTGGTCTTGTTGCCCAGGCTGGAGGGCAATGGCATGGTCTCAGCACACTGCAACCTCTGCTTCCTGGGTTTAAGCGATTCTCTTGCCTCAGCCTCCCAAGTTGCTGGGATTACAGGCTTGCGCCACCATGCCCGACTAATTTTTGTATTTTTAGTAGAGATGGGGTTTTGCCATGTTGGCCAGGCTGGCCTCAAACTCCCAACCTCAGATGATCTGCCTGCCTTGGCCTCCCAAAGTGCTGGGATTACAGGCATGAGTCACTGCATCCAGCCTTCAGATTCTCTTTCTATGAAATTCCAGACAAGTTGCAGTGGAAAAGGGAAATTCTAAAACTGGCAAGGATCGGGTTTAGGTGCTGGATGTTTCCTGTGTCACTCACAATGCTCTGAAGTCTCGATGTCCATGTTAGATGTGTTTTGAGGCTAGTCATCATTTAGGCTATGACACAACGCTATCAGCCTCCTGAGAGTTCCCTCTCACAGTGCTTACCACTTTTGACTCTTCCTGGGGACTCATTTCCTTGAAATGCTGTGACTTCCAGTCTGTCATGTTCCCTTTTATTGCATTAGAATTTTACATGTATTTCTAATCTTTCAATTCTGCCTTCAGATAAGTAAACAATATGCTTTCCCTCCTGGCTGCTTGGTTGGAGCAACTTCAGGTCTGAGGACCTGCAGCTTAATTATTTATTTATTTATTTATTTATTTATTTATTTATTTATTTTGAGATGGAGTTCACTCTTGTTGCCCAGGCTGGGGTGCATTGGCACAGTCTCGGCTCACTGTAACCTCCGCCTCCTGGGTTCAAGTGATTCTCTTGCATTAGCCTCCCAAGTAGCTGGTATTACAGGTGTGTGCCACCACTCCTGGCTAATATTTTGTATTTAGTAGAGATGGGGTTTCACCATGTTGGTCAGGCTGGTCTCAAACTCCTGACCTCAGGTGATCTACCTGCCTCGGCCTCCCAAAGAGCTGGGATTATGGGCATGAGTCACTGCGATCAGTCAGTTTCTTTCTGTGCTTGTCAGCAGCCCTGTCAAAGCTGAATGTAAGATGGCTTTGAGACAAAATAATGTTAAAAGCGGAAGAGGAAATATGCAGTAACGTGTTAGAAGTCTCAGACATTTTATAGGGAAAAAGTAGCATTAGATTTGTTGTGTCTGCTCTAGAAAAAGTCATTTTAGAAGACAGCCTCGGGGACAGAGAATTTTGGGTGATGGGTTGACTTGGTTTATGGCTTTGTTTCATTCTAAATCTTCTGGGTGAATTTAGGAGATTGAAGAAATAGTCTACAGATAGAATACTTAGATATTTGTGTTTGACTTTAAAAAATCAAAAAATGCGTTGTCCTTAAGAGCTAATTATGTATCAGCTAGAGAACAAACAAAACAAAAAAAACAAAACACTCAGCCCACCGAGTTGCTTGACTTAACCCTGAAAAACAAAAGGTTTTGATAATTATGTTAGTAATTAACTTTCTGGACTAGATGTCAAGCTCTTTCTCTAGGACGTAATCACCTGGATCCTGACTGGAATAATGCATTTGATAAAGTGTCTTTGGGGCCAGTTAGTTTTGATGAAGACAACAGAGAGTACAGATGGGTAAAAATTCAACAATATAAACAGATATTATGATTCACATTTATAACTATGGCGAGAGTTTTTATTTAGCACCAAATGGGCCCTACAGGAATGGTGCGTTTGGACCACAGCCTTTCCCTCTGCTGGGGATTGGGACATTAGTGCTTGTGAACAGCAGGGAAGTTGCCCATATCTCTCCACATTTGGCACAATCCCTGGGCACCATGTGTTTTTTTGGCTGGGAGAAGCTGCAATCAGAAATGCTAGTAGCTTTCCAAGTCCATAATGGCCCAACTGGAATGATGCTAAGTCTGACATCTGTCAAAGGGACACCGTGGTCAGGAAAGGAACACACTCAAGGTGGCCTCTGTTACTGGCAGTATCAGCTTCCTCAGCATCTTTGAGGTAGAATCTGTGTGAGTATTGGCAGAAAACAAGTTTGTGCAGTTGTTGATGTGGCACGGAGCTGAGAGAAGTCCCTACCTCCAGCAGCACTCTGTTGATGATGACATACTCATCAGCAGCTGAAACCCGGCCCAGCTTCTGTGCCACTTTGTTGTCATGACTGTGGAATACAAGGAAAAGGGAGCCCAGGTGGAAATGCACTGAGGTCTTTAAGGACCGGGAATGCCAATAAAAACATTGCATATTATGACTGTGAAAGGTCATAGCAGAACTATTGCTGGCTGGGTGCAGTGGCTCACACCTGTAATCCCAGCACTTTGGGAGGCCAAGGTGGGCAGATCACTTGAGGTCAGGAGTTCAAGACCAACCTGGCTAACATGGTGAAACCCCATCTCTATCAAAAATACAAAGTTACCCAGGTGTGGTGGTGTGCACCTATAATCCCAGCTACTTGGGAGGCTGAGAAAGGAGAATCGCTTAAACCTGGGAGGTGAGATTGCAGTGAGCCGAGATCATGCCAGTTTACTCCAGCCTGGGTGCCACAGTGAGACTGCATCTCAAAAAAAAAAAAAAAAAGAAAGAAAGAAAGAAAGAAAGAGAACCATTGTTAATGGTGTAAGAATGACTTATCATTCCTTGCAATTTTAATAACTTAAACCTTCCAAATATAGTTCTGGATCAAGACAGAGGCAATAAGAGTAGTGTCCGTTGTGACCAGTGCTAATTGTCGGAGCCTCCTTTGGATGTATCGCCCCCTCTCCAAGCTGGAGCAAGAGTCCTTACCTGGGCTTATTGCAGTGAGCAAGAGGGTGTAAGAAACACCGATGGAAAGAGGTTGAGGGAGTCACAGACTTGGTTCAAATTCTGGCTGTTTTACTTACCTGGCCCTGGCCTCTGTTTCCCAATTTATAAAATGTGGGTAAAGTATTTCAAAGTTATTAGAGGCTTAAATGAAAAAAAATTGTTTCATCATAAGTGACTATAACTGTTGATTTCTTTCCCTTCCTTTCTATTCTGAGTTGAAAAATCCCCGCAGTAATGCTGAAGAGTATCCATTACTTGTACTTCATTAATATTTATTCAAGTGAGTACAGGGATTTTTTTTTTTACAGCTTTTTATGTTGGAAATGTGAACATCTATAAAGATCACAATATCGTGAACGTCCTGTGTCTGTTACCCACATCCACAGCTAGCAGCATCCTGCCATTGTTTCATCTTCACACCCCTCTCACACTTCATGATTACTATGTTTTTTTTTTTTTTTTTTTTTTTTTTTGGAGACAGAGTCTCGCTCTGTCACCCAGGCTGGAGTGCAGTGGCCAGATCTCAGCTCGCTGCAAGCTCCGCTTCCTGGGTTTACGCCATTCTCCTGCCTCAGCCTCTCGAGTAGCTGGGACTACAGGTGCCTGCCACCTTGCCTGGCTAGTTTTTTGTATTTTTTTAGTAGAGACGGGGTTTCACCAGGTTAGCCAGGATAGTCTTGATCTCCTGACCTCATGATCCACCTGTCTTGGCCTCTCAAAGTGCTGGGATTACAGGCTTGAGCCACCGCGCCTGGCCGATTACTATGTTTTTTAAAAGTTTGTTTTGTTTGGGCACGGTGGCTCATGCCTATAATCCCTGCACTTTGGGAGGCTGAGGCAGGTGGATCACCTGAGGTCAGGAGTTTGAAACCAGCTTGTCCAAACATAGAGACATGGTGAAACCCTGTCTCTGCTAAAAATGCAAAAAAAATTAGCCAGGTGTGGTGGCAGGCACCTGTAGTCCCAGCCACTCAGGAGGCTGAAGCAGGAGAATCGCTTGAACCCTGGGGGTGGAGGTTGCAGTGAGCCGAGATCGCACCACTGCACTCCAGCCTGGGTGACAGTGTGAGATTCCATCTCAAAAAAAAAAAGTTTGTTTTGATGTGTAACATATACGTCTAAATGCACAAATGTCAGTTGTATAACTTCATCAAATGAATATACCCACCTCACCCACAGCCCAGCATGATAGAGAACACATCCAACACCTTCCAAGTTGCTTCCTGTCCCTTCCAGTGGGTCTGCCTGGTTTGAGGGCAGGGACTTTTGTTGGTCTATTTTGGTCACTACTGTACCCTTGCATAGAGAACAGTGCATGGCACATAATAGGTGCCCAATAAGTATTTGTTGAATTTATTCATGTGTGTAAATATTCAACTGAGCATTTAAATATATTTGAAATATTTAATGAGCATTGAGTCTGTTATTTGGGATTTTGCCTTTCTGGAATCACAGACGAAATATGTATTCCCTGCCCACAAAGAGGCCACAGTTTAGTAGGGGTGTGAGGTGAGTAACATACTCTTACCGTGCTGTGCAGGAGTACAGAAGAGGGTCCCTGACGACTCCTTAGAGGAAGTGATAACCCAGGCTTCCCAATCAGAAGGCACAGGGAGGACTGACCTGGTTGAGGGAGGTGTGGACCGTGGGGAGTAACTTCAGGGAGAGGCCACAGTTTCAGCCAAGGTCAAAAATGGAGGGGTAAATGTGGCTAGAAACTATGGCATAAACGATGTGAGGGGAAAAAAGAGGCAGGCTGTTCTTTCAGAGGTCCTTGGATTATTAATGATATAAAAGATAAAGTAGAATATTACGATTCATTACTATTCACAGGGAGAAAGAGAATAAATGGCCATTTCGCAATCGTTGACCGCTGGGCCAAGGTGAACTTGTTCTTGCTTTTCATGTGGCTTCATGCAGACATGTGCACATAGTCTGGTCTGTGTGGGTTTTTGTTTGGTTTCATTGACTGCTCTTCTTTTGTTATTTGCTACAGGCAGCAAAGCATGTGGGAAACAGGTTTCCTGTTGTACATTTGAGCTTCCTGAATATTCAAGAAAATGATCAGGAAAGTGAGATTCTGCCTAGCTCAGTCTACAAGGTCACTATTGTTTTTAGGGAACACAGGTCTGCCCCCAGAGCATAGAAACACAGAAGACTTATGTCGTCCCTGAATTCTTATTCTCATCCCCTTAGGATAAGAATGAGAACTGCGCCTTACATGCCTTACACTATCCTGAGTTATCCTGCTGAAGCCCTGGTGTTTCTCTAAATGGCATTTGTTTTTGTTCTGTTTCCTTTTGTCTTCACTTACATTATTTGCTAGCTTTGGGCTACAGTTGATTTGAAGACTGTGATCAGTATCTGTGGGCATTAGATGGTGAGTCTGAACTCCATTCTGCTGTGGGATTCACACACTTGATGTCCAATACACTGAGGCATTATATCTTAAGCCAGATGGTAATACAGTTCTGTGCTCTGGCCTCTCTCAGACAAAGTCACATTTGTAATCAAATGTCCAGTTCCAATTTAGTCAGCATTTTTTGTACATGGCACTGTGTGAACGTGGACATCAACAGATCTCTTGGTGCCAGATTTGATCTTGGCATTCTATACCTTTGGTAATTAAGCAGTTTTTTTTTTTTTTTTATTAACCCTGCAGTCAGTTCAGGTGTTTCCATCCTTACACTTAGGCACTAGACACCTTTGCAGACTGTTTGTGCACTTATGGAAACCGCCGGGTTGGCTGTGTTGTACATGATATGACAGTCTAAGAGTAGAGAGGGCTTTAGATTTTTCAAATGCGCATCAACAATTTCAGCTTCTTCTTTTTTGTTTTTTGTTTTTTTTTTTTTGAATTTCACTCTTGTCTACCAGGCTGGGGTTCAATGGCATGATCTTGGCTCACTGGAACCTCCACCTCCTGGATTCAAGTGATTCTCCTGCCTCAGTCTCCCAAGTAGTTGGGATTACAGGTGCCCGCCACCACACTCGGCTAATTTTTGTATTTTTAGTAGAGATGAGGTTTCACCATGTTGGCCAGGCTGGTCTCGAACTCCTGACCTCAAGTGAGCCACCCGCCTCAACCTCCCAAAGTGCTGGGATTACAGAATTTCAGCTTCTTTTTCTCTTGTTCCTGAGCATTTAGAAATGGTTTTTGTTTGCTTGCTTTAATAAAACGTAATATGCCTGGGGGATTAAATACCAAACTACCATACTACTTAAATACTAGTACTTGCCAAAAAGGAAAAAGTCTGAGCTTTGTTGTTTTCATTTGCATACAATAGATAGCATTCCTAAATGTTAAGGAAATTGACACTAACTGGGGAGAAGAGTTAGGAACTCAGGTAAAAGTGGCCACTTTGATGGCAGAACCTAGCAGGTAGCCAGGACTTGGCCAGGGCTTGGGAGGGAAAGGAGCATCTCTGTTTTTGGAGTCAGGACCATTCAAAGGGTGAATGAGGCCCAGGCCAGGTGACATTTTGGAGCCTGGAATATTAAAACCAGGTTGCCAAAATTGTAGTGTGATCTCAGTCTTTACATTTAACAATTATATACATTTTTAACACAGAAGATTACAATGTAATTTATTTAGGCTAATCAGAAGCTAATTATAGGCTATTTAAATATGTTAATTGGTAGCACACTAGAGGCAGTATGGTCTTGAGGTGAGACAAAATGTAAAGGAGTGCAGTGAATGTTTGCTTATTTCCAGGCCCTCAGAGTGGGTTTCTGTAGCTGTATCTATGTCGTTTAGCAATGATGTCAACAGTCTACATTTGAGACTGTAGGACATGACTGAGTGGTCCAAGCCAAGTGGCCCATCTATTCTGCAGAACCCTGCATGGGGCCCGAGGCAGGTTGGCATCTGGAATGGAATTAGGCAGACACCTGCAGGGCCCACCCTGGAAGTCAGCTGGGGCAGGGCCCTGAGCCTACGCTGGTGGTGTCATGCACTACACCTGACATTGTCCTCCTTATGCACGCAGTCCATATTTTAGACTGATCTCTCACCAAAGCTCCTGTGCACCGAAATGACTAACAGTAGAAGGAACTGAGCTCTGGGCAGGGCGTGGTGGCTCACGCCTGTAATCCCAGCACTTTGGGGGGCCGAGGCACGTGGATCCTTTGAGCCTAGGAGTTTGAGACCAGCTTGGGCAACATGGCAAAACCCTCTGTCTCTACAAAAATAATACAAAAATTAACAGGGCGTGGTGGCACACGCTTATTGTCCCGGCCACTGGGAAGGCTGAAGTGGGAGGATCACTTAAACCCGGGAAGTTGAGGCTACAGTAAGCCATGATAGCGCCACTACACTGCAGCCTGGGTGACAGAGTGAGACTGTCTGGGGAAAAAAAAAAAAAAAGGATTGAGCTCTGAGCTCTGGATCATCACGTACATCAGTGGGAGGTTTCTCTCGCTCCCTCTCATTAGAAGACCATTGCCCCCATTCCAGCAATTTGGGATGGTCTTTTCTTTCAGTTTGGAAGTTTTAAGAATTTTAAGTTGAAGAAGACAAGATGGCAAAATGTTGAGCAAATTTGTTTGGTGCTGGCCAGGTGTGATGGCTCATGACTGTAATCCTAGTCATGAGCCACCAGCCTTTGGGAGGCCAAGCCTGGTGGATCACTTGAGCTTGGGAGTTAGAGACTGGCCTGGGCAACATGGCAAAATCCCACCTCTACCAAAAACACCCAAAAAACGAAAATGAGCTGGGAATGGTGGTGCATGCCTGTAGTCACAGCTACTTTGGAAGTTGAGCTTAGGAGGCAGAGGTTGCAGTGAGCTGAGATTGCGCCACTGCAATCCAACCTGGGCAACAGAGTGAGACCCTATCTCAAAAAAAAAAAAAAAAAAAAAAAAATTGATGTGGTCACATCAGTTATCCTGACTTTTCAGCTATTCAGTATCAGGAAGGACACAAACCAGCTCATGGAGTAACTTTGGAAAATACATCTCAGTACACCCCAGCACACAGCTCATGCCTTTCCTTTAGTGTTTCACTGCACTTCTCAAAAAAGACAATTGGGTTGTTGCTTTTTTTGTCCCTTGATATGTCCATCTGTGTATTAGAAATGGAGGCTTAATTTACCAACTCTAGAATGGTATTAAGATGCTAGGTTCAGAAGTAAGCCACTGCTCCTGTCTCTGGCCATTCTGAGACCTGTGCATAAGTAATTTATGTATAAGTAATAGTTTGAGAGACTGGAGCAATTATTTCGAATATGAAGATGTTCTAAATTTGTGCTACCAGCAATGCCATCCATCTCATGGGCCCCAGCAGAAGCTGATGAAACTTAATGAAAAATAAATCAAGAGCAAGTCCAAACCAAATTGGAAGCACATCATGAATATTCGTGAACATCTGGATGTGTGTGGGGGGGTGTCTGTTAGTTTTTTAATGTGTGTGACAGCAGAGACATGATTTCTTAACAAAGATGCCAAAAGGAAGACCGATTTCCATCTGTGATTTCAAAGGGTATGTGTGTTTGTATGTGTATGTCCCTTCTCCTTAGGGTGTGGGTTTCTTTTCTCCAAGATATTCCTTTGATCTCTTTCATCTTTCGGGAACTGCTTGGGTATTTTATCTGCATTCTTCGTTGGAGTCAGTCACTTGATTCATGAAGATTAAACGTTTCCTTCTAAAGGAGAATTTTAACTTAAGGAAAGTTTTACTAGTTAATATTTTTGATGAATCTTTTCAATGCCAGTGATGTGATAATTATCAATTAAGCTATTCTGCCTCATTGATCATCAGTTTCACTTCACACGTCTAAACCTCAGGGTACTTTATCTGCCTTGCTACCTAAAGTACTGCCAAGAACTAAAGAGGAAAAAAACAAAGTATGGGAAGGTAGAAATAACAACCATGCTGATAATTATCACAAAAATGACTTTTTTTTTTTTTTTTTTAAAAGACAGAGTCTTGCTCTGTCACCCAGGCTGGAGTGCAGTGGTGCGATCTCAGCTCACTGCAACCTCCGCCTCCTGGGTTTAAGCAATTCTCCTGCCTCAGCCTCCCAAGTAGCTTGGATTACAGGCATGTACCACCATGCCCGGCTTTTTTTGTGTTTTTAGTAGAGACAGGGTTTTGTCATTTTGGCCAGGCCGGTCTCAAACATCTGACCTCAAATGATCTGCCTGCCTTGGTCTCCCAAAGTGCTGGGATTACAGGGGTGAGCCACTGTGCTCAGCCCAAAATGACATTTTTAAAAGCACATGAGAGTTGACAAGACAGCTACATCTATTACCCTGTTTAGTTGTTGTAATAACCCTGAGGTGGATATTAGTTATCTAATGTTTAGGTTGGGAAGAGGCAGAAACCAGTGTCGTGAAAGTACCACCTGGTGGGGAAGAACCAAGCTGCACCACATACCAGCCTGGACCCCACTGAGAGGTGCCACAGTTCCAAGACTGAGCAATGGGGAAGATGATGCCCTCTTCGTCCAGTTGTTGTGTAGGCTAAATAAGATAACATTCATATATATAGTACTTGGTGTAGTTCCTGGGTACATGCTAGAGCTCAATGAATACTTATCATAGATATTATTATTTATAGTAGAGATATTCATTATAAAGTTAGCACTTATTAAAAGTTGAACAGCTAGTGAGTATCAGAGATGAGATTTGAAACCAGGAGGCCAATGCCAGATCTTCCCCGGCCACTCCCTAACCTTGCATTTTCTTCTTTAGACTCTTCTCAGAGCCTTCTGGAAGAATCAGTTTGTGTTGATTGATTTACAGATTAGTTATTGTCCTTGGGTAATATAATATCAAAATGCAATATTATAAAGCATGATACAATATAGAATATTAATATAAGAATATATATATATATATATTTTAAGAGATGAGGTCTCACTATGTTGCCTGGTCTGGCCTCGTACTCTTGGCCTCAAGCGATCCTCCCACTTAGGCTTCCCAAAGTGCTGGGATTACAGGTGTGAGCCACTGTGCCCAGCCAAAAGTAATTTTTGCTATACAATTACAACATACATTCATTGTTAAAAAACTGAATAAAAATTCCAAAGTAGAAGTGTAACATCTCTTAATACCCAGTTCCCAAAGATAACAATTGTTAACAGCTGGGTTTTTGTTTTGTTTTGTTTTGTTTTGAGACGAAGTTTTGCCCTTGTTGCCTAGGCCGGAGTACAATGGGCTCAATCTTGGCTCACTGCAACCTCTTCCTCCAGGGTTCAAGTGATTCTCCCTGCCTCAGCCTCCTAAGTAGCTGAGATTACAAGTGCCTGCCACCACACCCAGCTGATTTTTATATTTTTAGTAGAGATGGGATTTCGCTATGTTGGCCAGGCTGGTCTTGAACTCCTGATCACAGGTGATCCACCTGCCTTGACCTCCGAAAGTGCTGGGATTATAGGCCTGAGCCACCGCACCCTGCCTTCCCATAGGGATTTTAAAATGAGGTTTTTAGCTGTGATATAATTCATATACCATAATATTCACCCTTTTAAGTGTACAATTCAGTGATTTTTAGTCCCTTTTTTCCTAATTCCAAAATTCCATGGTACTTTGAATGCTATGTTTCACCTTTCTCTAGTGAGTATGTTGTCCATTACCGTATCTCCGGGCCAGAACAATCCCCCGAATATAGTAGATGAGGAATAGATTTTCATGGGATGAATGAATGACAATAGCTGTGCATTCTGGAGATATTTGCATTCCTAGACTCATAGAGTGAGGCTTTCTTATTACACTCTTGGGTTTTAAAAATCAGCATAAATATTTAATAAGAAACATCTTTTAAGCAAGAAAGTTTTGAAAGTCTAATTCTGGAAAAGAAATGCCTTTATTACAGAATGAACCTGCTGGCTAATAAAAACATAAAGTATGTTAACAAGTTCAGACTTCTAATTAGAGGAGGAAAGGCTTCCAATTAAAGTGTGTTTGATAAGACAACAGTCTTTCGTGCTGTAAAGTTTGCTTATGTAAACCTATTTTTAAAATATGGTTCTAAGGGATAGGCTGTTGTCTTAAAATGGGTATGCAAATGTAAATGTCCAAGATCCACTGAGGATAAACTACATAAAAACCAGTACAATAGAAAAAAAAAAAAACATGTGCTTGGCACTTCAGTGCTTTCCAAACTGACTTACCACCCACCCGCAGCCCAGCCCAGCCCTGCTCTGCCCCAACCCCCACCACCTGCCCCACCCCCAGCCCAGCACCATCAGCCTCCCACACCCTCACCCCCGTCCCAGTTCCATCCCAGCCCTATTGTACCCTCATCCCAACCCCAGCTCCACCCCCCCACCTGCCCCCCAAGCCCAGCCCCACCGTTCCCCACTCCTAGCCCATGCCCCACCCCAGCCTCCCCCGCATCCCAGTCCCCAGCCCCCCTCCAACACCCCACCCCCAGCCCTAGCCCTGGCTGTGGTTGCTGGTGCTTTCTGCCTGGTTGGCCTTTCTGTTCATCTGATAGGGAACTGTCCAAGACGACAGAACTTTTGTGTTTTTGTTTCACATAGCTGAGTGTATTGTACAGTCGCAAGGAGCTGCAGAATAGCAGAGAGGAAAAAATAATAATGCAGTGTTGGAAGTGGAGTGGAACCAAGCTAGCTCATCACAGTCTAGGAAGAGATTGTTGATTCTGCCCACAGGGGGGCTTGACTGAAAGCTTGCAGAACTTCCTGCTCAAACCAGAGCTGCTGCCTTCTGCCTCTTGCCTCTGCTTCCCTCTTCCTTTTCCTCTTCCTACTCCACACCCTGGACATGGGATGATTCTGTGCACTTTTTAGGCCTGACTGTCTCCCACCTCTGCCCACCTAGGCATACCCTCCTGCCTGTGATCACCTCTGTGTGCGTGTATGTGTGTGCCAATGAGAACATTAGCAAATAATAGTTGCCAGGAGAAGTAGATAAGAGAGAGAAGGAGGAGCAGGAAGAAAGGAAAATAGAAACCTCCCCTCCGACCCTTTACCCTTCTTCCTCCCCACCTTGACTAGGGGAGTTTTGTTGAAAGGCACAGAGGAAAACAGAAAGTTCTGCCCTGTTCCCACTGCATTCTACTCCAGGCTCAGGCTAGCAGGGCTGAGAATGAAGATACCAACGAACTACCCTGGCAGCCTGCTCCTTCTCCCTTTCCATCTGTTCCTCCGCACAGCCCCACCTCACTCCTGCGGGCCTTCTTCCTTGCTCCCTCTGGCTTTTGTTCCCTCCTCATATTGCCTGGCTCTCCATCCACCTAGAGCCCATCCTCACTCCTGGGTCCTCACCGCCTCTACCGCCCAGATGAGAATGGCCACAAGTAACGACTCTAGGCCGAGGCTGTATGCACTGACTCTTTCCCTCTGTGGAGTGGATTCATCTTAGAAACCCCAGCTGGACCCCTGACTCCACTTTCCCATAGAAACTTGTTATGCCTGGTAGGTAAGTTCTGTACTTCTGTATCCCAGCACATCATGAGAAAAGCTGCACTTACCGGTTTGACCTGGGAATGTGTCTTTTGCTAACTGTAAAGTACAATTTGTTACTTAGAAAAAAAAATCAGAAATCGACAATGTACTCTTAGGACTCCAGTGCTTGTGCTGGAAGTGGCCTCCATGGTAAAAGAAAACTTAGAGACATTTTCTGCAGGCAGAAATGTGCCCTGTGCCTATGCCACCGTGATTTCAGAATGGGGCAGGGCAGGGCTGTAGAACAGGTCAGGTGGGCATTCTTCTCATTGCTGGGTGCCAGTCACCTGCCCAGACCAGGAGATGACAGTTTTGAACATAAGCCAGCATTTTAGTCAGATTTGAATTTATTCAGCAATCTGCTTGTTTTTGTTTTTGCTTGTTTGTTTTGGCTGGTCACAGGAACCTCAAAGAATACCTCCAAAGGACTTCATGTGGGGGCCCAGTGTGAATGTTGCTGATACGAGTGAAATCTATTTCTGAGCTGCAAGAGATTTAAAAAAAAAAGAAGTCATAGATAAAAGCAGTTGGCATATGTTTAATGTTATTTTAATCTGTAGCATTATGTGAAATAGTGTTATAGTTTGCATACAGATTCCTAATTGCCAGTGTTCAAACTTAGAACAGCGTCCTCTCTATCAGCACCCAGCAGAAAAGGCAGCCAACATATGCCTATCACCTTCTACCACAGCTTGTGGGGAATCATGGAGCCTAGATGCTGAATACTGGGCTTGGGGATCCAGGTAAACAAGAAAGGGTCTGGCCCCAAAGGACAGGTGGAGCAAGATGCCAAGTCCAAGGATGACAGTGAAGGCAGGGAGGAGCAGAGAGAATCAGGAGCTCCAAGGGAGGAACAGAGAGAATTAGGAGCTCCAAAGGAGGAGCAGAGAGAATTAGGTGCTCCAAGGGTCTAGGAAGGCCTTGTCCATGGCAGAAGTGGTATAGAGGAGTGCGGAACTTTTTAAGTTGAGTTTATCTTTTATTCTTTTTTTTAAAACAAGTTTAAAAAAATTGTTTTAAAAACTTATAGTAAAATATATATGTAACGTAAAATTTACCATCCTAACTGATTTTGAGTTGCAGTTCAGTGACAGTATAATCACATGTTGTTCCACCATCACCACCAGCAATCCACAGAACTCTTTCCGTCCTGCAAAGCTGAAACCCTGTACCTTTTAAACAGCTCCCTATTTCCCCTCCTCACATCTCCTGGCAGCCACCATTCTACTTTTGTCTCTATGAATTGGACCATTTGCAATACCTCCTATAAGTGGAACTATACAGTATTTGTCCTTCTGTGACTGTTTTTTTTCACTTAGCATTAATGCCCTCAGCGTGCATCTGTCTTGTAGCGGGTATCAGAGTTTTCTTCCCTTTTGAGGCTGAATAGTATTTCCTTGTCCCATAGACCACATTTTGTTTATTCATCCACCAGCAGCCAGCTGGGTTGCTTCCATCATTTTTCTGTTGTGAGTAATGCTGCTATGAACTTGAGTGTACAAATATCTCTTCAAATCCCTGCTTTCATTTCTTTTGGGAATATGCCTAGAGGTGGAACTGCTGGGTGATCTGGCAGTTCTACTTTTAATTTTTTTGTTTTTGTTTTTGTTTTGAGACGGAGTCTTGCTCTGTCACTCCAACTGGAGTGCAGTGGTGCAATCTTGGCTCACTGCAACCTCTGCTGCCCGGGTTGAAGCCATTCTCTTGTCTCAGCCTCCCAAGTAGCTGGGACTACAGGCGTGCACCACCACACCCGGCTAATTTTTGTATTTTTGGTAGAAATGGGGTTTCACCATATTGACCAGGCTGGTCTCGAACTCCTGACCTCAGGTGATCCACCTGCCTCGGCCTCCCAAAGTGCTGGGATTACAGGCGTGAGCCACCGCACCCAGCTACTTTTAATTTTTTGAGGAACCTCCATACTGGCTATACTATTTTACATTCCCACCAGCTGGGAGCAGGGGTTCTAATTTCTCGTCATCCTTGCTAACACTTTTTTTTTTCCTTTTTGATAATAACTTTCCTAATGGACATAAAATGGCATCTCATTATGGTTTTGATTTGCATTTTCCTAATATTAGTGATGTTGGGCATCTTTTCCTTTTTCTTTTTCCTTTTTTTTTTGAGAGAGAGTCTTGCTGTGTTGCTGCAACCTCTGACTCCTGGGTTCAAGCGATTCTCTTGCCTCAACCTCGCAAGTAGCAGGGATTACAGGGGCCCGCCACCACGCCTGGCGAATTTTTGTATTTTTAGTAGAGATGGGGGTTTCACTTTGTTGGCCAGGTTGGTCTTGAACTCCTGACCTTGTGATCCGCCTGCCTCAGCCTCCCAAAGTGCTGGGATTATAGGCGTGAGCCACCATGCCCAGCGCATCTTTTCATATGCTTATTAGCCATTTGTGTAATTTCTTTGGGAAAATGTCTATACAAGTCTTTCCCCATTTATGGGTTGGATTGTTTATTTCAATCCAACTCAATGTATAAAAGAAGTTTATTTCGGCCAGGCGTGGTGGCTCAAGCCTGTAATCCCAGCACTTTGGGAGGCCGAGATGGGCGGATCACGAGGTCAGGAGATCGAGACCATCCTGGCTAACACGGTGAAACCCCGTCTCTACTAAAAATACAAAAAATTAGCTGGGCGTGATGGCGGGCCCCTATAGTCCCAGCTACTCAGGAAGCTGAGACAGGAGAATGGCGTGAACCCGGGAGGCGGAGCTTGCAGTGAGCCAAGATAGCGCCACTGCCCTCCAGCCTGGGCAACAGAGCAAGACGCTGTCTCAAAAAAAAAAAAAAAAAAGTTTATTTCAATCCAACTCCATGTATAAAGTTCTGTATACATTCTGGATATTAATCCCTTATCAGATATATGATTTGCAAATATTTTCTTCCCTTCTCTGGGTTGCCTTTCACTCTTGACCGTGTCCTTTGATGCACAAATGTTTTCATAATTCTGATGGAGTTCAGTTTATTATTTCTTTTGTTGCCTGTGCTTTTGGTGTCATATCCAGCGAAATCATTGCCAAATCCAGTGTTGCCAGCCTTTCACACTATGTTGTCTTCTAAGAGTTTTATACTTTCATGTCTTATGTTTATGCCTTTGATCCATTTTGAGTTAATATTTGTATATGGTGTAAGGTGCCCCCTTATTTTCATTATCTTGCAGTTTATACATTGTCATATACATTGAAGAGATTTGCTATAGAGAAAAACAGCCCCTGCCTCCCTCCCACCACCTTTTAAGTCTGCTACACTTGTCACACGGCTACACCTACTATGCTTGTCACCTGCTATGCTTGTCACTCCACCCTGCTCTAATGCCAGTTTCTCTGCAGGCTCTTCTTGATTCTCCAAGCTAAGTGGCGCTTGTCTTTCTGTATCTGCATTGCAGTTTTATGATACTTCTCATGTCATGTCTGTGCTTTCCTACCATGCATTATTATTCATGTGCTTGTCTCATCCCTTCTGCCAAATTCTAAGCATCTGGATGGCTGGGTTTAAGTTGCATCTCTTTGTCCTTCAGACCATATGCCATAGTGCCTTGTGCCTCACAGTGACTTGTATTTTGCAGAAGCTCAACAAATATTAACTGGATATCCAATTATAAAGAGTTGTAAATAGATGGCATTATATGATTAACAATATTAAATGTAGAAGTTGATTCAGTTCCTGCGTAAATCAATTCTCAAATTCAGTTTTGTTTTCTTGAAAGTGTCTGAAATGCTCTGAAAGCTGCCATCCATATTACTAAGGCAAGAGAGGGGAGGCTGTTTTAAACCAGTACCACCTCAGGGCTATGTAAGAAATTTCTTACCTGAGTGACTTCAAGATTCTCATTACAAACAGCAATCCATATTTTGAGCCAGACAACAGAAGGAGATTTTCTTGTGTTTTTAATAAACGTGAATGGCTGAAGGCAGTCATGAAGCATGTATCAAGTGACCAAGTCTGGTTTGAGAATCACTTTTGGCTGGGCGTGGTGACTCATGCCTGTAATCCCAGCACTCTGGGAGGCCGAGGCGGGCAGATCACAAGGTCAGCAGTTCGAGACCAGCCTGGACAACAGCATGAAACCCTATCTCTACTAAAAATACAAAAAATAGCTGAGCATGGTGGCATGCGTCTGCAATCCCAGCTACTTGGAAGGCTGGGGCAGGCGAATCGCTTGAATTGGGGAGGTAGAGGCAAGGCTGCAGTGAGCCGAGATTGTACCACCGTACTCCAGCCTGGGCAACAGAGCAAGACTCCATCTCAAACAAACAAACAACAAAAAAAGAGAATCACTTTCACCCCAGACTATAAGGGAACATGCTCTTATCTTGACACAAATTTGAATACTTCTTAAAATAGAAGGTGTGACGGTACCTGTGCAAGAGGGACATTGAACTAGAGTGTTTTCCAGATCAGTCCTGATGAACCCTCCCCATAAGAAACTGCTGAAATATTGGGGCGGCTGTATGTTTTTGTTATAAGGAAAAGGTAATATTTGTGGAAGGCAGTACTTCACAGCGATACATTTAATGGTTGCATATCCAAATCTCAAGAGATTACTAGTAATCTAGAGCAGATGTTTCTTATCCCAGAAAGTTCTTAAAGTTCTCAGAATTAGTTCTCTTGAGACAAGAGCCATATTTTCCTGTAAACCAATGAATCATAATTTTTAGGATTACATTTTCTCTATAGGGCAAGCTTAAATATAAGTTACACTTAAAGTGACATTACATAGTAAACAGAAACTTCATAAGGAAATAAACAACCATGTTGCATTAGATATGAGTGTTCAGTGTAAGGTGGGTTAGTTGTAAGGAGGACCTCACTGTGAACTGACACGCTGTAGTGCGACAAGCTACCCAGTAGTAGAATATAAAAGCTTTGCTCACACATCTGTGACAGACGTAAAAGGCAGCCGGGCAAAGTGGCTCACACCTGTAATCCCAGCACTTTGGGAGACTGAGGCGGGTAGATCACCTGAGGTCAGGAGTTCGAGACCAGCCTGACCAACATAGTGAAATCCCATCTCTACTAAAAATACAAAATTAGCCAGGTGTAGTGGTGCATGCCTGTAGTCCCAGCTACTTGGGAGGCTGAGGCAGGAGAATGGCTTGAACCCGGGAGGCAGAGGTTGTGGTGAGCTGAGATCGTGCCATTGCACTCCAGCCTGGGCAACAAGAGTGAAACTCCATCTCCCCCCCCCACCAAAAAAAAAGGCCTTCCAGGTCTGTATTTTTGTTTAATCTATACTTCATCAGTTCTAGTTACATATATAATCCTGTGATTCAATCAATCACTAAATATTGATTGAGCCTTACTAGGTACCCTGGGGACCAAGAGAAATACAATATAAAAATATTTCCCCACTAAACAAACACACATAACATAGGAGACAAGATTTATGGAGTTCAGTCTTATGCAATTATATCCAGTCAACATATATTGAATCCTCAGCATGTCCAAGGCTGTATCTAAACTTTATAAAAGAAAACAAAAATGCCATTTGGCCTTTAAGTAATTATCTTTGTAAAACTTGATGAATTATTTTATTTTATTTTATTTTATTTTATTTTATTTTATTTTATTTTTTGAGACAGAGTTTTACTCTCTTGCCCAGGCTGGAGTGCAGTGGTGTGATATCAGCTCACCGCAACCTTTGCCTCCCGGGTTCTAGCGATTCTTGTGCCTTGGCCTCCCAAGTAGCTGGGATTATAGGCATACACCACCACTCCAAGCTCATTTTTGTACTTTTGGTAGAGATGGGGTTTCACCATGTTGTCTAGGCCGGTCTTGAACTCTTGATCTCAAGTGATTTGCCTTCCTCGGCCTCCCAAAGTGCTGGGATTACAGGCATGAGCCACTGTGCTCAGCCAACTTGATGAAATTAATATGAACCATAAAATTCCCCTTGAAATTCTCAGTTGTTTGAAAATTTACTCCCAAAGACCATAATGGGAATATTCGCCCAAGTCTCTATGAGGTTTCACTCTTGGTAGATTTTTCATCAGATTTTCAAATACTTACTCTCCATTTTGATATAATTTATGTTGTTGCATAACCCTTTCATGGCCTGAAGCCACACTGAATGTTGCCACTCATGACTCGTTGTAACTTGTAGTTGAGATGTTGAAGGAATATATATATATATATGTATTTGAAGATGTTTAAGATGGTTCCATTTTTTTTTGCAAATCAGAAGCATTATTTTGGCTAGATTTTGATATAAAGATTGAGAAATTTACAGTTCACTTAATAAATCATTTTTATTTTATTTTATTTTTATTTAGCACCTAGTGTTTGTTTTTTTACATAAATTTCAATTTGTACCTCATTCTATTCCTGGTAATTGTAGCAGGTATCTAAATGGGCAGTGGTGTTTTGAGAGAGTAATTCTTTAATAAATTATAGTTACACTTACAGCATCCCTGAATGAAAGAAAAAGTTGCTTTGAAAATGATGTAAAGTGATTTGATAAAGCATTTAGTGTTTCGTTTTTCAACTTAGAATTTGTACCGTAGTTACTTCGGTTTGCAATGAGTTCCCTAAAAGCTCTGCATATCAGTCCACCTCGCATTGCTATAAAGGAATACCTGAGGCTGAGTAATTTCTAAAGAAAAGTGTATTTGGCTCAGGGTTCTTCAGGCCGTACAAGCACAACACCAGCATCTACTTGGCTTCTAGTGAACTAGTAGAGCAAGAACCCAGTCATTACCATGGGGAGGGCACCAAGTTCTTCATGAGGGATCTGCCCCCAAGACCCAAACAACCCCCACCAGGCCCCACCTCCACCACTGGGGAGCACAGTTCAACATGAGATTTGCAGGGGACAGACATCCAAACTGTATCACTAGGATACTAAGTCATAAAGAATACAGAGAAAGGGTCATAGGAAAATCATTACTGTTGAAAAAAAGAAAAGTAGTGTTCCTTAAAGTAACTCAGTGTATCAGAATATTGCTGAAGTTTTAATGATGAGACTCTGTAGGGAAATATTTACCATTTTAGAAACTGTAAACCTGGTGTTTGTGTTGATTTCTTGTCAAATGCACAGCTCTTTACTTTTGATTTAGTAATTTGAGCTACTTTAGTATTTGATTTCGTTTGAATCTTGTTTAGGATGCTCAAGGGAACTTAGAGAAGTTCAGTTTCAGTTACATTAGAGTGAGACTAAGTGACTTGGTGAATAGGTTCCATCCATAATGTGGAAGCTTTAAATGCCAGTTTAATCGTATGACATTGTTCTGTTGTTAAGAGGGGACATAGGAAAACTTTTGATTGGGAGAATGACCCGAGGATTATGCTCTTGGGAGGAGGAAGAGCAGTCCAAAGGGTATTGCTGCTGCCCGAGCAAAGACACTAAGAGTAGAAATGGAAATGAGGGAATGAACAGAAGAAACATTTTGTTGGAGGAATTTAGGTCGTGATTGACCTAAATTGGAATGGTTAGTGCTAATTGAAGATGCTGGGAGGGGAGTGTGGTTGTTAACAGGGGAGAGAGAGGAGGAGGAAGCAGGATGTGTGGGAAAAATCAGGAGCTCATCTTATGATATGTAGTTGAGGTGCTACTGGGACATTCTTGTGGAATGGGGGCTCAAGAGAAGCATCGGAAGTGAGAGAAATGCATCCGAGGCTCATTCGTCATTGTGCTCTTAGCACTAGCTTGATACGTGGCCTGAAATAATCAATGCCAGGTGAATGGAGGCCACGTATGTAGAACATTTATTCAAGAAGTTTGCACTTTTGCCTCTGAAAGAATGGATGCAATGATGAGAAGAGAATGAACCACCCTACCTTCCTTCCTCCCTCTTCTCCCCTTACCCCTCTCCTATTCCCTCCCCGGGCCTCTCCTTCTGCTCCCCTCTTCTTTCTATGGGGAGAGTTGAACCTGGTTGTATGAACATGCCAAAGGGAAGAGAAAAGAATGATGATGAAGTATAAAAACATAAAGAGAAAGAATAAATGTATGGGGAATTGCTCCTCCCTTTTATGAAGTCTGTGTAAAAATCATTGAAGAATGGTGACCATCTGTTTTTGGAAAATAGAAAACACTGAAAGCTTGGGTCACTTCTGGGTCCCTCCTTAGCCAGAAGCACATCAGTAACATTTACAGCAAGGGCAAGTTGTCCTACAAAATTTGTGTCTGTACTTTTGTCAGTATGATATTTACTAAAAACGAAAATAATTATGTAAGGAAATAAAAGAAGCACTAAAATAATTAGGTTCTAGAACCAAGGCATGCTGAATATTAGGTCTTAAGGCACAGTCAGAAAGAATATAATGGTAATAATTTCTAGTGTGTTCCTATATGTATATTCATGTGGACACTTTTGTGGATGCAAATGTCCTTAGCAGAGAATTGAATGTAAGAGACTCAGGCAGTCGAGCAGAATGGTTCAGGGTGAGGGCGAGGGTGAGTGCAGGAAGATGGTAGACCAGGGTAGAAATCCTGGCTTTGCTACTTATTAGCTGTGCGATTGTGAGCAAGTGATTTTGTCTCTCTGAGCTTCAGTTTCTCCTTCTGTAAGAAGGAGATAAACACCATACCTACCTTTGGAGGCTGCAGTGAGAACTATGGGAAATAGTATTAAAAAGTTTATCCAGGCCGGGCGCGGTGGCTCAAGCCTGTAATCCCAGCACTTCGGGAGGCCGAGACGGGCGGATCACGAGGTCAGGAGATCGAGACCATCCCGGCTAACATGGTGAAACCCCGTCTCTACTAAAAAAAAAAAACAAACAAAAAAAACTAACTGGGCGAGGTGGCGGGCGCCTGTAGTCCCAGCTACTCGAGAGGCTGAGGCAGGAGAATGGCGTAAACCCGGGAGGCGGAGCTTGCAGTGAGCTGAGATCCGGCCACTGCACTCCAGCCTGGGCGACACAGCGAGATTCCGTCTCAAAAAAAAAAAAAGTTTATCCAACATATATTTATGGAATGCCTACAATGTGCCAGGCACTGGTCTAGGTCCTGGGGCTGCAGCAGTGAGGGAAGTGGGTGAAGTGTCTGCTCTTGTGGAGCTTACATTCTTTTTGACATTTTTTTTTTGAGACAGGGTCTTGCTCTGTCGCCCAGGCTGGAGTGCAGTGGTGCGATTTCGGCATACCACAACCTCCACCTCCTGGGTTCAAGCTATTCTCTTGCCTCAGCCTCCTGAGTAACTGGGATTACAGATGTCTGCCACCATGCCCAGCTAATTGTTTGTATTTTCTTGGCCAGGCTGGTCTTGAACTCCTGATCTTAAGTGATCCACCTGCCTTGGCCTCCTAAAGTGCTGGGAATACAGGCATCAGCCACCGTGTCCAGCCTCGTGGAGCTTACGTTCTACTGAGCCCATGAAGAGTTAATACATTTCTCAAGAGGGAATATTTTTAAAGTGCCAAGTATAATGCCTGACTGTGCATTTAATCAACGTGAGTCACCCTCATCGACCTCACAGAGTGCACAGTATTTTCTTATTTTTATGATGACAAATGGGTAGGGCTTTCATGGACAAATGAGTTTAGAACTTTGTATTGAGTATTCTTAATTTGAGAGAAAAAATTAATTAGTGCTATTGGTGTGTGTGTGTCAGCCGAACAATTTACATACTGATATTAGTGATAATTATTTGTTTGTCTAGGAAGTCCTGATTACTCTAAAGGGGCCTGGGCACTGATTTTCATGTATTTGTGTCGCTTTCTTTCCTTCCTATTAAATAGTAAGCACGAGGAAATAATATCACTTTTCTGACATTCGCTTGACACAACCTTTTCTTTAAAGGTTCCCTGGGTTATGTCACACATCTGGGGTGAAGACAAGATTGATAAAGCAATACTTAATATTAATTTGTAGGAAATACATATAAATTAATTTTGTAGGACCGTGTTCTTTAAAAAATGAAAACCACTTAAATCAGAGGAAGATAACTCTTCAGGTTTGACTAAGTAACTTGGTATGATCATCAGTGTTGTCTGGGAGCACAGAAATCTGAAAGATAAATACAGATAGGTTTGAACACATGCTAGCACCTGCCCTTGCAAACTTCAAGAATTTAAAGATTGATAGCAATCACCTGAGAGCCAGCAGGACAAAGGTCACCGCAGAGCCATCATGATACGGCACTGGAGTGCTGTAGAGGAGGAAGCCCACATCCATGGCTCTGTCACTGGAGTTTAACTCTTTGGGGAAACTACCCTCAAACCTCTTAGCCAAAGGCAGTCCCTTAAACTTACCCACTCATTCAGAGGATTCCCTTTGGCAAAAGGAAGCTCTTTTAAAGAGAGAATTAGGGACCTGCCCTCATTAATTAAAAATAAACCTTTTATTTTTCCCTAAGCCAGAAAAGCTTTGTGTAATTATAGTGTGGGGAGGTAAAGGAGATCCCACACTTCAAGCCTACACCCATCAAGGCATTTGGCTTAACTGCCCAAGCAAGTCTGGCCAGGGCTTCAGAAAAGCTGGCCTTTGTCTTAGCAGGTTACAGGCATCACAGATGCCTCTTCAGTGTACCCTCAGATGGCCCACCAGCGCCGTGACTCACTCACCTATATGGACATGACATCTGGGCAGACAAGATGCAATTTGTTCCCTCCTGTTCCTCTTGAATTGCTTGTTTTCAAAAGAATAGATGAAACAAAAGCAAAGTCTTTGAGGTGTCCCTGAAAACTTGGCATGGATTGCAACAAGGTTTTTTTTCTTTTCTTTTTTCCTCAAGTGTCCTTTGTATCCTACTTAATAATCCCCACCAGTTGTATGCTCTTTTTGAGGAATTTTCAGTGGAAGAGTAATGAGTTTAAAGTGGTCTGCAGTAGGAGACACTCTTAAGTTTTGCTCAACTGTTAGATAGAGCTTAAAAATAGCTCTTGAGTTTTGCATCGTGGAGCACCATGTGTGAGATCCTGGACGACATGTGTGCTATGTGTCGCAAAACCCTTCACAAGTGTTACCTAATTAACTGCACAATGTCTGACAGGTGGCAGACCTCTCAGAGGCCTGCAGGAAGAGGGGGTTCCTGCTCAGAACAGTGACTCTGTGTCTTGGAGTTGTGTTGCCTCTAGAGAGAATGTGACTTCCTTGGATTGCAACAGAAACAGATAAATAACCCAGGATCTGCCTGGAACATGGGGAAGCATTAAGTGAGATTCATTACCATTCTTAGCAACTTCGGGTTTTGCCAGTTATGGCCACACAAGTCCAGTTATGGTTAGTTGAGCAGAAATTTGCAGGAGAGACCAGCCTGAATTTAGACCCAGCCACTGGGGGAGACCTCATTGTGGGGAGTTACTGGAGAGACTCAGTCCTCCAGTAGGTAGTTGAAGTCTGGGCAAGCAGCAGGTGATGGGGAACCTCAAGACAAGATAATGGGATAGGGGTGGCCCTGGGAAACTGAGAACAGCCCATATTTGTGTGTCTGCTCATAGCTAGGTCTGTGAGTAGGTGGAAGAGACTCAGTCACTGAACATGGATGGGGCGGAACTCCCGTCCTGGGAGAAGGTGAGGGTTATTGTGCAGTTACCAAAACAAGGCCTTGCAAGGAAGAAACGAAAACACACTTGGGTATAGGCTAGAGAGTACGGGAGGAGGGCATAGACTCAGGAAGCTAAAGGAAGCCTGTGGTCAGCCCTGGAGCACTGACCAGGGCGGGCAGTAGATCTTAGGGTAGCAGTTAAGAGTGTGTATCCCTGGTCAGGTACGGTGACTCACTCCTATAATCCCAACACTTTGGGAGGCCGAGGCGGGTGGACCACAAGGTCAAGAGATTGAGACCATCCTGGCCAACATGGTGAAACCCCGTCTCTACTAAAAATACAAAAAATAACTGGGTGTGGTGCGCACCTGTAATGCCAGCTACTCGGGAGGCTGAGGCAGGAGAATCGCTTGAACCCAGGAGGTGGAGGTTGCAGTGAGCCAAGATTGTGCCACTGCACTCCAGCCTGGCAATAGAATGAGACTCTGTCAAAAAAAAGAGTGTGTATCCCATAGTCAAATCAGATAGACTCCATAGAGCCTGCCACCTTCAGACATGGTCTTGGGCGAGATAACTTAGTCTCTCCATGCCTCAGTTTCCTCATTGGTTTTTGTTTTTGTTTTTGTTTTTTTTGAGACGGAGTCTCGCTCTGTCGCCCAGGCTGGAGTGCAGTGGCACGATCTCCACTCACTGCAAGCTCCGCCACCTCCCGGGTTAACACCATTCTCCTGCCTCAGCCTCCCTAGAAGCTGGGACTACAGGTGCCCGCCACCACGCCCAGCTAATTTTTTGTATTTTCAGTAGAGACGGGGTTTCACCGTGTTCGCCAGGGTGGTCTTGATCTCCTGACCTCGTGATCCACCGCCTCAGCCTCCCAAAGTGCTGGGATTACAGACGTGAGCCACCACGCCCGGCCTCCTCATTGATTTTAAAAAAAACAAAACAAACTGGAAATAGGCAAAGTTCCTACCTTATAAGTTTTTTTCAGATTACATGGAAAAAAAAGTGCTTAGAATAGTATATGGCACCCAGTTAGCATTAGATATATGTTGGCAATGATGGAAATGAAGCAAAGAAGAAGATGAAGATGTTGATAATCACGTTGATGATGATAACTTTGATGATGATAATGGTTATGATAAACCAGAAAGCACCACAGAAGCACCTGAAACTCCAGGATTGGCCCTGGCACATGTACTCAATTGATAGGTGGAGATGTTGTGATTAACAAAGGTGGGGAAGTGGGATGCAATCTGAAAACAAACCCGGTGGTCCTAGTTGGTACTGAGTGAATACTTGGGGCTTATGAGGTGCATAGATGTTTGGTAGCTCCAAAGGTGTTTGTCACTGTTCTTTCTATAGTTAATTTTGACAACATCTAGGTGTAAATAACTGAATCAGCCATCATTTCAATTTTTTTGTTTACCACTTGTGTATAGTTATTTAAGAGGGAATTTTCAAGAAAATAGTTAATTTACTTCTATGTATTTCATTACCACGCCATTCAGCTTTTCCCTGGCTCCCTACTCAGGATAAACAAGGACAAATGGCAGTCTACATGATCCCTGACAAAACCCTTGACACTTGTGGTAGAAGTTATATATAGCACTTAACTTGGTTTCTGCCTTCTGTGAACATGTTTCTATCATTGTTTTGCTTCACTGTTGAACATACTGTCTTTCTCATGCTTTTTCAGTCAAATTATACAATGTTAGTAACCAGCAACTAAAAACACAGTATGACTTTAAATAGGCACTGGGCTTTATGTGTGATGATGTCTCTACTTCCAGTCTTTTCTGCTCTATTCTTTTTTGAATTCACGATACAAATATTTATTAGATACTTAGTCTGAACCAGGCACTTCACTAGGTCTTGAGATGTTAAAAGTGAGCAACCCATAGCCTGTGCCCAGGGTACACTGAAGTCTGAGTACACAGATAGTGTGGTGCAGTATTCCAGTGGAAGCACCTGATCCAGTCTTAGGGGATCAGGAAAGGCCTAAGGCCAGTCTTAGGGGATCAGGAGGAGGCAGCATCTTTAATTTCTCTAAAGTTCTGTGAAGAATACACCTTAATCTCCAGATTCCAAATCATAACCCTTCTTCTATCCTCAAATGATAACTTTGAAAGCCCTCTGCAGTTTCGATACAGCCAGTCCTTTCCTCAACATTGAATCTTCCTGGAAACTTACTCCCCTCCCATCTCCTGTCCATTCTGGCATTGTCACGTGGCATATTGCTCACCCCAGCTTTATAATATTTTTGGTGAAATTTGAGAGATTTACTTGTTGCTCTGTGAATAATTTCTGGCGAAAACAGACAAATCCTCTCCATTTCCAAAGATCATTTTCTCTTTCAGGTAATAAGCATTTTCATGAGTTGTGAAGGCCATTTGGTGATTAAAATTTGGAATATTCAAAGAGTGTTCGTAGCAACTTTCAAAACGTATAGGTAGAATATTTAAAACCTGTACTGGGATGCTAATGGTTTCTCATTCTAGTTTGGGATTTTGTGGCAAAGGTGAGCATCCTTTTTGGATTCTCTTTAATTCAAGTGTTAGTGCTTTGAATTTACATATGTTGTTTTAGGGCTTGACAGAGAAAATGTGGATGACTTTGAGGTTGATGCTATGTCACTATAGGGATTATGGCTCTTTAAAAAACAGATCTGATAGTACTCATGTAAGACTCTTATTGTCTCTGTTCTTTAAATAACAATCATATCTCTAGGTTTGCGTCATCCTTTTTAGATGATCATGTAGTACTGGGGATGCAGTCTGCCCTCCTGTCCTGTTTCTCAGCCACATCAGTCGTTGTGTTCAGACTCGCTGCTTTTATCTGCTCTGCTACAGATGCTAGGAAAGGACCATCCATCTGTTTTCTGCCCTTGGAGAGCAGGTCATAATAGGTTTCCTGTTTGTACTCTTCTGGGTTTTTGCTTGTTTGCTTTTCCTGAGAAAAAGAAATGCTATGTGCTAGGGGGAAATTGGCTTAGTTTGTGTACATGGAGATTTTCTATGCAGTAATATGCATAACCTTATATGAAATAACTGTTTTGTAATTAACACCCTGGTGGTATTTAACTGATTGAGGCCAGTTAAGAGACAACAAGAAAATACTTTAATTCTTCCTTTTCGTGCGACAGGAAAGGAGAGTCAACAAGGCGTTTTAAGAAAAAGGGAAAGTAAAGCAAAATTTCTGCGAGAAAAATTCTGCATTACTGATGTTTCAAAAATCCTCATTAATATAATACAGTAAAAAAATAAGTGTGTGCATATTGAATAATGTATCTTTAAATGACAAGTGCCCCGCAAAGATCTATGTGTGGAAAAGAAGTTTGTTGTATATGATTTTAAAAAGTTAACATGGATCTTCTATGTCATGGACCTTCTGTATCTCAGTTGTGTAGAGTCTTGATAGTGTGCATGTTTGTGTATGTAAATTTTAGATCAAATCTGTCTCTGGGTCTATAGAAGGAATGACATTAAGAAAAACCGATCTTAAGCAGAAACATTTTTGTTTTGCTTTCAACTTAAAATTTGTATATATACATTGTAGAAAAGTCAGAAGGCCTAAAAAAATAAAGGTGATACTTAAGTCCCCATTCACACATGCAACTCAGATATAACCACATGTTTTTGTCTTATATATACATCTGTTCTGTAAATATTGAGTATTAAGTGCTAGACACTCTGCTGGGTTCTGAAGATACACCAGTGAAAAAAAACATACAAAATTTCCTTCCCCAGGGAATTTACATGCCACTGTTTATATATGTACACCATCTACCAAAATATACAATGACTTCAAGCTGTGTATATGGTATGCTTGTTCATATTCCTTAACCTTCACCAAGGAATACCTTTCCCTTATGAATTATTGTTCCATATTTTTAAAAATCATTATGTACCCTTTGTCTTTGAGTATTATCATAATTTGTGTCCCCCAATTTGAACTATTTAGGCAATTTCCAATTTTCTGTTATTATAGAAATAAGTGGCCAGACACGGTGGCTCACACCTGTTATCCTAGCACTTTGGGAGGCTGAGGTGGGTTTATCATTTGAGGTCAGGAGTTCCAGACTAGCCTGGCCAACATGGCAAAACCCCACCTCTACTAAAAATACACAAAAATTAACTGAGCGTGTTGGCGCATGCATGTAATCCCAGCTACTGAGGGTGGCTGGGGCAGGAGAGTCACTTGAACTTGGGAGGTGGTGAGATTCTGCCACTGCACTCCAGTGTACTCCCGGGTGACAGCGAGACTCCGTCTCAGAAAAAATAATAATAATAAATGATAAAAATAATTGGCCCTAGGAAGACAGTGAACTCTTAAGGTAAAGATATATATTTAAAGATGTTTATGGTCACTTCTTTCTTTTTTTCTTTTTTTTTTTCTTTTGGAGACAGGGTCTCACTCTGTCTCCAAACAGAGCCTGTAGCTGGGACTACAGACTCGTGCCACCATGCCTCGCTAATTTTTGTATTTTTAGTAGAGACGGGGTTTGACCATGTTGGCCAGGCTGGTCTTGAACTCCTGACCTCAGGTGATCCACTCACCTCGGCCTCCCAAAGTGCTGGGATTACAGGCATGAGCCACCTTGCCCAGCCAGGGCCAATTTTTAGATAGGAGTGTAGCAGGGTGAAAAGTAGGAACATGTGAAAGACTCTTGAAACACTATTGATCACCTGGAAATATTCTACAGTCTGCACTCCCGCCAGCAGCACTCCTGCCCTGTTCTTATTTTATACTTCCCAGTATTTAGGGAGGCAAAGTTACCAGTTTGAAAAGTAATCTTATTGTGCTTTTAAGCTATATTTCTCTCGTTATTTATAAGAACACACATATTTTTCTATCCTTATTTTTCTGACTCATCTCTTAAAGTCATTTGCTCATTTTTCTATTTAAAGTAATACCTTTCTTGTTTATTTATCAGCACTTTTTATATAGTGAGCCATTTAGTCCATTATCATGAATGTGGCACATTTTCTCCTAGGCGGAGAGGATGCGTTTTCTCTACCAGGTAAATGATGAGGAGGGAAAGGAGCGGACCCTCCTTTTCGTATGGAGGAAAGATTGACTTTTCAACCAGAACCTCTCTTCCTAGGCACAGCAGCAATGACTCAGTCACTGGGATGGCAGTGCCCACAAGCACCAATGCCCAAGAATCCCATTTGTTTTGCAGACAGGGCTGCTTTTATAGTGCCAATCTATGCTTTCTGCCTGAGCTGCTAGAACCATGTGGGGTCCAAGTAGGCATGTGAGCATGGAGATGAACTCTGTTCTGGATAAACAGTACTCCACCTTGTCCCCTCCTCCCATATTAGTAGTCAGTGATCCGTGTGAATTTAATTGGTTTCCAGAAAGTGAGTGTTATGTGTATACGTCAGTGTGCCACTTTAGAGTTGTAGAAAGAAAAAGTTGGGCCTTGTGGCTGTGGATGAATGAACACGACCCTGACAAACAGCTGCTGTTTTCAACAGCGGGATAAATTTATGTTTAAACCAGAGTAAACTATGCAACAAGGTAATAATTTTGAGCAATGAAGTAGGTTTGCTATAGTAACCATTACAGACACAGATAAATCACAGTAATTTCAACATGGCACTTTTGCCATTCAATAAATGGGTATTTTAAATTTCATTTGCTTTTGAACTAAGTTTCATAATTTATAGAGTAAGCCATTCAAAGATTAATGCTCAGAAGGGAGGAAAATCACTACACAAGAACAGAAACATGTCATTTATGTATATTACATTGAGACTTTGTCTGCCTGTGTTTCCATTATAAATCTGATTTTGCAAGCATTTATAATAGACCAATAAAAAGTTTGCCCTGGGCTAAAGTTTGCCATTTGTTGCTGAGATTCCA
This sequence comes from Chlorocebus sabaeus, assembly GCF_047675955.1. Taxonomy (NCBI): domain Eukaryota; kingdom Metazoa; phylum Chordata; class Mammalia; order Primates; family Cercopithecidae; genus Chlorocebus; species Chlorocebus sabaeus. The sequence continues at coordinate 77,439,997 of NC_132916.1, forward strand.
ATTTTTACATATTTTCTTTCTCAAATAATATGATACCTATCTGTGTGTGTGTGTGTGTGTTTTGAGATGGAGTCTTGCTCTGTCCCCAGGCTGGAGTGCAGTGGCGTGATCTTGGCTCACTGAAACCTCCACCTCCTGGGTTCAAGCAATTCTCCTGCCTCAGCCTGCCAAGTAGCTGGGACTACAGGTGCGTGCCACCACACCCAGATAATTTTTGTATTTTTATTAGAGACAGGGTTTCACCATGTTGGCCAGGATGATCTCAATCTCTTGACCTTGTGATCCACCCGCCTCGGCCTCCCAAGTGTTGGGATTACAGGCATGAGCCACCCTGCCCAGCCCCATGTGTTTTTTATACAACATGACTAATTCAAAAGTTTATTTATTTTAAAAGTAAGTTTGTGGCTGATGATTTCAAAATGTATTGGCTTGCAATTGATTCTGGAGTTTTTTAAAGATGGTTACACAGTATTTAAAGATGGTTCGAAAATATGGTTCAGAGAATGAGAAAGGAAAGTGGTTAAATGTCATGATAGCACCATTTGATTTTACAATAGCAAAGACAACAATAATAGTGACACTTCATTAGGACAAAATGTGAGCTGATCTATTAGAGGAACCATTCAAATTTAGCACCTCCTGTTTGATCAGGCTACATAATTTTGTAAATCCCCCATTCAGTCACCCAATCTGCATACTAATAAGTTCCAACGTTATTTATATGATAACATGAGAGCCTTTAGTTTTTTATATTCTCAGTTACTGTTTCTCTTACTTAACTGTGAGCTCCTGAAGGTCAGCGACTGTTTTTTTATACTGCCAGTACCCAGCACGTCAACTGAGTACAAACTGGTCAGGAAACACTGGTTGAATAGATGAAGACATAAATGTTTGTTCAGTTATAGGTTGTTGCCAAATTCTGAAGGTCATCTGTTTCAAATGTTTGAGTCATTGGGCTAGAACTTGTAGTTCCTTCTACCATTAAAAAAAAATCATGTAAAAGATAAATCATACCACGATAACTTAATTTTATTTCCAATGATTACACTCCAATCAAGTAGTGGAATTATAGTAGTCGGTCAGAGGTCTGACCCGTTTCTGAAAAACAAACAAACAAACAAAAAAACTCCCCATCCCAGACAGCAGATAGTCCTGCAGGCAAGCTTGAATGCTCCGTTGATGTGGTTTCCACGTGTTGTAAGTAATTTATTCTATTGTTGGACACCTGGCTCTGCTTGCCGTCCTGCCCCATCATTTTTAATAAAATGGTGGTGAGTCCATCTTTGTCTTTTTAATTTTTTTTTTCTTATAGAGATGGTGTCTTTTTCTCCTCCTCCTCCTCCTCCTTCTTCTCCTTCTTCTCCTTCTCCTCCTTCTCCTTCTCCTCCTTCTCCTTCTCCTCTTCCTCCTCCTTCCTCTTCCTCTTCCTCTGCTTCTGCTTCTTCTGCTGCTGCTGCTTCTTCCTCTGCTTCTGCTGCTGCTGCTTCTTCCTTTTTCGGGACCGGGCTGGAGTGCAGTGGCACAATTTCAGCTGACTGCAGCCTCCATCTCCTGGGTTCAACTGATTCTCCTGCCTCAGCCTCCCGAGTATTTGGTATTACAGGCATGTGCTATCATGCCTGCTTAAGTTTTATATTTTTAGTAGAGACGGGGTTTCACCATGTTGGCATGCTGGTCTCAAATTCCTGACCTCAAGTTGTCCGCCCGCCTCGGCCTCCCAAAGTTCTGGGGTTACAGGGGTGAGCCACCATGTCCAGCCAGAGGGGGCTTTGTTCTGTTTGCCCAGGCTGCAGTGCAGTGGTACAATCATAGCTCACTGTAACCTCTAACTCCTGGCCTCTAAGGATCTTCCTGCCTGGGCCTCCCATAGCACTGGGATTGCTAGTGTCAGCCACTGAGTCCAGCCTCCTTTTAACTTTAAAATTCTGAGTCTTGATCATCCCTTTTAGGGCACTGAAAACCAGGGCAGACTTCAAGCGGGGCTCCAGATATACCTACCTCTTCACCTGCAGGCCCCTTGAATCTGACTAGAAGCCGCTCTGAGCAGCCTTCTTTGGACCAGTAGTTCTCAAAGTGTGGTTCCCCAGCCTGCAACATCAGCGTCACCTGCAAAATGCAGATTAAACTCTTGGGTAGGACCCAGCAATCTGTGTTTAAGAAGCCCTCCAGGGATTGCAAGGCACTAAGTTTGAGAACCACGGACAGGGCTTATGGGAGCATGGTCCCAGGGCAGAGCGGTGTATGTGACTCCCATGAGCAGTACACAGGATGGGTGATACGCACTTTCATGGCAAACTTGGCCATCACAGTCAAGGGGCCCTGAAGCTCATGGAAGAGATGGATTGAAGCTTCAGACATGGAGTGCAAGGTGCAGTGTTCAGGTGTGGTGGGAGGCAATTCTGGACCAGCGCGGCCAAGCTAGCTTCAGGATGAACACTGCAGGTACAAGGCTGCAAAAAGAACTTTGTCAGTATATTGTAGTACCTCATCGAAAAATTAAACTAGATTTAAAATATGTTACGTTTTCATAAGAGATTTCACTATGTCTGTTAATGAAATAAGGTACTGCTACATTCTTGAAATAGAAATAGCCATATTTCTGTTGGCTGTAAAATGCTTAATAAATTTAAAATGGTTGTAAAAAAGGTTAAAACAATTTTTACCTCTTAGTTTGAGTAAAACTTCTTGTTACTAATCAAGAGGTCATCATTAAACATCTTGATCTGGAATGGCGTGTAGTTCTTTCAAGCATATAGACAGTTACTTCAAACAGTTATTTTCAAAGAAGTAAGCTCAAGGTTCTCGAAAAAATTGGAAAATATTTTATTTGAAAGTATTATATCAATTCAGTATTTAATATCTTCACTAATAGTCTGATTTTCTTTTCTCTCTTCCCTCCCCTCCGCTCCCCTCCCGTACCCTCCCCTCCCCCTCCTCCTTTTTTTTTTTTTTTTTTTTTCTGAGTCTCCCTCTGTCCCTCAGGCCGGAGTGCAGTGGCACGATCTTGGCTCACTGCAACCTCTGCCTCCCAGGTTCAAGTGATTCTCCTGTCTCAGCCTCTGTGAGCTACCGTGTCTGGCCTGATTTTATTTTCTTGATGGTCATTAGATATTATTTTAAAAGAATACTTTCGACCAGGTGTGGTGGCACATACCTGTAAGCCCAGCACTTTGGGAGGCCAAGGAGGGCGGATCACCTGAAGTCAGGAGTTCAAGACTAGTGTGGCCAACATGATGAAACCTCGTCTCTACTGAAAATACAAAAATTAGCTGGGTGTGGTGGCGGGCACCTCTAATCCCAGCTACTGGGGAGGCTGAGGCAAGAGAATGGCTTGAACCCGGGAGACGGAGGCTGCAGTGAGCTGAGATCGTGCCACTGCACTCTTTTAGCCTGGGCATCAAGAGTGAAACTCCATCTCAAAATAAATAAATAAATAAATAAATAAATAAATAAATAAATAAAATACTTGTTTTCCCATTTAAAATCTTCTCAGTTTCTCCTAGTGTGCTGTGTGCTATCATTGTCAGGGGACCAGTATAGGGAAAGAGGTTGGGCAGCTCTTCACTGGGCAGTTCCCTGCTCCCTAGAAGCCTTTCCCATGTTTATATTTTTCTTCCCTTCTCTGTGTAAACAGCCCTGCTTCCTCCAATTGATCCTGAGTATTTGACACCATTTCCAGACACCATTCTAGTGAAGGTGCTCTGGTTTCCATTGTCCCCGGGAAATGTGGCATGCAGAGCCGAGCACAGTTACCCAGATGTCATGTACCTGGTGCCAGAACAGAAGGAGTGTTGCACCTGTGGCTTAAGAGTTGAAATGCAAAATGAGTGACTTTAGAATTCACTAGATGGAAGCCCCTAGATGGAAGCAGTGTGTGTCTCTTTCACTGTTTTAGCCTTGTTGACTTATGGGCTCAGTAAATATTTTTTAAAATTATGGAATCATTAGATGAAAGAGGAGATGGAAAAAAAAAACAGAGAAAGCAAAAGGAAATGAGCTTGTGTAGGGCTTCCTGTCACTTTTGTCTCAAGTTAGTCAATCCCAGTGAGCAACCAGATGTACCCAGAAGATTACTTAGTGGTCGGGCATGGTGGCTCACGCCGGTAATCCCAGCACTTTGGGAGGCCGAGGCGGACTGGTCACTTGAGTCCAGGAGTCTGAGACCAGACTGGTCAACATGGCAAAACCCCATCTCTACTAAAAATACAATATATATATAAAAGCTCAGTGTGCATGGTGCATGCCTATAATCCCAGCTACTCGGGTGGCTGAGGCAGGAGAATCACTTGAACCCAGGAGGCAGAGGTTGCAGTGAACTGAGATTGTGCCACTGTACACTGCACCTCCAGCCTGGGAGAGCGAGACAGAGTCTCAAAAAAAGCACAGAAGATCACTTAGGGAGCATGGGATGAGAACAGGGAGGGTGAGAGGATTCTGGGGATGGCCACTTCCATCTAGAATGGCCAGATATCATGGTCTGTACCCCTGGGAAATGCACCCAGGGAGTGGGTTATAGTGTAGATATGCCAAGTCCTGCTAGTAGAGTGAAAAACTGAATTATAGAACTTGTTGGGTTCATTTTTTAGGATAACTAAAATGTCTTCATGGACACTGTACCTTTTCATGATTACATTTATATAACCGATGTTTTGTACACTGTAAAAGGTGCATTCTTCTAACACAACACCCACATCTTATTGAAATGATCCATTGCCACATTGTGGTGTATAGATCTTATTCTTGTCTCCATGCAAAATGCTTGGTATGTGGTATGCACTCAACATTGGTAAAGTTGTAGCTTAAACGATCTAGTACATAGTTTTAAACAAAGACAGTTTAGACATTAAAGAATTATACGCCTTGTTTGACATGAGGTGTGGGAGCACCAAGCTGGACCCTCTTAGATTCACATTACTCCTGAATTTAACCAATTCAACTCTGCTATGTTTTAGCACAGCTATGCTTCAGGATGGTGGAACTCACCCTCCTGTCCTCCCAGACTGATTTCTGCTCCTGCCCTGGGTACTTCTTGACTCCTCTGAATGGGTAGGGGAGTGTGAACCTCAGGGAGGCCCGCTTGGTATGCTCCTCTGCTTTCACTCGGGGATCTCAGACCCAATTTCAGCTTTGCCCAGTGTGAAAGCATTTCCAGAGCAAGGTGACTTCTTCCGGAATTTTCCATGTGATATCTTTCAGAATAATAGTGTGTTATCTCTGCCAGAAGCCAGAGGAGAAATTTTTACTTGGAGAAAGATTCCTATGGCTACCTTAAGACATAAAAGTATAGTAACATCCATCTCGTAACTGAGCATGTGGTCCGTCTGTACTGTGGCATCCCATGGCTCACCTTTTATGAACTAACCGAATCCCTGGGCCTACTCTACTTTATAGTCTTGTTTCCTCTGCTATTTGTATCATAGAAATTAATTAGCTCTTTAGCTTTTTACTTTTATCATGTGACACTGAACTAACTTACTTAGCCACCTTAAGTCATTTTTTGGAATGTGGTGAGGCCTAAATAAATAAGTAACTAATACTGCAGAATATAAACTATCAGGCCGGGAGTGGTGGCTCATCCCTGTAATCCCAGCACTTGGGGAGGCCGAGGCAGGCTGATCACTTGAGGTTAAGAGTTTGAGACAGCCTGGCCAACATGGTGAAACCCTATCTCTACTAAAAATACAAAAATTAACCGGCGTGGTGGTACACAACTGTAATCCCAGCTACTCGGGAGGCTGAGGCAGGAGAATTGCTTGAACCTGAGAGGCGGAGGTTATAGTGAGTTGAGATGGTGCCACTGCACTCCAGCTGGGGCCACTGCACTCCAGCCGGGGCCACAAGAGTGAAACTTTATCTCAAAAAAAAAAAAAAAAGAAAAAAAAGTATATAAATTAACACAGCAAAATACTCAATTATTTTAACATAGAGCATTAATGGCTGGGTGGAAATTGCCATTTCAGGTTTCTTTCTTATGAAAGCTTGCAGAAATTCACTGATCCCCTAATTATGGTGAGACTTTAAGGTTGCAGTTAGTGGAATAGAATTCTTCAGCTGTGAAATAAAAATTTTTCCCTTAGAACCTTTCTTCTTTGATATGGTGGGATGAGAGTACTTTTCCTACAGTTTCGCTCAGAAGAAAATTTCTTATACCAGGCCAAGAGCTTATGGGGGTTCAGAACAATGACTAACATATTCTGTTATACCTCAAGCAATATGGGTGAAATGAGACATGAAAAGCTGAAGAGTTAGGTATGGATGAAGAAACTGACAGGCCACTACTGATTTTTACCTAGAAGTGATTAAACATAACAACATTCTGTTTTAAGTTCTTATGTATCTAAGTCGTAGATCTTAAATATTTGTTGAATTACTTTTACTTCCTAGTGTAACTCTGCAATCCCAAAGTAAATCTTAAATAAAAACATGAAAATACACATGTCATACGGTAAAAGTACAAACACAAATTAAAAGAAGGAATCTGAGCATGGTAGCACATGCCTGTAGTCCCAGCTATCCAGGAGGCTGAGGCAGGAGGATTGCTTGAGCCTGGGAGGTCAAGGCTGCAGTGAACTATGACTGCACTCCAACCTAGGCCTGGGTGACAGAGCAAGACCCTGTCTCTTTAAAAAAAAAAAAAAAAAAAAGGAATAGAAAAAGAGTCAGGCTTATTGGCATAGTGATCCAATTTGAACAAACCAGGACTAGGACAATTGTTCACACTTCTAATCCCACCACTTTGGGAGGCTGAGGTGGGAGGCTTGCTTGAGGCCAGGAGTCTGAGACCAGCCTGGCCAACATAGCAAGACTCCATCTCAAAAAAAATAAATTAGGTGTGGTGGTATGTATGCACAGCCCCAGCTACTTGGTAGCCTGAGGCAGGAGGGTCACTTGAGTTTAGGAGGTCAGAGCTGTAGTGAGCTATGGTCACACCACTGTACTCCAGCCTGGGCGACAAAGCAAGATCCCATCTCTTTAAAAAACACAAAAACAAAAAGTACAAAACAAACCAATAGATTCCCAGTAGTACTCCCTGGTACAGAGAACCTGTGCAAGGCTGTAGAAAGTAGCATTCTCAAGGGGATGTCCTGGCAGATAATAAATGCTAAGTAAATAGATTTTGATGGATTGTGGCGGCACACAATGAATTTCAACAGGAATTCATTGGAAGGCCATTTACAGTCTAGTTGAGGAAAACCAGGAAGTGAATAGAAGAGTTGCTACCTATAGGTAAATTTAATGATTACGTGATGTGGCTAGTCATTGGCATGTCCATACTCAGGCATGTCACTTAAGGCACAAGTGGGCAGAGAAGGTTAAATAGGAGAGCGTATTGGAATTGGAGCTAAAGGATGAGTAGATTTGGATGGATAGGAAGGAGAAACATTCTAGGTAGCATAAGCAGAAGTGAGACACCAGGCTCAGTCTGCACTCAGAGAACAGAGGACATGGTAACTGTTCACTAAGAGGGTTTATGATCAGGCTATTTGGTGAAGGGCCTTCTTCTTCCAAAACGTGGACTTCATCCACGTTTGTCTGTATTGTGTTTCCGTGAAAGATTTTGTGAATTTTGTTTTGTTTTGTTTTAGTCAGAGTCTCGCTCTGTCACCCAGGCTGGAGTGCAGTGGTGCCATCTCAGCTCACTGCAGGCTTCGCCTCCTGGGTTCAAGCGATTCTCCTGCCTCGGCCTCCCAAGTAGCTGGGATTATAGGTGCATGCCATCATGCCTGGCTAATCTTTGTATTTTTAGTAGAGATGAGGTTTCATCCTGTTGGCCAGGCTGGTCTCGAACTCCTGACCTCAAGCAATCCACCTGCCTCGGCCTCCCAGAGTATTAGGATTACAGGGGTAAGCCACTGCACCCGGCCTCCATGAAGGACTTGGAAGAGAGAAGTGACACAGAAGCAGTGAGTTTCTCAAACAGTACACATCACTGGGGAATTTTGGCAAATTGCAGATTTTGATTCAGGAGGTTTGGGATGGGACCACGACTGGATGTATAGCAGGTTCCCAGGTGGTGCTAATGCAGATGGTCCACAAATCATATTTGGAATAGCAGAGACATAGAGTACTATTTCCCAAGATGGAGTTGACAATAGTGATTAGAGGGGCATGGCACCACTTATCACAGTCCTTTTAGAGTAAAAAGGACCGTAAAGATTATCAAGTGGTCCATTTGCCTTTTGTTGCCATTGGAAAAACCAAACCAAACAAAATAAAACAGGTTCTAAAGGTTGCACTGCAGTGGGGAGCAGAACTGTACTCCAGTCTCCCAGCTGACAGTACTTTCCATGCAGCCATACACTGGTAGCCCAGGTCGCTGTGAGGCAAAGGACTACAGGTGGAATGGATTCACTGGATGGATGCAAGAAACCTCAGGAAGAGAAAAGCAGTAGCTTTGGGCAGCTGATTTAGTGGGGAGTGAGAAGATTCCTAAGACAATAGATTTTTTTTTCTTTTTTTTTTTTTTTTGAGATGGAGTCACTCTCGCCCAGGCTGGAGTACAGTGGCGCGATCTCGGCTCACTGCAACCTCCGCCTCCCAGGGTCAAGCCATTCTCCTGCCTTAGCCTCCCTAGTGGCTGGGACTACAGACGCCTGCCTCCACGCCCAGCTAATTATTGTATTTTTAGTAGAGACAGGGTTTCACCATGTTGGCCAGGCTGGTTTCAAACTCATGACCTCAGATGATCTGCCCACCTCAACCTCCCAAAGTGCTGCATTATAGGTGTGAGCCATCACGCCTGGCCGATAATGTTGAATTTTAAGTCCTAGTAAAATCGACACATTTTCCGTGAATTGACTGGAATAGAGAAGTCAGACAAGCAAAGGTGAGAATGTTGACGTTCAGGTTGCCCTGGGATCTACATGCCTGATTGCCCTGCACTAATCCATGTGTTGACTGCTGGAGCTCATCTAGTGGGATGGCTGGTTCATCTGAGACAGGTCAGCCAGAACTGAGAGGTTAAACAGCAGCCAGCAGGTCATAGAGTCAAAGCTTGGACTCCCAGAACTTTGCAAATAGTTACAGTCTCTTTGATTTTTCAATAAAAATAAAGATATGATGGTATTTTTAGGTTTAAAACATGGAGAAACTTGAATCTGATCATGTGGACCCATTTGTAATAAGGGGGGAAACCAAATAAAAGCCAAGACTAGATAGTGTACAACGTAATACAATTTTTTTTTTTTTTTGAAACTGAGTTTTGCTCTTGTTGCCCAGGTGGAGTGCAATGGCGCAATCTTGGCTTACTGCAACATCTGCCTCCCGGGTTCAAGCGATTCTCATGCCTCAGCCTCCCAAACAGCTGGGATTACAGGCACACTGGGCTAATTTTGTATTTTTAGTAGACATGGAGTTTCTCCATGTTGGTTAGGCTAGTCTCAAACTTCCAACCTCAGGTGATTTGCCCGCCTTGGCCTCCCAAAATGCTGGGATTACAGGTGTGAGCCACCACGCCTGGCCAAATGTATACATTTTTAAGTAGAGTTTACCTGGAAGTTTCTGTTCATCTACTTTATCCGTTACTTGGTAAGGATCTCTCCTGTGAAAAACACATGTAGTATAGTTTGCCAACTGGGAGATACCACAACTCTACAGCCATCTTGTAAAGCACTAGAAACCATGTAAATCTATGACCGGCAGCAACTTTCCCCAGCAGTTCAGAGCTTGGATCCCTCCATTAATCGCATGCATCAGAAGTAGCATGTGGCATTTTACTTTTAGCTGCATGTGGCTAAGCATCCGATCGCCTCTGGCTTTTTCCACCTCTTCCTTCCTGTACCTAGTGTGGAGGAGGAGAACTTGGCACCGAGCTGAGCTGGTGGGCGCCTGGTATTCTTCCTCTCCATTTTTGGAACAGAAGGGGGATTTGTCCCTCCCGCTTTTCCAGCTGCGAAGTTCATTTGGCTTGGAACCTTGGCAGCATTAAGGGAGGAGTAACATGTGGATTTCCACAAGAGGTGGAGACAAAGTGGGAGTGGGGATAAGGGCATGATATTTGTTTTCCAGGATCTAATTCTGCCCTGGGTGGGTTTTTGAATCTGGTATTTTGCACAATGGGATGTAGGTCCTAAAGCCAGAATGTCATCATTTAGGGACAGAGACTTAGTTTTGTATTTCACCTAGTCCCTTTTAGTGTGACTGTAGACGTGTGTGTATATACATACACAAGCAGGTAAAAGCACACACAGGTGCACATTTGTTTTGGCTTTGGTTTTGGCAAACTACTGATTTCATCTTGCAATATTTGGGTTTTGCTTTTGTTGTTGGATTTATTTATTTAGCTTCTGTGTTAGATACAATAAACATTTGCGGAACTATTGTTTCTACAAATTATCCAATCTGACAATAAATGCATTTGAAGTTTTTCTCCCCAGTAAGATTTTTTTTTTTTTTGAGACGGAATCTTGCTCTGTCGCCCAGGCTGGAGTGCAGTGGCCAGATCTCAGCTCACGCAAGCTCCGCCTCCCGGATTCACGCCATTCTCCTGCCTCAGCCTCCTGAGTAGCTGGGACTACAGGCGACCGCCACCTCGCCCAGCTAGTTTTTCTTGTATTTTTTAGTAGAGACGGGGTTTCACCATGTTAGCCAGGATGGTCTTGATCTCCTGTCCTTGTGATCCGCCCCTCTCAGCCTCCCAAAGTGCTGGGATTACAGGCTTGAGCCACCGCGCCCGGCCCAGTAAGATTTTTGATCACCTGATTCATTTTTCTTTTTAACTATACCATGTTATAGTGAAGCCTCTTTCAGTCAAACTATAAATATGAAATCATTTCAGCATGGTCCTTCTCTATTAATAATAAAATATACAAATTTTAACACATCAAGAAAATATTTTAATACCAGCCATGACCTAACTCGATAAATAAAGTATTAATGCCTCTTTCTTTCTTTCTTTCTTTTTTATTTTTATTTTTTTGAGATGGAGTCTGTCTCTGTCACCCAGGCTGGAGTGCAGTGGTGCGATCTCTGCTCACTGCAACTCCTGCCTCCTAGTTCAAGCCATTCTCGTGCCTCAGCCTCCTGAGTAGCTGGGACTACAGGTGCGTGCCATCACACCTGGCTTATTTTTGTATTAAGGCAGGGTTTCACTATGTTGGCCAGGCTGATCTCGAACTACTGATCTTGTGATCTGCCCGCCTTGGCTTCCCAAAGTGCTGGGATTACAGGCGTGAGCCACCATGCCCAGCCTGTTTTAACATTTCTTAGGTAACTTTTTAGCTTAATTGTTGGACTACAACTTAAATTGTTATCAAAGTTAACTTTGGGGACTTTTATTATGTTTTTAAAAATATGTGAATAATGTGTATATGTATATTTTTATTACAAAGGGATTTGTTATATTTATCTTTTATTGCATTTTAAAAATATATTAAAGTAATTGAAAAAGGTTATGAATTGAGAAGTAACCATTGGCATGTAGAATTCTTTTAGATGTTTTCTCCTGCATTTATAGACATACACATGTAGATAATTTAAAAACATAAGGGAACTGGAGTTTTTTTTTCTTTTTTGATACAGAGTCTCACACTGTTGCCCAGGCTGGAGTGCAGTGGCACAATCTTGTCTCACTGCAAGCTCTGCCTCCCAAGTTCACACCATTCTCCTGCCTCAGCCTCCTGAGTAGTTGGGACTACAGGTGCCCACCACCACGCCGGGCTAATTTTTTGTGTTTTTAGTAGAGACGGGGTTTCACCGTGTTAGCCACGATGGTCTCGATCTCCTGACCTTGTGATCTGCCTACTTCAGCTTCCCATCTTTTCTAAAGACGTAATCTTTCATCTTTAGAAAAAAGTAATGCAAAACTACATGCTGGTAAAAAATTCAGTGAGATATACTCTCAGCATTGTTTTTTCTCCATGTGTACACATATATATATGTACAAACATGCATGCATTCATATTGGGATATATTTATATTTGTGTTTAGTTTTCACTGTCACACACAACTTGGGAGGGTTTCTTTAAGAGTTTGTAATGTTAATGAGATTTGTCATTTTAACTAAGGTATCCATATGTGACTTAATGATGAGCAATTAAATCTATAGGTCAAATTTCAAAATCTTCTCACCTCACCAGCCACAGAAAAAATTCACCATTCACTTCGTTTTTGAACGTATTTAAAACATTTCAAACTAAGTTATAATGCCCTAACTTAAGGTTCAAGTTCAACCACCAGTGTTGTGTGACTCTCCCAGGTCATTCTGAGTCCTTTAATTGAACATGGACCATATCGTGGAGTAATTTCTCATTAAATTCTGCTTAGAATATGCTTTTTCCAAGCAAAGTTTATGAACATATCATATTCAGAAATTTTAAAGGATGTAGCCAGGTGCAATGGCTCATGCCTGTAATCCCAGCACTTTCAGAGGCTGAGGTGGAAGGATTGCTTGAGATCAGGAGTTTGAGACCAGCCTGGGCAACATAATGAGACCTTGTTGCTATTGGAGGGGAGAGGAAATAAGAAAAAAATATTAAAAGCATTGCCGGGCATGGTGGCTCATGCCCGTAATCCTAACACTTTGGGAGGCCGAGCTGGGGTGGATCACGAGGTCGGGAGTTTGAGACCAGGCTGGCCAAGAGACCAGCCTGACCAATATGGTGAAACCCCATCTCTAATAAAAATACAAAAATTAGCTGGGCGTGGTGGTGGGTACCTCTATTCCCTGCTACTCGGGAGACTGAGGCAGGAAAATCGCTTGAACCTGGGAGGCGGAAGTTGCAGTGAGCCGAAGATTGCACTCCAGCCTGGGAGACAGAGCCAGACTCTGACTCAAAAAAATAAAATAAAATAAAATAAAGGATATTATCTTTACACTTAGGAAACAATAGTGAATACTTTTCTCATAAACTCTAAAGTTACATTCAACTTCAGAATGCACTTCTTCATGTCCCTTTGCAACATTTAGATGGAGTATCTAAATTTCATAAATATGATTTTTCCTTATGATCAAAGAAAGTCCTCCAGTGCTAGGAAAGAGTGAGATTCTTGGTGATAGAGCCACGTGCTCAAGATTGAGCAACAGTTAAGGAACTCTGATAGCTAATTCTTAACTTAAAAATGGTGATATGTCATGATTCGATGTCTGAGATTTTCTTCAAAGTAAAATGAGATGAACATGAAGTAAGGGTGAAGGTATAGAGGAAACAAAGTCAACTCTGAACTGCTGATTGTTGGAGCTGGGTAGTAGGAATTGGGGAGTTTACTGTCCTCTTCTCTTTACTTTTGTGTATTTAAAATTTTCTATAATTACAGGTTTGAAATGAGAGACATGATCATTGCAGCCTAATACAGTGCAATATTTTGACCTGAAGTGATAATTCAGGCTGACTGTTGCCAAGATGTACTTGAGTAAATGTTGTGAAAGCCACAAGATAATCCTTCCGGATATTGTCACGAGTAAATGGTTGCACCCCATTCCTCATTTTGAAAACTCATGAGCAGGCCCATTTCCTTGACAGTCAGCATGGTGGACTGTAATTCCCAAAGCTGGCCACAGCGATGTCTGCCATCCATGTTGCTCTCATGGTGTGGCTTTGGCACTCCCCCAGCTGAGAGAGGGGGCCATGAGCCCTCTAACACCTGGGAGGGCTTGTGACTCTGGCAGATATCTTACCATAGGAGGCTGTTATAGGAGGCAATACAAATCTCAGCACTTTGGGAGGCCAAGGTGGGCAGATTGCTTGAGCCCAGGAGTTCGAGACCAGCCTGGGCAACATGGTGAAACCCCATCTCTACACAAAGTACAAAAAAATTAGCCGGGCATGGTGGCGTGTGCCTGTAGTCCCAGCTACCTGGGGGGCTGAGGTGGGAGGATCCTTTGAGCCTGGAAGGTCAAGGCTGCAATGAGCCATGACCTCACCACTGAATTCCAGCCTGGGCAACAGAATGAGATGCTGTCTCAAAAAATAAAAAAATAAAAATAAAAAACCCCAAAATACCAAAGGGGCAATACAGCTGCTGCCTGCCTTTCTCCATATGCTTACTCTTACAACCCAGCATCCTGCTGTGAGGAAGCCTGAGCAACCCATGCAGCCCTAGCATCGGCGTCCAGACATGGGAGTGAGCAAGCTTTTCAGTGATTACGGCCCACCCATCAAGTCATCCCCAGCTTTTGCATGTTCCCAGCAGAGGCTCCGAACGCTGTGGAGCAGAGCAAGCCTTTTCTGCTGTTGTCTTTCTGAATTCATATTCACAGAACCTGTGAAGATCATAAGATGCTTGTTGGTTTATGCCATTGCATTTGGGATGATGTGTTACATGGCAGTCGTAACTGAAACAGTTGGCGTATGTTGGGGGAGGAGAGAAGGGTCTTATTTCTCAGTGATCCTTTCTTTTTACAACATGCCCAACAGTTACACATACTTACACATATACTCAATGACTGTTTTGATAAGGTTCACAATGTTTACTATTTCTGTCTACATTAAGACATCCAGATCAGGAGCTGTATTGTAAACCATCAGCTGTTCTCTGAATAAAGGGGTCGTGGCTGAGCAGTCAGGTGCATGGCACATGGCACATTATAGTAATTACTCTTCGGCACGTTTGTCATTGACATCATGTGACACTCATCAGTGTTATGATAATGGAATTTTGCCAATAGTTTATTCCATTTTTCTCTCTCCAAGCATTCATAGGTCCTTAACTTAGTGGATAACTTTACAAGCTTCTCCTCAGTTGTGCAATATTTTTACTTTAGAATGTGTTTGCTATAAGACATGCATCTAAATGATGACTGTAATCTCTTATCCTTGGGGGATAAAATTAATAAGACATCCTGAAAAAATTATTCTCTTGCTTGGTCTTGAAAAAAATAAGTCACTAGAAATATCACTATACAAGATCTCCTGCTCAACATCAGTAAGCTGCCCTTGATAAAACAAATGTTCTGCATGAAAACCTTACCTGTCTCCATGATTTTAACATTATATGTCAAACTATAGCCCCAATCAATTTTCTGAAAAGTAGCTAAACAAGCTAGGCATGGTCATGAACTATAGTTCTAGCCACCTGGGAGGCTGAGGAATGGCTTGAGCTCTGGGCATAAGGTGCAGTGCGTGATGATCACGCCCGTGAATAGCCACTACACCACAGCGTGGGCAACATAGCAAGACCCTGTTTCTTTAAAAAAAAAAAAATTGTTTAAATAGCTAAAAGAATCAAATGCCTATTTTAAGTAACAAATGAACATGCTAAGATGAAATGATTAAAATTTTGCTTCCTTATCATCAAACATTTAATATGGTTGTTAATAAGCAACTACTTTGTATATGCAGGGACAATTACGTTTTGCCATATATGTTACATTTGTAACATACATACCACAACATACATACACACCATATATGTTACATTTGTGATATGACATGGCAAATGATGCACTTAGCAAATAAAATCTATTCAAAAAATGCAGATAAATGGTTATGACAAAAGAAGATCGTTTCCTAGCATGCCTATTACTAGTGAGGTAGAAATGAACAGCTTGAAGAAAAGGTAAAAATGGAGGAGTGGAGGTGAACTGAACCAGTCACTTTTGCTGGTGGTTTTAGAAGGTCATTGGCTGCAATTGGGTGTTAAAGGGGCAATTTCAGAGAAAATTTCAGAGGAACTAACAGTTTAGTTTCATCATCACTCTGAGTTCTTTGTACCAACTCCTGAATAGAAAGGAAGATTTGGGATTAAAAAATCGCTGATGATACTTTTGCTTACCTCCTGCTGTTTAAATTTGTAAATTTCTCTATGTGAGACTGAAAGGTTAGGTCCTGGGAAATTGTGGTTGGTGTGTAAGCACCAGAAATGTACAAAAGTATATATTCCCTTTGTTAACGGTGTCTGAGCCTGACATCCTACCATTCACACTTGGAATATTGTCCGTATACTTTTTGGTAGAATGGTGTATCAAATTTGGTACAGAAATATGTCTGTTATGAACAACAGTGGCCGTAAAAACCAGGAGGATGTTAATGAGAGTTCTGTGGAGCTTTTACTCCACTGTGATATCTTTTTATAACAAACAAGGGCCTGAGATTAGGGGATGAGTGCGTTGCCAGTTCATTAAATTCTTGTCCATTAAATCCCATTTCTCTTTCTGGCTGCTTGTCAACAATCATCCCATTCTCAGATGTACTCATCCCAGCACATTCTTTCTTTTTTTTTCATTGTGGCAAAAAAGCAAAACAAAACAAACAAAAAAAAGAACCCACATAACGTAAAATTCACACTCCCAACAGTTTCCCCAAGTGTGCGGTGCAGTATTGTCAGCCACATGCACGTTGTTGAGCAACAGATTCCCGGAACACTCCTGCACAATCCTGCATGAAAGCGCATTCATTTTGATGCTCTATATTCATAGTGGATTCCTGTTCCTTATTTAAAAGTATAACTTTGCTCTGAGTTATACTTATTTTCATACTTTATTGCTACTTTTATACTTCAACAAAAGTTTTTTAGTATTGGTGTAGTTTTATAATTGTGTTAATGATGAAAAGGACAATTGAACAATTAGATGCATGTGAAAATGCATAATTTGTATAATTAGTTTTATCGCAGGTAATTTATCTCTCTTCATTATCTTTTACTTTCAAAGGAGATGCAGCCTCCTTGAACTATGAAATGAGGGCATTATAGTACATGGTTTTATCTATAATATTCTTTGATTCTTCTGCCTCTCACGATTTAATGATATTCTTTTTTTTTTTTTTTTTTTTTTTTGAGACGGAGTCTCTTTCTGTTACCCAGGCTGGAGTGCAGTGGAGCGATCTGTGCTCACTGCAAGCTCTGCCTCCTGGGTTCACGCCATTCTTCTGTCTCAGCCTCCCGAGTAGCTGGGACTACAGGCACATGCCATCACACCTGGCTGATTTTTTTTTTTTTTTGTATTTTTAGTAGAGACGGGATTTCACCATGTTGACCAGAATGGTCTCAATCTCCTGACCTCGTGATCCACCTACCTACCTCAGCATCCCAAAGTGTTGGGATTACAGGCGTGAGTCACTGTGCCAGCCTCAGTGCATCTTAATATCAAGTATTTATATTTCATTTATCAAATCAATACTAAGAGTGTTTGTTTTTAAATTTCCAGATAGGTCAGTTCATTTGTGTTAGGGAAGTATAGTGATTTTTAAGGCTGCGAGATAACATTCAGTTAGCTTCCCAACTTCCTAAAGACATTAACAACTTCTCCTAAGCTACTAAGTACTCTGAATACGTTTAGAACTTTAAAATTGGATTGGGGCTGGGTGCGGTGGCTCATGCCTGTAATCCCAGCACTTTGGGAAGCCGAGGCGGGCAGATCACAAGGTCAAGAGATCGAGACCATCCTGGCTAACATGATGAAATCCCGTCTCTACTAAAAATACAAAAATGAGCTGAGCATGGTGGCGCCTGCCTGTAATCCCAGCTACTCGGGAAGCTAAGGCAGGAGAATCGTTCGAACCCAGAAGGCGGAGGTTGCAGTGAGCTGAGGTCGCGCCACTGCACTCCAGCGTCCAGCCTGGTGACAGAGCTAGACTCCGTCTCAAAAAAAAAAAAAAAAATTGGATTGGAACTCTAGTGTCTTTGGAAAACAGCTAAACTCGAATGGGTGGCAGTAAATTCAGTGTCCTAGTGACCAACTAAGTATATCCACAGAATTATTTCACCATGAACTATCAGTCCCCTTGACTGAAATTGTGCTTTTTTTTTTCTTCTGCAATAAAATTGTCAGCAGAGTCTGGTAGCAAAGTTTGGAAAATAGTTCAATCTTAGGGGGCCAGAGCTCTCATTTTAAAAGTATTTAGTTTTCCCAGAAAATCTTCTTATCTCTGCCATCTCCTCCCACTCTATACCCTAACCTTTCCCAAATCCTCCCCTCTCTTCTTACATGTCTGTTTGTCTTTCTCGTGTGTGACATGTTTGGAAGTCCCGTTAAACCGGCATCTGTTCTGTTTTAGGAGAAACCCGACGCTAGCCCTACGTCACTTCAGCTGCGGTCCCAGATCGAAGTAAGCACAATGACTTTAATCATCTAGTTTTGCTTCTGCCTTTTTTTTTTTTTAAGTGACACTCTGTACAAATCAGATGAAGCCTGCTGCTCTGACCACACTGACTATACGAATCTTCTCTCGTAGGAGTCGCTTGGCTTCTGTAGCGCCGTGTCAACACCAGAAGTGGAAAGAAAGTAAGTCTTTCTCCCTCTGCCCAGGATCACTTTCCAAGAAGGTGTCTTTTAGGTCCATGCTGACGGAAATCAAACAGGCGATCGTGTGCGTATGTACTATGGACTTGGATGTCATTTTCCTTAACATGTTGCATGCATGCGTATGTATCTAGGTGGCTAAGAATGTGTTTTGTAATGCAGTTGGTGATGTCTAAGGATTTTGTGAAGAGTTACTGATTTTACACTGCCTATTGTGAATACACCCTAAATAAATCTCCGGAAATAAAAGAGAAAGGGAAAGGATAGGTGCATTAACCAAGATGGATTTTCATCTTTTACATTAACTTTTAATATAGGATAAAAGTTATCAAGAAGCAAGATACAAAAATAAAATATACTATGTTCCAGAATAAACCAATGATTAAAAACCCATCTTCTGCACCTCATTTTGGTAGGTGACCTTAAAACAGCAATGAACATGTGTGTAAAAAAAAGGCAAATGATCCCTAGCCTTTCCTGTTAAAGGAAATGTTTTTGCTTCCTTGACCCAACTTGGGCCCTGTAATTTCTGCTTTCATAGAAGCTAATTTTATGTTTCATGTTATGTTTTCAGTATTTCTTTTAGGCAACATAAATAAGACAAAAAACAAAGAGAATCTTTTTTCTAAAACCTTTTCTTTTTCTACTTTATTGCATCATCATTATGCTAGAATGTTCTATTTGTGATCTTCCGTGTTAAATTTAAAGAAAGTCTGCATCTCTAAACAGACGCTTCCTTTGGCATGGAGCCACTTGTACGTTCATGCCAAGGGAGGCATAGAAGTGGTTTAGGCATCAAGTATTTCTGGAATGCAAAGCACACGTTGGGGAGAGCGTGTGTGTGCTTTAGAGCACAGCTTTGCCTAATCCATCCACGTGTGTGTGCTGCTGGCACAGGCGGTTCAGGGAGGAGGGCTGCTTTGCCAGAAAGCTATAATTCTAAACTTAAGAGGCTTTGTGGGTTTAGTTCTGGACTGAGGAACATTGCGGGTGATGTCCCACAGCAAACCAAGGCCACTGCCCACTCACGGAGCGAGGATAACTGTGCACATCCATCAACTTTTTTTTGTTTTGCTTACCTTGCCTCTTCCCAGGAACCTGGCAATGTGGAGGCTGAAATAGACAAAAAATACTCAAGTTGACATTGACTTTGAACTTGGAGGTACTGTGGTAGGAGTAGAAGCATCGAGTGAATGGGCCATAGCTTTTCCTGCCCTAGTTTATTACTTATGTAGCATGATTCAGGCTGAGAGCTCAGGTGTTCCCTCAGAATCTCTGAATCCTTCAGGAAACAAGAAATGTTTGCTCTTCCTCCTAAGAGGAAGTGACTCACCAAATTTGTACTAACCTTAGTTAGGCTGGGTAGTACTTCTTCCCCTCAGTTGTGGAGAGTCATTCTTTCCATGTTTGTATCCTTTACTTAGTAAAATGTGGCATGGCTCTTGGGGCCGAGAGAGACTGATGTCCTCCTTTGAGGTTAACGAAAAAATTCAAATACACACCCACTGTCCTCTTTTGTAATATTGTCATCTTGCCTCTGTAATTTTAAGTGGTTCAAACTTAATGTGCTTCTAAACAATTTGAAAGTTTAAAAACATTTTGTCCTTTATTTCTCTGTTAATGGCTTTTGAAAACTATGCTACCCTTTGCTTTTAACTTAAAAACACTATCTTTTAAAAATTTTTATGGCTGGGTGCAGTGGCTCAGGCCTGTAATTCCAGCACTTTGGGAGGCTGAAGTGGGAGGATCACTTGAGGCCAGGAGTTTGAGATCAGCCTGGGCAACATAGTAAGACCCTCTCTGATCCAGACCACGCCCCTGCCCCCCAGCCCCCCAAAATTAGCCAGGTGTGGTGGTGCCCACCTGTAGTCCCAGCTACTCGGGAGGCTGAGGCAGGTGGGTCCCCTGAGCCCAGGAAGTTAAGGTTGCAGTGAGCTGTGATCATGCTTGGGTGACAGAACAAGACCCCATCTCAAAAGAAAAAAGTTATAAAATAAATTTAAACTTACAGTAAAGTTTCAAGGATTGAGAATTGTACAGTGAATGTTCATGTAATCTTCACGTAGGCCACCAGTTGTTGACATTTGCACACTCCTGAGCTTTCTCTCTGTCTCTCTCTCTCTCTCTCATGCACACACACACACACACACACACACACACCCCACCACCACCACCACCATCACTAATTATTATTACTGCTGGCCTGTTTGAGAATAAATGGTAGACATCACGACTGTCACCCCTAAATGCTTAAGCAAATATTTCCTAAGGACAACATTCTGTTACAGAATAATATAGTATAATGACCAAATACAGGAAACTTAATAACTTTTTCTAATATACAGTTTCTATTCAAGTTTTTCTTTTTCTTTTCTTTTCTTTTTTTTTTTGTTTTTTGTTTTTTGAGAGGGAGTATCGCTCTGTCGCCCAGGCTGGAGTGCACTGGCGTCATCTCGGCTCACTGCAACCTCCACCTCTTGGGTTCAAGCTATTCTGCCTCAGCCTCTTTGAGTAGCTGAGATTACAAGCAGCCGCCACCACACCTGGCTAAGTTTTTTTTGTATTTTAGTAGAGAAGGTGTTTCACCATGTTGGTCAGACTGGTCTCGAACTCCTGACCTCAAATGGCCTGCCCGCCTGGCCTCTCAGAGTGCTGGGATTACAGGGATGAGCCACTGTGCCTGGCCCTATTTGTTTTTCTAATCGTCGCAATAATGTCTCTTATAGCACTGTTTTTCCAATCCAGCACTTTTTAGGAAAAAAAAAAAATCACTCACGGCATGTTGGTGTCATGTCTTTTGTCACATTTAATCTGAAAGGGTTTCTTAGCCTTCTTTTATCTTTGACAATAATGACATTTTTCAGAGTGTAAGCTAGTTGTTTGGTGAAGTGTTTGTTTAGCATTTATTTGGTTTTGTTTTTTGATTTTTTTTGCTCTACAGTGCATTACATCGGGGGCCCGTGATGTCTGTTTGTTTCATTATTAGTGATATTAATTTCGGTCATTCAGTTAAGGTGGTATCTGCCAGGTTTTCTTTGAGAAGTTACGATTTCTTCTTTGTAGTGAATATATATGTATATATTGTGAGGTGATAATCTGAGACCGTGAAACTATCATCATCAAACTTTTACCTAATGGTTTTAGATTCTTTCCATGATTCTTGCCTAAATCAGTGTTGCTGTAATGGTTGCAAAAGGGTGATACTTATTCTTGTATTGATGATTATTTTGTATAAAATCTCCCAAGAGATTTTGTGTTTAAATTTCATTTGCCTTTAAAGATATATCACTCTGAAAATCTTAGGTCAGATTATATTTTGAGTAGGTTCGATGCCTTGTCTCTATTGAATAATTTATTAATTGTATTTGAAGATGCAAATAGACAATCTCACTATTCCCTTACATCAAAATGCTTGCTAGGAGCCTTGCCGTTGAGTATGGGAGCCTCAAAGGGTGACCTGGCGAACCAGTTGGCTGTGTCTGGTTGGTGTCTGCAAAAGTCTCTGCCAACCAAAATATCATTCTGCGTCAGAGTGGTATTCTATGGGCAGAAGTTTTCTCTGCTTTTTATTACAAAAACAAGAGAACTTAGAAAACACATGTGGGCAAGACCTGCAGGGGCCCACCCTTAGAAGCAGAAATGCAGAGAAGGAGGCAGTGTGGAAGCTGAGCACTGCTCCTGCAACTCCTGCCTCGCAGATCCAGTCTCCCAACTTGTCTCAGGCACCCCCAGTGCACGCGCCTCCCTCCTCCTCGCCCAGCTAAAACTTATTCCAAGGGAGATATCTGGCCTTAATTATGCTTCAAATGTCTGTTTCTGAAAAATAACATTACTTTTCTCGGCAGTATTTAGCATTTAACAGGGTTTAAAGTCTCAAGTTACAGGAAGTTAGCTCTGACCCAGAGGGTGGGGAGGGAGAGAGACAAGCAGTGAGATTTTTGACATACCTGGCATCTCAGCATCTATTATAGATGCCCCTGCCAAGTGGGGCTGCTGGCCTCTAGATGTGCTTGACCTGCGTATACAAGAGGTAGGTTGGTAGGTAGGTGATAGGTAAGTAGGTGGGGGAAAGAAAGAACAGACCCTCCCTACCTTGTCATGAGTTTGGTGGGGTCCCCATTCATCCTTGTTTTCTTACTTCATAATGAAGGCCAAGAGAGCTTTCATTTGAGCCTCTTCTGTTTGTATCTACCTACATTGTTTATTGATGAGACTATCTGTTACTGGAAAGGGTCCTGATCTAGACCCCAAGAGAGGATTCTTGGACCTCGTGCAAGAAAGAATTCAGAGCAAGTCCGTAAAGTGAAAGCAAGTTTGTTAGAGAAGTAAAGAAACCAAAGAATGGCTACTCCAGAGGCAGAGCAGTGGCATGGGCTGCTCGACTGAGTAGACGTGCAGTTGATTTTTGATTATATGTTAAACAAGGGGTGAATTATTTATTAGTTTTCTGGGGAAGGAGCAGGCAGTTCCCAGAACTGCGGGTCCCTCCCTTTTCAGACCATATAGGGTAACTTCCAGATGTTGCCATGGCACCTGTAAACTGTCATGGTCCTGGTAGGAGTGTCTTTTGGCATGCTAATGCATTATAATTCACATATAATGACCAGTGAGGGTGACCAGAGGTTACTTTTTCATCACCATCTTGGATTTGTTGGGTTTTGGCCATCTTCTTTACTGCATCCTGTTTTATCGGCAGGATCTTTGACCTGTATCTTGTGATACCAGTCCTGCCAACGTCCTATCTCATTCTGTCATAAGAATGCCTAGCCTTCTGGAAATGCAGCCCAACAGGTCTCAGCCTTATTTTACCCAGCCCCAGTTCAAGGTGGAAGTGCTCTGGTTCAAATGCCTCTGACATACGTGCTTTATTACTCAATCTTGGATTTGTGTCAACTGGCTGAACAGGTAAAATTAACTAATTTTCTATTACCAGAGACTTTCAAGAATATTTAGAGAGTAAGGCTTTTCTTGAGGGTGCTGGGAAATAGCTTCATAACTATGACAAATAAGTTTAGCTACGAGTCGCAGAAAACCTGACAAATAGTGATTCCTTAGACACATCTGTGTTCCATGAATGGGTCCAGGGCTGGCTCCATGACTCAAGTCGGCCTTCAGAAACCCAGATGGCTGGATTGCTTTCTTTTTTTCTTCTTTCTTTTTCGTTGCCGTCATAGCCTTAAAGTGGCTGCTGCATCTTCTAGGTGGGAAGAAAAAGCAGGGCGAAGGCAGGGAAGAAGGCAGTAGGTCCCGAGGTTAAACCATGTGCTTTGCAGAGCTTTCCTAGAAACCCTGTCCACCACATTCCAGTGTGTGCCACTCATTTGCTCATGCAGCAGCTGTTTGCTGACCAACCTGTTGTTGAAGGCAGCCTTCAGGGGGCCCAGGATATAGTGATGGACAGAGCTGTCACAAGCTTATATGCAGCTTACGTTTGAAGGCAGGGGGATATACTAGAACAAACATTACATATTTAAAGTCGTGGTACAGATAAAAATAAAGCAAAGAAGGGGGACCCAGAATTGGGTCACTTGACCACCATAGCTATAAGGGAGTTTAGAGAAGTGAGCATTTTTAATGGAGCACATTGCTGTCCTAAACAACATAGGGTTCTTTTTTTTTTTTTTTTTTTTTTTTTTTTGAGACGGAGTCTTGCTCTGTAGCCCAGGCTGGAGTGCAGGGGCGCGATCTCGGCTCACTGCAAGCTCCGCCTTCTGGGTCCACGCCATTCTCCTGCCTCAGCCTCCCTAGTAGCTGGGACTACAGGCACCTGCCACCATGCCCGGCTAATTTTTTGTATTTTTAGTAGAGACGGGATTCACTGTGTTAGCCAGGATGGTCTTGATCTCCTGACCTCATGATCTGCCTGCCTCAGCCTCCCAAAGTGTTGGGATTACAGGCGTGAGCCCCCATGCCCGGCCAGGGTTCTTTTCTTTTCTTTTTTTTTTTTTTTTTTGAGATGGAATCTCGCTCTGTTGCCCAGGCTGGAGTGCAATGGCGCATCTTGGCTCATTGCAAGCTCTGCCTCCCAGGTTCACGCCATTCTCCTGCCTCAGCCTCCCGAGTAGCTGGGACTGCAGGTGCCCACCACCACGCCTGGCTAATTTTTTTGTATTTTTAGTAGAGACGGAGTTTCACCGTGTTAGCCAGGATGATCTCGATCTCCCGACCTCGTGATCCGCCCGCCTCGGTCTCCCAAAGTGCTGGGATTACAGGCGTGAGCCACTGTGCCCAGCTCAGCATTCTTAAGGAAAGAGGGTGAATAGACTTTGTGTAGGAGACTAGCAGTATTTTCTACGAAAAGTTAAACTTTTATTTGTATACATGTAAACAAAGGAATCTGAAAATTGCCTAGATGTCTGACAAATAAGCTGTGTGTCAAGATTTTTTATTGTCATTACATCCAAGGAAGCCAACTGTAGGGAGGGCCACCTGGCTATTTCGTAATATGTTTATGGAGGAAATCTTCATGGGGTAGTTTATATAGACTAAAAATTGAAAAGTCATAAGCAGATAATAGTAGGTGATGTTTATTGAGTTCTTATTATGTGCCAGGAACTGAGCTAAGCACTTAACATTGATGCATTTAATACAAAAACCCTATGAGATGACAAATGGTATGATTCCCATTTACAAATGCAAAACTAAAGGACAGAGGTAAGTTGCCCAGGACCACACAGTTACTAAGGAGTAGTACACAGATTTGGTCCCAGTTCAGAACCCATAACCCTAACCACAGAGCTATAATTCCGAAGTCCTTAGAATGCGTTGCTTATGCAAATACAGAGGCTAGTGGCAAATCATGTTCGTTAGCATCAAATAAATAGCAGCAGTTAAAACCTACACTTCAGAGTTCCTTTGAAAATAGGAGCAAATTCTACCCTCATCCAGATATAAGCTGGGTCCTGGTTATTTATCTGTAGAGGCAGGAAGGTCCAAAATAAATCTCAAAACTTCACCTTAGCCAATATTTATAACGTCTTTTCTACTAAGTCTTTCACTGGAGTTGAACAGTCACTGATTTAGTTTCACTTTTTTTCATTATCTGTGGCTACACTTGAACTATTTTATGGTGAAAAAGTCCAAAAATGTATAGCATGATGGAAAAGGAAGGTAAATAAAAGGAGAGAAGGCTAATAGAGCAGTGTTCTGTGGTTAAATAAAGAGAATCGAATATAGTTTATAAATGTTCTATGCGGACACTTAACTCTCCTTGGACAATGCTTTACTCTCAGGTATGTTTTATCTGGCAAGCTGATTACTGTTTTGATTATGTCAGCTTTCCTTTTTTCCCTCTCAAAGATCTTTGTCTTCACCCTCTTTCCTCTGACTGCAGGGAAGAAGCCCCAGCACACACGTGCCTGTTGCAGTCCCTCCAACTCCCTGTTTTGGATCATCTGCTGCTCTCTGGATTGCTTGCATCGCTGATCTGATCTTCTCCTCCTCTTCCTCCTCCTACTCCTTCTCTTCTTCCTCTTCTTCTTCCTCCTCTTCTTCCTCTTTGTCCTCCTCCTCTTCCTCTCCTCCTCCTCCTCCTCCTCCTCATCCTCCTCCTCCTCTGTGGTCTGCCATCCACCTACCTGGCCACCTTAGCCCTTGCTACATGCTCCCTAGGCAGAGCAAAAGCTGCTGCAGTTTCTCAACAGGCCCTATTCTCCCATGGCATGCTGAGCCTCGGAAATGCTGCTCCTTCAGTGGGATGCTCTGTCTCCCACTCTCTCACCATCATCCCCTACTGCCCGCCCTCTGACCTTTCCCTGGGCAAGCTCCACTCAATCTTAAAACCTCAGCTCTGGAGTTGGCCTCTCCCAGAATTCTCCCCTAATCCATAGACTTGAGGTGAAGTGGCCTGCTACTTGGCCTCTATACCCCCTGGACTCTCCTGCTCCTGTTGCAGTGGAGCATGTGTGTGTGTGTGTGTGTGTGTGTTGTCACCTTCCACCCTGAACTTCTTGAGCCCTAGATCTTTTGCTTTTCTCCTGGCACACAGAAGATATTCCGTAATGTTGAATAAATCAATTGAGTGACTGAGCATGCACAAACATGCTTAGGTCTTCTTTACTCTAGAAAAATCTTCTTGCCATTCTTCCAGACTCTATTTCTGTTTCTCTCTTTCCCTAATTGCTAAACTTCTCCCATGAAGCCTGGCTCCAGTCTTCATTCCCTGATGAAATGTTATTTCAGAGGTCAATGGCTTTATAGGAACCTAACCAGAGACCTCTCCCCACGTGCAGTCCCTGTTGCATTGGGTCCTGCTGACTTTTCCTCAGGTTGCATTTCTCTCATCTCCCTTGGTGGCTGCGACTTTGCCACCAAGTTTCGAATTTTTCCTCCTTTATGTGCACTCTGTGCAGCTCTGCCCTCCCCTTACTGTGAGTGCACCCCAGGCTTTTTACCCAGCCTGTGAGCTCTCCCAAGGCTCTTACCTGTGCCCATGGCTTTGAGCTCTTTAGGTACCCATTGTAGATTTAACTCTCTAGCTCTGACCTTTGCAATCTGGTAGCTTGCCTATTACAGCCTCTTGCTGAAAAATGCCTGCTCACTAACATCTCAGCCACCCAAATTGCCCATTCATATAACATAATTCACCACTTCCTCTTGACACTTCTCTAACCATCTGCTCTTTGTCCATACTTCCCTCTCTGTATCCTTGAGTAACTTTTCTGCCCGTCACCCAGGGTTTTTCATCGTGATGTCCTGCTTTTTTTCCTTGACCCCAGATTGTCAACTGCCAAATCCTGTTTTTCAACTTCTATAACTTTTCCTTTGTTTCCCTCTGTTTTAGTCCATTTTGTGTTGCTATAATAGAATACCTGAGACTGGTTAATTTCATTTCTTTTCTTTTCTTTTTTTTGAGACAGAGTCTTGCTCTGTCACCCAGGCTGGAGTGTGGTGGCACAGTCTTGGC
This sequence comes from Chlorocebus sabaeus, assembly GCF_047675955.1. Lineage (NCBI taxonomy): Eukaryota > Metazoa > Chordata > Mammalia > Primates > Cercopithecidae > Chlorocebus > Chlorocebus sabaeus. Next base: position 77,467,080 of record NC_132916.1, read on the forward strand.
TCACTGCAACCTCCACCTCCTGAGATCAAGTGATTCTCCTGCCTCAGCCTCTCTAGTAGCTGGAACTACAGGCATGTGCCACCACGCCCAACTAATTTTTGTATTTTTAGTAGAGATAGGCTTTCACCATGTTGGCCAGGCTTGTTATGAACTCCTGACCTCAAGTGATCCACCCGCCTCTGCCCCCTAAAGTGCTAGGATTACAGGTGTGAGCCACCGTGCCTGGCCGAGACTGGCTAATTTCCTTCTTTCTTTTCTTTCTTTTTTTTTTTTTTTTTCTGAAATGGAGTTTTGCTCTTGTTGCCCAGGCTGGAGTGCAATGGTGCAATCTTGGCTCACTGCAACCTCCACCCACCAGGTTTAAGTGATTCTCCTGCATCAGCCTCCCGAGTAGCTGGGACTACAGGCGTGTGCCACCAAGCCCGGCTAATTTTGTATTTTTAGCAGAGGTGGGGGTTTCTCGATGTTGGTCAGCCTGGTCTGGAACTCCGGACCTCAGGTGATCCACCCGCCTCAGCCTCCCAAAGTGCTGGGATTATAGGTGTGAGCCACTGTGCCCGGCCCAAGACTGGCTAATTTCTAAAGAAAAAATGTTTATTCAGCTCAGGGTTCTGCAGCCTGGGAAGTTCAAGAGCATGGCTCTGGCTTCTGGGGAGGGCCTTCCATGGCCCTGGCTTCCGGGGAGGGGTCATAACATGGTGAAAAAAGCCAAAGGGGAAGTGGACAGCTGTGAAGAGCCAGGACCAAACAAGAAGAATAACCTCACTTCGTAACAGCCCACTCTCTCGGGAACCGATCCATTTCCACAGGAATTAATCCAGGCCCTCGAGAGTGAGAACTCACTACCGCAAGCATGGCAGTAAACCATTCATGAGGGATCTGCTCCTGTGACCCAACACCTCCTGCTAGGCCCCACCTCCCAACATCACCACACGGGAAACCAAATTTCCTCATGAGTTTCAGTGGGGACGGAAAGACCATACCTAGACTATAGCACCCTCTGTGTATTTTTAATCTGTATTGTTCCAAGTGAGACCCTTAGTGCTCTTTTCATGAACTAAAGAGCATTCCAGAAATTGCTTTTGGATTTATCTCCCTAAAATATACTCAGGTCACGTCTCATTGAGGGGATGCCCAGCTCTCCCCAGTGACATCTATAAATTAGGACCTGTCTAGGTTTTCACCTTGGTAACCAGTGCCCCTACATACATCCCTGACCCTTCTTTATTGCTGGGTCTCCCCAGAAATAACCTCATACCTTCATATAACCCTTACTCCAGCCCAACTAGATATTATGATTACCCAAATGCCCCCTTGGCTGTCTGAATTTCATGCCTTGGAAGTATTTCCTTCCTTCAGGTCCTATTTGAAAGGCTGTTTCTCCTTGAGTGCTTTCTCAGTCTCTTCACTGTCTGTATCCTCTCCTCTCCTTGGGACTCCAGTAGTATTTTCCATGGATCTGATGTCTCTTAACATACCGTAACACGTATCATATCATCATTGTTGTCAACATCATCATAACATGGTTTCTCGGGTGATGTCTATATATTGGGTACTGTGCGAATCTCTCATGATATGTTATCTCTTTTTTGTTGTTTTTTGTATAAACTCATTGAGGTATATATTGTATTTGAGACTCATTAGCTTGCCTAAATTCCCAGAGCTAGAGACACACATCTCAATCCATTCTGAGTGTCATTATAGCCTTGGAATTAAGATGCCCTACCTGGTACCAGACTCTCTGGGTTCAAATCCAGGTTGTCTATCTTACCAGCTCTGCAACTCTTGGGCAAGTCACTTGACCTTTCTATCTATAGTTTCCACAATTATAAAATGAAGATGATAATTGTAGTGCTTACCTCACTTACTAAGCCATAAAGAGCGTAGTAAGCGCCTGGTAATCTTGTCTGTTATCTATCTTGTCTGGCCCACATTCATGCCTTTCCTGTGGCTTGAGCCACTTGTATATTTCTCTAATCCCAGAAGAACCAACATAGTCATGAGCCCTGAGGCTGAGAGCTCACTCTTCCGATTTTCTTCAGTGTCCAGGATAGCGGTTTGCACAGAGCAAGTGCTCATTTAGTACTTGCATTGAATTCATTGAATGCCCCTAGTTCTTTGAAATAGGGCTACGGATGGATTGTTCCCAGGACTGGAATTTCAGAGAAGCTACCTTGAGCTTCCTTGTTACCCAACATGTGTCAGTGTCTCCCCAGACTGATAGCATGAATAAAAAGTGCTTTCTGCTTATAAATATTAACATTATAAAGACACCTGTAAATAAACATTTAACAGAATAGTAGCTTCCATAAATTGCCAAATCTTTGTCTGAGGGTTGCCCCCATTTTCTTACTGGATTCTGTTTCATAGTCTGCTTCAAGTCTCCCTAGATTTTCCTTTTCTAAAATAGAAACAACTGCTGGGCATGGTGACCTGCACCTATAGTCCTAGCTACTCGGGAGGCTGATGCAGGAAGATTGCTGGAGCTCAGGAGTTCGAGACTAACCTGGGCAACACAACAAGGCCCTGTCTCTTAAAAGAAAAAAAGAAAGAAAGGAAGAAAGAACAGACTACATAATACCTTCAGTTGAAGGTACAATACCAAGAAACTCATACATAATATTGTGATTTAGAAAATCATGCTGTGGAATTATCAGTCCTCCTTTGGAAGTAGACCAGATTCAGTGAAAAGGGCTGATGAGGTCTGTGAGTTTAGGAAATCCAGGTCAAGCCACGTCCCCTGGTGCTGACATGAATGCATCCTGTCTCCACATCCTGTTTGTGGCGGGGCTATGGTGTAGGGTGGGGACACCCATGTTTTCCCCTGGGAATGTGTGTGTGCGCCCTGCACCTGGGGCTTTTGTCTGTATATGGGAGTGAGGACGTCAGGCAGAGGCATGCCCTTCAGAGTGGGTCACAGGGTGCTTCTGCCCCACGGAGGTGGATGTGCCCTCACTCTGTGCCTGGCGTCCTCCCAGTCCTCATGGGCTGTTAGAGCATCACCAAGATAACCAAAGGCAACTGGAGCCACCATTATTTGTTTTCTTCAGGCGCACCAGGGTGGGAAGCATAGGCAAAACAGCAAACTTAGGTTTCACAAAACAAATGGACTGGCCCAAGAGCCAGGTGTTATTATGAGAGTAGGTACCCTTCTGCCTTAATCAGTAGAGGCTGAGGGCATGAGGGCCAGGTCACCGGCCAGGAGGCTCGTGCATCTGTGACTCGTCCTCTCTGCCACCTCATCCTCTGGGCTTCAGCTCCCTCGTGGGCATGGTGAGGAGTGTGAGTCAGGTGGTCTCCAGGGTGCTTCTAGCTCAGGCCGTCTTTCGTTTTCTGCTCCAGTCTAAAGCATGCCCTGCACCGATCAATGTAGCTTGGACTCTGCACGTCCCACTATGTTGTAGCTGGTGTAGGCTCTGGAGCTGGACAGAATCTGAGCGTGAGTTTATGCTCTGCTAGTTGTGGAATTGGGAACAAGTTATTCGAATCCTTTATGCCTCAGGTTTCTATTCAATAAAGCAGGCACAAAAACAGCTGTTTTCAAGGGTGGTGCTGTGAAATGCCCAGCACACAGCCTGGCAGGCGATAGGTGCTCACATTCTGCCGTTCCCTCCCTCACCCGCTCTGTAATGTGCGGTGCTGCCCCTGGTGAGGGCAGTGAGTCTGGTGTCTCTTCTCAGGCTCAGTAGACCGTGCCATACACACAGAGCTCATCAGTGACCATGGTTCCCTAAAATATGCCCTTCCCACATGACCTTTAGTTTCTTTTGTGATGCCTCACACGGGGGCAGCAGGGAAACAACAGCTATTTTCATAGAACCTTTGTGGTAACAATGTGCTGAAGTATGTGTTTGTGCAGGCCCAACCGTGTCCACACGTGTGTGTGCACACGGGCACCATTGCACAGCATATTTGAGGGGCTCAGCATTCCAGAATGCAGGAGCTTGGGGTAGGAGCAGCTGGTCCAGAGTCCTTCTCCTCAGCTGTTCCCAACTGGAAACTCCGTTGCCCTTCCCTCTGTCTGGTGAGTGAGCCACCAGCCGACCCGGACACAGCTTGAGTCCGCACGTCTGTCTTGTGTCCTTTGCCGGTGGCAGGCTGTGTTTGTTCTTCTGGGATGGCTGGGGACAGGTGCTGCTGCCAGGAATTGTTTAATATATGGAGGTGACTGCTGTTTATTCTCTGTCTTGCATAAGAAGAAACAGAATATTAGGCCAAGGATAGGGTGGTGGTTGGAGGCTATCAGTAAATAAATATCATTCCTATACTGGCAGGAAGATGGGGAGACTCACACCTACAGCTTAGTGAGTGCTCCCTGCATATCTTATTAATTCTCCTACCAAGTCTATAATGCAGATGGCATTCTACAGTTAAGGAAACCAAAGTTTAGAAAGGTCAGTGACTTAGCAAGATCACAGACCTTGAGTCAGGCAGAGCTGGATTTTGCATCCAGCTCTGTTTATCTGCAAGGGCCAGACCGCTTCTCATCTACCCAGGTACAGGTACAATCAAATACTGGTGTGCTCAGAGAGACTAGTGACGGACCAGGCAGCTCAGGAAGTTTAATTTAATAAGCGTTTATCCAGTAGTAAGCCCTGGAAAGATAAGTAAGATAGAAAAGGTAGCTGTCCTCTTACAATCTGAAAACATGGGAAGATGCTTATAATGCAGTGTGAAAACTATCAGGACAGGGGAACTGCAGAAGGAGGGATGGTGAACCCCACTTGGGGGATAGGCATGGTGCTGAGGACCCTGTATTTTGGCATCAGTTAGGGTTCTATTTGAGAAGTAGAATGTTAAGGTAGAATAAGGACTTTATTATGGGCTTTTGACCTTGTGCATCACAGCCCATGCTGACTGCACAGGCCAGGTGAGGCTGTTCCTTCTGTGTCAGGTGGTACAGCCTGAAGTCAGCAGGGTGGGCAGTTCAGCAAAAACAATGCCTGCAAAGTGAAGAGAGCAAGGACAAAGTCCAGCCTGCCAGGGCGGGCTGACACCCATGCCATCAGTCACCGTCTCCGAGCAAGGTTTCAGCTTTGCAGGTGCAGAGGGCCTGCAGGAGTTGCTGGCATCTTTCCTCAGGAGCTCTGCACATCACAGGCCCAGGACTGAGGAGCTGAGGTGGAGACCCAGCAGGAATGTGAGCGTGTGGGCCCAGCTACTGCCCCATGCCACCCCCTGACCCAGAGGACCAACAATAACAGCTAGAGCAGGGCCCCATGCCCACAGTGGCCATGAAGCATGGAAAGAAAAGAGCTACTTTCTGCGTTTCATGTAAAATCTCTCTTGTGGTCTAGGCTAACCTGGAACTATGCAGGGAAGAGAATTCTGAGAAATGTAATCCGGCTGTTCTAAAGTGTCAAGACTCCAAATCGCCACAGGTTCCCATAAGAGTGAGCACCTGAGGGCTGACTGGGGATTCTCTTCGGCAGAAGCAGAGAGGAAGGAAGTTCCTGGTGGAAGAAAGGGTGTGCAAAGCCATGGGAGCACAGCATCTTGGGGGAATAGGTGGTGGAGCCCCAGGCCTAGCTGGTGGAAGGCCTTCAGAGCCAGCTCAGGCATTTCCTGGTGATGGGCTTTGTATTTTAGATGGATCACTCTCAGCGTGAGGAGGTGAACTTTGTGCCTCCCAGGAGGCAGGGAGAACTGTGAAGGGAGGGAGAGATCTGGAAGGTCTAAAGGCCTTGTCAAGCCTTTCTTTATTCCGCTTCCACTTTCGGAATTCTTTTATCCACCGGCTGATTCATTACTTCATCGAATCTTCAGGGAGTGTCTCCTTCAGGTCGGGAATGCTTGGTGGTCGAGACAACGCAGACCCCAGTCTCTCATCTGAAAGCTTTGCCCAAATAAAACCTTACAAGTCAGGATAATGCTTGAAAAGTATTGGCCACTTGTTTTATTGTATTACTCCGTATTCTTTTCTGAACATCTCACTTGCAGTGTTGCTTATTTTATTTTGGAGGTGTTGGATACAAGGAGGGGATGGATAATGAAGATAGGCACTCTGATCCCTGGCCTCTCCTAGGCTAAGCCAGTGGTTCCAAGCATATCTGCACATCACAATTACCTGGAGAGCTTGTTGGAGAGACAGATCCTCAGGCCTTGCCCAGACCTAATGCATTCAATCTCCAGATGTGGAACCCTGGAGGCTTCTAAGAAGTTTCCCAGGAGACTCTTAAGCAGCCAGCTTGGCTTTATTCATCGCCACCCAGATCAGTGTCTTGTCAGCTTTAAGCTCTTGGCTTCTACTCCGCATCGTAAGCGCAGGTCGAGTTGGGGGCTGTTCAGCTGATGTTGGTAGAGGTCATTTCATCATCACGGTGACCTTGGAAAGCTTCCTGGTGTCTGAATCATTTCCAGCAGGTGCTGGTGCGCTCACAGCGCCCGAAGGGGAAGGACGTGAAGTAACCTGAGGGCAGGGTGAGATCGGCGAGTGGAGTGATCAAGAATGAGAGGACAGGGTCTGCTTGGAGTGAGTCCAGGTGTGGAGGGTGCATGGAAGTGACAGAGATGCTTGGGAATTTAAAAATGAGATCTGAGAAGATGGGAAAACTTGAGTTTCCATTTTCATAGTATTTATAACATATAAAAATTTTCCATCAGCCATGTCTGTGAATGAATTAGAAGTGGGGCAGGGGAAGGCTGAAGTGGTTGCCGCTGGCTGGACGCAGATTCAGGGCTGCCGCATGTCCATGCTGCCCGTTGGGAGAAGTAGGGCAGGTGGGTGGCTCCCACAGCAGTGGTCTGGAGGGGTTGCTGGTCACTGAACCCTGCAGGGAGAGGAAGGGCCCTCCATGCCTGCAGTGCCTCCAGCCTTGGCCTTCAGGGCTGCTTCCCCTGGACTCCCCTGCTGCCCCCAGGGCAGCTGGCAGAAGAAAAGCGGCAGCCACAGGCCCCACATCCCGCCAGGGTCCTCTGTGTCCAGGCTGCACAATGGCCTGCATGGCCAGCAGGCCTCAGGGGTGGTGAATAGGAGCCACTGTTTGTTTCCACTGAGAAAGTCCTGACCTGCTTCCGGAGCCATTGCCATGGAAACGCAAGGAGGAGGTCCTTGAATGGAGCCTCTTTCCTCCCCATCTGCCCCACTCCCTTCCCCACCCCAGGCTGAGGCTGGTGAGGACCAGCCCCCTGCTGCCTCACTTTCCCCCTAGGTTCCTGCACATTTGGTGAAAATACTCAAAGCAGGGGACCCTCCCTGCCCATATCAGTGGGGATCAGTGACCCCATATACACGCTACCCCAGTGTGTGGCAGCCCATTCTCACAGCAGCTCTTAACCTGGGTCTGCCTCACGCAAACAGAGAGCCAGAGGGCCTTCCAGAGGGCCCCCCTCCAGCCTTAGCCACATTTCTCCACAGAAAAGCCTCTCTTGGACCCTATATTTATTACACATATGCAGGAAATTTTAATAAAGGAAATAGAGCAAGCGAATAATTTTGCCCCATTTACAAAATAATTGGAAGCCATTTAATAGTGTAAACTGTCCGGGCGCAGTGACTCACGCCTGTAATCCAAGCACTTTGGGAGGCAGAGGCTGGTGGATTGCTTGAGCCCAGGAGTTCGAGACCAGCCTGGGCAACATGGCAAAATCCTGTCTCTACAAAAATTAGCTGGACATGGTGGTGCACGCCTGTAGTCGCAGCTGTCTGGGGGCTGAGGAGGTGGGAGGATCACCTGAGCCTGGGGAGGTTGAGGCTGCGGTGAACTGTAATCACATCACTTCATTCCAGCCTGGCAGAGTGAGACCCAGAGTGTCTCATAACAATAATAATAATAATATAATGTAAACAAAGGTACTTTCTTTTTAGTAGGCTGTTTAAGCTCATAAGAAATTACCTTTTTTCTCATTTTTATAATAACTAGCTTTTGTGGTGAAAATAATGGCTACAACCCTGTTTTGTTTTATTTTATTTTACTTTTGACAATAATTTAGTAATTCTTAAGATGCAAAAAAGACCTAAGTAAAATTTAAAATTCACAGTGAGGCTATAAAGTGAAGGCGTTTGTTTTTACTGGTTAGATCAAAACCAGAAGAAAAAGCAGAATTTCAAGCCTCCTCACCCCCCGTTTTTTCACTCCTTAATTTGTATGCCTACTGAAGAATCATCAAAAGTCAGAATTTGATCTGAAGCCACAGACTCCAGGGGCCACATTTCAAACTTAAATTGCTCTTTCAATACCCGTAATTAGAGACAATGCACCAGGTACTGTGAGTACCGTGATCAGTAAGACTGGTGAACCCCTTGACTCCACGGAGCTCAAGTTTTAGTGGGAAAAACATTGGTTTGGGTGTCTGAAGAGCTGAGTTTAATCTCCAGCTGTGTGACTTACAATGACTAATTGTGTGACCCTGGACAAGTCACTTACATAAAGACTCTAGGCCAGAGTCTCTTCATACATACAGCAAGGCTAGTTTTTTTCAGGGTTTCTGTGAGCCTGAAATACAATGAGATATATGAATATACTTTGGTAAGCCAGACCAATGCTTTGTGGAAGTTAGTCATTTTCGTTTCTTAACCACTAACTGCATATTCATCCATTTTTATGCTACTAATAAAGACATACCCGAGACTGGGTAGTTTATAAAGGAAAGAGGTTTAATTGACTCACAGTTCCACATGGCTAGGGAGACCTCAGGAAACTTGCAATCATAGCAGAAGGGGAAACAAACATGTCCTTCTTCACATGATGACAAGAAGGAGAAGGGTGAGTGCCCAGCGAAGGCGGAAGCCCCTTATAAAACCATCAGCTCTCATGAGAACTCACTCACTATCGCGAGAACAGCATGAGCGTAACCGCCCCCATGATTAAATTACCTCCAACCAGGTCCCACCCCTGTAGGGGACACAGAGCCAAACGATATCAAGCTGTTACAATTATATTCACCTGCATGTAACTGACACCTGACTTCAGTGTTTAGACAATGGGGACATCTTCTCATACAGCAGGGAGTCTGGAGTTGGGCTTTCCAAGGCTTGAGCAGCTGCTCTGGGAATTATTCCCTCTCCTACTCTACCATCCTTAGTATGGAACTTTCTTATGATAAAATTATGTCTGTTCCAGGAGGGATAATGGGAAGAGCCAGGCAAAAGGCATGTAGATAGAGTAAATCCTTTTTGTCATAGAAACACTAGCTTTCTTAGAAACATCTCACCATAAAGTTCTAGTATTTCTTCCCTGCCAGACACTGACACCTGGCCTCAACTAACTGCAAGGGAGTCTGAGGAAGTGAGTATTTTAGCAAAGTATACTGCTACCCCAAACAAAATTGGGACTCTGTAAGTAAGAAAGAAAATGAACTGGATATTGACATGGGAGGCAACTAGCTTGACTATTTTTATATTTCAGTAAGATCTTCTTGAGTTTTGTAAACACCTGGAAGGTATGGGCCATGTTGTGTGCAGTTTCCTCATCCATTGGCATAGAGCTTTATTATCTATACCAAGCAAACAGTGAATCATTGATTGTGTATGAAACTGGTCAGTTGCTGATTCCTTTTTGTATGACCTTTCATTGCAAAAAAAAAAAAAAAAAAAAATGGGAGCTCGCGCCTATAATTCCAGCACTTAGGGAGGCCAAGCTGGGAGAATTTCTTGAGGCCAGAAGTTCAAGACCAGCTTGGGCTACATAATGAGATGTCTTTACAAAAAACAAAAAATCAAGATTAGTCGGGCGTGATGGCATGCAACTGGAGTCCTAGCTGCTTGGAAGGCCAAAGCAGGAAGATTGCTTGACTCCAAGGGGTAGAGGCTGCAGCGAGCCATGATTGTGCCACTGCACTCTAGCCTAGGTGATAGAGCAAGAAACTGTCTCCCAAAAAAAAAAAAAAAAAAAAAAATATATATATATATATATATACACACACACACATACACACACACACACATACACAGACACACACACACATGCCCTCTAGCATATGTCATGGGGTTATTCTGAACATTAGTTATTAACTTTGAAGGAATTGGGGAGGCATTTATAACTTTATAGTGCTGGAATAGATGCTGTTACTATCAATAGTGTTGTTAGTATCAAAGCTGGCATTCATGGAGCAATTTTATCTCAACTTCTTAGACAGTTCAGACCCATGAAGCCACAAATGAAGAAAAATATGGCCCAGATGGAAAAGAGAAGACCCACTGAGGGGTTTTTGGAAACCTTAGAGGATGACTGAATCCCATCCCAGATCTGATTCTCCCTACTTCAAGCCCACATCGCTGCTGGACTTGGATAGTCCTGGCCTTAGTGAGGCCGTGGCCCAGACACAACCAGGCCATGGGCGTCCCCTGTGGAGAGATGGTATTTGGCTGCTTTTCAGACGTGAAACTCTTTAAGTTTCTGCCAGTGACCCGCATCATTAACTTTCAGTACAAGTCACCAGTTGGTGAATGAAAGGACACAAATGTCTTTCACTGCATCTTTGTGAGGGATTTTTAGAGTCAACAGGAGTGGGCCCTGTCCTTGGCCTGGAGAGCGTGTTGGCCATTCCCGAGGTGCCAGAGAACCAACCCCTTACAAGTTAAGAAATGGAAGAACATTTGGAGAAGGACTGAGGATGCCCTGGCTCATAAGTAGAGCGGTTGGAAAAAAGGCCGCTAATAACAGCTAACTTATTTTATTTAATTTGTTTAGTGCTTAGCATGTGTAGGCATGTAGTAAGTATAGTAAAAGTCACAACTCACACAAAACTCTAAAAATTCTATGTGATCGGTAACATTATTGTCTCTATTTTGCATAGCAGGAAACTGGGAATCAGTGGGACTAAGTAACATGCCCAGAGTTAGTAATCAGTAGCGGGTAGAGCTTGGCTTTGAATGCTGGCATTTGGACTCCTGAACCCACGTTCTGAGCCATTCATTGTGCGGTGCCACTTCCTGGGTAGTGGCCTTATGACAGCATTTGAGACATCCTTCACATGGAGGTACCAGTCAGCTGCTCATGATCTCTATCACACACAGAACAAAAGGAGTCAGGCTTGATTTGTAGCAGGAAAGATAATGTTTAGTTACCTACAACTTCCATATGTCTAATACAATTAGCAGGGGATTGAAGGATAACAAAGGTGATTGTCATTAGAACTAATGCTGCATGTCTAAATTAGCTGTCTTTCTCCTTATTTTTCTGAGCAAGATGCCCTTTTGAGACATCTTATATAGAAGGAATAGGCTGACTTAAAGTGGTTCTGATGGCAGTTGTAAATCAAAGATATACAAAGAGGGTGGGGTAGAAAAACTAAAAATTCTGCAACTCACGGTTGGAAAATTCAGATCTTTCAATGTCCTTTTAGCACCTTCAAGTGTGAGAATTTGGATTATGGGGCAAAAAGTCCTCTTTGAACCAGAATTAAAGATTAGATGGTATTACTGTTTAGAGACAACATCCACACTTCATAGCTGAAAATCCTGCCATTTCTTTTGGAGAGTTAATGATAATTGAGGTAATTGATGGACCCAAGCCATTTCCCTTGATATAAGTGCCTATATTGAAAAGCTTTGCAGCATCAATGAAAAATTATTTAGTAGACAATGTGCCATACACAATAAGCTAAATACTGCTTCAGGAAAACAGTAGGATAATAACATGGGAATAATGGAAATAATGTGCTGAAAATCCTTTGGATAGAGAGATTTTGACATCATGCTCAATCGTTATGCGTGTTGTTTTTTGTAATTCTAAAAAACATACAAATTGCTTTTATAAAGTGGGAAGTAAAAGAGAAATCCTTGTGTCCATCTCAATTATTTGAGAGAGGTTAATGATAAAATAATTTACAAGGAGGAACCTTAATGATTTGGAAACTTAGAATCTAGAATAGGAAATACATCATGGCAATGCTTGGTGGGATGAGAACAGCCAGTCCGATGGAGAAGACTAAGACAGTTTGTCAGTTTGGGACTACTCTGTGAATAGTTACAAGAAGTAACATTTCCTTGGAGCTTCCCCAGTGCCAGACACTGTGCAAAGCTCTTAACATTCACTGTTTCATGTGATCCTCTTAACAATCCATTAAGGGGTACTGTTTTTATCATCACAACTGCTCTTAGAAAACCAGTCAAGGCTTAGATTGGTGGCAGCACTGTCATTTACCCCTAGTTCTGCCTGACTCCTGAGTGTGTGTGCCGGGTCAGGCCACTGTCTTGGATTTGGTACTGCAGACACCTGCCTTAATCGTTTATAAAGGTGACCTTATAACAAAAAGTCAGCAAGTCCAGGCTTGGAATAGACTGTGAAATCAAAGAAAAAACCTGTATGGGGATTGTTTTGACCAGCTTGACAAAATGTCACCCACGTTGTCATTGATACTGAATATTCCTGGAGTTCTAACAATATGCCAGATTTTGGCAATAGAATTGCTTTTCTGTCTCAGCCAGTGAATTCACAAGCTAAATCATGGGGCCAAGCAAGAGAGGTGCATAGGGCGTGGAATTTAAGGAGGCAACTCACTCCCTGCACCTGCCGGATTCTGAGTGAATACGTCTTACAGCTGTGTCTCTCTGGCATCATCCAAGTTCTGGCCCTGTGGCTGGAGAAAGGGTGACTCTTGAGATTTTATGGCAACTAGTGAATTTTGTTTCTTATCTATTTCTCTTAAACAGAGAGATAGGTTTGTATGCTAAAAATATCTTTGATACCCAAAGGATAGAAAGAAATATTAAATTGAGAAATTACTTCTTTAACATGAAATGATTTGTCATAAAAGAAGCAAAATATGAAGGTACAGAGTTATCCTACTTAAGTAGGACATAAAGAAAATGAAAATCTTAACTACTTATTAACATAAGTCCTTCAACCTTTTAACCTTCCCCGCCTCCCCCTGTATACACACAATTCAGTAGCACAGATGTGTCAGGCTCTTTTTTTGAAATGGTGGAGAAAAGGCTGCTACTGGCTTTTGGGACTGCCTTGGCAGGCCTGGGATGATGCAGGAAAAGACCCAGACACAGCAAAAGCCCAGATTCCAAATTCAGCAGGAAATCAACTAATGGAGAAGTTGATTTCCTGAGACTCAAGATTAAGGAACTCTGAAAATCCCTTAAGTACAGGTTTTCCAGTAACATATAGCATATGTTCCTTTCTTGGAAATTAGGTTATAACCACTTTCCTTTCCTTTTCTTCTTCTTCTTCTTCTTTTTTTTTTTCTTGGTTATAATGAAATTTCTGGACAGCTCACCAAAGCCAAAACATGAAGTGTATTTTAGGAATTTCTTTATGCTTGACCATTCATTGCACTTTTCTAGTGTACTGGACTCAGTATGTAGAAATGAGATAGAGTTATCTTTGTCTGGATGTAACTTAGACTATTTGTATATAAACAGAAGAAGAAAAATGAGTTTGAGCCATGGTATTTGGCCTCCTTTCCTTCTAGAAGCAGATAGGGGGGTCTTGCAATAGCCAGATAGTCAATTCCTAAAAAGTGTTCTTGGAACTTTTAGTTCTGACACTCCCATAGACTATGGTCAGATTTGGTGTTGAAAACTTTCTGTTTTTGCAAGTTCTTCTGAGTATTATTTTAGCAATTTACTTAAGAGCTGGGCCAGTATATAGTGGTATCCCCTTTCTGTCTATCCCTTAAATAATAGAAAAGAGGCATCCTGTTAAAGAATGTATACAGTTTGGAATTCTGTTATACAAATGAGAAGGAGTCTGGGGAAGAGGGTGAGTTGTTGGACTCAGGAGTCAGAGACGTGGCCACCAAGCCCAGTTATGCCCTTGCCCAGCACAATTGGACCTCAAGCATGTCATCACTCCCGTCTCAGTCTCACTGATAGTCCTATTCTGTGATGGGGGGGTAATGAAGGTTTTGCATTTGAGAGGTGGAATTCCATACAAGTGTAAAGAATTTCATGTTGACCTGTGTGTGTTCCTCCTCCTACTCTATGGTCTTACGAGGATCTGCACTGTAAAGCAGTAGGCTCACTGGGAAAGAAAATATGGCAACCTAGAGTTTCCACTGTGTGGAGTGTGAGGCTGCAATATAATTTTTTTTTTTTTTTTTTTTAAGATGGTGTCTTACTTTGTCACCCAGGCTGGAGTGCAGTGGTGCGATCTCGGCTCACTGCAACCTCCACCTCCTGGGTTCAAGCGATTCTCCTGCCTCAGCCTCCTGAGTAGCTGCGATTACACCACGCCCGGCTAATTCTTGTATTTTTTGTAGACATAGGGTTTCACCATGTTGGCCAGGCTGGCCTCGAACTCCTGACCTCAGGTGATCCTCCCGTCTCAGCCTCAAAGTGCTGGAATTACAGGCGTGAGCCACTGTGCCCAGCTGCAATGTAATTTTTGTAAAATGGAGTTTAATAATATTCTAGCCAGAAAGGTAAAGGAACATTCTGCCTGCTTTTCCTTCTCCCACTGGCTGTTTGTCCTAAGTCTCATTGCTGGGCCTCACCTTCTCTTTCTGACCCCTAAAAATCGGGTTGGCCCAGAGCTCAGTCTTCAGAGTGTTCAGCCAGGCTCAGAGCTTGGAGTATGCGAGTCACTTACAAATTCTTATCTGCAGCTCTAGACGCGCATTTCCAACTGTTTCTTTACTGTCTCCACAGGGATGTTTAATAAGCACTGCACACTTAGCATGTCCAAAGGGGACCTCTTGTTCCCTCCCCTGCTGTTCCCCTGCCCAGCTTTCCCCATCTGGGGAAGTGAATGTTATTTCATTATTTAGGTTTCTGCTCAGATAAACCTTTTCTGTCCCATCACCTCAATTTCTCCTCACTCCTTGACTCTGCAGTCACCCTCCTTGAATCTGTCTTGTTTATTGCTATGTTCTCAGGACCTCAGAGGGTGCGTGACTCCTACTGAGAGGTGAATAAATAAATACTGAATGAAAGAATGAGTGAAAATGAATAACAAAGCAATTTAGCAAAGAATTTGTTAAAGACAGAGGTAGGCGGAAAGAAACTGGTTCAGTTCTGGGAATACTGTCTCTTAAATTATTATTTTTTAATGGGATTGATAAATTCCTTAATGTAGGAATTTTCTTAAGTGAATTTTGCCTTCAGGAACAGCTAAAGCAGTCTAGGGATCTTGAGGAAAAATGTTGACACTTAAGCAGGTTTGGGGTCTTAATAGTAGGAGTTACTGATGAACAAGTATTTGCTAAGGTTCAGTTCTGAGACGTTAAATCCAATACTTGATGATAATTATGTTTAAATGGATTTTTAAAGCACAGCAGAATATTAATTATTGCTCCCTGGTCATCAAAATTCATGCTGAAGTTCTCATCCTTTTTGCCCACTGACAATGAAAAAGATGAGTCCAAAGAGCAGATCCACCTCCAGCACCCACCGCCCTCAGGCCTGGGGCATCTGGCTGGAGGAAGGAGGTACTACCGGGAGGCCTCTTTGGAGCTGACGCCTGAGCATTATTTCTTCCACCAGGAGATCAGTAAATGACCCCTTCCACCTGCTGCCATCCACATTTGGACTTGGGTTGTATCATTGATTTTTGCTCCTGCTGGATGAATTTTAATAATCAGTCTCAGGGAGAAAGGAGATGGCATTTTGCATTGCTTCTATGCCAGCTTCTGTTTGCAGGGAGAAAGCCACTGCATCCAAATTTGTACGGTGTCATTTTCCTCCTTTGCAAATTTGATGAGTTGGGGAGCCTCGCTCTTATGAAACATGGGCTTGTTATTCTTTGGCCAGCATCTAGGTGGTGAACTTGTGAAATTTTAAAAACAAAATCCCACCCACCACAGCAAGATGAATAAAGAAACTACAGTGCCATCTGCTGGCGTCCTGGGGAAATTCAAGCACTGGCTGGGCCAAGTCCAAACCAGAGGATAAAATTGTATCAAAGTGTGTGATAGTTTAAAGACAGTAGATTAAAAATAATGAAAATATTGTCAGTCATCATTTCAGAGAGGAAAATGCAATTACATTTTGGGATAATGGTGTAGCAGTGGGAGCATACATTTTTCTGCAGTGTACTTTTTGAAGTATTTTGATGACTTTCAGGGAAAGTAAAATTTCACAATTTATGTTTTCACTTATTATATCATCAGTTGTATCCTGAGGTAGGGATATTTGGTCCATAGCAATTAGGTCAAGACTTCTCTAGTCCTGGCCAGGCATGGTGGCTCACGCCTATAATCCCAGCACTTTGGGAGGCCAAGGCAGGCAGATCACCTGGGGCCAGGAGTTCAAGTCCAGCCTGGCCAACATGGTGAAACCCTATCTCTACTAAAAATACAAAAATTAGCCAGGCGTAGCGACACATACCTGTAGTCCCAGGAGGGTGAGGCAGGAGAATCGCTTGAACTTGGGAGGCGGAGGTTGCAGTGAGCCGAGATCGAACCACTGCACTCTAGCCTGGGCAATAGAGGGAGACTCTGTGTCCAAAAAAAAAGGACATCTCTAGTCCTTAGGGTGAGGACAAAAATACATATGGGGCTCCCTGTGCCTCTGGTGGCCCCTTACAGAAAACATGTTTAACCAGCTGCACACCCCGGCCCACTGAAGTTAGGTGGGCAGCTGAGTCCCATGACTTGAAGTGCAAAGTACAGCACAGTAAGTTTTTTTAAAAAAATGAAGAATCTAAACTGAGCAGAAACCCTTTTTTCTTTCTGAAGGATTTCCTGCCTCAGTCCCAGCCAACTAACTTGTTCTTATTTTGCTCCCACTTCTCCCATGGCCCTGAGCACGCTACATTTGCTGCTTCTCTTCCTCATTCTTCTCCTTCTCCCCTCCCCCAGCTTTTTTGTTCCTGTCTTCCTCCATCCCTCACCTGTGGGTCCCCTTTCTTCCTGTGCATCCGTGTACCTTACTTGTGCTGTTGTTCAGTACGTTTTGACTGAGTGATTTACATTTTGAAATGGCTGCCTCCTAAACGCCTTGCAGGTAAATACAGGTATTTTCATTTTTGTGTGGATAGGAGGAAGGAGAGTAGGTCCTAGCCATGTTTTGGCACAATTTGGTGATGAGATTTTCCTTCCATGTTCTGTATTCACAGCTCAGGAAGAAGGGGAAATAACTAGAATTCAAATCTAGCTCTTGTCCTTTGCAGCGGTTTCTCCCCTGATTCTGTTCTTAGCTCTGATTCTCCCTTAGTTTACAATAGAAAGCTTTCAGATTTTTGTGCTGGTCATCAACTGTTCTCTGCACTCAGATGCGGAGAATGGTGGTGCTTGCTGGGCATGGGCCTGCCACTCAGAAATGGCACCCAGTGGTCAGCCCACACCAGTGCAGCTATACCAAAGGATGGTGGCTTATTAAAGGCGGCTCTGCATGAAAAAGCCTCCCTCCCCTCTCTCTGGTCACCTTAGATTCTCAAGGTCCTTTTATCCAAAAGGTAGGCAGAAAATCACTTTAGGTGATTAGGATGTTCAATTCTTCTTCCTCTGAATGAGACAGTCTCGTTCAGTCACCCAGTTTGGAGGTCAGTGGTGTGATCATAGCTGACTACAACCTCGAACTCCTGGGCTCAAGTAGTCCTCCTGCTGCAGCCTCCTGAGTAGCTAGAACTAGAACTATAGGTACATGTCACTATGCCCAGTTAAACTTAAAAAAAAAAAACAACTTTTTTTAAGAGACGGTGTCTCACTATGTTGCCCAGTCTGCTCTCCTCCTGCCTCAGCCTTTCCTCTAATGTTTTCAGTGTGACTCATACCTGGCCTCCCACTTTCTTATCTTCCCAAACCTTCAGATGCAAAAATCACCTCTTCCATCTTCCTTCCTGGCGGTGAACTTGTACTGAAGATTCAGGTTTAAATCCCCCAAGTGTCTGAGTCTGTTCTGATGCAGGTGCCTTCTTTCTGGTTTCCCTTGGCTGCAAGCCCAAGGATACTGTATTTTCCTTCTGGGATTTGGACACACCTAATGAAAGATTTTGCTCCACCCTCTACTGTTCCCCCCCCCTTTTTTTTTCTTTTTTTTTTTCTTTTTTTTTGAGAGAGACAGTTTCATTCTGTCGCCCAGTCTGGAGTGCAGTGGCGCGATCTTGGCTCACTTCAACCTCTGCCTCCCAGATTCGAGCCATTCTCCTGCCTCAGCTTCCCAAGTAGCTGGGATGATGGACCTGTGCCACCAAGCCTAGCTAATTTTTGTATTTTTAGTAGACATGGGGCTTTGCCATGTTGTCCAGTCTGGTCTCAAACTCCTGACCTCAAGTGATCCGCCCCCCTCGTTCCCTTTTTGATACAACCAGTTTTAACTTTCTTTGGTTTTCCTGCTTTCTTTTTTAAAATTTTGTTTATCTTAAGTTTTTTTCTGGAGAAATGTTTAATGAACTGGTTTTGGGCTGTGTACACTTTTCAGATTATTTGGGTTAGTCTGTATCTGCCTTCACAAACTGGCAGCCAAAGGTGTTGGGTGGCAGGGGGGTCCAAATTTGATGCCCAGACATGTATTGATTGATTTGGACACATTTTTAAAAACATTGGTTTATTTGCCATCACTTAAAAATGTTAGAGCTCTCATATAAAAATACAGATTTCTGGCTGGGCACAGTGGCTCACACCTGTAATCCCAGCACTTTGGGGGGCCGAGGCAGGAGGATTGCATGAGGTCAGGAGTTCCAGACCAGTCTGGTCAACATGGTGAAACCCCATCTCTACTAAAAATATAAAAATTAGCCAGGCGTGATGGTGCATACTTATAATCTCAGCTACTTGGGAGGCTGAGACAGGAGAATCGCTTGAACCCAAGGAGGCGGAGGTTGCAATGAGCTGAGATCATGCCACTGTACTCCAGCCTAGGCAATAGAGCAAGACTCTGTCTCAAAAACAAAAACAAAAACAAAATGCAGATTTCTGGCTTCTCTTTGAACATTGGAAGATTCAGCAGGATAGACATTGCACTTGCCAACTGGCAGCAACCAACTGGAGGAACTATGTACTGGCCACCCCCTCTATTAAGGGCACTCAATATCCTGTTGTGGGTCTCTCACCCGCCTCCCTGCCCCCTTCATTTTCCTAGAGCCAACCACTGTACTTATCTGCAGGCCCAAGTGGCATTTGTGGTGCTGAGTTTATGTTTTCATTATTATTTGCTTTCTCTTTTCCTCTTCCACAAGAGACTTCACAATGGCAGTAACTTCACTGTATTAATAGTTCGCAGAATGAAAGGCACTTCCACGATCTAGTGAAGTCTGTCTTCTTCATTTAATATTACAGGTCTCACCTTCGAGTGAGTCTTTAATAAATGTCGGCAAATGGCACATGAGTCTATTTCTAGGAAGTCAGCAGACGGGTAGAAAAAGCCAGTGGTAAATAGCCTGTAACAGTTTCCCTGGCTGTATTAAGTAGTATTGATGCCGGGTCAAACTAGTTAGGAGGATTTTCAGTTCTCCCATGAAAGCAAGGCTCCCTGGTAATCTGATTTGTTTTTCTTTTCTAGGAACCCTCTTCATAAATCAAACTCGGAAGACAACTCTGTAGGTCAGTACCACTTTTCTTGGTTTACCTATTTAATTATTTTAATACTTTATAGAAAACATGAACATGTGAAAATACAAAACCCACAATAATCCTTCTACTCAGAAATAAACACTGTTACGATTTTGATGTACATCCTTATTCTCCTTTTTCTAGGGGATTAAAAAAAAAACATAATTGTGATCATATTCTGCATACTGTTTTATAGTTTTTAAGTTGAATACATTATGAGCATTTTCCCGTGACTGAATATTCTCTATGTTAATAGAGAAAAAATTAGAAGCAACCTAAATATCCAGCAAAGAACGAATTGGTTAATTAACTTATGGCACATCCAATATGGTGGAATATTACGCAGACTTAAAAATTTACTGCTGCTCTAAAAATCCTGGGGTCTGTGTCCCTAATAATGTCCTTAGGATACATCTTTCAATTGGGAATTTTTTGGATCCAAGATTATGCATAATTAAGGCATTGCATATTTTATATATTCTTGATTATAAAATTCACTCTTGGTTTAGTAACAGCTATTCTGTTTGGGTCAGAGGGTGGGTGACTGGTAGTGATTAGGGACATAAGTACTCAATCAAACCTGGCTGCCTGCCTTTGAATCTGCCAACTCAATAGCTATTACCTTGTGCAGCTCACTTGCACCAAGCCTCAGTTTTCTCATCTGCTAGGTGGGAACAATGATGCATCATATAATTGAGTATTAAATGAAATTTGCCATTAGATAGCAAAGTGCCTGGATATAGTAGCTGAATAAATGTTAGCTATTGCCATTTATTAGGCTGTATCTCTGTTTCAGAAACTTGAAAATGGGAGAAGGAAGAAGGGAATATAGCTTATAGTTAAAGAAATATATTCTCAGCCTGTTCAGTGGCTCACTTCTCTTATCCCAGGAATTTGGGAGGCCAAGGAGAGAGAATTGCTTGAGCCCAAGAGTTAGAGACTGACCTGAGCAACATAGCAAGATGCTCTGTCTACCAAAAATTTAAAAATTAGCTGGGCATGGCAGTATGCACCTGTAGTCCCAGCTACTTGGGAGGCTGAGGTGGGCGGATCCCTTGAGCCCAAGAGTTTGAGGCTACAGTGAGCTGTGATTGCACCACTGCACTCCAGCTTGGACGAACAGACCATATCTCTTAAAAGGAAAATAAATAGGCTGGATATGGTGGCTCACATCTGTAATCCCAGCACTTTGGGAGGCCAAGGCGGGTCATGACATCAGGAGTTCGAGACCAGCCGGGCCAATATGGTGAAACCCCATCTCTACTAAAAATACAAAAATTAGCCGGGCATGGTAGCTTGTGTGTATAATCCCAGCTACTCAGGAGGCTGAGGCAGGAGAATTGCCTGCACCCAGGAGGCAGAAGTTGTAGTGAGCCAAGATTGCACCAGTGCACTCCAGCCTGGGCACCAGAGCAAGACTTCATCTCAACCAAAAAAAAAAAAAAAAAAAAAGAAAAGAAAAGAAAAAGAAAAAAGAAAGAAAAGAAATATTCCTGAACTGTCCAAGAGCAAGGTTGAGTTAATAATAACTAGTCAGCTTTAACCCTGCATGTCTGGCATTTGCTTCAGTGTTAAGCCCAAAAGCAGTGGGTGATACAAAACTTGCCATGGAGCTCTGTCTTTGGTGGGAAGGCTCCGGTTTCATTCCCACAGCTCTGGGGGCTGTCAAAACTTAAATGTGCGGGCATCCTGTTTTGACAGACGACGCCCTTTCTAGCCTGGGAGCACCATAGACATGGTTCCCACATGTCTGCTTCATTGCTTGGCACCACCCGTCTAGACTGGGGAAACCCATCACTTCGCTGGGTCCTGTTTCCAGTGGCCATGGAGCAACCAAACAGACAACAAGTGGTGACAGAGCTGCTACTTTGAACGTGCCACATCAGCACGATGGCAGACACCGCTGCTGCTGCTTTTTATTTGTAAAGAATAAAGGACTGCTCTACCCACTCATTTTACTTACTCTCCCCTTTCGCTTTGCTTTTAAAAAGGTATTACATATTATTGATGATCAGAACCCTACCACTTATTAAAAATGTCTAGCTATAGCAGCGAGTTTGTTTTCACTTGAAAGTCACCGCAGTAGTCTGGAAAGGATGGGGGGTGGGGAGGGTAGAGAGAGACCCATTTGGGAGATGTCATGGCCGGATTGCAGGCTTTCTTTTCTTTGTGCCCTGGGTAAGCTGTAGGTGGGTCACCAGGTAGCCTGAATGCCAGGGAGTGCCATATGCATGCCATAGCAAGACCCATGCAGACCACACTTCTGAGAGTAACAGTGGGGGCCAGACCCACAGACCCAGGGGACCAACTCCCCTGACCTGTGGGCCCAAGACATAGCAACCATTCTGTTCTTGTCATTAAATCTGGAGTAACAGAAATAAACCAAGGGTAGATCAACAACAGAAATAACAACAAAACAAAGTGAGCTTCTTAAAATACCCTATTTGTGGTGTAGTTGAAATAATTGTGGCTAAGACCAAAGCGGGGAAATACACTGCAAGACGAGGCCAAATTAGGCATACTAGTTAAACAAACATCAAAGTAAACACAAGAATGCATGTTTTGCCTTCCTCTTTGATGTTTCTGTTTTTCATCTTAACCTCACTGCACCATATCTTGCTACTAGGAAATTTGCATTTCTTTTAAACAACTTTATAGCCATCTCCCATTCTTTCACAAACTGAAAGAAAAAAAAAAAACTGTCCTTTTGTGAAATCAAAGTATTCTTACCAGCTTTGAATTATAAGGAAGAGGCTACTTTTGTTATTAATGAATTTATTGCTTGTGCTTTTTCTTCCTTTTTTTTTTTTTTTTAAGGAAAAGGAGACTGGAAGAAGAAAAATAAGTATTTCTGGCAGAACTTCCGAAAGAACCAGAAAGGAATAATGAGACAGACTTCAAAAGGTACTGCAATGCAGCTGGCGGACAGTAGGTCCTTTCAGCTCTAACACGTGGAGAAGCCTGTGCTGTTAATCTCAGTGGATGCTGTAAGTTAGCGTAACTCACCGCATGTGCCCATAAGATGTTCAACTTTTCTGACATTCCTGTTGTTACTTTAAGACTTTGTCCCAGTGATTTTCTTTTCTTTAAGTCAAAAAAAACAAAAAAAACAAAAGGGGACAAGTTCACAGTTCTTCCCTTTCGTAGATCTGAGAGCAGAGGCCGAATCTTTTCTCAGTCGCACCAACCTCAGAAAGATCTTTTCTCTCGTCAAGATCTAGCCTGAAAGGGCCTAGAGAGCCCTCGCATGTGTTGGTCTGGGGCTCTCCTGTCCGCGCTCCCACTGAGGGCCTCTGCATTCTTCTGAACTTCTGATGCTCTCCTGCAGTGGGACGGTTATGGGGTGTTGCCCCTGGAAACTCCAGTGGTCTGACATCATGGGAATTTGCCTGGGCGGCTTTGTGAAGGGAGTTCTGTCCTACTCTTGGCTGTGTCTTTTGTTGTTGTTTATATAGTAAGTAAATATGTCATCCCTTTGAGGCTCAGTTACATAATTTATGTTTCCCCAGTATTCAGAGAAGAAACCGGAGCAAATCCACTTCCAGATTCCAGTCCAGCTGAATGAGGTTATCAGTAGATATAAAGTTTTCCTTGATCACCAGTGACACTACTTGTTTTGCTTTACAAACCTTAGTGTCCTGCGCTGTGTGGAACGTCTATCTAATTATCTGTACACGTGGAAATGAGAAAAATGGATGTGAACAGTAGACACGTCACAGCACACCTGGGTTCCTTGGCAACATTCCATGTGGTTTTTTTTTTTCAAATTGTCCTACTTTTAAGCATTCCCAGTTTTTTGTATTCACCCAGCATCACTTGTGATTCAAAATAAACCTTGGATTCTAAAAAAAAAAAGTCTAATTTAGAAAGAAAGCTAAGGAGAAAAGGAGAGGTACAAGAGGGAGGGAAGGAGGAAGCCAACAGTTTACCAGCTATCATGAATTTTTAAAGAACCCAACCAATTTCCCATCACCCTCTCTGCCATTTGAGGTGACACAGACAGTAAAATGAATCAAACCAGTAGGCTTCTGTCTTCACCCAGCACACACTGTTATTCTCCCTGTGCAAGTAGCAAAGGGAACTTGAGGAGTGTTTTTGGATTGATTGATTACTAAATGGAAATGAGATGGAAATACAGGGCAACATAAATTCCAAAGTCAGCTGTGCCTGAAATGGTTTCCTGCAAGTCTACAGGCAGACTCTTTCCCTCTGTCCTTTACACCAAAGGCAAATTGAGCCACAGCCGGGCATCCTAACGGTATTGGAAGCTGGTAAAAAGTACGAATGAGAAAGATGGGGAGGAGAGCAGGGTGCGGGACTGGAGTGGGGATGTTACAGCTCATGTTCACTAACATGCCCTTCCCCACACGCTGACCAGAGGCACCATTGCCCAGTGTGGCTCAGATATATTAGAGGGATGTTACAGCTCATGTTCACTAACATGCCCTTCCCCACATGCTGACCAGAGGCACCATTGCCCAGTGTGGCTCAGATATACTAGAGGCAATAGCAGACTGTTTGCTCTGTAGGAAAATCTTTGGAATCTAACAGAACATTCTCATCTCTGCAGTTCTAGCTGCCTTCAGGTGTGAGTTGGAAGTTGATTTTCCCGCAGTTTGGAAACCAATTTATGACAATAATACTTTCAGATACAGACCTATATGGCACCCTTCTTCTGATTAACTGAACATGCTTCATGTCTGTGATTTGCACTTGGCATTTTTTTTTTTTTTTTTTTTTGTCTTCAGATGGAGTGTTGCTCTGTCACCTAGGCTGGAGTGCGGTGGTGTGATCTCAGCTCACTGCAACCTTCGCCTCCTGGGTTCAAAGCAATTCTCCTGCTTCAATCTCCTGAGTAGCTGGTATTACAGGTGCCTGCCACCACACCTGGCTAATTTCTGTATTTTTAGTGGAGACGGGGTTTCACCTTGTTGGCCAGGCTGGTCTCGAACTCCTGACCTCAAGTGGTCCACCTGCCTTGGCCTCCCAAAGTGCTGGGGTTACAGGAATGAACCTTTTCGCCTGGGTGCACTTAGTTTCAAGGAATAATACAGTGAAATAGCTTAGTAGGATTGGAAGGTTTTGCCAGGCTGTGGGTCTGGACTCTGTGACCTTCCTTCCTCTGTCATGACCTAGGGTTCTTTCTTTCTTCTTTGCAAAAATATTTTCTTCTCATTTATATTCAAATGAAAGGACACAGAGAACCCACAGCTGAAGGAGCCTTGGAATGCTTGTACGATCCAGTTGGGTGTATAAATTAGATCTTTACTCCACCTATGGTGAGGAGCTCTCTCTTACTTTCCTCCAAAACCCGTCCACTGGGCATACCATCTCAAAGGCTCTGATCATCTTGAAGGATTTGTTTCTAGGGTGACATGGTGAGATCCACATGTTCTGCAGGCCTGTTTCTCAATCAGAGGTGCTTATTCGCTTCTTTAAAAGCAGCATATTTTTCCCATCCTTTGCTTCATCAGTAACGTTCAACGTACGTAGTGTCCTGAGCAACATTCTTCCCTCGCCTGAGACAGCAGATATTCAGCATTGACGTTCTGTTTCGCTGTTCTTGTTTTCACTCCTGTTATTCTTTGTCCTCAATCTCCAGGAGAAGACGTTGGTTACGTTGCCAGTGAAATAACAATGAGCGACGAGGAGCGGATTCAGCTAATGATGATGGTCAAGGAAAAGATGATCACGATTGAGGAAGCACTTGCCAGGGTAAGCATGCAGATACCTGGTTTACATTTTTGAGGACTTGGCTTCCTGAAGTGTAAAAATGTTTGGGGCCATCAAGGGGTATAGGAATCAGGTACCCATGTTGTCAGATAAAATATTTATTCTGTTTACTTGATACAAGCATTCTACTTTGCGAGGTGAAACTTCTATAGTCAATGAAAACACGAACGAATGAATTAATGGCAGATATATTTGATCTGTGGACCACATTAACAGGAAAAATTCACAAGCCTTTTGAAAAGAACGTAATCAGTGGTAAAAGATTAATTATTAAATAAAAATCAAATATGCTAAAAACATTGCAAACATCAGGTTTGGTTTTGTTGTTGTTGTTGTTGTTGTTGTTGTTTTTTGAGATAGGATCTCACTGTATTTCCCAG
Organism: Chlorocebus sabaeus; assembly: GCF_047675955.1. Classification (NCBI taxonomy): domain Eukaryota; kingdom Metazoa; phylum Chordata; class Mammalia; order Primates; family Cercopithecidae; genus Chlorocebus; species Chlorocebus sabaeus. The sequence goes on from NC_132916.1 coordinate 77,492,576, forward strand.
ACTGTAGTGCAGTGGTGCGATCACAACTCACTGCAGCCTCAACCTCCTGGGCCCAAGCAATCCTCCCATGTCAGCCTCCTGAGTAGCTGGGACCACAAGTGTGTGACACCACACCCAGCTAATTTTTAAATGTTTTACAGAGACAGGGTCTCCTCATGTTGCCCAGGCTGGTCTCAAACCTGTGGGCTCAAGTGATCCTCTCCCTTCGGCCTCCCAACATGTTAGAATTATAGGTGTAAGCAAGCACACCTGGCCTATAAATATCAGTTCTATAAGATGCCTTCACAGACTGAATTTTGAATAATCTAAAGGTTATACTTACTTTCATATCTAAGTAAATATTAATTATAATTTGTTGTTATTTTTATTTTTATTTCCCTCTGAGTTAAGTTAGGTACTACAAGAAGCCTAATTAACCTTTAGGATATTAGAGCAGCAGTTATAATAGTAAGGCAGCAATTTATTAAGAGATTCCCTGCTTTGTTGTTGAAAAACAAACCCATTGATTCTTGATTTTTCACTTTGAACAGCTGGTTCAGTACTGTGCAGATAAGTCCCAAATAAACAGGTTTGGAAATGGACAAAAACCTTCAAACCACCGAGGAAACATTGAATGAGTTAAGACTTTACCATTGTCTTGTTCCATTTTGTGCTGCTGTAACAGAATACCACAGATTGCGTAATTCATCAAGAACAGGAATTTATTGGCACACAGTTCTGGAGGCTGGGAAATCTAATGTCGAGGGGCCCCAGCAGATTTGATGTCTGGTGAGACTATGCTCTCCTATGATGACGCCTTGAGTACCATGTCATCTGCAGGGGAGGAAGGCTGGATGCTTATAAGCCAGAAGGAGGAATGCCAAGAAGCTAAGGGGGGCAAACTTGCCCTTCTATAATGACAGTTATACTACCCTTTCACCTCCCAAAGTTTCACCTCTTAACACCACCACACCAGCTACCAAATTCTCACCACCAGCTTGGGGAGAGACAAACATTCAACACGTAGAAACCATAACATTCAACCTATAGCAACCATTGAGTGGAATCTTAAAGGTCTGAAATCTTGAAACAGTGGCACACATGTACTCAGTTTAGTTTAATATACAGTAGTTCCCTCTTACATGCAAGGGATATGTTCTAAGACCCCCAGTGAATGCCTGAAACTGCAGATGGTACCAAACCCTATACATACTGTGTATGTTTTTTCTTATGTTCCTATGCATACATGTCCATGGTAGAGCTTAGTCTATAAATTAGACATAATAAGAAATTAACAACAATAACTAAAAATAAAATAGAACAATTATAACAATATCCTGTAATAAAAGTTATGTGACAAAGATGTCCATTTTCACCACTGTTATTCAACATAGTACTGGAAGTCCTAGCTATAGCAATCAGGCAAGAGAAAGAAATAAAAGAGAACCAAAGACTCCACTGAAAAACTATTAGAACTGATAAATTAAGTAAAGTTGCAGGCTACAAAATCAACCCATAAAAATCAGTAGCATTTCTATATGCCAGCAATACATAATCTGAAAAGAAATCAAGAAAGTAACCCCATTTATAATAGCTACAGATAAAATACCTAAGAATAAACTCAACCAAAGAAGTGAAAGCTGTCATTGTGAAAGCTTTCATTATAATGAAAACAGTAAAACATTGATGCAAGAAAAGGACACCAAAAAAAAAAAAAGAAAAAAGGAAAACTATTCCATGTTCATGGATTAGAAGGATCAATATCATTAAAATGGCTATACTATCCAAAGCAATCTACAGATTCAGTGCAATCCATATCAAAATACCAATGACATGCTTCACAGAATTAGAAGAAATAAACTTACACTTTGGGAGGCCGAGGCAGGCAGATCACTCGAGATCAGGAGTTCGGGACCAACCTGGCCAACATGGTGAAAGCCCGTCTCTACTAAAAATACAAAAATTAGCCAGGCGTGGTGGCGCCTGTCTGTAGCAAGCTACTTGGGAGGCTGAGGCAGAAGAATGGCTTGAATCGGGGAGGTGGAGGTTGCAATGAGCCAAGATCGTTCCATTGAACTCCAGCCTGGGTGAGAGAGTGAGAATCCATCCACCCCCACCCCCCAAAGAAAAGGAAAGAAGAAAAAATAATCTTAAAATGTATATTGAACCACAGAATACGTAGAATAGCCAAAGCCATCCTGAGCAAAAAGAACAAAACTGGGGGAATGACATTAACTGACTTCAAATCTATACTGTGGAGCTGTAGTAACCAAACAGCATGGTCCCGGCATAAATCAGACATATAGACCAATGGAATAGAATAGGAAGCCCGGAAATAAACCCATCCATCTACAGTGAACTCACTTTCAACAAAGGTGCCAAGAATATACATTGGGGAAAGAACAATCTCTTCAATAAATGGTGCTGGGAAAATTGGATATTCATATGCAGAAGAATGAAACTAGACCCCTCTCTCTTGCCATATAGAAAAATCTAATCAAAATGGATTAAAGACAAATCTTTAAGACTCAACTATGAAACTAGTAAAAGAAAACATTGAGGAAATTCTCCAGGACATTGGACTGGGCAAAAATGTCTTGAGTGATACCGTAAAAGTACAAGCAGCTAAAACAAAAATGGACAAATGGGATCACATCGTGTTAAAATGCTTCTGCACAGCAGACAAAGCAATCAGCAAAGTGAAAAGACAACCCACATACTGGGAGAAAATATTCGCAAACTACCTGTCGGACAAAGGATTAATAAACAATATATGTGGAACTCAAACAACTCAATAGGAAAAAATCCAATAATTTAATTTAAAAAATGGAGACAATAGACATGTCTATTGTCTCAGAAGACATACAAAGGGAAAACAGACATGTGAAAAGGTGCTCAACATTATTGGTCATCAGAGAAATGCAAATCAAAACTACAATAAGATATCATCTCACCCCAATTAAAATGGCTTTGTGGTACAGAGTCTCACTCTGTCACCCAGGCTGGAATGCAGTGGCGAGATTTTGGCTCAGTGGGTTCAAGGGATTCTCCTGCCTCAGCCCCCCTTAAAAGCTGGGATCACAGGTGCCTGCCACCACATCTGGCTAACTTTTTTTTTTTTTTTTTTTTTTTGAGATGCAGTCTCACTCTGTCTCCCAGGTTGGAGTGCAGCGGCACAATCTTGGCTCACTGCAACCTCCACATCCCAGGTTCCAACAATTCTCCTGCCTCAACCTCCTGAGTAGCTGGGATTACAGGTGCCCACTACCATGCCTAGCTAATTTTTGTATTTTTAGTAAAGACAGTGTTTCACCATGTTGGCCAGGCTGGTCTCGAACTCCTGACCTCGGGTGATCCACCTGCCTTGGCCTCCCAAAGTGTTGTGATTACAGGCGTGAGTCACTGCGCCTGGCCTAAAATGGCTTTTATCCAAAAGACAGGCAATAACAAATGCTGTTAAGGATATGGTGAAAGGGGGACCCTCATATATTGTTGATGAGAATATAAATTGTTATAGCCACTATGGAGAACAGTATGGAGGTTCCTCATGATACAAAAAATAGAACTACCGTATGATGCAGCAATCCCACTGCTAGTATCTACCCAAAAGAAGGGAAGTTAGCATAGAGCTATCTGCTCTCTCATGTTTTATTGCAGTGCTGTTGACAATAGCCAAGACTTGGAAGCAACCTAAGTGTCCATCAACAGATGAATGGATTAAAAAAATGTGATACATATACACAGTGGAACACTACACAGCCATAATAAAGAGTGAGTTTCTGTCATTTACAACAACATGGATGGAAGTGGAGGACATATTAAGTGAAATAAGCCAGGCACAGAAAGTCAAACTGCACGAGTTCTCATGCATTTGTGGGAGGTAAAAATTAAAACAATTGAACTGATGGAGATAGAGAGTAGAATGATGGTTACCAGAGCCTGGGGATGGTAGTGAGGAGGTGAGGGGAAGTATGGATGGTTAATGGGTATGAAATGAATGACGAATGAAGAATGAATAGCATCCAGGATTTGCTAGCACAACAGGGTGACTACAGTCAACAATAATTTGTTGTACATTTAAAAATAACCAAAAGATTATAATTGGAATGCAGATGAGCAGGTCGGTGCTGGGGCGGGTGGTAGAGTGGGTGGCAGGTGAAAGTGACAGCCTCCTGTCCATGCTGCTCATCTCCTGCACCTTTATCCTCAGCCTGGTCTGCTTTGCCACAACAGTAACCACCTGACCCAGCTGCCGGCTGGTGCAAAATGCTCATCATATGTTTTCTCTCCCATTCCATTCCTTGGGCATGCCATACATTTGGGAAAAGTTCAATTGAGTTTCTAGAAAGTGCATATGAGAAGTACGGGCATATGAGAAGTAAGGACCGTATTTAGTTCTTCTGTGGTAAGCAAGACATTTACTCCTGGAGAGAGATGTGACTGCACCACTACTTTTTTTATATTTTATTTTATTTTATTTTTTGAGATGGAGGTTTGCCCTTTCGGCCAAGCTGAAGTGAGGTAGCATGATCTCGGCTCACTGCAACCTCCCCCTCCTGGGTTCAAGCGATTCTTCTGCCTCAGCTTCCTGAGTAGCTGGGATTATAGGCACCTGTCACTACGCCCGGCTAATTTTTGTATTTTTAGTAGAGACAGGGTTTTACCATGTTGGCCAGGCTGCTCTCGAACTTCTGACCTCATGTGATCTACCTGCCTCGGTCTCCCAAAGTACTAGGATTACAGGCATGAGCCACTGCATCCAGCTGACTGCACCATTTTTTAATAGTAAAACCAAAGATCTGAATGCAGAAGATGTCTACAGTCATCTCAGGACACCTGTGTTTGGGAAGGGAGTTGAATGTGATATGCCTAATCCAATGTTCTTGGGGCAAGAGAAAATGTTAAAAAGTAGCCTTAATGTAGCCCACTTCAGACAGCAAGTTTCTATAACTGAAAAAGAAAGGAATACTTTCAAGCTGGGGAGAAAGTGGAGGAAAAAAATCATGTGAAGCTCTTTCTGAGGTCATAATTTGATAGCTAGCCATGGTTTACATGGAAAGGAAATCAGAAGTCAACTCAGCGAGAGGTGGCACAGCTGTGTGCATATGTGAGTGGTGGCTTCGGGCCTTTGGCCTGGCTGCAGCCACCTTGGCCGCCTCTGCGTGGTTGCAGAAGCAGCTACAAAGCTCACTGAGAGCACGACTATTGTCTATAAGGCAACCCAGAAACACAGAAACCAGAAGAAAAAATCCAAAGCATTCTCCAAACTTTGCTGGATTCTACAGACACGGGTGAGTGCCTATCAGCAGATGAGGAAATCATAGGGCTGTTTATTAGACTGTTCTCAGGGTCACATACATCCTCAACTACTGCTTCCTAAATGAGCTGCTTTATAGCCAGAGATGAAACATGTCATGAAAAATGTTATTTGAAGCAGAAAACTGTCCATGGAGAGGATCTACCTTCTTTAACTTATGACCGGCTCAAGACTGAACCTCCCCAGCACTTTGGGAAGCCAAGGCGGGCGGATCAGCTGATGAGGTCAAGAGTTCAAGACCAGTCTGGCCAACATGGTGAAACCCCGTCTCTAATAAAAATACAAAATTAGCCAGGCGTGGTGTCACGCGCGTGTAATCCCAGCTACATGGGAGACTGAGGCAGGGGAATTGCAGAGGCAGAGGTTGCAGTGAGCCGAGATCTCGCTATTGCACTCCAGCCAGAGCAAAAAGAGCAAAACTCCATCTAAAAAAAAAAGATTGACACTTGTATAATGACTGTATAGAAAGAGTTAAGACTTAGACTTCCTGTATTGACTATACTGAGAATGGCTAAACTGCCTCAGAGGGTGTGATAGGACGTACCATTCCTCCAGGCCACCAAACGGGTTTATCTCCCACTGTCAATCAAGAATTTCAAGACACTTGGGTGGAGCTTGTGGATCTGAATCCTGATCAGTGATTACAGGACAACTCAACAGGAGAGAAGATTGTCTATGTGCCATTTGGAGGTGGGCGTCATCATATTGGGAAAAATTTTGCCCATGTTCAGATCAAGACAATTTGGTTCACTCTGTTTCATTTGCATGAATTTGATTTCATTGATGGATCTTTTCCCACTGTAAATTATAAAACCATGATTCATCACGCCCCTAAAAACCCAGATATCACATACAAATGAAGATCAAAATGAAAAGGCTACCAAGAACTAATATGTGAAACATTACTGTAAGCTGAAATCATTTGAAAAGAATGAAATTTACAAAACAAACCTCAGTGTACTATCTTTTTTAGTGTAATTTTAAAATATAGCTTAATTTAGGATTTCAATATTTTATTTACTGAATGCTTTCCTCCCATCTAGTGGCATTAACAGACATTTTCTAATGCTTTATGATGGATAATTAACACATGTGCTTTAAGGAAGTCAAGCTCATTAGTAAAAAAGTTGCTTAGGGAGATCTGGGTCATTGGCAGATTTTAAATAACAATTTCTGTGTACCAGGATACCTCAGAGCTATTGCAGGTTTGATATCAGACCACTGCAGTAAAGGGAATATTGCAGTAAAGTGAGTCACATAAATTTGTTGGTGTTCTCAAAAAAACAGTTTCTGGATTTATTATAAGACACACCTCCTTATCTCTTCATAGAACTGAAAAGAGTTAGGGCCTTGCTCTGGATTCGGCGTTGGCTTACGAGAGTGTTGTGTCTGTTATGATCTTCTACCCAGACCACTCAAACTTTCTCCATGTCAGCAATAAGGCTGTTCCATTTTCTTATCATTTGTGTGTTCACTGGAGTAGCACTTTTCATTTCCTTTGATAACTTTTCCTTTGCATTCCCAACTTAACTGTTTGACACAAAAGGCCTAGCTTTTAGCTTACCCTGGCTTTCAACATGCCTTCCTCACTAAGCTTAATCATTCATTCCTAGCTTTTGATTTAAAGTGAGAAGCATGCTACTATTCCTTTCAATTAAATACACAGAGGCAATTGCAGGGTTATTAATTGGCCTAATTTAAATATGTTGTGTCTCAGGAAATAGGGAGGCTTGAGCAGGAGGGAGAGAGATGGGAGAATGGCCCGTCAGTGGAGCCGTCAGAACACACACATTATCCATTAAGTTCATATCTTATATGTTTAGGTTCATGGCTCCCCAAAACAATTGCAATATTAACATCCGAGGTCATAGATCACAGGTCACCATAACAGATGTAATAAGAATGAAAAAGTTTGAAATACTGTAGGAATTACCAAAATGTGACAGCAGGGACTGAGAGTGAGCCCATATTGTTAGAAAAGTGCAGGGCTACCACAAACTTTCAGTTTGTAAAACACAGTTTCTGTGATATGCAGTAAAGTCAAACTTAGTAAAATGAGGTGTGCCTGTACCAATTTTAAGGCCTTACATAGCTCTTGGCAAATAAGTTCAGGACATTCAAATATTTTACTAATTCCATAAGGTGTAGAAAGCCCATACTTGGAAGCTATAGGTTATTCATTTATGTGAGTCATTTGTTTGTTGTGGGGTGAAGAGGGAAGGGAATACACTCACATTTAAAGCCTTGTATAAAAGAGAATAGTAGTAAATTTCTTGGAATGATAATACTCAGCATTGATGAGTGATATTGTAGAAAAATATGTCCTTTGCAATTTTAACTGGAAGCACTGTCTGTAGGAAATTGAGAGAGATCTATGACCATGATTTAATAATCACATTTCCTTAAAAATAATTATTTATACTAAAGATTACTCAAGTCAATGTGATCTAATCATTAAGTATTACACATTGATCTGTTAATGTATGTTTCTGATTCCAACAAGACTGTATCTGTGTGAAAGTCAGAAATAAAGTCCTTTGGAGATTAAGAAAAGAGCACGTAAAGTTTGTCATTGACTGTCACTGATGTTTTGGCATCATGAACTTTTTTTTTTTTTTGAGACAGGGTCTCGCTCTGTAGCCCAGGCTAGAGTACACTGGCGTAATCGTGGTTCACTACAGCCTCAACCTCCCAGGCTCAAGCGGTTCTCATGCCTCAGTTTCCTTAATAGCTGGAACTCTAGGTAGGCACGTGCTACCACACCTGGCTAATTTATTTATTTATTTATTTTTTTGAGACAGAGTCTCGCTCTGTCGCCGAGGCTGGAGTGTAGTGGTGCAATCTTGGCTCACTGCAACTCCACCTCCCAGGTTCAAGCAATTCTTCTGCTTCAGCCTCCCAAGCAGCTGGGACTCCAGGCACACGCCACCAGGCCCAGCTAATTTTTGGATTTTTCCTAGAGACAGGGTTTCACCATGTTGGCCAGGCTAGTCTCGAACTCCCGACCTCAAATGATCCACCTGCCTTGGCCTCCCAAAGTGGTGGGATTACAGGCGTGGGCCACCGTGCCTAGTCCAAACTTTTCTTCATTCCGAGTGTCATACATCTGATTCCCTGGAAGCACAGCCTGAGACAGGGACTCTTGTGTATCTTAGTCTATTTAGTGTTGCTATAAAGGAATACCTGAGACTGGGTAACTTACAAAGAAAAGGGGTTTATTTGGCTCATGATTCTACCTGCTGGGAGAGTAGTCATCTAGTGAAAACCTCAGGCTGCTTCCACTTACGGTGGAAGGCAGTGTGTGCAGAGATCACTTGGTAAGAAGAAACAAGAGGGAGAAGGGAGGTGCCTGGCTCTTTTATAACAACTGCTCTTTGGGGAACAAATAGAGTGAGAAATCACCTTCCCCACCCCTCCCCAGGGTATGAAACTATTCTTAAGGGATCCTCCCTCATGGCCCCAAACACCTCTCTTTAGGCCCCCATCCCCAGTATTGGAATTCAATTTCAGTATGAGATTTGGGGAAAGAGACATCCAAACTATATATAGCATTGTGCAAGTGGCTTATTGAAAGAAGGCTTTTAAGAGAAACCTCTAAGTGAGGGAGAAGGATGAAGTTGGACAGAGATGTGATTTCAGGAGGAGTCTAGCCTCACTCAGCCTGATTCCAAATGGAGTGGGGAGCCCTGGAGGGTGACTGGCATTGTAGAGTTTGTCATGCCAGGGATAAGATGTCTGAAAGCTGATTGCGGTTGGGGAGAAGCCATCTAGATATCTTTGTGGAGACAGCTTCTCTTATCATGTTCTCTAGAGCAGGGTGTGTGAATTTATACCTACTGGACATTCTTATAAAGTCATTAAGGTAATCTGGGCATCTGGTATACCAGAGCACAAGATTATGAACCAGGAACCTAGATGTATTATTGAGTCATTTCCTTGTAAAAGCTATTGTGCATCAAATCACAGAGATTTGGACACATATAGAGTCCATAGGAGGTTTTTAAAAAATTGATCCCATGGGGAGAAGTTGGAAGGGATTTATCTCAAAAGCAGCAGAAAAGAACTTAATCACAGTCTTTGAATGTCTGAGGGTTGTTAAAGAGTACATCTTTCGGATGTCCTGGAGAATGTTTGATTGTTTGTTTGTTTTTAAAATCTCTACTGAGGACAGATTAGAAAGAAATGAATTTAAAAAGCAGCTGGAGTGGATTTCGGTTTAATATAATATAAATGCTCTTTATAGTGAGTACTGGTAGAAATTGGAACATTATGATGTATCTCTCCCTAAAGGTCTCCAAGATGGAATAAGCATTACTCTTTTAAAGATGGCCATCATTCTAAAAAATCATGTCATGGACTTCAGCTGTGAGAAAACAGCGAGAATCAGGATCACAGGATGTGAGGGAATGTTTTTGCTTAAGACACACACACATACACGTACCTTAAAATGTCATTATTTTATAACTCCTGGAATTAATGTAAAACACTCCAGATTTGCTTTAAAAGGTATGCATTCTTTAATGAAATTACAAATGGTCATGCCTTCATGAAATTATAATTAAACCAAAACTTCTTGAACCAAAGTGGAATATAAAAATGTAATTATAACAGGTAATTATCAGTGTAATAACCTGTGTAATTACATGTTTGTTTGTTTTTTTTTCCTGTGCAGTGCACTTAAAAAAAAAATAGAGATCTTGTTTTGTAACTTTAAAACATTTAGAATTGTGTAATTAGGATAATTTAAAAAACAGTTTCCAGGTGCAGTGGCTCACGCCTCTAATCTCAGCACTTTGAGAGGCGAAGGCAGGCAGATCACTTGAGCCCAGGAGTTCGACACCAGCCTGGGCATCATGATGAAACCTCATCTCTACAAAAAGATACAAAATAATTAGCTGGATGTGGTGCCATGCCCACTCGGGAGGCTGAGATGGGAGGATTGCTCGAATCAGGGAGATCAAGGTTGCAATGAGCCGTGATTGCACTACTGCACTCCAACCTGGGCAACAGAGCAAAAGCCTGTTACAGAAAACAAACCAAAAAGCCACTTGAGTAGCAAAGTTTGGATAGGGCATAGAATTAAAATCTCTATCAGAACAGCACACATACTTTTAGGCCCCAAAGTAGATAGCAGAGATGAGCATACAGCAGGAAAAAAAAAAAAAATCATCATATATGATTGACTAGTTAGAAATTTATACCTGTTTTCCTTAAAGCTGAAAGTTATTTAGTGGCTCCTAGGAGATGCAGCTAAGGTTGGGTATAAACATGGACTAGAGAACTGGAGACCTGATAATCTCATGATAATCTCATTTTCCAACGGGCAGATACTCTCAATCATACAGGGAGAATGTAGCATTTCACAAGCCAATATATCAAAATGGAGAGAACATCCTAGTGTATAACATAACATAAAGACTGGAGCAATCTAAGTGTCCCTAATGTAACAGAAAGATTACAATGATTAATACCCCTAATACCCAAAAGTTTAAACATGTCAAGTTAATGTGAACTTTGAACTTTCTTTTCTCTGAAAGCACAGTGGTAATAATAATAGTATTATAATAACCCTATTGCTTTGATATGGTGTGCTGAGAGTTTTACTGCATTATCTTAGTTAGTTCTGGTAATAGCTCTGTAAGATAGATTTATTGTCATGCCTGTTTTCCAGGTGGAGGAACCGAAACATAGAGGGGTTAAATAATTTGTCCCCAGGGCTCCCAGCTGGTATTTGGTTCTGCATTCAAGCTCTTACTCAATAATCAGTACTGCCTACCTCCTCCCACATATATGCAGAGAAGAATTTCATAGGTTGAAGTCACAGTTGTGAAAGTGGCTTTTTCCTAGAGGAATAATGGTCATTGCAGTGGCGCTACCACATCCTCAAGCTCCAGGGCTTCGGGATTGTCCAGTCACCCTCACGTGGGCTGTCAGGTTCAATTATTTCTGTTTTTAAGTTGCTTGGCTCATGGAACATGGTTTGATCACTGTCTTAAATTCATATGTGCACACTGCTTTGTAATAGGATTTGAATGCAGTGACAATTGTTTTGAACCCCAGAGCTCAATTTCTGTGTGACACCTGGACTCTCACTATGCCATTCTGAAAGATCTCATATTGCTAAGTTAAATTTGCTCACTTATTTGGGAAGTATGGTAAAAGAAGTTATAAAAATTTTTTTAAAGTAAATCTGCTCACTTTGCTATAGCCTGCCTGCCTGCCTGCCTTCCTTCCTTCCTCCTTTTTTTTTTTTTTTTGAGATAGAATTTCGCTCTTGTCACCAGGCTGGAGTGCAGTGGCATGATCTCAGCTCACAGCAACCTCTGCTCCTCAGGTTCAAGCGATTCTCCTGCTTCAGCCTTCTGAGTAGCTGAGATTACTCAGTACTCAGTACTGGGTGTGCGCCACCACACCTAGCTAATTTTTGTATTTTTAGTAGAGACAGGGTTTCACCATCTTGGCCAGGCTGGTCTCGAACTCCTGACCTCAGGTTAACCAACCCGCCTTGGCCTCCCAAAGTTCTGGGATTACAGGTGTGAGCTACTGCGCCTGGCCTGCTATAGGATTTCAATTGTCTTTCTGTGTTTTTCAAAAACTAGAAACCTTGTTTCTGAACCTAAACTTTCAGTATCTCTAAGATCTCAATAGAGACAGACCATCCTCAAAGGTCTCCAATAACCCCATAATGTTTGTTAGGTTGTAACATTGGACTAGCAACTTGAAGCCATTTTGAACAAGACAAGCATGTGATTTTAAAAACTGTTTCAGGGTCGGGTGTAGTGGCTCATACCTGTAACCACATCATTTTGGGAAGCTGAAGGGGTGGAACACTTGAGCTCAGGATTTTGAGGCCAGCCTGGGCAACATGGCGAAACCCTATCTCTACAAAAAAAAAAGAAAAATACTAGGTGGGCATGATGGTGCACGCCTGTAGTCCCAGCTACCTGGGATGCTGAGGTGGGATCATTTGAGCCTGGGAGGTCAAGTCTGCAGTGAGCCATGATTGCACCACTGCACTGTATCCTGGGTAACAGAGTGAAACCCTATCTCAGCAACAACAACAACAAAATATATATATATATGTAAAATGTTTCAGGGTTTGACCCCGTTTCACTAAAATGTCTGTAGTCTATCATTTTCTCTTCCTAAAAAGGACGTGCGTGTTTTTGACTTACATACTTGGGAAGGTAATTCAGAGGCCAAACTACAGACCATTTCTTTATAATCAAGCTGAGGAAACATAAGTGTTGATGTTGGAGGGGGAAAGTGAAAATTCTTTCTGGAACGCAGGATACAAAGAGTCCATTTTGCCTGTTGATTTGACTTAGATGAAAACTCATAGGGCAGGGTGGTTATCTTCCTCTTGGTTTTGGGAAAGGTGTCTTTGGCTGGCACTTAGTTACCAACACTGGCATGAAGAAGGTACCCAAAGTCATCTCTCTGCTGCTTGAGCACAAGATTGTGAACTAGGAACCCGGATGTATTATTTGAGTCATTTCCTTGTAAAAGGTCTGGCCAGTGTCTGGCCATTCTTTCTATTTCAGTATCCATTTCTTCTTGTTGCAGCTCAAGGAATACGAGGCCCAGCACCGGCAGTCGGCTGCCCTGGACCCTGCCGACTGGCCAGATGGTTCTTACCCAACATTTGATGGCTCATCAAACTGCAATGTGAGTTTACCATGTCTTTGACATCGTGATCACCTATACTGATAAGGGACAGTCTTCACCATTTTAGACTTTGGATTTCTTTTCGCAACTTCCAACTCGCATCTGGGTCTGCAAAGAAGTGTCTGTTTATATAGATTGCTTATTTTCTCTACCTGACAGAGACTCAGCTACAGTCCACATAGTGTTATCATGCTGGGGGTTTGTGTTTTATTTTTTTTTATTGCAGTAAAGTATACGTAACATGACATTTACCATATCAGCTATTTTAAAGTGTTTGGTAATACTGATACTGTTAATGATATTGATCATTAGGTACATTCCCATTGCTGTGCAACCAGCATCATAATTTATTTCCAGAAGTTTTTCATCATTTCAAACAGAAAGTCTATTCTGATTAAACGATAACTCTCCCTACACCCCTGCCTCACCCACCTCCACACACATGCTGCCCCTGGCAGCCACTGTTCTACTTTCTATCCCTGTGAATTTGACTACTCTCAGTAGCTCATATAAGTGGAATTACACAATTGTCTTTGTGTGTCTGCTTTATTTCACCTAGCATAATTCCTTCAAGGTTCATCCGTGCTGCAGCATGTATCAGAACATCATCCCTTTTTATGGATAAATAATATTCCACTTTATGTATATACCACATTTTGTTCGTACATTCATCTGTTAATGGACACTTAGGTTGCTTCCAGCTTTTAGCCATTATGAACAATGCTGCTATGAACACTGGTGTACAAATATCTCAGAGTCTCTGCTTTCAATTCTTTTGCACATACCCAGCACATACCTAGGAGTAGAATTTCTGGATCATATAGTAATTCTGTATTTACCTTTTTGAGGAACCGCCATATTTTTTTTTCACAGTAGATGTATTGTTTTACCTTCTTGCCAACAATTTACAAAGGTTCCAAATTCTTTACTTTCTCATCAACACTTGTTATTATAATTTTTTGATAATAATTATCCTAATGATGTGAAATGGTATCTCATCGTGATTTTGATTTGCATTTCCCTCAAGCATCTTTTGTATGTTCATTGGCCATTTGCGTATCATCTTGGTAGAAATGTCTAAGTCTTTTGCCTGGTCTTCAGTTATGTTGTTTTGCTGCTATTGTTAAGTTGCAGGGGTTCTTTCTATTTTTTGGATGTTAATCCCTTATCAGATATATGATTTGTAAATATTTCCTCCGACTCTGTGGGTTACCTTTTAGCTCTCTTGATAGTGTCCTTGATGCACACACTTTTAAATTTTGAAATCTAGTGTGTCTATTTGTTTTTTTTGTTGCCTGTGCTTTTGGCGTCATATCCAAAAAATCATTGCCAAATCTAATATGAAGATGTTGCCCTCTGTTTTTTTCTAAAGGTTTCGTAGTTTTAGCCTTTAAGTTTAGGTTTTTGACCTGTTTTGAGTTAATATTTGTATATGATGAAAGGTATGGGTGCAACTTCATTCATTTGCATGTGGATATCCAGTTTTCCCAGAACCATTTGTTGAAAAGACTATCCTTTCCTCATTTTATGGTCATGGCATACTTTTTGAAAATTAATTGATCATATATGTGATGATGTATTTCTGGGCTATTTTGTTCCTTTGGACTATCTCTGTCATTTTGCTAGTACCATGCTGTTTTGATTACCATAACTTTATAGTAAGTTTTGAAATTAGGAAGTATGACACCTCCAATTTTGTTCTTGTTTTTTAAGGTTTTTTTTTTTTTAATATTTAAAGGTTACTTGAGATTCCACATTAATCTTAGTTTGAGCTTTTCTATTTTTGAAAAATACATCATTGGGATTTTTATAGGAATTGCATTGAATCTTTAGATTGACTTGGGTAATGTCATTTTAACTATATGAAATCTTCCAGTCAATGAACATAGGGTATCTTTCCATTTATTTATGTCTTCATTAATTTTTTTCAGCAGTATTTTGCAGTTTTCAGTATATAAGTCTTGCTTCCTTAATTAAGTTTATTTCTAAGTATTTTGTTCTTTTTGATGTTATCGTAAATGACAATGCTTTTTAAATTTTTTTTCAAATTGTTCATTGCTAGTGTATAAAAATGCAGTGGATTTTCATGTGTTGATATTCTATCCTGTCACTTTGCTGAATTTATTAGTTATGTAGGCTGTGTGTGTGTGTGTGTGTGTGTGTGTGTGTGTGTGGGCACACATAGTATTAGGGTTTTCTATATGTAAGATCATGTCTTCAGGAGGCTGAGGTGGGAGGATTGCTTGAGCCCAGAAGGCCAAGGAAGCAGTGAGCTGTGATTTTACCACTGCACCCCATCCTGTGTCAAAATAAAAAAATAAAAATAAAAATAAAAATAAAAAAACAAGAAAACAAGATCATGTCTTCTGCAAAAAAAAAATAATAATAATTTAACTTTTTCCTTTCCATCTTACATACCTTATATTATTCATACTGTTTCAATATGACCAAAACAGTGCGATTACAGGTGTGCGCCACTGCGCCTGGCCTCATAAAGACATTTTAAGGTGTCGTCTTCACAATGTGTGGAGCAGAAACAGAAGGAATTACCTCTTTTCATGTATTACGTAGTTTTGTTTTGTTTTTTAGGTTATCTTACCCTTAAAATTTGGAAACAACCCCATCTCCCTGTCTTCAGTCTCTTGTCTTTTCCTATCTGTGTTCCGTACAACCAGTCATCTTTCTAAAACATCCGTCTTTTCTTGCAATTATGTTTTGAAAAGGCTGATGGTTTTCCATTTCTATAAGATAAATTCCACACTTCTTGGCACACTTAAAATTCTATGTGATCTGGCTTTAATCAATTTCTTAAATCTCATATTCTATTTCCACACCCAATACCCTCTATGCCAGACATATTGGACCTCATATGCATGACTGAGCAAACCTTGTACTTTTCATTCTTCTGCACTTTAACTCACATAATTTTCTTTATCTAAAATGCTTTCCTCCAAATTTTTCCTGGTGAAAATCTGAGTTTTTCAAGGTGGAGTCCAGTTGTTCCTTCCTCTCTGAAACTTTCCTTCCCGTCCTCAAGCGTATTTATTGCTTCCTATTATGTGCTTTTGTTAAACTGGCTTTATAGATCAAACCTAAACAGTTATCCTAGAATATCAAAATTGATTGTACATATTTCAGCCTCCTTGGAAATAGTGACCCCCTTGGGCAAAGAAGATTGTATTCTTTGTCTCTCCAATGTCCAACTCCTATAGAAATATTTCAAGAAGAGCATTATATTTGCACATTCATTCTGTTGTTGTTGTTGTTATTGTTGAGATGGAGTCTCACTCTGTCGCCCACGCTGGAGTGCAGTGGCGTGATGTCGGCTCACTGCAACTTCTCGGCTCAGTGCAACTACTGCTTCCTGGGTTCAAGCAATTGTCCTGCTTCAGTGTCCCGATTAGCTGGGATTACAGGCATGCGCCGCCATGCCAAGCTAATTTTTCTATTTTTAGTAGAGATAGGGTTTCACCATGTTGGCCAGGCTGGTCTCGAACCTTTGACAGGGATTCACCTGCCTCAACCTACCAAAGTCCTGGGATTATAGGCGTGAGCCACCGCACCTGGCCTGAACATTCATTCTTCCTGGCTGCTTTAAAAGCATGTTTTATGTCTTGCAACTACAGATTCAGTCTTTATCTTTTTTAGTATCTAAGCAACAAATGGCGGTTTATCAGAAATAAATATAATCCTTCCATCATCTCCCAGTTTCCTGAATCAAGCACCAGATTTCCATTGCAGCTAAAAAACAAAGGATTATGAATTTGAAAGCCCTGTCTGGTTTACTTTTGTGTGAAAGTGACTGAGACATTACCGTTTATAATAATAAATGTGTCATAGGCCAACCAGCAATGTGTCCTGGGACGATGAGGTAATCAAAAGAGCCGTGTCTATGGTTTTCATTGTGCCTTTTTGAGTCTCTAATCCTCAAGTCCTAAAGTCTAACATAATGTAGATGTAAATCGTGAACCTAAAGGATCATGAGGAATAAATTCAGTAACTCAGGAACAATTCAAACCCAACTTGGGGGAGAAAACAAAGACTCAGTTGTCCATACTGGGTCCCTTAGTATCAGACTCACTGTATACTGCCCTGATTAATAGCATCTGAGTCAAGGGAAAGGTTAAAAGACTTTGTCCATTCAGAGAAACAGGACGGTAGTAAAAGCTCACCCACTTAGACTTCAAAGAGAGGAGCTTGTCTTGTTTAGGAAAAAGTTAATATAAGTATTATCAAGCATTTAGAATAAGCTGCTAAGAAAGCATTATTAAGCATTGGTTTATGAGACCCCTTTCAGAGGGCTAGTCAGAACCATTACCTGGATATAAATTGTGAGAATGAAATGGGTTCTTCTTAATAGTTGGAACATTTCATTCTCTTCAGCATTTCTCTGTTCATTTGGGAGGCATTTATAGAGCCCTTGCTATATAGCAGGCATTGTGCTAGATGCTTGAGTTATAAAAGTAAAGGAGAAAGAGACAGGTCCTGTTCTGACAGTTAATGCTTTAGAGGAGAGGTTAAAATCACACCCATGTGGCAGTCACAGTGGCTCACGCTTGTAATCCCAGCACTTTGGGAGGCTGAGGCAGGCGGATTACCTGAGGTCAGGAGTTCGAGACCATCCAGGCCAACGTGGTGAAACCCCATCTCTACAAAAATACAATAAAAAATCAGCCGGATGTGGTGGCCTGTGCCAATAGTCCCAGCTACTTGGGAGGCTAAGGCAAGAGAATCTTTTGAACCCAGGAGGCAGAGGTTGTAGTGAGCCAAGATCACAGGACTGCACTCCAGCCTGGGCAATAGAGTGAGACTCTGTCTCATAAAATATATATAAATAAATAAATAAAATAAAATCACACTCATGTGTGTGCACACAGATTTGAGATGCCATGTACACATTTGTATTACTAACTTCTTACCAAACTATTTCTTCATATATGGCTCGCAAATAAATTCAGCCTGTCTTAGTTAGACCTAGGGCCAGAAATACCATATGCTTCCTCCTCTCAGAGCACAGTCTTCCAGAAGTTCTGAAGAGTGACTTCTCTTTTGGCTGAGAGACGTAGGTGATGATAGTCTAGTCAGCAATGCAGTTTTTTGAAGCAGTTGATTTACCCTGTGTATTTGGCTAGCTGACTCTCTGCCAACACCCATGCCAACCTCTGGTCATGCTGTTCAGAGCTACAACCCACCACCATCACCACTGAAGTTTGCATGAACTTGATTGTAATCCTAAGGTATATATATGACCCTTGCCCCTCTTACTCTGGCTTTAGCCTGTTCTGCATTTTTATGAAGAGTTGGCCAGAAACCCCATCCAAAATATTCATTCGCATTATTTTAGATTTGCCACTATGGCAGAGCAGTTAATTTCAGAATTCAGCCACCACGGGCTATAGGCACTTTGAATATTTTTCGTGCAAGGGCCGGAGCTTTTCTGTTTTCTATCAATTCCTTTCTAGAATACAGAGATGTGAATAGCCCACTGGCTCGAATCAGGAAGGCCTAGGCCATGAAAGTTTTAGGGATCATAAGGCCTTTGTCACCAGACTTCAATGCCTATATTGATGCCTGTCATGCCTTAGGATTTCATTTGCATTGATTTCATAGGCTTCCCCACCCCCATCGCTGAAATTAGATAATTGCATGTTGCCTCACAATAAATCCATATGCACATTCCTAGTTTCCAAGAGTGTAAAGTACTAAAGATAGTTACAGGGGAAGTGAAAAATAGCTTTCCCTTTGCCAGAGAAGAATCTGTTTTGTGCTGTTTTCCATTAATAATAAACTTATGTTGGGAGTGCTAAAAGTTTTAAAAGAGATTTTTGGTTGAGAGCTTAGCTGTATTTCTTATGAAATGTCTGCACATTTATTTTATTATTTTTCATTTTAATTTACTTTGGTAAGTTTATTTTTTCCTTTGCCTCCTGCAAGGAGGGATGATAGTAAGAGTTCTCAAGCTTTGTGCACTAAGGTTCAGTTTATTTTCTAGTTAAGAAGACATTTAAAGAAATTATGATCTCTGTTTTACCGGGTTTTCTAGTTTTTTACTAATGTAAGTTGTAGTAAATCATAGTTTTTCTGTTTTTAGAAAGCTGATGGGTAAGAGTTAGTGATCTATACCTGGTCCTTGAATACTAATTCAAATGTTTGCTGTGAAAGATCTTTCCAAATGAGAGATCATTTGATGGTTATCTTATTTAAAATGTTTTAAGAATATATGTAATGTATGAAGAAAAATGAAAGCAACAACCTTGACAACGAAGTGCAAGATGGGCTAGAGTCATCTTTACCGTTCAGTAGATTTTTCACTTCATAGAAAAATGTGTTCCAGGAAAAGCTGGAATTGTGTTTCCGTAGCTGGAGTTCCTTACCAGGATGGTGCACCCCTGGGGAAATGTTGTGAGTGAGTAAAGCAAGTCATCGTTTCATAACTCATCACTTTTGCTTTTGGGGAGTTTTAGAGTTGGGAAATATTTGTGCAAAGAATGTTATACAGGAGGCTGAGGCAGGAGAATCGCTTGAACCCAGGAGGTGGAGGTTGCAGTGAGCCGAGATCACGCCACTGCACTGCAGCCTGGCAACAGAGCAAGACTCCATCTCAAAAAAAAAAAGAATGTTATAATTTTGGCCTTATAACACTACCTTACCTCCATGTGTGCACTCTTCATAGCCTTCCGTTCAACCATATGTACCTTTTTGTCGCTAATTTGGTTTGTGGTGGAGAGAGCCATGTGGTTGAACTGTGTTCAAAACTTTGGACAACAGACACAGAACGCCGTGGAGCTATTTTCAGTGTTTCCTCGATTGAGGACTTCCAAAGTCTCAACTAAAATATCCCAAGGTTATAAGATCTTTCAGTTGGCACCTTTAAAATCTTTTTGAGACTTTCTAAAATTGTAAACCATAAACATGTCCCTCTCCAGTGGCCAGGTTTTACGTAGAATTTTCAATGTCCTTTCACCTGCCTTAGTAACAGACGTGGTCTTCAAGCCAGAGGATTCAGGTTTGAAGTTTTGGAAGGAAAGGTAGTCACAGTCCTAGTCGAAATAGAACATTCTGAAAGATAGTTTATTAATAACAATTCTGGTATGTGCCGAAAGCCATGGCACCGGTGGAAGTTCCTTTTAAGTGGTTCTTGTGGTAAATGGCTTAATTTCCATTATGAAAAAAGAAAAGGTTAACAATATAATCCCTTTTTACAGAATATGGCATAAGAACAGTGCACACACTCATAGGTGGCCTGAGCATTTGTGATTTCACTGCTTTCTGGAGCAGAGTGGCAGCATCCGTCTACTTGTATAACCACTGTCCTCTTTTTTAGAATCTGCTATTCTGAGCTCAACTCAAAATTTTAAAGATTGACTCTTCTTGCTGTGTTTATTTTGAGTTTTTTTTTTTAACTAGAATAACTTTCAGACACTATCTTTAGGTTAAAATTTACCAGAAGTTTTATTTTTACATTTCAAAGGTGTTAACATATAAACCGATATCATTAGCTTCATCATATGGAGAAGTCTGACCGCAAAGAAGATTTCTTTAATGGCAGCATATGATGAATTTACAAAATCTGCTCCCACCTATAAATATTCCCAGCAACCTAAAAAAATGTGTACGATTTTTATAGTTTTGCTGACTTGGATGGCAGTGGATATTGATTAGAAGCATAAATTATGTGAAGAGTGACACATACCATAGTACTTGAGTTGGCGTTGTAGATACAGTGAAAGTATCCCCAAGAAAATGATGGATTTTATTTCTGCTATCTTTCTCTTCTTGTAATTATTCATTTATTTTTTGAGAAGGAGTCTCGCTCTGTCACCCAGGCTGGAGTGCAGTGGCGTGATCTCAGCTCTCTGCAACCTCCACATCCCGGGTTCAAGCGATTCTCCTGCCTCAGCCTCCAGAATAGCTGGGATTACAGGCATGCGCCATCATGCCTGGCTAATTTTTTTTTTTTTTCAGTAGAGACAGGGTTTCACCATGTTGGCCAGGCTGTTCTCGAACTCCTGACCTCAGGTGATCTGCCTGCCTCAGCCTCCCAAAGTGCTGGAATTACAGGTGTGTTTAATAAGCAAGTTTAAGAGAGGATAGATTCCAAGTATAAAAATAACTTTCATTTCTGAATAAGCATTTTGCTTTTTAATGGCATTTACTTTTTTTTTCCCCCACTGCATCTCTTTTCCTAAGGGATCTTTTCATAACTCTGAGTATGTGGGTTTAAATTTAAAAGGGTTCTAATTGGCAAAATGCTTTTTGGTTTACAGCTAGAAAATGGTTCTACTTATTGAAGCTCTAATGGTTGTCTTAGGCTCATGTTCTTCAGTTCTTTATTTCTCACACAGAAGAAGAGTTTACTTGTTTGATTTATAATATGACCAGGAGAAAGAAGAAACAAAACATAGCAATAATTTATCAGAAGGCATTTATGCCCTGTATCCTTGGGACAGGTATCAGCAATTCTGTATACTATGCATGCAGTATTACCTTGTGTAGATGAACCCTTTTCAAAAATCTTTCTACATGTAACTATGTTAAAATTAACTTTTAT
Organism: Chlorocebus sabaeus; assembly: GCF_047675955.1. Taxonomy (NCBI): domain Eukaryota; kingdom Metazoa; phylum Chordata; class Mammalia; order Primates; family Cercopithecidae; genus Chlorocebus; species Chlorocebus sabaeus. The sequence continues at coordinate 77,514,091 of NC_132916.1, forward strand.
TGGCTGTGTGTGGTGGCCCATGCCTGTAATGCCAGCACTTTGGGAGGCTGAGGCAGGAGGATCACTTGAGGCCAGAAGTTCACGACCAGCATGGGCTCTACATAAAATAAAAAAGTTAGCCGGGCATGGTGGCACATGCCTGTAGTCCCAGCTACTGAGGCTACTCAGCTACCAGGCTGAGTCGGGAGGATTTCTTGAGCCCAAGAGGCTGAAACTGCAGTGAGCTATGATTGCACCACTGCACTGCAGCTTGGGTGACAGAGTGAGATCCTGTCTCAAACGAAAAAAAAGTAAAAAAAAATTTTAAAACATGAAATAATGCACACTGATCTTAGTCTTTTAATGTGTTTGAGACCTTCATATGATTATTTTGATTTTGATGAATAATTCTTATACATTTTCATTTTATTTGGCTGGGTAGGAGATTATCAGAGGAAATATTACTCTGTATTTTAATAAAACCATGATTCTGAAACTAACATGATAGTAAAATTGGAACATATTTAAGTTCTTATTAAAAGAGTAAAAGTAATAATTCCTTTAATCTATAGCTTAGAGTGAGACTAAAGGAAAAATCAATCCATTGGAAAACTATACATAGTGAGATGTTTTAAGAAATGCCCATTTTGTTCCATCTGGTTATAAGCTGCCCAGGAGCCATTGCTTAGGTGGCTTCTTGTCACATCTCTTCTGCCCTCTCATTCCCAGTCTTCTGCCCGAGATAGGGGCCAAAGTTTTCAGGCATGTATTTGTTGAGTCCCTTAAGATCACCATGTTTCCACAAAGTTACACAAGAAGGAAGCTGTTGCCTCTACTAGTCCCTGGAAACCAGGACTTCGCCCTGCGTGGGCAAGAGAGGAGACTGGTTAAGCTCAGACTTGAGTCAGACCTTGGGCTCAGATCCAAATCTCCCACCTATTAGCTCTGCATCTGTGGCCAGGCACTTCATCTCTTTGTTATTTAATGTGAAGATCTTCTGCCCTTCCCGTCAACTGCCATTCTTAAAATACTTGAGTTCCCATAAAAGTGCTATTTTTGTACATACCATTAACATGGTAGTAATGGCTTATATTCATGTATCAGCAGAGAGGCCAGAATTGTCAGGACAAGCTTAATGTAAAAGTGCGTGTTTACTTGGTTATACTTTTACCAAACACATAATCAATTTGTTTCCTATTTCGGAAGGTATTATCGTGTAAGTGGGTTTAAGGGTGGGCCTGGTATGGTTTTAGTAAGCATGTTTGGACGGAGTACTATCTGTGAAGTGTAAGTAGTTAATTGTACTGAAATAATCTAGGGCCCTACAGTGCTGATGACGTGTGTGGATGTGCATTCCATACCTGTTATGTCAGAAGGCACTCTCATGGCAGGCCCATCTGGCTCTTTGACTTTGGGAACTAACCAGGCACATCTTTATCATTACTGATTTCTACAGTTGTAAGAAGTTGAGGGTGCTTGCTGCTTGGAGGCCTTCCTCGACATATTAAGGGCTGGCTGGATGTGGTGGCTCATGCGTGTAATCCCAGCATTTTGGGAGGCCGAGGTGGGCGGATTGTCTGAGCTCAGGAGTTCTAGACCAGCCTGGGCAACATGGTGAAACCTCATCTCTACAAAAAAAAAAAAAAAAAAAAAAAAAATTACAAAACAAATTTAGCTGTAGTCCCAGCTACTTGGGGGGCTGAGGCGGGAGGATTGCCTGAATGAGGCTGTAGTGAGCTGTGTTCATGCCACTGCACTCCAGTCTGGGTGACAGAGCAATAACCTGTCTCTAGAAAAAAGAAAAGAAAAGAGAAAGAAAGAAAAACATATCAAGGGCCACACTGATAAAAACAAATGACACAATAACCAGATACTATATAATCTAGGATACCTATTTAAAAAAATTAAGATAGATTATGGATACAATTTGGTCTGTTGTTTCTTTTATTTGGTTGAACCTTGTGGAACTAGAGATACTAGACAGCTTTTGACCTATAAAAGTGGTGATTTCCTTTGTCCAACCTACTACATAAATACCAAAGAGGATATGCCACATTTCCCCGCTAGCTGATTATATTTCAGTACAGATATTTGTAATCTAATTCAGTTTAGAGATTGGCATTTCCATTTGCAATCCCAGTTTCTTATTGTGCTCTTGGGAACAACCCTGGAGAAGTCGGGGATAAGAGGATTTCCATTACTTGTTCAATGTTATTGATTCATTACGTGTCAATTCCTTGTTAAATCATTTGCCCTAGTGCCAGTCCTTATTTAATGGATGGGCTGGGGAGATACCCAGGTCCTATTGTTGTTCATACGTAGAATTTAGACTGTGGTCCATCTCCAACCTAAGCCTGCTTATTAGAATCATACGTCGCCCATCATTTGTTTTGAGTTCATTTTAATGTTGTCACAATTACCCATTGTATCAAAATTCGTTTTTTTTTTTTGAGACCGAACCTTGCCCTGTCACCCAGGCTGGAGTGCAGTGGCGCTATCTCGGCTCACTGCAACAAAATTCTTAGAACGATAGTCATCAGACAAATCATTTGGAAAGCAGTATTTTAACACAACCAAATTTTTTTACAGTATAATCTATATCAAAATATCTTTTATTCACTTCTCAATCCCATTCATCTCCCTGTTTGTACCACACCACACTCCTCACTTTTCAATGTTCACTCTACTATTTATTATTAGTATTATGCTAATAGCATCACATAATTAGTTTATAAAAGGATGCAAATCACTTCTTACACTGCGCATTTGACCCAAAGTGTAGGTTGAAAGAATGCCATCTTGAGCATTCTTTCATTTATTTATGTGCAAGCATTTATTGAGTACCCACTATGTGCCAAGTCCTTGTACACAAGGAGCTTGGGTTTGAGAAAAGGAGCCAGACTAATAGATGGCATGATTGTGGACTTCATTGAGATTTTCCTGCCTATTGTGATAGGTGCACACAGAAAGTCCAGCAAGCCCCAGCAAGGAGGGTTTGGGGAGCCTTCCCAGAGAAAGTGGTTGACACTGAGGAGGAACTTTCAAGGAGAAGGAGAAATGTGTGTCAGGAGAGGGAGCAGCAAAGTCAGAGGTCTGGATGAAGAGCTGAGTAAATTGGAAAACTTGGGTAATATGAGAAAATTGGGTCAAGTAATATGAATCATTTCTCTCAGTATTTTGACTTCTGGGGTATAGATTCTATTCTTTGCTTATTTTTATTTATAAATTGGTTCTCTAATCGGTTGTTTCCTTATTTCTGCAAACTTTAAATTTATATCATTTATGGTTTTTATCTTGTCTTTGAGGTCTCATTTAATTGAATTCATGTTCTTATTAAATTATTTTATAGAGAGAAGCAACTATTAGGAATTTCTTCCTGTTCCTTGAGTTATATTTTCTCCTGATGAAGTGTTGAGAGCAAAAGATTGGCTTTCTGTTTTTATCTATGCTTCTTTTTCCCCACTTCTTTGCCATAGTTTGTTTGTACAGTTGTCATGCTTTTTTTTTTTTTTTTTTTTTTTTTTTTTTTCCATCTTGTTCCTGTTTGGGTGGCTCTGATCACATTCTCTATTTGTGCTGATATTGAATGTTATGTTTTGACCTGTTTGCCATGCTATCTGACAATAGATTTTTTTTTTCTCCTTTCAAGATACAGTTGAGGGCTTTATTCTGTGGTCCATTTATGTTTGTTGTTGCTACAACCTGGCCATGATATATGGTGAAATGTGGTCTTCACTGGAATACCTGGACTCTGCCTTTTCTCTCCTGAAACTGTGTTGAATGTGCTGTATCGTAATTTATGCCACCTGGTTCATAGCCAGGGTAATTGGTGGAATATAGCCATTCTGCCTTTCATTCATTTTTTGAATTTTAGAGGCTGTATTTCAATCAAGAACAGCCTGCCCTGACTTCCCATCATTTCACTCATTGCTCTTCTGCAGCCATTTCCACTGCTCTTAGGCCAGAAAAAGATAAAGAGGCCACACTGTTTGCTTCCAGATCTGGAGTCACATGAAAGGGTTCTGCGGTTTCCTGCCAGCCTGGCTTTTGTAGAAGTTGGGGGCCTTTTCCAGTGAGCTTCAGAAATTTCTTTCTTACCTTGGTCGTGGAGTTCAGTACATTAGATTATATAGCTTTCTTTGTTTGGTTGCTCTTGGCGCAATACTTTTGCTAGTTTTTAGTGTTTTTTGTTTGTTTGTTTGTTTTTTCTTCTTAGGGGGCTTTTCTCGTTTTGTTAGTCATTGTGAGAAGAATATTCTGTGGTTCAGTGTTCAGCAGAGTTCATGACCTGATAGTTTTGCCAATTGGATGACCACAACCAACCTTTCTAGCTCTAAATAATTCCTCTCTGAAGGTATTTAGTCTAGACTTCTTCAATGTGGAACTTGAAGTAAGTTTGTTTATTTATCCTGCAAACATAAGGAGATTAACATTAAGGTTGTAGATGTCAGTCTAGGAGGTAACATTGGACCCTCCCTCCTCCAGCTTCGACAGATGCCCAGTGACCTGGTGGCATAAGTTTGGCTCAGAGGAATGGTCTTGGTGGGCCCCCCTTCCCTCCATTGCCATTTGGCTCCATCAGTTCTCTGTATTTCTACATTGCCATTTGCCTAGACAAGGTTGTTTGGCAGCCCTGTCGGAGAAGTCATCATGCCTGATCCATGAGTCATTCAGCCTAAGATGCCATAAAAGTAATGTGACTTTGCAGACACCACCCAATCCCTTAGGAGACTTACGGCTTCTGGGATGAACACTTTCATCAGCTCCAGAAACTAGCGCCTTAAACGCATATGTAATTGCCCTACTTGGCAGTCCCGTTTTGAATCATCCTTTTTCCATGGCATGTGAGAATTGGATGCCCTTGGGAATGAGTGGGTTTGGTGTTTTGCTTTAGTCTTCAATGAGTCTGATCCCATAGATTTGCTTTGGATAACACTACCCCACTCTGAACAGAGGGACCTGTAGAGCTGTGGACACTTTGTTTCCTAACTCACCTATTTAATATGAAACAACGCATTTCTCTGACCTATGGTCAGGGTGACAAAGCCCCAGGCAGAAATGTCTTCCAAAGATTTACAGAGTGAAGGAGAAGCCAGTCCTCTTTCCTCTACTTACCACTCTCTCCCCCGACCCATTCAGGAGGAAAGGCATTCTCTGCTCCGTGGCATCCTGCAGAACTGGGGTGGGAGGATGCACTTTTGTTTTAAGCCTCCCTAGATCTGGCTGGAGGACTCCTGAGATTTTGTATTTTTCTCCCTTCTCCTCATGGGGGCGATTAAAAACGATTCAAAGTTCGTGAGTTTAAGAAATAGATTACAGTTGATTAGGGAACATAACATCCATTTGCTGCTCCTTTGGTTTTATGGTTAAATTTTAAAGCAGTTTCTTAAGTGAATTAAGTGCTGACAAGCCTTTGCCCCTAGGGAATGGTAATATTACCTCAAAATCTCACATATTTTTTCCAAATAAAACTATCATGTAATTATCTTCTCCTCTCTGCCACCCCCTCCTCCTCCGTCCCTTTCTTCAAATCTGGCAACAACTAGTTAATTTTGAAACTGCCAGAGAGATTATTTCAGTGTTCCACTGCACCTCTGGGAGAAGAATGGAATCTCATCTTTTTTTTTTCCATATGCTAACAAAAATCTCCTAATTTCAGAGGACAATGATGTCACCAGCTAATGAGCAAAATATTTCTTACTAAACAAATGAGTCCTCCCCTGACTCCTTTGTGATAAAAGAAAAAAAAATTACCCACAATGTGCTTCATATTTTCTACTGTTACTTCTAGCAACTCATAAACACACTTTTAAGTAACTCTAACTTATTTGAACAGTGAGACTAATATTTTTCTAAGCACGAAGAATAACACATTAACCCGATGACTGTGACCAAAAGGCCTCTGCCATGGCCCCAGAATCAGTGCAGTGCCCCTAAGGTAGGGAGGGACTTTCAGTGCATCACTCTTTGGACCATGGAGGGAGATCAGGCATGTTGGAGAGATTATGAAATCAAGCTTGGGGAAGAGGAGGGCCGGGAAGCTCTTGTTGATTGGTGTCACATGCTGTTTATAAAAGCAACAACATCAGCTGAGCTCTTCTTTGTCTAGATGGGAGGGCATCTAAGGTTGGGCTGGGGTGGGCGGGAGAAGTAGGGCCCCAGGACCACCTAAATACTGGACTAGACTCATGTAGGGACATGGAAATGTCCCTAAACCCTTGGCAGGTCCTCTTCCCCTCACGGAAGTGTGCCTCAGTTTTCTTGCCCAGAGATGAGTCCTCCCACGTCAGAATTCCTGTATCTCTGTGTTTTTCTCACGCAGTTGTCACGGTTGACCTTAACGTTAATCATATTTCTGAACTTCTCTTGGGGCTCTCCCTACCCTCAGACTTCTAGATGATAACGTTTATAAATCCAGGGAATGCTGGCTTCCTCCTATTGCTATTCCTTGCCTTTCCTGATGCCTTGAATCAGTGCATTCATTCATTCATTCATTCATTTCAATCAGGAAATATCTGTTTAGCACAAACACAGATATTTATTTATCTGAGTGGAAAAGAATATTGTAATTCTCAGTGTTGGTAACTGCTTGTGAGATTTTAAAACAATACAACTTTTCTTCGGAGAAAGTTGTCAATATGTGTCAAAAGTCTTAAAGACACACCCTTTTACCCATCAATTATACAATCGAATCATCTTTCTAAAAAAAAAAAAGTGTTAGATATGTTAGAAATTTTACCACAAAGTGTGCATCCCAGGATTATTTGGAAACAGGCAAATGTCTAATTATGGGGACCATGATATCAGTAAATTATGGTATACTTTGATGACTAAATACTACTGTATGATTAATACATTGTATTGTATTGAATATTTGTTGACATGTGAAAATGTTCAAAACATAGAGCTTTAAAAAATGGGCTATAAAACGGTGTGGCTACGGTATACACCAGGGGCCCGGGGTTTCTCTGAAGGAAAATCTTTTGAGGCAGCCGTGGCTCAGAGAGGGTCCCCACTTACAGGCAGATGTGTTATTTCCACTTAGACTGTGCGTGTAATCTGAGGGAGGATTTGGGGACACTGATAGTGACTAGAGGAGATGGAGAAGGTAAAGGTCAAAGATCACCCTTTCTTGTAGAGAAAAAGGAAACATCCAGAAACATCAGGGTATATTTTGTGTGTGTGTGCATATGTGTGTGTATGGGGAAAAAGTGGGAAGGCATAAACCAAAATATTAGCAAGTTTTCTATCTGAGTATGGGATGATATGTCATTTCTCTTACTACTTTGTGCATTTTTGCATTCTCCAAATTTTTAATAATATATGTCATATGTAGTCAGAAACAATAAATGCTACTAACATACAGATGTGGAAATGAATGTGGTCAGGCTCATTGTCTGCGTGACAGTTAGTGATGGGCTAGGGAATCTAGCGATGACAATATATGTGCTAAGTCCTTGGATAAAATATATTTAATCTAAAGGAGATGAGGAGCAAAGCCAGGAGGGCTTTCCAGAGGAGGCAATATGCAGACTGAAACTTGAAGGATGCGTAGGAGTTAGGGGTGTGGATGCAGTCAGCAGAGCTGTTTGCAGAAGAGGAGCCATCAGGGCAGTGATGGGCATGGGGTGTTTGAGATGCTGCGAGGAAGCAGGGGGTGAGGACCAGGTACTCTGATGCCCTGTCCACCACGTGGTATCTGAAGAATGGAGCACAATGTACCAGAAACTGAATCTGACCATGCACAGTCACATATTCCACGATAAGGCTTTTGGACCTTGTTCCAAGGAGCTAATGAGGAACAATTCCTTGCCAGAGGAGTCAAATACTGAAATCCCTTCTCAGCAAATTTGCACACCTACTGTGTTCAAGCCCGCCACCCAGAGAACAGGACCAGCAGTGGCGTTTCCTCACAAAGTCTATCCCCCAATCCATCCCTCACCAGGGAGCTTCCCTGGGTGGCCTGACTCAGTCTAGTCTTTCAAATATCCCACAGTTTACTCTGACACATGGCCAGGGCTGGGAGCCACAGGGCTGGGGAGTCTCAACTTCTTCATTCCACAGTTATCACACTGATATTTATGGGGGGGGGGGGTCTACTATGGGTGGGTACTAGGAATACAAGGAGAAGGAGATCAGACAAGGCTCCTGGCCTGGGGAGCCTCCCATTTTCTGAAAGTCAAGCCATGGTACGTCCTCACAAAGGGCCCAACATCGAGTATCTTGGTAAGTACCTGAATCACCCCCTGAGGGGCGTGGCAGTGAGGTTAAAAAGGGGTGGACAAGATCGGCTCTGTCTCCCATCCTCTTAGGACACTCCCCAAGTCCTGTGCTGTGAGGAGAGGCCGCTTAGGGGAAGAAGTGGGGATGTATCTTTCCTGCCACCCTCTCCAAAGTATCTGGATAAATCAGGGCACGAACTTCATGTGTATTTCACATGGAACGAGGACTTCCCTACCTGCCAAGCTCTAGGCTTCACATTCAAGGTCTCGTTTTATCCTCCAGAGAGCCCTAGGATTCTTCTCACTGCCTGTCTTAGAGATGAGAGAAGAAACATGCCCGCAGCCACACCCTCTCCCCATGTGGCACAGAGGGGATCTGAACCTGTGCTGGCTCAGTCTTCTCTGTATCTGAACAGCCTGTCCAGAACCAGCCTCAGATGCTGGCCATATGACTAGCTTTCACATGTACAAAGATTGTTGGTTTTTTCTGTTTTTGTTTTTTGAGATGGAGTCTTGTTCTGTTGCCCAGGCTGGAGTGCAGTGGCATGATCTCGGCTCACTGCAGCCTCTGCCTCCCGGGTTCAAGCGATTCTTGTGCCTCAGCCTCCTGAGTAGCTGGGATTACAGATATGCACTATGCCTGGCTAATTTTTGTATTTTTAGTAGACATGGGGTTTCACCATGTTGGCCAGGTTGGTCTTCAACTCCTGTCCTCAAGTAATCTGCCTGCCTTGGCCTCCCAAAGTGCTGGGATTACAAGCATGAGCCACTGTGCCCGGCTGGTTGTTGGTTTTTTTTTTGTTTTTTTGTTTTTTTTTTCCCCTTGAAGATGGAGTGTTGCTCTGTCACCCAGGCCTGAGTGCAGTGGCATGATCTCTGCAAACTCCCCCTTCCAGGTTCAAGCAATTCTCCTGCTTCAGCCTCTTGAGTAGCTGGGATTACAATGTGTGCCACAACGCCCGGCTAATTTCTGTATTTTTAGTAGAGACGGGGTTTTACCATTTTGGTCAGGCTGGTCTCGAACTCCTGACCTTGTGATCCACCCACCTCGGCCTCCCAAAGTGCTGGGATTACAGGTGTGAGCCACCGCACCCGGCCTGGTTGTTGGGTTTTTAAGCGGTCTTTGCTATTTACACAGCACCTAAAATAAAAGTTTGTGAAAATTAGGTGTTGTCTGAACTCTAGTGAGTTATGAATAGAAGACTGCAGACTTAATAATAAGGCTGGGCATGGTGGCTCATGCCTATGGTCCCAGCACTTTGGGAGGCCAAGGGGGGCAGATCACCTGAGGTCAGGAGTTTGAGACCAGCCTGGCCAACATGGTGAAACCCCATCTCTACTAAAAATGCAAAAATTAGCTAGGCGTAGTGGCAGGTGCCTGTAATCCCAGCTACTTGGGAGACTGAGGCAGGAGGACTGCTTGAACCTGGGAGGTGGAGGTTGCAGTGAGCTGAGACTGAGCCATTGCACACCAGCTTGGGCAACAAGAGCAAAACTCCATCTCAAATAGTAATAATAATAGTAATAATAATAATAATAGTAAAAATATTAAGTCCTTATTGAACTCCAGTTCAATAAGGATTTCATGTACATAGTATTTAAAACAACCACACTGTAAGAAAAATGTTACTATACCAAATTTATGTGCAGGAATATTAAGACCCATAAAAGTAAAGTGACTTGCTAGAGAACTTGATAATGAAACCCAGGTTGTTCTAACCCCTGAGACCTTGGGCTAATCCCCTTCCCTTTACCCCAGTCTCATTGGGGTACTCTCATTGTCTTCGTTTTTACCCTGTAACGAAGGAATTCGGTGGAAAATGCCTACACTCAGTTTTAAGGAAGGGTAGGCATAGCTTTGCAGCACAGTTGTCAGTCTTGGACAAAGAAAGGCCTTGTTGAGTAGGTAGTGGCACAGGAGCAAAACCATGCAGTCTCAGATACTGCCCCTGCCATTGCTGTGACATGGGATCATGTATGCAGATGTGGAGCACAGTGCCTGGAAATGGTGAGCTTTGGACAAATCCAAGTATTGGAAGTACAACATCACGAAAGCACCTGGGCCATCAGGTGGTGGCAGGGGTGGAGGAGTTTGTGGGACAATCGGTTTGTGAAACAGGGAACTGGGCAGTGTAGGGAAGGTGTGGTGAGCCCTTGCAGGAGAAAGAAGAGGAAATTCCATAAAGGTTGGGAGGAGATACTTCTGAGCAGAAGACAGAGTGGGAGAAGGGAGTTTAATTCTTGGCAAGTAGTGAGAGACACCAGCCTGCCCAGGGAAGAAGAGCAAGACAAGAGCCAAGGAAAAGGGGATGGAGCTCTGGTGATCTGATGCAGAACCTGTAACGTGTGCACGGTAGAACATGAGCCTCCACTTGGGAGCTTCGTATTCCAATTCCCTTTTGTTGTTGTTGTTGTTTGAGACGGAGTCTCACTCTGTCACCCAAGCTGGAGTGTAGTAGGGCAATCTTGGCTCACTGCAGCCTCTGCCTCCCGGGCTCAACCCATCCTCCTATCCCAGCCTCCTGAGTAGCTGGGATTACTGGTGTATGCCACCACGCCTGACTAATTTTTATAGTTTTAGTAGAGATAGGTTTTCACAATGTTGCCCAGGCTGGTCTCGAACCCCTGGCCTCAAGTGATCCGCCTGCCTCAGCCTCCCAAAATGTTGGGATTACAGGTGTGAGCCACTGTGCCTGGCTGTTTTTAGTTTAGGTAAACTCTGAATCCTGTCCAACTCTAAATTTCTGTCATTTTAAGGAGGGACAGTGGTTCATACACATCCCTGAGTCCTGTGTAGCTAGGTATTTTATGTTGTGTGATGTCCTATAAAGAGATGGGCTCAAGCATCATACATCAAGACTCACCCAATAGGAGGGACATCTAGAAACAAGCAGCTCAAACTGTGCTGTGGGAATAAGTGACTTACCCAAGTAAATGAACTTAGCCCTGAAAAGACAAACGTGACTTGCAGCCCACGTCATGGAGACTTTGTATGGGTTTTTAGTCCTGTGTTGTTTAGACAATGTTCTGTTTAAGTAACAGCATGTGCCTAGCAGCTCCCCTGAGATCCTTGAGAAAATTAAATGATCATCTTGTGACACAGTCCTCATGCTCACATTTCTAGAATGCAGGAGAACTCAGATGCTTTGAAATGGGCATTAAAACAATTTGTTAAGAGAGTTTTAGAAGCACCAATGAAGGGGAAATATCCTACATTTACTCTGCTTGTTAAAATTTTAAAAAGGAATGGGGAGAGAGAAAGTGACAACTCTAGGAGAAAACCACAATCATAAGTTTTAATTCAGTAATTTCAAAAATAGCCATCAGAAGGTGTCTATTTTCAATTGAGACTACTCCCTTAAGGGGGTGTTCAGAAGAATGTCTGCAAAAGAGATCTTTTTAAGGGTTAGTCCTTGTCCTCCTTGTCCTGGATTTGCTCAGATTCTCGCGTTCTTTTTTCTGTCTCTGGAATTCCATAGACAGTAATTAAGGAACTGGAGGCCAGCAGGAGGTCAGAGAGCCTTCCTCAGTGAAAACAGGGATTGTTGGCCATGCACAACACTCCCTTTTTTCCTTGTGGTGAATAGGAGATTTGCTTAGAGCTGATGACTTATGCCTTTCTTGCAAGTTATGCAGTTAGCAAGCGACTGGGGAATCAGTCAGCAAGCAGAAAGAAGCTAATTGAATCCAGTGTCTTCCCCTTTCTCCTTCGGATACTGAGCTGTGACGGTGGAGCCTGCCTGATCATGTAACTCCACAGAGACATGTTCCAGGAGTGCCTAATCCTAATTTTGAGATTGCAGAGTTGATGCCACAAGAGTGAAGACACTCTCCGAGTGGGGAGGGGGGTGGGAGGTACCGGACGTCTTCAGAATTGCCCCTTAGACTTGCTAAATGCCGAAGCCGGTAAGTCACTGAATGCGTTTAATGGGAAAGGAAGAATGTGTTTTCTGTTGCTTCAAGTAAAAGTTTTTGCTGCTCCTGCCTATGATGTTTCTCTCTCTTTCCTTCTTAAATTCCTCTAAATTTGCCCTTCTTCCTTTGTTTACTTCCCTACCTGTTAACCCTGAACTTTTTTGCCCGACATTTTCACCAGTGAAAATGTGTAACTTTTGGAGAATAGTGAATATTATTTTGAGAATTTGAGACAATGAGCATATATGGCTCAGCTGTGAATTGTGGAGGCTTTTCCTGGGGAGGACTTGCATTCAGACAGTGTTGCACATTGGTTTTCATAAGCTTATATCTGATTGGCTTCCTTCTCTTAACTTTAAGATTAATGCTGTAGCACAGCCGACCTAGAAAGCTGGAGCATATATGTCTGATCATGCGCTAGGTTAGACAGACCAGTGTGAATTTCACAAGCAAGTACATTTCCAGTTTCAAATTGCTTTTGAGAAATGTTTAAATATCTCTCGGTATTATGTGGCGCCGGGGGAGATAAGTGGGCTTAGTCTGGGTGTTAATTGTGACAGCGTGTTGTGTGTTTTGAGCTAGGGAAAGAAGGTGAGTGAGAGTGCTTCTGCAAAGGGCAGAGTTGTAATCCTGTGATCAGTGAGTGTGGCGGTCTCAAGTGGTCCTCCAAAGGCTCTAGTTGCTCCTTGCAAGTTTGTTTTAACCTTTATTGCAGCATATTGCCACTGTGCCTGCACAACTGTGCCATATGGCTTTTGAAAAGGATTTACTCTGCATTCTGTAGTCCCAAGAACTGTTACAGGGTCCGGTGAAGTATCTGTTACCTACCAGCAGTGACAGGTTTACTTGGAGCAGTGAGGGGATGCATTTAATGAGCTCCGGCACACAAATGTTTGTACTTACAGATGCTATTCATTTTGTTCCTTTTCTTCTGATCATCCAGCGTATAGCTGTGTTATAAAAAGTTCTCCACGCTGGCTCCATGTCTTTCCTATTAGAACATTGCAGATGTGTCAAGGATACACTTGTTCCAAAAGAAGCTGGGAAGGAGGGAGGCTCCACCCTCCTCCGGGTGCCAAACGGGCCCCATAGGTTCCTCATTCAGCGGTCTGGCTGGCGAATGGTGTGCTATCTCTTTAAAGCAGCTATAGTTTTGTGTCTTGGCTTGGTCAATTTGTTATGGTTTAAAACTGTGGAGCCAGCTGTCTGCAATCTGATGTAATGTTGCTATGGAAACCAGAAATGAAACACTTAAGCATTCACCACAGAATTACTACATATAGCATTAGCCAAAGTAATTAAAAGTTGAGCCATATGGGCTTTCTGCTGGAAAAAGTCTGCAGAGGAGAGGCTGGAAATCAAATGTTTCTGTTTACAGTATTGGAAATCCACTTTTCCACAGCGTTTGGTGGGATAAGTTGCCTTTTTCTCTTGAAGGTTTTCTGGTGAGGAGCTGTCTGTATGATTGAGCTCACCTTCTTGTTTAGAAGATGAGCTATTTAACTCTGACCCAGGGTGGGACAAGGGAGGGGAGGCCACACTATCTCATGTTTGAATGTGTGTGAATATATACTTTTATTTTTTAACTTTAGTTTATTTAAAACCTGTTCTATAATAGTGCTGAGCCTATTTCCCAAAATCAATCATTTATTTTATATGCAATGCAGATTTCCTCTATCTTCTACAAAGTTCTTCACATAGGAAGATTTCTTTTAAAATATAAACAGTATTTAAATTTAAAAATTATATATTTTTGATATTTATAAATATAAAAATTCTCAAGCCCCCATCCCTGGTGGTATATTTCCTGAATAAAAAGACGGGCTGGCCGGGCATGGTGGCTCACGCCTGTAATCCCAGCACTTTGAGAGGCCGAGGTTGGGCAGATCACCTGAGGTCCGGAGTTCAAGACCAGCCTGGCCACCATGGCGAAACCCCATCTCTACAAAAATACAAAAATTAGCTGGGTATGGTTGTATGTGCCTGTAATCCCAGCTACTCGGGAGACTGAGGCTTCAGAATCGCTTGAACCCAGGAGGTGGGGGTTGCAGTGAGCCGAGATCGCGCCACTGCACTCCAGCCTGGGAGACAGAGCAAGACTCCATCTCAAAACAAAAGAAAAAAAAGAAAGACATGCTATGTTATTTTCAGCATTGGGAAGTGGAATATACTTAAAAAGAGAAATATGACATGAGGAATTCAAGATTTACTCTCCAGTTTAGAAGAAATGCAAGCCTTTTACAGCGTTTTTCTGTTAAAACAACTGGAGAGAATTTTTCAAAGGCAAATATTTCACAACCCTTTTTTCCTCTGTACTCAGTAGGAAGTGAGAAGTCAACACCTCTCCATCAGTATCATGGATGCAGCAATACATTCTTGGGATAGGTTGTTGAACTCAAGTAACTTCTAGCCTGACTTCTAGGAAAATTTCTGTTTCACACACACACACACACACACACACACACACACACATTTCTTGGATGACCTGGGTTTTATGTTGCATTTTTCTTCATATAAATTGTGCCACATCTATCTTGTCTAGTGTCCAAAACATAATCACGGAAAAGAAGGACTTGGTTGCCATGGTTTGTGATTTGTCAATGATAAACACCTCCAAATCTTGATTTTTCTAGAAAAATAAAAATAGCATTAAATCAAAGGTATAAAGAAGTATAATTCGAAGGTATAATTCAAAGGTATGTTTCTCAAAAATAAATGGAACTTGTGAAAACAAATAAGTACCTGAAATATGTTATTTTTTGCCACAGTGAATCTGGGCAGAGGAAACTAGGACTTTATGAGGAAGGCAACACCTTTAAATCTGCTGTCCTGGTTTAACTATTTTGATTTCTCCTTGGAAAGTTCACTCTACTGCATATAATGATTTGTGTCTTTGTGGACTAAAATTTTTGTATTGCTTTTTTCTATACCCCATTTCTCTTCTTACTGCCCACTATCCCATGCATACACATGCCCACACCACCACCACCAACCAGCAAACTAGGTATGAGGTATACACGTCAGTAATTTTCATCCTATAACACAGCTTCTTGTATTTTGATTACAAACAATCTGTACCTATTGCATTTTCATTTGAGTTCAACATTTTTAAATGTGAGGGTTAGAGACATATTCTGGGTTTGTCCCATTGATAGTTATAGAGACTTTCTATAACATAATATTGATTATTCTTCCATTAGAATTGCTTGGCTTTTGAGCTACATCAAGAGGGCAGAATGTTTTTAAATGTTTATATGTAATTCCATGCACTGTGGGTTTTTCAGGTGCTGGTTACCCAGAATGAGGGTTAACCAAGTTCTCATTCCTCTGGTTGACCGCTCCAGCCGTTTCATCACACGTCAACAATCCAACCAAGTATAAATGAAACTCAAACCAGACAATACCATTCTGTATTAGGAACTACAATTATTATTCTAATTTTTTTTTAAAATTTTCAGTTTTAAGCCTAATTGCCAGCATCCAGTGTAGCTTCTCCCCTGGGAGTCCAGTTCCCATTCTTTATTACCAGGTAACCAGTACTTAGCTTTAATTCTGACTCTTGCAGGCAACATTTTATCTAGGAATTTTAGAGAAATTGGACATAGATATCGACACACTTTACAGAAGAGAAGTCTGAGAAACACTCCTGCCTGGTGACTTGCTGATGTTAGGTTTATAGTTAACCATAAGTGGGTAAACAGTTTGCTGATAGTCATACAGGGAGAAAGTCCCATGGCTCCATGCCTTGAGTTTCAGGGTGAGGACAGAGGCCAGGAAATCTGTTGTTTATATCCCTTACTATCCTTGTACTAATGTTTGTGCCACAGTGCAAAGAGGACTCACAACATGCACCATTTTTATGCCTAAGTAACGCATAGAAACTCTACCTCTTCTTCTCTTGAGGTATTATCTGCAACTCTTGCTTATCTGTTTTATTGTCTGTAACACTGAGATTAGTGAGAGCTTTTCTTCAGGAGAAAAGTCTCTACATTAGACTCGTGTTCAGAGATGGGGCTTGTTTTTGTTTTGTGTGTTCGTTTGGGGCATTTGTCTTCCTACTATTCCATGAACGGGGTTGGAGGAAATGGAGAGAAGGTTGTTGTCAGGACATGCGATGTGAGCTGAAATTGCTCATCCGCTGCACAGGGTGTGCCGAGGCGGCTGCTCCCAGGCCTGCCCACGCACCAGTGCTGCACGCTCATTTAGCCGGAGACCTCTTTTGCTGTTTCACATTTTGAACAGATACAACAGACGAAGCTGCATATTGAATGTTGGAGCTGACTTAGAAATGAAACCCTCATTTCGTTCACAAGGAAAGGATTGTTTTTAGCCTGGGTCACTGCTGCAGAGAGAGATTTTTTTTCCCTCTCTCTGTAATGTTTGATACTTGAGGGAAAACAGCTGGGCCTGAGCATGCTGACTCCCTGCAAAGTGCAATGGGCTGTGGGGAATATGGACTGTACTGTATGGCTGAAAGGTCAGCCTTTTCCCTTGTCTCTCTTGGAGGAATGCAGGGTCTGTCCTCACATTCGCCTTGTGATCCCTTAGAAGGAGCCGGGAGAGGCGGAAGGGCTGGCTGCAATGTGGCAGACAGTCTTAGCCAATGGGATAGAAGAGGCTGTTTGCATCTCTTTCCCTTTCCTGCCCTGCTGTTTTTGATTTTTGGGGGAGGGCTGGAAAAAGTCAACAGAATTTTGGTTTGGAGAAGTAGTTGATGACCACGTTAAACAGCAAGTCCTGATGGGCCAGACAGATGAGAGCCTGACCCAAACCACAGCAGTGAAACTGGAATTACAGGGCCAGCATTGGAGGGAGAGTCCTGCCGGAGTCCTCCTAAAAGAGGACAAAGAAGTAATTGAGACAGATGCCCCCACAGGCCAGTGGAGGGCAAGGATGTGTGTTTCGGTGCCTAGGACCTAATTCTACCCCGAATTAGACCTTAAGATGGTATGTGGTGCTTTGTAAACCTCTTGGGCAAATTTGTTGGTTCCCCAAGTTCAGCAACAGAGCTGCCGAGGATCAGACTGGCAGCAAGGCCAGCTATATCCAGCCGCACAGGCAAAGCTTGGAGCAATTACCTGATTAACTTTTCCTTTGTTTCTTTGCCAGTCAAGAGAACAATCGGATGATGAGACCGAGGAGTCGGTGAAGTTTAAGAGGTTACACAAGCTGGTAAACTCCACTCGCAGAGTCAGAAAGAAACTAATTAGGGTGGAAGAAATGAAAAAACCCAGCACTGAAGGTAAAAAAAAAAAAAAAAAAAAGGCCAACTCCACCCTGGTTATTCCAAAAGAAATCATTTGGGGTCAGTTTCTCAGTAGAAAAGGGATACGATTTCAAGTGGAAAATGCGTTGAGCTCTGGCTACATCTGGCAGAACTGTGCCTGTCAGAAGAGTGGTGCTCAGATGCGATGATGTGATGGAATGAAAGGTCCTGGTGTCAGGCGTTTGCGGTGCTTAGTCATTTAAATTTAAAAGATGGGAAATGGAAATTTTCTCGAAGTGTAGTGTAGCTTCCTGTATGAGCTTATACCATTTTATATAAACTTTCTAACTTTTTCACATGAGTCTCCAATCCCAAAAAGGACTATGGTTCTTGCTCAGTGAATTTAGATCAAATTTCATATACGTACATTTTGAAGAAATGCCTAATAATCAAAGCACCTAATATCCCTTTCAGTTTCTCAGGGATGATTTGTTCTTCCTGTAGAGAGTCTCAAGTCTCAATTCAAATGGGGGCTTTAAGGACCTAGGATTCTAAGGGAATCTTTAAGACTTGTATTGCTGGAGTTAGCCAGGTGAAACAATAATGTCAAAAGAGACATCAACTTGGATTTATTGAAATGAATAGTTAGCCTTTGAAGTATCATTATGACAGTTCAAATCTCAACCTTATTCATCTCTCTCGTTAGTAATGTGCATTTGCAGTATCTTATAAATTCTCCCCAAAAAGGTAAAATAAAAAAGTAAGATTTTTCTGTTTGAAAAATGATAATAATTGAATTGGATAAAAATACTGGAAAGAATATGCTTTAAAAAAAAGCGCATTACTTGTTAAAATGTCATATCTACATTGTGAGGAATTCCAAATTTTAACATGTAGGTTTTAAAATTATTTCTGTAGAGGCATTTTTGTTATATAGAAATAAAATAAAGTCATGTAAAGAAATGAATTTCCCCTTATTTGCAAAGATCAGGGTTTTTTGTTTGTATTGCTGCTTTTAATTTGTGTTTGCTATTATTCATGGGTTTAAATCCCTTAGAATAATACTGAAGCTAAGTGGGTAACTGTGAGAGAATGGGCATTAGAAGGGAAAAGAAAAACATAGGGAGAGAAATCAGCTTTATGGCCAATTTCGTAAACTAGGGTTGTTTTCAATTCTGGGGTTTCATAAGGGTATCTTTTTGCGTGGTAATTCTGTTTACATTTGGATACAATGCTGATTTTACGTTTGGGTGTTTTAATACCTGCCCACCAGTTGTGAATTCCACAGTATTGAATGTACCCTGTGGCGACCGTTACTGCAATCACAGACAGTGTCAGTTGGTACTGTTAGGGAGAACCATATGGGATTGCCAACATTCAACTTTAAGGGCACACTTTGTAACAAATCTCATGAACACTCGGCCAAAATCAAGTCTCAAATATAACAAATAGATGGGTGGGGTTCATCCATAACTGAGATAATGTGGGTAAAGTACCTAGTCCTGGGCCTGTTCCCCAGTGGGCCCTTCACACATGATAGTGGTGTGTTAAGGCAGCCTTTCCACTAGAATAACATGATTAAAAATACAAACATTGTAATTTGCATATTTATGTCAGAATAAATCAGTCCAACTATCTTTGAGAGGCATTGGTTGAAAAGGAAAAATATACCGAAAGGGGTAACTCTAGAGTAAAAAGTAATAACCATATGGAATTCTGGCTCTGAACTTTAATTTATCTGGACACAAATCAGGCTTCCCAGATGGAAGACGGATTTAGTGAGCTCCAATCCTAAGGTACACTCTGGCATCTGATGAGTCAGGGAGCTGAGTTGCCATTGGCCAAGCTCACCGTCTTCTCAGGAGAGGCCCCAGGTGTGTGTGTTGCTCAAGGCGCCTGCTTTGGGTTACCTCCCAATTCCCTGCTAAACTGGAACTTCCTCCAACCCCTGCACAACAGAGAACTCTCTGAGGGTCCTCACTGGCAGTGGTACTTGGAAGAGGCTACCTTGGCCCCTGTCCATCTCGCAGAGCAGGAAGGATTCATACTCCAGGAGGCGCCCCCCCAACTCCCCCGCCCTTGGACTTACAAAGGGTTGATCCTTTAACTTCCTGCGTGCCTGTGCTAATACCAAGTTGTCTGTATGATAATGATCATGTATTGAGGGCATGCCACGTGCCGGGCACTTTCCCAAACACTTTAGATTTTATGTTCTCTTTAATGTCATCCTCAGAATGGCTACCAGCAGTAAGCACTTACACCATCCTCATTTCACGAATGAGGAAACTGAGACTCCAAGAGGCTGAGTAATTGACTCCTGGCCCCTCAGCCAGCCAGCAGAAGGCCCAGCACGACGTCCAGGCATTCTGCTTCCTGACAGCTGCGTGTTCTCACTCCGCTGCCACCTCCCTCCCCCACCAGGTCTGAAGTCCTTGGAGAGCCAGGAGAGAGATCAGTTCTTCACTCACTCTCACCCTTGCACCCTGGGTTTCAAGTCCTTATCCTGGCATGGACAACCCTGGCCAGTCTTTAATCTAGGCTACATCAGTGCCCTTTACCTGCCCATTTCTGTGTCTTTGCCGTAGAATGGACACCCTTCCTTCCCTCATTGCTCGCACTCAGTTCTCTCCAGGAATGAATCACCAGTTTTGTAGAAAGCTTTTCAGCTCATGCAGCACCTTCACGTAACTCTTTCATGAGGATAATGTTTACTGTTATCATCACAACAGCTTTGCCAGGGATATTATGGAAAGATAGGTAGGCATTATTACAGATGAGGAAACAGAGCCTCAGAGCCAGGAAGAAATTGCCCAAGGTTATGGAACTGTGAGTGGCAGAGTCGGGCTGGATGCAGAGCATACCCCTGAGTTCCTGGCATTAAGTCAGCCCATAGCCTACCTCTCTCCTCCTGCCAAAATCACCTTGCCTTTGGTAAGCCGGTCTCAGCTGAAGAAGATAGATGGAGGCCTTCATGTGAAGCAAATCCCAGCAAATGTGATGGAGTGAGCTCATCTTGAAGGTCACTCTTCCAGTAGGAGAGTTGTATGCTTACGTCAGAGAAGGATGAGAGAAGAAATGCTCCAAGTTCAAGCAGTCCAGGTCAAGGTTGGGATTCTAGGCCACTGGTCAGGCCCAGTGCACTACAGCCTGCACTACGGGAGGCCTGCCCTCAGCACCAGCAGATGCAGCCTCTTGGGAAGCATTTACTACATATCCCTCACAATCCCTTACCAGATGCTGACTTTCCTGAACCCGAGAATAGAGCTACATTCGTCATGGACATGCGTTCACCAGCTGGTTCCAGACTCAGATGTGACACCAAAGTATTGGAATCTCTGACGACAGTCCTAAGCACAGAGCCCAGAAAATGTCCAAAACAGCTGCTGAGTGACAGATCCTTAGGATACGCAGGGTGGACTCACCTGAATTCTCTGAAACCCCTTAGGACTGTGGGTGGAGAAGGGCCTTTGCACATCTGCATGGACACCTGGGCAGATGGTGAAGCCACACCCACACTCGACTTCTTTAATAAAGAAGTCCATGGTTGGGCTGCCCCTGCCACAGGTTGTGCCTCTAGTCCTGGCTCAGTCACTTCTTCTTGGAAGTGGAGGGTAGACTGTAACTAGAAGAGGTTGCCGTTTTTATTTCCAACAGCATAAGAACCCTTGGTCTTCACACCTTGTCAGTCAGGTGTCCCGAGGAAGGAGCGGGAAACTTCCAGGGTATTTGTACCCTGCCTCTGGACTGGTGAATTTCTGTTAGAACCCCAAATCCTGCCTTTAAAGTCCCCCTGAAAGATCCCTGAACAATTCTTCAGGGGACTCTAGGCCAGGCAGATTTTTACATCTTCTTTCCCACTTCCCACCCTCCCCACCAACGTCTGCTGGACATGAATGTAAAGTTGACCTTTGGTTGTATTTAATAGCAGCTGTTCTTTTTTTCGTTTTTGTTAGATTTGTACCTATAAATCCCATCAATTGGGAAAGTAAGCCATTTTTAGAATTTTAAAGGACTGCTGCCGTTCTTTCCCCCTCTGAGTTTTGCTCTGAACTGAACATAGCTCCCCTTTTCTCTGACATTTACCACACACTGGCGCCCTCGTCCCAGCTGGTATATTTAGTGCCATCCTTCTGTTCCAAGGAACTTTTCCTTTTTTCCTCTTCACAATTCAGCGGGTGGAAAGCTGCAGAGCTCAAAGTTTCCCTATAATTAAAGGGACACAGCCAGTTGGGATCGCTACACCCACAGTTTGACCTACTTCTTTTCTCACATCTGTTCACATAACACATGCGGAAAAGAACTCGGTTTTCCTGCCAGCAAGTCCAAACCTTTCCACTGGGCTCTGGAGGGCTTGGCTTGCCACCTGGCTCCAGTGAGGGCTTCAAGAGCTGGAATCCCTGAGACCAGTGGGACCCTGGAGCTGCCTGCGTGTCAGGGCCCTTAAACGCCCTTGTTGCTTCCTAGCGAGGCCTGAGTTGATGGGAGTATCTGGCCGGGATCAGCGAGTTTCCTGACTTTTTACATTTGGCCTGTCAGCTGGAGATGATTTGTCAGTCACATTTGCAGGATACAACCCTTTATAGTGTTTCTCCCCACCAAAACTTCCTTGGAGATTTAATCGCTCAAATGGCATATGTACCAATAAAACAATCACTGTCAGCCACATGACATTTATCACACTCCAACTATAAAAAGTCACCAGAGCCAACATAAAGGAGTGCCTTTCAGAAGGGGGAAAGATCCTGATTCCTAGTTTCAGAGGGTTGCATTTACAAACTGGGGAGGGCATTATGTCGAAATGCTAAGGCATATTGTGATTATGGCTAGCTTAGATTTTGCAAATGGCATTTTAAATACGACTGTGAAGGTGTTAGCTCTACAGAGATATTTAAAGAAGGAGAAAACACATCTGAAACCTTTTAACGTTAAGCTCATGTGAAACCATATATTTTCACAGTATATTTTCATTTTTCTGTACATATGTAAGTGGGAGCTGGGTTTATAAAGAGGGTCGTGATAGGGAGAAAGATATTGCTGTGGGCTAGCTATCTATATGGGCTAGCTTATGTTTTGCAGGGTGGTGGGTGTAAAGAAAGACGTATGCAAGAATGCAAAGGTGTGTTCACAAGAGATGCTGTTGGTTTCCCTCCAGGTGGGGAGGAGCACGTGTTCGAGAATTCGCCGGTCCTGGATGAACGGTCCGCCCTCTACTCTGGTGTGCACAAGAAGCCTTTTTTCTTTGATGGCTCTCCTGAGAAACCTCCCGAAGATGACTCAGACTCTCTCACCACGTCTCCATCCTCCAGCAGCCTGGACACCTGGGGGGCTGGCCGGAAGTTGGTCAAAACTTTCAGCAAAGGAGAGAGTCGGGGCCTGATTAAGCCCCCCAAGAAGATGGGGACATTCTTCTCCTACCCAGAAGAAGAAAAGGCCCAGAAAGTGTCCCGCTCCCTCACCGAGGGGGAGATGAAGAAGAGTCTCGGGTCCCTGAGCCACGGGGTAAGTACGGATGGTGTTTGCTTCTATGACAACCACCGTCGCAGGCACCACCTTCTGGTGTCCCTGGAGGAGTTTCAGAGTGTCCGGAAGCAAATCCGCTTGAAGAAAACGGATACTAATTATTCCTGTTCTAGAGCTTTTCTCTGCCAGCGTCCCTCCAGAAAAGGCACCACCAGCACCACCTGTGACCTGCAGCTGCTCCGGCAGAAAGGCAAAGGGGGCGGGAGCTGTGGCTTCCCCGGCAGGAGGGTGCGGGGGCGCACCTCGGTCAGCGAGTTCAATATCACCTACGTGGTGGAGAGGAGCCTGTACAGCCACCTGAACCTGACCCAGCTAGTGCGGCCTGCCTCAGACAGGACCCTGAGCAAGGCTGAGAGACAGGACCTGAGGCGGTGCCTGCTGGAGGAGGATGAGGAGGCAAAGAGGAAGTGGGCCGCCACGGTCGACCGCTGTACTAAAAGGGTTCTCTTGAGAATCCACCAGAAGTCTGTGAGTCACAAAGATGGTCCCGAGGACGGCCTTGTCATTTCTGTGATGTGCAGTCAAGCATTATGGCCTTTCTTCTGCGGGGACTGGCTTTCTCCCCTCTCTCCTGCTCATGATGTCAGGGCACATCCCACCATCACCTTCAATTTCAAATCCTGCTTTCACTTCCAGGCAACTTTCACCTTCTCTTCCATTTCTCCTCTTGTCAGATGAAGCTGTTTGAGTGCCCATTAAAATAAGCATTGAAGCTGATCCAGAGAGGGGCTTCCAGGGTACAGGGGTGGGGTTTGGCTGCCTCCAGGAGTGACTGTCTTGATTCTCGGCCATTGTGTTACTTGACCTCAAAGAAGCTGATTCAAAACAGAAGGGCATTTCACCCTGGAAAGAGATGCTTGCTCTTGGTTTTAAAATTAAAGCAATAGGAGCAGGCTCATGGAAAAACTGCCATCATCACAGTCACCAATTCGGTGATTTGAAAACATTATAAAGCACATTTATATTATTAGTAGAGGCAAGCAGAAAGTTGGTAAATCCAACAACAAAAATGGGAGCCTTTTTGTTTTACTTAAGTCTATTCAATGTTCTTATCTTTATAAACAAATCAACATTTGGAAATGCCTTCCCCTAGCCTATAGATTCTTCTGTACTCAGCAAGGAATGAAGTACTCACTTTGAAAGAATAGGGGATGTTTTTCACTTTTAATACTGGCTGATCAGAGACCTAGTAAGATTTATTTTCAAGGCATGACTTACTTTGAACTTCAGAATATAGATATTTTTCCTTCTGAAATTCCCACCTAACTTTTAGTTTGCACAGTGGCCCATATAAAATGGTGCACAATGAGGAAGTACAGCTCTTGGCCCTCTGTCACCTGGCACCTTGCTTGATCTGCTCAGGACGGTTGGCTGTGGGCCCTTTTAAAGATCTGAAAGAGTAGAGTATCCTTCAATAGTGGTTTTCCCAGGGGGCCTTCACATTCATGAACAGGATGTTCTTCCCCAGACGATTAGTGTAATTTAAATTCATTCAGTCGGGTTCTGCTTTTGTGAAAGTAAAGATGGATTGGTCAATGCCATTCTTAAAACGACTTTCTCTGTTGTAAAAGAATCGTTAGGTCCTTCCTAGCCCCTGGATTTCCCAAGTATTTCCACGTGTTGACTTCCTCCCTAGATCTTATTTTCTGTCCTTTGATATTCGTGTAATTCTTGCAATACTTTTAATACTGCTAGTATGTAGCGGGAACTTTTCTTCTGTCTCTTTCTGTATCATGGCAACAGTTTTTCATTGATTGAGTTTTTGCTTTAGAATAACAATTCTCTTTCTCACTCATTCAGCCTCTGGTTTGCTCTGACTCACAATATTTTGAAAAATAACCAGTCTTAGTTTTATGTATTTATTTTTTACTTTCAGAAGTGTTCTGCCCAGTTCGTCTGCTCTTATACCTTTTGACATGACCTTGATAGAACAGACCCACTTCTTCTGTTAATTGATGACTCACCTCTGAGTTTACATCATGTAATACTGAGAATTTTCCCAATTTGAGCACCTTGAATTGTTGATGTGCCTCTCATGTTACTTATTGTCAGATTCATACTATAACTCCATGAGGGCTTTGTCTCTAGAAGTTATATTTCTGAGATTTGTGCTAGTTAGCGTTATGGACCAGTGATTAATTCTTCACTGACATTGAGTATAGACATCTGGGCAAGCTCATTTCCAGGCACCACCCCCACCTAACGTGCTGTTGTGTAATCCCTCCAGGCACCACCTGCACCTAACGTGCTGTTGTGTAATCCCTATCTCAAGTATCAGTCTGAAGCTGAGTATTTTTAAAATACTGTGAGCCTGAGACAGTAATGGACAGTTTCAACACTTGTAAAACTATGTGTTCAATAGGAAGTTATATATTTGTATATTCCTTTTCTTGTAGTACAGTTGTACAATCAAAATTTAACTTTCTAATTATCCAGAGAATGTAAGAGGAAATAAGCATTCTATCTTACAATAGAAATAACTCTTTTAAAAAGGGACTAATTTTATTTCTTTGCTAGATTTATTTAAAAAGTTATTTTCCATTCTCCTTGTCATGTATTTCTTTCATTTTATCTAAAAGTTTCCTTTATTCTTCAACCTCAATCTCTTTGTCTTTCAAAAATGCCATATTTGCTTGATGAAACCTCAGGGAAATGATAATGCTTTGTATTCACTGGAAGTGGTCACTTGTCTCGTATTTTATTTGGTCATTCAATTTTTGTTTGAGAGAACAGACATGCATGACATTTTGCAATTTTGTCCATTTTTAAATTCAACCCCAAAATATGTGTTTCCAACTGCATGACCATTCCATTGACTAGCTCTCCTCATCCCAAGCATCTATCTAAAGTGTTTTTATAATTATCAGTACAGGAGGTGTATGAACTAAAAAAACTTCATTTAGGCTTCATTTATTTAGGTCATCAATGTTAAAGGCTGGTTGATATACTGATTTATTTTTTATGAGTCTCTTTACAGACCATTTTCTCTTTTGAAGGAATGCTGTTAAAGAACTACTTGATCTTATACAAAAAGCTATAAATTAATTCAAGCAATCTTTATTGTTATATTCTTTGTCACTCCTCCACTGTTAAAAAGAATCAATTCCAGATATCTTAGTCTATCATTGGAAGAGGTTTTAGTTGGTAGTTAAGAAAACTAGTCCATTCTTTAAGTTTTTCATTTTAGAAATAAAGGCATACAATAGGCATATGAAAACTTAAATGAGATTCTAATTTATTGCAGTAATAGTTTCCACATAAATTCTTTGTCAGTTATTTCATATGCATCAGAAATAACTTGGGCTCCAACATTGCAGTAGATGCTGTAGTTTAAAGCAGGGACATGCAAAACCATACAATAATGAGGCATCTGGGCGCCATACCGTGTCTGTGAAGCCCTGAGTCACAGGAAAGAAACTAGAATAAAATCACTGCTTTTGCAAGAAGGAGGAAATGTACATGGCATCATAAGCTGGAAAGAGAAAGTTAATGTTAAAAATTAGCCTTGAGAGGTGGTCATAACATTGCTTACCCAGTTAGGTGATTTGGTGAATATATTTGTGTAGAAAGGTTTTTCTCTTTCTATAGAATAGATATAGGTCCAGTTAAGTTGACGATAAAAGAAATCACATTGCTCATTGATATTTAATATAGAATTAGGATAATGTCTATTAGAAAATAAATTGGTAGTAGATTATTTAAAACAACAGCAGCAGCAGCACTGGTGAAGAAGAACAGCTCTGAGTCATCCTGATGTTGGTTGTCATGAAATGCTTTCCTTATCTTTTGGCCTTCCCGTGTACCCCAATGGCCATCTCTCACTTTGTGGCCCATTCCTGGTGTGCTCCGATTTTATAGTTGAACTCCCAGATTAGATTGTAAGGCCCAGAACAGAGCTCCACCTCTGCATTTGCATATTTATAATGTTAACTAAGCCTCAACTTCAATATCACAGCTGCCAGGATGACTACCACATTCTCAGTACAGCCTTAATGAAAAGTAATGGAAGAAACCAGCATTTCGTAGAGTGTATGCCTTGTGCCAGGCAGTGCGCTAGAAGGCTTCAAACGTGATATAAGTATTATTTTAATAAGGAATCTAAAGCTCAGAGAGTGTAAGTACTTTACCTGAGATCACACAGCAAGTAAGTGGCAGAACCAGGATTTGCGTCTAGATTTTTGTGATTTCAAAAACCTAGGCATTTTCCTTCTAGGATGTTTCTACTTTATCAATTCAGTTAATTTTATATATATATATATTTTAAAATAAATAAGCAATGCTTATAGTATATTAGGTTGGTGCAAAAGTAATCAAAGTTTTTGCCATTGAAAATAATGGCAAAACCGCAATTATTTTTGCACCAACCTAATACATTGTAATTTTCTGTTCATTTCTTCCATTTAATAGTTGTTCATTAGACTTCTCTGAGAAACTGGTAATACAAAATATTGAACCCTGAATCTACAATTAAACTTTCATTACTGATGTTTAAAAAAGATAATTAGTTGTAACATTAATGTGCGTTGCGGGGCGCAGGGTGGTCACTCAGAGGCTCTTACTAGAAAAACAGCAGTGAATTTGAACCAAGTTCTGCAAATACAAAAATCACTAAGATATAAGCTGTTCCATGAAAAAAGTTACCAGAAAAACAACAGTGAATTTTAACCGAGTTCTGCAAATACAAAAATCACTAAGGTATAGGCTGTTCCATGAAAAAAGTTACCAGAAAAACAACAGTGAATTTTAACCAAGTTCTGCAAATACAAAAATCACTAAGATATAAGCAGTTCTGTGAAGTTTTGCAACCACCTAAAAGGATAATAAAGTTTTCATTCTTTATAACATCAGTATTTGTCCTATTGAAATTAAAGAGTGTGGTCAAAGACAGTCACCGATTCATCCGTTTTCTTTTTGGGCAAATGTGGCATCTTCATTCACTGAGAGAAAAGGGTCATCATTACTTAACTTGGTCAGTTAGATGGGAAAGTTACCAGCGTTTTTGGCTAGGATGGGGAAGCAGTGAGTGAGTAATTCTCTTGGCCTGATTGGACTACTATAAACATAACCTTTCCCCCTCCTCTTCTCAGCGATTTAAAACTAAACAAAATGAAAGTCTGTTTGAAAAGCTTGCTGTTGGTGTCAGAGCCATGGGATTTTAGACCTGGGTTTTCAGGATGCCTGAGCACATGGATCCTCTAACACATATCCCTTCATTCTCTCTACTGAATGTAGCTGATGTTAGGGGAAGTTCTGTGCTGGAGACAGGGAATCTCACAGCACTGGACTCATGGAGGGTTTTGTTGTTGTTGTTTTTTAGGCTTTTTTTAAGTGGTTGGTTTTTGCATGTTAAGAGGATTCTAGACTTCTGGGGTGGGCAGAGTTCCAGTGGCCTGTGAAGGGAAAAATGAGTGAAGTTTCCTTATGACATGACTCATGTGTTTTTTTCTCATCATTTCTCGTGTTCTACTTTCATCCTGTACACGTATTTGTGATTCAGAGATGTCCTGCAAATGGGGACTGTTGGGTTGGTGCACCGCCGGCTGGCTTAAGCATAACTGGAGTTTTTCTGCCCTGCCCTCTTTTCCACAGAGAACCTGCAGTTTTGGAGGATTTGACTTGACAAATCGCTCTCTGCATGTTGGCAGTAATAATTCTGACCCAATGGTGAGTAGCGTCAGAGGAAAGCAAAAGATATGGATTCAGGCGATGAGGCTGACAATAGTTGACCATTGAGCATCTTTGAGAACTGATAGTGGGTACTGTTTTCCTTGGTAATCCTCAGTCACGTTTAGAAAAAAGCTCTATTTCACTCACCTTACGGACTCCACCGTTCCACATGGAATGAATAATGACCAGTCTCACTGCCGTCTCCTTCCCTGAGTAGCACAGTTCCTTTAGTGCCTTTGCTTCCGGTTTTCTTCAAGTAACAAATCCAGATAAGTCTGGCCTCTGTGGTCTGAGTCATTTTGCACATGGCCTTTTCTTCTTGCTAGTTTCTAGCACGTAACTACGACACACCCGTAGTGCCATGAAGTGGAGCCCTGTGGGTATGTGCTGGCATTTTGGAACACCAGTCTTATTACAGGCCCGGTACCTGGCCCTGCATGGCCTATACTAAGCCTAGGGTTTTGTGGTCTGGGGTGTCCTGGAGTGAACTTAGTCTCCATGGAACCAAAGCAGACCAGACCGCTCAGGGATCTGGTGTCAGGTCCAGGTGTCTGCCCCTCAGACCTGCTTTGGGGTCATAGTCCAGGGACAGGCCACCACAGTGGCACACAAGTTTTGTTCCCTGAAGTTTGTTTTCTCAGACCCCAAGGGTGAATGTGAGTCCTTTTTTTTTTTTTTTTTTTTTTTTTTTTGAGACGGAGTCTCGCTTTGTACCCAGACTGGACTGCGGTGGCACAATCTTGTCTTGTCGGCAATCTTGTCTCACTGCAACCTCCGTCCCAATGTAGCAGTTCTCCTGCCTCAGCCTCCCGAGTGGCTGGGATTACGGGCATATGCCACCATGCCCAGATAATTTCTGTATTTTTAGTAGAGATGAGGTTTCTCCATGTTGGCCAGGCTGGTCTTGAACTCCTGACCTTGTGATCCACCTGTCTTGGCCTCCCAAAGTGCTGGGATTACAGGCGTGAGCCACCACGCCCAGCCTTTGGTGAGTCTTATATATAGTTTAGTTTGTCCTTTGCGTTGTGCCATAAAACTATAAAATGAAGATTTTGTATTTCATATTTTTTATGATCATGGGTCAGCTAAAATACCCACCTGGGATGTATATGAAATGTTTTGAAAATTTCCTGGAAGAGATTTAAACTATTTTATTTGGCTATCAAATTATATTGATTCTTAAGCCAATAGTTTTCTGCTGTCAATCTTTTTTAGAAATGAGAGAAAATATGATTTGTTTTCTTTCTCAGAGAAAAGTTTGTTTAAAAAAAAATGCAAACTAGAATGAGAGATGACCACAATCTAGTTTGTTAAGAGAGAAATGTACACACTGAGCACTATAGTGATGGAAATCCAGTCAGATGTTGCTCTTCTAACGAGTGAGCTTAACGATTTGTTCTAACCTCTTTCTCAGGGCAATTCAGTTGTATTATCCCTCTCTTCTCCCTCATTGCTGGGATTACATGAACATAGTAAATCACTTTTTTTTTTTTTGGAGATGGAGTCTCACTCTGTTGCCCAGGCTGGAGTGCAGTGATGCGATCTCGGCTCACTGCAAGCTCCGCCTCCCGGGTTCACGCCATTCCCCTGCTTCAGCCTCCCGAGTAGCTGGGACTACAGGCGCCCGCCACCACGCCCAGCTAATTTTTTGTATTTTTAATAGAGACGGGTTTCACCGTGTTAGTCAGGGTGGTCTCGATCTCCTGACCTCGTGATCCACCTGCCTCAGCCTCCCAAAGGTAAATCACTCTTTACTGATGAAATGCAGTCCCCTTGGGTGTTAAAAATGGCAGGAAAAATGTAACCTGATAAGGATGTACTAAAAGTAAGTAAAATAAAAACTGACTCACATCCCACTGTCAGCAAACAAACAAAAAACCCTAGAGTCAATAAGCTTTCATTTTTAATCAAAGAGATAAATAACAGCACAGAGTTAACACAAGAAAAACTTAAAGATCCTGAGGAATGCCCATATTTCTGAGAGCTAGGACAGTAATGGTTTAAATAATAAAACCTGTCCTTCATCTTTTGCGACCAACAATACTTGCAACATTTTGTTTTACAGGGCAAAGAAGGAGACTTTGTGTACAAAGAAGTCATCAAATCACCTACTGCCTCTCGCATCTCTCTTGGGAAAAAGGTGAAATCAGTGAAAGAGACTATGAGAAAGAGAATGTCTAAAAAATACAGCAGCTCTGTGTCTGAGCAGGTATGTAGCTACCTGGCAGAATGTTCCCTTGGTTCTTCCTGACAAGAAAAGCTGAGGATGGCCCACCTGAGATTTTAAATGGTGCTAAATATACATATTCCTTGGCATTAACCTGCTCCAAGTCCGTGCTTTATTTACATAGAGAAATATTGTATTCAGCACACATTTATTAAGCACTTTGGGCTGTTCAGCACCGTGCTTGGTGCTGGGGAATACAAAATATAGGACTTGCCCTCTATGTACAGACAAGAGAAAGAGACATGTAAAGAAATGGTTACTCTTCAGTGCAATAGGCGTTGTAAATTTGAATGCAAAGGAAGCATTTTATTTTCTAAACTATGCCTTGCTACAGAATGGATGTTACCGGAATCAAACCTAAAACTTTTTTTTTGAACAGCAGACTTGTCGATCATAGCATAAGTTGTTCTAGAAGCACATAGCCAGTCTAAGAAATAAACTCGGAGTTCTTCCTGGGTACCAGACTTTGGTAATAATGTTTCAGAGCGGGGTGTTTTCCCTCATTTGCCCTATCTGTAGCCATGAAGAAAGGTATCACAGAATAGATTTTTCCCCCCTAGATCTATAATTTTGTTGCTAGAAAAATGACTGTTTTTGTCTTAATTACATGGGTGGAGGGAGTAAAGACAGTTGGAGAGCTTGGCCTCAAGGTAATTATGACCATTCGATTTTCAAGACACTCTCCTCCGGCACCTGTACAGCATTCATTTTGTAGCCTGTTGAAGTACCTGTGTATGAGCTGGTTGTCTGCTTGAAATATGTAGGTAATGCAGTTTATCTGCCAAATAAAAACAGCAGTGAAAGCAGACATTTTTGCTCAGCTGCTGCTCTCTGGTGGGCACAGTGAGCTAAAACCAAGCATCTCCCCTATGCGAATGACAACACCACCAGCCTGCCACCCGCCTCACTTGATTCAAACAATGCCTGCATGGCAGCTTCAGTTGATTACAGTGATTCTCATGGGGAAGGGGTGAGAGGGTATCATTTTGCTCCCCCATGCACCCCAGGGCAATGTCTTTCAATGGTCAGACTGGGTTGAGATGAAGTGGAGTAGATATTGCTGACATCTAGAGCGGCAGTGCCCAGTCATTTTGCACCAGGGACTGGTTTTGTGGAAGGCAGTTTTTCCACGGAGCTGGGGTAGGTGGTGGTTTCGGGATGATTCACGTGCATTACATTTATTGTTCACTTTATTTCTATTGTTATTACATTGTAATATATAATAAAGTAATTATACAACTCACCATAATGTAGAATCAGTGGGATCCTGAGCTTGTTTTCCTGCAACTAGATGGTCCCATCTGGGGTGATGGGAGACAGTGACAGATCATCAGGCATTAGATTCTCATAAGGAGTCTGCAACTTAGATGCCTCATGTGCACAATTCACAATAGGATTCGTGCTCCTATGAGAATCTAATGCCACCGCCGATCTGATAGGAAGTGGAGCTCAGACAGTAATGTGAGTAATGGAGAATGGCTGTAAAAACAGATGAAGCTTGGCCTACTCACCCGCCACTCACCTCCTGCTGTGTGGCCCACTTCTTAACAGGCCACAGACGGGTTCTGGTCCATGGCCCGGGAGTTGCAGAATGCTGATCTAGAGGATAGAGGCCAGGGACACTGCCAAACATCCTAGCATAGATAGGACGGTCCCCACAGCAAAGAACTGTCCATCCAAAATGATCAGTGCTCAGGCTCAGAAACCGTGGCTTATTAGACCTGCAGGAGATGTTGGACTACCTTCAGTGTGTCTTATCCACGATTGTTTTCTTTATTCTTTTCATTCTCTTGTCCCTATGGATGAGGGAGTGATAGTGGTTCTGTATTTCTTCCCAGCAATGAAGCAGTCAGCATGCTAGTGAAAGCATGATACTAATTTAAAGCATTTTATTAAGTTTGCTTTTCCCCCAAATTGAAACAGTCACTGAAACTCTTCAGCTTATGTTCAAAGAGGTTTTATGCTTTATGAATCATAAGCATAGAATTTTAATATCATTTTGACGTTTTTCAGTAATGTTACTACCATATAGCAATCTTATGTGCTTAGTTCTATTTTTTTAAGGCAGTCATTTCACATAAATTAAGGAATAAAAGAAATAACTGATCATGATAAATTTTCTGTAAAGCAAAAATAATGGAAGGTTTTGTGTGGTTGTTTTTTTTATTTTTGTTTTTGTTTTTGTTTCGAGACGGAGTCTCACTCTGTCACCCAGGCTGGAGTGCAATGGCATGGTCTCGGCTCACTACAACCTCTGCCTCCTGGGTTCAAGCAATTCTCCCACCTCAGCCTCCCGATTAGCTGGGACTACAGGCGTGTGCCACCATACCTGGCTAATTGTTGTATTTTTAGTACAGATGGGGTTTCACTACGTTGGCCAGGCTAGTCTCGAACTCCTGACCTTGTGAGCCACCCACCTTGGCCTCCCAAAGTGCTGGGATTACAGGCATGAGCCACCGCGCCCACCTTGTGTGTTTTTTTATAAAAACTTTTGAGTAAATATAGCAACCATTATGGCAGGGATATTTGTTTTCTCTGATACTGCTATATGCCCAGTACCTGGAATAGTGCCTGTTATTGTAGGTAATTAATAAACACGTGATGAATAAATTAATAATTTTAAAAAGCATTTGAAAATATATCAGAGATCCACATTTACTATTGCTGTTTTTCAAACTGCGTGCTTTTTTCAGAAGCATTACAGAAGAATTTGATGGGAAAAAAAAATCACTTATTTTATGATGCAGAAAGGAGGAATGAATTTTTTTTTTTTTTTTAAGGAATTCATACTTTGGAGCTTCAGTAACTTCCTAATAATATCAACTTTAGTTTTCTTTGTTGTTTTTGAGGTCGCTTGCTCACTTTCCTCACATTGAAAGCACTAATGTGTGTTGGATCAGAAACGACTGTTGCTGATGTCCTCAGATGTTTATAGGGCCTGTGGAACTGTGTTAAGGCCCTTCTAATGATTCGGCAGCATGCAAATAGCAGGTTGCGTTTAGTTGGTTTTGTGCTCACGTGGCTGTGACCATATGTAATATGCCAGAGACTTTTCTATTTTGGCAAGTAAACAATTCTCACTGCAAACTTTCTGAAGTGTGACATCGTGTATTGACATAGCACCATGAATCAGATAAGCATGCTATGCTCAAATGTGCAAATGAGGAGCCGCTGAGAGGGTAATACTTAGCTACCCAAAATGCAGGAAGTAGTGCTGAGTCACTCCCATCAGGATTCTGGTCTGAAAGAGACTTCCCAGCTTTTTACTGACGGCACTTTAGAAAAGTGAAAGAAGCTAAGACTTCAGAGTGACATACGGAAATTTTATTGTAGACTGGAAAATAGTATGTTTGCTGTCTATTTGGATTTTAATTTTGTATTTCTTTAGCCAATGCCAGTAATTTGTATAAATAGAAACATAAGAATCTAGCCAATTTTTCCCCCAAGGAGTATACTTTTTTAAAAGTGCAGATGTTTCCTATCCAAGTAGATTAAATATCCTCTGACTGCACTTCCAGGTATTCCATTAATCATGGATTGTACTTGATCTACATCTGAAGTCCAGCCTTGCTACTGGGCTTTTGTGTGTGCTGAGTCTCTAAGCCTTTAAGTATTTTGTCTGTGTGGTACATAGATTTTTTTTTCTTGGAGATTTCAAGAATATCTACTTGAGAATGAGAAATAATATTTGAGTGGTTAATAAATAGTAACATTGTCCATAACTTTAAAGTAAGCAAGGATATAGGTTTAAAAGGAGGAGAATATTGGTTATAGAATCAAATATGAGTGTAGATTGATTTGATTGATTTCATTGAAGGCCAAGTCACTGAGAATTACAAAACAACACCTGTGCACTCTGATGAACTTCTTCATTTTGTTGAAACCCATGACAGGATTCGGGCCTCGATGGAATGCCTGGCTCCCCTCCGCCTTCACAGCCTGACCCCGAACACTTGGACAAGCCCAAGCTCAAGGCCGGGGGTTCTGTAGAAAGTCTTCGCAGTTCTCTGAGTGGGCAGAGCTCCATGAGTAAGTCCAGTTTGTCATTGTCGATTATTTTCTTTGGAGTTAATATGTGACTTATACTGAGCACTAGGTTCAGGCAATTTTAAGGTGAATAAGACCAAGTCCTGCCCTTCAGGTGCTATTAGAGAACCGGACCTGCAAACTCTCTGGACTCAGGGTCGTGTCTGGTTATTAGTAGACATGCAGCAGCAGCAGCCCAAAAGAAGAGGTGATGCATTTTGATCAGAGAAAACAGGGAAAGCATCTCAGAAGAAGGATCTAGAGAGCAGGGGGATAAGCCAGGGAGACAAGCACATGCAGGTGACCAGCGAAATAAAGGGAGTGGGGAAGGGAGGGGAATTTTATATGTGACTGATGCATTCGGGCCAATGGTAGTTGGAGTTGGCTGAATGGTAGGAAGGAAAAGATCAACTTTTTATTTTATTTTTATTTTTATTTTTGTTTTTATTTTTTGAGTGGAGTCTCACTGTCTCCCAGGCTGGAATGCAGTGTTGTGATCTCAGCTCACTGCAACCTTCGCCTCCCTGGCTCAAGGGATCCTCCTCCTGCCTCAGCCTCCCGAGTAGCTGCACTACGGAGGCATGCCCCCACACCCGGCTAATTTTGTTGCAGAGACGGGGTTTTGCCACGTGGCCCAGGCTGATGGAACTCCTGGGCTCAAGCAGTCCACCCACCTCGGCCTATAAAGGGACTATAGGCATGAGCCACCATGCCCCGAGATCAAATTTAGCCTACCACTAAGTTCTTACCCTTTTGGGCACTTGATATGACCACTCTGAATTTGTTTCCTCATCTGTAAAATGGTTCGAAAGAGTGTGCATTACCACTGAGAGGTCACGAATGTTCAGAGCAGAGTCTAGTGACTGGTCCTGCAGTGTCCTCCACACGGGAGCCTCGGTGCCACATGGATTCCCAGGTCTTGAGGGTAACTTGCTGTGAGTCCCCTGTCCAGTGAGGAACTGAGGGATACCACTCGGAGAATTCATAACTGGGCCCTGTCCTGGTCCTCACAGAGGGTCGTGGCTCAATGCTTCCTTTCTCTGGGCCTTCGTTTCCTAATCTGCCTTACCTTCAATACCTTTCTGCTTTGCTGGGTGGGAAATCTGTATCTACCCTTGTTCTTCCCTTTTTTCCTGTACAGGTGGTCAAACAGTGAGCACCACCGATTCCTCAACCAGCAACCGGGAAAGCGTCAAGTCGGAAGATGGGGATGACGAAGAGCCGCCTTACCGAGGCCCATTCTGCGGGCGTGCCAGGGTGCACACCGACTTCACCCCCAGTCCCTATGACACAGACTCACTCAAGCTCAAGGTATCTCTCTCCCTGGCCTCAGAGCAGCTAACTGGGCTCTTCCTTTTCTCCAGGGGGCTTTCTTTCCTCCTTACTGTTGAATGCTGGACTACTATGGTATAGACTGGACAGTATCTTGGCTACCTCGATCACTGGTCTCCTCTGTAGTGAAAAACAGAACAAGAACCAGCCAGCCCTCAAGGCAGAGGGAGGGTCTCATGTTAATCCCTGGGTTATCATCACTTCACCCCTCTGACCTCAGCTTCCCTCTAGAATTCCTATTGCACACCCTCACTCTCCCCACCAGCTCCTGCTCCACACACCTGGTTTCTATGTTTTCTCCATCTGAAGAAAGATTTCTGCCTTCTGTGTGCTCAGAGATACCTTTATGGGACAGATGGGGTTCCACCAAGTGTGTGCAGCCATGACAGGGCCAGAATTGACACTGGGTAGGACAGGTGGGAAGTGCCTTCTCCAAGAAGTGGGAGCCCTCTGAGGAGGGAAGGCGTGCAGAGCGCCAGATGGGCAGCCTGGCTGAGAGCACCAGGGGCACCCCAGGCACCCCTGGTTCTGCAGGGCAAGAGGGTGGAGGGGCTGTGACCAAGGGCCTGTGTGGAATTCCGTACAGTCAGAGACACCTGTCTGGCCTCTGCTGAGCTCACAGTCACATCCTGTGCGGCTCACTCAGAGGGGTGACTTGTGGGACGCCGATTCTGGCCTTTGTGGCATCTTCACTTCTGCATGACCTGTGTATCTGACAGACTTGTGATCTGTACGTTCGTGGAATGTACCTAATGGACAGATCTTTGCTCCCTGGCCACAGAAAGGAGACATCATTGATATCATCAGCAAGCCGCCCATGGGGACCTGGATGGGGCTGCTGAACAATAAAGTCGGCACATTCAAGTTCATCTACGTGGACGTGCTCAGCGAGGACGAGGAGAAGCCCAAGCGCCCCACCAGGAGGCGGCGGAAAGGAAGACCGCCCCAGCCCAAGTCTGTGGAGGATCTCCTGGATCGGATTAACCTAAAAGTCAGTCGCTTCGGATTCTCGTCACATGCTACTACCTCACTGCCTTTTTCTCTCCTACACTGAGCAAGGGAGGGCATTTTTAGGGTAGGGTTGGGGCTGATCTGTGTGGTCCAATAAGGGCAGCTCGTTACTGTGATGACCATCCATTCCACAGAAAGAGTTACCAGTTTCCTAACACTGCCCTTGACCTCAGCTATGGGTGATAGCATAAGTCCCAGATCCAACCTTGCTGCTGGAAGAGCTGTAGGCAGAAACTCCTGGCACCTTGATCACAGCTAGCTCCACAGGGGCCACGAGGAAACTCCGTGCCCACCTCCCTCCCACCATCACTCCCAGCATCTATTAGTGTGAGTCTGCAATGAGAGATTACATTTCCTCTTTGCAAAACTCTTGATCCTGAGGAATTAAATGCTGGATTTTAATAACTCTGTAAATGGAGGAGGCGTCTCCTCTGTTGTGGGCTCTGTGGAGGTAAAGGAATTAGCTCTTATCAAGAGTACAATTATAGTGCAAGCCTGCGGAATCCATCACAGCCTGCAATGTACATCTTCCTAACCCATGATTAATAAAACACCCTGCTTGCCTACTAAGCCAGAGGACTGGGATGTTCAGGATCCATTGCAAATGATACTTTCTCATCTTTTGATTAGCATGAAGATGACTATGAGAACAGTGTGGGGGTTGCAGGCTAGTTGTTGGCGGTGTTATCACGTGGCTGGGCTGGCTGACTCCCTTCTGTCTTCCTTCTCCCTCTCACAGGAGCACATGCCCACTTTCCTGTTCAATGGATATGAAGATTTGGACACCTTTAAGCTGCTGGAGGAAGAAGACTTGGATGAGTTAAATATCAGGGACCCGGAACACAGAGCTGTTCTCTTGACAGCGGTGGAGCTGTTACAAGAGTATGACAGTAAGTCCCTGAACACACAGAGGTGTTCCCTGTGAGGTCCGCCACAGCAGACCCCACATACGCCGCCAGTATGTGCTTAGGTCCCTGGAGTCGCTTATTCTGTCCTCTTCTTTCACAAGCCAAGGTCAAATAGCACAAAGACATAAATTCCCAGGGCAGACATGGGAACAAAAGAAAACCTCATGTGCCGCCGCTGCCTTTCCAGGCATGTTTCTAGGTGATAGTTGAAGAGGATTCTGCACCAAGTGTCTGCAAGAATATGGAATTACAGTTTGAGTAGACTCCACTTGCAGTACTATTGAGATGTGCAGCCTCCAGCAGGCCACTGGGACAGCTGAGCACAAAAGCGACTGACCAGCTGGGAGGCTTTCGCCCAGCTAAGGATTGACTGCTTCTCAGAGCACACGAGGAGTTGTGTTCTTATTGAATAGACTGGTTAGTGAATAAATGAAATTCATCAGCTTTCGTTAAAGGAGGAGATGTCTCTCCGCAGTGAATATGTAGAGCAGAGAATTCCGTATCGATTGGCTTGCAAATTCCTAACCTAATTGACAGCTTATTTTTACAGCCTGTGAGCAGAATCATCAGGGAGCTCACAGCTTTTGTGAAGTCTATTTGAATATACCATATCCTTTGCTCCATTAACTCAGTCTTATCTTGCTCTGTATTCTTCAATCTGCCATCAGAAATATTCCTGAAATCATTCATCTTAAAGGAGTATCCTTTCTAGTTACTGAATTCAAATGCGTTTTCCTTCAAGGACTCTGCTTCAGGGATATCAGTAGCTAATAGCATTTCTGTTGCTGAAAGACACACCAAAACCATGGTTAATGGTGGAAAAAAGAATTATACATTACTGAAATGTATCAGGCCTGAGAAATACAGAAGCAAGTGTCATTAGGTGAAATTCACTTCTGCTAAATAGGCAGTCCCTGTAAATGAACTGATAAGCTAGAGAAACACACACCATCAGATAGATGTCTGAGCCTAAGATAAACAGGCTGCCTTCAGGGATAGATTTGGAGACAATTGTGATTCATAGTTAATATCACTTTATAAAGGGCAGTGTTAACATTCTTTTAACTATTTGATTCCCAAGAGACACGCTGGGGTCTGTGACCAGGTTGTGTGTAAAGAGCCTGCACAGTAACTGGTGTAGCCTACCAGCTCAATTAGTATGAATCAATATTAAATCATCTGTTGTCCTGAATCACATCTGCCGAGTAACATAGCCCACTTGCTTTTCCTCAGTCACCAAGAACAGCTGGGTTTTTGTTGTTGTTGTTGTTGTTTTATTTTGGTTTGTTTTGTTTTTGAGAGAGAATTTTGCTCTCGTTGCCCAGGCTGGAGTGCAGTGGCGCAATCTTGGTTCACTGCTACCTCCACCTCCCCGGGTTTAAGCCGTTCTCCTGCCTCAGCCTCGTGAGCAGCTGGGATTGCAGGCATGCACCACCACGCCTGGCTAATTTGTGTATTTTTAGTAGAGATGGAGTTTTACCATGTTGGCCAGGCTGGCCTCAAATTCCTGACCTCAGGTGATCTGCCCACCTTGGCCTCCCAAAGTGCTGGGATTACAGGCGTGAGTCTCCACATGCAACCAACAACTGGTTTATATGTACTCTCCATTACATTTCCTTTATCATCCACAGCTTTAGAGGAGAAAAGCTAACTCCTGAGTGTAAGGCAGGAATCTGTGCTTAGACTCTTCCATACCGTGTTGGCTTAGACCTATCGTTCCTCCTGGGATCACATCCTGAGACTTTTATACCAGGGAGCATTTTGTAGGAGGGTATGGCTATCCATCAGGTTGCTAACCTGGAAGGTGAAGAAGACTTCTTTGCCTCTTCAAACATTCCATTATGGATCTATTCTGCTCTGTTGTTTAGAACTTCCCCGATATATAAAGTTGTACTTCCTTTTATTGGTTCCAAAACAAAGGCTTCAAGGTTCCAGAGGTACCCGTTAGTGCCAAGAGTCAGGGTCCAGACTTTTCCTAGCAGTATAGGATTTTACATCCAATACAGTTAAAGTCATCATGGCTAAGAAGTAGTGCCTCTAACTGATAACTTAGAGAAACATGATAGGTTTCTGTCAAACCAAACTTCTGTACACTAGAGAGATCCAGAGGTCTATTGAAATCTTTGAAGATATGTAGGGATCTTGAAAGGTTTCTAGCTTAGCCATCACTGAGAGCAAAAAGTACATTTCCAGCACTACTGGGAAGTCAGACCTGTCCAGCCTCCCTCAAAGCGTGGGAAAAATGCCAGCCTTCATATGGGAACCCCATTGGGAAAAGACTCCGATTGTCAGATGGCTGCTCCTTACACCAAGCCCAGACCCACTATCTTCGGTCTGGCAAATGAAAGTGTCTTACAAAGTGCTAAAAGAATTTGTACTTGTGGTGAAGTACATTATAATCTAAAGTTTACTGTCTTAGCCATTTCTAAGTATAAATAATAACTTGTATAAGAATTCTAATTTAGGAATTATTTCAAACATGCAGAAAAGTACAGGGAAAAAGAAAACAAACATATACATGTACATGCTGAAGTT
Organism: Chlorocebus sabaeus; assembly: GCF_047675955.1. NCBI lineage: Eukaryota > Metazoa > Chordata > Mammalia > Primates > Cercopithecidae > Chlorocebus > Chlorocebus sabaeus. The sequence continues at coordinate 77,554,639 of NC_132916.1, forward strand.
AATGTTTTGCCGTATTTTCTTCATTTCTTACATTTTAAGAAATAATGGCGTAAGCCCATGGAAAGTCCTGCTTTCAGGGACTCCATTCCCTTCTCTTCTTTCCCAAGGTAACTGCTCCCCAGGCAATGGTATGTGCCCTTGGGTACCACTACCTTTTGATGTTGGAATATTCATAGCTGTCTTAGCATATTCTCTCCCTGTGTGTGTGGGGGGCGGGAAAGGGGGCGGGGTTGGTGAGGCTGGAGGCAGAGAGAGCTTAGCCCAAGCAGAGCCCCTTCAGGTCCAAGTTCAGGTCATGCTCAAATGGGGTTTCAGCCTCACAACCTAGCACTTTACTGTGATTTGACTATGAGAATTTTCAGGGTTCTAGCTCATCTTCTTTCTTATCTTTTGTACCTAGGCACCAATGCTAGTAAGTGTGGGAAAAGGTCATGGTCCCGATTCTGCACTACAGAGGAGAGGCACCTCACCTCTTTTTCTCTTCTCCCTAATAAAAACAGTGATTCTAGCCCCCTTCCTTATGCCTCATGGGTCTATAAATAGAACTGTGGTTTTCAGGTGACAGAATGGATCCCCTCCCTCTCCAAAATAATTTCAGGTATCCTGCTGTGTCTGGTGAGGCTGGGGTCCCCAGATATGCAGGCACAGCACATATTTCCACGCTGCAGCAGGAGCAGGTCTTCTGTGTTCCTCCCACCGGCCAGCACTCTGGAGTCTGTTTTGGCCACTGTGGTGCACTGAACCGTGTCACCAGGGACAGAGTACACTGACTCCTCTCCCTGGGTTGTAATGGATAGCGCAAAGCCCTCATTTTATAAGCATCATTTTTCTAAATAACATGCTAGGCTAGAACAAAGGCCACTGCAAAGCCACAGGCTCTTCCACACAGTGAGGACATCGCTCTAGAATGTTCCACTTTTAGGTGGTCGGGGGGACAGTATTTGCTCTTGTGCTTCCAATTAGTTAATTTTTCATTAGTCATTTTAAAAGTAGCACTCTTAATTTGGGATTCTAATTGAGGGACTTACACTGCCACGATCTCTGCTGTAGTTGGGGCTGTAAAATGCTTTCCCTGTGAGAAATGCAAGCAGGAAGTGGTGAATGGACAGCTGGAGAGCTGCCAGAGCCTTCCGCCTCCCCACATTTTTATTTTGATGACCTGAGAAAAGGCATCACATTTCTGGTTTATTGATTTCTTTTTTTCTTTGTGTATGTGGTTGGAGTGGGGGAGTTGGTGGGGGATGAAAAGAAAGGAAAATAAAGCGATTCATCACTGCAACTAGCTATTTTATGTAGAAAATGTTTTCTTGGTTTCTGTTTTATGTGACCAAGCACTTTGCATAATAATGCAAAGATGATCTGCGTGTAACCTCAGTGTCCCATGTAAGGCTCCACGTGCCCTTTCTACAACATGCCGGCTGATACTTCTGGGTTGTTGAAGACCCTCACGGCTTTCCACGTGATTTCCTTGGGGCAGATTCACTCAACAGAAGTGTCTGATGCTGCTCTTGATTTTTTCCCCTCCTCCAGCTTTGTTGAGGCACAATTGACAAATAGTGATGCTTCTCTTTAAAAGCCTTCCTCAGAATGAGATCTTCCTTTTTCTTTATTTTATTATTATTTTTATTTATTTCAATAGCTTTGGGGGTATAAGTGGTTTTGGGTTACATGGATGAATTATATAGTGGTGAATTCTGAGATTTTACTGCACCCATCACCTGAGTAGTATACATTGTACCTAATATGTAGTTTTTTTATCCCTAGACTCCCCCCACCCTTCCCCTTCTGACTCTCTAAAGTCCATTGTATCGCTTTGTATGCCTTTGTGTGCTTAAAACTTAGCTCCCACTTACAAGTGAGACCATGTGGATTTTGGCTTTCTACTCCTGTGTTACTTCACTTAGAATAATGGCCTCCAGGTCCATCCAAATTGCTGCAAGGACACTATTTCATTCCTCTTCATGGCCAAGTAGTATTCCATGGTGTATATAGAGCCACTGCATTTTCTTTATCCACTCGGAATGAGGATGTTCAGCTTTCGGTCATCCATTTATCTATACCAGCAACCATGTATCTGTTACTCAGCTTCCAAGTTCAAGGGTTTCCTAAGCTTTCTCTGGCTTTTACTTATATGCAGGAGACAGAAGTGTGCTGGCACAAGACAAAGGGAGAAGCAGAAAAGAAAGAGCAACCACTAACTTATCCCAAACAACAAAAATAAAAGGAGATTTGCCACTGGCCTCTCCTCAGTTTTGGGGTTTGTGCCTCGTCTTGCCAGCCTTACTCTTGCTGAGCTAATAGAAGAGCCCTCAGCGCATGTCCCTGAGGGCTAAGAATGCTCCTAAATGCTAATAAAATTTATTTCATTTGACACTTTAATATTAGCTCCCAAATTTGGAAAGTTGGCAACACAACTATCTTCCAGCACAAGTTTTATAGATCTCCCAAAAACGTATGACCCAATCTCACCTTGTGCATGGGGTGTTTATTCTCTGTTTGCTTCTCCTCGATGGTGCCATCACTCAGAAGGGACTGGGAGCCCCACTGCCGAAACAGCACTCTGCCTTTCTCCTTTCCTCATAGCCCCAAGGCCGGAGTTGGCGTAACTTAAAAGCTTCTGTTTGCGTAACTTAAAAGGTGTCAACATATTCCAACTGTGTGCTCTCTCCAAACTTATCTTTGTGCGATGAATACTTTATTGGAAGAAAAGTTGTGATCATACTAGTTCATTTTGATCTCATCTATTTTAAGATAAATTGTTCTCTTCCAAAAGCTCAGGGCAGTAACTGAGGATAAAGTCAAGATCTGTTGACTCTGAAATCTCTGCTTTTCACACCCCTTGTTGATTTCGTGCCGTGTTCTCTCCTCTAGGTAACAGCGACCAGTCAGGATCCCAGGAGAAGCTGCTTGTTGACAGTCAGGGCCTGAGTGGATGCTCACCCCGAGACTCAGGATGCTACGAAAGCAGTGAGAACCTGGAAAACGGTAGTGTCAGCATGAGTCGCTGGGAACCTGCTTTGACAATTACTGATTTCAAAGCACAATTTTCTGCAAAAGGACGATTCTATTCCTATCATGCACTCAGCAATCATCTTTTCCTTTCTGACCTCTATACCATTCTAGTCCAAGTTAGCCTCCCTATCTGTTCTCCTGGCTGCTGGGTGAGGTTAATAAATTCCGTGTAAAATACCTGCAGCCGTAAAACCTAAATTGTGTGTCTCCTATGCCCTTTTCTTTACGCAATAAACACCAACATTTGAGTGTTGGGGGCTATTAGGTCCATGAGGAAAACAGTTTACCAGGTAGACCATCCATCAGGGTTAGACCAGCAGCAGTGTGTTAAACGCCTCGGCTGCACGGCCTGAGTGTCGAGGCAGTTACTGCAGGAGAGAAGGATCGGATGGCCACGTGTCTTGTTTGTGGCCTCTCTGTACAGCCAGTCAGGAAGTAATCAGTATGAAATTTCAGAAAACGTACTTGTCTCAAACAGAAGAGGAGTTTTAAGTGGTATGGGGTCAGGTGGGCAAAACGTTACTATGGATGGCTCTGTGGTTTCCTGTTGTGACCCCAGAATTTCCATTGTAGCAAGATGAGAAACAATGGTAAGAGGCTCACGCTGCCACCGTCACCTAAATCTCTGTCATGAAGGCCGTCACAAAAAATGTCCGGGTTTGATAGTTTTTAGCAGCCATTGGAATCCTATGTAGTAGCCCATGTGTTAAGATGTTTGCTGAGCACCTCCTAAAGCAAACTTTTTAAAACTCCAGGCTCTACTTTATTAGTGGGTCGTGAAAACAGTTTAGTGGGTCATGGACAGCAGTTTTGTAAGACAAAATAGAATACAAAATATCAGAGAGCATCCTCTAAGATAAAGGTTAGTATTGTTAGCACTGTCACTTGTAATCCTTGTTTCAGTTATGTCTGTGTGTGTGTTTGCGCTTGTGTGCATGCATGTGTGTCTCTGTGTCCTACATGTTGAATGTAAAATGTATTTCTTACTGGGAATCATGGGAAAAAATAGTTTGAGAACCGTTGTGGGCACCAGAACTAGGGCTAAGGAAAGGAAAGTGGGTGTCTAGGATGCAAACCCTAAGCGTGCTCACTCTCGGGTATCAGCCCTGCACTCATGTGGCTCTGGGCAGTCACCTCCTTAGAGTGGGTCCTCCGGGCACCTTGTTTGCCTCACTCTAATTCCAATTCTAAGAAGCATCTTGGGGCCCTCAGAATTTGAACCATGACGCCCTGCTATTCAAGCCATGACGCCCTCCTATTCTATCAACTTGGGAAGATAGTAGTTCTCCCCAGACTATATATAATATTCAGGTAGCCTGAATATATCAAGACAGGATACAAAACCCACCTAGTTTCCCAGTACATCCTCAGTTTCAGTAAATGTCAGAATCCTTGGGTAGCTCATGTAGGTTCTGAAGAATTTTTTTTTTCTCTTAATAACCTTTTCATATCCAAAATTTTCCAGGAAATTAATTCCCCCAACTGTTGGTGATTGGTAAGGATCTCACAGATATCACTGGCAGAATTTTTCATGCCCAAATGAATTCATGTGTACCTGCTGAAGAACTAGATGGCTAGCAAACCATACTTTGAACATAAAGTAAATTCAGAGATCTTTCTAATATAATGCAGAATGCAAAAATGGAACTTATAGATATGGTTTTATATTGGGAGTTAAGGGAAAAGAAAGTCATATTCCTAAAATTTATGCTAAAGAGGTTCTAATAATTTTCTATTTCAACCTACTTTTAAAATTTGATGCGATTTTTTTTTTTTCTGAAGAGGTGTTTCTTCATTTATCTGTGATGACTTTTCTAATAATGAAAAGTAGGACCGTGGTCAATATCTTCAGTAGTAGCACTAGGCTGATGATCTTTATGTAACAACAATAATACCCTACAGATGCGTAGCATTTTGGTGTTTATCATTGTGGAACATAGAGGTGGACAGGGTCAAAGCACACAACAAACATGTTATTAACCAAAAATGTAACAAGGGACAGTTAATCTGTGTGTGTGTGTGTGTGTGAGCGCGCGCACGTGCATGTAAGTACTGATGAGAACAAAGCATTCAGCACGCTGCGTGGCCCATGAATTGGCAAAGCTTATCCAACAGCAGAAGTTGAATATCAATTACCAGTCGTCAGATAAGTAGATTATGTCTGGTTGATAGTTCAGTTATCAGTCTGACCGTTGTAACCAGGACTGTTGCTTTGCTGGGACCTAAACCTTTGTCAGTATTTTGTAGATTTTCTTTGGCAAAGTGCTCACATAAGTCTACCTGTCTGTGCCCAGGTTGGTTGACTGTTTCTAGGATATGTTTATTAGAAGGAGGGGCCTCAAGGAAGGTGGGATTTGAGCATTCACTGATCACTCTGTAGGGGATACCATTTCTAGAACCTATTCTGAAATTTAGTCCAGCTCTCCTTTTCCATCATGACCTTGAGAAATTGTGCTCGCCCAACAAATGCCATCAACATGCGGTATGATGATCACCCTCTTTCCACATCAATTGTAGCTGGGCACAGACTTAAGCCAAGATTTATTTTACTGCTTGACACAGCATATTTCTTTCCCATGTAACCCAATTAATTTCAGTCTTCCTGATTTATTTAATAAGACTAAGAATTCTTTCTAAAAATAAAAATGGAACCATAATAACCCTCTATCACCCAATGTCATAAAGGGTGATTTTATGTCTTTAGTGTAATTGAACAATAGGATGTGGGAGTTGGAGATTTCAATTATGTTAGTACACCTTTATGCATCTGTTTGATTGATTTGCTTTTAAAATGTGATTGTAAAATGTTCCCTTGTCTCACAGGCAAGACTCGGAAAGCTAGCCTCCTATCTGCCAAGTCATCCGCCGAGCCCAACTTGAAGTCTTTTAGCAGAAACCAGTTGGGCAATTACCCAACATTGCCTTTTACGAAATCAGGGGATGCACTGAAGCAGGGACAGGAGGAGGGCAGGCTGGGTGGTGGCCTCGCCCCAGACACGTCCAAGAGCTGTGACCCACCTGGTGTGACTGGTTTGAATAAAAACCGAAGAAGCCTCCCAGTTGCCATCTGCCGGAGCTGTGAGACCCTCGAGGGCCCCCAGACTGTGGACACTTGGCCTCGATCCCATTCCCTGGATGACCTCCAAGCAGAGCCTGGTGCTGAGCAAGACGTGCCTACCGAGGTGACAGAGCCGCCCCCTCAGATTGTACCCAAAGTGCCACAGAAGATGACTGCCTCTTCCACGAAGGCCCGGCCCCCGGAGCGAGACTCTGCTGTCGACAATGCGTTGCTACTGACCCAAAGCAAGAGATTTTCTGAACCTCAGAAATTGACAACTAAGAAACTGGAGGGCTCAATCGCAGCCTCTGGTCGCAGCCTGTCACCCCCTCAGTGTTTGCCCAGAAACTATGATGCTCAGCCTCCTGGAGCTAAACACGGTTTAGCAAGGACACCTCTGGAGGGCCACAGAATAGGACATGAGTTTGAAGGAACACACCATCCCCTGGGCACCAAAGAAGGGGTAGATGCTGAGCAGAGAGTCCCTGAGGCAAGAACGCAACCCAAAATTCCATCACAGCCTCCACCTGTTCCTGCCAAAAAGAGCAGAGAACGCCTTGCTAATGGACTCCATCCTGTTCCCATGGGCCCCGGTGGGACCCTCCCCAGTCCCGATGCGCCTTGCCTGCCAGTGAAAAGGGGCAGCCCCACCAGCCCCACCATCCCTAGCGACTGTCCCCCAGCACTGGCTCCCAGGCCTCTCTCAGGGCAGGCGCCTGGCAGCCCACCAAGCACAAGGCCGCCCCCCTGGCTCTCAGAGCTCCCCGAGAACACAAGCCTCCAGGAGCATGGTGTGAAGCTGGGCCCGGCTTTGACCAGGAAGGTCTCTTGTGCCCGGGGAGTGGATCTGGAAATGCTTACTGAAAACAAGCTGCATGCCGAAGGCATCGATCTCACGGAGGAGCCGTATTCTGATAAGGTATCAAAGGTCCTGGGTCCACCCCATTGACAGGCCTTTGTAAAAGTCAGGCAGCCAGGTGAGATGAACCCACATCTGAAGCCAGCCCGGTAGCCAGCCCAGTAGCATGGGCCGCTCTGAGAGAGTGGAATGAATGATCCACAGCCAGCAGCTTCTGACGAACAGGGAGCACAGGCTCCAGATTAAATGAAAATACAGCCTCTCTGGAGTCTTCTTTGTTTCGCCCTTGCTTGTTTCCTTTTAGTTTCTGGCAGCTCTACTTCGCAGGGAGAATCATTAGTACCCAGACTGGCTTCCGAGAAGGATGGTTTAGTGGACAGCAGACACCTGAATCCACGTGTCCACACCGTACTTGACATGCATGTGTTCAGATATTGACACCTTCCCATTTCATCTCTCTGTAGGTAAACCGAGGTTAAAAATAACCTGCATGAAGACCTCTTAGAGGGATTACTAGAAGCAAATAAATGTGGACATACTTTGAAAATTATAGAACCCTATTCAGATGTGATAATTGTATTATAGTTATCTGTATGGGTAATAGGAAAAGGATAATATAAAATCCCTCATTGTACCAAAATCACTTAGCTCTATAATGAAAAATTATTTCTCATTAAAAAAAAAGAGATCTACCAATACCAAGTGACTCTAAAGACAAAGCAATGCTAAGAGACACAGCTGTACTTTACTCCTGGAAATACAGGTCCTATTAGGATGCATTCCTGAGAGTCCTTTATTATAAAATTTTCGTGACAATGAATGCCTTAGAATAAGATCCTCGTTCACCTCCCTGACCCTCCTTGATATTTCGTGAGTAAATGTCTTTAAATAAAAAGTAGTGAGAATGACCATACAATAAATGCTGGCCTAGCAAGCTGGTGGTATAACTTGTAGCAGATGAAGCGCAAACAGTTGAATATCTGTAAAGTAGAAGTTAGCCCTTCTCTCCTACAGTTTAGAAGACTCTCTTCAATAACATTAGAGGAATTGTATTTTGCAAAATGATCCAATTGAGGTGAAGGCATTGGCCTGAAAAGTGTAGAATAATTGTGTGCTGCCTTAACTGTGCTTCAGATCACTTTCCTAGAGCTCATCAGTACTGTAAGATAAAGATGTAAAAGTATTCTCTCTAAAGCATCTATCCTGGCCAATAAAGAAAATATATTCATTTCAAATTAAGACTTTTGGGTTGGGTGCGGTGGCTTACGCCTGCAATCCCAACACTTTGGGAGGCCAAGGCGAGAAGACCGTTTGAGCCCAGGAGTTTGAGGCTGCAGTGAGCCATGATCACACCACTGCACTCCAGTCTAAGCGACAGTGAAACCCTACGTTGTATGTGGTGTATCTTAGGGAAAGAAAAACAAAATCCTTATACCCTTGATGCCACATTCCTGTTCTCTCTGGCAGCATGGCCGCTGTGGGATTCCTGAAGCCCTGGTGCAGAGATACGCAGAGGACTTGGATCAGCCTGAGAGGGACGTCGCCATCAACATGGACCAGATCCGGGTGAAGCAGCTTCGGAAGCAGCACCGCATGGCGGTGAGCAGCCCACGGTTCTCCAGCTTCCTGAGGCACATTTAGTGATCACGCTTAGTAAGGAGCATACTAACAACTGCCAAGTAGACAAGGGCTTGCGTAGCTATGGAAAGAAGACAGCTGGGGAGAAAGTAATACATGGTCAGACTAGAAATGTTTAAAAATACCCTTTCAGAAAGAAAAAAAAAGAAAATTATCTGTAATCCCAACACTGAAAAACTTTTTAAAGATCCGTCTAGTGCTAGGCATGTTGGTGCACACCTGTGATCCTAGTTACTCGGGAGGCAGAAGCAGGAGGATTGCTTGAGCCCAGAATTTTGATGCCAGCCTGGGCAACATAGTGAGACCCCATCTCTTAAGAAATAAAATAAAATCCGTCTGAATGACACAGTTTCAGTTAGAAGCATAACTTTAAGAGATCTATTGTTCGACATGGTGAGTACAGTTAATAACAATGTATACTTGAAAATTGCTAGGACAGCAGATTTTCAGTGTTCTCACCACAAACTATAGTGTGTGAGGTAATGCATATGTTAAATAGCTTGATTTAGCCATTCCACAATTATCAAAACACCACATTTTACACCATAAATATACACAATTTTTACTTGTCCATTAAAATTCTGTCTAATCATTTCTCTGCACATGTATAATAGTAAATGTATAGTATTGAAACCTGATTGTTTGCTATTATCAGATCGTGAATCTGTTTCTCTGTTACTTAAAAAAAAAAAAAATTGATATTATCAATACAGTAGTCTCCTCATACCCATGAGGGATATGGTCCAAGACCTCCAAGTGGATCTCTTGAAAGCTTGACAAGTACCAAACCCTGTATATATTCTACACAAATTTCGTTTTCCTTCTTTGCAATTTCATGGATATAAGATTCATTTTCACTGTAGATCTTAGGACCCTCAGCACACGATGTTTTGTTCTTTTCTTATTAAGTCAAGAACTCTCACCTTTTTACTTAAAGGAAGCACTTTGAACGTGGCTTCTCTTTGCCACATGCAAATGGCCAGCATGTTACTCTTGCACTTTGGGGCCGTCATAAGGCCAAATAAGAGTGATTGAACGTGAGTGCTGCAGTCCTGCGACAGTCGATCTGATGGCCACGGGCTACTGAGTGACTGTGGGGCCCAGAGTATAGACAGTGTGGATTTGCTAGACAAAGGGATGATTGTCAGGTGGGACAGAGCTGGATGGTATGAGATTTCCTCACACTACTCAGAATGACGTGCGATATAAGACTTATAAATTGTTTATTTCTAGAATTTCCCATTTAATATTTTCAGGCTGTAGAAGGCAAAACCGTGGATAATGGGGGATGGCTATTGTATTTCAAAGTATTCTAGTAGGTCAGTGTACTCTAGTAGTGAGTCTCATAGTTAAAACATTTAGATTTTTCCAACCTTTTATTTTAAATAATGTAATGAAGAACATCCTTGTTAACAAACCTTTGTAGACTTTAAAGGTTAATTTCTGAGTATATATTCCTGGAAGAGGGTTTGCTTCATCAAAACTGTATAAAATCCCAAAGATTTTCACACTTGTCAGCAAATCACCTTTCTGAAAGGTGTAGGCCCTTTATATACCCAGTAGTCAAGGTTAAACATCCATTTCCCTGTTCCAGCCAACCCATGATATTATTGTATTTTAAATTCTTTATAACCGCATTGACTAAATATGTAATTTTCTGGTTAACATAGATTCAAACTACAGTGGAAAGTCTCCTTTATAAAAACCCTACCCATTGAGTGTGACTTTTCACACGATCACCCAGATTTGTCCCTTCAGACTACCTTAGGGCTCTTGTCAAGAGCATATCCACAGTGAAACAAAATAGCAGAATATGTAAATGCTTACAGTTTGGAGACTTGGATACATAAATGGGATTTGATCTCATTCCAAACACCTTCGAGAACCTTGTGGAACACTTCCTTAAAGATTTGTTTCATCTTAGAGAAGAATTTTTCCTGCTAGTCTTGATCTCTGACACTCACTGCATTGTTGCTTTCTGATAATAGTCTAGCAATGCAGTATTTCAGTGCTGTTCCTTTTAGACATACACGAAGCAGTCCTCCGATGAGACATGAAGCGTTTCTATCATATATTGCTTTCTTAATTTATCCAGATTCCAAGTGGTGGACTCACGGAAATCTGCCGAAAGCCCGTCTCTCCTGGATGCATTTCGTCTGTGTCAGATTGGCTCATTTCCATCGGTCTGCCCATGTATGCCAGCACCCTCTCCACCGCGGGCTTCAGCACACTGAGCCAGGTGCCTTCTCTGTCCCACACTTGCCTTCAGGAGGCCGGCATCACAGAGGAGAGACACATAAGAAAGCTCCTATCTGCAGCCAGACTCTTCAAACTGCCGCCAGGCCCCGAGGCCATGTAGCCAGGCCCAGAATGGGCTTCTCTGGACAAGAGCCACCCTTTCACTGTGCATATGATGCTGATGCAATTCCTCCATCTCTGGACGTGCAGACCAGATCCAGAAGAAAAGCCTGGCGTGTGGCCAAACAGCGTGAAACCTTGGCACAGGACTGAGGATCCTCTCCTCCAGAAAAGCCCCCTCAAGGAAATTAGTGCGGTTCTCTTTGACCTCCAAAGACAAGACAAGCACTTATTTTTATTTTCAGAAGACAAAAGAACCAAGATGCCAACTGGCTGCGAATGCTGTGTCTCCAGTCTGTCTCTGTGTGCTGGTAGAGGCTGGGAGGAGTGGGGGCAGCCTGTTCCATTGCTGATAGTACCCTTGCCCTTCTGTCTGTCATCTTGCAGGATACCCGAGGGCCAGACGGGCTTAGCTAGGCCAAAGGAACAGACTTGAGAGTTATTGTACATTACTGACCGTGCTCATTTGTTCAAAGTTAGAACATCTGGCTGCACCAGGAAAAAAAAGTCCTGTTCTTCTTCAGATAAACAAGAGACATTTTCATAATTGCTTTCTAGCAATCAGCTTTTATTTGCCTTAATGTAAGCTTTTAAGCAGTTATCTAACTAGTGTCCACAACCCTGTAACCATAGTAGTTCCACATCTTCAGCTTCAGCGGACATCTAACCTCTCTGGGACGTTTTCAGCAAAAGTGGGCTTTTCTAATCGTCTCATTTTAACATGGCTTATTTTGTAGAGGTATTCATCAGCCACACACTTCATGTTGGTTTTTGGTTTTTAAGCTAACTACAAATCTAGTACAAAACTATCTGAAATTCACAAAGATATCATGTGTGTGTGCGTGCATGCATGCGTGCGTGTGTCTGTATTCATAGTAACTGCTTTTTGTTTTAACCAGTTTAGTATCGTTACCATTACCGTGTGAGTCGTTGTGCTGCAGTATTGACTTGGAATCCTGACCATGTCCATCCCAAAATTCAGTCCTCAGTTAACGGATCATCTTTGCAAAAGGTCACTGTGAGGTTGCATACTTCAGAAAGATGTTCTTAAAAAGGGAAGTCATTCATAAGATGTTTTCTAAGTCTTTTCAGTATTACAACTAATACTATTATCCTTTTTTAATTTAGATAATTCTTTTAATTTAAACAAAGGTTCAGTATGGAGCCAGACAAACCACATTAGCCATGTGTTAAGTATTTGCTACTTTAAATTGTTTTACAACTGATTTCAGCACATTCTATCTTCTTTTTTTTTTTTTTTTTTTTTTTTTTTTAGATGGAGTTTCGCTCTTGTTGCCCAGGCTGGAGTGCAGTGGCACAATCTTGGCTCCCTGCAACCTCAGTCTCCCAGGTTCAAGTGATTCTCCTGCCTCAGCCTCCCAAATAGCTGGGATTACAGGCACCCACAACCATGCCCAGCTAATTTTTGTATTATTAGTAGATATGGGGTTTCACCATGTTGGCCAGGCTGGTCTTGAACTCCTGACTTCAGGTGGTCCACTCGCCTCGGCCTCCCAAAGTGCTGGGATTACAGGTGGGAGCCACCACGCCTGGCCTCTATCCTCTTTTAGTCTAGTGTCTGGTTTTCTAGCAAACAGTAAATTTTAACAAACTATTAAGGTTTCCATTGCTTACAAACTGATTTTCCTTCACATTCTTATCATGAACACTATTTTAAGCATCAAATGCGATCATCTAAAATATAAAGGGCAATCATTTATAATATAAACACCTTGACCACAAGCCCTTGATTGAAAGTTTTATAATATTTCATCTATGTATTAAAACAAATAATTTCCCTTGGGTTGGAGGGGAAGTGGTTTCATAAATTAGCCATCTTTAGCATGTTGCTTATGTCTGGATCCATGTTTCTGAGAGAAAAGACATTCTCAGGTGATGTATTTTTTTCATGCATTAGTATACATTTTTAAAAAAGAATGCATGTTTCTTTAATAATTTTCATCTTCTATAAGATGCCATGTGAAGAAGTTGTGGAAATGTAGAATAAAAAGCTAAAGCTGCCAAATTTCTATTGAACTCTTAAAAACGGCTCATGTTTGTCCTTTCGGGTTGTGGCCTAGCCTATTTGCAATGTAAGAAGCTGCAGGGTTCTCGTATAGCTAAAGCGTTCAATGCATTTCACATGCTGTGGTGGAGGCGGGTGCTGTAGACAGGCTTCTCTTCCTGCTCTCAAAATACCTCGGCTTGACATTTGGACAGATCCTGTCATTGTTTAAGCTGAGCAAAAAAACACACAAAAGTTGTGTGAGAGATAACAAAGGAGAGGGAGAAATCTCATGTGATTTTCCAAGTTTTAATTCGTTCTCAATGAAGGATTTTCATTTAAGTGAAAGTCACAGCGGAAGAGGGAACTTTCTGGAGTTTTTGAGAATGCCAAACCATATTTTTATCACTCTTCTTTGGAAATCAATGCCTTTGCATAGAAAATCAAATTCAGGGACCACAAAGAATTTTCAGTGGGAATGTCTAGTCTGAGGGGTCTGAGGTTGTTTTTACTTTATTGTGGTGTTTAAATATTTTAAAAATATATTTAGCGTTTGGTCTTTTTTTTTTTCTTTAAACATTTAATTTGGTCTGAGAAAAGCTGAATGTTTGGGTGTGACGTTTGACTGAGGTGGATTGAGGCTGCCTGTGGACGTTAGTGAACAGGTGGTAGGCTTCAGCAATATCCAGTTTTAATCAGTTGCATTTGGTACAGAATTTTGAGTAATGGTGAAAATTGTTGTCTTTGGAAAGCACAAAAGAAACCTGGAAAGGCAGTTCGGCTCAGGTAGCTACACATGACATTGTGTATGATTTTCACTTCAAAGCTGTCTGGAAGGAAATGCAGCCAGCTCCAACTAGTACTATTTACGTACCCAGATAACTAAGATATTGTTTCATGGCCTTGCCTTAGTTAGAGGCCCTTTTCTCTGTCCTGAACCCCCAGGTATGGGTGAAATTGGAAATTACTAATCTATTGGAAATCAGTTCCTGACATAGTAAAGTTTGCTTTCATAACTGCAGCAAAAGAGGTCAACTCACCAAGTCACTGCTGCCATGTGTGTACTGTATTATTTTCAGAAAAAAATATAATAGTCTGAGTCCAAGTTATCTTGATTTAAAATTGATAGAGAAAAGAAACTGTCGAGCAAGTTATATAACAACTAACAACATTGCACTTTCTGTATATGAAATCAATATTTAAATAACTTATTTTTCTCCATTGCTGTTCTTAAAAACATTGTAAGTAGTTGTAATATACCAGTACCAATATGTTCTTGCAATTGCTTCAGCCCAAGAAAGCTGTGTATTGTTTTAAAAATTGTAAAAATTATTGTGATGATTCATTTAGCATAAAGAGAGGTGGACAGAAGGGTTTTCCTATGTATCAAAACTTGTCTATAATTATGTCATCTATGTACCTAGAAAAAAAGTAAATAAATTTCTTCAGTTGAATATGCCTTTTTTGTTGTTTCTTGGGTATTTTAAAGGTGAATGGAGTAGAAATGAAAGGGAATTTATAAAGTGGTCAAACGATGAAATATATTGGGAAAATTGTAGTTGTCTACAATTCTGCCATCACCAGAACTCACCCTCTGACATCCACCCAGATTCTCTTTGTCACTTTATTGCTTTATTTTCAAATATGCATGATCAAGTTATATAATGATAGCACCTTAGACCAGCAAGATATTTTTTGGAATTCATCTTGAGTCTAAGATCATCACTTTCAAATGAAGAATCTGAGTCCACATGGATGACTGACTTGCTCAGTATTATACACTTAAATGACAACACCACCCACATCTTCTGCTGAGAAAGAGAGAAAAAAACAAGTCTAGGTCTGGATACTCTAGAAATTAATCAACTTGACAATAATGCATTTTTAACTTCAGTGTACCACAATTGATACAAAGACACATTTTTAATAGAGAGAAGAGGGTGTTTGTAATAAAAAATTTTGAGAGGTAATGTATGCATTTGAGAAACAATTTAAAAAATTACCCTCTTCTTCCCCCTAGCCATCTCATTCCTCACTACAGGCGACCTGCTGTATTTATAAATATAATTGCATATGTATTTCTCCATACAGAAATGAGAGCAGATTTTTCATGCTATTCACCGTACTTTTAAATTAATACATCTTGGAGGTCCTCCCATGTCAACATGCTCCCACTCCCTTAAAGGCTGGATAGTATTCTATTATGCAGGTCATTTATTTAACCGGTACTCTATGAAAGTGCAACCATTTGCTGTTGTAGAAGAAAAAGCTATTGTGGCTATTCCTATACCTATATCACTTAGCATGTGGAATTGCTGTATTAAAGTTATGTGTGTGTTTTAAATTTTGATAGAATAAGGTGGGTTTCATTAAAGGAAGCTTAATGTAGGTTTCACTTTTTTTTTTTTTTTTCTTTTATTTTTCTTCAGAGGGAATTTTGCTCTTGTTGCCTGGTCTGGAGTGCAGTGGTGTGATCTCAGCTCACTGCAACCTCCACCTCCCAGGTTCAAGCGATTCTTCTGCCTCAGCCTCCCGAGTGGCTAGGATTACAGGCGTGCACCACCACACCCGGCTAATTATTATTATTATTATTATTTTGTATTTTTAGTAGAGACGGGGTTTCTCCACTTTGGTCAGGCTGGTCTCGAACTCCCGACCTCAGGTGATCCACCTGCCTTGGCCTCCCAAAGTGCTGGGATTACAGGCATGAGCTACCACGCCTGGCCCAGTTTTAAATCATCTTACTCGCAACTCCTCTAACCCATTTTGTGAACGGGGATATTTCATGTCTTCTAGGAGTGGGTGTTCACCTGACTCTGCTGCATCATTTTAAAGAACTAACCATAAACCTCAAATCTTCCCAATCCCCCGCTAAATCCTAAGAGTCAATATTTCAAAGAAGATGCTCTTTTTCTTGTGATTCCTAGGAAACCTTTGCCAGAGTCTTGATGTTTCTTGTAACCTCTCTGCGTATGTAGATATCTATGATGTGTTTACTTATAAAGAACATTAATTTGATTAGGGAAAGAAGAAAAGAGAAGGGCGTTGGTTGTCATTGTTCAACCACACAATTCATTTTGGAACCCTTAGAATGCTGACTGTCTTTACTCTTAGCCACGAGGACCCTCTCAGAGCAAACTATGTACACTGCACTTCCCAGAACTTAGAGTGTGTGTGAGTGTGTCTGTGTCTGTGAGAGAGAGAAAGGGAGGAGGGAGAGAGGACGAGAAGATGAATGCTCATTCAGGTCTAGGTCTGGACCACTCATCAGAGAACCATGGGCACCATTATTTGGAAATATTACAATTCCCAATACAGCGGCCCTCTCACATGACCTCAAAGAAGAATGCTCTGAAAAGGGTATTAAGCTGTCACCTTCTGCACACTGTAACAAAAACCCCGGAAGACCCTAACCAAACTGAGTTTGAATTCAATCTGGAAGGATCCCAGGGTACTTGTGTGAGAGCTATAGCAGTTAAGACTAATCTGGTTGGATTTTACCACCATTCGCATTCATCCTCAATGGCCTTTCCCCAAAACTTGGATAATGAATATGGTTGGAGCCATAAGAGAGACGTGTACAAAGGGTGTGGGAACTAGAGGGAGGATGGATTCGGCTTGGGGAGAGGGCCAGAGGAGGTGGTTGTGTGGATAACAGTGTACCACGTGCTAAGCATCAGACTTGATTAGAAAGTCTTGGAAATAACAAAAGTCTTGGAAATAACAAGGAAATAATTAATGAATATCCTCTGTGTCTCCAAACTCCTGATCCACCTCAGCCTGACTGAGTCTCTTCCCACTTCATAGAACAATGGAAATCATCCACTGGGCCTCACTTGCAAACTCCCCGGCATCCTCTTCTCATCGTTCCTCATGGCTCCTGCCGTGACCAAGGAGGTGTTTCTCCATTCATCTCACCCTACTTGAGCTCAGGATGCTGTCTTGGGACTCCCAGCCCCTCATTCACTCCCTCGCTTCTCTGTACCTTCCCCTGGAACATGCTTGCGGCAGGTGGTGCTGTGCTCTCCAGGCCAGCCCATAGTCCTCTATTTTGATATTTGCACTCTCCCTTGGGGAAGACTGCACTCCCCACATCTCAAGTTGTTCCTGACACCACTTTCCCGTCATGTGTCCCTATCCTCCAAGCAGAGCACAACGCTTGCCAGGCTAGAAGAGTGTTCACCGTTCTTTCCTTTGAAAAATTCTCTCTTGAATTCACTTTTGCCTTGTCTAGATAATCCAGTCTCTTGCTTTTCACAGCCAAATATCTTAAATGATATTTCTGTCCATTGTCTCTTCTTCCTTATCCTCCATATATTCCTCAGCCCACTGGTCCCTGGCTGTAACTAAGGCCATGGACGGAAGCAACATGGCTAAATCCAGTGTGGCCTCTCCGGCTTCCACTTGCTTGTCTCCTCTGCAGCATTGCATGGGGCTGCGCTTTGCTCCCACCTCCCATTCTCGATCTTCCCTGCTCCGCTCTTGCCCTCTCCCATCTCAACAGCCACTGCCTCTCGGCACCCTTGGCAGCCTCTTTCTCTGCCCACCCTTTGAATGTTCAGAGGCCTCAGACTTCCATCCCAGGGCCTCTTCTCGCCCTTAGTGATCTCCTCTCTGTGGTTGACTTTTCTTCTCCAAGAGTTAGTTTAGAGTAAAAGAAGCAATCCCGGAAATCTGTCACTCAAGAAGAAATGTAGCACTTCTGTCTAAGAGGATGCTGATTGCAGTGAGAACAAGCCTCATGGTAAGATGCTGCCCCAGCTATTTGCTTGTTAGACTACCTGTGCATCCTCAAGCACCAGCTCAGTTTTGGTCATTGTTGCAGTGTCCCTGAGCTGGGTTTAGTATCTGGTCTCCAGAATAATTCCAAAGGAAAAAAATCAGAGGCTGTAATCTGCTGTGCAGGCAACATATGATTCTATAATTTCTGGTATTCGGGACCACCTTCTGGTCTTGGGGAGTCAGTTCTATAGTTTCTGTGGCACTGGAAGGCTGATACCCAAAATGTCCCCTAGACCTTTACTGGTCAGTCCAAGTATGCAACACAAACTGTCCTCCAATGGGTAGAAAGCAAGGAAAGAGTGGTGAGATCAGCTATTTACTGGGCAAATCACTCTACTGAGTGCCTGAGGCAATTTATACACTTTATTCATTCAATGAACACTAAGTGGACATTTATTCTCATCCCTGTTTGACCAGTGTAGAGTCCATGAGCACAGGGACTTTGCTTTGCCTATTTTTTCAATCCCAGCACCTGGTACAGTGCCTGACACAGGAGGAGCTGAAAAAATAAATATTGAATAACAAGGTTCAAAGAAGCTAAGACTTTGTTTCAGGCTGACGTAGCCAGTAAGTAACACGACAGATATTTGAACACAAATCCACCTGAGTCTAGAACCCACGTTTTTATAGGATGATAATTGTCTCCAGCAACAAGTCTCCCCTGAATCTCCTGAACTTTGCACATTCACTTCTCTGTCTTCACAAATAGGTGTCTTAAACTTTATCAACATGTCCCAAATGACACGTCTGGCCCCCCTGCAGACCTCTGCCCCGCCCTTGTCAATTTCCCCTCTCAATAACAGCTTCCAGTTACTTCGTTCAGATTTAAACATCCTTTACTTCTTTTTTCTTTCACATTCTGCATTCAACCTGTCAGGAAATCCTGTGGTCTCTGCTTTCAAAGTCTGTCCAGAATCTGACTATTCCTCACCGTCTCCACTACTACCATAGCAGCCCAAGCCACAGCCACCACCCTCTCCTCGATGCTCACTGTGGTTTCCCGCTCTTCCTGCCCCCATCTCCGCCAGCCCTTGTGATCTAGCTCATACAGTAGCCTGGGTGACCTTGTTAAGGGCTGAACACTTGAATCTCCCCCAGATTCATATGTTGAAGCCCCAACTTCCAGTGTGATGGTATTTGGAGGTGGGGCCTTTGGGAGATCATTAGATTTGGATGAGGTCACATAGGTGGAGTCGCATGATGGGATTAATGCCCTTATGGGAAGAGGAAGAAGACACCAGGCCTTGCTGTCTTTCTCTACCATGTGAAGACACAGTGGGCAGGTGGCCAGCCATGAGCAAGCCAGAGAGAGGACCCTCACCAGGCTTTCTTTTTTCTTCAGATGGAGTCTCGCTCTGTCGCCAGGCTGGAGTGCAGTGGTGTGATCTCGGCTCACTGCAACCTCCACCTCCTGGGTTCAAGCAATTTTCCTGCCTCAGCCTCCGGAGTAGCTGGGACTACAGGCACGTGCCACCACACCCAGCTAATTTTTGTATTTTTAGTAGAGATGGGGTTTCACTATATTGGCCAGGCTGGTCTCAAACTCCTGACCTAGTGATCCACCCGCCTCAGCCTCCCAAAGTGCTGGGGTTACAGGCGTTAGTCACAGTTCCCGGCCTCTTCACTGGCCTTCCTTGGACTTTCTAGCCTCCAGCGTGGTGAGAAAATGTTTATTGTGTAAGTTATCCAGTCTGTGGCATTTTGTTAAGTATGGCAGCCGAAACAGGCTAAGACAGACCCTCTGAAAACATCAGGCAGATTGTGCCGCTCCTCTGCTCAAAACCTCCAACGGCCCCGTTTCTTTCAGAGTCAAGGGCAAATCCTTTGCAGTGGCCCAGCAGGTTCTGTGTAGCCATCTCTTGTGACCTCCCGGCCTTGCCAGGCATCGCTACTCTTCAGGCACTCTGATTCAGCCACGCAGGCTTTCTCCTTGATCCGCAAGTTTATCAGACGTTCTCACCTCGAGCCTCTGCACGCTTCCCTCCGCCTGGAAGGCAGAAAGATCTTTCTTCAGAAAGATCATATGGTTTTCTCATGTCCGTCTCCTACAGGTCTTTGCTCCAAGGACACTTTTCAGAGTCCTGGCCTGATTCCGTCACCTGAACCCGCCCCCTCCCTCAGCCTTTCCCTGGGCGACCACTCTCAAGTCCCACACCTGTGCCGGTTTCCACCTGGCGTTCATTCTCACCTTCTAACACACTGTATCATCTTCAGGTTTATTGCTTATTGCCTTTCTCCCTTGTTACAATTTAAGATCCAGGAATGCACAGGTTTGCTCCCTGGTGAATCTGAACCCCCTCCACTTGACATGGTATTTGCTGAATGAATGACTATCCCAGAATGACTAGCCCTTGGATCCTAAATGCGAAAGCTAAAGAGGCTCTATTTTAATCCTCTTCTTTCCTAGGTTAGGAGACGGAGACCCAGAGGGGTGACACGAGGGGCTGAGGTCCATAGGCGGAGGGCTACTGACAGGGTTAATAGACAAAGAGGCGGCTCCTCTCTGCCCATCCAAGGCTTAAATTTGATCCACAGATTCTTACCTTAAACCTGCTGGAGTGACCAGTTCTCAGGACTGGAAGTTGTGGAAATAAGGAGGGTGGTTTTGTGCACGTGTACCTTACCACCGAAATCAACACGGAATTTCCCTACTTTTAATGTCGGGTCGCCTTCACATGTGCAGGTGGTAAATGTAACCAGCCTCACATTGTTCACTACCAGGAATAGAAACATCTAATTTCTTGTCGGTTGAAAATACAAAAATTCTTTCACACAGAAAAAGAAAAACATACAATTTTGGATTTCCTATGGATTTCCAAGTCAAAAAACAGTAGTAGCTTTGGAGGAAATCAGAGCCCAGAGCCTGCTTCAGGTTTCGGCCTGCAGAGCAAGCCGCTGCTGCAGTGCGCGGCCGCCAGAGGGCACTGCTTCGCCAGGCTGGAGGCCGAGCAGGCCCTCCGGGAGGCGCGGGTGGGAGGCGCGGGAGTCTCCGGGAGGAGAGCGTCCACGCCGCGCGGCGCGGAGCAGCAGCCCCGAAACGGAGTGCGGCGGCGGCAGGACCGGCAGGGCCCCCACGACTCACCAAGTGAGCAGCGAGACCTGCTGCTTTAATAGGGGTAACCAAAACCCCTATTAAAACTCCCATGAGAGTCATGATGGGTGGCCGATGGAACTCCTGGCTGCTTTCATGACCAGAGCTGGGTGGCCGCCTCGGTGTCCTGCACCTGCTGGGGTGCAGCGTCTGCGTGTCTGTGTGCGCAGGCGCCCTTTTGCCTACCGCAGGAGCAAGCTGGGGGAAGCCGGATTAAGTCACTCCAAGACCCTAAACTTTAGATGTCAAGCAATGTGAGGGAACACCAGGCGCATTTTTTGTCTGAATATTTATTTGCTTATGGCCCAGAATAGGCCAGCAGTATAAGAGCAGCGGACACCACTCAGTCCTGATGTGTAGTGAATGTAAACATGCCCGAGAGCAGTTACCTTTCACAGGATGCCTGTGCGCTGAACACCGAGATTCCCACTTTATAGCTGAGGGAACTGCAGCCACGGAGGTCGCAGGGAGGAGATGAGATTTGACCTTGGGTTATTTTATTCTGATGCCTTTTGGCTTAACAACTACTGAATAATTCCCTGGTTCTCAGCAGAAGCGGTGAGAGATGTATAATTTGAGATTTATTGCGTAGAATTGGCTTAATTACGAGGTGTGACGAAGCGAGTCTGAAATCCATAGGGCAGGCTGATCATCAGGAAGGACAGGCTGGAACTCGCGGACACCAGCGGATGCTGCTGTCCACTATGACATTTATTCTTCATCAAGGATGCCCCAGCTTTGCTTCTAAGGCCTTCCGATGCATTGAATCAGGCGGCCCATCTAGATTGTCTAGGACAGGGGTCCCCAGCCCCTGGGCCACAGACTGGTACCAGTCCCTGGCCTGTTAGGATCTGATTGCCTGTCAGATCAATGGCATTGGATTCTCACAGGAATGCAAACCCCACTGTGAACTACACATGCGAGGGATCTAGGCTTCATACTCCCTATGAGACTCTAATTCCTGATGATCTGTCGCTGCCTCCCATCACCCCAAGGAGGGACCATCTAGTTGCAGGAGGACAAGCTCAGGGCTCCCACTGATTCTGCATTATGGTGAGTATGTAATAATAATAGAAAGATGGACAATAAATGAAACATGCTTGAATCATCCTGAAACCATCCCCCCACACCCTACCCTATCTATGGAAAAATTGTCTTGCATGAAACTGGTGACTGGTGCCAAAACGGTTGGGGACTGCTGGCCTAGGATACTCTCCCTTACTTAAAGTCAACTGATTTGGGGCTTTGATCTCATCCAGCTTCATAGAAACACCTAAGTTTGTGTTTCATTGAATAACTGGGGAGAGTAGAACACCATTATACCTGGAAAGCTTTGCAAAGGAGGCTGCCTGGGACCTACTACAGACCAATTGAATCTGAACTTCAAGGAATGAAGTCTGGACATTCATGAGTTTTTGCAAGTTCCCCAGGTTATTCTGATGCATAGTAAGGGTTAAAAACTGTAGTATCTTCAGTGAAGGAGTTCCTGGGGCCTTGAAATTTACGTTGAGCCACCAGCACTTGGTCCACTATGCCGGGATCCCAGGAGAAAAGACAGCGCACAGTCTGGAGGTGCTGTGCTCTGGAGTTGTGCTTGCTCTGTGACCCTAGGCTGGTCCTTTCACTGTTCAGCCTCATTGTCATTATTTGTGCAAATAGCGGGTGCTGGGAAAAGACCTGCCTGCCCCACTGACCTTTCTCCAAAAGCCACCCCTCTGCTGTCTGATCGCAGAATCTCTGCTTTGTTTGACCTTATTATTTTCAGTCCCAGGGCATGAATCGTAATTGGCTCAAACCAGTCCCAGCAGCATTGGCCCCTCCCTTCCAAGTCCCATTTGCCAGCTTCCCTTGCAGCCAGCAGTGGCCACAGGACCCAGTTGTATCGAATGAGGCACAGGTGAAGGGTGATATTTTCCTCAGTTATAGAAGACTCTCCTGATGCCTCCCAGGCAGCAGTGAAGATGAGGGTGGGGCAGCACCCATTGATGTGGGACCACATCAATGACACAAGCCCACCCACCAGGGAGGAAAATCAGAAACTAGACATAGCTTGGGTCCTCAATGCCACTTTGGAGCCAGGGCAACCGTTTTCCTCCTGCAATTATAAAATATTTGCAAGAACCCTTGCCCTAATTGGCAGTAGTCAAGGCAGGGAAAGGGAGAGAAAGATTCTGTAACTGTCTCATTTCAGAGCTTTGGAATGTGTGGAGCTAACAGGGATTTTGGAGAGGAAAGATTCGGAACTCAATGATCTAGCTGAACGTGGATTCCCCTGGCTCTAGGGCCTCCGCACAGAGAAAAACCTCTTATTTACCACAGGGTCCTTCAGTAAGTAACAATTCATCCCGAAAGGAGCATTCAAGGCCCTCCATGGTGCAGCCATGCCCCATCCCAACCAGATGTGCCCTGTCCCCTCAATGTCTCCTGAATATCGCATGGTGACTCCTGTTTCATCCGAGCTTGAATTTTCTTCCCATCCTAGAGTCCTCCCCACATTCTTCTTTCTCTGCCTGTCTGAATTTTACCATCTGAAGTCAAGTATCCTTCAACAAGACTCAAGTAACACCAGTCAACACCACCCCTTCCTGACAGCCCAGAACGCCCTTAGCTAAGGCATTGGGTTTCAGAATCACAGATGATCCCGGAGGAGGGGGGCCCTTCCAGCAGTTTAAACCTGCAAAGCATCTCATTTCTTCCTTTGCCTTTTCATAAACCATCAATTCCTAACAAATCAATGTAAAACCACATTTGGAAGTGACACAGATTGGCTGTAATTCTGTTGGAGGACATTTTGCTATCTCTCATACCTACTCCTATTTAACTAAATATGTCATTAGTCTAAGGGTCCTGTCATAGAGGTAAGAGAATGCTGAGAGCTTCCAGTTTGTCCCATCTCTGAAAATAACTAGCCTCTTTGATCTGCCTGACCAACAATGTCCCTGGAGGGGGAGGGACCCCCAAAACTACACCAGGCTGACTGGGTATCCACCTAGACAGAGAACTGGCAGATCTTTTTCATTTGGCAGCTTCTTCAAGTCCTGCTTAGCCAGGCTGGTTAGAGTTCAGGCTCTAAACTTGGAAAGGGTTCAAGCTCCCCCCACAGTAGGAACTCTGGTCAGAACTCAGCGAAGCCATGCAGGGGAAGTTAGGGACTTTACACTGGTCCTGGCCTCTTCCCTCCCTTCCATCATAGCCTGGATACATCTGTCTCATGCAGTTGCCTGGGACGGCAGACCTGGGAATGCTTCCCTTGGGAAGACAAGGCCTCTTTCTTTGAAGACTATGTAGGCACTAGAGCAGGCCCAGGACAGCTGAGGCAGCCTGGAGGCTGACTTGTCTCTCTTCTTGACAGGTGGAGCAATAGGGTTTGGGGTTTCCACACCAAGGTCGTTAGGGCACATCAGAAGATGGGACCTCACTGTCCCTTTGTCCTCTGGAATGGCTCTTCTGAGATTCATTTCACCCACTTCCCCATTGGCTAATTCCAGTCCTCTTCTAGCTCTATAGCAGGATGAGCTGCAGACAAAACTCCTCAGGCACCGGATTAAGGAAGGAAGAGGTTTTTTTTTTTTTATTTGGCTGGGAGCATTGGCAGACTTGCGTCTCAAGAGCTGAGCTCCGAAGACAGAGTTCCTGGCCCTTTCAAGGGCTTATAACTCTAAGGGGTTCCACATGAAAGGGTCGTGATAGATCGAGAGCACATGTGGTTAGAGTGGGGGGTTAATCTTTTAACCTCAAGCCTGGTCATCAATGGCACCAGCTGGTCTTGCCACTGACCTCCTGTTGTTTTTCAACTTTTACTTCCTCCTCCTCTTCAGAGACAGGAGACAGTAAGAGAAATGGCTTCTTTCCTCATTTCCCCCTTTGAGAACCTCACTCACTAATGGGAGTTCTCACTCTCATCTTCACTACTCAGGTCTTCCTGCCAGTCCAGTTCCATTGATTCCTAGAGTTACATACTCTCCTGTTTTCCAATGGGGATCAAGTAGTTCTAATGGGTTATAGCACACATCAGTCTGGTCACTTCCTGGGCTGCATACCTTGTACTGGGTGGCATTATACACACAAGTTTCTTTTAAACAAAAAGACTGTTTCAACTTTTTGCCCTATCTCAGTCTGAGGAGGGTCAGTTGAAGTCCTTACTGTATAAGTTCAAAATTTAAGAAAAATGAGTCCCACAATGAACTTCCTCATGCTTCAGCCGTGCGTGGACCAGTCAGCTTCTGGGTGTGACTGGAGCAGGGCTTGTCTTCTTCAGAGTCACTCTGCAAGGGTTGTCCAGGCTTGGTCTTGCCTCCCAGGTTTCAGGCGCTGCAGGTTTTACATGGCTGTGGTGGATTCAGGCTGGGATTCCCTCTACCTTCACAGTGGTGGGAGTGGTCAGGATGACAGTCTGGGGTCCTTTCCACCATGGGCACAAAGAGGCTACATTCCAGTCCCTGATCCACACTCGATCACCTGGGGAGAAAGAGTGAACTGGGGAGAATAAACTAACAGTGCATCTCTCATTTACCCAGGTTGAGATTGTTTGCGTAATTTTTCCTAAAGTCTGTAGCTGTCGCTGTAACTCAATTTCACCTAACTCTCGGGGAGTGCCTGGAAGTCCCCATAATATGGGGGGGGGGGCCTATGATACAATATTTCATAAGGAGAATATCCTGTTCTTTTAGAAGAGGTACATCTAATTTTAAATAATACCATAGGGAGAGCCTGTATCCATTTTAATCCTGTTTCCTGACATACTTTCCCTAAACTATTTTTGATAGTCCGATTCATCCGCTCCACCTTTCCGGAACTCTGAGGCTGGTAGGCAGCATGCAGTTTCCATGTGAACCCCAATACCTTTGCCATCTTCTGTACCAAGTCACCCACAAACACAGGCCCATTATCTGAGCCGATGAGTAAGGGCAGTCCAAATCTAGGAATAAGATATCAAAGAAGCACATGGGTTACTTTACGAGCTTTCTCAGTTCATGTTGGATAAGCTTCCACCCACCCAGAGCAGGTACACACAAGAACTAGTAAATACTTGTTACCTCCACACTTTGGCATCTCTGTGAAGTCCACCTGGAGATCTTCAAAGGGGCTGCTCCATAAGCTTGTATGCCTTGCATTGTGCTGTCGGCAGGTAACACACCGCAGGTAACACCAAAACACTGTTTTGGCAAGGGCTGACAAATGCGAGATGTAGAAATACCGGCCCTAACAACTTTTCAAGTGACTCCTGACATAGATGGGTGGTTTCGTGCACAGCCAGTACAACTGTGGCTCCCAGCAGCTGTAGCACAGCTACTCTCCCATCTGGTAACCAAATCCATCCTTCCTCCATCACTTGTCCCCCCTCTGCCTGGAGAAAGTCTTTTTCTTCTTTAGAATAAGCGGGTACAACATCAGGTGCTTGAGGGAGCAGGGGGGCTGTGACCGATGCCTGGAAGGGGGCAGATGCTGCTTTTCAAGACTCTGAGTCAGCACGGGAATTCCCCAAACCCACCAAGGTGGAAGCTCGCTGATGTCCTCTGCAATGCATAACTGCCACCTTGTGGGGTTTCCATACTGCTTCTAATAATTGCAAGATTTCTTGTTGATATTTTATGTCCTTTTCCCCAGAGTTCAATAGGCCCTTTTCTTTATATAATGCTCCATGCACTTGAAGGGTTACAAAGGCATACCGAGAATCAGTGTAAATGTTTACAGTCTTAGCTTCACTGAGTTCTAAGGCCCGAATTAAAGCAATGAGTTCAGCTTTCTGGGCTGAAGTGCCCTGGGGCAATGATCTGGCTTCACCAACAGTGTCCAGGGTTATCACTGCATACCCTGCACATCTCTTTCCTTGTAGGTTGATGAAGCTGCTCCCATCCATGTATAGTTCCCAGTCTACTGACAGCCAAGGCTGGTCCCAGGTGTCAGGTCTGCTAGAGTAAACTGAGTCCAACACTGCTATACAGTCATACTCGACAGGGCTCTCTGATACTGGGAACAAGGTGACAGGGTTCAGGGTGTTACAAACTTCAATGGTTATACAGGGATTTTCACAGAGCAAACTTTGGTACTTGGTGAGTCTAGCATTCGTTAGCCATTGATGTCCTTTAGTATTCATTAAAGTCAGCACAGCATGGGGGCCTTTATCTTCAGGTTTTGCCCAAGAGTCAGCTTATCTGCTTCTTATACTAGCAGGGCAGTTGCTGCCAAGGCCCTCAATCACGGGGGCCATCCTTTGGAAACCCCATCTAGTTGTTTAGAGAGGTAGGCCACGGGCCTTGGCCAGGGCCCCACAGTTTGGGTTAAAACTCCAACTGCCATCTTTTCTCTCTCTGACACATACAATGTAAAAGTCTTTGTCAGATCGGGTAGCCCCAGGGCTGGGACTCACATAAGTTTTTCCTTTAACTCATGAAAGGCTTGCTGTTGTTGGGATCCCCATTCAAAAGGTTCCCAGTCCCCCAACCCACCTTTGTGACCTCATACAAAGGCTTGGCTAATACTGTAAAGTTTGGGATCCACGGTCTGCAAACCCCACAGCTCCTAAGAATTCTCTCACCTGCCTTCTGCTCTTAGGCTCTGGTAGATTGCAAATGACCTGCTTTCTTTCTGATCCCAGGTTGCACTCCCTCTGTCGGATAGTAAATCCCAAGTAATGTACCTGCTGTCAGCAGATCTGAGCTTTTTTCTTGGACACCTTATACCCACAGTCCTCCAGGTGCTGGAGTAGGGCATCCGTTCCCTTGGCGCACCCAACTGCCTTGGGGTGTCCCAGCAGAAGGTCATCAACGTACTGGAGCAACATGCAGCCTAGGTCTCTGGTGGGAAACTTCTGGAGGTCTCAAGCCAATGCCTCCCTGAAGACGGTGGGGGGAGTTCTTGAATCCTTGGGGAAGCCGGGTCCAAGTGTACTGAGTATGACACCTGACTCAGGATCTTCCCACTGAAAGGCAAACAGATTCTAGCTCTCAGGGGCTAATCTGTTGCTAAAGAAAGCGTCTTTCAGGTCCAAGCAGGTGAACCAGCTGTCCTCAGCTGGCAGCAACTCCAACAATGTGTATGGGTTAGGTACTGTTGGATGTAAAGTCACTGTAGCTTGGTCAACCAAGTGCAAATCCTGTACTGGCCTGTAGTCCTTGGTCCCTGGCTTGGGAACAGGCAGGAGGGGAGTGTTCCATGGAGACTGACAAGGAACTATAATTTCAAAGGTTCTTAAGTGCTTGAGATGGACCTGGATACCTTCAAGAGCTTCTTTGGGGACCGGGTACTATTTTTGCCTAACTGGCTGGGCCCCAGGCTTAACTTCTATAAGTATGGGGGTTTAGTTGACTGCCAACCCTGGAGGGTTGTCTTCCACCCACACTCTTGGCCACCGCTTGGCCAGAGCTGGTCTTATCTCTTGGCCTGGCTTAGCTAAGAAAAGTCTCCATTCCTCCCCTTGGGGGACCGTAAGGGTCATAATGACTCATGTCCCAGGTAACTTTAGCAGCAAAGAGCTGTGCTCTGTAAAAGAGATAGTGGCTCTCAGCTTCCTAAGCAAGTCCCTTCCCAACAAGGGCAAGGGACAGTCAGGCATGTACAAAAACTGATGAATCACTTTATGTCCTCCTACAGTACAAGTCTGGGGCAAGCAGAAAGCTTGCTTTGCTGAAACCTCCGTGACTCCGATTATGTCAATAGTCTTTTTGGAAAAGGAGGTGACCGGGGTGGTTACTACCAAATGTTCAGCACCGGTATCTACAAGAAAAGCATGTCTTTACTCCCGACTGTCATCCTGACCATAGGCTCTTTGAAGGCACTTGATCCCGGTCCCCCTCAGTCCAATAACCCTTTTGCCCAGTTGAGCAGGGCCCCTTCCTCCTTGTCTGGGGCCTCCTGCTCTGAGTCACCTTGTTTTCCTTTTAGCTGAGGGCATTTGTTCTTTCAATGTCCTATTTCTTTACAATAAGCACACTGGTTATGCTGCAAACTCTGATAGCCAGGCTGAGTTTCTTTCCCAGGGCCTCCCTTCCCTTGCCTCTTTGGGGGGACCCCTCTGATTACTGCAGCTAACAGGTCGGCGTTTTGCCAGGCCTGATGTCCATTCTCTTTGTGGTTTTCCTTACGGCTTACTGCATCCCTGTTTACAAACACCTGGTTAGCTATTTCTAATAACTGTGATGTATTCATCACTGCAAACCCAGCCTGTTTCTGCAGTTTTCTTCTAATGTCTTTTGTGCTTTGACTAACTAAAGCCATGTTGATCATGCACTGATTTTCAGGGCTTTTGGGATCAAAGGGAGTATACATACGATAGGCCTCACACAGTCTCTTGTAGAATTGTGCTGGACTTTCTTCTTTTCCCTGAATGATCTCAGAGACCTTGTTAACATTTTTGGCCTTCTGGGCTCCCCTCTTTAATCCTTTCAAGAGAGCTTCCCTGTATCGATTCAGCCTTTCCATATCCTCTCTTTCATTCGGGTCCCACTGGGGGTCGGTTCCTGGTAACTGGGTCCTCACGTACTCTTGGGGGTTTGGTAATCAGCCAGTGCATGTTCCTCTAGTCACTTAGTTGCTGCTTGGAGCACTCTCCGCCTTTCATCTGTGTTAAAGAGGAACATGAACAACTGATGGCAATCAGCCCAGGTGGGGTTGTGGGTCTGGATAATAGTTTGGAGAAAATCAATTAGAGCTTGTGGCTTTTCAGTATAGGACGGGGTATTGTTTTTCCAGTTGAGACGGTCGGCAGGTGTGAAGGGCTGGTACACAAAAACATGCCTCTCCACCATGTGACCACCCTCATCTATCCCAGTATACTGCTGCTCTCTCAGGGGCATTTGTATCCCAGTTTTGGGTCGTAAACAAGGTGCCAAGGGAGGGGTTTCTCCCGAGGCTTCACCTCCTCTCTTGTCTACTCTGGGTGACCTAGGGATATGTTTGTCTTGCACAGGCGCAAGCACTGTGGGCTCAAGAGTTGGCAGCCTCTCTCCCCAGTAAGGGGAGGGCACCACTGGGATCACTGGTGCCATCTCCTGCAATGGATCTTCTGATGTTGGGTCAAACAGAACTTCAGGAGTTGATTTCCCTCAGCAAGTGGAGCGTGATCCTTCCTTGGCTATTTGTCCCTTTGCTACTAGCACTGCTGCTGTCTGCCCGCTTAGCCACTGTGGGGGGTCTGGCACCAGCTGTAACCAAGTGTCTATGTATGGGAACTGGGCTGAGTGTCCTGACTTACCAGTTACCTTGTGTCATACCTTAGAAACAAGGGACCTGTCCAGGCTTCCTTCTGATGGCCAACCCAATTCTAATGTTGGCCAATCTATTTCACACAAAGTTCTAAGTTTTCCTGGTGTCATAGTAACCCCATAGTCTCCACTAAATCCCTTCTTAAAAGTTTTCAACATAGTTCCTAGCAGAGTGGGCTTACTTTGTGTCTGACCCATGTTTCCTTGAGACAAAACACCATGCTCACACCACATGCACACCGCAGAACAAAGAACAGGTAAAAAGGGCACACACACACTTCTTCAGTTTACACCAAGCCAGGATTAAAACCAAAATCAGAGTATCCATAAATCCAAGCCAGGTCAAAACCAAAACCAAAGTATCAAGCAATTCAAGTCAAGTCAAAAACCAAAGTGCCAGTACAGGCACGCCATGGGTGATCAAGCCACGCTTCTACTCAAATGGAGTGGGCAACTTCTAAAGACCAGTCTTACCAAGTTTCAGATGTCCAGACTTAAAGTTCCAGTTCCATCCCAGTGTTCAGCCACTGCTTTGATCCTCCGTGGGGGCCTGCTGTGCACTGCTCTGATGAGGCATTCCACCTGGGCAATTGCCTATCCAGGAGGGCTCTCAGGATCCATGTCACTCAAGCTGGCTGCAGTCCCCTGCAGGGATGTTCCACAGGGCAGGCCTAAGCGGCCTAAGGGGCTGTCTGTTAATCACCTCGCTTCCCAGTCAGGGAACCCCACAGACAGAACTCCTCAGATACCAGATTAAAGAAGGAAGAGGTTTCTTTTTATTCGGCGGGGAGCATTGGCAGACTCTCATCTCAAGAGCCGAGCTCTCCAAAGGCAGAGTTCCTGGCCTTTTTAAGGGCTTGCAACTCTAAGGGGTTCCATGTGAAAGGGTCGTGATAGATTGAGAGCACATGTGGTTAGAGTGAGGGGTTAATCTTTTAACCTCAGGACTGGTCATCAGTGGCACCAGCTGGTCTTGACACTGACATCATTCCTGTTGTTTTTCAACTTTTACTTCCTCCTCCTCTTCAGAGACAGGAGACAGTAAGAGAAATGGCTTCTGTCTTCAGCTCCAGTAAGCCTCCTCTTGGCTTCTATCTCATGTGCCAAGGAGAAAATCTATTTCAAGGGATTGTTTTAGAAGCAGTGGGTATCGGTGGGAGAGTAAGTTAGTTCAACTATTGTGGAAGACAGTGTGGCAATTCCTCAAAGATCTAGAGGCAGAAATACCATTTGACCAAACAATCCCATTACTGAGCATATACCCAAAGGAATATAAATCATTCTGCTATAAAGATACATGCATGTGTATGTTCGTCGCAGCACTATTCACAATAGAAAAGATGTGGAATCAACCCAAATGCTCACCAATGATAGACTGAGTAAAGAAAATATGATACATATACACCATGGAATACCATGCAGCCATAAAAAGGAATGCAATCATGTCCTTTGCAGGGACATGGATGGAGCTGGAAACTATTATCATCCTCAGCAAACTAATGCAGGAACAGAAAACCAAACACCACATGTTCTCGCTTATAAGTGGGAGCTGAATGATGAGAACACATGGACACATGGTGGGGAGAAACACACACTGAGGCCTGTCAGAGTGGGGAATGTGGGAAGGAAGAGCATCAGGAAGAATAACTAATGGATGCTGGGCTTGATACTGAGGTTATGGATGACCTGTGCAGGAAGTAGCCATGGCACACATTTACCTATGTAACAAAACGGCGCATCCTGCACATGTACCCCTAAACTTAAAAGTCGAAGAGAAGAAAAAAGAAGCAGTGGGTAGACGGTAGGTTTGGAGGAAAGGTGGATAAAGAGGCAACATTCTAAGTTGCCCCAGATCTGGGACCTGAAGCTTAGACCAAAAACAAGTTATCTATCCTTTCTCTTGGTTTGAATTCGTCTCTGCAGAATGGTTCACTACATCTGCAAGGGCCCCAGTGGCTGCCAGAGTCCACCTAGGGATCAGACGAAGGCTCCACATGAGACAGCTGCAGCTCTTGCAATACCCTGCAGTGATTTGCAGAGTAGTTTCAGTGCTGGACACAGAGACAGTGTGTGTGTTTCTTCCATCTTCCTAGGGGAGCTTTCCACAAGTTTTCCAAGGGCCCTTTCAGCTGTGGTCTAAATTCAGGGCCTTGGCACCACCCCAGGGAGGAAGCTCATTTACTTTGGCACCTAGACACTTCCTAGTTAGTCCCAGCTCCAAATGTATGGAATTGGGCTTTGCGGAGGCCCGTGGTAGTAATTCTCCGCACCGTTAAGACAGATGGAGACTGTGGTTGCCCGAGCCATGGGGGACCTCCCATTCTCCCTCCCTAGGGTTCCTCCCCTGCTGACTTTGAGGTTTAAGGGAGTTGCCCACAAAAGAACGTTTGATGAGGGGTTCATGCTGGTCGGATCATGGAGGATGTTACAAATACTCAGATTTTCCTTGCAGATATTTTTCCCCTCCAAAATTGGAGAAAATGCATAGTGTTCCTTGTGGGAATCTTTTCAAAAGGTATGTAAAGAATGATTTTCACAAACCAAGAAGTCAAATTTTTTTCTTCAGGCACAGCCAGGTGAGGCCAAATATATGCCCAATGGTGGAAAATGGATGGACTGGTTTCTATCATAACACTTTCTAAAAATGTACAAAAAATTGGACAATTAATTTACTCTCATATTTGGCAGAGAAAGGAGAGGTGGCATTGCTGGCACCCATTACTTTCCCAAAGCTGCCCTCAGAAATGTGTTAATTACTTGGTTGCCATGCAGGTGGCCACTTGTGCTGGTGTCCAGGTTATCAACTCAAGCTTCCCTCTCCTGTTTTTCCACCCAGAAAAACAATGGGTGGTCTTCGAGAAGACACATAAGAGGCTGTCCCTCCAACAACATTAGTGGAAAGATCTCCACATTTCACTCAGACGCTGAGCCCTGCGATCTCGCTCAGCCCGATTTCCCCAGGGAGCAGAATGCTAAGCCGCACTGGCCTCAGCCCTGCTTCTAGCACTTGCTAAACCATGCGGGCAGGGGCTGTGCTGAGTGCTGTCTCAGTCTGACCTGTCACGATTTCCTTCATTCGTCGCCAGATCCTAACTCACTCACTCCTCTCAAAGGGATGGCAACCAGAATTTGTCTTCAAATTTAGTTGCTTTATGGAATTTTACAGACTGTTTTATCCTTATTTTTTTGACTTCTTGGTGTTTTTATTGACTTTGGCAGGGAGTGGGGCTGGACAAAAAGGTGTCTTGGAAGTGAGAGGTGGTGGAAATGAGTGCTTTCTCCAGGGTGATGACAGGTCATTCTGTGTCTCCTTTCTTTCCCCCTGGCTAAATATTTGTTGGTTATGTTTCTGTACAAGATAAAATTCCTAAAAATGAAAATAACTCAAAGTTTAGACAGGGTTTCCTTTATATCTTAAAGCATTTTGCATGTCATTTTTTAAAAAGTGGAGTCCTTATTTAACGGGAGGAATGGACTCTCCTGCTTCCCTGCTTCCACAGCCCCGGGATAGACTTTGCAGCTTATGGAGTCATCACACCACACGGTCATTAGTGCCCACATCGATGGACTGAGCTCCCAGCGAGCAAGAATTGGCATGCTGCATCATTTCTACCCCACCAACCAGGGCAGCACCTTTGCCATGCCAGGGCTCCACAGGTATTTGTTGGATGAAGAGGATGCAACAAGAAAGTATGCCAGCACCTTTTTTTTTTCCCCCCCCTTTTTTCATGAGGCTACCCCAAGGGAGAATGGAATTGAGCAAAAAAAGAATGTGCAGCCTGGGGACTTCAGGTCTGTGCTCCAGCCTGCGCCTGCCAGCCTTGGCCACTCTGCCCTAACTTCTAGTTCTGCCTTCTGGGACATTGCTTTGCAAGCTGTGCAACACAGTGAAGGAAGTCAGTCATGTCTTTATCCTCACCAGTGGTCAGTGGGTCAGTTTTCCTGCCCAGCACCACCCATGCAAATACACAGCATTTCCTCTTTGACTGACTCACTTGGCGAAGGCGTCGGCAGAACCACACGACCCTCCCACCAAGAATTATGAAGTACATGATTGTGTTTTCATGTGAGCAAGCATTGTGGAGCCAGGAACTTTCCTCTTCCTCACATTTCAGAACACATGCATTTGTGTTTTGTTTGCTTCCTCATGCAGGAGGCAGCACTTATGGCAGGGGAGAGACAAGAGGAGTAGGAGAGGCCTTTCAGTGGGTCATCCAGAGAGGCACCTAAAGCTTCCAGAACAATATTTGATGCATATAAAGGACATAGAAATGGCTGACACTTGTGTTTAGGTAATTAGTTTCCCTGGTGCAAACCTCAAAAATACCTGCCTGATATGTGGTGAAATCTTGATCAACTTCAGTGCTAGAGCTGGAACTGCCTCTTGAACAGGGATTCTTAATTCAGGGGTCCACAAATGTGAATAGCAGAATTTTATCATTTTTTTTTCCTTCCCACTAACTTCTGACTGCAATTTAGCATTTTCTTCAATTCTGAATGTAAGCAACAATTGCCAGTATTAGCACTATCTGTGACATCACCCATACAAACCACAGATATTTTCTTTCTTTCCTCCTTTCTTCCCTTCTTTCTTTCTCTTTCTTTCTTTTTGTTCTTTCTTTCTTTTTCTTTCTTTCTTCTTTCTTTTCTTTCTTCCTTCTTTCTTTCCTCCTTTCTTTCCTTCTCTTCCTTCCTCCTTCCCTTCTTTCTTTCTTTCTCTCTTTTTTCTTTCTTTTTCTTTCTTTCTTCTTTTTTTCTCTTTCTTTCTCCCTCCCTCCCCCTCTTCTTTTTTTCTTCTTTTTTTCTCTTTCTCCCTCCCTCCCCCTCTTTCTTTTTCTTTCTTTCTCTCTGTCTTCTTGCTTTCCTTCTTTCTTCTTTTTTTGTCTTTCTTTCTCCTCCCCCCCTTCTCTTTCTTTCTTTTTTTCTCTTTCTTTCTCCCTCCCCTTTTTTCTTTCTTTCTTTCTTTCTTTCTTTCTTTCTTCTTTTTTTCTCTTTCTTTCTCCCTCCCTCCCCCTTTCTTTCTTTCTTTCTCTCTCTCTCTTTCTTTCTCTGTCTTTCTTTCTTCTTTTTTTCTCTTTCTTTCTCCCTCCCTCCCTCCCTCCCACTCTCTCTCTCTTTCTTCCCTCCCTTCCTTCCTTCCTTCCTTCCTTCCTTCCTTCCTTCCTTCCTTCCTTCCTTTCTTTTCTTTCTTTCTTTCTTTCTTTCTCTTTCTTTCTTTCTTTCTTTCTTTCTTTCTTTCTTTTTCTTTTCTTTAACTCAAACAATGCTACAGCATTTATTGTCATCTTGTAGTGACATAAGGGTAATCAAAACAATGCGAATAAATGTTCATATTGGACAAAGGACATCTAAAAAACAAAGTGTATCCTTCTCAACAGTTTCTCACTTCATTGATCATTTCTAGTTGGAGACACTTTGTAGCAGAGTAATAGTATCTCCTTTTAGCATAATCTGACCCAGTTGTTTTCTTGACTTTGTTTTACAATGAATCTCTTCTGCATCATCTAATACAAGGTTCTTACACTCATCAAAACCAATGATAAAGCTTCCTGTCCACATATTCACTTGCTCATAGACCCACACCTGAATCCGGGGTCTATTTTGTAAGTATCTGAGGATGAGGTTGATGGGCTGCACCACAACCTTCTGCACTTTCTGGCCCTGGCCACGGTATGCCATGGTGGACTCCCACAGAGAGCACACTCACTCACACGCTACCTCAGCCAGCAACTTCTAGAATAAAGAACCGAAAATGGACTGGGCATGGTGGCTCACACCTGTCATCTCAGCACTACGGGAGGCTGAAGCAGGCAGATGGCTTGAGGCTAAGAGTTCAAGACCAGCCTGGCCAACATGGCGAAACCCCCTCTGTACTCAAATACAAAAAAATAGCTGAGTGTGATGGTTCACGCCTGTAATCCCAGCTACCCAGCTACTTGGGAGGCTGAGGCAGGAGGATTGTTTGAACCCAGGAGGCAGAGTCTGCAGTGAGCTGAGATCACGCCATGGCACTCCAACCTGAGCAACAGAGTGAGACTCTGTCTCAAAAATAAATAAATAAATAAACCGGAAGCGGAAGTGTCCAAAACACAGATATTTTCATATCACTTCAGAGTGGCTATAAATAGTCCGTGATGTTGTTTGTACACATCACTACTTAGAAGAGATGTAGCTATTGAATCCAGTGCTAGATCTTGGTTTTCAGTGCAGTAATAAAGAAGCACTTGTGTATTAGTCAGAGCTCTCCAGAGGAGGCAGAACAATATGTGTGGATATATATGCATATTGCATGTATAGCATATATTATATATACACTCTGTGTATATATGCATACATATATAACATATACATATGTATGCATCTATAATATATACATATGTATATGTAATATACATATGATACATGTTTGTATAATATACATATACATATAGATGTGTATATAATGTACATAAATAATATATACAGATGTATATATGCATACATGTGTATATAATATACATATATAATATATACATCTGTATATATACATCTGTATGTATGATATGTTTATTATATTATATGCATGTATAATTATGTATATTATATATGCATGTATAATATATGTATATTATATATGCATGTATTATATGTATTATATATTGTATTATGTATATAATGTATGATATATTATATGTATGTATAATATATGTGTATGTATACATATACATATATACATATATATGATATATACATATATGTATATTATATATACAGATGTATATATAGTATATACATATATATGCACATATACATATATAATATATGCACATATACACACATCGTATATATAATATATGCACATATACACACATCTATATATAATATATACATACATCCATATATATACACATATTTTATATTATATAAAACTTTTAAGTTATATATAATTATATTACCTATAATATAGTTATATTTTATATTACCTATATATCTATAATACAGTTATATTTTATATTACCTATAATATAGTTTTATTTTATATTTTATGTGCATGTGTGCATCTATAATATATACAATGTAAATATAATATTATATATTAATTAATTATATAGTAATTGTTTTATCTATTACATCATATATAATTATATATTATATGATATAATACTTAATATAATACATAACATATGATATAACATTTATATAGTATAATAATACATATTTATATATAATACATAGCTATTACATAATTGCATATATGTGTATCTATGTGTATGTATATATGTGTAATATATATATTCCTGCCCTATCCTGCTTATGTAAAGCAACGTCCCAGAAGGCAGAACTGGCAGTTAGGGCAGAGTGGCCAAGGCTGGCAGGCACAGGTTGGAGCACAGACCTAAAGTCCCCAGGCTGCACATTCCTTTTTTGCTCAATTCCACTCTCCCTTGGGGTAGCCTCATGAAAAAAGGAAAAAAAAAAAGGTGCTGGCATACTTTCTTGTTGTGTCCTCTTCATCCAACAAATACCTCTGGAGCCCCGGCATGGAGGTGGCGCTGCCCTGGTTGGTGGGGTAGAAATGACGCAGCATGCCAATTTCTTGCTCCCTGGGAGCTCATTCTAGGGAAGGGACTATCGATGTAGGCAGTAATGACAGTGTGGTGTGATGATTCCATAAGCTGCGAAGTCTATCCCGGGGCTGTGGAAGCAGGGAGGCAGGAGAGCCCATTCCTCCCGTTAAATAAGGACTCCGCTTCAAAAAAAAAAAAAAAAAAAAAAAAACCACCCAAAATGCTTTAATATTAAAATGAAACCCTGTCTAAACTTTAAGCTACTTTCCTTCTTAGGAATTTTATCTTGTACACATATATATGTGTGTATTTGTGTGTGTGGGTCTGTGTCTGTGTATAAATAAAATAAGGTATTGTCTATCACAATTATAGAGGTCAAGAAGTCCCACCATCTGCCATCTTCAAGCTCGAGACCTGGGGAGCCTGGTGGTACAGTTCTGAGATCCAGAGGACCAATGGTGTTAAGTTTCCACTGAGGGGTGAAGTCGGACGTCTGTGCTCAACAGTCAGGCACAGCAAGCAAATTCCCCTTTCCTCCAAATTTTTGTTGTATTCAGTCCCTCAACAGATTGGCTGATGCCCATCCACAATGCTTTACTGAGGCTACCATTCAATTCTAACCTCATCTGGAAACACCCTGACAGATATACCCAGAAATCATGTTTAGCCAGCTTTCTGGGCTCTCCATGATGCCATAAAGTTCACAAATAGAATTAATCATCAAACTATATCACAAATTTGGTTTTGCTTTTTGCTTGTTTGTTTTGTTTTGTTCTGTTTCATTTTGTTTTTTTGAGACAGGGTCTCACTCTGTCACCTAGGCTGGAGTACGGTGGCATAATCATAGCTCACTGCAGCCTCAGACTCCTGGTCTGAAGTGATCCTCCCATCTCAGCCTCCCAAGCAGCTAGGACTACAGGTGTGTACACCATGCCTGGCTAATTTTAAAAAAATTTTTGTAGAGACGGGGTCTTGCAATGGTGTTAAGGATGGTCTTAAACTCCTGGCCTCAAGTGATCCTCCTGCCGTGGCTTCCCAAATTGCCAAGATTACAGGTGTGAGCCACAGCACCTGGGCACAAATTTGTTTTTTTTGTTTTTTTTGTTTTTGTTTTTTAATATACATTACTTTGTTTTGATGTCATTGGTTTCTTTGTTAATTCTATGTGTTTTAGATTACGCATATTAAAAACATTATATTGAGAAAAGATATACAGGCTTCACCAGAGAGTCAAAGAAGCTCATGGCACCAAAAAAATCTGAAGAAACCCCGTGGAGAACGGTTTTGCCATGTGGCCCCCCAGCCCTTGTTTCACCAGTTCCTTGGTGGAAACAAATCCTTCTCAAAATCGTACATTCTATTTTATATTCTTTAAATACATTGAAGGGAAGAAGGGGTGAGCTGGCTACAAATGTGTTACCCCTCTGCTCTAAATGGACTGTTTGTCGCTTACCCCGCCCTGAAGTCGAGCACTGTGAGTGTCTGCTTTGCGTGTGCATACAGGGCACTGGGGGAACCAGTGCAGGAGGAAGGGGCTTCTCTTCCTAGCACCCAGCAGGCTTCCTTTCCTTTCTCACTGCTCCTCCTGCACAGCTACCAGTGACGTGGGAGGAGGGCATCCGCCGGTACTCCCCCAACCAAGCGTCAGTGGCACCCTACAGTTCTTAGGGAGTTCCATGTCGCCCTTTCCTGCCCACCAGCCACAGCCCACGGGTACCTGCAGGAGGCTTTTGGGGGCTTCCTCTGCCAGCCTGAGAGAGTCAGTGGCTGTTTCCCGCCAGCTCAGCCCTGTAACTTGGACCAGTTCTGACCTGGGCCAGTTCAGGAAACGAATCTGTCATCCATCGGGCAACAGCTACGCCTTCCCAGTGAGGCCTGACTAGCAGTTTTGAGGAAGGAGGCCTCTGCAGTCGTTTCGCAGGGCTGGTGTAACAAAGTACCACGGACTGGGCGGCTTAAACAACAAAAATGTATTATCTTCCCGTTCTGGAGGCCGCATGACTATGGAGGAGGTATGGGCGGCGCTAGTTCCTTCAGAGGGCTGGGAGAGAGACTCCGCTCCTGCTTCTGGGGCTTTGCTGGCAATCTTTGGCATTGCTTGGCTTGTAGAAACATCGCGATCACTGCCTTCATCTGCACGTGGTGTTCTTCTCCCTGTGTGCATGTCTGTGTCCACATTTCCTTCTTCCATAAGGGACACGAGTCATACTGGATTAGGGGCACACCCTGTTCCCACATGACCTTATCCTAACTTAATTAATTATATCCGTAATGGCTTCACTTCCAAATAAGGTCACCTTCTCAGTAGGACTTCAGTACATGCATTCTGGGGGACACAAATCGGCCCCCCTTTGAAGTGTGCTTCTTCCTTCAGGACTCTCAGCCTTAGGCTATTCTTTAGCGGTGCATTTGCCCCCTTCACCGTTGACACCCTGGCCAGTAAGTGCTGTGTTTTACTCTAATTTGGTCTTGTGGTCTCTCTCAGGAGAGTGGCCACAAACTTTAGCCCTGCCCTTGAGGCACTCCAGGGAACTTCATCATGGATGTTTACAGTGAGTCTTTCACGGGGTACCTCTTTATCCTGGCAGACAGCCTAATGTTTAAATGTGTGACCCACGGCCAGGCGTCCGTTTCACAGAACACCTGTTGATATTGGCAGGTCCCTTGTGGCTCTTGTCTGACCTGTGCGCAGTTTATTCCCACCAAGATGGGAATAAAGCAGGAGAGAAGTCAGGGGAGACACAGAAGGGGCCCATGAAGAAACAGAAGCACACCAGTTCATCACATACAGATCCCAGACAGGACAGGGCAGTGGCACACTGCAGGGCACACCACAAGGCCAACAGGAAGAAGGGGGCTCCATCCATGACATGCAAGCTCAATCAGTGGGTGGGGCACAAACGAGAGAGGGATTGGGATGTGTAGGATGAAGCCTTTATGAGGGTCCACAGCGGTACTCATGCAGGTTCTATATGTTCAGGGGCATAGCGATGGCGGAGGCCCCCTCTCTAAGAGCTGAAAGTGTGATAGTGGACACTGAGAGGGGAGAAACGTGTGTTAGTTAAGTGCTGTGTGACTGCTTTACTGAGAAGGTGACTGTTTTGTTTTGTTTTGTTTTGTTTTGTTTGAGACAAAGTCTCACTCTGTCGCCCAAGCTGTAGTGCGGTGGCACAATCTCAACTCACTGTAGCCTCTGCCTTGAGGGCTCAAGAAATCCTCCCACATCAGCCTCCCCAGTAAGTGGGACTACAGGCTCACAGCACCACACTCAGCTAATTTTTAATTTTTTGGGGGCCAGGCGTGATGTCTCACACCTGTAACCCCAGCACTTTGGGAGGCTGAGGTGGGCAGATTGCTTGAGTCTAGGAGTTTGAGAGCAGCCTGGGCAACATTATGAGACCTTGTCTCTACTAAAAATTTAAAAAATTAGCTGAGTGTGGTGACATGCACCTGTGATCCCGGCTACTTAAGAGGCTGAGATAGGAGGATTGCTTGAGCGCAGTGGGGTTGAAGCCACAGTGAGCCATGATTGTACCACTGCGCTCCAACCTGGGTGACAGAGTGAGACCCTGTCTCAAAAAAAAAAAAAAGAAAAAAAAAGTTTGTAAGGACAAGGTCTCATTATATTGCCCAGGGTGGTCTCAAACTCCTGGATTCAAGCTCATGAGCCACTGTGCCCAGTGCGAAGGTAACTCTTGAATCTGACTCTTGAACTCTGAGTCTTGCAGGAGAACAAACCAGGAAGATAATAAAGAAAGAACATTCTAGACAGACGAAAGGAATGGAACAAAGACATGAAATAAACTGGGCATGGTGTGTTAGGAAAACCCCATTAGGGATGGTTAAAGGAAGCAACAGTGTTAAACATAGAAAAAAGATCATGTTTCTCAACAGGTAGGATTCCCATGTCCTTAAACTGCTTGTGGTCTGAAACCATGTGCAGGTACAGTAGACCGTTCACACTCCCAGAATGTCAGAAAGTGTGCAGACAGCTACTCCTGCAGGTCATGTGCACAGGTCATGTGTACAACTCCTGCATTAGGCTGCCACTTCGGCAGGAGCAGGGCTGAGAGCCCCTCAGTTATAAGATGCAGCCTGACTTCTGAGATTTCAAAGTGTCAAAAAACTATACGTCTTAGGGATAGTAAAGCAGAATATGTATGGAACGAAAAATTGAGTTGTAAGAAGGCCTACTTTTATGGAATCTCAAGGCAGGGTAATATTAAAATGTGCGTTGGAGTCAGTATGACCTGGGTTGACTTATAGTTAAATATAGCCCCAGTTACTAAACCTAGAGACTCCCAATTTCCTCATCTCTAAAACACGGCTAATTATTGCCTCAGGGAACTAAAGGAGATAAAGTGTATAAAGTTCACATTTGATACTAAGACCAATGAGGAGGAGCATTAAGGCTACAGTGTGGCTCCTTCTAGGCCATCCTAGATAGAGCAATCCCTAGTCCAAGAATTTCCTATGCAAACACTGAAAAGTGGCTGGGCGTGGTGGTTTACAATTGTAATCCCAGCACTTTGGAAGGCTGAGGCAGGAGGATCAGTTGAGCTCAGGAGTTTGAGACCAGCCTGGGCAACATGGTGATACCTCATCTCAGTAATGCAGTCCTCATCTCTACTAAAAAGAAAAAAAAGATAATTAGCTGGGTGTAGTGGTTTGTGCCTGTAGTCCCAGCTATTTGAGAAGCTGTGGCAGGTGGGTCGCTTGAGTTTGGGAGTTTGAGGCTGCAGTGAGCTATGATTGCATCACTGCATTTTAGCATCGGCAACGGAGCGAGAGCCTGTCTAAAAAACAAACAAAAAAAAACCCTGAAAAAATGGTAGCTTATAATCTCAGCGCTCCCCAAACTTTTTTGAGCTTACATGCATTACAAAGCTTTGAATACCTACCACAGATATAGGTGCATTTATTTATTTACAAATTTTGTTTACATGTATTACTATACTAATACCTATTATGAAACAAACAAGATTTAAAAGTATGAGATGAAGACAAAATAAACAATAATGAAAATAAATTGTTTTACTTTATTAATGATACAAAAGCCCTTGACGTATTACCAAATAAAAATGCCATTTTTCTTGACAGGGCTCTAATTATATACGGATGCATTGTTTCTGGAAATCTTGATTTACACTTTGTGATTCTGTGATCAAGGGTTTGTTTGTGTACTTGGTTTTAATGGCATTAGCGGCTGAAGTTGATCCCTCACAAAGATGCAAATAGAAGTGCACCATTGGCTGGGCTTCCTACATTATGATCACAAGGGCTTAGCAGGCCCAAAAGGTGCCCGAGGTCAGTACAATGACTTCCTATGTCCCTAGACTCACCAAGAAATGAATAAATACATATAAAATTAGGGTACATTCATGTGTTCAATGTTCATCCAGTCTAAGGGTATTAACTCAGTGTAAAACGGAAATTAAAAATTCCCTGGTGGGTGTCTTTGCATCTCCCCAATAGATTGACACATGGGGACGTATGAACCTTTGTACTCCCTTAGCTGTCAAATATTGTTTCACTTCCACAGAGTAAGCAAGTTATTGGAGGAAGCAGGCAAGTGCTGCGGTGCCCCTCATGGCCTCACCTTTGCAGTTATGCATCATCACCTTCCCTGTATACAATGCACCGTCCAAGGCAGCCCTGACTCTGTATGGGAGGGATCTGAGTGAGGCACAGACATCCAGGATTAAGGATCTTTGGGGACCATGGGAGGCTGACTACCACAGGAAGCTCCTGAAGAAGGTGCCAGAAAAACGGGAGAATAGGCTGGGGGCAAAGAAAATGTAAGAGCCAGGAAGCAGAGACTCCAACACCAGAAGGTAAAAAAGATCCAGGATAGACCCTGCATGGCAGGCTTAGAAAGCAACCAGACCTGATCATAGGTGGAGGATGGAGGATGCTGGGAGGGAGGTCTCCAGGACAAATTAAAAATAATAAAAAGTAGATAGACCATATTGGATACACTTAAGCAATTAAAAGTTGAGTGATGTATGAACAATGTAATAGGGGAAACGAAGCCTTCAATTTAGAGACAACTATACTGACAGAAAATAAGGCAATTGTTAAATCCAAGAAAACTTAACATTTTGCAAGAAGAAAAATATAATAACAGTGGATTACTTAGGCTTTGCAGTGAATGTTATTTACACAAACACAGTAATGTTGATACCTTTACTGATTTAGCTAACAATGGGATATAACTGTTGGGAGGATGGCAGAGAGGAAACAGGGGTAGGGAATACAGGAGCGCTAGATCGCCATCCAGCACAACAGAAAACCAATAGGTAATGTCCAAGCTTTAAAAAACCCTCACATTAGCATACTACTTAGAAATCTAGAAATAAACATGAAATGAAACAGTCAAATAATTGAAAGCCATCTCCCTTGAGGATCAGCACCAGGGGTGGGGGAGAAAAAAGGTGAGGTATGGGACAACCATTTCTGGTTACAAACAATTTGCTGCTATTTAATTTTCTTTGTCATATAAAAAAAAAGAAGACTAATGCAAACAATATGCATGGAGTAGAATGCCCGTGAACTAGCAGCGAGCATTTCTGAGTTCCTACATCATCCTTTAAAATCACAGCATTTATGGCTGCAAATATATATTTATTTAGAGAATAAACTCCCACTGTGACTCAAATAAAAAATGTTTCCTAGGGAACATTTGAATGAATTTGGTCAATAGCTGGCTTTCCTTAGTGCTAATTTCAGATCAACCTTATTCCTTTATCCTACAGATGTGTGCTTCAAAAATGAGACACTAGAACAGCAAGCAGGCTTCTGCCTGAATTATCACTTTGAGTTTGATGCAAATGTGTTTGATTAATGCATGCATAGGTATAACGTTCTCAAATAGAAAACAAACTGCATAAAATAACTCAAGGAAATGACTCCCTTGCTCCACCCTGGCCAAAGCTCCTTTTTTCCTTTAGAGACCTCAGTGGCTCATGCTCCCTCCCTTCTGACTCAGGGACATTTTGGAAAATGCTGAGAAGCAGAGCATGGAGGTTGGCCCTTTAAAGACACACCTTGCAATCCAGAATGGGGTATGAAAGGCAATTCACTAGAACGAAGGGTGAAAATAGAGAACTTCTGTGCCTATTTAATCTTTATATTAAAAATAAATGAATCATGACTGTGTTCTGTGTATGGGTCACTACTGACACTATCATCAGGTCATTTGCCTCATGTCACTGTGAACCTCAAGGCAAGAGCTCCACAACATCGCAGGGCAGGGGGTGACAATGATCCTCATTCATTTGTTCTCTGGTGAGTTTCCAAGGCGTTGCTGTTTCTATGTGACCACAGAAGTGGTTTTCAAGATTATATTGCCGAATTTCACTGAAAG
Source organism: Chlorocebus sabaeus (assembly GCF_047675955.1). Taxonomy (NCBI): domain Eukaryota; kingdom Metazoa; phylum Chordata; class Mammalia; order Primates; family Cercopithecidae; genus Chlorocebus; species Chlorocebus sabaeus. The sequence goes on from NC_132916.1 coordinate 77,599,558, forward strand.
GATCCTCATGGAATAGACAAGTCAACACTAATCATGCAAGCCCAATGAACAACCAACCAGAAAGGGACACCATGAACAAGTGTTCCTAGAGTGATTTGTCAACTCTATAACGATATGGTAGAAAAAAGACCGTTTATATTTTATAAGAGGTTGATCCAAAGAATTCAAAATTATCAAGAAAAGACTCAAAATAGGCACTCAGATCCATTTTCTGGAACAAAGAACCTTAACCTAAGTGTATAGGGTGCCTTGAGAAATTGGCTATTGGCTGTGTAAAGCTTCCTGGAAAAGCAAGACATTTTCAAATTGAGTATCTAGGATATGAAAATAGACCTTTAAAATTGGTATAATGAAGGAGATGATATTTATTTCTAGATTTCTAAATAGTATAATTACAGAAATATTTTTGTTACCTGGAACATTACCTATTGATTTTCTGTTATGCTAGATGGAGATTTAGTATTTCTCTATTCCCTACCCTTCTTCCTTTCTTGCCATCCCCTCAGTAGTTATATCCCACTTTTAGCCAAATCAATAAAGATACAGGTATTGACATTAGTATGTTCCTGTAAATAACATTCATTGCAAAACCTAAGTAATCCACTATTATCATGTTTTCATTCTTGCAAAAATGTTTTGTTTTCCTGAAATTATCAAGATTTACCTTTGTGTATACTGAGACTTAATTTTTTTTCTGTTTTGGATTATTTATCTATCAATGGATTTTTTTTAAATGCTGAAGAATATCAGATAGTCTATCATTTTGTTATTGTTTATATTTCTCTAAAGACCCCCCTGTCGTGCCCATTCTCCACATACTATCTAAACTGTTTGCTTTCTAGGCTGCTACACAGTGTTATCCTGTATTATCCTAGGCTGACTGCAGAACGAGATGGAAAAGTGGGTTGGAGCAAGACTGTCGAGAGGTTGGTTTGCCACAGAGTTTGGATTCCTTTAAGTTACTGGAGAACCATAAGAAGTGATAAGATGAAATTAGTGTTTGACAGTGTCGTTGTACCACAGTAACTGTGGGTCCAGGAGGCTATGTCTATCCTGAAGTTCATGGTTTCAGGCTGCTTTTACCTACACACTGTTCTTCCTTAGAACTGCCATACATATATTTAAGCTATATGAGCAATGATGTAGAGTAACTAAGCAAATGCTGATCCTGAATCTAACTCTTAGACACTTACAATGGGAGGAAAACAATCTCTGATAAAAAGTAATGGATAAGGAATCTTCAATGTCACAGAAATTCAAAGTTCAGGTCAATGTAAACGTGTAAATTTCTTCATACAGTTAACACTTTTCAACACTCCATGTCAGAACAGGCATTATTTAAAATGTTAACGTTGGACCAGGTGCAGTGGTGCACACCTGTAATACCAGCACTTTGGAAGGCTGAGGTGGGCGGATCACTTGAGCTTGATTTTAAAAACAGACTGGAAAACATAGTAAGAACTCATCTCTACAAAAAAATTAATAAATTAGCCAAGCGTGGTGGGGTGCGCCTGTAGTCCCAGCTACTTGGGAGGTTGAGGTGGGAGGATCACTTAAGCCCATCAGGTGGAGGCTGCAGTGAGCTGTGATCTCACTACTGTACTCCAGCCTGGGCAACAGAGTGAGACTCAGAAAAATAAAAGTAAAACGTAAACTATAAAGTCAGAAATAAAGCTGATCAGGACCATTCCAAAGACTACTAAGACAACTTGAATTTTAAAGGCAACAGAGAGCTGGAGAAAATTTGTTCTGATGGCCACATCACAGCAGGCAGAACCGGAAGAGCCGCCCACCCCACTCTTTGGCCTCCTCAACCTACTTTTGTCCTCTTCTGTGTTTTTCCCACGTATATTATTAAAGTTATATTATCGTAAATACCGTACGGTCTTACAGTACTTTATAATTTTGCAATGCTTTCACAAAAATCCTATTAAGGCTTTTGACAGCATATTTGGTAGATAGATAGGGTCAGCTATGTAATTCCCTTTTTTGTAGAAGAGGAAGCTGGGACTAAGAGAGGCTTAATGGCTCGCTGAGAATTCCATCTGGTTGGCAGCTTCAACAACTTGAAGGACTGGAGTCTTCAACTGTAGACAGTATTATCTTTGTCCCCCAGAACTCCTTGTCTTTCTTTCCCATTTCACCCTGAGTTCTTTTGTTCCCCCTCCTCTTAAACACAGCTATACAATGATCTATATTATTATAGAAGAAATCTGTTTTTTTGATATTTATGAAGTTTTTTCCATTGTTAATTATTCATTTTAAACAATTAAACAATATTTTAATAACTATGAAAATGATACATATAACCACATTTAATATTTGAATTTAAACAGAAAGTAAGGTATATCATAATTTATATTTTAAACATATGTAATATTTAATAATTTTAATCAAATGATTTTAACTAATAATTTAAAATTTTTAATTTTAATAATTTTTAAAGCAAATTTTTTTTTTTCCTTAATAAGCTCATTCTTTTTACTTGTATATGGTTCTTAACTTTCTTCCCCCAACTCTGCCCTGAGATTCATGCGGTTCTTAGTGAGGGCAATTCCCACTCATGAAGCAAAGTCTAACTGGGTGCCCTCGGAACTCTTCCTCACACATTCAGCTTTGTGATTCAGAAAACCTGGTACTCATCATTCTGAATGTATGCAAGAATTTAGAAATTCAGGCTGGGGCATGGGTTACCTACTTCCCCAAAAGATTCTTTGAATCTACAAAATGGTTTCCCACCGAATTTGTATACATATCAAGCTAATTGTATTTTCAATTCAATTCAATTCAGTTATCACCAATGCAACTTAAGAAAACCACGTTTTCTGGGTTCTGGTTTATTCTGGGAGCCTATGCGGAGCTGTGAAGCCCGACCACACAGTGGTGCTGACGCCCTTCGAGTGACACGGGGCAGCTCTGCAGCGCTGCTCCTGGGGACAGTGTGAAGGAGGCAGCAGCCCTCCAAGCAGCTAGGAGTTCTGTGGAAATGAGGCAGCAGCTTTGAGCTATGCCTGCCTTAGGGAAGAATGAGGACGTCATCTCATGATGAAGACAGTCCCAGCAGTAATCCATCACAATGTCACCTTCATTTGTTTTGGTTAATGTTTTGGTTAATGATGTCCAGGGCATCAGCCCTTCCAGCTCACAAGTAAAGAATATCTGTACATGCATGGAAAAGTGTCCTGAGTGGCAGCTGCCGGACTCCGATTTGACACAGACAATTCTCTGTAGGTGACTGTGCCATGGGACCTAATCCAGAGTCACAGATTGTCCACCTGAGGTCAATTTGGTCCATGCACATGTTTTGTTTCACTTATAATGTTACATTTTGTAAATATAAGTATTAACATTTTAGAATGAAAAGAGTCCGGTGTTTCCATTTCTTTTGAAAAATAGGTAAATCTGGCAACAGCCACGCCAAATTCTTGCAGGGCAACTGTGGAGCTGGGCTGGACGTTGTGCCCCTCAGTTTCTGTGGACCCCACTGGCCAGCCTGGCATATTCAGGTCCTGCTTGGACACCACAGGATTAGAGTGAGTGGCTCTTGTCCTAATGTCTTCCCTTAGGAACCTCGTTCTCTTCTCAGCCCAGGCTGTGTGCTTTGGTCTGCCTTGGAGTGTCTGTATGTGTGTTTTGTGGGGAGGAGTTCAACCACTTCTCTATGATTTGCTTATCCTAAAAGTAAAAATAAATTGTATTTGGTATATTTGAGGTTTACAACATGATGTTATGAGACATATATAGATAGTACAGTGGTTACTATCGTGAAGCAAATTGTCATATCCGTAAACTCACTTTTTTTGTGTGAAAACAGCAGCTAAAATCTACTTATTTAACAAAACCCCCCAATACAATACAATTTTATTAGCTATAGTCCTCATGTTCTGCATTAGATCTCCAGACTTATTCAGCCTACATATCTGCTACTTTGTATCCTTTGATCTTCCTTTCCCATTTTCCTCCACATTCCTTTTTCCATAGTAACTGTTTCAGTCTCTCTCTCTGTATATTTGACCTTTTTTTTTTTTTTTTAAGATTCTACATATAAGTGAGATCATGCAATATTTTCTTTCTGCATCTGGCCTATTTCACTTAGCATAGTGTCCTCCAGGTTCATCCATGTGTGGCAAATAGCAGGATCTCCTTTTGGAAGGCTGAATAATTTTCCACTGATATACATAAGCCACATTTTCTTTATCCATTTATCCTCCAATGGACACTTAAGTTGTTTCCATCTCTTGATTATGATGAATAATGCTGCAATTAACATGGGAGTGCAGATATTTTTACAAGGCGGTGATTTCATCTCTTTTGGGTATATCCCCAGAAGAGGAACTGCTGGATCATGTCATAATTTTATTTTTAATGTTTTTAGGGACTTCCATGCTGTTTTCTATAATGTTCCAATCTACATTCCCACCAGCAGTGTAGGATAGCTTTCTTTTCTCCACACTCCCATCAGTATTTGTTGTCTCTTATCTATTTGATAATAGCCTAACAGGTGTGAGGCATTATCTCACAGTGGTTTTAATTTGCATTTCCCTGATAGGTTGTGATGTTGAGCACTTTTTCATATACCTGTTGGCCATTTTTACGTCTTCTTTGGAGAAAATTCTGTTCAAGTCTTTTGCCCATTTTTAATTGGATTATTTGTTTTTCTGCTATTGAGTTGTAAGAGTTCCTTATAAATTTTGGGCATTAGCCCCTTATTAGATATGTGGTTTGCAAATATATTTTCCCAGTCTGTAGGTTGCCTTTTCATTTTGTTGGTTGTTTCCTTTGTTGTGCAGGAGCCTTTTGGTTTGCTGTAGTCCTATTTATTTATTTATTTATTTATTTATTTATGTTTGCTTTAGTAGCCTGAGCTTTTGGTGTAATATTTAAAAAATCATTCTAAAACCAATGTCTGGGAGCTTGTCTCCTATTTTTTTTTCTAAAAATTTTACAGTTTCAGGTCTTACATATAGGTATTTTATATGTTTTGAGTTAATTTCTATGTATGGTGTAAGATAAAGTCCCAATTTTATATCTTTGCATGTAGAAATCCAATTTCCTTAGCATCATTTATTGAGGAGGCATATATCCTCTTGGTGCCCTTGTGGAAAATTAGTAGACCATATATTTTGGATTGATTTCCAGCCTCTCTATTCTGTTCCACTGGTCTATGTGTCTGTTTTTATGCCAGCACCATTAATATTTACTTATCCCTAAGTCCCCACTTCCTTCTGGCAACTTCCTGAATGAGGCAGGCTCTTAAAAACCATGTGTTCTGTGCTTGGTTTTTATTCCCTAGTCCTTTGAAATAGCTTGTAACCCTCCACGTGTGGTTCCCTGACTAAGCCAGGGAGCTCACTCCTCAAACTTGATAAGATCATCAAGGACAGGCACACCTCATTTTATTGTTCTCTGCTTTGTTGCACTGCACACATACTGCGTTTTTCACAAATTGAAGGCTTGGGGCAACCTTGCATCCAGCAAGTCTATTGGCGCCATATTTCCAACAATATGTGCTCACTTCATGTCTTCGTGTCACATTTTAAGATTTCTCATGTACTTCTTTTTTTTGGGGATCATACTTAAAAATTTTTTCCCACAACTATTATTTTAAGTTCAGGGGTACATTTGCAGGATGTGCAGGTTTGTTACACAGGTAAATGTGTGCCATGGTGGTTTGCTGCACAGATCACCCCATCGTTACTTGTGGAAGGTATCCGAGTTACCAGAGGTGAATCCGTATGGGTCTGCAGCAACCTCAATTCTTGCCTCCTCAGAAGAAAGGATTAGACGGAGAGGCATAAGGCAGAAAAAGAGACCAAGGCGAGTTTCAGAGCAGGAGTGGAAGTTTATTTTAAAAGGCTTTAGAACACGAAAGAAAGAAGAAAACTATGCTTGGAAGAGAACCAAGTGGGCACTCAGATCAAGTGCTCTGTTTAACCTTGATCCTAGGACTTTCTAGGCTGGCCCCTTTCCCATGGTTCTTCCCTTAGGGTGGGCTGCCAGCATGCACAATGCCCTCCTTACCCGTGGGAGGAGAGCACGTACAGTGTGGTTAGGAAGTTGTATGCATGACCGTCTGAGACTTTCTTCGCTATGCTGGCGGTATGCCCTCGGCATACTCCACCATTTTGTCTTAATGCATGTGCTGGGAAGTTGTTTCTCCCTGGCATATGAATCCAATTAGCACTTTAGTTGGGCAGGTGTTGACCATCAGGAAATGGCTCCTTCCTGGCACTGGCTTCCAATTCATCCCTTTTAGAAAGGCAATGTGATAACTGCCAAATCATCACCCGACATTCCCAGTGGGTGGAAAAGAGCCCTCTCCTGTTGCACTCGTGCCTGTCTCACTACCAGAAATACCATCACTTAGGTATTAAGCCCAGCATCTGTTAGCTATTCTTCCTGATGCTCTCTTCCCCCTCCCACCTCACACCCTCTGACAAGTCCCAGTGTGTTTTGTTCCTGATCATGTGTCCATGTGTTCTCATCATTCAGCTCCCACTTATAAGTCAAAACATGCAATATTTGATTTTCTGTTCCTGCATTAGTTTGCTGAGGATAATGGCTTCCAATTCCATTCATCTCCCTGCAAAAACCATGATCTCATTCCTTTTTATAGCTGCATGGTATTCCATGGTGTATATGTGCCACATTTTCTTTATCCAGTCTATCATTGATGGGCATTTGCTGGATTCCATGTCTTTGCTATTGTGAATAGTGCTGCAATGAACATACGATTGCATGTATCTCTATAATATAATAATTTATATTATTTTGGGTATATGCTCAGTAATGGAATTGCTGGGTCAGATGGTATTTCTGCCTCTAGGTCTTTGAGGAATCACCACAGTGTCTTCCACAAAGGTTGAACTAATTTACACTCTCACCAAAAGTGTAAAAGTGTTCCTTTTTCTCCACAACCTTGTCAGCATCTGTTGTTTTTTGACTTTTTAATAATCTTCATCCTGACTGACTTGAGATAGTATCACATTGGGGTTTTGATTTGCTTTTCTGTAATGGTCAGGGATGTTGAGCTTGTTTTCATATGTTTTGCATGTATATCTTCTTTTGAGAAGTGTCTGTTTATGTCCTTTTTAATGGGATTGTTTGGTATTTTTCTTGTAAATTTGTTTAAGTGCCTTGTAGATTCTGGATGTTAGACCTTTGTCAAATGGATAGATTGCAAAAATTTTCTCCCATTCTATAGGTTGTCTGTTCACTCTGATGATAGTTTCTTTTGCTGTGCAGCTCTTTAGTTTAATTAGATCCCATTGTTAATTTTTGCTTTTGTTGCAATTGCTTTTGGTGTCTTTGTCATGAAATCTTTGCCTGTACCTATGTCCTGAATGGTATTGTCTTGATTTTCTTCTAGGGTTTTTATAGTTTTAGGTTTGTTTGTTTGTTTTTGAGATGGAGTTTTACTCTTGTTGCCCAGGCTGGAGGGCAATGGCACGATCTTGGCTCACTGCAACCTCTACCTCTTGGGTTCAAGTGATTCTCCTGCCTCAGCCTCCTGAGTAGCAAGGATTACAGGCATGTGCCACTGTGCCCAGCTACTTTTGTATTTTTAGTAGAGACAGGGTTTCTCCATGTTGGTCAGGTTGGTCTTGAACTCCCAACCTCAGGTGATCTGTCTGCCTCTGCTTCCCAAAGTGCTGGGATTACCGGCATGAGCCACCATGCCCGGCTGGTTTTAGGTTTTATATTTAAGTCTTTAATCCATCTTGAATTCATTCTTGTATATGGTATAAAGAAGGGGTCCAGTTTCAATATTCTGCATATGGTTAGCCAGTTCTCCCAACACCACTTATTAAATAGGGAATCTTCTCCTCATTGCTTGTTTTGATCAGATTTGTTAAAGATCAGATGGTTGTAGGTGTGCGGTCTTATTTCTGGGTACTCTATATGTTCCATTGGTCTATGTGTCTATTATGCTCCATTGGTCTTCTTGTACCAGTACCATGCTGTTTTGGTTATTGTAGCCTTGTAGTATAGTTTGAAATTGGGTAGTTTGATGCCTCCAGCTTTGTTATTTTTGCTTAGAATTGTCTTGGCTATTTGGGAGCTTTTTGGGTCCCATGTAAATTTTAAAATAGTTTTCTCCAATTCTGTGAAGAATGTCAATGGTAAGTTAATGGGAACAGCATTGAATCTATCAATTGCTTTGGGCAGTATGGCCATTTTCATGATATTGATTCTTTCCATGAGCATGGAATGTTTTTCCATTTGTTTGTGTCATCTCTGATTACTTTGAGCAGTGTTTGTAGTTCTCCTTGAAGAGGTCCTTCACTTCCCTTATTAGCTGTATTCCTAGGTATTTTATTCTTTTTGTGACAATTGTAAATGGGAGATTATTCATGATTTGGCTCTCTACTTGCCTGTTGTTGGTGTATAGAAATGCTAGCTATTTTTGCACATTGATTTTGTATCCTGAGACTTTGCCAAAGTTGCTTATCAGCTTAAGAAACTTTTGAGCTGAGATAATGGGGTTTTCTAGATATAGGATTATGTCATCTGCAAAAAAGGATAGTTTGACTTTCTCTCTTCTGATTTGAATACCCTTTATTTATTTCTCTTGCCTGATTTTCCTGGCCAGAACTTCCAATACTATGTTGAAAAGGAGTTGTGAGAGATGGCATCTGTGTCTTGTGCTAGTTTTCAAGAGGAGTGCTTCCAGCTTTTGCCCATTCAGTATGATATTGGCTGTGGGTCTGTCATATATGGCTCTTATTATTTTGAGGTATGTTCCTTCAATACCTAGTTTACTGAGAGTTTTTAACGTGAAGGGATGTTGAATTTTATCGAAGACCTTTTTTGCATCTATTGAGATAATCATGTGTTTTTTGTCTTTAGTTCTGTTTATGTGATGAATCACATTTATTGATTTCTGTAGGTTGAACCAACCTTGCATCCTGGGAATGAAGCCTACTTGATTGTTGTGGATATGTTTTTTGATGCACTGCTGGATTCAGTTTGCCAGTATTTTATTGAGGATTTTTGCATTGAGGTTCATCAGAACACTGGCCTGAAGTTTTCTTTGTTTTTAATCTGACGGGTTTTTGGTATTAGGATGATGCTGGCCTCATAGAGTTAGGGAGGAGTCCCTCTTTTTCAATTTTTTGGAACATTTTCAGTAGAAATGGTACCAGCTGTTCTTTGTACCTCTGGTAGAATCCATCTTTGTACCTCCTGGGCTTTCTTTGGTTGGTAGACTATTTATTATTGCCTCCATTTCAGAACTCATTATTGTTTCTACTCAGGGATTCAGTTCCTCCCTGGTTCAGTCCTGGGAGGTTGTGTGTGTCCAGGAATTTATCTTTAAGCATAGAGGTGTTTATAGTATTCTCTGATGGTTGTTTGTATTTCTGTGGGGTCAGTGATGATATCCCCCTTATCATTTCTGGTTGTGTTATTTGAATATTCTGTCTTCTTTATTCAAATAACATTAGTGTGGCTAATGGTCTATCTATTTGATTAATTTTTTCAAAAAAACAGCTCCTGGATTCCTTGATTTTTTGAAGGGTTTTTCATGTCTCTATCTCCTTCAGTTCAGCTCTGATCTTGGTATTTCTTGCCCTCTGCTAGTTTTGGGGTTTGTTTGCTCTTGGTTCTTTAGTTCCTTTAGTTGAGATGTTAGGTTGTCAACTTGAGATCTTTTCAGCTTTTTGATGTGGGCATTTAATTGTCCTCTTAACACTGCTTTAGCTATGTCCTAGAGATTCTCATATGTTTTATCTTTGTTCTCATTAGTTTCAAATAACTTCTTGGTTTCTGCCTTAATTTCATTATTTACCTAAGAGTCATTTAGGAGCAGATTGTTCCATTTCCATGTATTTGTGTGATTTTGAGTGAATTTCTTAATCTTGCATTCTAATTTGATAGTGCTATGGTCTGAGAAACTATTTGCTATGATTTCAGTTCTTTTGCATTTGCTGAGGAGTGTTTTACTTCTGATTATGTGATCAATTTTAAAGTGTCATGTGGTGATGAGGAGAATGTTTACTCTGTTGGTTTTGGGTAGAGAGTTCTGTAGATATCTGTGAAGTTTACTTGATCCAGAGCTGAGTTCAGGGCCTGAATATCTTTGTTAATTTTCTGCCTTGATAATCTGTCTAATATCGTCAATGGGGTGTTAAAGTCTCCCACTATTGTTGTGTGGGTGTCTAAGTCTCTTTGAAGGTATAAGAACTTGCTTTATGAACCTGGGTGCTCCTGTATTGGGTGCATATATATTTAGGATAGTGGGCTCTTCTTGTTGAATTGAACCCTTTGCCATTATGTAATGCCCTCTTTGTCTTTTTTGATCTTTGTTGGTTTAAAGTCTGTTTTTTACAGAAACTAGGAGTGCAACCCCTGCTTTTTTCTGTTTTCCATTTTCTTGGTAAATTTTCCTCCATCCCTTTATTTTGAGCCTATGTGTATCTTTTCATGTGAGACGGGTCTCTTGAAGACAACATACTGATGGGTCTTGGTTCTTCATCCAACTTGCCATTCTGTGTCTTTTAATTGGGGGATTTAGCTTATTTACATTTAAGATTAGTATTATTATGTGTGGATTTGATCCTGTCATCATGATGCTAGCTGTTTATTTTGCAGACTTGTTTATGTAGTTGCTTCATAGTGTCATTGGTCTTCATAGTGTCATTGGTCTTCAGTGTGCTTTTGTAGTGGCTGGTTACAGTTTTTCCTTTCCATATTTAGTGCTTCCTTCAGGAACTCTTGCAAGGCATGTCTGGTGGTGATGAATTCCCCGAGCATTTGCTTGTCTAAAAAGGATCTTATTTCTCCTTCACTTATAAAGCTTAATTTGGGTGTAGATGAAATCCTGGGTTGGATATTATTTTCCTTAAAAATGTTGAATATTGGCCCCCAGTCTTTTCTGGCTTGTAGGGTTTCTGCTGAGAGGTCCACTGTTAGTCTGATGGGCTTCCCTTTGTAGGTGACCTGGCCTTTCTCTCTGGCTGTTCTTAACATATTTTCTTTCATTTCAACCTTGAAGAAACTGATGATTATGTGTCTTGGGGTTGATCTTCTCATAGAGCATCTTACTGGGATTCTCTGCATTTTCCGAATATGAATGTTTTCCTATCTTGCTAGGTTGGGGATGTTCTCCTGGATACTATCCTGAAGTATGTTTCCCAACTTGGTTCCATTCCCCTTGTCTCTTTCTGGTACCCCAATCGGTCGTAGGCTTGGTCTTTTAAAATAATCTCATATTTCTCAGAGATATTGTTTGTTCCTTTTCATTCTTTTTTCTCTATTCTTGTGTGCCTATCTTATTTCAGAAAGATAGTCTTCAAGCTCTGAGATTCTTTCTTCTGCTTGGCCTATTCTGCCATTGATACCTGTGATTGCATTGTGAAGTTCTCATGTAGTGTTTTTCAGTTCCATCAGGTCAGTTATGTTCCTTTCTAAACTGGTTATTTTGGCTACCAGTCCTGTATGGTTTTATCATGATTCTTAGCTTCTTTGCTTTAGGTTACAACATGCTCCTTTAGTTCAGTGAAGTTCATTATTATCCATATTCTGAAGCCTACTTCTGTCATTTCAGCCATTTCAGCCTCAGCCCAGTTCTGAGCCCTTACTGGAGCAGTGTTGCAGTCATTTGGAGGTGAAAGGGCTCTCTGGCTTTTTGAGTTTTCAGCATTTTGGTGTTGATTCTTTCTTATCTTTGAGGGCTTATCTACTTTCGATCTTTGAGGTTGCTGACCTTTGAATGGGATTTCTGTGTGGTCTTTTTTGTTGATGTTGTTGTTGCTGTTTTCTGCTTGTTTGTTTTTAACTGTCAGGCTGCTCTTTCATAGGGCTGCTGAAGTTTATTGGGGGTCTATTCCAGACCCTACTTGCCTTGCTTTTTCCTCTACCTGGAAGTATCACCAGTGAAACCTGTGAAACAGCAAAGATGGCGGTCTGCTCTTTCCTCTGGAAGCTCCCTCCCAGGGGGTACTGACTTTTTGCCAGCCCAAATGTGCCTGTAAGAGGTGGCTGGAGACTCCTATTGGGAGGTCTCACCAAGTCAGTAGGAATGCGATCAGGGACTCACTTAAATAAGCAGTCCAGCTGTTTCTTGGTAGAGCAGGTGTGCTGTGTTGGGGATCCCTTCAGCCCCCTGATTGGTATGGGGTCTCCAGGACCCATAGGCTGGACTGACTGAGAAGTCCAAACAACCAAGGTGGTGGCCTGCCCCACCCCCTGGGCACTTTGTTCCAGGGGGAAGTTAGAGCTCTGTTTATGGAAAACTGGCTGGAGTGGCTGAAGCTCTGGCTGGGAGGTCCTGCCCAGTAAGGAGGAATGGATCTGTGTCCTGCCTAAAGAAGCAGTCTGGCCACAATCTGGCAAAGTGGCTGTGCTACACTGGGGGACTTTTCTTATCTGGGCCATTTGGACTCTCCAAAGCTGGCAAGCTGGAACCACTGAGTTGACTGAACCACAAAGATGGTGGCTGTCCCTCCCTATAGGAGGCCCTGTCCCAGGGTGAGATCAGAGCTCTGACTGTAGATAACTGAATTCTCCCATATTTCAAACTTTTAAACTATTTTTATAGCTATTATGGTAATCTGTGGTCAGTGATCTTTGATGTTTCAATTGCAATTGTTTTGAGGTACCACCAACCATGCTCAGGTAAGAGGGTAAACTTCAATAACTGTTGTATGCATTCTGACTCCTCCACCAATATGCTGTTCCCCCTTCTATCTCTTTTGCTGGGTTTAACCTATTCCCTGATAATATTGAAGTTAGGCCAATTCAGAACCCTACAATGTCTTTTAAGTGTTCAAGTGAAAGAAAGAGTTGCAAGTCTCACCCTTAAATCAAAAGCTAGGAATGATTAGGCTTAGTGAGGAAGGCATGTCAAAATCTGAGATAGGCTGAAAGCTAGGTTTTTTGCATCAGTTAGCCAAGTTGTGAATGCAAAGGAAAAGTTCCTGAAGGAAATTAAAAGTGCAACTAGTGCACCTCCAGTGAACATACAAATGTTAAGAAAGTAAAACAGTCTTATTGCTGACATGGAGAGTTTGTGTGGTTTGGATAAAAGATCAAACGAGCCCCAAGATTTTCTTAAGCCAAAGCCTAATCCAGAACAAGGCCCTAACTCTTCAATTCTATGAAGATTGAGAGAGGTAATAAAGCTGAAGAAGAAAAGTTCGAAGCTAGTAGAGATTGGTTCATGAGGTTTAAGGAAAGATGCCATTTCCATTACATAAAAGAGAAAAGTAAAGTAGTAAATGCTGATGTAGAAGCTGCAGCAAGTTATCCAGGAGAGACAGCTAAGATCATTGATGAAAGTAGTTACACTAAACAACGGATTTTCTATGTAGATGAAACAGCCTTCTGTTGGAAGATGATGGCATCTAGGAATTTCATAGGAGGAGAAGCTAATGCCTGGCTTCAAAGCATCAAAGGACAGGCTGACTCTCTTGTTAGGGGCTAATGCAGCTGGTGACTTGAAGTTGAAACCAATGCTCACTGAGCATTCTGAAAATTCTAGGGCCCTTAAGAATTATGCTAAATCTACTCTGCCTGTGCTCTATGAAAGAAAAAACAGGGCCCGGATGACAGCATATCTGTTTACAGCATGATTTCCTGAATATTTTAAGCCCGCTGTTGAGACCTACTACTCAGAAAAACAGATGTCTTTCAAAATATTACCACTCATTGACACTGCAGCTAGTCACACAACAGTTCTGATAGAGATGTACAAGGAAATAAATGTTGTTTTCATGCCTGTGAATACAACATTCATTCTGCAGCCCATGGATCAAGGAGTAATTTCGACTTTCAATTTGTATCATTTAAGAAACACATTTTATAAGGCTTACAGCTGCCATAAATAGTGATTTTTTGATGGATTTGGGCAAAGCAAATTGAACCTCATGGAAAGTATTTCTCATTCTAGGTGCAATTAAGAACATTCATGATTCATGAGAAGTCAAAATATTGACATTACCTGGAGTTTGAAAGAGGTTGATTCCAACCCTCATAGGTGCCTTTGAGGGTCTCAAGACTTCAGTGGAGGAAGTCACTGCAGATATGGTGGAAATGGCAAGAGAACTAGAATCAGAAGTGGAACCTGAAGGTGGGGCTGAATTGCTGCAATCTCATGATCAAACTTGAATGAATAAGGAATTGCGTCTTATGGAGGAGCAAAGAAAGTTGTTTATTGAAATGGAATCTCCTTCTGGTGAAGAGCTGTGAACACTGTTGAAATGACAATGAAGGATTTAGAATACTATGTCAACTTAGCTTATAAAGAAGTGGCAGGGCTTGAGAGGATTTACTCCAATTTTGGAAGAAGTTTTACTATTGGTGAAGTGCTATCAACAGGCATCTCATATTACAAAGAAATCTTTCATAAAAGGAAGAGAGAGTCCATTGATGCCTCAAATTCCATTGTTGTCTTACTTTAAGAAATTGCCTCACAGCCAACAAACCTTCAGCAACAATTACCACCATCAACACTGTGGCAAGGCCCTCAACTGGCAAAACTTACAACGTGTCACAGGCTCAGATGATTGTTAGCATTTTTTAGCAGTTAAGTATTTTTAAATTAAGGTATGTAAATTGCTTTCTTAGACATAATGATATTGCACACAATAAACTGCAGTATAGTGTAAACGTAACTTTTAGATATACTGGGAAAACGAAAAAATTTTTGTGACGTGCATTTTTGTGACATTCACTTCATTGCAGTGGTTTGAACCCACAATATTTCCAACATATGCCTGTATACACCTGGACCTTAACCAGTGGGAAAAGTGAGCAGCAAAGTTGTCCTGGGTCAATTAGAGCTGGAAAGTGTTGGGACTGGGACAAACCAGGCACTATCTGTGCCCAGCCCTCTCTCAGCTCCACTAAACAGCTTTTTTTCCTCCTTCAGCTCAAGGGCCACCAAAATGAGGGGGGCTGGTGATGTCTGTGGTGCCCCTGTCCATTCACGCCCAAAACAGGTGAGAGTGGAACCACACAAAAGTGAAAATGAAACTGGTGGGGAGGAGGAAATGAGGTTCAGAGGGAAAGAATAGGGGTGCACACAGGAAAAAGAAGAAAAACAAAGGGGAAACTTTCACAGATTGCCTAGCCATGGCACTGGCACAGGCAGTAAATGATGTGAATTCTGTCTTGGGACACGTGGCTACTCAGAAAATGCCATTTGCTAAAAAAAAAAAAAAAAAAAAATATCATCTATTGCCATTTAGCCCTCCTGGACATGTAATTTAAAAAAATCAAATACATAAATTAGATTATTTTCTCCAAATAAATTGAGAATATTTTATATTACTTACTGTGTCTTTATAGTAGAAGATATTGCGAGTTGTTCACCTAACGTTTTCCTTTTCGTCATGGATGCACAACTGGACTGCATTTCCCAGCCTCTCTCACAGGTAAGTGTGGTCACATGACAGTTCTAGCCAATGTGAGGAATGTGAGAGGAAGCCAGAGCAGATGCACAGAACCTCTCACGTTATTTTCCCTTCCATGGTGACATCGGAAGCATGTGTTGAAGAAGGCAGAGCCATGGGTGGGAAAGGAGCCTGATCCCTGAGTTACAGTTAGCCCTCCAAATCTGTGGGCTCCACATCCTCAGATCCAGCCAATGCCAACTTGAAAATATTTGAAACAACAACAACAAAATAACAATATAACAGTAAAAAATAATACAAATAGGAAACAATATACAGTAACAACTATTTACACAGCATTTACATTATATTAGGTATTTATTTTAATGTTTTTTTAGAGTTGGGGTCTCACTATGTTGCCCAGGCTGGAGTGCAGTGGCACAATCATAGTTTACTGCCGCCTCAAACTCCTGGGCTCAGGCAATCTTTCCACCTCGGCCTCCCAAAGTGTTGGGATTACAAGTGTGAGCCATTGCACCTGGCATGTATTAAGTATTATACGTAATCTAAAGATTTTTTAAAGTATATAGGAGGATGTGCATAGGCTACATGCAAATACTATGCCATTTTGTATCAGGGACTTGAGCATCCAGGGATTTTGGTATCTGCAGAGTTCTGGAACCAATCCCCTAGGGAGGCTGAGTGATGATTATACTTTTTTTTTTTTCTGTGAAGTATTTGACAGGTTTACATCACTGCTCACCACTAGGGAACAAATTAATCATTTTTTCTGTGCCTCAGTTTTTTCCTTATCTGAAAATATTGATAACAACTACCTCTTGGGGCTATTGGAAGTACTAAATGAGTCAATATTTTTAAAACACTTAGAATAGAGCTCTGCTTAGAGTAAGCACTACATAAAGATATGTTAAATAGTGAAAACTCCGTGTCAGTATTCTATTAGCCTTTATAGCTGTTAAGGACTGAATATTTGTGTATCCTCAAAATTCATATGTTGAAATCTTAATCCTCAATGTGCCAATACTTGGAGATAGCAAATATGAGAACATAATACAATTAAATGAGGTCACACATGCGGGTCCCTAATCTGATAGGCATGGTGCCTTTTATTTCATTTTTTTGAGATGGAGTCTCGCTCTGTTGCCCAGTCTGGAGTGCAATGGCCCAATCTTGGCTCACTGCAACCTCCGCCTCCCAGGCTCACGTGATTCTTCTGCCTCAGTCTCCCAAGTAGCTGGGACTACAGGCAGGTGTCACCACCCCCGGCTAATTTTTTGTATTTTTTGTAGAGACGGGATTTCATCGTGTTAGCCAGGATGGTCTTGATCTCCTGACCTCATGATCCTCCTACATTGGCCCCCCAAAGTGCTGGGATCACAGGCATGAGCCACCACACCTGGCCTGGTGCTCTTTTAAGAAGAGGAAAATATACCAGCACTCTCTCTCTGCACATGTGTGCAACAAGGAAGGTCATGAAAGGACACTGCGAGAAGGTGCCATCTGCAATCCGGGAAGAGCGTCCTCACCAGACACGAAACCTGCCAGCACCTTGATCTTGGACTTCTTAGCCTCTACAACTGTGAGAAAATAAATTTCTGTTGTTTAAGACATGCAGTCTGTGATACTTTGTTCTGTCAGCCCAAGCAGTTGAACACAATGGCTATTCTAAACATTTTAAGACATTTCCTTGAATGGTAATGAGAATAACCTTGGTTGATAGGTTTTCTTTTTTCAGGATGGCATAGATGTTAGGAGTTGAGGTTTAGGTGTCAGATGAGTTGGCCTGGGTTCAAATCTTGGCTTTGCAGTAGCTGTGAGACATGAAAAATTTACTTAACTTCACGAAGTCTCAATTATCTCATTAATAGGACTATAATATCTACTTCATAGGGTTATTGGAGGATTAATGAGACAATGTTTGTAAAAAAAATTCAGTGGAGCGCCTGGTACTTAGTTAGTCCTAATTAATCTCTGAACTTGCTTTTTTGTTGTTGTTGCTTTTTCCTTTTTGGTGCCAAAACTCTTCCTTGAAGCAAAATCTTAGATAAATACCCAATCCAGCATAGATGGAAGCAGAGGGTAGGGCTTGGGAGGGAGGAGACCCTCTGTCCACCCACGGGCTTCTCCTCACATCCAGTGACATTCTCCAGAGTGTCCCTGAGTCACCTCTGTGGAATCCTAGCACTGCTCAGCATAGTTTGATCATTTATAGGACTTGAAGTTCCCTAAACGATTATTTTGTTCCAGCTTTAACATTGTTATGACTACAAGAAGTGGCATGTGGCCGTGAAATGGAAGTGGAAGTTGAAATTATACTCACACAACATTTTCCCTATGTTTGGGCCTCTTCTGACTGAGCAAATGACTTCCCCCAGTGCCTCTCACACTCACGGGTTAAGCCCCCTCTCTACAGGAGCCGCCACTCTTTCTCCCATCTGCTTCTGCTGCGTGGAGGGAAGTGGCAGGACGCTGACATGATGCTGACATGATGCTGACATGATGCTGTTGCCCTGCTGCCTCGGGCCCCGTTGAAGGATCCAGGACTGAGAGCTCATGAGATTTCATCTGTAAAGTCGAATGGCTAAGTTTCTGACAGATAAGGCCCTCAGCCAGTTACAAGGCATGGTTGTGAAAGTAAATTATCTAGGGAAAAAATGAGCTGTTCTGACACACCCGTGCCTTCATCCAGTCAAAAGTTAAATTATCGCCCAAATTTCCCCTCTGTACCTCTACTTAGCGGTACAAGTGTAAGCTGTACATAAAACTCCAGTTAACTCTCACTGGGCAGGAGTGGCTCCATTTCCCTTGCATTCAGAGGTCACATGGCTGCTGAAACCCTTAGGGGACTTTCACTCCCACTGAGATGAAATTTTAAGTCTTAACCCTGGTCTCTGACCTCGTATCCTCTCCGTCTCCTTCTGGCCCTTGCTGCTCCAGTCACTCTTGTCTGGGGTTCCTCGGGAATGTGAAGTATTTTCCACTGTCTGAGCCTTTGCACATCTGTTCCTGTGACCTTCCTCCCAGAGAGCCATGGAGCTCCATTCTTCATCAACTTCCTCCTCATAAAGGCCTTCCTTGATTGCCGCGTCTGAAACAGCATCACCGATCCCTTTCTAAAACTGTGCCCTGCCAACATACAGTTACACAGAAGGAAAAAATTCAATGTTTGATAGCAGAATAGGGTGACTATAGTTAAACAAAAATGTATTGCACCCAGGAGATGGACACCCTACTTTGATCACTATGCATTATATACATGTAACAAAATTTCACATGTACCCCATAAATTCGCACAAATAATAAAAAATAAATGTGTGCCTTTCTTTGTATTTATGGCTCTTACCTCCATCCCACATAGAGTATGAACAAATATTGACCATTTCCTGTCTCCCATCCCCTTCACAGACATGGAGCAGAAACTGGGTCTACTGCGTTTACTACCATATCTGCAGGTTCTAGAACAGTGCTTGGCACATCGATGCTCCATGAATCCATGCTGAATGAATGACTAGGTGACCTTACCTGTTACTCGTGCATCTGCACAGTTACAAACTCGCAAGCTTGCAGAGACATGCAGAGAAGTGGTGGGAGGTATTTGCTCTCAGCTGCTTGTATTGTGGCCAGGCCTATTGATGCCTGGATTTGTGGCCTTTAGAAAATCCATGCAGACCCAACAAAAATGTCCAACTAAGCCTAATTCACCTTAGCAGGAGAGTTCATATCTGCATTAATTGTTTTAACCATGGAGTAACACTTATACCTCTGGCCATTACTCTTGCTTGAGGAGAGTAGTTCCCATCTTATTCCTATATCTTAACTGTATCTTATGATACATGAAAAGTATCCTGTACTCAGACTGCCAATTAATAATAATTTTTCCAGCATTATCAGCAACTTTTAAAACATGGATACTTTCTTTCTAAATACTTAATAAACTTGCCTTCCTCTACTTTATAGCATGATCTCAATAATTATCTAATATATAATATAATTTGTTATTTCCCAAAATATGCTTTGATGCTTTTAGATGAGATACAGACTAAAACTTCTTAACAATTATTCAAAACAGTCATGTGTCCTATATGTTTTGGTCAGTGATGGACTGCCTACATGACCATGGATGGAGCAATAGGCTAAGTGTGTACTAGGTTCTACCTTCTAGGTTGCATAAGTACACTTCAGTACATTCTTACAATGTTCACATGATGAAGAAATTGCATGAAAATGAGATCGCCCAAAGATGCATTTCTCAGAATGTATCCCAATTACTAAGTGATGCATCACCGTACTGTGAAGTAGAAAATATAATTAATATTGAAAATCATTATTTCATGCATATTATAAGTCAAAACAGAGCCAAATTTATTGAGCTAAAAAAATAAGTAAATTAGAGGACAGTATAAAGATACTATGAGAATGACTGGTATTTGGGGAACTTGGATACAGTCATCAATGTGAGATAAGCTCTGATTTGGGAGGCAGGAGACCTTGGTTGTGGCACCTCCTCCAGAGGACAGAGCTACAGAGGCAGATGGGTACTCTATGTGTGCCATGCTGGGCAACCTTTGAAGGCACTCGGCTCATCCTCCCAGATGACCTATCCAGTCCCAGCCTCTCCTTGGAGCCTTGCCAGCCCCCAGTATTTCAGCCTGCAAATGCTCCAATTACCCAGCGCTGCCCCAAACATCTGCAATCACTTATAAACTTATTTCCACCACTTCTGTCTCTTACTACCCTACTCTCCTGCCACTCACAACTCGCACTGTTAAAGTTACCTTCACTTTTCACATTGTTAATTTTTTAAAACCATATCTGAGCTGGAGAATTAAAGAAACTGTTCCTAATTTAAAAAGAAGTGGATGCTCATTGAATAAATTTGAACAATAAAATTAAAATGTGCTAGTTTATCTTTGCTCACCCACTACTTTTACTTAAATTTCATTTTAAGTAATTTTATTTTATTTTAGAGATTAGGCCAATCTTTTCCCCAATTTGATACAGAATCTTCTAGGATTTGTTTTTTATTTAAGTACTTGCCTGTAGGATTTTTAAAAAAATAAAATGAGGTATTTATTCTCTGCTTGTTATTCAAGACTTAACCTTTTGCATTTATCAATGAATCATGGATATTCTTCCATGTTATGTACAAGCTCACCTCATCTTTTTTAATAGATACATAGAATTTTACAGTGCTCTGAAAATTACTCCTAAAGGCCATTGAACCACTTTCCACGTGATTACATCAAGTCCAAGACCTGCATTAAGCCCCAATGTCCTAAGGCATTCATTGTATGTCATGAATTAACTAGGTCTCTAGAATGATACTAGAACGTAACATCCTTGGAAAAATCAGGAGATAGTCACCGGGATCACTTTCTCTGTTCTGTGGTTCGGATAAGAAAACTCACTTGAGCAAGACTAGATCTCAACACAACACAGCTTTGATGCTCAACCCTCTACTGCCAGGGGAGCTCCCAGATTTCACAGTTCCTCTTGTAACTGAACACAGGTTTGGCAGCTTGCCATCTGCTAAACCATAACAAGGATGAGGTGCTGTAGAAGGAAAGTGACTTTATTTTCTGAAGCCAGCAGTGTGGAAATGGTTCAGGCTCCTGTCTGTTAAAAGAAAAACTTCAGGTGAATTAAATTTAAAGGAGTTTAATTGCACAATGAACAATTCATGAATCAGGCAGCCCCCAGAATCATAGCAGGTCTAGAGAGAGTCCAGGGATGTCTCATGGTAAGAACAAATTTAGAGACAAAGAAAGGGAAGTGATGTATAGAAATTGGAAGTGAGGTATAGAAACAACTGGATTGGTTACAGGTTGATGTTTGTCTTATTTGAATACAATTTGAACACTTAGTAGTCTACGAGTGATTGAAGTATGGCTGTTGGGATAGGCCAAGACTCAGCTATTTTTACAGGCACATACTCCTAAATTAGGTTTTTAATCTTGTCTGCCTATTAAGCTAGGTGACAGTTCATCCATAAGGACTCAGATACACAAGTAGGGAGTCCTTCTCAGGCCATATAATGTAGTTTGCTTTAACATGCCTTAACAAAACTACTTGGAATCAATCCTGTGACTTTTTTACCTCCTCCATAGGGCCTTCCTGAATCAATAGATAAGATCATTATTCCTCTAAATAGACAGTTATCACATATACACATGTGTAGGGGAGATTAAAAAAACTCTTCCTCTCCTCACTTGGTTTCTATGACAAGGACACTGGAAATTAAACTGAAAAAAGGCAGATGAATAAGAGAAAAACACAGTTGATTCACACATGCAGCATGAATACATACATTCATGAGAAATCTGGTGATTGGTCTCTCAAAGGGGCGATTAGAACTTGGAGCTTATAGAGCATGTTAACAAAGAATGATAAACTCGTAGACAAGTGACAAGGAAAAGGGGTTTAGACTTTCAGGGGTGGGAAGGTAAATATGTGAGGAAAGACAAGTTGTTTTCCTAAGGTTTGTTATGTAGATTTCATCTCTGGGCTGGTAAGAATCTGGTTATCAAGAGTTATTCTGCTCTTCCTGGTACAGCAAGGGCACCTTTCTCATGGGAAATTTTATGTCCTACTTTTACACAGAAAGGGGAAGGTCAGAAAGCTCTTCCTGCATCTGCTGTTTTTCAAGTGTCTTCAGCTCAAAATAATCCTTATGCCAATGGGATATTTTGAGGTGGCAAATTCTGACTCCCTACAATAAATACACAGTGAACTAAACTCCCACCTTTATTATTGTGGCTATCTCTCATATTGACTCTTACTTAATATTAATAATTTCAGCAAATACTTTTGGAACACATTTTATATCCCAGGCACTGTGCTAAGCATGTCACATAATCTATGTCATTTGATTCTTCCAACAACTCTCTGAGACTCAAAGGAGTTGAGTAAGCCTTCCCATGGTGATACGAATAGTAAGTGGGAATAGATTGAAAAATGAATTTAAGCCTGCAGATTACTTCTAGTTCTCCAAAGCCTCACCAACACTGTTGGGATAAGCTCAGCCAGGAGTTGGAGTGAAGTTATCTTTTCTTCGTTTGTATTTTGCTATGCCAAGCACCCTTTAAGGCTAAAAGACTTCTGTTATCCATCTTAACTTGTTAGCCTTGAGAAGTAAGAAAGGTCTTTACACACAATGGACACTTAAATCCATTTGAATGATGACTCTGCTGCCTTTATAACCTGTCAAGGTTGGGACTAGAGTCCAGCACTCTGGGCCACTCGATAAATCCGTCAGAGTGATTGCTGATGGCTTGTTTTCTTTCATTTGGTGGAGTATTTATAGAAAAACTTTTAGCAGGCTCCAAAATGTAATATTCTCCAGAGGTACATTTTTGGACATTGAAACTACATCCTGCAATGAAAAAAAAAATTGGTAGGATTTCAGATAAGGCTCCAGTATTGATTTGTAAATACCTCTCAGAGTATTCAGCTATGCTTAGTTTAATTCTGTATTATTCTTATCCAATTCTACCAACATTTAACATAAGTTATTAACATTAAAAAATTGTTTAAAGTAAAAAATTTTAAATTATTTTAGCAATTTTATTGCCAAAAACAACTTGTTATTTCAAAACTTTCTCAGAATCCAGGAGTCAAACAGGAAAGTTAGAAACCATGTAGTCCAATATTGCTTTTTGAGAACAGGACAGAGGTACAGTGAGGGGTCTGGATTTGTCTGAAGTCTCAAAGCTAGTCTTTGTCTCAGTTATAAGTAAACACATCAAATTCAATGATGAAAGTAGATGTTTTGGGATGTAGTTGTCCTTTTTCTGAATGTATTGCTTATTGTTGTGTCTTCAAGGCCTGGCATAATGCAATTACAATACAACCTCTCAAGAAACATTTACTAAGTTAGATGATGTGTCAAAAATATGATCTCAGTGTGGCGATTCCTCAAGGATCTAGAGCTAGAAATACCATATGACCCAGCCATCCCATTACTGGGTGTATACCCAAAGGATTATAAATCATGCTGCTACAAAGACACATGTGCATGTATGTTTATTGTGGCACTATACACAATAGCAAAGACTTGAAACCAACCAAAATGTCCATCAATGATAGACTGGATTAAGAAAATGTGGCACATATACACCATGGAATACTGTGCAGCCGTAAAAAAGGATGAGTTCATGTCGTTTGTAGGGACATGGATGAAGCTGGAAACCATCATTCTGAGCAAACTGTCACAAGGACAGAAAACCAAACGCCGCATGTTCTCACTCATAGGTGGGAATTGAACAATAACAACACTTGGACACAGGGTGGGGAGCATCACACACCAGGGCCTGTGATGGGGTGGGGGGAGGGAGGAGGGATGGCATTAGGAGATATACCTAATGTGGATGACGAGTCGATGGGTGCAGCACACCAACATGACACGTGTATACATATGTGACAAGCCTGCACATTGTGTACATGTGCCC
Source organism: Chlorocebus sabaeus (assembly GCF_047675955.1). Classification (NCBI taxonomy): domain Eukaryota; kingdom Metazoa; phylum Chordata; class Mammalia; order Primates; family Cercopithecidae; genus Chlorocebus; species Chlorocebus sabaeus. Next base: position 77,623,361 of record NC_132916.1, read on the forward strand.
TAGAACTTAAAGTATAATAAGAAAAAAGGAAAAAAAATGTGATGTCTTTTCAGATAAAACATTTGCTTTTATTAGTTACTGATACAAATAATTTTTAAAACAAAAAATGTAAACATCATAAAAGAAAAATTGCACCAGCCAGAGTTAAACAGTTAAGGAAGACGTTATTCAAGACTGTTGCAATAAGGGAAAGAGATTGAACACAATTCCACAAAAACAAAAGGTGGGAGAGTTTTTAAATTCTGGAATGAGCCAGTGGAAAAGTACTGGAGGGTAGGGAGAGATGGGTCAGTGTGATCGGGCATCTGTGTTTGCTAGCCTGTGTTTATCAAAGCCAGGCTCCTACCCATCCACAGAGAGGGCCATCTTTCTCAGTGATTACATGCCAAAGGGATGGTTCCCAGGTCCTTGAGAAAGACATTCCTGGGTTGTAAGACTGGCAAGAAGCTGGGAGGAGATTGATATCCCAAAGGGGGCAGAGAAAGAATTTATAATTGCAAATTTTCTAAATTAGGTTCTCTAAGAAAAGGAAAGTCAGAGCAGGTGTGGTGGTTCACGCCTGTAACCCCAGCATTTTGGGAGGCCAAGGCGGGCAAATCACAAAGTCAAGAGATCAAGACCATCCTAGCCAACATGGCGAAACCCTGTCTCTACTAAAAATACAAAAATTAACAGGGTGTGGTGGCACACACCTGTAGTCCTAGCTACTCGGGAGGCTGAGGCAGGAGAATTGCTTGAATCCAGGAGGCGGAAGCTGCAGTGAGTTGAGATCATGTCACTGCACTCCAGCCTGGTGACAAAGCGAGACTCCATCTCAAATAAATAAATAAATACATAAAAAGACAGCAGCATTTGAAGGTTAAAAAAAAAAAAGCAATGGAGCAATGCCTAAAATACTGAAGGAAAATCTTCTGAAGAAAAGTATTTTCTAAAAGGATTTCTACCTATCCATGTTATTTGTAAGTGAAGTTGGGCTAAGGTGAGTTTTGGGAGTGCAAACTCCCCACAGTTTTACTACTCATGGAATTTTTCTTGAGCAGTTGATATGTACCACTAAAATAGGAGAATGAACCAAGATAAAGGAAGGCATGGAGAGGAAGAATGAAGAGATCCCATTCAGGAAAGGGGAGAAAGACATCCCCCAGAGGACAGGGCAGCGTGCTCCCCAGGACACAGGTGTTTAGATGGAGACAGACTAAAAGATCCCCAGTAATTTTCCTTATGAAGATTAAAGTGATAGAACTTGAGAAGAGATTGAGATATCTGATGATGACTTAGGGCTTACATTCAGGATAAGGTCATAGAAACCCGACAGACTGAATATGCAGACAATGGCCAGACCACATACCAAAATAGAACTCTGACCCACCACTTGGAGCAACCAGCCCCAGAAACCAATTCACTATCTACTGCAACCAGCCCAGGAAACCAACCAGTTATCTACAAGTGAGATTTGTACAAAGTTAGACTGTTATCTCTAGCAACTGGTCCATGAAGGCAAACAGTCCCTGTAACAGCCAGTTAAAACAGCCAGGGACATGGATGAAGCAGGAAACCGTCACTCTCAGCAACCTAACGCAGGAACAAAAAACCAAACACTGCACGTTCTCACTCGTAAGTGGGAGTTGAACCATGAGAACACACGGACACAGGGAGGGGAACATCACACACCAGTATCTGCTGGGGCTTGGCAGGCTAGGGGAGGGAGAGCATTAGGAGAAATACCTAATGTAGATGACAGGTTGATGGGTGCAGCAAACCACCATGGCACGTGTATACCTATGTAACAAACCTGCACATTCTGCATGTGTATCCCCAAATTTAAAGTATAATAATAATAATAAAAAAATCAGCCAGGATTTGATTAATAACTGACAACTTCCTTATTTTTTGTTCCTGCTTCCAATTTAGGAACAGAGAAAGCCAAATATTCCCCTTTAACCAATCACATAGGATGCCCCACTTCCTGTTAGCCTGCCTCCGGCTGCCAACAGCTTCTAACCAGGGCACACCTGAAACCACTCTAACGATTTCCCCGCTCCTCTGCCTGCCTTGAATTTCGGCCGGAATGCAAGTGATGGTGGCTGATTCCCCTGCTATTGCAAGCTCTGAATAAATAGCTTTTGTTTGTTCTCATTGGTGGGTTTTTATTTCCACAAATCTAAATGAAAAAAAAATTTTAATGCATGGAAAAGAAAAAACAATAATAACCTACTATGTGTCTTAGCTGTGAATAGCAAGCTCATAATTGAAACTATGTAAGCATTAAATATTAACCTACATTTTTATTTGTTTTTATTGAATGAGTTAAAAAGTACATCCAGTCTACTGCACTACAGGAAATAGATGCCTTTAAAAGTCTTCTTGGCCGGGCGCGGTGGCTCAAGCCTGTAATCCCAGCACTTTGGGAGGCCGAGATGGGCGGATCACGAGGTCAGGAGATCGAGACCATCCTGGCTAACACGGTGAAACCCCATCTCTACTAAAAAATACAAAAAAAACTAGCCGGGCGTGGTGGCGGCGCCTGTAGTCCCAGCTACTCGGGAGGCTGAGGCAGGAGAATGGCGGGAACCCGGGGGGCGGAGCTTGCAGTGAGCTGAGATCCGGCCACTGCACCCCAGCCTGGGTGACAGAGCCAGACTCCGTCTCAAAAAAAAAAAAAAAAAAAGTCTTCTTAAAATAAATCTACACTATCGTGATATAATTTGTATGTAATAAAATGTAGGCATTTAAGTGTCAAGTTTAGTAATTTTGACAAAAATATTCACCCCTGTAACCACCACTACAATGAAGAACATTTCAGTACCCCAAAAGTTTCCTTGTGCCCCCTTGCAGTTAGACCCCCTCTCTACACTCAGCCCCAGGCAAGCACTGACCTGCTCTCTGTAGTTGATTAGATTTCCCTATGAAGGAACTTCATGTAAATGGAAGCATGCAGAACCATAGTTGTTTCCATTTACGTCCTCACCGGCAATGTCTGCAAGTGTCAGTTGCTTCACATTAGCCCCACTTAGTCCTGCCAGTCTTCTGAATTTTAACCAATCTAAGTGAGCGCATAGAGGTAACTATTTGCAGTTTTCTTTGTTTTGTTTTAGGGACATAGAATGTGCTTTTGTTTTCAAGATGTTTCCTGTCACACAGACTTTCAACTATTTCCCTTCCTGGAATGGATGAGGAGACAGGTGTCAGCAGACTATATATTTCAGGGTAATTTTTCCAGGTGTGGAAGTTACTATGTATATTAAGTTACTATGGTTGGGTTTAAAGGAAAATGTGATTTCATAGGAGCTTCTGAGGTTGTTCAAATATAAGATTAAAGATGATCAAAGCATAGTTCTCATGGTAAAGATCCAGTGAATCTTTATGAGCCTGTAGTGCTCCCTAGACTGCACCTATCACTCTATACAGTAACAATTTTCCTCCCATTATCTTCTTTATTTCAAGTCAAGTTTATTGAGATATAATTTCCAATAGTGTAATTAACTCTTCTTAAGTGTACATTCAATAAAGTTTGACAAATGTATATAGTCCTATGATGACTACCACAATAAAAAATAAACTATTTTTATTACCTGGAAAGTTCCCCTTGTAGCCCTTTGTAGTCAATTCCTTCCCTCCACCTCCAGCTTCTGGCAGCTATAGATCTGATTTGCCCTTTCCAGAAGTTTCACATCATTGGAACAACCCTGTATTGCAGCTTTTCCAGATTGGTTTCTCTCATTTAGTAATATGCATTTGAGATTCATCCATGCTGTGGTATTGGCAGTTTGTTTCTCTTTAATGCTGAGTAATATTTCATTGTATGGATAAACCACAATTTGTTTATCCATTTATTGATTGATAGACATTTAAATAACTCCTGTGTTTGAAAATTATGAATAAAGCTGCTATAAAGTTGCATGCATGTCTTTCTGTGAATATATATCTTTCATTTCTTTTAATTAAATACCTACAAATGGAATTGCTGGGTCCAATAGTATGCTGAACTTTCTAAAATACTGCCAAACTGTTTTCTAAGGTAACTGCCCAATTTTGTATTCTCACTGGTAATATATGAAATTTCATCTACATTGAAAGTGTAGATCTTTGTCTACACTTGGTATTGTTTGTTTAAAAATTTTTAGCCAATCCAATAAGTATGTAAGAATTTCCATTGTGTTCTTAATTTGCATTTTCTGAATGATTAATGATGTTGAGCATCTTTTTAAGCACTTATTTTCTAACCGTATTTTCTCAGCGAAGCATCTGTTAAAATTTTTGCCCATTTGTTTTGCTTTTGGTTTTGTTTTTACCGAGTTACAAGGATCCTTACAGATTCTTGATACAAGTCATTTTACACAGATGTGTCCTGCAAAGATCTCCTAGTTTATTGATTTTTTACATATTTTGTTTGAGGTGTATTTCAAAGAATAAAAGTTTATAGTTTTGCCATAGTATAATTTCTTCTTCTATCTTTAGAAACCTTTGCCTATACCAGTAGCACAAGGATTTTCTCCTAGGTTTCATTTAGAAGTTATGTAGTTTTACAGTTTACACTTAGGACTATGACCCAACTCAAGTTATGTTTTGTATATAGTATGAAGTAAGAGTTGAGGTTATTTATTTAATTTATTTTTGACTTGAATGTCCAGATTTTATGGCAACAGTTTTTAAAAAGTCTCTCTTTGTTGAATTATCTTGGCACCTTGTCAAAACTGAATTGATCATATACGTGCAGGGTTTTTTTCCTTGCAATATGTTTGTAATGCTGGCCTCATAAAAGGAATTGGGAAATAATCTCTTCTCTTCAATTTCTGGAATTGGGAAATAATCTCTTCTCTTCAATTTCTTGGAAGGGTTTGCATAAAATTGGTATTCATTTTTTCTTAAATGTTTGCTAGAATTCCTCAGTTAAGTCATATGGGCCTGGACTTTTCTTTGTGGGAAAGTTTTTAACTACAGTTTCTTTAATAGATGTAAGTCCTATTCAGGTTATTTTTTTCTGCTTATAGGAACTTCAGCCATTTATATTTCAAGGAATGTGTCCATTTAATCTATATTGTCAAATTTATTAGTATAGTATTTGTTAGTATAAAACAGTTAATACTTCTTTATCCTTTTTAATACTTTTTATTACTGCTTTAGTTGCATCACACAAGTATGGAAATTTTGTGTTTTCACCTTCACTTGGTTTAAAATACTTTGTAGTCTTTTGATTTCTTCTTTGACCATTGATTGTTTAAAAGTGTGTTATTTTGTTGCCAAATATTTGAAGATTTTTTCCAGATTACTTTCTGTTATGGATTATAATTTAATTCCATTTTGTTCAGAAAATACATTTTGTGAGACTTGAACCCTTTTACATTTTTTGAGACTTCTTTTTTGTCCCAAGAACATGGTCTGTCTTAGTAAATGTTCTGTGTGCACTTGAGAAAAATGAGCATTCTGCTGTTGTTCAGTGGAATATCTTACAAATATCAATTAGGTCAATTTGGTTGACAGAGTTGTTTAAATCTTCTATATCCTTACTAATTTTATGTCTATTTACTTGATCGATTATTGAGAAAGACATGTAGGGGTGCTGAACTCTCCAATTATAATTGTAAATTGTCTATTCCTCCTTGCAGTTTATTCATTTCTGTTTCATATATTTTAAAGATCTATTATTAAGTGCACATACATTTAGGATTTTTTTGTTCTCTTGATTAATTAACTTCTGTCATTATGAAATAACTTGTTTCTGATAATATTTTTTGCTGTGAAATTAATTTTGTTTAGTATTAACATAGAAGCTATAGTTCTCTTATTTACTTTTTAATGATAGTACGATAGATCTTGTTTTATCTTTCTAACTTCTGACCTATTTGTGTTTTTATGTGCAAAATGAGTTTCTTCTAGGCAGCATACAGTTGAGTCTTTCTTTTTTATCCAATTTGACAATCTCTTTTAATCAAAGTGTTTGAACCATTTACATTTAATATGGTGTCGATCCTCATGAAATTTTCATGAGCTCTTTCACCATGCACTTCCCCACACCACCCAGTACTCTGCCCTACATGTTGTAGCCAATTTAGCTTCCTCATAATTTGGTCTGTGTCTCCATGAGTAAAATGAATCCCTCTCCAAGATTCATGATCCAGAAACACCCTCAAGCAGATAGCTGGATTCACTTTTTGTCTCTATTCTCCCAGGAATCACATTCCAACGTTGCCTGTTGCCTAATATCCCAAAGCTATTTGCCTATTATCTTGCCAATTTTCTAGTAGTTTATGATGGGAGGGTAAATCCAGCTCTAATTTTCAGTCATGGCTGAAATGGATGTCTCCTTCAAAATCTTTTTAAATTAATAAATTCGCTAAAGAAATCATGACATATATGGTGTCAAAGACTAGCTATAAAATGATATAAATTTCTATATGTACACATGTATATGTGTGTGTGTGTGTATATATATATATACACAGTTGGTTGGTGCAAATGTACTTTTTTTGCCATTAAAAGTAATGGTAAAAACCATGATTATGTTTGCACCAACCTAATATATAAATTTAATGTAAAATAATATAAATGTGGCAGTGCAGTACCTACTTCACTAGGATCCTTCATTTACTACCCATATCCCAGCACTGGATTCTCCCTCAATGTAATGGAAGTTGGCCTCCTCTTATCATTTGCACCTTTCTGTATTGGAAATCACAGTGCAGATGCATGCACCCCCATATATCTCATTCTCTAGTCAAGCTTTTTCAATGCAACAAAAATGATTTTAATTATAAAAGTAAGGGTAAACTGTTAAAAATCACTGTCCAGGACTTATTGTGTTCCAATCCTGAGGATACTTTTGCTTGAATTTCTTTGGGATGCAGTTTTTCTCCCATGCTCACATTGTTTTGGGACTAGTGTCCTTTACAGCAGTGTCCCTGAGAAGTCTGTATTCTCTTTCAGTCTGGAAAGAACTGGGGAAGATTTGTTTTTCACAGAGTGCAAATGATTTCTGCTTTATGCACTTCATCTGATATATATATTCTTCTCCAACATCATCTTCTTCTTCCTCATTATCATTATAACAGTAATAAAAAAAATAAATGCTTGTTCAGTTTTTTGATTTAGAAACATTGTATTATTACATGATTAATACAATTTTGTAAGGAAAGTAATTATTAACTCCCACTCTATAAAAATGAAATTAAATACATAAATGTTACAAGACTTGCTTAAGATAAGGTAGATATATATAACAGAGCTAAGATTAAAGTTCAGGCCTTCTAATTAAAAATCCCATGTAGTTTTATCACCATACCAGAATATCTTTTCTCCAGTCCCTCTCTTAATCAGTGATAAAATTGTTTTTTTCTCAAGTAATCTTGCCTTCAAAATTCATGTTTGATGTAACTTTTATTTATTATTTTTTTTGGAGATGGGGTCTCACTCTGTCACCCAGGCTGGAGTGCAGTGGCGCAATCTCGGCTTACTGCAACCTCTGCCTCCCAGGTTCAAGCGATTCTACTGTCTCAGCCTCCCAAGTAGCTGGGATTACAGGCATATGCCACCACACCCGGCTAATTTTTTGTATTTTAATAGAGATGGGGTTTCACTGTGTTGCCCAGGCTGGTCTCAAACTCCTGAGCTCAGGCAATCTGCCCGCCTCGGCCTCCCAAAGTGCTGGGATTACAGGCGTGAGCCACAGCGCCTGGCTGGTTGGATGTAACTTGTAAAATATTTCAGAGGCTTTCAACCTTCCTGGAGTCACAGAGCAGCATCCCTTATATAAATATGTTAAGAGAATCCCTTTTTAAAGAAGGTTCATGGTATAAATGTTTATTGTTGGCACTTTTGTCTTGATGACACATAAGGATCTTAAAAGCTGTTTGTAAGTCAGTCCATTGGTTCATGAATCCAAAGTATCACTTTCAAATCAATTAAAATATCCATATCTGTGTAAAGTTAGGCTTTTCCACAGAACACGCATATTGATGGCATTAGTTAAGGCTTTCTTAACTTTCTTGACTCTCTTCTTATGACTCTCATCACTCTTCCTAGTTTGCACTTTTTGGAAATAATGAAGTTAATGATATTAGTAAACTAACTCAAAAAACACAAACACAGGCCGGGCGCGGTGGCTCATGCCAGTAATCCCAGCACTTTGGGAGGCCAAAGCAGGTGGATCACCTGAGGTCAGGAGTTCGAGACCAGCCTGGCCAACATGGTGAAACCCTGTCTCTACTAAAAATACAAAAATTAGCCGGGCATGGTGGTACATGCCTGTAGTCCCAGCTACTCAGGAGGCTGAGGCAGGAGAATTGCTTGAACCTGGGAGCCAGAGGTTGCGGTGAGCTGAGATCATGCCACTGAACTCTAGACTGGGCGACAGAGCAAGACTCCATGTCAAAAAACAAAACAAAACACACAAACACAATCTGGCCTGCAGATGTGCATGTGTTTCATCTACACAGTGCTGCTATGTGAATTAGCTGCCAAATTAACAAACCAAGAGCATTCAAATGAAAGTCAGAATTTTCACATTAATGTTCATACTATCTTGAAAAATCAGGATATCTTACAATAGTGGGCCTCTAACCTGCATGATAGCAATGGTCTAGAGCTGAGATTTGGTTGTCCACTTTTGACTGGTCAGACACTCCACAGTCGTTCACAGTTTCACTCCCTATTGCCTTACCTTGGTCTCACTTCATTCATTTACTTTACCTGCTTGAGTTCATGATTTTGGCCACAGAGTAACAAACTTAAGCCAAGACGAAAATGTCTGTGCACAATCGTGGTGCCAACTGTTGGTGAAGAGTAGAAATGGTGGGCTTTTGCTCTGAAAAGGAACTTTGTTCATCTGTATCAATGGTTTGAAAGTTTGTAAATAGCAAAGCACCAATATTTATTAAGTATGAATATATAGCAGCATAATTACTCCTCATGTATCCCACAACTATGTACCTGCAATGGACTGTAACTCACCTCCTGATCCCAAGAGGCCTTGCAGATTTGTGTGTGTGTGTATGTGTGTGCATGTGTGTGTGTACATGTGCATATGCCCTGTGGGATACAGATAGTGAAAAGAAGTTAGCAGTCTGTGCCCTTGAAACTCTTCTTGGAGACCTAGCATTGCAGGAATTTGTTCATCTGGCTTTTTGGATGAGGTCCCACCTTTTCTGCATTGCCATTGAACATGGCTTCTCATCACATAGCAGAAAAAGCATGGCATTTGAAACAAGAAAATCTTGGTAATAGCCTTATTTCTGCCATTTACTGACTATTTGATCTGAAGCAAGCTACCAAATTTCTGTGATCTTTGGTTTTCTCAGGTAAGAATTAGGATAATAATAACTGCAACATAGCAAGATAGTTGTAATACAATATATGTCAGAGCTCCATAGAAAAACCTATCCTACTTAACCGTGGCATAGTATTCTAGAAGCAAAGATGGTGGAAGATACAAGTTATGCCACACACTATGGTTTTTTTAAACATGCTTATATTTGCCTTTTAAAATATATATACATGTATATATATACACATACATATACACACACATATATGTATTAAATTATAGATTCAGGGGATACATATGCAGGTTGGTTACATGGATATATTGTGTAGTGGTGAGGTTTGGGCTTCTAGTGTATCCATCACCTAAACAGTGAACATTGTACCAAATAGGTAATTTTTCAGCCCTCAACCCCCTCCCACCCCCACATACCATGTTGATTCACTTCATGCGTCAGGCTGGAGGTTTGAAACACATTCCATTAATTTTGAAATTTTATTTTTTTAATTTAGCAGAAGTCAATATATTTTCAAACTATCTCTCACACAGTGTTTCAATGCTAAAAGGCTATTTGATCAAGTTGGTAAGATTATGTACACAGCTCTGCTATTGTAATGTTGCTCATCACTGGCCAGACCTTCCATGTAGGATATAACCAGTCTTCAAATTTAAGGGTTAAAAGGCTCCCTTCCTGGGAATGTTCAGCCTTTATCATGGCTTCAGCATCACATTCTTTCCAGTGATTCTTTTTTTATGACCTTTCACCTGAGATCTATGCACCTCATTGATTAAGAGATACTTTCATTTGGACTTCATCATCTTAAAATCATAAATTGAAACCAAAATAGAGTACTTTCTGAGGTCTCCTTTCCGTCAGTGGCATCAACATTCTCTCAATTCCATGTAATGTAGATTTATTCAGTGATTGCCACAGACACAGTGGCTGGGTTTGGAGTAGACCGTGACCCATTCTTCTTTATTTCTTGCACCTAGTCTTCCTCTCTCTTTCTTTCTTTCTTTCTTTCTTTCTTTCTTTCTTTCTTTCTTTCTTTCTTTCTTTCTTTCTTTCTTTCTTTCTTTCTTTCTTTCTTTCTTTCTCTTTCTTTCTTTCTTTCTCTCTCTCTCTCTCTCTCTCTCTCTCTCTCTCTCTCTCTCTCTCTCTCTTTCTTTCTTTCTTTCTTTCTGAGATGGAGTCTCGCTCTGTCGCCCAGGCTGGAGTGCAGTGGCGTGATCTTGTCTCACTGCAAGCTCCGCCTCCTGGGTTCATGCCATTCTCCTGCCTCAGCCTCCTGAGTAGCTGGGACTACAGGTGCCCGTCACCACGCCCAGCTAATTTTTTGCACTTTTAGTAGAAATGGGGTGTCACCATGTTAGCCAGCATGGTCTTGATCTCCTAACCTCATGATCTACCTGCCTCGGCCTCCCAAAGTGCTGGGATTACAGGCGTGAGCCACTGCACCTGGCCTCTTGCACCTAGTCTTAATAGATCTTTTTCAATCACTTACATCTCTCTTTCCTTTTCCATGTCATTTATACCAAGTTAGTCTAAGGCCTTCTTACTATCATCTGAATCATGATGGAAGACCTTAGTTTGTCCTGCTTCTTATCCAGCTTAAGGGTCCTGAAATTTAACTCTTCATCAGAAGTTTTTAGTGGTTTTCCCCAGACTACTCCACTAAGTCTGAGTGCTTCTGCCTGTCCTGAGGCTTTCCATATTCCAACCTTACCTATCTTCATTCTTGTCTCCTTTCTCATCAGACAAACCCTCCACCCTGGCAGCCCAATCTTGGTATATATGCCCACCACAGTCTCTTTGCTTCAGTATTTTTCCTATATGGACACTCTTCCTCTGGGTCTGCCCAAGTCCAGCAAGACCTTAGAGGTCAAGGCCATCTGCCACCCCCTTTCCAAGACTTGTTTTACTATTTCTTCCTATACTTGTTTCCCTCTTCCTGAACTTCTACAACAGTAACAATCTGGCCAGGCAATTATCACATTATCTACGCTTCTTGTTCACAATCATTCATGAGTGCATTCATCTTCAATCAAACTGTAAACTCCTTGAAGAGAGAGATCACAGCAGGCTGAGTCTCTATCTCATCAAGTTCCCTGAACATGGTAAACACTTATTGAAGGAAAAATAAATGCCTTGTTGATTTATTGGCATAAGTGTATTTAATATTAGATTTAATTAGGTTTTCACAAGGCTTAACATACTTTTCGATATATACATCCCTCTTGGGCAAGTAACTTACATTCTTTAATAAGTCAAATAGAAGAAATGCTATAACCTGCTTTTAAAGTAAAAATTGAGACACAATATGATGAGTATGATGGACTTTTCAAGGCAATGGGACAAGATATTTGAAATCAGGCCTGTTCTAGAAAAATCTAAAATATTTAGAAAAAATATCATGAGGTCTCCTAAATTCATCACATTTCTAATACTTAAATATCATGAGCTCCAAGAAGGGGAATCAGGACAACATTGGCTATAGAAGCTGACAATGGGATTGATAGCCCAAGGAAAGTGACAGGAACCTTCCGCCCACACAAGTACCATGTCATTTTTCCACGAACTGGGCCTGCAGTGATTAACTATGTGTACTTGAGAATGCTTCCAAAGGTTTGAGCAATCCATCTGGCAGAGGCGTTTGACACTATGGGATTTGTTATTGCGGTGCTGTGCCAGCACCGAGACTTATTTAATTGCCTTAGTCATCAGGCAGCAAGCAGTGCCACTAATCTTGGATCTTACTGAGTGGCGTCTGGCTTGTGCATTTCAAAGACCAAACAAACAAAATGAAACAACTACAAAATTCTCCCACATTTGGGTCTCAGGTCTGGAGGTTCTGACCCCACCTCCCAACCATTCCTGCAGTTAAACTGTAAGCATCAACCCTGTGTGAAAGAAGCAGAACTGAGGTCGAAATAACAAGAATGGAAGGCTCCCAAAAGGCCTGTCTCCCCAGAACACAACTGCCCTGTCACACACTAACGGTCTCCAAATTGCCAGTAATTTCTCTATATTTGAGCAAAGTCTCCAAGATGCCCCAGTTTAAACACAAATACATTACCTGCCAAGTTACCTGTTAACTCCTTAGTTCTCTGCTCCTATCTGTGAGAACTAGCTAACTTCCTTTGGTTGGATACCGTGAGAATTGAAGTCAAGTGAATTAATTGTTTTGATGGGTTCAAAAATGCAAAGGTTGTGACTAAGAGATACCATGGGCTAGGAATAAGGGGTACAGAAGGATGTGTTCTGAGAAACTAGGCAGCATGATGAGACGGAAGAGGAGCTGGGAGAAGAGAAAACTTCCTTCTTCACAGTTTTGCCTATATCTGACTTAACATTCAAACCTTCATATAGCAGAGATCATTAGACTAGAGCTAGCCATTGTTCTGTGAAGCTCTTTAACTTTGCCAGTGGACACATTAGAAACTTACTCCAAACTTCCTCCCAACTTCTAAAAGTTCAGCCAAGAAAAAAGAATTTAGAAGGCAAGGCAGGGAAGATAAAAACCAGACATTCTGTTTCCCAAAAAATCAACTTCCTTCTTCCCTTTGAAAATCTCCTTTTCTGCAGAATATTGCCCTATTGTGGGAGATTTTGTTCTTCTACCTTAAAAACTCCTGGAGTCCTCCTTGCACTGTTTTGAGATGTCCCTAGGATAAAATGATCCCAGGACAACTGAACTCCTTGTTGCCTATGGCAGGAGAAATAACAAGCAATGAGACGGGACTGAGGAAAGTCTCACATGAATGGGCAACCTCCCCTGGGAGGAATAACTGGCCAGAAGGGGTATGAGGGGCTCTGGGGTGGCAGCCATGAGGTAGGGGATGGGGAAACACCTTTAGTCACACCAGATAACTCAGCCATGAGGTGAGGGATGGGGAAACACCTTTAGTCACACCAGATAACGCTCTAGGATCATCCCACCTGCCTGCCATTGAGTTAAGACCTCTGATTTAAGAAACATTGTTTCAGTATCATTTGAACATCATTTTGGATTACTCGGCCAGGTGTGGCAGCTCACGCCTATAATCCCAGCACTTTGGGAGGCCGAGGCAGGTGGATCACCTGAGGTCAGTTCAACACCAGTCTGACCAACATGATGAAACCCCGTCTCTACTAAAAATACAAAAATTAGCTGGGCGTGGTGGTGCATGCCTGTAATCCCAGCTACTTGGGAGGCTGAGACAGGAGAATCGCTCAAACCTGGGAGGCAGAGGTTGCGGTGAGCCGAGATAGTGCCATTGCACTCCTGCCTGGGCAACAAAAGTGAAACTCCGTCTCAAATAATAATAATAATAATAATAATAATATTTTGGTTTAGTCTAATGGGCCCACAGTTGTTAAAGTATCAGCTCTTGTAAAATTAATCATGATGTATAATAAATACCACTACCTTCCCATCCCTTTTAAACTGTCACTTTTCTATCTTACAATAAAATTGCCTTTCCTATCAAGACTCTGAGAGGAAAAACATCACTGGATAATGTTACAAATGTAATTCATATCTATGAAATTTTCAAAAGTGGAAACTAAGGCGAACTTCATTCATTAGCAAAATAAATCAAGGAATTACTTCTCCACAAAAATAAATTTTTGGATACCCAGTTACATTAACAGTCAAAAAAGAAAAGAAGAAAGATAATATTTCCAGGTTGTGCCCTCTAAGAGCATTCTTTTGACTGCTGTGAAGGACTGATCTGTCATAACGAATTCAGGTGGGCCCACCTTAGCCCCTGGTCCTAGCGTGGAAGACAGCAGATTGGTTGCAGCTGGTCCACAATGGCGTCACTGGCTCACCCAGCCAGAACTTATGAAAAACCTCAGTCTGAATCGCCAAGATTTTTTCCTCAAAATGATCCCATAGAGCTGCCACTCTGACAATATGAAGAAGGTCTTGAGAAGGACAGGGTTTGGAATACTATAGAATTATATAAGTGCTTCCTTTGCAACTCATCCTTCACCTTGGCAGGATGCATCCTTGAGTTCAGTTCAGGACTTGCAATGACCAAGAGACCAATTGATTTGGCTCCATTGACCTGGAGTGGATTCCTGGCTGAAAACCCAGGGCACTGACTTGAATGGTCAGATTTCCAAAATATAAAAGGAAACAACAAGGGGAAAGGAGAAGGAGAATGGGGTGTGTGTGCACGTGTGTGTGTGCATGTGTTAGTGCAGTTTTAGAGGACTGTGTGGATGGGAAAGGAGATTGACACAAAACAGATCAGAAACCACGGCTGGCCTCCCATGTTGAATTTCTCCCCTTATTCCCTGTATTGGATGTTTCTCATTTGCCTCTCCAGTCTCAGTTTCTCTCTATTTCCTTAGGAAACTTGATGTCAACGAGGATTCCCCATACTCTCTGGCTTCCAGAGGAATCAGCCAATGAATCAGTGGGCTCACTGGCAGGAGTTCTGAAAACTGGAAGAAAGGGTGGTTGTTGACAGGGGTTGGCTGCGTCCTTCTGTGAAAGCCACAGCTTTGACCTGGTGGCTTCTCCATGCTACCCTCTCGACGTTCTGGTGACTCGGCTCTCATTTTGCACCTCAGACCGAGGGGTAGTGATGATGGATCCGTGCTGTTGCGAGTTTGGGAATCCTGCACTATTCTTTGTTGGTTCCCCTAAACCCTGCCTGTACCTCTAAATAATCTGTCTATTAAACTCTTCCCAAATCAAATTGTTTAAATATGGCATTGGTTTCCCATCATGACTTAGACAGATATATTCTACAAATACATGAGTTTTTGCAAAGGACGTGATGGAGATTGAACTTGAGAAAGGCAAGTTAAAATTATAGTAATATCAGTCCCAATTCTAGGGTTATTGATGGTATTAAATCAAGTTTAGCCTAAAGCTGCCTCTTGACATGTTTTAAGTTCAGCCTAAAGGTTTCTCTGTGCATCATGTACTATAACAAACGGAAGTGTAAACAGACAGTAGCCCACATTGGTGCCAATCATTAAATTTTGGCCAATCAAATGTAGCCGATTGTTCTAACCATGTTCATATAAGGCAAATGCTGTACTGTAATCAATCTGGCTGTTTCTGTACCTCACTTCCCTTTTCCATACGTCATTTTCCTTTTTCTGTCCATATATCATCTTCCACCACGTAGTTGCCCTGGAGTCTGAGCGTACTCTGGCTCGGGAGGTTGCCCAATTCACAAATCATTCATTGCTCAATTAAACTCTTTTAAATTTAATTTGATTGAAGTTTTTATTTTATCAATGGCAATGAAAGAGACCCATTCTTTCATCTCTACACATGAACAAATAGAAAAATCAGTGAATTAGAAGTCAGAAAACTTTGGATCTAGTCTGGAATATACCCCACACTGGCTACATGGCCTTGGTCAATTAATTTACCTTTTGTAGGACTTAGTTTTCTCATTTATGTCATCAAAATAATCTGCTCAACACACTTCATGGCACTGTTGGGAGATTCAAATATCAAAATGCTTTGAAAAAAGGCTGTTCCATGCTTATCTATTGTAAAAACTCGGTATGTTTTTCCAAGTCTAGCAGTAAATCAGCTCCTTTGAAGATTTTACTGAGTCTCCCAGGAAGAATTAATTCTCCTTCTTCTGTTTTCTCAAAATTCGAACTATTTTGTACAGAGACTTTGATCAGTCAAGAGTGCTTAGAAGCAGGGAAGTCGTGGGAACCTCGGACTTATAGTGAGCATTTTGAAGATCATAGAGCCTGATGAGGAAATGAACCTGCGGAGAGAAGGGAGTGGAGGAAGCATAGAGTGAGAAGTCAAGAGGAGAATCCACACTGGCACAGACAAATGGAAATTTTATTCCTGGAAGCTTTGCAGATCTTAGAAGTCAGGATTTGTATCTTGTTTACCAACCTTAGATTTGGAGACATATCTCAGTGTCATAAATCTCCTCTGCAGTTGAGTTAGCTTCAGTGGGTTTCTGTTTCTTGACAATACAATGAGCTTTGATTGCAGAGCCATCCCTAGCTACCTTCCGTGGTCCTGGCAGGGCTGCTGAGACTGAGTGAGTGAAGCCTGGCCAGTTGGATGCCACTCGGCCACTGTGGGCCTGCCATGGCCACTTTCCATGTGTCAGATATGGCTTCAGGCTTGCCATATTTCTTGTATTCATAGACTTTCCTCTTGCTCGTAAGTTTTCCACAGCTTGGATGGAATCTTCTTTCATCTCTTGTACAGATGTCCATTTTCCTTTGCCATCAAGTATCATGATCATTTTGTGGTTGGCCACTTTATTCCCACGGCTCCTTGTCCCTTTTCTCTACAGGTTCTTACTTGCTGTACAATTTCCAATGCCTCACAAGTGTCCAGGGAACAGAGCAGAATAAGAAGAACAAGTAAAGAATGAAGATTTAAGCAAGCAATTAATGTAGGCCAGCCCTAAGCTTGGGGGACCTCCAGTCTTAACTTTGCCTCCCAGATCTGAGTTAGGGCCT
Source organism: Chlorocebus sabaeus (assembly GCF_047675955.1). NCBI lineage: Eukaryota > Metazoa > Chordata > Mammalia > Primates > Cercopithecidae > Chlorocebus > Chlorocebus sabaeus. The sequence goes on from NC_132916.1 coordinate 77,640,067, forward strand.
GTCTTTGCCAGGGGGCCTTGGTTGACAGTGACTCCAATGGGCCCAGCTCACACTGAATCAAAAAGACAAGGTTAATTTGGGACTGCATTACTGATTTGCTTCTGGGGTCTGATAAAAGGGAAACTTAAACTATCTTCTAAGGCAGTTGAAGAACAATCTGAATCTCTCCAATGCTTGGAAGCAACTTTTTCCTAGTTCTTAGGATGGGTAAGATTCCAGGGACAGTTCTAGTACCTGCAGAGTCTCAGAATCAGTACTCATCTTACAACTCTAAGTTTAATGTCAACTTTCTGTAGCAGCGCTTTGAGAAGTGATGAAGCAGAGAGGGGAAGGTAGGAACCTGCAGAAGGAGGAGAAGAAAAATGGGGTTTAGAAGCAGATGTGCTGCTTTATTCCTATGAAAAGTGTTGCTTTTTAGAAACCGTCTTGTCTATAAAGTGGATTCTAAGGGAAAAACACATCTTTGAATTACAGTTGAAGTGCTGGCATTCTGCTTTTTGAAACTTTATACTAATGGATTTCATTAAATAATTATCCATAATAATAGCTTCATTTCATGTTTGATTAATTATTAAAGAAATGAAGTAACATCCGGTTACAGAACCCACTAATAACCTTTATAAATATTGCAAGTTGCAAACTTTCTGGGAGAAGTCGTCATTTGACATTTTTCTTTCTTTTTTTCCTTCATCATGGCTTTCATAATACAAATGATAGTACTGAAGACAAATTGACAGTATGGCCAACCACTTGGCTTTACTTCCAAGGATCATAACTGATCATCAGAGGTTATGCAATGAATGGCACTTGAGAGAGGGAAAATCCGAAGAAGGAAATCTGAATTCTTCAGCCAGATGTTCCGTTTGTTCCCATCAGGCCCCTTTCTCCATCCCCCTCCCCTGACTGTGATCAGGGGTTCATTGCAGGCAGCTGCGTTATCCTTCAACACAGGAGAAAGCAAATATCCTTCGAACCTCAGAGTGATGAATATCTTGTCCAGTTACAAAGGGATGTGTTCCTTGCTTTAAAGTGAGAATCCAAACTTTGAAGTCTATTAAAAATTTTATTGCAAAAACTGAGTAACAAAATACTGTTCAATGTCACAGTTTTTTTAAAAAAGAATATAGGCATATTAAAAAAGAGGTAATGATAAACACATTTAACCTGTTTGTGCCTATTGAGCTGTAAGTCAAGCCGTGAAATCTCAGGACCCTGGGAGCCTGTGAAGGATATCTGGAATCACATTCTGGCTACATCACAAATTAAGTATAGACTTAAGGCAATTATTCAATATATCTAAGCCTCAGTTCCTTATCTGCCAGAAAAAGGAGAGCGATATATCATTTCTCAGGGTTATCATGGAAGTTAAAATAGATACTTTGTTTAAAAAAATGTTTACTGCAATGACTGGCACACAGGAAGCCTAATAATAATTTGTGGGTAGACACACTGCAAACTATTGACCACAGATATGACCTTGTTTCCAGTTCATCTGAACCACTTTCAGTTACCTATGTTACGTAATCCAAACAGTGAGATGCTCTGTTTATATCAACAGCTCACCTCTCCTCTCTTCTGGAGGCCACCCTATGGCAATCATATCACAATCTTCCCTGGGGCTGGGCCAGTGGTCCGGGAAGGGGATGATTTCATTCACCTACTGGAAAGAAGGCAAGTTTTATGCTTTTTGTTTTCAGTTTTTCCCTGTCTTTTGCCACTTTGCAGTTCATTTCCTTTCATCCTGGCTTGTCTCCTTTATTTTTATCTGTCTTTTCTCTTTCTGTCTAATCCATTCATTACCCTCCGATTTCCTAATTATGGCTTATAAGCATAAGAATAGTACTAAGGACACCCCTGTTTTAGAGGAAAAAACTATCGTTGTAACAAAACCCAGTGCCATCATCATAAATTCTTCAAAAGCGCCAAGCTAATCTCTCTGGATTATTGCTAAAGTCTCCATCTCTTGTCCCCCTTCCCCTAATCACTCTCTTTTTTTCTAATTAATAAACTTTTCTCTTCAAATATCAATATGCAAGGTAAAATAAAACATTTAAGACCTAATTCATTAAAGCACTATTGGGTTTATTCTCTGTTTTATCGATTCATTCTGAAACTTTCATCCTTTGATTCAGTAAAACCATAGTGGGAACTAAAGGGTCAAGGGAACAGCACCGTGCTGCAGGCGTTGACCTGAGCCAGCTCAAGGAACTCAGTCTTGTTGGAAAGGCAGTGACAATGCAGAATGACATGTTCTTTAGTTCTTCAGTAGAAATTAGCGCTGGCAAGTAGTGAAGGTCTAGTGGATGCCAGGTGCAGTGGGTTATTACTTTTCTCTTTTAAGAAAAGTATTTTCAAAGTCTCCTTTGAGATAGGTTTGTGGATTAGAAACCATATGTGAAATGTGAGCTGGATTAGAGAAATGGTAGATAGTTTAGCAGCTGGCTGGCTAACTAGACCCAAAGGATATTAATGAATAGTCAGGTTAACCTAAATAGATTCCTAGTGGTGGACCACAGGACTCTGAGGCCTTGTCTTATGCATCTTTTGTATTAGTGGTTTATATAAAGCCAGAAAAGACATACTCATAAATGTATGCAGAAGATACACATCTGCCAGAAACAGCTAATTCAAAAGGTGATGGAATCAGGATTTAAAATGATCTCAGTACGGTGAGACATTGCATCAAAATAAATCAGATCCAATTTAAAAGGAAGGAGGGCTCCATTTATGATTGCACTGTTGTGAATATTTTTATTTGTGCGACGTATGTGAATTTCTTTTCCTGCAGCCAAGAAATCCCAAACTAAGGCAACTGATAAAATGTGATAGCACTTGTGCTGGTTAACGCGGGTTTCTCTTCTTGCAACCAAGGGATCCCAAATTTAAGACAACTGATGACATCAACTGCTCAGGGACCTAATCTCAGGGGAACTGCAGAGCTACGAGGGAGGGACTTAGGGGAGCAGGTTTGGACTCTAGGTCCTGGTCTATTCTCATCACAGCATAGGCAAGGGCAGTGTGCTAATTAATTTTGTTTTAAGTAAAAAGGTGACATAAATAAAATTCAAAACCAGAAAAGAACGTATGTTGACTATCATACTTACAAATTCCAGAGAGAAACCTACTTCTGTCATAGCTGGAGCCAAGTGCTCAATGCAGGCAGGAATCTGCCTCTCTCAAACTCTTGATTTTCATTTCCTGTGTTAGTCTTTCTTAGACAGGTTCTTACCAAATGGTAGCAAGCATAGCCCTCACCTGTGATGTACATTCTACTAACTTAGCAGGACCACAGCCCCATCAGAATAAAAACCCCTTTCCCATTAGTTCCAGCAGAGTCCTAGGTGGGGTCTTATTTACCTGGCTTGGTTCACATCTCTGAACCAATTGGGGAAAGTGGCCTTATGTAGGCCACGTGCCCACTCCTAGTTTGGATGGTGTAGCGGCAGCAGATGGGAGTATATCTATCTAAGCCCCATGAGGTAGATTTCCAGGTGAATGAGGAATCCTATGAATAGAAGGGGAGAGAAATGGATACTAGACTGGCAAGTATAACAGATGGACACCATGGAAGGAATATTCCCATTTTCAAGATCCCAATTGAGAAGACAGGATGAGAAATGGTTAGAAGAGCCATAACAGATGTCCACCATGGAGGGGATATTCCCATTTTCATGATGCTAACTAAGAAGACTGGGTGAGAAATGGTGAGAAGAGCTAGAGAGGAGAAAATGAAGAGGCAGTGTGAGAGCAGCTTTGCAGCTTGTGAAGAGTGAAGAGTCTTTGTATGGAAGAGGGCACTGACTTTTGTTTTTTTAATATTCAGAGGACAGAAATAAGCATTGGGTAGAAGATTCCAGAAGTCCAATTTTAGTTCAGTATATAAAAAAAGCTTTAAAATAACTCCAGTTGTCCGACAACAGCTCAGGCATTGCGCAAGCTCTCCCCAAAGAGAAGAATGGAACAGGAATTCTCATTGATGAAGAACCTCTCCCTGGGTGAGAAGCTGAGTGAGACAGCCACCAAGATATATATTTTATCTTTAAGGTCCTCAAGGTCCTCTCACTCTTTGATGTTTACATGATATGCCAGTCATCCGATCCTCTGCTTGAACAGCCTCATTGGAATCTGGCTACTTCAAACTTCTTGTTGCTGGAAAGGCCCAGGGAGCTTCTGTGCAGTTGTTTTGTGTTTCTTGACTTAAGTTTAAACACAGAGAAGTCTCAGATATGCACCCTGTGGCCTGACCTGGAGGTTTCTATTTACAAACACTTCGATCACATTATGAGTGAGTGAAGCTGGTTAAGAGGAAGGCAGATCAGGTTTATGTTCTGCAATGAGCAGATCTAGCGAGCCTGCAAAATTTTGTAATGAATGTTTCTTTAAACCACTTTATGGTCTCTGAATGATGATAATGATGATCATAACGATTATAATGTCAATTTATTCCATGCTTACTCCTACCAATAGCTAATATTTACTGCTATTACTAAAAATAGCTGACACAAGTACCAGAAACAATTCTAAGTACTTTACATGTATTATCTCATTTAATACTCACAAGATCCCGATGAGGCAGGTACTGCAATTATTGTCATCTCATCCATATTAGAGATAAGCACATGAAGGCACAGAGTTTAATAACTTGCCCAGGGTCATAGAGTTGTAAGTAGCAATACTGGGATGTGCCACAAATGTTTTCATAAGTGTTATCTTCTTTAGATTATACAACAACCTTACGAAGAAGATATAAATAGTTCCATTTTGTAAATGATGAAAATGGATACCAATACATTTCTTGCTCAAGGTTCAGTCACTCAGCTGGCAAGTAGGGAATCAGAATTCAAGTCAATCTGCCTCTAAAACTTGTGTTTTACTGTCTTCTGTATCCCCAAATTCAGAACATTAAATGCACCTTCTAAAGTGGTCCTGGCCTCTGGTGTGAACTCTTTCTTCTTTGGGGAAGATTCTGCCACAGTGTCCTCTCTGGAGCATAGCTGGTGGCATCAAGTACTCACAGAGCTCTTCCTGGGTTCCAGAAAATGGCAAGGAAATCCTCAGACAAGGAAATCTCTCCTGCTCTGTCTCAAGATTGAACTTCCTTGGGGGATACCACAGTTCTGTGACTCCTGGTCTCTGGGTTTTCAGGTACTCTCCCAACAGTGATGTTTCTTCACTTTTCTACTGCCAAGGACCAGTGGAAGGAGCCAAGGGTCATTGCCCAGGTGACAGGTCCCATTTTCCTAGAGCATACGTTTATGTAGCAGTTGATTAGAATTTAGAGAAAGGAGTGAAAGGCCAACAACTGTGACTTATCTTGCTAGAGTGTCTTATGCCTTATGGCAAATCTGTTACAGTTTCCATCATCTTTGGGAGAAAATAAAGCGTCTGTCTACCCAGGGTCCTCCAAATCTTTATAATTAATCTTTTGGTGGCCCTGAGGTGATGAGTCATATTCTGTAGATCAAGGATCAAGAAACAAAATAACCTCCGTAAATTCTCATGAATGATGTATATGACATCAGGAGAACTGTATTTACACATATAGGACATTGATTAAAGTATGTGTTGAGAATCTGTCTGCCTGTTCCTCTCTCTCTCTCTTTTCTTTCTTTTCTTACCTTTCTTTCCTTTCCTTCCTTTCCTCCTTTCCCTTCTCTTCCTCTTTCTTTCTTTCTTTCTTTCTTTCTTTCTTTCTTTCTTTCTTTCTTTCTTTCTTTCTTTCTTTCTTTCTTTCTCTCTCTCTCTCTCTCTCTCTCTCTCTCTCTCTCTCTCTCTCTCTCTTTCTTCTTTCTTTCTTTTTTGACAGAGTGTCACTTTTGTTGCCCAGGCTGGGCAATGGCACAATCTCAGCTCACTGTAACCTCCGCCTCCCAGTTTCAAGCAATTCTCCTGCCTCAGCCTCCCAAGTAGCTTGGATTACAGGTGTGCACCACCACGCACAGCTAATTTTGTATTTTTTTAGTAGAGAAGGGGATTCACCACGTTGGTCAGGCTGGTCTAGAACTCCTGACCTCAAGTGATCCACCTGCTTTGGCCTCCCACACTGCTGGGATTACAGGTGTGAGCCACTGCACCCAACCCCTTTATTATTTCTTACTCCAGGTTTTAGTCTACACTTCATACAGGTTATTGGGCTGAATCCAATGACTTTTCCCAGTGACCATCCTGGAAACAGTTCTAAAATGCTGATCATGACCTGGGCTCTGGGTGGGAAGATCATCCCTGAAATGTACCAGGGAAAGACGGTCCCGAGTCCCATCAGCCTAGGAAATGGCCCTGTCAGTGTGAAGAAGAGGAACAAGGTCATGACTAGGAAGGCAAACAAGCTAGGAGGGTAAGAATAGAACAGAAATAATTAGAAATGAGCTCAAGAGTCAGATCCCTAATGGATTTGCCAAAAACATATAACAGCAGCTGCATTTTGTATTTGCATCTGTTTCCATACTATAATTTTCATCGAGGCAGGAAGAAAAGAAACCTTATGAGTTCTTTGTACTAGCTGTTCTCCTGTTCCACCTCCACTCAGACGATGACCTTTCTGCCCAGGCTCACTTCTTCCGGCAAACAAATTTCTCAAAGAAAACTCAGTTCAAAATTTCAAGATGATGGCACAAACAAATGTACAAGAATTTAGAGACTCACATATAATCTTAGCCCATGATTGCTGTTGTACAAAGTTGAATGAACTGTGTATGTTGTTGTTATCAACTTACTTCATCTTGGCTGCTGCTTTCACGAGGCTGTCCAGGTCTCAGAGGCATTACCCATTATATTACTTCTGAGGTCCAGCCGAGGACTTCAGAGAGCACAGAATGCTCATTATTTGGTCCCTGGTGTCTGGAAAAGTGTTCTTCAGAATCATGAAGGAAGAGAGCTCAAAGACCTGTCTGGTTGTCATTTATCTAGAATTAGTAACCAACAGGAAGAGCCTCATAGACCCAGCGATATTATAGAGAAGTTTGCCAAATTAGCTGAGAGATGAAAAATACGTCATTAACTTAATCTCACTTTGAATAACTTGACTTTTTGGTTAGTATTCTTTGACACTTGTTTTTTTCAATATTTAACTCAAAGGGCCTAAAGCATTCTTGTTTGCTTACAGGAGATGTGTTGTTGGTATTTTTGGTGACATAGCATAATGGGAAGAAACTGGCGAATTCATGACTCAAAAACATAGAAGCTGTTTGAGGAACATGAATCTGAAATTTCTCATGAAGTTTCTTTCTTGCCTGTGTCCTCTTCTGCGGAGATATCAGTTCTACTATGTACAAACAATCTTATTCCCTTCATGTCACCCCTGCCCAAACTTAATTCACATGCCTCATCTATGGTGAGGGTTAGCTGCAGAATGGGATGAGGCTTGAGGAGGAAATAAAAACAAGGGAGCTCAAGACAGTGTTCACAAGAAGGCCCTGCCCCTATCATGTGGCGCTCAGGACATGCTTTGGAATTGGACAAAGTGGCTCAAAGCGTCAGTGGTGCATTACAGTGGAACAGTGGATGAGTCACGGATGAAAAGGAGAAATAAAAGGGAGAAGGGTTAAAATGTAATGACACATGCTGGTTTGCTCAACAAATCCAAACATATTCAAGCACTGACTGTACGCTTGTTACCATGCTCAACGGTCTGTCATAACATTGCCCTAGGGAATTTAAATGACATGTAGACTTCCAAGTAGCTCCAGAAAATTCTGATTCTGCAGGTTAGGAGAGAAGTCCAGCATTTTCTATAAAACCCATATGACTCTGATGTAGATAGTCAGCGAGGCATCCTTCACAATGCTATTTTAGGCACCATTAGGGGTTTGTGTTACACATATAGGGTTTAGGGTAGAAAAACTAATTTTTTAATCCTATTTGTGTGTGTGTGACTTGGTAATAAAACTTACGATTTGATACATGATTATCTTATAGTGCCTTTTTTTGTAATCATGACAAAATATTCTCAGATAACTTAGTTTCAAAAACCATGGAAAATAAGTACTTTTACTTAAATTAACTAATTTGTAAATACATATTAGAAAGACTGTGTAACACAAGGAATTCAAGAAGCCAGAATGTGGTGGCAATGGGGAATATTTGGGGACAGGTGAGCTTAATGAGTGTCAGGCCATGTCTGCACACAGAAGAGTGCCGGGGCAGGTGGAGGGGTCAGTAACTGTTTAGGAGTGAATATGCTCTGATTTATTCTGAGGCAAAGCAGAAACCCCAACTCCTTTTTTTTTTTTTTTTTTTTTTTTTTTGAGACAGAGTCTTGCTCTGTCACTCAGACTGGAGTGCAGTGGCATGATCTTGGCTCACTGCAACTTCCACCTCTCCTGCTCAAATGATTCTCCTGCCTCAGCCTCCTGAGTAGCTGGGACTATAGGCGCATGCCACCACACCAGGCTAATTTTTTTGTATTTTAGTAGAGACAGGTTTTTTGGTAGTTTAGTAGACCAGGGTTGGCCAGCCTGGCCTCGAACTACTGGCCTCAGGTGATCTGCCCCGCTTAGCCTCTCAAAGTGCTGGGATTACAGGCATGAGCCACGGCCCCCAGCCCAGAAATCCTAATCTAAGAGCATGGCAAAAATGAGCTTCAAAGAATAATTTGCTTGCTGCACTTGACCTTTATTGGCTCAGTCACAAATGTGGGTGTTGACACCCCAGGTAAAGCAAATAATTTTTAAACATCCATTTACATAGAATTTTCAAATAGATCGTGAAACTGAAGCACAAACGGTTCAGTAAAATGAGTATCATTTCCTAAATATATCAGAGTCTCAGTTGTGACTAGAAGTTTTCATTCAAACTCAAGTATTCTGACTCCAAATTGTGTTTGGAGTTTAGTTATGCTATGTCTCTGGGAAATAGCTGTGTATTAATTATTTAGGTCAATTCAAAATTTTGGATGACCCATAGTAAGAGTTATTCTTAAGAGATTGGTGCAATAAGCTTCTGCAGAAATTAAAGTTTGCTTTGCAACAGAAATTGCTCATAATTTTGTAAATCAAGTTAACTGAGCCATTTGGATAATGTTAAAAACTATTTACCTAAACATGTTTTAAAACTTCATTTCCTGGAATTCAAGTATTTAAGTAACTACACCGTGGTAAACACATGAATGTAATTTTTGCTAAAGAGTTTATTTTGGCCAGAAGCCATCAGATTGGTTATAGTGGAAGGATGATGTAGTCCTTGGAGAGAAAGTATTTAAATATGACATTTGAAAAAACTTTTTAAACATTAATGGTAAGTGTTTAAAATATTTAGAGAGAAAAATTATAGGGCTGTAACACTGGGAAAGTTGCAGAGGTTTGATCTGTTCTAGTTCAAAATAATTATCACGTAATTCTTTTAATTCATCTAGCTCTGAAATAAAATAATTAGTATGACATAAATGTAGGGAATTTGATAAATATAAAGTCTCATTTAGGAGCAAAAGAATTTATTTTGATGGCATTTTTATTTGTACTGCTTGTTCTAATGAAGATAATCTTCATATTTCTTGAAATTTTGAGGTTCTGATTTTTCTTCTTTGTGTTTTCAGCAAAATGACAACAAAAATCTTACTGACAGCCTGGGCAACAGCCAGACACCTCATCTCTTAAAAAAAAAAAAAACAAAAACAATAACACAAAAAAGCAAAACAAAATTGGCAAGATGTGGTGGCACATGCCTGTGGAGGCTGAGGTGGGAGGATGGCTTGAGCCCAGGTCAAGGCTGCAGTGAGCCGAGATTGCACCACTGCACTCAACCGGGAAGACAGAATGAGACTCTGCCTCAAAAACACAAAACGAAAACAAAAAAAACCAACCCACACCTTATGGAAACTTTCTCAGTGTTTTTTACTTTTTTCTGCCAATCACTGGTAGTTGAAAACAATGTAGTGTTGTGTCAAGGGCCCACGATTTCTGTAACAATTGAGTGAAAATAAAATAATGCACTTGAAAGCCCCTGGTACATAGTACAGCCTCAATAATCACTTGCTAAATTCTTCAGGGAAGGCCAGGCACGGTGGCTCATACCTGTAATCCCGGCACTTTGGGAGGCCGAGGCGGGCAGATCACGAGGTCAGGAGATGGGGACCATCCTGGCTAACATGGTGAAAACCTGTCTCTACTGAAAAAAAGAAAAAAAAAATTAGCCAGACATGGTGGTGGGCACCTGTAGTCCCAGCTACTCGGGAGGCTGAGGCAGGAGAATGGCGTGAACCCGGGAGGCAGAGCTTGCAGTGAGCCCAGATCGCGCCACTGCACTCCAGCCTGGGTGACAGAGCAAGACACTGCTTCAAAAAAAAAAAAAAGAAAAAAAAATTCTTCACGGAGCTGGAAATGTATGGGGGAAAATCATTTATTGGGAAATATCTTAAAAATCTTAAAATTTCTTTAGTTTCAAACTTTGAAGAAACATATATGTAGTCTTTATGCATTTGAAGGCTGCTTGGAATGACATGGTATTTTCCCATGGCGAGTAGTTCATGTGCCAGTGATTAACTGCAAGCATTGTTTATTTTGTCTTCATTAGTGACAGCTGACAAGAGACCCAGTTTTCCTAGCCTCAGGAAGAGTCAGTTTTGATTAACTTGCAATATTTACTTCAATTTCAGTCGATAGCTATCTAGAATCAAGACACCACACGAGTTCCCTTTCTTTCTAAATTCACATAGAGGCTATAGCTAGATTGCACAGGTGCTCCACTTTGCCATGCAAAAATGTCGCATATTTCTATTGTACAGAGACCCTCTTAGTCTAGTTATTATACTTTGTTCCATCATTGAAGCCTGAGAAAGGAAGTCTATATTTATGTGAAAAACGATAATTGATGACTAGTTTACTCATTGTCTTAACGTCTTTAGCAAAAACTATGTTGGTTTTCATTTGAGAAGTCTGTTTAAAATACAAATAAGCATGCTCAAATGTGTATTGAGAAGAGAAATAATTCTTATTGAACAGAAAAGGAATCACAACAACTTTTTTTCTTTTTGCATCTATGATTGATTTATGACTGTGATCAAAATCTTTGGCTTCTGAGTTTTTCCAGCTGTATCAAATGAATAATCATGATTAACATCTAAAAAACTTTAGGATTTCTGCAGATTTCTTAATTTAGAATATATTAACAGGGTGTTGGACAATCAAAAACATTTTTCCCTTTAATTTTAGTCCTGTAACAGCTTTATATATTATACTTAAATATCTCTTTGTAGCAACTCCATCCACCCACCCATAATTGTACTAGACACAATGAGGAAATTGAGGGAAAAAATCTCAAGAAATTCAGAGACACCAGACATTAAAAATTAGAGATCATAACTTGGTACAAAAGAAAGCAAACTAAACGTGAATCCCAGCCTGGGTCTTCTCCTTACTACTTATGTCGTGACAGAGGTGAACTTTTGATACTCAACTACCTTGTCTAAGAGGAAAGTAGTAATACTGATCCCACCTGCAAGATTTTAATAAGGACCAACTGAAAAGTGTGCGAGAGCCCTTTGTAAACTGTTAAGAGCTTTACACATGTTGACTATTCCATGTTAAGTGCACTGTGTGGTGTAGACTCCATGTTAGTTTCACTCAATTTTAAAACATTCCATCTAGAGATTCTGATTTGAAGAAGGGTAAAGGGCCAGAGAAGCTGCCTTTCACTGCTTCAAGAAGACTGATTTGTTTGGTTAGCCCTAACAACAAATAATAGGTTATTTTGAAATTTTAAAATATATCGTAATATCCTTTTCAAATTACACCTCAGATTCTGATGTGTTCCCCTCCCCCATCCTTATCCCCCTGTGACTATCTGCTCAAATGCAGTAAACAGTTCTTCAGAAGCTTACTCAGAGACAGCTGCAGTTTTACGGGCAGACCTCCTAGAGGAAATGGCACTTAAACTGGGCACTTTAAAAGAAAGAATAGTTTTCCAGAATAAGTCAATGGCATAAGCAAAACCAACGAGATAGCAGGAACAGGGTATAGAGGGCAACAGCTATAAAAATATCCTAAGACCATTTTTAAATGTAACCCAAAAGATAACATTTAGAAATGATTCTCTCTGAGAAGTTAGTTCAATGAAAATTTTTGTTCTTCACAAATCCCAGCTATTTTATTTTACTCTTTTTCTTTCTGAAGAACATGATCTAATTAAATCTATTACTTTGAAGGCCAAGATAAAAGTCAAAATGATCACATATAAAGTTTTTTATGAGAATTCTATTCTTTCCTAACAGAAGGCAGCCTTAATTTGGCTGAATGTAATGGTAATTTTTTTCTTTTAAGTAAGAGCTTTGTGTAAGAAATAGTTATTCAGCTCTTCTTTCGAAAAATGCCTCAGCCAAATTTTTAGAATAAAAGGAACATGATCCTTTTAGACATAGGCAGCAGAGGAATTCATTAAGGTGCTTCATTGTTTTAGCAGTGAACCAAGAAGATGTACATTGACAGTGTTTATTTTCAAGATGATAGAAAGGAAAGGACGACGAAACGTTTTCCTTTACTACTTTCTGTAACATAAATTTGTCATTTTGCCAGGCTTGCTAATATGAGATGGACAAAGCCTTTCTAGTGACATTTGGGATAAAAACTATTACCACACATGTGGATGGTATCTGTTAAATCTCTACATTCAACATAAATGCTACATGTGTTCCTCCTCCTCTCTGGAAGATTCTAGGAGTGCCTGGCAAGAGGAGGCTGCTGACTGGAGTCCAGAACCGAGCTCATCAACTCTCCTAAGTCAAAACAATGCCTGAATGATGAGTCCCCAGGCAGTTTTCAGGAATGTAGAACATTCGGTGAGTTTGCATATTGTACTAGGAGCCTCTTGTTTGCTTTGCGGGTTACGCCAAAGCCAAGAGCATCCTGGGAAGCCAGCAACTCTTGGGTCCTAACACAGCTCTTCAAGAAGTACTCTTCCATGTATTCACTCACAAATGCACATCATATTACCACTGTGTGAAGTACATTTTGCTGGGGGCTGGGAAAGACAAATGAGTTTAAACACACAAATCCTTGTTGTAGAGGAGAGTTTCATTTGTAGGGGAGACACCCATACTTACAAAAAGATAGAACGAAAGTAAAAGAAAAATCAATGACATGAGACACATTCATTTTATCTTTCAACAAATTTTATCAATCATTGTCTGCCAGACACTTTGCTTGCCTTGCTAAGGAGTTGAGACTTCATCCTGTGGGTGCTGGAAGCCATTAAAATGTTTAAACAGGGACTAGTGTGTAAAGATTGTGCTTTGGAAGGGCATGTCTCTTGTAAAGAAGATTAGAGTCAAAGCAACCAAATAAAAGTTGTTTCAGTAATCAAGGCAAGAGACAATAAGTCTGAGGAGTAGAAGTAGAGAGAAGTCAGCAAGATTAAGGAAGTACCATTTGAGAACATTGCCATTAATTAGATGCGAGAAGGGGGAAGAGGAGGGGAAACCCCCGCTGTAGGAACTTCACAGAAGGATATGAGCCTATGTTTGCAGGAGATCTGGACATAGCACTGGGAGATAAAACTGGTATCTTAGTTCCAGTGAAGGCAAGAAATGAAGAGAGCTTAAGGATCTTAAGTTTAAGAATTTTAACTTCTTAAGTTTAAGAACTTTCGGTGAGAAGCTTAGGAGAGTTTCCTTACTATGTAATTAGGCAACCTTACCACAACAGCTCATGAGTCTTTAGTGAGTCAAGATATCAATTTAGTAGGTTTTGACCTGCATCATTTTTAATTTTTAAAGCAGCTTTGTTGAGGCATAATTTCCACACCATAACAATCACCCATTGTAAGTATACAATTCAGTGATTTTTAGTAAATTTACTTATAAAGTCATTACCACAATCCAGTATTACGACATTTCCAACACCCCAAAAACTTTCCTCCTGCCCATTTGCAGTTCATCTCCACTTCCATTTTCAGCCATAGGCAACCACTGGTTTGCTTTCTGTTTCCTTAAGTGTGCCTTTTCTGCATATCCTATTTTTATTTTATTTTTTATTTTTATTTTTTGGTGTGATCTTGGCTTACTGCAAACTCTGTCTCCCAGGTTCAGTCGATTCTCCTGCCTCAGCCTCCCAAGTAGCTGGGATTACAGGCATATGCCAGCACACGGGGGTATTTTTTGTATTTTTGGCAGTCAGGGGTTTCAGCATGTTGACCAGTCTGGTCTTGAACTCCTGACCTAAAGTGACCAACCTGCCTTGGCCTCCCAAAGTGCTGGATTACAGGCATGAGCTACAGCACCCAGTCCTTCTGGATATTTTATATAAATAGAATCACACAATATGCAGTCTTTTGTGCCTGGCTTCTTTCACTTCTTTCACTGGTGTTTTTGAGGTCCATCCATGTTAACTGTGTATCAGTAGGTTCTTTTTATTGCTGAATAGCCCATTGTATGGATATATCGCATTATGTTATCCAGCCACCAACTGACAGACATTTGGATTGTTTCCATTTTGAGGTTAATACAAACAATGCTGCTATGAACATTTGTGTATAAATCTTCGGGTATAAATATATGCCTATTTCTCTTGAATATATCCTTAGGAGTGGAATTGCTGTGTCATATGAAAAGCTTATATTTAACTTTTTAAGGAACTGCTAAATTATTTTCCAAGTGGATGTACCATTTTACATTCCCACAAGCAATGTATGATTGTTTTAGTAGCTTCACACCCTCCATTTGGTATTGTTAGTCTTTCTGATTATAGTTTCTCTAGTGGGTGTGTATGTAGTAGTATCTCATTGTAGTCCTAATTTCCCTCATGACTAATATGGTTGAGCACATTTTCATGTGCTCATTGACCGTTCATATATGGTCAAATCTTTTGTGCATTTTGTAATTGGGTTCTTAATCTGATTATTGAATTATGGGAGTCCCCAATATATTTCTTTATCAGATATGTTTTTTAAAAAACTGTAACAAAATTAAATTTAACAGTTTAATTGGGCAAAGAACGATTTGCGAATTGGGCAGTTTCCTGAGCCTGAGTAGGCTCAGAGACTCCAGCACAGCCATGTGGTGGAAGAAGATTTAAGGACAGAGAAAGGAAAGTGACATACAGAAAACAGAAGTGAGGTACAGAAACAGCTGGATTGGTTGCAACTCGGCCTTTGCCTTATTTGAACACAGTTTGAACAGTTAGTCACCTTTGATTGGCCAGCACTCAGTGATTGGCACAAGCAGTGGCCACAGTCTGCATACAACTCCATTCAGGCTACGATTACACTGTAGTAATACATAGCTCACGAGGTACAGGGAAACCTGCAAGCCAAACTTAAAATATGAAGGAGGCAGCTTTAGGCTAAATTTGATTTAACAGATATATGGTGAGCGAATATTTTCTTCCAGTCTGAGGCATATCTTTTAATTTTATTGATGACGTCTTTTGAAGCACAAAAATTTTTAATTTTGATGATGTTAAATTTATCAATTCTTTAAAGAAAGTTTATCTAAAAAGCTTTCTGCCCAACTCAAGGTCATAAAGATTTACTCTTATGTTTTCTTCAAGAAGTTTTATAGTTTTCAGTTACATTTAGGTCTATAATTTATTTTGAGTTAAATGTTGTATATGATATGGATAAGGATATAACTTCATTTTTTTTTTGCATATGGCTATGCAATTGTCTGGCAACCAATATTTTTTTTTTTAAAAAAAAGAGAAGACACCAGAAGGCTTTGCACATTATTTTACGAATCTTATATATATTCCATGTGTTTTCTGAGTTGTGAGAAAGAAAAGGATTTGTTTTGTTGATTTGCGTTTAGAACATCTTTAAAGCTTCTGCAATATGGCATTCAGAGTGTATGGTGCAAAGAGTTGGGAAGAAAGAAAAGGAGGAGGTAGGGAGCATTTGAGAGCTACAGTCATGAGAGAGAAAGCCCAGAGTCAGGTTTTACATTGAGGACCATGACCAAGCATAGAGTGATGTGAGCTGGTGACAGTCCTATAAAGGGGGATTCGGGCTCTGGATAAAAGCCAGCCAGAAGGGAAAGAAATCTGTTAAAGTGCCATGAAGATAAGCTGGGCACAGTTGCATGCGCCTGTAGTCCCAGCTACTTGGGAGGCTAACGCAGGAGAATTTCTTGAGCTCAGGAGTTCGAGACCAACTTGGGCAACGTAGTGAGACCCCTGCTGTGCCCCAGCAAAAAAATCTACTGTTTCATGAGAAATTAGAATACCAGGCCTATCCCTTTGTGCTGTCTTTCTTTCCCAACCCAAATAATCTGTATCAATATTTAATCCCTGTTAGTACTAGCACAGTCTTCACAAAGTTAGGCTAAGGTAATGGCACTCTCATATAGGAACTGTAACTACTCCAGTTATAATTTAAATTATTTTCTAAAAGTTAATGTCAAGCATGGAGGTTAAAAAAAAAAAAAAAAAAAAAAAAAAAAAAAAAAAAAAAACAGAAGTGCATGCAGGTGCAAAATCCCCATTTGACAACTATAGCAAAGATAGAAGTTTGTTATTACCTTGCTTTTTAACCTTGACAAGAGGTAATTTCCCAGGCCTTGATTGCCTTACCTGTAAATTAAGAAATTTGGGCCAGTCTAACTTTCTTTTCCTACAGTAGAAGCATGACTGTTCTAGGCATTCCCACAGACATCTTCCTTGTCAATTATATTCTCTAATACAAGTTAATGTCCAAGAGCAATGGATACATCCATCCACTGGACAGAAAAGTGTGATTATAAGAATAATGACCATCCATACACATCTATAAGAAATACACCTTTCCTCTTAAACTTTTAAATTCTCAAGCACATTAAATATATTGTATTTTCTTTTGCAGTTAGTTTGTAACAGATGTGGTTTTTTTTTTTTTTTGTCTCAGGCACAGTGCACTTAGTCGTTTGTTTATTCAACAAATATTTATGGGCCATATATTACACTTAAAGTGCTGCCTTGGGTCCTGTAATGAGCACAAACATCTGAAAACGGTCATCTTTGATCTAATGAGAGAGGAAAAAACAGGAACACAAATAAGTACTACACAGCACGTGCCATCAACAGAGCAGGGTAGTTATAGGTAATAGTTACTATAAAGTGTAAGGGATGGAAGAATCATTTCCAAATGTGATGAACAAGACCCGATATGGCAGGATCTGAGAAAAGTCTTTTGCATCCGAGTAAGCACCTGCTCCCAAGAATGACGTAGACTACCTGAAGGTTAGATCAACCTGGCAGAAGAATGGCAACATTATTTGTGTCTGTATGACCCCATGAACCAAAACAGATCTAACTTTAGGTCCATAGCCTTTGACAGTGATCCTCAGAATGTTTCAGGGCGTTTTCTGTAAATGATCCTGCTTTTGGCACAGCATCTATTGCCTAGTATTTTCTTTTTCAGCTGTTAGTTTAGACTCAGAGCTACATCATAGAAGTACAGGAACTACACACAGAGGTTTAAAAATATTTACTGTAAATTGGAATAAAACTTAGGAAATAGATGATATTTTCATATGCCATTTTAAATATCACATTTCCTCCTTTTTTTAAAGCTGGCATAAATCATAACTTACTTGAATATCTTTAAAGAATAAGACATAGCTTTCTCCTAACTTATTTTTAGCCTGAAAAAACAATGTTTTTTTCTAAATCCAATTCTGAAAGGAGGTAGGGACAACTTATAACAAGCATATGTATGAACTTATGTAAGTATTCACAGTATATAGTAGGAAATAGTGCTGTCGTGAGAGGCCAGGACTTGGAGTGAATGGCTAGTTCTGCCATTAACTAATTGTGAAGCCTCGAATGAATTTCTTTATTTTACTAAACTTGAGTTTTCTCAGCCACAAAATCAGGTTGAAATAAGTGGTTTGTAAATCCCCTTCTAGTTCTAATAATTTCTGTGTTTATATTTTTATTTTGTATAATGGCAAATACCCAAGCTTTTATAAATTTATATTTACTCTGCAGTGCAAATTCTGAGAAAATTACCTTAAATGGAAGCAGATCAGCCTGGGAGGACAGCCTGCATAAATAGATATGTGAAATAATATGTGTGTTTTTGCCTGGCAGAGCTGAAAACCGAAGTTCAGTGACTCTCTTTTGGCCCTTGTATCAGCATCAGTATTAATCAAATGGTTGGATTAGCTCTAAACCCTTTTCACATCAACCTAACTCATTTGCAAATGTGGAAATTTTGAGGAAGCAATTGCTTGGGATTTAGTCTGGGAATTGTAAATGGAATATGAGTTAATTACTCAATAATACAAAAATAATTTATCTCACAATAATAGAGTGAAAAATCTAGGCAATTAAAAAGCAAACTGAACCCACAAGACACAAGAGTGGCATTGAGTGGGAGACAAAGTTCTTTAACCCAGGACATTTTCCTGGGTGTCCTGAAACCATCCCACGGGCAGCTGTCTCCTCTGCCTACATGCAAGGCTGATCCTATTTGTAGGTTTCAAAAGAAGCAACACAAATGTTTCATCAATGTTTTTAGCCCTGGATAGGCCTGTGCTAAGAGATTATTTTACCATGAGTCCCAGCTGAGAAAATGTTCCCAATTTAGAAGAGAGATTCTAGGACACAGTGCCTAAGGAAAACAGGTATCCCCACAGCAACTACTTCTGAATATGGCACCAGATTCCTGAGGATTGGTCTGCTTTAAGTGATATCTGGAGCACCCCAAACTGAGAAAATCTATCACGGGAAACTGCCCAAGCAGATGTGCTACTCAGGTTACTGAGTTTGTGCTGACCCAAAGGCAGGAAGGAAGGGGTGAGTCTTCAGGTTACTCTAGGACAAGGGCTGTGTTAGTCTGTTCTCACACTGCTATAAAGACCTACCTGACATTGGATAACTTATAAAGAAAAGAGGTTTGATTGACTCACAGTTCCAGATGGCTGGGGAGGCCTCAGGAAACTTATAGTGGAAGGGGAAGAGACATGTTTCACATGGCAATAGGTGAGAGAGAGAAGAGCAAGCAAGAGCAGGGAAAACTGCCTTGTAAAACCATCAGATCTCGTGAGAACTTACTATCATGAGAATAGCATGGGGGAAAGGGCCCCCACAATCCAATCATCTCCCTCCAGGTCTCTCCCTAGACATATGGAGACTGTGGGGATTATCATTTAAGATGAGATTTGGGTGGGGACACACCAAACCATATCAAGGACCATTACCAGTTCTGATGGCAATGGGTCATCGTTATTTCCCCAAATCTACTTGCTGATGATTTGGTTTGGGGAGTGGGCAGCAAAGCCAAGATTACAAGTCATTCAGTGGAGAAGGTTGTAAAAGACAAGGCCCAGAGGAGTAAAGAGTTTTAGATATAAAGCAGAGATGAAGGATATGCTGGTGGACAGAACACGGGCTTTGAAGCCAATCAGACCCAGGTGTTCATCTTGACTCTTCCACTTTGTAACTGCCTGGTTCTGTGTTTCTGATTCCTCATCTGTAAATCAGAAATAATAACTCCCACCTCATAAGACTTTGTGAGGATGACATAATGTTTGCAAATTGTCTCAAACACAAACTGATTTTGAGAGGTGAAACCAGCTGGGCTTCTGGGTCGGGTGGGGACTTGGATAACTTTTCTGTCTAGCTAAAGGATTGTAAACACACCAATCAGTGCTCTGTGTCTAACTAAAGATTTGTAAATGCACCAATTAGCACTGTGTAAAAATGCACCAATCAGTTCTCTGTGTCTAGCTAAAGGTTTGTAAATGCACCAATCAGCACTCTGTAAAAACGGACCAATCAACACTCTGTAAAATGGACCAATCAGTGCTCTGTAAAATGGACCAATCAGCAGGATGTGGGCGGGGCCAAATAAGGGAATAAAAGCTGACTACCTGAGCCAGCAGCACCAACCCACTTAGGTCCCCCTCCATGCTATGGAAGCTTTGTTTTTTTGCTCTTCACAATAAATCTTGCTGCTGCTAACTCTGGGTTCACACTGCCATTATGAGCTGTAACAGTCATTGTGAAGGTCTGTGGCTTCACTCCTCAAGTCAAGCAGGACCACAAACCCACCGGAAGGAAGAAACTCTGGACACATCTGAACATCTGAAGGAAAAAACTCCAGACACACTATCTTTAAGAACTGTAACACTCACCGCAAGGGTCCATGGCTTCATTCTTGAAGTCAACAAGACCAACAACCCACCAGAAGGAACCAATTCCAGACACATTTTGGCGACCATGAAGGGACTATCGCCTATCGCCAAGTGGTGAGTACCATTGGACCCCTTTTGCTTGCTATTCTGTCCTATTTTTCCTTAGAATTTGGGGGTTAAATACCAGGCACCTGTTGGTCAGTTAAAAGTGATTAGTGCAGTTGCTAGATTAAAGGCATTGGTGTCAGGTTTTCTGGGAAAGAGTTCTCTAACAACCCCTGACTCTTCAAAGTTGGGAGTGTTGGTTTACCTGGAATCAGCTTCTGCTTTTCCTGTACTTCCAGGTTGAGCTGAGGGTCAACAGAGGAAAGTCATTCAGCTCTGGGGTCCTGACGACAAGTTGGTTGATCCTGCAGCCATAAGCGGAACTCTCAAAGTCATGTCACCCAAGTGAGACTCACCCATCATCTATCCTGACCCTTGCCTCCTGGGTCCTAATGCCTGTCAGACAAACTTCCTCTCACTTCTCTTCTCTGAGGCTAGTCCCCCTTCTAAAAGCCACTCCCTGTCTCTGGTGCTTTTCTAGTTTATCCTGTAAGAATGATTTCTAGTGTAAACTTCAGGACTCTGCTCCCTTCTTTAGGCACCCAGGCTCACCAATCAGAAAGACATAATTTTTGCCCAAAACCCCTTCATAGGGGGGACTATCTGCAATTTTAGGATCCGTCCTCACACAAGCAGGACTAACAAAAGCTATTTCTGAAGCTAGGATATGGGGAGCCCCAGAAAGTGTATCCTTCCTAGTCATATAAGTGAGGACAAAAGGCATCAGTCTTCCAACCCTGGAGATCCTTTCCCTCCCTCAGGGTGGGGACCAATTTGCACCTGTAGTCCCAGCTACTTGGGAGGCTAACGGAGGAGAATTTCTTGACCTCAGGAGTTCAAGACCGACTTGGGCAATGTAGTGAGACCTCCACTTCATTTTTGGGGCATAACATCTCTATGGGACATGGGTAAAGTCCCAATACTAACAGGAGAGTGCTTAGGACTCTAATAGGTTTTCGAGAATGCATTGGTAAGGGCCACTAAATCTGATTTTTCTCGGTCCTCCTTGTGGTCTAGGAGGACAGGCAAGGGTGCAGGTTTTTGAGAATGTGTCAGTAAGGGTCACTAAATCCGACATTCCTTGGTCGTCCTTGTGGTCTAGGAGGAAAACTAGTGTTTCTGCTGCTGCGTCAGTGAGCACAACTATTCCGATCAGCAGAGTCCAGGGACCATTGCGGGTTCTTGGACAAGAGGTGTTTCTGCTGCTGCGTCGGTGAGCACCACTATTCTGACCAGCAGGGTACAGGGACCGTTGTGAGTTCTTGGGCAGGGGGAGAAACAAACAAACCAAGACTGTGGGTGGTTTTGTCTTTCAGATGGGAAACACTCAGGCATCAACAGGCTCACCCTTGAAATGCATCCTAAGCCATTGGGACCAATTTGACCTGCAAACCCCGAAAAAGAGGTGGGTCATTTTTTTTCTGCACTACGGCCTGGCCCCAACATTCTCTCTTTGGTGGGGAAAAATGGCCACCTGAGGGAAGTATAAATTACAATACTATCCTGCAGCTTGACGTTTTCTGTAAGAGGGAAGGAAAATGGAGTGAAATACCATATGTCCAAGTTTCTTTTCACTGAAGGAGAATACACAACTATGCAAAGCTTGCAATTTACATCCCACAGGAGGACCTCTCAGCTTACTCCCATATCCTAGCCTCCCTATAGCTCCCCTTCCCATTAATGATAAGCCTCCTCTAATCTCCCCTACCCAGAAGGAAATAAGCAAAGACATCTCCAAAGGACCACAAAAACCCCCGGGCTATCGGTTATGTCCACTTCAAGCTGTAGGGGGAGGGGAATTTGGCCCAACCCAGGTACATGGCCCCTTCTCCCTCTCTGATTTAAAGCAGATCAAGGCAGACGGGGCCAAATAAGGGAATAAAAGCTGGCCACCTGAACCAGCAGCGGCAACCTGCTTAGGTCCCCTTCCACGCTGTGGAAGCTTTGTTCTTTCGCTCTTCATAATAAATCTTGCTGCTGCTCACTCTTTGTGTCTGCACTACCTTTATGAGCTGTAACAGTCACTGTGAAGGTCTACAGCTTCAGTCCTGAAGTCAGCAAGACCACGAACCCACCAAGAGGAACAAACAACTCTGGATGTGCCACTTTTAAGAGCTGTAACACTCACTGTGAAGGTCTGCGGCTTCACTCCAGAAGTCAAGCAAGACCATACACCCACCAGAAGGGAGAGACTCCAGACACATCTGAACATCTGAAGGAACAAACTCCGGACACACCATCTTTAAGAACTGTAACACTCACCGCAAGGCTCTGTGGCTTCATTCTTGAAGTCAGCAAGACCAAGAACCCACTGGAAGGAACAAATTCTGGACACACTTTCAAAAAAATTTTCTTTTCCACTCTTCACTGCCTCCAGCAACTTTATGGGCTGAATTGTGTCTCTGTACTCACAATTTTTATGTTGAAGTCCTAACCCCCAGTATTTCAGAATGTGACTATATTTGGAGATTGGGTCTCTAAGTTAAAACTAGATCATTAGAATGAGCCCAATTCCAATATGACAGGTGTCCTTACAAGGAGAGATTAGGGCACAAACACACAGAGAGAAGACCAAGTGAAGACACAGGGGGAAGATGGTCATCTGCAAGCCAAGGAGAGAGGCCTCAGCAGAAAGCAACCCTGCTGACACCTTCATCTTGGACACATAGCTTTCAGAATTTTGAGTAAATAAATGTCGTTGTTTAAGCCAGTCAGTCTGTGGCACTTTGTTATGGCAGCTCTAGAAAACTAATAAGGGCACCAAATCCTATCCCACTTCTAGCTGAAGGGCATATGGCAAAATCTGGCCACTGCAAGGAGAGAAATCTAACATTCAGTAGCAGCTGTAGCTGGAAGGTAACTTATTTTTAGGGAAATCTAAGCTCATGACAAACTATTTGGTCAAAAACCAAATATTGTGAATGCAAAGTTAGTCTGCAGGATCCTAGCAAGATGTAAATCACTAATAAAACATAAATTTTTCTTATGAATAAGATAAAATAAAAATTTTAGCAGTAGGTGTGGTTAAACCATTTATACATAAAACCAAACATTATTAGAATTATATGCTGAAGAGGCTAACTTAGTTATTGTCACTATTATCATAATATTGAATAATAGTGATAAGAAAAATCTTAAATTAAAAATCTGGGTGTGTTGGTTTAATAGGGTGCTTCAACTTGAACACTATGTAGACATGATTAGTTAACTAGGGGCCTTTTCCTCCAAGTCTAACTCATTGAAAACTCTCATTAACCTTACTGGCTGCTTCCTGGAAGGAAGGCAGGTGAATAGGACACACAGGGAATGGCTTTCGAAGAACTGTGTTCCCACCAAAGACACTTCAGTGTTAGATAATCAAATGCCTTAAAATGCTTTTCTAAGGCTCCAAAGAACTAGTAATGAGCTCTGGAGGTCTGTGTGCTCTCTTGCTGATTTGGCTGAGTAGATATTGTTATAAAAACTGAAGACCATTTTATCTCAGTAGTTGTAAAGTAAGACTGGAATGTAAATTCACTTATCAATGAACACGGACTGTCTTCAAAAGAATGTCACTACCATTGCCTCTAGCCTGAATTTAGGAGAATATGAATCATTGAGATTGAACAGACATTAATAGTTTGCTATATTTGCTTCAAAAAGAAGGAAGAATAGAAAGAAGGAAGGAGAAGGGAGAAGGAAGGAAGGAAGGAAGAAAGAAAGAAAGAGAGAGAAAGAAAAAAAGAAGGAAAGGATAGGAAAAGAAAAGAAAAGAAGAGAAGAAAAGAAAGGCAACTTCCTGTTTCAGTTTCAATGTGTAAAGTACTTGGGAGTCATCACTCTCATTCTCACAAGAGAAAAGCTGAACAAACGGAAAATCAATGACTTTTCTTAGATCTGTCAGAGAACTGAGGTCACAAGGCAAGCTACCTCCACAAAACTAGAAAAACAAACAAAATCACAGCCAAGTTCAGTTTACCAGGAGGGAGCAGAAGCTGGTGAGTAACTAATGGAAA
Source organism: Chlorocebus sabaeus (assembly GCF_047675955.1). Classification (NCBI taxonomy): domain Eukaryota; kingdom Metazoa; phylum Chordata; class Mammalia; order Primates; family Cercopithecidae; genus Chlorocebus; species Chlorocebus sabaeus. Next base: position 77,664,202 of record NC_132916.1, read on the forward strand.
TATTAAATGGTAATTTTGACAAATTCCAGGAGGCTGAGTGTTGTCTAGCTTAAGAGTTAAAAACTCCTGGGGTTCCAATCTTAGTGAAGCCCCACACTCTTTTGGGTTTTACCTCCAGGAATCGCACCATGCTCTCTGGTGAAGATCAGAGAAAAATCCCTTCCTGTTTCAGGAAGAAGGGGAAAGTAATCTTTTTGAAATATGCCCCTATTAAAAGTAGCCATCTTGAAATACACAGAGTATTCACCAAAGTAGTTCTTTGAAACAACTTTACTGTAGCCTTATCTGACCTGAGAAAATGACAATTAGACAAGTCTAGCCTCCACCTTCACCTCCATCTCCCACCTTTCTTGTATCACAAAGGAGAGAGAAAAAATGGCTAAGAAAGACTTCTGATGATCAAACACAAGGATTCAAGTCCACTAAAATATTGAGATTTAATCATTATAGAACACTTCCCTGCCCCAGCATCTTAACACCACATCCACAGGACTCTATTACGGACAGTGGATTACAACTGAGAAAACTGAGACACAGACTCTGTTTAAGGAGTTCATAGGAAATCCAAAGACAACAGAGGAAAGAAATAAACAAAGGAACTAGAGGAAACAGAAGCCTCTGGCACCCATAGCCACAACAAACATTAAACATGGTCAGCTCCTAGCCAGACTAACATATAACCTCACATTAAAAGCCTAGTTACCTCAGTTCCTATTACCCAATACGTTATAGCTGCCTTTCATAAAAAAATTACAAGTCATGATAGATGGTAAGAAAAAAACATAATCTGAAAAGAAAAGGCAAGCATGAGAATCAGACTCAGATATGACATAGATTTTGAAATATCAAATAGGGAATTTAAATATAACTAATATGTGAAGGTCTCTAATGCAAAAAGTAGACAACCTGCAAGAACAGCTAGATGGATAATGTAGGCAGAGAGAAGGAAACTCATTCTATGGGGCCAATATTACCCAAATGCCAAAGCCAGGTAAATGATTACAAGAAAGAAAAAAAACTGGGATATAGAAATCCTCAACAAAATGTTAGCAACTGAATCCAACATATACCTAAATGTTAAATGCAAAAGCTATACAACTTTTAGACGATAACAGGAGAAAATCTAGAGAACCTTGGATTTGTTAATGGATTTTTAGGTAAAACATCGAAAGTACAATGCGTAGAAGAAAAAATTGGTAAGTTGGATCTTATTAAAATTAAAAACTTCTACATTGTGAAAAGTGCTGTCATGAGGATGAGAAAACAAGTCACGGACTGGAAATAAAAATTAGCAAAACACATATTTGATAAAGGACTTGTATCCAAAATATACAAAAAATTTCTTAAAACTTAATAATAAGAAAACAAACAACCCAATTTAAAAATGAGCAAAAGATTTGAACAGACACCTCACCGAAGAAGACATACAGATAGAAAATAAGCATGTGAAAAGATGTTCACATGACTTTTTAATAAGAAAATTACAAATTAAAATGAGATGTTACTACATGCTTATTAAAATGGCTAAAATCCCAAACACTGACAACATCAAATGCTGGCAAGGATGTAGAGCAGCAGGAATTCTCATTCATTGCCAGTGGGATTGTATAAAGGCATGATCACTTTGGATGACAGTTTGGCAGTTTCTACAAAACCAAACATAGTCTTTCCATACAATCCAGCAATCTTCTAGATATTTACACAATTTAGCTGAAAACTTGTGGCCACACAAAAATTTGCACAGATATGTGTATAGGGGCTTTACTAATAATTGCCAAAAACTGTAAATAGTAAAGATGTTCTTCAAAAGATAAATGGATAAACAAACTGTGGTATAACTGGACAAAGCAACATCATTTAATAATAAAAAGAAACAAGCTATCAAGCCACAAAAAGACATGGAGGAAACTTAAATGCATATTGCTAAGGGAAGCCAGTCTGAAAGAAGGCTCCATATAGTATGAGTCTAACTATATAACATGTAGACAAGGCCAAATTATAAAGACAGTAAAAAGTTTAGTGGTCGTCACGGTTTCAGAGAAAGGGTGAAAGGGATAAATAGGTGAAACACTGGGGTTTTTAGGTCAATGAAACTATTCTGTATGATATTGTAATGGTGGACACATGACATTATTTGTCAAAAGTCATAGGCTGTACAATACAAAAGGTATGCCTACATGTAAACTATGGATTTTAGTTAATAATAAAGTATCAATATCAGTTCATTAATTATAACAAATGTACCACAGTAATGCAAGATGTTACTAATATGGAAACCTGTGAGGGGGATGGTGTCATATGGGAACTATCTGTTCTATCTGCTCAAATTTTACTATAAATCTAAAACTGTTCTAAAATGGAAAACATATCCAAATAAGAAAGAAAAAGGAAGGAAGGAGGGAAGGAGGAAGAGAGAGATAAAAGAAGGGAGAAAAGGTAGAGAGGGAGAAACAAGCATTACAGATACAAAGAAAGTTCCCAAAGTCCATCTCTTCTTCTTCCCTCCCTCCCAAGAGGGATATTGTCCCTAAAATGTCCTAAAATGGGGATTTTTTCCATGTATTATTTTACATTTGTAACACACACATCTTTACAAACAATACATCACATTATTTTGGTAATACGCGTTTCCTACTTTATGTTTTTTTTGCTAATGACTTACTACTTGCTGTTTATTTTAGACTATGGAAATGATGTTAGATAATTTTATATATATGACATACTGAACATATTCATTATTTTCAACTACATTAAAAATAATTTACATGCAAAATGAAATCAATTAATTTTAGGTGAGCAATCTGATGAGTTTTGATAAATGTACGCAGTTGTATGACAATCACAATAATCTTGACATAGAACATATCCATTGACCCTAAAAATCCCCTTGCAACCTCTTTACAGTCACCTCCCTCCACCATCACCTAGCTTTTGGCAATCAGTGACATACTTTCTGTAATTATATTAATTTTGTTTTTTGCATTATTGGAATTTGTCGTTTGACATTGGCACACATTCTTAAATAAATGTGGTTGTTATACGTCATTATTAATACGCATTTCTCACTTTATGTTTTTTTGCTAATGACTTATTACTTGCCATTCATTTTAGACCATGGGAATGATGTTAGACAAATGGCAGATTCGAGAAATTGTCTTATTTGAGTTCAAAATGGGTCATAAGGCAGCAGAGACAACTCACAACATCAACAACGCCTTTGGCCCAGGAACTGCTAATGAATTTCCAGTGCAGTGGTGATTCAAAAAGTTTTGCAGAGGAGACAAGAGCCTTGAAGATGAGGAACATAATGGCCGACCATCGAAAGTTGACAATGACCAGTTGAAAGCAATCTTTGAAGCTGATCCTTTTACAACTACATGAGAAGTTGCCAATGAACTCAATGTTGATCATTTATGGTCGTTCACCATTTGAAGCAAATTGAAAAGGTGAAAAAGCTTAATAAGCAGGTGCCTCATGGGCTGACAGAAAATTTTAAAAATTGTCATTTTGAAGCATTGTCTTTTGTTCTACACAACAACAATGAACCATTTCTCAATTAAATTGTGATGTACAATGAAAAGTGGATTTTGTATGACAACCAGTGATGACCAGTTCAGTGGATGAACTGAGAAGCTCCAAAGCACTTCCCAAAGCCAAGCTTGCACCAAAAAAAGGTCATGGTCGCTGTTTGGTGGTCTGCTGCTGGTCTGATCCACTACAGCTTTCTGAATCCCAGTGAGATGATTACATTGGAGAAGTATACTCAGAAAATTGATGAGATGCACTGAAAAGGGCAATGCCTGCAGGTCACATTGATCAACAGAAAGGACCTGATCCTTCTCCACAAGAACACCTGACTGCACATTGCACAACCTATGCTTCAAAAGTTGAATGAATTGGACTACAAAGTTTTGCCTCATCTGCCATATTCACCTGACTTCTCACCAACCAACTACCACTTCTTCAAGCTTCTTGACCACTTTTTGCAAGGAAAATGCTTCTACAACCAACAGGATGCAAAAAATGCTTTCCAAGAGTCTGTCAAATCCTGAAGCAAGGATTTTTATGCTACAGGAATAAAAAAACTTATTTATCATTGGCAAAAATGTATTGATTGTAATTGTTCCTATTTTGATTAATAAAGATGTGTTTGAGCCTAGCTATAATGATTTAAAATCCATGGTCTGAAACCGCAATTATTTTTGCACCAACCTAGTTTTGCCTTTTTCAGAATTTTATGTAAGTGGAATTATACAGTCTATAGGCATTTGTTTCTGCTTTCTTTTACCTAGCGTAATACTTAAGACATTCATTTGTCTGTATCAGTAGTTTATTTCTTTTTGTTTCTGAGTGGTACATCTTTGTACTGGTCCTCCACAAGTTATTTATTCCTTTACCTGTTGATGGACGTTTGGCTTCTGTCCAGTTATGGGCTATTAAGAGTAAAGCTGCTATGAAGATTATGTACCAGCCTTTGTATGGGCACATGCTTTCATTTCTCTTAGGCAATACCTAAGATTGAAATGGCAGCATGGAAGAACAGGTTTATTATTATTAATTTTTTTGATGGTGTTTTTCTCTTGTTTCCCAGGCTAGAGTGCAATGGCATGATCTCAGCTCACTGCAACCTCCCCCTCCTGGGTTCAAGTGATTCTCCTGCCTCAGCCTCCCTAGTAGCTGGGATTACAGGCATGTGCCACCATGCCCAGTATTTTTAGTAGTGACGGGGTTTCACCATGTTGGTCAGTCTGGTCTCGAATTCCTGACCTCCGGTGATCCACCCACCTCAACCTCCCAAATTGCTGGGATTACATGCATGAGCCACCGTGCCTGGCCAGTTTTATGTTTTTAAAAAAACTGATAGTTTTCCAGTGGTGTTCCAGGTTATGTTCCCACAGTGTATGATAATTCCAAGTGCTCTGCTTCCTCACCACCACTAGGTATGATTGGCCTTTTTAATTAGAACCATTTTTATGGGTGTGTAGTGACATCTCATTGTGGTTTTGATTTACATTTCCTTTATAAACAGCAATGTTGAGCATCTATCTTATGTGCTTATTTTCCTTCTCTATGTCTTCTTTGATTAAGTTTCTGTTTAAATCTTTTGCCCATTTTTATTTGGGTTGTTTGTCTTATTATTGAGTTGTGTGGATTATTTATATATTTCAGATACAAATTCTGTATCTGAAATATTTGAAAGTATTTTCTTAGTCTGTGGCTTTCCTTTTTATTTCCTTAAATTTCTTTTGAGGACGAAGAGTTTAATTTTGATGAAATCCAATTTTTTTATTTTATACTTTGTACTTTTGTGTCCTAATTATAAAAAACTCTTTTTTTTAAAGAACTGATGTTTATTTCAATTTTGGAAACAACCTTATTTCCATTTTGCTTAGGAGCCTGTGGAAAATGGCTTAAGACCACTCAGTGGTTTTTCCTACCCATTCAGTGGCCCAAGCAGTAGGAGCTGTAGACCAGTCTTCCATGGCAGGCTGAGTGCTTCAGTCTTCAGTAGGGACCTGCTGAACAGACACAGGGGGCACCTGTGACCTGCACACCTTCAGAGCAGGCTGCAACCTCAGGCTAAGTAGCAGTGCGCTCAGGAGCCAGGGCAGTCCCTTCACCCTGAAATTCCTCCTTAGGTTCAGCTTTTTTAGCAGCAGCATGCTCTTTCTTTTCAATCTCTTTGGGATCTCTGTAGATGTAGAGATCAGGCATGACCTCCTCTGGGTGTTCACAGAAGATGGTGCCACACATGTGCAGAACTTCCCAGGCTGGCATCTACCACATCAGACCCACTGAATGAGTGCCTTTGTTGTTGCAGGACAACAACAAGGCAGCCCCGAGAATTACAGCAATGTCCGCAGCATAGAGGAGAATCTGTGTGACCCAAAGCAATGGTGGGCAGGTTAGCATAAGCATCTCTGTGAGAGCCTGGTGGTCAGCCCTGGGATCAGTAATTGCCAAAAGCCATGGCTCCCAGAAGGCTGCCTGGATCTGGTTAGTGAAAGTTTCAAGAGTGAAACAGCCAGCAATAAGAGTTACTCCAGTGGCAGCAGCAAACTTCAGCACAGCCCACTGACCAGTATTCTGGAGGGCGTAACACTGACATCAGCAGGGTTTTCAAGGGCAACCATGGCGCGAGCTGCCAGAAGAAGCTTCTCCCAGGTCCTCTTCAGATTTAGGAAGCAGATGCTGTCACTTTTCCTTTTATAGGTGTACTGTTCCATTTGGAAGTCAAGGTTGATGCCACCTAATTGGGTCCATGCTGCAAGAAACTTGAGGATACCCTCCTCCTTCATTTGCAGAATATCAAGGGCTTCAGACATTGTGAAAGTCTCCCTTTAAGTTACAATGGAATCCAGAACAATGCCATATGGACCCTCCTCTGGGTAGTCCAGAAAGTCTAATTATGAAAACTTTATCTAACTTGTGACTGCTTGAATTTTCTCTTATGTCTTCTAGAAGTTTTATGCTGTTGACTCTTACCTTAAGGTCTTTATCTATTTTGAATCAATTTTTCTTTATGGAGTGAGGTAAGAAGCAAGGGTAACGTTTTAGCATATAAATATCCAATTGTTCCAGCACCAATTGTTGAAACAATTATCCTTTCCCCCATTTAATTCCCTCGGTATCTTTGTCAAGAATCAATTGACAACGATTGCTAACAGATTTCCAGAAAGAAGTGAGAAGCACAGCATCCTACTAAGCAAAACAATCGTTTTACTAAAAAAGAAGTTAAAGAAAATAGTTTTTTTAAGTTTCTGCACATTGTTCTGAGGGCATACAGCAAAACAAAGAAACATTTATTCCAGAAAATTTACTAAATCCTTGGTAACAGCATAGTCTGTGTTGATAAAAGAAAAGCTTTAGCCAAATTAAATTTAAAGGAGTTTAATTGAGCAATGAACGATTCTCAAATTGGGCAACCCCCAGAATTACAGCAAATTCATAGAGACTCCAGCACAGTCATGTAGTGGAAGAAGATTTATAGACAAAAAGGGGGAAATAATGTACAGAAATTGGAAGCGAGTGGAAGCGAGGTACAGACTGGCTGAGTTGGTTCCAAGTTGGCATTTGCCTTATTTGAACACAGCTTGAACACTCAGCAGTGTATAAATGGTCGAAGTACAGCCACTGGGATTGGCCAAGACTCAGTTATTGTTCCAGGTGTATTCTTCTAAGTTAGGTTTTCTATCTTGTCTGCCTATTAAACTAGGCTGTAGTTTGTTCACAAGGACTCAAATACAGAATTACAGAGTTCTTCTCAGGCCATATTTAATTCCCTTTAACAGTGTCCTCTGAACCTTGACTGCTTCCTCCCTCCCCACCTCCAAGCTCTGTCTTATAGAAACACTGCTCTGGGGGGTCAACTTCAGGCAGTGAAGCTCAAGAGTATGATACAGGGATCCCTCTCCCTCCTGTGTCCCAGAATAGGGCTACAGCTTCACTCTGGGAATACAGGCTGCTGATGTTTCTCACTTCCCCTATGATGAGAAGCTTTGTTCTTATTATACATGACCTCCTGCAGAAACCCTTCCATACAGAAGTTCCTATCATACATAGCCCAATGGGATGAGGCTCCTATCCTAGACCCTACTCATAGGGTGGAAATTCAGCACCAGCAGTCTGAGAATACTGGGGCTCCAGGTCCCTCCCCTGTCATTCCTAGGGCAGACATTCCACAAGGAGAAGGCAAGCTGAGAAGGCTGGAGGTTATCATTCTCCCTCCCTCCAGCATCCAATAGAGCAGGGATGTCACCAGGATAAGGAGGCTATTATCTGTACCCAAGCTCCCTTGCAGTCTGTAGAGTTCCTGCCCTAGAAGAGCAGTAGCCTTTATTAAGGACAAAGCTCGGTAGCCCTGCCCAAGGGAACTGACATTAGGAAAATGGTGTAGAGAATTTCATGCCTAAGGGTGTTGTAGAAACAATGGAGATCTTAAATCATGGTGGACAGCAATTAAGAGGGTGCTTAGATCCAGCAATCCCACTTCTAAGTATATAGCCAAAGGAATTGAAATCGGCATGTCAGTACTCTCAAGTGCATTGCAGCATTAGTCACAATAGCCAAAACACGGAATCAACCTAAGTGTCCATCAGTGGAGGAATGGAGAAAAACAAGGTACATGTACACAATGAAATACTATTCAGCCTTCCAAAAGAAGGAAATTCTGTTATTTGTGACAACATGGATGAATCTAGAGGACATTATGCCAAGAGAAATAAACTATGCACAGAAAGACAAATATTGTATGATCTCACTTATATGTGAACCCTAAAAAAGTTTAACTCAAGAAGTAGAGAATAAAATGAGGTTCCAGAAGATGAGGTTACAGGAGAGTTGAGGGGAAAAGGGAAAATGTCTGTTAAAAAGTGCAAAGTGTCAATTTGTTGACGAAGAGTCAAACTCTAAAACATTCGAAGAGGTTAATGCTGAGCCAAATATGAGTGACCATGGTCCATGACACAGCCCTTAGGAGGTCCTGAGAACATGTGCCCAAGATAGTCGGGGCACAACTTGGTTTTATACATTTTAGGGAGGCATAAGACATCAAGCAAATACATTTAAGAAATACATTGATTTAGTCCAGAAAGGCAGGACAACTTGAAGCGTGGCTTCCAGACTATAGGTAAATTTAAAAATTTTCTGGTTGACAATTTGTTGAGTTTGTCTATGGACTGATTAAAGAAAAACTTCAGCTGAATTCAGTTTAAAGGAGTTTAATTGTGCAATACACATATTAAACTCCTTTAAATTGAATTCGGCTGAAGTTTTACTTGTACCAGATGGTGTTAGAAGCAAGATCTGAAGTGGAGCTTCTAGAGACCCCCAGGAGTGCTGAGTGAACATGCAAGCTACCTGAAGGACCCACTTGTGTCCACTGATGTCTCGGAGCAGCTGGGGATCATGGGTAAGCTCCCTCTTGGATTTCAGAGCTCCAGGGATTTGTGTTTTCAGCTCTCTGAGTTTCTTTGAGCAAATTTCTCATCCAAACTGTGTTTGGAAGCCATGGCAGAAACTAGACTAGGTCCAGGATGGGATTTGATCTGGAAGTTAACTAGCTTGCATCCAGTTAGAGGCCTCTTACATCTGACTGGGTCAGAAAGGAACTGGTAGTAAGCAGTAATATTTCAGGGGTTATAAAATTTGGGTTTTAAAATTCATGGAGCTTTTTGTGTTCTACCTTTTATTTCATTTTTCTTACACACCTAGGTAGGAGGAATCATTGTCTAAGTTAATCAAGAGAATCTAAGAGTAAAGTCAATATTTTAGGTTAAAATGGGATTCTTAATTTCTGGAAAACTGAGTTCCTTTTGGTTTATACATTAGGCCTGGGAGGCAGCAAAGTCTGGTAAAACTGTCAAAATCTTACTAAAGATAACTTACAACGGAATGTTCCAAGTGAACAACAATGCACTGAAGTGCATTAAAAGAAAAATAAAAAGATTTTCTTTTCTGTTGCAGCTTGGGCCCCAGGGTTATGGTATAGTAAGCTGGGTCACCAGGGCCACTCAGGGAAAGGAACCCAGAAGCCTGGTATGCTGGCAAAAGGGTAAAAATTTCTTACCAGTCAGATTTCTGGCTTCTCTCTATGTGCAAAGTGGTTGAATGAATGGTAAAAATCACTGTTTATCTCCTTTGTAAAGTTTTGATTAATGCAAAAAAGAATTCTGAGGCTAGTCTTAAGCTGTAATGAATCTGGTGTATTTTGTGTTATGAATTTGTTTTTCTGTGTTGAGGGGTACCTTAGGATAAAACATGGGCATAGGACCCCATAAGCTTGCTGCTCAAGATGGCCCAGCAAGCTGGCCAGTAATGAACTATTCTGCAGGGGTCGCTGAAACAAACAAGAAACTGGATGAGGTCTCCATTTTGTTTTATGTCCTTGGGAGCCTGAGCTTGTAATCACAAGGCAGTGCTTTCTCTTGGTCTCCACCCCCCAGGGAACAGGTATTTTGGGGTTCATGTCATAGCTCTAAAAATTATCTTGAGTAGTTAAAAGCCTTTGCAAGCTCAAAATTAACTACCTTAGACTCTTTCTGGCACAGGCAATTGGACTGCCCTGTGCTGTGGCTCAGTAGATAAGGTTTTGCTCTTCCACTGTGGTGGTCTGGGTTTGATTCCCAGCTTAGGAAATAGGTGCTTTCTGGTTTGAAATCTGTGTAAACTTGTGAATTCTCTTCTTCTCCGTGGACTGTCTTAAATTTTCCTTTCTCTGAGCACCTGGGAGGTTACCTTTGGTAAAGTTCAAAAGCCAGAAATATAAGCTGTTTGGCCTGGCTAAAGTCAGGTAATATGAAATTTTAAAAGGACTTTATTAAAGAGTGCTGTGGTTAAAAGCCAACTTAATTAAAAGTGAATATTCAAGCTCTAACAGCCTGGACTCCTTGGGAAAAACAGGAGGCACCAGAGACCATTTCCTGGTCCTGTTCATCCAAGGACTCCACCCTAAAGCCAATAACCACTCAAGAAACTTAAAAACTGGCAAATGAAAAATCTTACAACTACAGTAGTAATATTCTGTCTGTCTGTGTAGTTATATATGTGTTGTGTATATAAATGTTTATATAAAAGAGCTCTAATTGCCTTAAACAAAAATAAATACTGAAATATTTTGAAAGAAAAATAAAAACTGTAATGCCTTTCAGTTCATGTAACTTTAGTAATTTTTGGCAAAGAAAAACAGCTTCAAAGATTATTGGCAAAATAAAAACACTTGGTCTAAATTATGCAGGTCAGATATTAGGTTTGCTAAATGCTCTAAGGTCATAAACTGCTTTGACTTTGGAAAATTTTCAATTTACTTTGGAGATATTAAATTCTGAATAAGGCCTGGGAATATGCAGAATTAGCCATGCCCCTGAACTGTGCAAAGAAGATTATAAAGAAAGGAGATTTTATGTAAGAAAGGATCTTGTATGATAAGTTCTTGTCCTAAAGTAAAATGATTGGTTGTTTAAAAGAGGGGATATTTAGGACAAGTTAGAAAGTCCAAGCATGTCATGGATTGTCTGTGTAAGTCATAAAAGGATTCATAAAATAAAATTTGTGCACCAAAAGTGAAAGTTGAGACTACTGAAAAAATAGGTTTACGTACAAGATGTGTAAGGAGAATGAAATGTGCTTTTGGTAAGAGATTATAAGAAGGTATTGAAATGTAAATTTTTGCCTAGCTTAGAGAGTTAAAGGATTGTTTTAAATTAAATAAAGCTAAAGGTTTAAATACATTGTGGAAAGTTTATAAAAATTAACTTCATAAAAAATTCTATATGTGAAAATATTGACTAAATTTAAAAGGGTATTATTTTGTTTTTCCATAAATTGAACATTCAAATGAAAGCACAACAGGTTTTTCTTAGAGTACTAATCTGCTCTTTAAAAAAGTCATAAAAGGTTACAAAAGGTTTGTAATATTCTACCTTATGGTCAAGCTGATTAAGATTGAATACATTTGTCTATAAGGTATTATTAAGAATTGGGTTTGACATCAACAATGCACTGATGCAACAGTGACATTTGGCTTATTTGGTATAAAAATCACAGGAAGCATTGTAAAATAAAAAATAATGTTTACTCTTCAAGTTATATTTTAGTGAATGAAATTCGCATATGTTCCAAAATTGTATGGGAATTCTAATATTTCTGAGTATATACTATCAATCATAATTAAGGTTTTTATGTTGTTATTACAGACCACAGAGATAACCAAATTTCTTTGTCAATTGGGTCTTTAACTACCACTATTTAAAGTCATTTCCACAGTTGATTGCTTAATACTGATGCAGTTTCTGAGAACTTCACAAGCATCCAAAATCCTATAATATGGTGTCTTTTAAGAGGTTCATGAAAGAATGGAAAGGACCCTGAAAAGCACTCTTGAAAACAGGTTTCTAATAAATTTAAAATCATATCAAGGGTAAGAATTCCCCATAAATTCCTCAATTCCCTAAGAATTGGACTGGGTAAGAATTCCTGAAACTTTAATAAAAAGACTGGTTTATAAAACTACTAACCCAAGTAGAACGAATTAATTAAATACCAAGAAAACACTTTGCCAGATTATCATGTCAAATCAGCCAATACTAACATTGTTTTGATATATAATTTGAATGAACTCCATGGTGTAAGTCAGATTACCTATGATAGCTTGTTAGTTATCAGCACTATGCACCTAAATTGGAGAAATAACTGGTATTCAAGAGGACATAAATCTAATGTTAAGCATAGACTCATGGAGAACCATGATGGCCAGCCACCTTGTTCTTCCTGAGTCCTTAAAGCTTTTGTTATTAAAGGTTCTGCAGGCTGGACATGGTGGCTCACACCTATAATCCCAGAACTTTGGGAGGCTGAGGTGGGCAGATCATGAGGTCAGGAGATTGAGACCATCCTGGCTAACATGGTGAAACCCCATCTCTACTAAAAAAAAAAAAAAAAAAAAAATAGCCAAGCGTGTTGGCAGGTGACTGTAGTCCCAGCTACTCAGGAGGCTGAGGCAGGGGAATGGCATGAACCTGGGAGGCGGAGCTTGCAGTGAGCCAAGATCATGCCACTGCACTCCAACCTGGGTGACAGAGTGAGACTCTGTCTCCAAAAAATGAAAGGTTCTGCAATCCATGATGAGTCATTGAAAAGATAAAATGATCCAAATTAAATACATTGATGTGGGGACTTATAAATTGCAGAAATAGTTTTAAACCAATATTTGGTTCCATATTCCTGGAAGACAATCAAAGCTTCAGGTACATTTGACTACCTGATGAGCCATTTAAACATTTATAAAGGGATTTCATTCAATTGTCATTTTCTTTTTTTTTGTTTTTTTCCTTTTCTTTACCTTTTTCTTTTTCTTTCTTTCTTTCTTTCTTTTTTTTTTTTTTTTTTTTTTTTTTTGAGACAGAGTCTTGCTCTGTTGCCCAGGCTGGAGTGCAGTGGCGCAATCTCGGCTCTCTGCCAGCTCTGCCTCCTGGGTTCACGCCATTCTCCTGCCTCAGCCTCCAGAGTAGCTAGGATTACAGGTGCCTACCACCATGCCTGGCTAATTTTTTGTATTTTTAGTAGAGATGGGGTTTCACTGTGTTAGCCAGGATGGTCTCGATCTCCTGACCTCATGATCTGCCTGCCTTGGCCTCCCAAAGTGCTGGGATTACAGGCATGAGCCACTGCACCTGGCCTCAGTTGTCATTTTCAATGCATGTTTTCTGTTGTATAAAAGCTTTCCCATGTGAAAGGGCTGATGTTATAACAGTAGATTATGCTACAGTGTATTTTCACCCCATAAAGAAAGTTTTTTATGGTTCACTGAGGACAACGCCTTCACAATCTAGAACTCAGAGATTGGGTCTTCTGAGAACATCAGGGAAAGACTGTCCTTGCTATCCACACTACAACAAAACTTGGGGACCTTGAACTTTGGGTTCATAATCTCAATACTGAGCAGTGTCCACTCTTGGACACTCTTGGAACTGTACACCCATTGGAACCCTTAAGGTAAAGCTAACCAGGACAGTTCCTCCCCAGAAGATGGCATCCTTAATGTGAACAGCTTTTTCCAAAATCACAGGTCAAGACTTCTCTGCTATCATGAAACTCTTATATTTGAATTTTTTTTCTTGCTTATGCCTCTATGAACAATAGAACTGAAAAGGGGCTCTATTATGTGCATTTACAGCATATACTTTTATTTGTGAAGGATTTTGCAGCCAGCCTTATACATGAATAACTTTATACTTTAATAGATAAAAGATGAAGGTACAGTGTAAGTGAGAAACTTTAATGGTACATATATTGTCTCATAATCAGCCAAAACTCATCTTAACCTACATCATGTTTTAAAGAGAACATTGCCAGGCAGCCTTCACTCTTCTAGAAGCACATCATTTGTTTCTGTCATTTAGAATAAAAGAGGCAATAATAAGAAATGTATCCCTCATAATAGACTCCATAACAGATTATATGTAAAGGCAATTGTTACCCAACAGACTTTAAATTATCCTGTGAAAGTTATGCTGAACAATAGAATTAGCTAAACAGAAAACTATCTGTGCAACTGCTGGCACTTGTGGCCCATAAAGAAATATATCAGGCTCATGTCTTTAATCCCGTCAGTTTGGGAGGCCAAGGCGGCCAGATCACAAGATCAGGAGAGAGAGACCATCCTGGCCAACATGGTGAAACCCCATCTCTACTAAGAATACAAAAATTAACTCAGCATGGTAGCACATGCCTGTAGTCCCAGCCTCTTGGGAGGTTGAGGCAGGAGAATCACTTGAACCCGGAGGTTGCAGTGAGCCAAGATCACACCACTGCATTCTACCCTGGGCAACAGAGCAAGATTTGAAAAAAGAAAGAAAGAAAGAAAGTCAAGAAAGCAAGAAGGAAGGAAGGAAGGAAGGAAGGAAGGAAGGAAGGAAGGAAGGACGGAAGGAAGGAAAGAAGGAAGGAAGGAAGGAAGGGAGAGAGAGAAAGAAAGAGAAAGAAAGAAAGAAGGAATGAGAGAAGAAAGAAAGACATAGAATGTAGATTAAAAAAAATTCAGTTGTAGGGGATTAATGAAAAGACCATTTAGTCAAGTGAGCAGACTCTTCACGTAGTTCATTCTTTAATCTATTTAATTTTAAGTGGTTTGGTTTATGGGGACCCTATGTAAGGCGCATACTCTAAACTCTTGGTATTATCCTCCCAATAGTCATAATAATAGTCTCCCTGCTGCACTGTGTTCTCTCAAAGTTTTTAAATGTTTGCATGCAGCCATCTCTAGAATGTCAAATGGTCTCTCTTCAACGGAATGACAAAAGCTGAAAGAAATGTGTGACCATAAGGACACCACAACCTAAAAATGACATACTGAGACTGGAAACCCAAAATGATGGTAACTGAGAGTGGTGCTAAGGCCCTAAGTTTTAGTCACAATCTCACCTAAGTGAGAACCTTGCCAAAAAGGGGATTTTTTTTTTTAAACAAAATTATGGGAGGCCATTATTTTGGACTGAGCTCATGCACTAGGCCCAAACAGACCAATCCAAACTAATATGGAGTCACTTGTGCTAAATGTGACATAATTAAACTAAAACTTTAAGGAAACACAAAGATCCTGGAGCAGACCAGGTTTTGTTTTTCTCCTGTAAACAGAATGTTCCAGCATAAAGAGGTACCCCCTACTCAGTAGTTGTTTCCTTCTTGCAAAACCCAGTTTTCTATTGTTTCCCAGTGGGTTTCAAGACCATTTAAGTACATTTACAATGGCGATAGTGACATCAATGACTAAGGTTTTGGTCAATCTCTCAAATTTGAGAAAATGACCAAAAGCGGGGAATTGTTAAAGCAAACTAAATGTGGCCTGAGAAGGACTCCGTACTTCTATATTTGAGTCCTTGTGGATGAACAGCAACCTGGTTTAATAGTCAGACAAGATTGAAAACCTAACTTAGGAGTATGTGCCTGTAACAATAACTGAGTCTTGGCCAATCCCAGTGGCCATACTTCAACCCCTCAGAGACTGCTAAGTGTTCCAACTGTGTTCAAATAAGGCAAACGCCAACCTGTAACCAGTCCAGCTATTTCTGTGCTTCACTTCTGATTTCTGTGCATCATTTCCCTTTTTCGTCTATAAATCTTCTTTTACCACGTGGCTGCACTGGAGTCTCTGAATCTGCTGTGATTCTAGGGTTGCCCAATTCACGAGTCATTCATTGCTCAATTTAGAAAGGAAATGTTTGGGTTAAGATAAAGGATTGTGGAGACCCAAGTTCTTATTTACAGAGAAAGCCTTCAAGTACTAAGCTTTAGAGAGAATAGGTTGTTAAATGTTTCTATTCAGGCTTAAGGCCTGTGTCGATATTAATGCTGGAGAGGTATAATGAGGCATGTTCAAGCCCCATTTTTCATTCATGGCCTGAAATAATCTCTCAGGTTAAATTTTAAAAGAGCCCTGGCTGAAGAGTATGTTCATTCAGGAGGTTGGTGGCCTTAGAATTTTATTTTTGGTTTACAAATTAGACAGGAGGAATAATTTCTGGTGATCTAGTGCACATCAAGGTGACTTCAGTTAACTATAATGTATCAAATTGTATGTATCAAAATTGTTAAAAGAAGGAATTTTAAATGTTCTCACCACAAATAAATGATAAATATATGAGGGGATGGAAACGTTAATTAGCTTGATCTGCTCATTCCCCAATGTATACATGTATCACAATGTCACATTTTACCCTATGATATAGACAATTATTATTTGTCAATTAAAAATTTTTCAAAGAGGGCAATGATAGCTTCCTGATATGAGTAGCAAAAAACAAAATGGCAACACAAGCCAAGTTTAACGGAAAGAATCAGGGAAAGAACGTCTAAGAAGGGCCCTGATGGGATAATAGTCCACTCTAGGAGTTAGGAAGACTGTGCACATGTGCTGGGCTTCGCTCAGGAGCAATCAGAGAAAGGCATAGGGCATACATGAAAACATTTCCAAAGTCACATACAATACATCAAAAAGAGACTAAGCTTCATTGACACAAGAGGTTGAAGCACAATTCCTGACCAAACACTATAAATTACTGAACTCTAAATTACTCTGACCCAAGAACAACTCATAGGAAGTCAGGTTTCAAAATAAAATGAAGACTGGGCACAGTGGCTCATGCCTGTAATCCCAACACTTTAGGAGGCTGAGGGGGTGCGGATCACTTGAGGTCAGGAGTTCAAGAGCACCCTGGCCAACATGGTGAAACACCGTCTCTACTAAAAATACAAACATTAGCCAGGTGTGGTGGTGAAGGCCTGCAATCCCAGCTACTTGGGAGGCTGAGGCAGGAGAATCGCTTGAACTCAGGAGATGGAGGTTGCAGTGAGCTGAGATCATACCACTGTGCTCCAGCCTGGATGACAGGGTAAGACTTTGTCTCAAAAATAAAAAAAATAAATAAATAAAAATAAAAATAATGCATCCCTGGCAATCTGAAAGACTGTTTGCATGACAAAGCTGCACACTCAGGAGACATCAGAGAAGGAAAATACAAGCTACCCATTCCTGGTTGGATGTAGGGGAAAAAGATAAACTCCTGGAACTGTGATAGCCTCCATACTACACATACATTCCATGGCAAATGTTAAAAGTCTAACTTACTAGAAGATCTTAAGCATAATCTTTGACAAATAAGCAGCTTATACTGACCCACAGGCAACTCCTAGGTAGTAAGAATAAAATATAAAACAAGAAAAGAAATCAGAGAAGAGACATCAAAGGCTGCACACTTCAGAAGAAATAAACTTCACATAGTTAGGTCTGCCAAGTCACTGAACACATAAACAACCAAAACAACAACATCATTAACTTGGAGAGAGGTCGAAGATCACAACTGAGTGTAGTGGTGATCTAAAACCTAAAGAAAACTATGTCTAAAAATTAAAGAAAGTTATGAAAGTGTCTCATCAAATAAAGAATTTCAATAAAGAGATAAATTATTTTTAAATAATCAAATGGAAATTCTGGAGGTGAAGAGTTCAATAACAAATAAAAACATCACTAGAAGGACTCAACAGCAAATTCGAATTAACAGGAGAATGAATCAGCAAACTTGAAGATAGATTTATAGAGATTATACTACCTGAAGAGTACAAAAAAAGAATAAAAATAATAAACCGTACTTCAGAGAAATACAGGAAATCATAAAATGCACCAACATATGTGTAATGGGAATAGAGGAAGTGGAGGAGAAAAAAGAAAAACACAGAAAAAGATATCTAAAGAAATAAAGACTGATGAAACCAAAAGCACAAGCATAAAACAAAAATAGGCAAATGGAATTATATCAAACTAAAAATCGTCTGCACAGCAAAGGAAACAATCAACAGAGTGAAGAGACAACATATGGAATGAGAGAAAATGTTTCCAAATCGTACATCTGATAAGAGGTTAACATCAAAATACATAAGGAACTCTAATAAATCAATAGTAAGAAAACAAATAACCTGCTTAAAAAATAGGCAAATAGGCCAGGCGCGGTGGCTCAAGCCTGTAATCCCAGCACGTTGGGAGGCCAAGATGGGCGGATCACAAGGTCAGGAGCTCGAGACCATCCTGGCTAATGCGGTGAAACTCCGTCTCTACTAAAAATACAAAAAATTAGCCAGGTGCGGTGGCAGGCTCCTGTAGTCCCAGCTACTCGGAAGGCTGAGGCAGGAGAATGGCATGAACCCAGGAGGCAGAGCTTGCAGAGAGCCAAGATTGCGCCACTGTGCTCCAGCCTGGAAGAGAGTGAGACTCTGTCTCAAAAAAAAAAAAAAAAAAAGGTAAATAATCTGAATAGACATTTCTCAAAAGAAGACATGTAATTAGACAACAGGTATATGAAAAAAAGCTCAAAATCACAAATCATCAGAGAAATGCAAATTAAAACCACAATGAGATATGGCTTCACACCTCTTAGAATGGCTGCTATCAAAAAGATGAAAGATAACAAGTATTGGAGAAGATGTGAAGAAAAAGGAACACCTGCATACTGCTGGTGGGAAAGCAAATTAGTACAGCCATTATTGAAAAAACAATGTGAAAGTTTCTAAAAAAAAATTGAAAATAGAACAACCATATGACCACCATTCCACTACTGAATATATATCCAAAGTATATGAAATCAGTATATCAAAGAGCTATCTCCATTTCCATGTTCATCACAGCATTATTCACAATAGCCAAGATATGGAATCATCCTAACTGTTCATCAACAGATGAATGGATAAAGAAAATGTGGTGTATGTACACAGCAAAGTACTATCCATCCATAAAAAAGAAAATCCTGTCATTTGCATCAATATGGGTAAACTGGGGGAACATTGTGTTACGTGAAATAAATCAGGCACAGAAAGATAAAAACCACATGATCTCACTTATATGTAGAATGTATAACAATTAAACTCATAGAAGCAGAGAGTAGAATAGTGGTTACCAAGGGTTGGGGATCGGGAATACTTGAGGAGGTGTTGGTTAAAGGATGTAAAATTTCATTTAGATAGGAGGAATAAGTTTAAGAGATCTATTGTACAGCATGGTACATAGTTAATAACAACGTATTGTATCCTTGAAAATTCCTAAGAGAACAAATTTTAAGTGTTCTCACCACAAAAAAAAAAACCAAGTATGTGAAGTAATAGAGATATTAATTCACTTGGTTGAGCCATTCTACAATGTACACATATTTCAAAACATTTCATACATGATAAATATATACAACTTTTATATGTGAATTAAAAAATAAAGAAATAATGGCTGAAAATTTCTCAAATTTGACCAAAAAATCCCCAATAATCTACACATTCAATAAGCTCAACAAGTTTCAGGTAAGAGAAATGCAAAGAGAGCCACACACAGACACATCATAGTTAAGACAAAGAGAAAAATCTCAAAAAAGAGTAAGAGAAAATGACTCATCATGTACTAGAGAGTCCTAATAAGATTAACAGCTTACCTCTTATCAGGGATAACAGAGGCCAGTAGACATTAGAATAGCATATTCATACTATTGAAAGTAAAAAAAAAAAAAAAAAAAAAAAGCCAAAAACAAAAAACAAAACAAACAAAAAGAAACTGTCAACAAAGAATCTCAGATCCAGAAAAAATGATTTTTCAAAAATGAAGGTGAAATGGTGATAAAGAAGAGCTTGCAGATGTGCTTCTAAGAAATACCACAGATAGTTATTTAGGGTGAGAGCAAGTTACAGCAAACAGTATTTTAAATCCATATAAATAAACAAGGAGTACCAGTAAGATAATTAAGTAGGTAATT
This sequence comes from Chlorocebus sabaeus, assembly GCF_047675955.1. Taxonomy (NCBI): domain Eukaryota; kingdom Metazoa; phylum Chordata; class Mammalia; order Primates; family Cercopithecidae; genus Chlorocebus; species Chlorocebus sabaeus. The sequence continues at coordinate 77,683,980 of NC_132916.1, forward strand.
CTAAAAGGCAACACAATTCTGTATTGCTCCTTCTTTCTTCTCTTAATTGATTTAAGGACAATTACATGAAACAATATGTATTGTGTTGTATTATATTGTACTGTACTGTAGGTTATATAACATACAAAAATATAATATATTTGACTATAACACAACAAAAAAGGCAGGTGGGAATGTAGCTTTATTGCACTAAGGAAATGATGCAAGATGTAACTTGAATCCAGAAGAGGAAGAGAATCAGAAATAGTAAATTGGAAGTTTAATGAAGAAAACTCTGTAACTACGTTCTTTCTGTCAGCTTCTTTAAAAGACATATGATTTATATAAACTAATAATTATAAAAGTGTACTATTGTGTTTGTAAGCAATATACCTGTAATAAGTATAATATTTGGATTTTTTAAAATGGTGGAGAGGGATTAGCATTATATAGAAGTTTCCACATGTCACTGGAACTAAGTTATGACAGATCTTATGCAGTTCTATTTTTTAAAAAAGGAAATTTTATCTTTCACAGTTCTGGAGGCTGGGAAGTACACATCAAAGTTCAAGTTTATTTGCTTTCTTGTGAGGGCCCTCTTCCAATTTTGCACTTGATGTCATTATCTAGGGCCTCATCTTCATTACTATTGATACATCTAACCCTGATTATCTCCCAAATACCCCATCTTAAATACCATCATATTTACTGGGTGTTAGGAGTTCCTGTGTGTATTACACTGTCCTTATGTTGTCCATATATATTATATATAGTTCTCCATCTTTGCTTTTGGTGCCTGTGCTTTCAATGTCCTCTCAAGAAATTCTTGCCAAGTCCAATATTACGAAGCTTTTCTCCTAAGTTTTCTGCTAGTCATTGTAAAGTTTCATCTCTTGCATTTTAATATTTAATTTATCTTAAGTTGATTTTTTAATATATGATGTAAAATAAGGGTCTAATTTCATTGTTTTGCAGGTGGATATCCAGTTTTCCTAACACCATTTGTTGAAGAGACTATCTTTTCCCCATCATGTAGTTTTGGTACTCTTATCAAAGAACAATTGATTGTGTTTGTGTAGGATTATTTCATTGGCTTATGTGTCTCTTTTTATGCCAGTACCATACTATTTTGATTACTACAGGTTTTTCATGTTTTGAAATTAGGAAATGTGATGCCTCCAGCTTTATTCTTCTTTCTTAACATTATTTTGGCTGTTTGGGGTCCTATGTGGTTCTAAACATGGGTTTTAGGATTTTTTAAAATTTTATTTTGTTAAAAATTGCAGTTGGAATTTTGATACAGATTGCATTTAATCTCTAGATCACTTTGGGTACTATGGACATTTTAATATTGAGTCTTCCAATCCACGAACACAGGATGTCCTTCCATTTATTTATATTTTCTTTAATGTATTTCAGTATCAATTTATAGTTTTCACTGTATCAGTCTTTTGCCTTCTTGATTAAATTTATCTCTATGTATTTCCTTTTCAGTGCTATTTATAAATGGAATTTTTTTCTCTTTTTAAAATTGATACATAATAAATGTACATAGCTTCACAGTACATGTGATAATTTAATACAGACATATAATTTGTAAAGATCAAATCAGTGAATTTGGGATAGCCACCTTAAATATTTGTCTTTTCCTTATGCTAGAACCATTCAAATTCTTCTCTTTCAGCTATTTTGAAATGCACACTAGATTATTGTAAACTATAGTCACCCCACTGATCTATCTAACACTGGGTCTTATTTCTTCTACGAAACCATCTATTTGTAACCGTTAATCAACTTCTCTTCAGTCTTTCCTTGCTCCTTCCCCTTCCCCATTTCAGCTTCTGGTAACCACCAATCTACTCTCTGTCTTCATGAGAGCAACTGTTTTTTTTTTTTTTTTTTTTCTTTTTCTTTTTCTTTTTTTTTTTTAGCTCCCACATGAAAGAGAATATGTGATATTTGTCTTTCTATGCTTGGCTTATTTCACTTAACATAATGAACTCCAATTTCATTCATGCTGCTGCAAATGACAGGATTTCATTATTTTCATGGCTGAATAATAGTTCATCATATATTTATACCACATTTTCTTTACCCATTCATCCATTGAGGGACACTTAGATTGATTCCATATTTTGGCTATTGTGAATACTGCTGCAATAGACATAAAAGTGCAGGTGTCTGTTGAATATATACATTTCCTTTTTTATACTTAGTAGTGGAATTACTGGATCCTATGGTAATTCTATTTTTAATTCTTTGAGGAATCTTCATATTGTTCTTTACAGTTGCTGCACCATTCCCACCAACAGTATATGAGGCTGTCCTTTTCTCCACATCCTCATCAGCATCTGTTATTGCCTGTCTTTCTGACACAAGACATTTTAACTGTGGTAAGATATTTCATTGTGGTTTTGATTTGCATTTCTCTGGTGATTAATGATGTTGAACTTTTAAAAATATACCTGTTGCTCATTTGTATGTCTTCCTTTGAGAAATGTCTATTGAGAACTTTTGCCCATTTTAAAAAATCTTTTGCCCATTTTTTATACCCAATCGTTTTTTGTTTTGTTTTGTTTTATTTTGCTCTTGTGTTTGAGCTCCTTATATTTTATGGTCATTTGTCGCTTGTCAGGTGAGTAGTTTGAAAATATTTTCTCCCATTCTGTGGACTGTCTCTTCATTTTGCTGGTTATTTCCTACATTATGCAGATGCTTTTTAGCTCATTATAATCCCATTTGTCTATTATTGCTTCAGTTGTCTGTGCTTTTGAAGCCTTACACACAAAAAAATCTTTGCTCAGATTTTCTTGCTCTCCAATGTTTTCTTGTAATAATAGTTTCAGGTCTTGGATTTAAGCCTTTAATCCATTCTGATTTGATTTTTGTATAGTGAGAGATAGGGGTCTAGTTTCATTAGTCCACCTACAGTTATCCAGTTTTCCCAACACCGTTGATTAAAGAGACAATCCTATCCTCATTGTATGTTCTTAGCACTTTGTCAAGTTGGCTGTAAATATGTGGACTTATATCTGAATTCGCTATTGGTCTACATGTCTGTTTTTATATCAGTACCATGCTGTTTTTGTTATCATATCTTTGAAGTAAATTTTGAAGTCAGGTAGTGTGATGCCTCCAGCTTTGTTGTTTTTGCTCATTATTGGTTTGACTATTCAGGGTCTTTTGTGGTTATGTATAATTGAGCATGAAATATTTTCCCATTTTTTGTGTCCTCTTCAGTTTCTTTTATCAGCGTATTATAGTTTTCCCTGTGTACATCTTTAACTTTTTTGGTTAAATTGATTCCTAGGTATTTTATATTCTTTGTAACTATTGCAGATGGAATTTCTTTCTTAATTTCTTTTTCATATTGTTTACTGAATTTATCAGTTCTAATAGTTTTTTGTGGAGTCTTTAGGTTTTTAGATATTTGGTAGAATTTAGCAATGGAGCCATCAGGTCCTGGGCTCTTCTTTGATGGGGATATCTTTATCACTATTGGTCTGTTCAGGTTTTCTATTTCCTCATGGTTCAACCTTAGTAACTTGTATATATTCAGAAATTTTGTCATTTCTTCTAGGTTTTCCAATTTGTTGGAATATAGTTTTAACTAATACTCTCCAAGGATATTTTGTATTTATGTGACATCAGTTGTAATGTCTCCTTTAATATCTCTCATTTTATTTAATTGAGTCTTCTCTCTTTTTTCTTAGTTCAGCTAGCTTGTCCCTTTTGTTTAAGTTTTTAAAAACCAACTTTTTGTTTTGTTAATCTTCTGTATATTTTTAGTCTCAATTTTATTTATGTCTGCCTTCATCTTTACTATTTCTGTCCTCTATGAATTTTGGGCTTGGCTTATTCTTGCTTTTCTAGTTCCTTAAGGTGCATCATTAGATTGGTTATTTGAAATTTTTCTACTTCTTTGATATAAGTGTTTGTTGCTATAAACTTCCCTCTTTAGTACTGCTTTTGCCATATATCATAGTCTTAGGCATTTTGTATTTTCATTTTCATTTATTTTAAAAATTTTTTAAATTTCCTTCTTAATTTTTTTACTGACCCATTGGTCATTCAGGAGCCTGTTGTTTAATCTCCAGGTGTTTGTGTGTTTTCAAAGATTCCTCTTACTGATTTTGATTTCTAGTTTTATTTCATTGTGGTCAGAAAAAATACTTAATACAATTTCTAGGTTAAAATTTTTTTCAGACTTGTTTTGTGGCCTATCATATGTTTTATTCTGAAGAAATTTCCATGTGCTGATGAAAAGGATATGTATTCTGCAGCATTTGGGTGAAATGTTCTATAAATGTTAGTTAGGCCTATTACCTATAGGGTATAGTTTAACTCCCCTCTTTCTTTGTTGATTTTCTTTCTGGATGATCAGTCCATTACTGGGAGTGGGGTGTTAAAGTTTCCCAGTATTACTTATTCCAATCTATTTCTCCCTTAACTCTATTAATGTTTCCTTTGTATACTTGGGAGTTTTAGTGTTGGGTGTATAGATATTTATAATTGTTATATCCTCATGCCAATTTGATCCTGTTATCATTATATATTGATCTTCTTTGTCTCTTTTTACAGTCTTAAATTTGTAGTCTATTTTATCTGATATAAGCATAGCTACTCCTGCTTTTTTTGAGTTTCTGTTTGCATGGAATATCTTTTTCCACAACTTCATGTTGCAGGAAGCCAGGGGCCCTGAATGGAGGGACAGGCTGGAGCCACAGCAGAGGAACATCAATTGTGAAGATTTCATGGACATTTATCAGTTCCCAAAATTAATACTTTCATAATTTCTTACACCTGTCTTTACTGCAATCTCCAAACATAAATTGTGAAGATTTCATGGACATCTATCAGTTCCCAAGTAATACTCCTAATTTCTTATGTCTCTCTTTACTTTAATCTCTTAATCCTGTTATCTTCATAAGCTGAGAATGTACATCACCTCAGGACTACTATTGTACAAATTGATTATAAAACATGTGTGTTTGGACAATATAAAATGAGTGCACCTTGAAAAAGAACAGAATAACAATAATTTTCAGGGAACAAGGGACGACAACTATAAGGTCTGATTGCCTGTGGGGTCAGGCAGAATAGAGCCATATTTTTCTTCTTGCAGAGAGCCTATAAATGGACATACAAGTAGGAAAGATATTGCTGAATTCTTTTCCCAGCAAGGAATATTAATAATTAATACCCTGGGGAAGGAATGCATTCCTGCGGGGAGGTCTATAAATGGTTGCTCTAGGAGTGTCTGTCTCATGCGGTTGAGATAAGGACTGAAATATGCCCTGGTCTCCTGCAGTACCCTCAGGCTTACTAGGGTGGGGAAAAACCCCACCCTGGTGAAATTGAGGTCAGACCAGTTCTCTGCTCTCAAACCCTGTTTTCTGTTGTTTAAGATGTTTATCAAGACAATATGTGCACAGCTGAACATAGACCCTCATCAGTAATTCTAATTTTGCCCTTTGCCTTGTGATCTTTATTGGCCTCATAAGCATGTGATCTTTGTGACCTACTCCCTGTTTGTACACCCCCTCCCCTTTTGAAATCCCTTATAAAAACTTGCTGGTTTTGTGGCTCAGGTGGGCATCACAGACCTACCAATATGTGATGTTATTTCCGGTGGCCCAGCTGTAAAATTCCTCTCTTTGTACTCTTTCTCTATTTCTCAGACTGGCCAACACTTAGGGAAAATAGAAAGAACCTATGTTGAAATATTGGGGGCTGGTTCCCCAGATACCTTCACATTCAGTCTATGTGAGCCTTTATAGGTGAAGTGGGTTTCTTGAAGGCAACATATAGTTGGGTCTTATTTCTTTATCCATTCAGCCACTGTGTGTCTTTTAATTTGAGAATTGAGCCCATTTACATTAAGTGTTATTACTTATTGTTGCTTGGTTTCTGGTTGTTTTATAGCTTCCCTGTCTCTCTTTCTTTCCTTCTTTCTCTTCTTTTGTGGTTTTTTTTTTTTTTCTGGTAGTATGTTGGTTTTTAGTTTTTAGTGAGTATTATTGGTTTCTGCATGGTGGTTACCATGAGGCTTACACAAATATCTTACAGTTGTCCCAGGTTATTTTAAACTGAAAGTGATTTAACTTTGATTGCAAAGAAAAGTATCAAAACAAACTACACTTTGACATCACCCCCCAAAACACACATGCTTTGACTTTTTTGATGTTTTATTATATATCTTTTTATATTGCCTATACTTTAACCAATTACTGTATTGTTGCTTTTAATAATTTTGTTTTTAGTCTTTATATTTATGATATAAGCAGTTTACCTACCACAATTACAGTACTAAAGTATTCTCAATTTGTCTTTTTTCCTTTGCCAGTGAGTTTTATACTTTCAGATGTTTTCTTGTCACATGTTAACATCCACTTCTTTCAGATTGAAAAACTCTGTTTAGTATTTTTTATAACTCAGATCTGGTGTTGATGAATTCTCTGTTTTGTTTGTCTGGAAATGTCTTTATTTTTTAATGTTTGAGGGATAGCTTTGCTGGGCACAGTATTCTTAGTTGGCAGAGTATCTCTGTCAGCACATTGAATATAACATCCCACTCTCTCCTGGCCTTCAAAGTATTTGTTGAACAATCTGCATTGGGATATCTGTATTGCGACTCTGTGAATTTAGTATGTTTCTTTTCTCTTGCTGTTTTGAGTATACTTTCTTTGTCTTTGATTTTTGATAATTTGACTATAATGTGCCTGGGAAAATTTCTCTTTTTTTAAATTATATTTTAAGTTCTGGGGTACATGTGCAGAATGTAGCAGTTTGTTACATAGGTATACATGTGCCATGGTGGTTTGCTGCACCCATCAACCCATCATCTACATTAGGTATTTTTCCTAATGTAGAAAAATCCCTACATTAGGAAAAATCCCTCCCCCTCCCCCCACCCCACCCCTGACAGGCCCCACTGTGTGATGTTCCCCTCCCTGTGTCCATGTGTTCTCATTGTTCAGGCCCCACTTATGAGTGAGAACATGCAGTGTTTGGTTTTCTGTTCTTGTGTTAGTTTTCTGAGAATGATGGTTTCCAGCTTCATCCACGTCCCTGCAAAAGACATAAACTCATCCTTTTTTATGGCTGCATAGTATTCCATGGTGTATATGTGCCACAGTTTCTTTATCCAGTCTATCATTGATGGGTATTTGGGTTGGTTCCAAGTCTTTGCTATTATGAATAGTGCCACAAGAGACATATGTGTGCATTTGTCTTTACAGTAGAACGATTTTTAATCCTTTGGATATATACCCAGTAATGGGATTGCTGGATCAAATGTTATTTCTAGTTCTAGATCCTTGAGGAATCCCCACACTGTCTTCCACAATGGTTGAACTAATTTACATTCCCACCAACAGCGTAAAAGCATTCCTATTTCTCCACATCCCCTCCAGCATCTGTTGTTTCCTGACTTTTTAATGATTGCCATTCTAACTGGTATGAGGTGGTATCTCATTGTGGTTTTGATTTGCATTTCTCTAATGATCAGTGATAATGAGCATTTTTTCATGTTTGTTGGGGGCATAAATGTCTTGTTTTGAGAAGTGTCTGTTCATATCCTTCACCCACTTTTTGATGGGGTTGCTTGTTTATCTCTTGTAAATTTGTTTAAGTTCTTTGTATATTCTGAATATTAGCCCTGTGTCAGGTGGGGAGATTGCAAAAATTGTCTTCCATTCCCTAGGTTGCCTGTTCACTCTGATGATAGTTTCCTTTGCTGTGCAGAAGCTCTTTAGTTTAATTAGATCCCATTTGTCTATTTTGGCTTTTGTTGCCATTGCTTTTTGTGTTTTAGTCATAAAGTCTTTGCCCATGCCTATGTCCTGAATGGTATTGCCTAGGTTTTCTTCTAGGGTTTTTATGGTTTTAGGTCTTACATTTAAGTCTTTAATCCATCTTGAGTTAATTTTTGTATAAGGTGTAAGGAAGAGATCCAGTTTCAACTTTCTACATATGGCTAGCCAGTTTTCCCAACACCATTTATTACATAGAGAATCCTTTCACCATTGTTTGTTTTTGTCAGGTTTGTCAAAGACCAGATGGTTGTAGAGGTGTGGTGTTATTTCTGAGACCTCTGTTCTGTTCCATTGGTCTATATATCTGTTTTGGTACCAGTGCCATGCTGTTTTGGTTACTGGAGCCTTGTAGTATAGTTTGAAGTCAGGTAGCGTGTTGCCTCCTGCTTTGTTCTTTTTGCTTAGGTTTGTCTTGGCTATGTGGGGTCTTTTTCGGTTCCATATGAAATTTAAAGTAGTTTTTTTTCCAATTCTGTGAAGAAAGTCATTGGTAGCTTAATGGGGATAGCATTGAATCTATAACTTACTTTGGGCAGTATGGCCATTTTCATGATATTAATTCTTCCTATCCATGAGCATGGAATGCTTCCCCATTTGTTTGTGTCCTCTCATATTTCCTTGAGCAGTGGTTTGTAGTTCTCCTTGAAGAGGTCCTTCATATCCCTTGTAAATTGTATTACTAGGTATTTTATTCTCTTTGTAGCAATAGTGAATGGGACTTCACTCATGATTTGGCTCTCTGTTTGTCTGTTATTTGTGTATAGGGATGCTTGTGATTTTTTCACATTGATTTTTTTATCCTGACACTTTGCTGAAGTTGCTTACTAGCTTAAGGAGATTTGGGGCTGAGATGATGGGGTTTTCTAAATATACAGTCACATCATCTAGAAACAGAGACAATTTGACTTCCTCTTTTCATAATTGAATGCCCTTTATTTCTTTCTCTTGCCTGATTGCCCTAGCCAGAACTTCAAATACTATGTTGAATAGGAGTGATGAGAGAGAGCACCCTTGTCTTGTGCTGGTTTTCAAAGGGAATGCTTCCAGTTTTTGCCTGTTCAGTATGATATTGGCTATGGGTTTGTCATAAATAGCTCTTATTATTTTGAGATAGGTTCCTTCGATACCTAGTTTATTGACAGTTTTTAGCATGAAGGGCTGTTGAATTTTGTTGAATGCCTTTTCTGCATCTATTGAGATAATCATGTGGTTTTTGTCATTGGTTCTGTTTATGTGATGGATTACATTTATTGATTTGCATATGTTGAACCAGCTTTGCATCCTAGAGATGAAGCTGACTTGATCATGGAGGATAAGTTTTTTGATATGCTGTTGGATTCTGTTTGCCAGAATTTTACTGAGGATTTTTGCATCGATGTTTATCAGGGATATTGGCCTAAAATTTTCTTTTTTTGTTGTGACTCTGTCAGGTTTTGGTATCAGGATGATGCTGGCCTCAGAAAAAGGGTTAGGGAGGATTCCCTCTTTTTCTATTGTTTGGAATAGTTTCAGAAGTAATGGTAACAGCTCCTCTTTGTACTTCTGGTAGAATCTCGCTGTGAATTCATCATGCCCTGGACTGTTTTTGGTTGGTAGGCTATTAATTACTGCCTCAATTTCAGAACTTATTATTAGTCTATTCAGGGCTTTTATTTCTTTTTGGTTTATTCTTGGGAGGGTGTATGTATTCAGCAATTCATTTAACCTTTTTTCAAGGTTCTTAGCTTCCTTGCATTGGGTTAGAACATGCTCCTTTAGCTCAGAGGAGTTTGTTGTTACCCACCTTCTGAAGCCACTTCTGTCAATGCATCAAACTCATTCTCTGTCCAATTTTGTTCCCTTGCTGGTGAGGAGTTGTAATCCTTTGGAGGAGAAGAGGGGTTCTGGTTTTTGAAGTTTTCAGCCTTTTTGTGCTGGTTTCTCCCCATCTTCATGGGTTTATCTACTTTTGGTCTTTGATATTGGTGACCTTCAGATGGCATCTCTGAGTGGAAGTCCTTTTTGTTGACATTGCTACTATTCCTTTCTGTTTATTAGTCTTCTTTCTAACAATCAGGCCCCTCTGCTGCAGTTCTACTGGAGTTTGCTGTAGATCTACTCCAGACCATGTTTTCCTGGGTATCACCAGCAGAGGCTGTAGACCAGCAAAGATTGCTGCCTGTTCCTTCCTCTGGAAGCTTCCTCCTAGAGCGGTACCCACCAGATGCCAGTGAGAGCTCTCCTTTATGAGGTGTCTGTCAGCCCCTACCGGGTGGTGTCTCCCAGTCAGGATACACAGGGGTCAGGGACCCAATTGAGGAAGCAGCCTGACCCTTATCAGAGCTTGAATGCTGTGCTGGGAGATCTGCTACTCTCTTAAGAGCTGTCAGGCAGGGATGTTTAAGTCTGCAGAAGCTGCACCCACAGTCGCTCCTTCCCCCAGATGCTCTGTGCCAGGGAGATGGGGTTTTATGTATAAGTCCCTGACTGGGGCTGCTGCCTTTTTTTCAGAGATGCCCTGCCTAGTGAGGCAGTTTGGCTGCAGCAGCCTTGCTGAGCTGCAGTGGGCTCCACCCAGTTCAAACTTCCCAGCAGCTTTGTTTACACTGTAAGGGTGAAACTGCCTACTCAGGCCTCAGCAATGGCAGACACCCCTCCCCCTGCCAAGCTCCAGTATTCCAGGTTGACCTTAGACTGCTGTGCTAGCAGCAAGAATTTCAAGCCAGTGGATCTTAGCTTACTGGTCTCTGTGGGGGTGGGACCTGCTGAGCCAAGCCCTGGAGGGAATCTCCTAGTCTGCCAGTTGCAAAGACCATAGGAAAAGTGCAGTATCTGGGCCAGAGTGCACTGTTCCTTCAGGTACAGTCTCTCACAGCTTCCCTTGGCTAGGAAAGGGTAATCCCCCAACACCTTGTGTTTCTGGGTGAGGCAACGCCCCACCGTGCTTTGGCTTGTCCCTGTGTGGGTTGCACGCACTGTCCAAACAGTCCCAATGAGATGAACCAGTTACCTCAGTTGCAAATGCAGAAATCACCTGCCTTCTGTGTCGATCTTGCTGGGAGCTGCAGACCAGAGCTGTTCCTATTCGGCCATCTTGCCAGCAAGTTCAGAAAATTCCTCTTTTGATTGAATTTGACTGACGAAGTTGGAGAGACCTCTGAGTTTTCTGTGCCTAAATGCTACTGTTTTTCTCCAGATTTAGAAAAATTTCAGCCATTATTTTCAGAAATATGCTTTCTAGGTCTTTTCCTTTCTTGTCTCCTTTGCCAATTCCAATTATGTAATGGTGCCCCATGATTCTTTTAGGCTTTCTTTACTCTTTTTAATTATTTTTCTCTTTTTGCTCTTCTAATTGGGTAATTTCATACGTTCTTCAAGCTTGCCAATTCTTTTCCCTGTTTTATCAAGTCTCCAATTAAAGCTTTCTAGTGAATTTTTCAGTTCAGTTATTGTATTCTTAATTTCTAGCATTTTTATTTGGCTTTTAAAATGTTTTTTTTGGTCAAATTTCTCATTTTGTTCCTGGATTGTTTTCTGAATTTCATTTAGTTTTTAATCTTTATTTTCTTGTGATTCCTTGAACTTCCTTAAGTGGATTTTTCTGAATTGTCTGTCAGATATTTTATAAATATGCATTTCTTCTGGAGTCATTGCTGGAGTTTTTTTGGTTTCTTTTGGTGGTGTCATATTTCCCTGAGTTTTCACGTCATTGCATCTTTACATTGATGCTTGTGCATTTGAGGAGACAGCCACCTCTTTTAGTTTTTGCAGCTGTTCTTTGCCAATGTTAGAACTTTACTTCCTAATATTACAATGTAAACATTTGCTTATTGTTGCTTCCTATTCTGTGGAGGACAGAGTGAGCACCAGAACTAAAACATCACACTAGAACTCACTCATTGTCTTATCATTGTCTCTTGGTCTGGAAGACTTATAGTGAGCTTATAGTGAGACCTTCAGTGCTACTCTGGAAATAAATTGCTGCCCTTCTTTTGTTTCCCAGTCTAGAGAAGACTTACATAGCAGGCAATGGAGCATAAATTATGCCTCAAAACTATATTGCTGTCCTGCTGTTGTTTCTTCTGGGGAAGACTTAAGTGGGCATCAGAACTTATTCCCAACCTTTTAGCTGTTTCTGGGCCAGAGGATGGCTCCACATGAGTACCTGTGCTTTGTGAAAAATTTTACTAGGGATTTGGGCCTTCCCATGGATGGTGCCCCCATGGTGTTATGGCACCAGTCAGTGTCTTCAACGTTGTGTCCCCACTGATTAGAGCATTGAGCTGCTACAACCCACATGCCAGTCGATGTGATCATCACCTTGCTTTGTCCCTAGTTCACCCCAGTTTGTTCAGCCTTCCTGGTACTCCCAATAGTTCTCATGGGAAGAGACTATACTGGGCTTCCTATGAAAATATCTGAACTGATGGAGAAATCAAATCTCCACCTCCTTTTCTCCTTTCACTTTGTCAGCTGTGGGTTGGTCATAGCTTTTCTTGATTCTGTGAGTCCAGGGGGTTTCTCCATTTCTCCCTGGAGTTCTGGTGTATACAGGTTGGTATTTTTGTCTTTGGATTGTTTCTTGTTGTATTTCTGTGGGGGAATGATGCCAGGGGTTTTCTATTCCACCATCTGACAAAATAAAAAACTGTTTTATGTATGGCCAAGGAAGCCCTCTGGCTCTTACATTTGGCCTTTAATTGCTGATTAATTTACTCTCAGTCTTTTATTGTTTTTCTCCAAAGCACTGATTGACCCTAGAAATGGCCATTATGTTCTATATTTCTTATCCTCTTTTTTCTTTACCTCTAAAATGCCTCACACATTGTACCTGTCAGTAAGTTACCTTACATCAGTATAATATCTCAGTTCACCATGGTAAAATTTTTAACAATTATATGCTACTACATTCCAGGGTCTACCAGTAACTACCAGCTGTGATGGGATCTTCATTGCCAGCTGCCTGCAAGTGACCTACCTCCAAAAATCTCATTTTAGAGTCTGCTCTCTCAGACTACTTCTGGCACTAACTATTACTAGACAGGTTTCCCAAGCAGCAGACTCTGATAAAAGATTTGTTGATAGGTGTGTTATGGCACGCTCAAGGGGCGAAGGAAATAGGATTTTTGGAAAAAGAAAATTCAAGCTGTGATGCAATCAATAAAGATCAGTAAAGATCTCAGCCTATCCTGTGATCCATTCTGAAGCTACGATAGTTCGCAAAGCTGTCCAAAATTGGGTCAAGGAAGATGGGCCTTTATACCTTTACTTTGACCTGTCATTGGAGGAGGGCTGTTAGAAGGAAGAGGGCTTGACCTTAAACAATGGTGCTCATTTCAGCTGAGCGAACATGCCAGAGAAGGGATCCGCTGGCAACAGTATGTTGTCAACACTCCTGGAAGCAGGGAGAATGAGTGCTTCAGTCCTGGAGGCACATAGTTGTGCAGCATAGCATGGCATCCACCAAATACATCTTGCCAGAATCCATGCTCTTTCTATTTTATTTCTCTGCTTTCCTCAACATACAGCTTCTACTTCATGATCCAAGGTGGTCTCTGAGAGGAGTGAAGATGATTACTCAATCCTCATGCAGGAAAAGCAGAGAAGCCAATATAGGTGCAGGTGAGGTTGTAATTTGGTGATGGGAATATGAGGAAGTTCAAGTCTGATGTCTTTCTTTTTGGAGGAGTATGCGTCAAGGTAGTTGGCTGAGATTTGAGGAAGGAAACCCGAGGAGAAAGGTGTTATGAAATGCTCATCTCAGAGAGTAGAGGGGCAGCTTCCTAGAGAACCACCGATGAATGTTGGGCATCACTGACAGACCTTTTGGGATTTGGGATTTTCCCAACACCATTTATTAAATAGGGAATTCTTTCCCCATTTCTTGTTTTTGTCAGGTTTGTCAAAGATCAGATGGCTGTAGATGTGTGGTATTATTTCTGAGGGCTCTGTTCTGTTCCATTGGTCTATATCTCTGTTTTGGTACCAGTACCATGCTGTTTTGGTTACTGTAGCCTTGTAGTATAGTTTGAGGTCAGGTAGCGTGATGCCTCCAGCTTTGTTCTTTTGGCTTAGGATTGTCTTGGCAATGAGGGCTCTTTTTTGGTTCCATATGAACTTTAAAGTAGTTTTTTCCAATTCCATGAAGAAAGTCATTGGTAGCTTAATGGGGATGGCATTGAATCTATAAATTACCTTCTGCAGTATGGCCATTTTCACGATATTGATTCTTCCTATCCATGAGCATGGAGTGTTCTTCCATTTGTTTGTGTCCTCTTTTATTTCATTGAGCAGTGGTTTGTAGTTCTCCTTGAAGAGGTCCTTCACATCCCTTGTAAGTTGGATTCCTAGGTATTTTATTCTCTTTGAAGCAATTGTGAATGGGACTTCACTCATGATTTGGCTCTCTGTTTGTCTGTTACTGGTGTATAAGAATGCTTGTGATTTTTGCACATTAATTTTGTATCCTGAGACTTTGCTGAAGATGCTTATCAGCTTAAGGAGATTTTGGGCTGACACAATAGGGTTTTCTAAATATACAATCATGTCATCTGCAAACAGGGACAATTTGGCTTCTTCTTTTCCTAACTGAATACTTTTATTTCTTTCTCTTGCCTAATTGCCCTAGTCAGACCTTCCAACACTATGTTGAATAGGAGTGGTGAGAGAGGGCATCCCTGTCTTGTGCCACATTCAAAGGAAATGTTTCCAGTTTTTGCCCATTCAGTATAATATTGGCTGTGCATTTGTCATAAATAGCTCTTATTATTTTGAGATACGTTCCATCAATACCGAATTTATTGAGAGTTTTTAGCATGAAGGGCCGTTGAATTTTGTCAAAGACCTTTTCTGTATCTATTGAGATAATCATGTGGTTTTTGTCTTTGGTTCTGTTTATATACTGGATTACATTTATTGATTTGTGTATGTTGAACCAGCCTTGCATCCCAGGGATGAAGTTCACTTGATCATGGTGGATAAGCTTTTTGATGTGCTGCTGGATTTGGTTTGCCAGTATTTTATTGAGGATTTTTGCATTGATGTTCATCAGGGATATTGGTCTAAAATTCTCTTTTTTTGGTTATATCTCTGTCAGGCTTTGGTATCAGAATGATGTTGGCCTTGTAAAATGAGTTAGGGAGGATTCCCTCTTTTTCTATTGATTGGAATAGTTTCACAAGGAATGGTACCAGCTCCTCCTTGTACCTCTGGTAGAATTCGGCTGTGAATCCATCTGGTCCTGGACTTTTTTTGGTTGGTAGGCTATTAAGTATTGCCTCAATTTCAGAGCCTGCTATTGGTCTATTCAGGGATTCAACTTCTTCCTGGTTTAGTCTTGGGAGAGTGTAAGTGTCTGGGAAATTATCCATTTCTTCTAGGTTTTCTAGTTTATTTGCATAGAGATGTTTATAGTATTCTCTGATGGTAGTTTGTATTTCTGTGGGGTCAGTGGTGATATCTCCTTTATCATTTTTTTATTGCATCTATTTGATTCTTCTCTCTTTTCTTCTTTATTAGTCTTGCTAGCAGTCTATCAATTTTGTTAATCTTTTCAAAAAAGCAACTCCTGGATTCATTTATTTTTTGGAGGGTTTTTTGTGTCTCTATCTCCTTCAGTTCTGCTCTGATCTTAGTTATTTCTTGACTTCTGCTAGCTTTCAAATGTGTTTGCTCTTTCTTCTCTAGTTCTTTTAATTGTGATGCTAGGGTGTCAATTTTAGATCTTTCCTGCTTTCTCTTGTGGGCATTTAGTGCTATAAATTTCCCTCTATGCACTGCTTTAAATGTGTCCCAGAGATTCTGGTATGTTGTATCTTTGTTCTCATTGGTTTCAAAGAACATCTTTATTTCTGCCTTCATTTCACTATGTACCCAGTAACCATTCAGGAGCAGGTTGTTCAGTTTCCATGTAGTTGAGCAGTTTTGACTGAGTTTCTTAGTCCTGAGTTCTAGTTTGATTTCACTGAGAGACAGTTTGTTATAATTTCTGTTCTTTTGCATTTCCTGATGAGTGCTTTACTTCCAACTATTTGGTCAATTTTGGAATAAGTGTGATGTGGTGCTGAGAAGAATGTATATTCTGTTGATTTGGGGTGGATAGTTCTGTAGATGTCTATTAGGTCCACTTGGTGCAGAGTTCAGTTCAATTCCTGGATATCCTTGTTAACTTTCTAACTCGTTGATCTGTCTAATGTTGACAGTGGGGTGTTAAAGTCTCCCATTATTATTGTATGGGAGTCTAAGTCTCTTTGTAAGTCTCTAAGGACTTGCTTTATGAATCTGGGCGCTCTTGTATTGGGTGCATATATATTTAGGATAGTTAGCTCTTCGTGATGAATTGATCCCTTTACCATTATGTAATGGCCTTCTTTGTCTCTTTTGCTCTTTGATGGTTTAAAGTCTGTTTTATCAGAGACTAGGATTGCAACCCCTGCTTTTTTTTGTTTTCCATTTGCTTGGTAGATCTTCCTCCATCCCTTTATTTTGAACCTATGTGTGTCTCTGCATGTGAGATGGGTCTCTTGAATACAGCAAACTGATGGGTCTTGACTCTTTATCCAATTTGCCAGTCTATGTCTTTTAATTGGACCATTTAGTCCATTTACATTTAAGGTTAGTATTGCTATGTGTGAACTTGATCCTGTCATTATGGTATTAGCTGGTTATTTTGCTTGCTAGTTGATGCAGTTTCTTCCTAGCATCAATGGACTTTACATTTCGACATGTTTTTGCAATGGCTGGTACCTGTTGTTTCTTTCCATGTTTAGTGCTTCCTTCAGGATCTCTTGTAGGGCAGGCCTGGTGGTGACAAAATCTCTAAGCATTTGCTTGTCTGTAAAGGATTTTATTTCTCCGTCACTTATGAAACTTAGTTTGGCTGGATATGAAATTCTGGGTTTAAAATTCTTTTCTTTAAGAATGTTGAATATTGGCCCCCACTCTCTTCTGGCTTGGAGAGTTTCTGCTGAGAGATCTGCTGTTGGTCTGATGGGCTTCCCTTTGTGTGTAACCCGACCTTTCTCTCTGACTGCCCTTAACAGTTTTTCCTTTATTTCAACTTTGATGAATCTGACAATTATATGTCTTGGAGTTGCTCCTCTCGAGGAGTATCTTTGTGGTGTTCTCTGTATTTCTCCATCCAGCTTTGTTCCATTGCTGGCAAGCTGCATTCCTTTGGAGGGGGAGATGCGCTCTGATTTCTTGAATTTCCAGCTTTTCTGCACTGGTTTTTCCCCATCTTTGTGGTTTTATCTGCCTTTGGTCTTTGATGATGGTGATGTACTGATGGGGTTTTGGTGTGGGTGTCCTTTCTGTTTGTTAGTTTTCCTTCTAACAGTCAGGACCCTCAGCTGTAGGTCTGTTGGAATTTGCTTGAGGTCCACTCCAGACCCTGTTTGCCTGGGTATCAGCAGCGGAGGCTGCAGAAGATAGAATATTGCTGAACAGCAAGTGTTGCTGTCTGATTCTTGCTCTGGAAGCTTCGTCTCAGGGGTGTACCCCACCATGTGAGGTGTGAGGTGTAGGTCTGCACCTAGTGGGGGATGTCTCCCAGTTAGGCTACTCAGGGGTCAGGGACTCACTTGAGCAGGCAATCTGTCCTTTCTCAGATCTCAACCTCTGTGCTGGGAGATCCACTGCTCTCTTCAAAACTATCAGACAGAGGCATTTACCTCTGCCCAGGTTACTGGTGCTTTTGATTTAGCTATGCCCTGTGCCCAGAGGAGGAGTCTACAGAGGCAGGCAGGCTTCCTTGAGCTGCATTGGGCTCCACCCAGTTCGGCTTCCCGGCAGCTTTGTTTACCTACTCAAGCCTCAGCAATGGTGGGCACCCCTCCCCCAACCTCGCTGCTGCCTTGCAGTTAGATCTCTGACTGCTGTGCTAGCAATGAGGGAGGCTCCGTGGGCATGGGATCCTCTGGGCCAGGTGTGATATATAATCTCCTGGTGTGCCATTTGCCAAGACCCTTGGTAAAGCACAGTATTAGGATGGGAGTTACCCGATTTTCCAGGTGTTGTGTGTCTCAGTTTCCCTTGGCTAGGAAAAGGGATTACCTTCCCCCTTGCACGTCCCAGGTGAGGCAACGCCTCGCCCTGCTTCAGCTCTGGCTGGTCAGGCTGCACCAGCTGACCAGCACTGATTGTCTGGCACTCCCCAGTGAAATGAACCCGGTACCTCAGTTGAAAATGCAGAAATCACCTGTCTTCTGTGTCACTCATGCTGGGAGCTATAGGTTGGAGCTGTTCCTATTCGGACATCTTGGGCGTGCCCCAGCAAAATTTTAGTGCTGCTGGTTGGTGACAGATGTGGGGACTAGGGATACAGAAAGCAAACCCTAGCAGTTCCCCACAACAAGCTCATAGCAGTTTATCATCTATAGTCAGGCATATCCATAGCTCACTTTCCCTAATTTAGCATATCAAAGAAGAAAAGTAAGGACACCAAACACAGGGACAAATTATCAATAACACAATTTTTCTGTTTAGGGACATTTTCATAATGGCCTACAGAGAGTTTTATGGAAGGAATCCAACAATATATGTCAAAAGCCATTTAAAAGTACATAGCATTTGACCTAACTGTCTAAAAATGGAGAAAAGGAGCAAAGTGTTTTTATATTCTTTCAGTTTGTTTTAGGGGTGGTCATATTTATAACTCTTTAGGGATTAAAAAAAAAGTCACAAATGAAGATATTTTTGTTACTCTCCACAGTAAGAAAATCACCTTTTGCACTGAGCTGTGGTAATAAACCAACTATGCTTTGTGTTAATTCATTTTTATTTTTAAACAGGGCAGAATTTGCTTTAGGAGGTACTTTCCTGTTAGCAGGTCTGTTCATTGAGATCACACTGTGTGATCTATACCTTACCATTTTATCCACCTTACAAATGGCAAATGGAAGAATGTGGATACACTGAGCAGAGCATTCAGGGAATGCTCTTTATACCAGAAAAAAAAATCCACTGACTAATAGTTGGCGACAAACATGATGAGAATATACTACATGGTTTCCTGTTAATTCCACCATTTTGGCATCTGCTATGTATCCTTACTGGAGCTGACCTAGGGAGGGTGGTAGACACGAAGCCAAAATAGATACAGTTTCTAGTCAAATGATTTCATAATTTATTGGAAAGAACCTGTTCTTTTTCAGAGGACCTCAGCTGTTGGGTTCCTCTTTCCTTTGGTTTTGCCTAAGTATGTGATGCCTAGAACTTCAGCGCCATGTTGTGACAGTGAGGCTGCAGTCAGGAGAACAAAAAGCCCCATAAGAATGAATAAGCAGAAATACAGAAAGTCTGGCTCCCTGATGACATTATTCAGCTACTTCCATCAACACTGAGGCCACCGTCCCTTTATGAAAACAGCAAATGTAATTATGATTAAGAATAGGTCTTCATTTTCTTACAACTCAAAGCGTTCCTCAAGGTTACACATGAAATACTGGAAGGCTAGAAATTTTTAAATCTAAGGATCTAGTTTAAAATTTTGCATTAGGTTTAACTTTTCCCAATAGTAACTTGCAAACGTTTTAAATCATTTCCTCCAACTCCCATAAGACCATTTTTGTTGCAGAAAGCCTCTTTCTCACGTGGGTTCATTATATGTGAAAATACACTGAGGGTAGTGCTTTTCCTATGATAAGTTCAGTATTCCCACTCATCTGCAGGTATACATCCAAGTGGATGCTTGAAACAAACAATAGTACTTGTATTAGTTAGGGCTCTCTAGAGGGACAGAACTAATAGGATTGATGTGTATATATATATATTTATATATATTTATATTATTTATATATATTTTATATATATATATATGAAAGTTTATTAAGGAGTATTGACTCACACCATCACAAGGTGAGGTCCCACAATAGGCCATCTGCAAGCTGAGGAGCAAGGAAGCCAGTCCAAGTCCCAAAGCTGAAGAACTTGGAGTCCGATGTTCGAGGGCAGGAAGCATCCAGCACAGGAGAAACATGTAGGCCAGAAGTCTGAACCAGTCTAGTCTCTCCACATTCTTCTGCCTGCTTTTATTCTGGCCACGCTGGCAGCGGATCAGATGGTGCCCACCCAGATTGAGGGTGGGTCTGCCTTTCTCAGTCCACCGACTCAAATGTTAATCTCCTTTGGCAACACCCTCACAGATACACCCAGGAACAATACTTTGCATCTTTCAATCCAATCAAGTTGACACTCAATAGTAACCATCATGGTACCAAATCCTGTTTACACTGTTTTTCCCTATACATACCTAATGTAAAGTTTAACTAATAAATTAAGCAAGCAAAATATTAACAATAATAACTAATAATAAAATAGAACAATTAGAACAATATACTGTAATAAAAGTTATGTGAATGTGGGCCAGGCGTGGTGGCTCACGCCTGTAATCTCAGCACTTTGGGATGCTGAGGCAGGTGAATCACCTGAGGTCAGGAGTTTGAGACCAGCCTGGCCGACATGGTGAAATTCCACCTCTACTAAAAATGCAAAATATTAGCCAGACATGGTGGTGGGCACCTGTAATCCCAGTCACTCAGAAAGCTGAGGCAGGAGAATTGTCTGGACCCAGGAGTCAGAGGTTGCAGTGACCTGAGATGGTGCCACTGGACTCCAGCCTGGGTGACAGAGCAAGACTCCATCTCAAATAAATAAAATAAAATAAAATAAAGTTATGTGACTATGGTCTCTCTTTCTCTCTCAAAATATCTTACTGCACTGTAATCATCAATCTCCAGACCACAGCTGACCATGGATAATTGAAATGGAAACTAAAAATAAGGGGAGGAAATATCAGTAAGGGTAAAACGAATCTAGCCAGAAGGCAAAGGTGGAGATTTTTCTCTCTGCTATTAGGCAGATAGATATATTTTCAGCACTATCCTCAGAATAAATTAATTAAAAGACTCTGCTAAATGTTTCCAAGTCTGGTTCTGAAATAACTCCTTCAATTAGAGGTTATTTTTAGCTTCCTCAAGGTTTTCTAACCCATTTTCTCAACTTAAATGAAGAACTTCTACATTTTTCTGGAGTTTCAGGCTACTCTGTTTCTGTAGCTGCCATTTAGAGGTAGATCAGAAGAGAGGTAGATGGAGACTGTAATTCCTAATTTCGCTTCCTCTTTTTGGTTTTCAAATTAACGAGTTGTGTACGACTGGGTGCGTGGGAAAGCAGGCACAGGCCAGTGTCTTCCTTGGTTGTGTGGTATCTCACACTTGCCCGTATCATGCGGCAGGCTGGAGCCTGCATCATTTTCCATTAGTGATCTGATTTGGCCCATGTGAACTTCACC
Source organism: Chlorocebus sabaeus (assembly GCF_047675955.1). NCBI lineage: Eukaryota > Metazoa > Chordata > Mammalia > Primates > Cercopithecidae > Chlorocebus > Chlorocebus sabaeus. Next base: position 77,705,046 of record NC_132916.1, read on the forward strand.
TCCTACCCACATTCATAGCGGCTTTTGCTTGGAAGGGCTTCACATTTTCTTCATGACTGGAGGTCACAATACTAAAACATCTGTAGGAAAACAAAGTAATGGGCCTGCTAATATGTTTAATGGCCTTAATAGCATTGAAAACCATGTGCTTAATGCTCATTTCATAGTTGCCCTTGGCATGATGGATGGCAAGACTGAGCATTTATGCAGAGGCAAAAAATGGCCCAAATGTCACTGTGAGTGTGATGCAGGAGAGTGAGAAATATTACGGCAGCATTATGAAATCTCAACTCCAATCCACCTTCACAGGGAATAATTACATTAGGTGAGAAAAGAGGCAGCCAACCAGGAGGCTGGTGCTAGCTTAAAGGAATTTGGTTCATTTGTTGAAAAGCAGAACTTCTGAAAGCCTGTGCTGAGTGAATTGTCTTGCAAGCAAGACCAATAATAGTGTAGAAAGAGAAAGTTCTGAGACACGACAAATTCTGAATTGGAGAAATCACCTTTTCTGTCACAGCTTTCTTCCTAGTTCTATGGTTACATTATGGCCTGTGTTCTAGAACTTTCCAACCTCACCCTCTTTGGTCTATATCACATTCCTTAGGGCACTATTCATCGTAAGTAAGTGGATTAATTAATTCAGGTCACTACATCACTATGTCATGAACTGGCCCTACACAAAGATGTTTTAGATGAGGCTCTCTGGAGAAAAACCTCAAGGGTCATCAGCAATTGGGAATCTCAGTAGCACTGTGGCCCTGGCAGGGCTCTCAAGCATTTGCTCATGCCATCTGGACATGGGGCCGATGCTGGAGAGACAGCACTAACACTCTGAACTGTGAAGATAAAATTTATTGGGATGATGAACCTCTTTAGTAGATTCCACTGCCTCAGCTTTCCAAGGGCCATTGGAGAGGAGAGTATTAGTCTTTCCTCCTCCCTCAGGGGCCCAAACACCACCAGGGGCCTAGACAGGAGAGGGGGCTACAAAAGAGGAAGTCCTCAGAATTAGAAGCAAGCTGTGGGTGCCATGAAACCCTTTCCTCACTGATAGTGAACATCCATGTGGACATGCAATGGCCAATGATTGGGTCTAGAGACATTGACTTGCTCAAGTGCCAGCATCTAAAGTGGTTATGACTCCTCATCATGGTCTTACTCAGTGATATGGTTTGGCTGTGTCGCCACCCAAATCTCATCTTGAATTGTAGCTCCCATAATTCCCACACGTCATGGGAGAGACCCCGTGGGATATAGTTGAATAATGGGGGTGGGTCTTTCCAGTGCTGTTCTCATGATAGTGAATAAGTCTCACGAGATCTGATGGTGTTATAAAGGGGAGTTCCTTTGCACACGTTCTCTTGCCTGCCACCATGTAAGACATGCCTTTGTTTCTACTTTGCTTTCTGCCATGATTGTGAGGCCTCCCCAGCCATGTGGAACTGTGAGTCCATTAAACCTCTCTTCTTTATAAATTACCCAGTGTCAGGTATGTCTGTATTAGCAGCATGAGAATGGACTAATACACGCAGCCTTGCAGGGTCCTGCCTTTCCCATCAACTCATACAAGGGCTTGTGATGCTTACCGCAGAGAACTTTTAAACACTATCTCCTTAGGATAAGTAACAGTAATGTGACCATTGGGATTTTTGAAAAATTCCATTTTAAGCCAAGGCATATAAGGCATAATCCTTTACTATTCTAAATTTTCACCACAATTTTAATATAGCCGTAGCATCTATGCGTTTGTGTTTACTAACAGCTGCTCACCCCCGGGTCTTAAACAAAGCATTCTGTATGAGTTCAAGTTTTTGAGGAGCCTTAGGACTTTACTTGGCAACAGGCAATTCAGTAGCTTTAAAGGTTAAGGGGCTGGGCATGGTGACTCATGCCTGTAATCCCAGCACTTTGGGAGGCTGAGGCAGCAGATTGCTTGAGGTCAGGAGTTCGAGACCAGCCTGGTCAATATGGTGAAACCCCGTTTCTACTAAAAATACAAAAAATTAGCAGGGCGTGATGGCGTATGCCTGTAATCCTAGCTACTCAGGAAGCTGAGGCAGGAGAATCGCTTGAACTCGGGAGGCAGAGGTTACAGTGAGCCAACATAGCACCACTGCACTCCAGCCTGGGTGACAGAGGGAGACTCAGTCTCAAAAAAAAAAAAAAAGTTAAGAAATAAAGAAAATGACAGTTAGTGAGTATTCTTAATTGTTCTGGGTAATCTGAAGACAGCCCAGCTACCAAAGCTTCCTAAAGTCCAGTTATTTTATTGATTGTCCCACCTCACCTAAATAATTGATTTTACCATTTACATTAGATTCCATCATATTTGAGCTTTTCCCCTGAGACAAATTTATATGGTAAACTCTCCCAGATGAAAATAAAATTTCATTTACCAATTTTAACTTCTAAATGGTTTATTGATACTCTTCATTCATCTCTGAATTTAGAAGATTTATTTAAAAGGAAAGACAAATATAAATTACAGCGTGGATAATATTCCTTTTCTTTCAGCAATTACTAGGAGGAGTTTCATTTTGCTGACATCTAGGAAAGAAGTCATCCCTCAAATTGCAATTTAGCAATATTCCTCCCTTTCTTGAAATGAAGTAGCAGCTCAAATTTGGCTTAATGATTCTTATTTTCTGGCCCCTATAGTTACTAATTCACATGTTTGAGGTTATAGTTCCCTAGACCAAAAATTTAGAAAGGAATTCTCCATGATCAAAAATATGTAATTTAGTGGAAGGTTCAGAGCCATGTTAAGGGCAGTAGTTGTTTCTTTAGGTATCAAACACAAGCACCCTGTTTAGCAATGCCATAACAAAGCACAAGCAGTTAAAGTGGAAAGACAAATGAGTAAAACTTTACCAGTCAAACTAAATTTTTTTAAAGAATCTTTTAAAAAGGGGCTGAGTGTGGTGACTCATGCCTGTAATCCCAGCACTTTGGAAGGCTAAGACGGTAGGATCACTGGGGTCCTAAAGTTTGAGACCAGACTGAGCAACATAGACACCATTGCTACAGGAAAAAAAAAAAAAAAAAAAAATTAGCCGCGTGTTATGGCACATACCTGTGGTCAGGAGGCTAAAGCTGGAGGATCACTTTAGCCCAGGAGTTCAAGGCTTTAGTAAGCTATGATTGCGCCATTGCACTCCAGCCTGGGCAACAGAACACAACCCTGTCTCAAAAAAAAAAAAAAATGTTTGTGGAAGTTCTATGTGTCCAATATTTCATTCTCTCAACTGCCATTTGAAAGAGGCATTGGTGCCTGGCGCAGTGGCTCACGCCTGTAATCCCAGCACTTTGGGAGGCCAGGGCAGGTGGATCACGAGGTCAGGAGATGGAGACCATCCTGGCTAACACAGTGAAACCCCGTCTCTACTAAAAAATACAAAAAACTAGCCGGGCGAGGTGGCGGGCGCCTGTAGCCCCAGCTACTCGGGAGGCTGAGGCAGGAGAATGGCGTAAACCCAGGAGGCGGAGCTTGAAGTGAGCTGAGATTGTGCCACTGCACTCCAGCCTGGGCGACAGAGCCAGACTCCGTCTCAAAAAAAAAAAAAAAGAAAAGAAAAGAAAGAGGCATTGGTAATTCCATTTCACAGATGAGAAAACAAGACTCTGATTGTTTAAGTAACCTTCCCAAAGACACAGAATCGTGAATGGTAGGTCTGAAACTGAAGTCCTAGCAAGCTTAAGCTCACTATCTTCCCCCTACACAATGTGTCTGTGCATAGGAATGACTATAGTAAAATAAACCAAGTCAACTATCTCTTTGTCTTGGATATTTTATTAAATTAAGGGCAGAAAAATTATCAGCAGCTTCTATTTGAAGAGAATCAGCTTTGCCTGATCTGTCCTTCATCTCTATTTTTTCATCTTCTCTCCTTTACCTTGCCATCACCATGTAAGACATGTGTCTGTGGCTTGGAATCAATCTCTTGCAGGAAGACAATATCCTTGGCCAAATAAATTGCACCAAAATATTAACAGTGGTTGTGTTTGAAATAGGGTGAATTTATTCCTTCTTGTTATATTTGTATATTTCATAATAAAAGTAAACTTGTAAAAATAAGGTCTTAAATGTACATTTCTAAATTTATCTTCTTAAAAACTTTTTAAATTGACAAAAATTGTGTACATTATGGGGCATGACATGAGATTTTGATGTATGTGTACATTGTAGAATGGCTAAATCAAGCTATTGAACATATCCACTTCCTCACATATTTATCATTTTTGAGGGGTGAAAGCTTTCACTTTTCAAGTATGCAATGCATTGTTATTAGCTATAGTCACCATGTTGCACAACAGATCTCTTGAACTTATTCCTCCTGTCTAACTGAAAATTTATATCCTTCTACCAACATCTCCTTGATTCCACCTCTAATGTTTTAAGTTAAAACTATGTCTTTAACATGGAAAAATAAAGAATTAAATGAACTATTGCCATTTAAGAATATTTTGGGGAAATCCACTAGCTATAAAAGCCCAACTTGTAAACATCCCACAATGCCAACAATCAGAATGAATTTAGCTATCATCACTTACTTGATTTAATTTTCTTCACAGTTTTTTAATGTACTTCCATGTGTCTTATGGGGACATGTGACCGATGCTAGGTCACATGTCCTCATGCCTCATTCTCTAGGAATCAAGGGCTTGTCTTGCTTAATCTTGCTGGCTTTAGCCTTCCTACTCTTCCCAGTCCTTCATCTGCCGCCAAGGTTTCCCCAGGACAGCGATGGTTTGACTTTGTTTATTCCTGCTATTACGCATCAGGCCAGATTATGCTCAGGAGCTACAGAATTGTTTCTTTAAATACACACACGTGCGTACACACATACACATGCACACACAGGCTCACGTGGACACAAGCACACGTGGACATGCACGCACACACAAAGGCACATGTGCACATACACACACGTGTGCAAACACACATGCGTGCATGGACACACACCATGCATACACACACTCCCACACACACACGTTTTTTCTCTTATTAGAAAAGTAACATTTTGGAAACCTTAGGGAAAAAAATTGATAAACCAATGGATAAAAACAATGCCACATTGAATTTCACACAGAGCTGTCTTTGTGGATATCCTTTCGTTAGTTTGCCTATTCGTGTGTGTGTTCCTGTGTGCAGGTGTACATGTGCACATGTGATTATAAAAAAATGGAGAGAATTCTGTGTCATTAAAAAGTCCCGATTTAAAAATAGAATAGTTAGTCTAAGTTTAAAATTACATTTTAAGATATGGCTTATTAGACCATGTTTGCTTTAAAGATGACCTCTCTACAGCTTATGCTAACTCTCCAGTAGCTTCCATAAGATATTAAAAACTAGCTCTGCCTCTCCTAAAGGAAGGCACTTTTATTTTCTTAAACTCATTTTAATGCCTAAAATAAGAGCTTTCTCCCTCTCCCCCAACATGGTCACCATCTTCAGGAAGTACTAAATCAGGAAGCTTCTCAATTCTTTCGTCCTCTAGTAGTTCGTCTTTTTGGAAAAAGTTACTTTCTTAACTGGACAGATGGGAGAGTCCAACAGGCTCTGAACTGAGCCAAAGCAGAAGTGGAATCCAACACCACGGAGCAGGTCCCACATCTCCACCTCCTCCTATTTCACCTTCCCGTGTGGTGAGCTCAGCAGGAAGGGCCTCTCCTGACGGAGGTTCCCCAGCCGCATTGTCTGTGGCTGCGAGGGGAAGTCAGATTCAGCTGGGCGAGAAGAAGGAAGCCTCACTCTCCCCGTAACCCTTTGGCACTCTGTGACCTCCCATCTGTCTCCTGTTTACACAGCAAACTGATTAGAACCCAGAGGAGAGCAAGAGTATGATTAATCAGCACCCCAGGTCTCAAGAATGGTCCCTATAGAATATGCTCCGTGTCTTGTAATATGCACATATGTGCTCTGTGTGTGGTGTGCTAAGTATACATTGTAGATTATACTTACATTGTAATGTCTTGTACATTAAATTACAAGTAGATTTTTATAAATTGCACAGGGAAGTTTCAGCTTCCTTTAGGGCTCCATAATTAAGTTTCCTAGAATAGCTTAGAAAACAAATTTGCAATTATGTCAAAGCTAACCTATAACTTTAGTATAAAATTTAGCAAAATACATGCTGGGTAAAGAGCCATTGAGATATACTTTAAAACCACCAACCATTCTCACTTAGGTGAGAGCAACAGGGTAGATTTCATTTACTTGGAAGTTAGTTTTGTTGTTTTTCAGTTTAGGGCCTGGCTAAGGCTCCTTCATTCCCTCTGCATTCTCCATACCTCAGGTCTGTAAATACCATGAGATGCTCCCCACATGCAACTGTCCAGAAGCATGTCATCTCATTCTCAGTTTCAAATGGACTTTGTTCTTTTCAAAGGAAGAGAGGTCTTGCCTGAGGCAGAACTGTGGCCACTCCTAGGGTTTAGACACTTCTGGTTACGTCTGGTGGACAGGTAGGATGAGATGATGAGAGCCTGTTTCCAGAGGCTAAGGAGGTTCCTAGGAGGTAATTCATCCTAAGGGAAGAAGGAACTGGGCACAACCAGCTTGATACTGCTCTAGAGCCTTCACGGTCAATGGTGGGGAGGAATTTGGGGCACAGTCTTGTGCCAGTTTCACGGATCTGTCACCATCATCCAAGACTCTACATCTGGGTTCTAGGAAGAGAAGGGGCTATAAGTCATAATTGGAGGATTTATTTATTTGTTTTGGCTAACATTGGGATATATTCGCTTTGCTTGGGTAATTCCCTAAAGGAATGTGATATGAGAGAGATAGGGAACGGGACAGTGGCCAGTAGACAGTGTTGGTACCTGGAAGCTTCCCAGGCACCACTGGCAGCTGCAGCAGTGGTCCTAGGCAGAGGTCTGTGCCTACAGCAGCACTACCCAGAAGGAGAACACCAGACCTGGAGGGTGTGGTGGGCCCTGCAGAATCTGGGCGGGGCTCTCCTGAGGCAGCATCAGGGGAAGGGCCAGGGCCAGCGGAGCAGTCTGCCCCCAGGGACTCTGGGGTTAAGGGATGGGATGCTTACTAATTATACTCTCAATTTGGAACTCTGGGGTCAAACTGCCAGAAGCCCAGACAGGATGGAGGGATAAGAAAAGGAAACAGGAAATACTCAGAATTAAAGAAAAAACAGAAGCGCTAAAAGACCTTCTTACTGACGCAGGTATCAGATGGAAGATGACCTGAAAGCTAGCCAGACACATTTCTAAGCACATGTGAAACACATATGGGGAACCCTCAACAGGCGGCTTTTGGTAGCTGGGGACCCACATAAATAGGTAGATTCTTGTTTCACTACGACAAGAATTATATCAAAGCGAAACAAAACTGGAAAACAGAAACATCTATACTGGCCTAGGAAAGTGGAGATAAGAGAGGGAGGGAGAGAAATTGTCAAGGATTAAATTATGTTTGCAATCTCAAAACACATTCTGCAGCAGAGCCTGGTGGTCTCTGTGTCCATTTATGTAATTTAGAGTGTTTTGTTGAACCGTGATTTTGCAGGTTGGGCAGAAGTGGGTTGGGAGACTGATATGCATTGTTGCACAAGATGTTTTCAAATGGCGGAAATTAATCGCTGTTCATTCCATCTCAGGGTATACTATTTTCGTAGGATAACCTGAATACATCTCAGTGATGCATCTTCAAGAGGACTGAGGTATGTGTGCTTAGAATAGACTAAGAGCAGGAATTGCAGTGTTAGAAGGACTTGTGGTTTGCTCTTGTTTGGATTATCTTCCAGAAATAAAAATAATATATAAAACTCCAGCTGCCCCTTAGCACTAATTACATAAAGTTTAATCATTACCCAGTGATATATAAATAAAAGTGCCACATTATTTTTATGGAAAGTAATTTAAAGCCCCATAAATGGAGTCATATTTATCTGTGATTCTGACTGCTGTTAAGACCCCATTTGCACCTCCTGCATTTTAGAGAAACCTGAAGCTCCTTCAGAAATAAAAAGGGTAACTTCCTGGTCCCAATAACCTTTATAACTAGTATTTTTTTTTCTAAAATCTTACTTAGGGCTGGGCACGGTGGCTCATGCCTGTAATCCCAGCAGTTTGGGAGGCCGAGGCAGGCAGATTGCTTAAGGTCAGGAGTTCAAGACTAGCCTGGCCAACATGGCGAAACTCCATCTCTACTAAAAATACAAAAATTAGCTGGGCATGGTGGTGGGTGCCTGTAATCTTAGCTACTCTGGAGGCTGAGTCAGGAGAATTGCTTGAACCTGGGAGGTGGAGGTTGTAGTGACCTGAGATAGCACCACTGCATTCCAGCCTGGGTGACAGAGCAAGACTCCATCTCAAAGAATAAATATGTAATAAAATAAAATCTTACTTAGAGTTTGAGGATGCAGAATTAAACTTCATGTTATCAGGACAATTTTTTTTTTTAAATCTTGGGGTTACTTAGCTTAAATACTTTTCCTTCTTAATTATTAGAGAGACAGTGTGAGATACTACGTAGATATTGTAGAATCTCATCAAGGTATCTCTGACTCTCAAAAAGTCATTTTTGAGAAGGCTGAGAGAGATGAAAGGACACTGTAGATGAACTCATCTTTTTTAAAAAACAGCTTTATTAAGGTATAATTGATTTGCAAAAAACCCTGAACATTTAATGTATACAATTTGATGAGTTTGGACATAGGCACACACTGGTCTATAACCACAATCAAGGTAATAAACCTATCCATCACTTCCAAAACTTTTTTGTATGTTCCTTTGTGTAGGTGTGTCTGTTTATTTTGGTTTTGTTTGTTGTTGTTGTTGTTGTTTTGTGGTAAGAAACAAATCCATCTTTAAGTTCTAGGAACCAATCAACAGGGACCAGTATACACAAACTAGTAGTCACAAATTTATTTTTAGCCCTTAAAATGCTAAGAATAATTTCTCATAATCATTCATATTTTCTTTATCTTCCTCTTCTTCCTACACTGTCCCCCACTCAACTTCGGTTCTTTCCCGTACTTCTCTTTTCCTTATTTTACAGTTTTTTCTATTTCATTCTTCCATCTTATTTGGCTGACCCAAACAGGCCACTTAATTTTTTTTTTATTTAAAAATTTTTTCCATAGGTTATTGGGGTACAGGTGGTGTTTGGTTACATGAGTAAGTTCTTTAATGGTGATTTTTGAGATTTTGGTGCACCTATCACCTGAGCAGTATACACTGCATCCTATTTGTTGTCTTTTATCCCTCGCGCCCTTCCCACACTTCCTCCCAAGTCCCCAAAGTCCACTGTGTCATTCTCATGAACAGGCCACTTTAACATGTGATGGAATGATATGCTTTAAAGATGTTATGGCCAAATGTTCAGGAAAGCTGTTTCACAACACTATCAAAAGCCACATGAATATTCAGTCTTGGAGGAAATAGATGATAACAAATAATAATTGAGTTCATACCATGGGCCAGGCACTGACTTTCATAGATGAATTTATTTAATCTTTACCACAACCTATGCTATATCATTCTGATTTTGTACATGAGGAAACTAAAGAACAGAGAGGAGTTCAAGACCAGCCTGGCCAACATGGTGAAATCCTGCCTCTACTAAAAAATACAAAAATTAGTTGTGCACCCATAATCCCAACTACTCGGGAGGCTGAGGCACAAGAATTGCTTGAACCCGGGAGGTGGAGGTTGCAGTGAGCCAAGATCACGCCACTGAACTCTAGCCTGGGAGACAGAGCGAGACGCCATCTCAAAAAAAAAAAAAAAACAAACCAAAAACCCAGAGAGATGAGGTACCTTGCTCAAGAGCACACAACCGTGATTTGAACAAAGGAAGTCTAGCTCTGAAGCTGGTGTTCTTTACCAGGGCAATCCTCAAAGTGTACAGCCCTGTGCTAATATTTTTTATGGGACTCCCATTTACACAAACAATTTTATAAAAATGTATTATACAGTTCATGGGTCCATGTAAGGAACAGTGATTTATCAATGAAGATTTAGAATAATGAGTAGAGAGGAGGGGCCTACATGCTTGGCTATTGTCAAATCAGTTCAAAGAGAAGACAGTTCCTCATAGTGTCCAGTTACTATATCTTCCTGTGCAGATCCAGAAACCATCTTTCCAGACTTTATTTTCAAATGTTCCATTCCAGGCTAATTTCCTATCTTTCCCAGTGAGATGAAGGGAGTAAACCATTGTGGTTCACAATGCCTTGGCTTTTCAATTGGAAATGACATAGATCTTTTTGCCTCTGAAGGTCCTTAACACAATGTATTTCATCTGACTACATTATCATTCATGATGCTACATGCTCATCCATCCTCAGCTCATAAAAACTGGCTTCCAATGTGCCTCTCAGAGGCTGTTCCTGGGCTTCGCCGGGTGACCGACTTGGGTGTCAATTGCAGGGGAGGGACAGAGTAAGAGTCTTGCAACCCCACCCCTCTCCATTGCCCTTGAGTACTGTAGACTAGTGGTGCCTCTGGTTAGAACTTACACAGGAAGAACTGATGCAGGTGGCCAAACACGTGTTCAATTCCAAGAGCAGATGGTAGATCCACAGTGACCATCAGAAGACTCAAGCCCTAAACCTATCCTGGGCCTGCAGTAAGAAAGCCCATTCTCAAAACAGATTATTAGTTATGTTACAAACACGTGCAATGCTCTGTAACTTTTTTAAATGGAATTTGAATACCTCTTGCATACTTTGCTTAATTTGGTAAAATTCCTAGAAATTTTGCATAGGTTAATAGGTAGCTACCAGAAACCCTCTGATAAATCACTTCCCTTGTGGTCCTTGATGTTGCAATTTCCTTAGTAATTAATGACTTGTACTATTTGCATATTTGGGTATTTATTTTAAAAAAACAATTATTTGTGCATTTCCTATGGGTTCTCACTATTTTGTTTCACAAATATTAGTTCATTTCATTTCCATAATTCTGTTTCATAAGTACTATTATCATTTCTGTTTATTGAGGAAAAGTCGAGTTAAATAACTTGCTAAAGATTACACAGTTAGTAAGAGACAGAGCTGGGGTCCTTACCTAGACAGTGTGCACACTTAACCACTACACTCACCTGTGTCTACAGGATATAAACAATAGGTCCCCCAAGATGAACTCCTGTAGTCCTTGCCAAACCAGAAGCTGTCTTTTCTCTCTCTAGGCACCTGTCAAAGAGAAATGTTGATGTCCATGAATTCTTAAACAGTTTTTTTACATTTATACATTGTAAATTTGAGGGTATTTCTTTCAGGGGTCTTAAAATTTACTGGGTGTAATGATTAATATTGAATGTCAACTTGATTGGATTGAAGGATGCAAAGTATTGTTCCTAGATGTGTCTGTGAGGGTGTCACCAAAGGAGATTACCATTTGAGCCAGTGGACTGGAAAAGGCAGACCCACCCCCAATCTGGATGGGCACCATCTCATCAGCTGCCAGCATAGCCAGAATAAAAGCAGAAAGAAGAACATGGAAAGACTAGACTGGTTTAGTCTTCTGGCCTACATCTTTCTCCCGTGCTGGATGCTTCTTGCCCTTGAACATCGGACTCCAAGTTCTTCAGCTTTGGGACTCTTATACCTTCAACCACAGACTGAATGAAGCCTGCACTGTCAGCTTCCCTTCTTTTGAGGTTTTGGGACTTGGACTAGCTTCCTTGCTCCACAGCTTGCAGATGGCCTATTGTAGGACCTCACTTTATGATGGTGTGAGTCAATACTCCTTAATAAACGCCCCTTATAGATACATCTATCCTATTAGTTCTGTTCCTCTAGAGAACCCTGACTAATATACTGCATAATGCTACTGCAAGTAACAGCCATGATGGGGAGTGTCAGGAGAGACTGCTAAAACAAAATCTAACTGTCAATCTATTTCAAAGAATGACTTGTTGTGTTTCATCATTGCACAGGCTGTCTCTGTGTGGCAATATAAAAAGGAACTTCCTTTTCATCACTTTGGTTAAGTTCTTTGATAACGTGAAAAATAGCAAGAAAGTAAAGATCAGGGTTTTTCAATTACTTTTTAATAGGGGGCAAAGGTGTTTATGGTTTTTTGTTTTTTTTTTTTGAAACTAATAACAACTGACTATAGGTCCTTTCCCATCTACCAATACTGTTCTCAACTTCAAGGTTGTATAGAGGTATTTTTATTGTCTAAACATTCATTATCAAGTCCCTGATATTATGAGATTGCAAAAGATGTAGCAAGCTGAAAAATCCTAACAATCACCTGACCCCATTTACAAAACAGTCTCCAGCCATGCTTCAAAATCTTGGTTATCTGAAAATTGATGATAATTTTATGGTATAAACATTCTACAATACAATGCAAATTAACTCAAAAGAAAAACTGCCAATTTTGCCACCTATATAAGATGACATAAAGTCATTGAAAAGAATGCTAAAGAACTATCTTATTCACAAAGCCATTGGCAAATAAGGATCTCACAGAATTAGAAGAGTTGACAACTGAAGAAGAGAAATTTGACAAGGATGATGCTACTTGGAAAAGAATGGTTTTAATACAAAATGATTAAGAAAAGATCTTGTAAAATATGAGAAAATTCTTGAATATATTTTAAAAGAAAAATGATCCTCTTTCTAGTTTGCAAAGGAAGACAAATGCAAACTTTGCTATCAGAAAACCTTGTGGAAAAATTTACCCCCTAAAAAGCAATCAGTAGATAATTACTCTTTTATCCTAAGAATTATCACAACAGATACAATTATAACCTAAAAGTTTTTAATGTAATGTAAAACAATTTTCATAATTTTAGCTTCACTTTTCATAAGATCCTAGTCAAACTTTCTTTTTTATTTTCTATTTACTATTAAAATTTTGGTTCCCATTTTGTGCAGTTTCACTGTGAAGTGGATCCTTCCTGGTACCAATTATTCTTGGATAACGAGGACTTTCTGTACTTTATCCTGACAGAACAAGGGCTAAATGGGTTACCAAGACGAGACTGCATACTCATCTTCAACTTCACTTCAGTAAAAAACTATTCTAAGGACCACAGAGACTGAAATGCAATGAGTTGAAGCACTTTTCACCTTGCTTTCCATTCAAGATTTATGTCCTCATGACAGCTTTGATGAAGGCTCTGGAGCCCTGCAGATAAAGGTTGATGCTGACAGTCCTGGATTTAGCAGAGACTTGGTAAAGACTCAGTTCTCCAGAGTAAACCCAGTTGAATCTGGGTCCTCAAGTAGAAAGGTCTTTTCCTTAGAAAATTCTTCTAAGAATTCTTAGAAAATTCTTCTAAGACTAAATATATTGCATTGCCATGCACAGAGATGTATATTAACTCAGCAAATTCTTAGGAAAACCTCCTCTTTTTCTTTGTCCCAGAAATACTCTTCTTCAGTTCTTACATACTACAGATAGTACTAAAAATGTGGGTGAAATGGTTCCTTGACAAAATCAGATATTTTATTTACTTATGGATGCATCATGGTGTTATATTCTTGCAAATGACTTAATAACAAGTAATTATTTTATAAAAAGTCTCATAAAAATGACCTGGAAACACTTTCAGCTCTCAAGAATTCTGCCTCTCTCACAAAAATAAACTTCCTATGGATTTTAGAATTTTTTGTTGTATACACTGTACAATAATCTTAGTTGATGAGGAAGTATAAATGCTAAAGATTAATCCTCAATTTAAGAAATTTCTTACTTTTGGAAACTTCATTGAAACTGAGCAAATATCTGTTAAAAAGAGTAAAAAATATATTTAAATACTCCACATACTAATATGAAAATAGAAGTCTTTCAAAAATAAGTAAGCAGCTTTCTTCTTAGTCAATTATTTTTCCTCCTGGCTACTATAAAATGTGGCTAATAAGTCAATAGCACTTTTCATAAAAGGTTATAACCAAAAAATATAATCTTTATTTCTGCTGAACATGAACTGTTTGAGTTTCTTGATGACAAGTCATGCCAATTTCACATATACTCAAAAGAGACACAGCTCCATTCCTCACAGAGTCAGAAACTATTCCATGTTAATACTATGCAGCCATAAAAAAGGATGAGTTTGTGTCCTTTGTAGGGACATGGATGCAACTGGAAACCATCACTCTCAGCAAACTATCACAAGAACAGAAAACCAAACACCGCATGTTCTCACTCATAGGTGGGAACTGAACAATGAGATCACTTGGACTCGGGAAGGGGAACATCACACACCGGGGCCTGCTATGGGGAGGGGAGTGGGGAGGGATGGCATTGGGAGTTATACCTGATGTAAATGACGAGTTGATGGGTGCAGCACACCAACATGGCACATGTATACATATGTAACAAACCTGCACGTTGTGCACATGTACCCTAGAACTTAAAGTATAATAATAATAATATAAAAAAAGAAACTATTCCATGTTAAACACAACTTACATTAGAAGACCTTGTGGCAATGGTACTTAAAATAACATCATTTAAAATAGATCTTTAATTCAGAAGACAAAGATTTAAAACAAACAAACAACAACAACAACAAAACCAAGCCCATTGAGATGTAGAGCTATGGCAAAATTGTCACGTGTCCCTACTGGAATATTAGTAATACTAGCATTAAGGCATCTTAATATTAGTCTCCTCTCAATAAATTTTTTTTTTTTTGAGATGGAGTCTTGCTCTGTCACCCAGGCTGGAGTGCAGGGGCGCTATCTCAGCTCAGTGCAACCTCCACCTCCCGGGTTCAAGTGATTCTCTCACCTCAGCCTCCCGAGTAGCTGGGACTAGAGGCGCCCACCACCATGTCCAGCTAATTTTTGTATTTTTGGTAGATACAGGCTCTCACCATGTTGGCCAGGCTGGTCTTGAACTCCTGATCTCAGTTGATCTGCCCACCTCGGCCTCCCAAAGTGCTGGGATTACAGGCATGAGCCACCATGCCCAGCCCTCTTAGTAATTTAGATGTTAGTTTGCCAGTCCGCCAGTTTTCTTCTTCTTTTGCCTCTCTTTACCTTTGGTTTCCCTCCTTCCAAACACAAGGCCCACTGGAGGATCCACTACAAGGAGGATATAACAATTGGAAATGAAACTTGAATTTGTCAACTTCAACAGTTGTTTGCAACTCTAATTCAAAGAGCTGAATTTAAAATGTTGATAGATTTAGGACCGCTTTTATGCACTTCCATGATTTGTACCATTCCTGGTAAATTTTCTTTTTGTGTGATCAATGTGTACTCTCCTGCACCAAGTGTTAAGAAATGAAACATGCCATTAACTTCATTTTTTTTTTCAAAGATGCATTTAAATCTAATTCTGATAGAAAACTTAGAGGCAGTTGTTACTGGGACTCAGTTCTCTATTTCTTTCTATCGTCCCCAATTGCCAGCCAGGATCCCTTTATGGCTTCTACGGTCTTACACAAGGCACAACATTTGGGAAACTCCACTTCTCTGTGGCCCATTTTTGCCAACCTTGATATTGATTACACTTGCCTAAGGCTTCGTAGGCCTTGGAAGCTGTACCACAGTTCAGGTGCCACCCCTTAGACAGGAGGGTGCAGTGCTTTGGGATCAGCTGCTGGAGATGGGCACTCCCTCCTGCTCCTCTGAGGTTCTATACCCTCCTTTAGTTGCTAAAAGTAAAAATCTAACTACTGTTCCCTTCTTGTCTAGATTAATCATTCTCTCTCATCCCTTATCTTCTCCTTCACCACCAAATTGTTTACCTGTCTCTCTTTCTTCTGTCAAAAACTCTCAATTATTTTGTTTTCAAAAACAAAACCCAGGAAGAGAGATTGTCCTCAGGCAACTTCCACTTGACTTTGAAACATAAAATTCTCCATGAAGGAAATCCCAAAGTCCATCACTCTTCTTGGAAAAATATAAAGAAATAAATAAACAAGAAGAGTCAAATATAATAGATCTCAATAATGATCAATTATGATGTGGTTTATAATTAGATGAACGATAACAAGCATAAAAATGCAAAAAAAAGAATGCAATGAGTAAGCTGATGAATAAAGAACATCAAATGGAGGTGGAAAAAGTTGGTTTTGGCCATCATTAAAAACTAAGTTGTTTCGATTTAATCTGAGCTCAGATTTCTCTCTTTTTTTTTTTTTTTTTTTTTTTTTGAGACAGAGTCTCACTCTGTCACCCAGGCCGGAGTGCAGTGGCATGATCTCGGCTCACTGCAACCTCCGCCTCTGGGGTTCAAGTGATTCTTCTGCCTCAGCCTCTTTAGTAGCTGGGATTACAGGCACATGCCACCATGCCTGGCTAATTTTTGTATTTTTAGTAGAGATGGGGTTTTGCCGTCTTGGTCAGGCTGGTCTCAAACTCCTGACCTCATGATCCACCTGCTTTGGCCTCCCAAAGTGCTGGGATTACAGCCGGCCTGTGCTCAGATTGCTGACAAAGACTGTGTTCACATGATTGCAGGATTCCACACTCCACAATTCAAAAGAGAGTCTCCAGCTTTGATATTTAATTTTGGTCTTCAAAAATCAATTCCAGCAACATTCAATATTCCTTCAAGAAAAGGCATTGATACGGTTTGGCTCTGTGTCCCCACCCAAATCTCATCTTGAATTATAACCCCTACGTGTTGAGGGAGGGACCTGGTGGGAGGTGATTGAATCATGGGGGCAGTTCCCCCATGCTGTTCTCGTGATAGTGAGTGAATTCTCACGAGATCTGATGTTTTTAAAGTGTGGCACTTCCTTGCTCTCACTCTCTTAGCTGCCATATAAGACGTGCCTTGCTTCATTTCCTGAGGCCTCCCGGGCCATGCAGAACTGTGAGTCAGTTAAAGCTCCTTTCTTTATAAATTGCCTACTCTCAGATAGTATCTTGATAGCAGTATGAAAACAGACTAATACAGGCATGTACAGCAAATGTCCTTCAAAATCACCAAGTACAAATTCTTGGAACCTATTTGAGACTACTGCTCCATGCCATATTGATGATTTTGCATGGTTATAGGAGTCTACACACTCAGGCCCAACACATGACCTAATCAGAGCCAAATATTCTTTCAGTCATTGTCCAGTTAAAAATGTCCATCTCACCCAGATGCAAGGCAGCAGTTGGTACCCTGTGCTCCCACTGGCCCTGCCAGTGGCCCAGCCTCTTAGGCCTTAATCCCTAACGCTGATCCCTTTCCCTAGGATTTCTCTGCAGCTTGATGTTTGAAGAACCAGGCTCTTGTAAACAATTCTCACCACATGCTTTCTGTGAAAGAGTTGGCAGCAGGGACTGGCAGTGTTGGGGGGTAGGGGACACAGGTTCCTGCCCCCCTTTGCTGGGCAGATGATTTTCTGGTAACATCAGGCTGGAACTGATGGGACTTGTTTGGAAGTTGAGCTGTTGGGGCAGCTGTTTCTGTCCTCATGCACGTGACCAGGCAAAGCCAGCTCAGCAAACAGCCTGGTGCATGAGCTCACCGCTGTGGCCAAAGATCTGGGCATGGAGGCAGCAGACCCCTTCCCTGTCCAGTTATAAACACATTTGTCCAACTTATATCCGAGGTGGGGGGCCCCTGAGGGTCTAATTCCTAAAAAACAAGTGTCTGGCTAGAAAACTTCCGTTGTTGGGACACATGAGGGGAAGAGAAGTTCTGAAAGTGAATATCAAAGAGTCTCTGGGTATGTCGGGGATGAGGGTTGCAGCCTCATGTTCTGTAAGAACAAGGGGGGCTAGGACACTGGCCCTCGATGGCAGGGCCCTAGCGTGCTGGGCATACCATGCTGTGTGTGGTGAAACCCAACTTCCCCAGGTCTCCTCACCCCTGTGGAACAGTCTTCCAGGCTGGGCACCTGTTCTGTCTCCTCTTCCTTCTGCTTTTTTCAAAAAAACAAATTCCATCTCAGGACTGCCACCCCTTCTCAGCCTCTGTCATGTGCCCCTCTTTCTGGCTCACCTCATTTCAAGGGCCTTGTTTGTGTCTGTCCCTGGCAGAGGCCTTGAGGACAGGTGAGTGAATCGCTTACCTGACTGGCCCCCGTCTGGCTCCAGGTTGTCTTTCAGTGGCTCTGGTTATTGCCACAAGCATCACTTTGTCACTGTCATCCCTGGGGAAAACCATCCCATCCTGAAAAAATCCAGACAAATTATCCATAGAATGCTTTTCTTTAAATATTTATCCCAGTTTGTCTAATTCACCTTGGGCTGCATGCTAGGTGAAGCTCTTCTCCAGGCCCTCCAGGAGAGCTGACAGCTCTGTTTTCAACATTGCTCTTGGTTCTGAGGGCTCACCTCTGCTCTGCACCCCACTTGAGGCATAGCTCCATTTTGTCATTTAGAATTTTTGTTATTCAGTGGTATAAACCTGCATAACAACCCTCAGCAATCCTAGACAAAGCATTCTAAATTGAGCAGGTCATGACTAGGGAGACCTTAAAATCATCCCAATCAAAATCTGCTGAGAGTGAAAGGGGAGATACTGATCTCCCTGGGACAAGTGTCTAGCGGATCATCCTGGGCAATCTAAAACGATCACCACCTTAGTTGGGACTGACGCTCTGAGAAGTGCTACCCTGGCCGATTTCTCTTTATTTTTTAAAGACTGACCTCGACTTTCCATTAAACCTCCATTTCTACTGATAGTTGAAAAAACTTAATTTTGCCATTTAAGAATAGCTTGATTCAAATTTAAAACATGACACAGTCTTTCTAGAGAGTCATGCTCGGACTCTCGGTGCCCATCTCTCCTCCTTCCCTTTTCCTGGTAACATCTGGGTGCTGGTGGACGTTTCCTGAAGATTGTCCATTTCAGTGAGGATCCTTTGGTCTGAGGGCTATTTGGCAGTCACTGCTGTGCCTGTTGACTTTTGGCTGATGGGCAGCCCAGCACTCTAGGTCATTAGGCACAGGGCCCTGCCCTCAATGTGTCTGCTGCCCAAATGGCTCCACTGGAGTACCTCCCATTTTGTTTTCAGCATGCTTGAAGCCCAGGGTCACCTGCCTTGCTACTTAGGCCCCACACTGCTACAGTTTCCTCCCAGGTCCACCTCTATTTAGGGTCAGGCTGGCTGGAGAGGATTCACCTCTCAGCCTTGCTTCAGGGCCTCCTTGGCTTCCCCTGGAGCACGTCCTGGAAGAAATACTGCAGACTCTGCCAGGGCACGGGAGAATATCTAGACGTTTTGGGTACCATGCATGGGCTCTGGGTGAAAGAAGTGGGTAGAGGAGGTGTTTTTTAAGCTGTTAAATCCACGATCTACTGCTCTTCTTTTTTTGACCCTTCAGTTACTTTGTTCACTGCTCCAATGCATTTATCTATTTTAACTTTTTTTTTTTCAAAGACAGGGTATTGCTATTTTTTTTTTTTCAAAGACAAGCCCTATCTCCAGGCTAGAGTGCAGTGGTGTGATCATAGCTCACTGCAGCCTCGAACTCCTGGGCTCATGGGCTCAAAGGATCCTCCTGCCTCAGCCTCCTGAGTAGCTGGGACCACAGACATGTGCCATTGCATCTGGCTAATTTTTTTTTTTTAAGTTTTTTGTAGAAATGAGGCATCTCACTTTGTTGTCCAGACTGGTCTCAAACTTCTGGCTTCAAAAGATCCTCCCCTACGTTAACTCTCTTCATCTTCACAGCAACCTTATAAGCACGTGCTATTGACACCCTGAGGTTAGGGATGAAGAAACAGGTGCAGTGAATGGGTGATTTGCCTAAGGTCGAGCAACAAATCAGAAACAGGTAGGATTTGAGCCCAGGAATCCTTGTATCAGAGTCTGTACTCAGAAATACTAGGCAGAGAGAAAATTCTTGAACTTTGAGCATAGGCTGTTAAAATGTGATTATTCAACAAGAAATTTCTCTTCTAAATAAATTATTTAGATGTTAAAAATTCTTCTGACATGAACAAATACTCTTGACACTCAATAGTTCAGAGAATCTAGGTCAGATCTTTTACTCTGCTAACCTAGTTCTTCACTAAAAAGCAACATCTACTACCATTATTACCAGTAATTAAAATAATAATGGCAATGACTTCATGAACCTGCTGCTTATAAACTTCACTGATATGACAATATATTAAATATAATTTCTTCAGAATTAGGAGCCTGACTTCTAGTGTCTTATGATTTTAATTAGTTGGATGTTAGTAACAATTGGGATAGTTTCCAGTGCTTTAAGTAGTTTTTTTAGTTAAAAAGTCTTCTCCTTGAATACTTGTGATATTTTTCGTTCTTTTTTCTTTTCTTCCTTTAAAAAAGCAAATATTTATTTCAGATACAGAGAAATTAGTCACTCTGTTTTCAATGTTCCTTTATTTTTACATCTCTAATTTAATCTTGTACTAATTCCAAAAAACAATTGTGCAATTTTGGGTTTTTCTGAAATACGTCTCATTCATTCCCTAAAGCTTTGGAAATGCTCCATGGTGCTCCTTTCCCCAAACCTTTTTGCATTTTAAAAAATTCCTTTTCTGTTTTAGAGCCAAGCTTTGCCCTTCTCCCAAACTTCTATATTTTGAAAATACTCTTGTCTTGTTTTCTAATGATTGGGTGAATTTCATTTCTACACTTTTTTTATTTTTTTTCCCTGGATTGTTTTGGTGATCCAGTTTCTGGGCTCCAAATGTATAGTTGCCAGATTTTTACTGCTATTGGCCATAAAATCCTGCCCAGTCACTGGGGTGTAAAAAAGCAGATGCAAAATTGCTCTGACTGCGGGGCTGCCAGCTGTGCAGCCCCGCAGCCAGAGCCTGAGACGCCATATTCCCCCCACTTTCCTTAGATTCAGGAGCCTGTTCAATACGCATTGCCTATGTCACGACCTACATAGCTGCCTGTCAGTAACCGCCTGGGGCCTCCTATTTGTGTAAATAAGTTAGTTTCATTTTCATTTTGTTTGAACTTCTACATTGCCACTACATAGAGAATGTTTTCTTTATCTTTTCCCATTGAGTTGTAAATAATTGTTACCCTAATCTTGCAGATACAATAATGCTGCATTGGTTCTGGTGTGTTAGGTTCAGTTCACAGGAGCTACTCTCCTCTTCAAAGCAAGCAGCATCAGCATACTGATCCTCGGCTGGAATTCAGAGACCCGGAGACCTGGGCAGGAGACAGAAGCAGCATTGTGTGAAAGGAAGAAAGAGAAACAAGAGGCAGCATTCTGAGTGTGAAACCAAAATAATACCGTCTGTCTTGTCCGATTGAACTGACAATGCAAGGGGGCCAACCAGAGAAAGAATCTATGTGGTAAGCAATGGAGTAGAAACCAGATCAGATGAACGGCCATCATGCACCTTTATTTTCTCATTGGATTCTCATGGTCTCACCTCCATGAAGAGATAGAACTAGAATTTGACCCATGCAGTGTGACCAGAAGGCCTGGACGCCAAGTCTCTGCTTGACTGCCCTGATTTACGGTCTTTGAGAGGTTGTTTTCTGCCCAAGAGCATCCATTAGTACATGGGGATCCAGACTTGGAGCATGCTCCATCTGGCTCCAGAGTCCTCTAGATTTTCAAATATTCTACTGAGGTTGAGGCAAAGGCTCAGAAAACATCTCCTGAGTTGGAAAGGGCTGCTGTAATTGGTTTTCATAGGACATCTGTATAGTGGGCGGTTGATCCAGCTTGTACACAGTCTCAGTGAGGGTGATTTTTTTTAAGGGTTGTGTTTTTGCTTATATCACGGCCCTTTAGAATACTCATTTGATTGCCTTGTAGTGGTTGTTATTTTTCTTTTATTTTGAGTGGATATGTTATTTTCCTTTCTGGCTGTTTCTTTTCCTGCCATTTTGGGGTTTGACCCAGTTTACTACAAAATACAGATGTTCTTAGTAATTTTTTTCATGTATTTAAGCCTCTTCTAGTGTGTTCATGTGTTTAACGTTAAAGCTTCTGTCTTACCCCAAAGTTTATATGGTTATGTGATTATATCTCTCCCTTTACCTTTTCTTTGGAATTGAGTTTTAAAAAATTAATAGACTTCATTTCTTTTTAGCAATTTTAGGCTTACAGAAAAACTGGGCAGAAAATACAGAGCTCCTATATTCACTTCCCCCACTCCCACACACCACTTGTGGAAAAGACTATCTTTTTTCCACTAAATTGAGTTTTCTCTTTCATCAAATATCAATTGACCTTATTTGTGTGGGGCTGTTTCTAGGCTCCGTATTCTGCTCCATTTATCTGTCTATTCTTTCACCAATACCATGCTGTCTTGATTATTGTAGCTTTATAGTACTTCCTGGAGTTGGATACTGTAAGGCCTCTGATAGTATTCTTTTTTTTCTTACTTAATGAAACCCAATACTGGGTTGGCTATTCTGGGTCTTTTGCCTTTTCATACAAACTTGAGAACTAGTTTGTCAAAATTAAAAAAAATTTTTAAACCCTTACTGGTATTTGGATTGGAATTTCATTTAATCTATATATCCAGTTGGGAAGAAGGGATATTTGACAATATTAAATCTTATCCATGTCCATGGTATATCTCTCCATTTATTCACATATTCTTTGGTTGCTTTCATCAGAGGTTTATAGCTTTTGTCATATAAATCTTATACATATTTTGTTAGATTTATACCCATTTTCGGTGTGAATGTAAATGGCATTATTTCTTAATTTCAAATTTCAGTTGTTCATTGTTGATATTTAAGAAAGCAATTAACTTTTAAATATTAATCTTGTATCTGCCAACATTTCCATAATAGCTTACTAATTCCAGAAGGGGATTTTTGTTGTTGCTGATTCTTTGGGATTTTCTACATAGACAATCTATATACAAAGACAGCTTTATTTCTTTCTTCCCAATCTGTATGCTTTTAATTTCTTTTTCTTGCTTATTGCACTAGTTAGGACTTCCAGTATGATCTAAAACAAGACTAGTGAGAGCAGATATCTTTGCCTTCCTAAATTGAAAGGAAAGTATCTAGTTTCTCATCATTAAGTATGATGTTAGCTGTAGATTTTTGGTACATGTCCTTTATCAGTTTGAGAAAGTTTATCTCTATTCCTAGTTTGCTTGGAGTTTTTACCATAAGTGGATGTTGGATTTCATTAAATGCTTTTTCTGCATCTATTGATATGATCATATAATATTTCTTCTTTAGTCTGTTGTTGTGATTGAATACATTATGATTTTCAAACATTGAACTAGTCCTGCATATCTGGAGCAAATCCCATTTGGGTCATGGTGTATTGTTTGTTTTATACATTGTTGGATTCAATTTACTAATATTTTGCTGACGATTTTTGCATCCATTTTCCTGAGAGATACTAGTCTATTGTTTTCCTTTCCTGTAATGTCTTTATCTGGTTTTGGCATTACGGTTAGGCTGGTTTCATCGAATGAATTATAAAGTATTTTTCTCTGTTTCTCTTTTCTCCTTGTTTCTTTTTACTTCTAGCTTTTTTTCCCCAGGCATCCAAAAACGGTCAATAATTCTAAACTCAAGTCTATTAACCATGGCTTGCCTCACCCCATATGTTGCATCATATTTTATGCAAGGAAACAGAGACAACTATTGCTTTTAATCATTTTGTGTCCGGATGCTTTAACACTGTGGCTTCTTTTTGTAAAACTCCCATCTAAGCCAGAAATGTCTTATTATCAGCAATAGCATAAAGAAAAATTTTCTGAAAGTCATCTTTGTCTTGGATATCATCTTGAGATCAATTGTCAATAATTCTATTTTTTTGGCATCGTTGTAAATCAAGCAAAGTAGCTTTCAGAAAGTTTCCCTGATAGGAATAATGCTACACTGAAAGGATATATACTCAGAGAAGAAGCAGCCTTTTGTAAGGAAAGTTTCTCTGAATAAAACTGTCTTTAAAAGACTTTGCAACAACAAAAAAGAGCTAGCTTCTGCAGGAGGAAGACAAAAACAACTCCGACTCTAAATCCAAGGCCAGTGACACCATGCTGCACATAATACAGTTTGTTTTTTGCAACAGTAAGAACATGAGCACAAAGGGAACATTTATGAGAGCCAACATGATCAATTTGAGGAAAATAGCAGTTAGAAACTGCAATCCAATTTTTTTTTCTGTCTAGAAAATCAATGAACCACAAACATCTAATAAATCGGTCAATTATACACAGATGCCAGGCTGTACAAAAGATGTATATTAGTTTTAGAAAATCATGACTGTCTCATAGAGATTTTATGACAGAAAGTTCTGCTGATTAAAACGTCAGTATAAAACATTGCCTTTCATTCAAATAGCTAGTCCAGACTCACCCTCTGTAATGATGGAATGTAATAATTAGAGAGTAGGCAAAGCCCACATGTTAGCAAACAACAACAAAAATAATCAGACTGCTCAAAGAAAATGAAAGACTGGTGAAGCACAACTGAGGTGGTCTCGGGCTTAGCTACCCAGTGAAAGCATCCAGAGTAACACCCAGGTACTCAGATGGCAGGCACTGTGCATGTTTCCATGACAACTCCAAGGACCTGACTGGGGACTTATCACTGGGGTTGCAGAGCTGGGATTTCTCTGAAAGAAGAAAAATTGTGTTTTAATTAAAGAAATATTTTTAAAGTATAACTCTTGATTTTAATTAATTAATATTTTAATAGTATTAATTTTTTATGTTAATAACATTAATTAATAGTTTTAAAATTGGTATTCCTGCTTGAGCCCAGGAGTTCAAGGCTATGATGAGCTATGATTGTGCCAGTGTACTCCAGCTTGGGCAACAGAGCAAGACCCTGTGTCTAAAATAAATAAATACAATTCTAAAAATGCAAAAAATTAGCCAGGCGAGGTGGCGGGCGCCTGTAGTCCCGGCTACCCGGGAGGCTGAGGCAGGAGAATGGCGTGAACCCGGGAGGCGGAGCTTGCAGTGAGCCGAGATCGCGCCACTGCACTCCAGCCTGGGCGACTGAGCCAGACTCCGTCTCAAAAAAAAAAAAAAAAAAAAAAAAAAAAAAAATATATATATATATATATATAAAATTTTTATCCCTAATTTTAAAAATTAGCGATCATTTAAAAAGCCTTGGAGTTTTTCCTTGGCCTCACTGCCTGGGGTACCATGGTACAGCACAGCAAGATCCCCTTTATATTCTACAGTAAGGCGTTCTAGCATAGATGTGGGCAGAGGCTTCCTGGCTTCCCAGCAGGGCCTGCTTCATTTGTACTCCCAGCCACACGGCCCCAAGAGTAACTCTGGGTCTGAGTGAAAAAACCCTTTGTAGAGAGGTGGTCCTAGCATTAATGGACCAGATGAAAGTCTTCATGTAGAATTTTCCACACTCCCCCTTTTTGGATCTTGCACCTTTATTTGTATCATCTTCCCCCATTGTCCTCAGTCCTGACTATTCAGGCAACAAAAAGGATATCTCTCTTTGGCTTCTTTCCTCATTATGTGGGAAAATTCAGTGGAAAATCCACAGGCATCCTAATATATTCAATAATGAGAGATGTTGTGCTCAGCACTTGTCTCCAGATCTTGAGTGACACTCTGTCCCAGAATGCTGTGGTCAGTTGCTGTTAGGAACTAAATGTCCGTGTTCCGCCCAAAATTCATGTTCTGAAGTCCTAACCTCCAGTGTTGCTGTATTTGGAAAGGAGCCTTGAAGAATTAATTAAGATTCAATAAAGTCATAAGAGTTGGCCCTGAACTGATAGGATTAGTATCCCTAGGAGAAGAGACACCCAGAGCTCTCTCCCCATTCCCCCATTATGAGCATGCACTGAGGAAAGGCCATGTGGGAACCCAGTGAGAAGGCAACCAGGCGACCGTCTGCAAGCCAGAGAGTCCTCACCAGAAACCAAGTCATCAGAACCTTGATCTTGGACTTCCAGCCTCCAGAACTTTGAGAAAATAAGTTTTTGTGGTTTAAGGCCCCCAGTCTATGTTGTCTATGTTATTTTGTTAGGGCAGCCCAAGCTGGCAAATATAATGGCATCAGAGGGCATCAGCCATCACATAAGACTCCCTCCATCAGACACGAATGGTATCAGCCAGGCAGTCCCAGAAGCCTGCAAGAGAAAAGCACCATTCACTGACCCTCATGTTTGGAGTGATGGTATGCTCTCCCATACATACAAATGTGTCTAGAAATTCCAAGGTAAGACAGCATGTCTAGTGAGTTCTGGAGAATGACTGCCCTGTGTCCACTTGGCTTATGTGATGGAGGCTACTGGAGCCTGAGGATACAATTGTCGGACACATTGAATATTGCCATAACATCTGACAGATGGAGCACAGATGTGCAGTGACTTCCACCAAGGTCAGGCAACCTGTGGATAATCAGAAAAGAAACCATTGGGGATGCAAAATCGAACTCTGCTTTTCTTCTTGATGCTTGGGCACCACGTTGGGCAACAAAGTAGAGAATTTATTCTGACTTCTTTAGTCCCATCAAGTCCCGTGGTTCCCTCTGACACCCCTCGCCACCTCATTTCTTCATCTGCAGCCTGTGCTGGGATGCTAGGCTCTTCCTCCCATTAGGAGTAGCTCAGTGGGAGTAGATTCAAGTAGAAGGAGAGAAGAATCTGCATGCATTGGGCTGGTGGTGATTTGTTCATTTCTTAATCAGTAACATCTTGATTGATGCATTCTTAGTTTAGTGCTCTGGTTGTTAATGCTTACTGAGAATATTCTTTTCTTCAATCTTTGCCTCTTTCTTGTTTTCCATCCTCCAAGTCAAAATTCTTAGAGTTCTTTGACCCTGAATATATTTTCAACTTATGAACTATAATACATTGAAATCTAAACTCCATGTGTTGTTAAAGTATATCACAGGTGACACTGTTGTAGCTATTCATTTTAAAATAAATGTCTCTAGGGAGCTTAGGGTTCATCCTTGTGTTAGTCAGGGTTCTCTACAGGGACAGAACTAATAGGATAGATGTATGAAAGGCTGTTTATTAAGGGGGATTGACTCACACGATCACAAGGCAAAGTCTCATAATAGGCCGTCTGCAAGCTGAGGAGCAAGGAAGCCAGTGGTGAATTAGTCTGAGTCCCAAAACCTCAAAAGTAGGGAAACTGACAGTGCAGGCTTCAGTCTGTAGCCAAAGGCTGGAGAACCCCTGGCAAACCACTGGTGTAAGTCCAGGAGTCCAAAAGCTGAAGAACTTGGAGTCTGATGGTGTTCCAGGGCAGGAAGCATCCAGTATGGGAGAAAGATGGAGTCTGGAAGACTCAGCAAGTCAAGACCTTCCTCATTCTTCTACCTGCTTTATTCTAGCCATGCTGGCAGCTGATTAGAAGGTGCCCATCCAGATTGAGGGTGGGTCTGCCTCTCCCAGTCCATTGACTCAAATGTTAATCTCCTTTGGCAACACCCTCACAGACATACCCAGGAACAATACTTTGCATCCTTCAATCCAATCAAGTTGACACTCAATAGTAACCATCACAGTCCTTCATGACCCTTCAAATGCTGTTTTCTTTGAAGGAAACACTGTGCACGGACCTCCTTGATTTTTCACTCTAGCAGTTCTGTTGAAAGCACATCTACCTGATAGTAATATGCTGGTAAATGTTTAACAACTGGTGCTCTTAGGGTGTTTGCCAATTTCCATGGTGTATAATAAATATTCCCACTATTTATTAACCTATTTTGAGCCACCAATATGGTGTCACTGAACGTGAAATTGGGAGGAGATTCATACAATTGGCTATCCAGCCCCTGCATGCTATGGATAGGGGGTCTAATTAACTCTGCACCTGACCTTTGACAAGAGATCAGCTCCTAGGGGGTTCTTGTCACTTAAAATCAACCTTTATTAGGAGGGTCGCTTAAGCCCAGGAGTTCCAGGCTGCAGTGATCTATGATTGCACCACTGCACTCCGGCCTGAGCAACAGGCTGAGCAACAAACAAACAAACAAACAAACAAGCAAAAACAATAGCCTTTGTTACCTGACCTCACATACGAGATGCATGCAGTGGCTCCCCAAACATGATGGAGAAAATATAACAAGGATTTTAAAACACAGGAAAATTGGCAAGTTTTCCCATACCCTTCTTCCCCGAGGCCGCATCCTGACCTCTTTAGCTCAGAAACAATATTTCACCATAGAGAACCATTTCCACCACGCCTATATGATCCAGTTCATTCATTAAACACTGATAAGTACAATTTTCTGCTTCAGTGGAAAGTGGAATGACATTGGTGAAATAGTGACATATGTTCAATTTGATTATAAAAATAAAAAAGAGTAAAAGACTTTCTATTGCATGTTCATGTCAAAAGCGAGAAAACGGTTGATTGTATCTGGTGTATCAAACATCTAATGGTCAGTGCTTAGGGCTGCCACGGTGGTTTTCTCACCAGAGCTGCTTTGCGCTGGGGTTTCTGGGATTGTTCCTGGCTGTCCAGCCCCATGCCTAGCTCTCCAGCATTCCCAAAATTCTGTGGGCTGCCCACTATTCTTTGAACAACTCTCTTTTCTGCTAACTTGAACCAAGTTGGCTTTTGTTGCAACTCAGAACTCAGGCTCTAGGGCAAGACAGCTTTGGTTCAAATTCCAGATGCCTCAGCTACTAGTTTTGTGTCTTTAGGCAAATTTCTCTCCACAAATTCATCATCTATAAAAGGGGGATAATACTTCCCATTAAGTTATTATGATGCTTAAATGAATTAATACATGCACATCTTATAGAACAGTGCCAGGCTCCTAGTAAGCCCTCAATAACTGTTAGCTATTATCATCATGTTGGGTACATTACAGCAAAAATTGGTTGACGTCAACCAATTCCAAATACGAAGGGAAAACGAACAGCCGTGAAGTCACTGCTTTTGTGTCACATATTTTACATGTTCTCAAACATAAGAAACCTCTTCATAGTATAATAGCTTCAAACTTGGTATAGAACAGAGAATATGTATTTACTTTTTCCATGGTAATCAGCAGTTTAGAAGTTGATCACTCTTTAAATCCAGCATCTGTTAATGTTTAAAGCAATTCATAGTTTTCCTTGGAGCACATGATTTTGGACAAAGACAACAACAAACAAAAGTGCCAAAATGGGCTCACTGGCCTGTTTGCATAAAATGAAATAATTTCAACAAATTATCTGTATGTGCTGTGTATGTACTTATTCCATTCCATGTTAACAAACGCTTTT
Source organism: Chlorocebus sabaeus (assembly GCF_047675955.1). Classification (NCBI taxonomy): domain Eukaryota; kingdom Metazoa; phylum Chordata; class Mammalia; order Primates; family Cercopithecidae; genus Chlorocebus; species Chlorocebus sabaeus. The sequence continues at coordinate 77,734,049 of NC_132916.1, forward strand.
ATTGTCCTCCTCAAAAATTCCTCTGATATTTGCCTTTCAAATTCTGGAATGGCAATGCTAATTTTAATGTCACATTCTTATTTCCTTCTTGGCAAAATGTATTGTTTTGCTTTAGTGTTCCGAATATTTTTTAAATGTTTCCAACATTTCTAACACATGGGCAATTTGAAAAACTCTAGCCTTTTACTTTTTTTTCTGTTTCTTTTGATTTAATAAAATTAGGAAGGAAATCCTTGCATTTTCTTTTTTCTTTTCTTTTCTTTTCTTTTCTTTTCTTTTCTTTCTTTCTTTTTGAGACAGAGTCTTGCTCTGTCACTTGGGCTGGAGTGCAGTGCCATGATCACAGCTCACTGCCGCCTCAACCTCCCAAGTTCAAGTGATCCTCTAACTTCAGCCTCCCAAGTAGCTTGGACCACAGGTATATGCCACCATGCCTGGCTAATTTTTTATTTTTATTTTTTATAGAGATGGGGTCTCCCTATGTTGCCAGGGCTGATCTCGAACTCCTAGGCTCAAGCAATCCTTCCACCTTGACTTCCGAAAGTGCTGGGATTACAGGCATGAGCCACCACACCTGGCCACCCCTTGCATTTTTCTAAAGCCTATTTTACAATTATCTTTTTGGTTGGTGCAAAAGTAACTGTGGTTTTCCCCATTACTTTTAATAGTGAGCTAGTAGCTTTTATAGAGATGATTTATCTATTCATTCAACAAATAGACAGAGCCCTTATTTGGAGCAGGGCTGGGCTAATGCCAGGATGTTTTGATGAACAAAGCATGACCCCATCCTCAAAGAGTTTACAGTATGGTAGGAAGAGAGAGAGAGAGAAACAGGCTGTTCCCATAACCCGCCACTAGAGGTAAGTTCTAGGTAAGTTCATGATGCTCGGAGAACACAGCAGAAGGGCACCTAATCCAAACTCAGGGGATCAGGAAAGGATTCTCAGAGGAAATGACATTTCGCAGAGACCTGTACAGTAACTAAGATTTAGCCAATATAGAATGATATTTTTCTTTAACTTTCTTGTGGAAGGGTGTATAATTAAACTACATCATGATCTGAATATGTTTTATAAATTTTTTTAAAAAAGAATAAATTTTAATGTCCTATAAACATTCCATTTCTTTTGAAAAGCAGGATGTAAATATAGTGGATTCCATAATTGAGAACTTTACACATATTTGCAGGATTAATTGTACTCCTGGTTCCAAAATTCTGAAATATTTTATATACGTATCTTAGTCAGTTGGGGCTACTATGAAAAATATCATAGAATGAGAGGCAACAACAACAAACATTTATTTCTCACCGTTCTGGAGCCTGGAAGTCTGAAATCAGGATGCCAGCATGGTCAGGTTCTTGGTAAGGGTCTTCCTGACTTGTAGATACCTGCCTTTTAGTTGTATCCTCACATGGCAAAGACAGAGAGAAGGCTCCGGTCTTTTCATCCTTTTATAAAGGCACTAATCTACCATGGGGGCTGTACTCTCATGACCTCATCTAGACCTATTTATCTTTCACAGGCCACACCTCCAATACCATCTCATGGGAGATTAGGGATTCAACATATGGATTTTGGAAGGACACGGTCCGCAGCAATGCTCTATTGCGTTTATTTCTCTTCTGTTCTCCTCTCCTCTCCTCTCCTCTCCTCTCCTCTCCTCTGCTCTGCTCTGCTCTGCTCTGCTCTTCTTTCTACAGTCTTATTGTGTTGTCCAGGCTGGAGTGCAGTGGCGTGAGCTTGGCTCACTGCAACCTCTGCTTCCTGAGTTCAAGCAATTCTCCTGCCTCAGACTTCTGAGTAGCTGGGATTACAGGCATGCGCCACCATGCTGTCTAATTTTTGTATTTTACTAGAGATGAGGTTTTGCTATGTTGGTCAGGCTGGTCTTGAACTCCTGACCTCAAATGATCTGCTGGCTGCAGTCTCCCAACATGCTAGGATTACAGGTGTGTGCCACTGTGGTGGGCCATGTTTATTTTTCTTATGTGAGAAATAAATAAGTTTATTTTAGTCACATGGTTCCCTACTAATAAATTACATTCATTAAGATGAAACATTGAATTTTTAAGCCCAATACACATTAACTAACTTCAAAGCAATTTCTCTGACTCACAATGAAAATTCATGCATAAAATTAAACATAAGTTTTTAAATTACAAAATAGAGGTAACAAAATTATTTTCCATTTTTGCTCATACTTCTAGAATGTATGCAGTGGCTATTTTTAAAAAATAACATCTTTGAAGACAATTTTTTTTGAGATGGAGTCTCGCTCTGTCACCAGTTTGGAGTGTAGTGACACAATCTCTGCTCACTGCAACCTCGGCGTCCCAGGTTCAAGCGATTCTCTTGCCTCAGCCTCCTCAAGTAGCTGGGATTACAGGTGCCTGCCATCACGCCTGGCTATTTTTTGTATTTTCAGTAGAGACAGGGTTTCACTATGTTGGCCAGGCTGGTCTCAAACTCCTGACCTCAGACGATCCACCCGCCTTGGCCTCCCAAAGTGCTAAGATTACAGGCGTGAGCTACCATGCTCAGTCATTGAGGAAATTTTTCACCCAGTGCTTATATTTGTTTTGAAACATTACATTTTTCATATCATTCTAACATGCTAAAATATGACATATCAAAATTGTTCACTCTCATCAATTTTGCCTGTCTCGCCTTCCTGCAACATAGCACTTCACTGGTTAACCCTGACTAGATCAACCTTCTACTTGCCAAATGTTGAATCTGTCCTTTCAACCAGCTTGCCAATTGACATTTTATTCATAGCCACAAACTTCAAAAGGCACTCAATACTGCTGTGTACTCCTGTTTTCTAGGAAGTTTATTATTCTCCTCTGTGATAATATTTTAAATCTTCCTTCTCTGCTTAAACAGCCCATGCACCCTATCCCTCCCCACCCTCAGCTGGTGACTCTGTCTTATTTTTCACTGTAGTAACAGAAATATCATAGAAACAAATCTCACAATCGTAAATGCTGGTGTGAGAAAATATACTTATTTTTCTGTAACCGAATGAGTTTTGTCTCTAACTCTCATTCCACTGATGATTCAGAAAATTGAATTCCAGATTTCTTTAGTCACTTCAGATTTTCTCAATATTTTCAAACTCAGTCCATTCAGGACTATACAAGTCTTTATTCTTCCCAGAGTGACATTTAAGATCCAGGAGGTTTACATCGCATAATCAGGAAAAGGCATGTATTCTACTTTTGAACACTGAAAAATCCTGGAAAGAATGACCAACAGTAGCAATGTTGATTTAGATATAGTGTTTCTCACTAAAAGGTACCAGGGCTTCTAAATTCAAAACTACAGGGTGTTCTACTTAATTTTTTCAATATGGAACTTTTTCCTCCGTTCACCCATACCACAAATCCTGATTGTCAAGAATGGGGATGATAAATGAGAATGTCACATAATTACTCATTTGGCTTATTCTAAATTACACATAAAACAATCTAAGATTAACAATGCCAGTGTTTTCAGCAATATGATTGTGAAAATACTTTTATTTTTCTGAGAATTCTTTCCATTTGTTTTAGTAATTCTATTTCTGTATTATCAGAAATTACATTAACTTACTTTTTTCTCTTCCTTCCAATTCTCAGTCTATTAATTCTCCATATAATTATATATTTAGAGCTTACCACTAGTCTTTATGTTTATTATTTTTTTCTATGATTCTCCAGTTTCTCAAGGAAGAACTGATGAGAACAGTATTTTCTGAATTTTTAAATTTTGATCATAGTTTGTCTGTGGTCTTTAACACTTGGCAGCCATTTTGGCTAGATATAAAATTCTTGGTTCCACATTTCCTTTTCTGGAGCATCTTAAATGTTATATTCCATTTTTCTTCTAGCCTAAAGCATTGCTGTCAAACTTTTATAGGGCAATCTATTTTATTTCCCTCATGTAGGTGACCTGGCCTTTTTCTAAATGCTCAAGGAATTTTTTAAGTCCAATTATTTAATTAGAATCTATTTCATTATTGGTCACTCTGGGTTGGTTTTTCTGAGTATTGCACTGTACCTTTTCAATATGTAGTATTAATGTTTTTATTAGAATAAGAAAATGTTTCCTTTATTTTTCATAGTTCTTATTGTTTGATCTGTTCCCTAAATTTGGTTTTCTTCTTCAGAGCTTCCTATTACATGAATGTTGGATCTTTCTTGCCTGCCTTCTGTATTTGCGGCTTTCTTTATAACCCTTTCTACCTCTTTATTCTTTCATCATATTTATATTAAAGTTTTACTCTTCTTAATTTTAATTTTTCTGAAAGCGTTTTCTATTCTATTTATTCATTATCTTTTTTCTGGCTTAGATGTTATTTCAGAAACAAATTTTTTAAAGTTTTAATTGTTTTCTGAGTTCTGTCTTCTCATTCCTGAATTTTCTTCTGCTCTATTCTGTCCTTTTAGATATTGCATCATTTTTAAAATGTGTTTTATAGTGTTGTAAAATATCAGTTTATATTTTTCATCTATCTGTGCACAAGTCTCTTTGGCATACTTTCATTGTTTTTAGGAATACTATTTTGCATTTTTTCTTTTCCCCTTAATATGACCTTAATTCCTTTATGTTGCTCATTTTTATGTGAAATTAATTTTTTGAATTTTAGATTAATGTTTCCAACTTCATGGATCCTAGACCTTCCTCTTCTGTTGTTTTGTAATATGTTTGAAAATATAGTTGGCCCTCTGTATCCATGGACTTCACATCCACGGACTCAACCAATCAAGAACTGAAAATACCTTTTTGAAAATATTTTTTAAAATTGCATCTGTGTTGACATGTTCAGTTTTTGTCTTGTCATTATTCTCCAAACAATATGGTATAACAACTATTTACAAAGCACTTACATTTTGTTAGGTATTATAAGTAATCTAGAGATGACTTAAAGTATATGGGAGGATGTACATAAGTTGTGTGCAAATACTATGCTATTTTACATCAGACTTGAGCATCTGCAGATTTTGGCATTCTCAAAAGGTTCTGAAACCAATCCCACATGGATACGAAGGAACAACTGTACAATGGCTTATATTTTGAAATTTGTTGGCTTTGCTCCCTCTTCCTATTTTTAGCCAGACTTTCTTTTTCCCTTGGTCTCTGTTGATCCTCTCCTGCTCAATTTTGATTTGATTTCCAAGAATTTCACCTCTGTGTGGGGTGTTGTCCTGGAAGGGAGCTTTTGCTAGTCAGTTTTGAGGGTTCATAGGTCCTGACCACTTTAGCAACTTAAGGCCTTATCACTGGCTTGCTATTGTAGGGTGAAAACCCTTACCAGTGTTAGCTACCATTCTCAGATTGACATACGGAGCTGCAGGTGAGCCCTGTGGTTATTCTGAAGTTTCATCAGTGATCAGTTGTCCCATTGTTTCCGTCTGCTTTCTCCTTCATAAATGCTGATTTTATGCATATTTTAAAGCTGTCAGGATAGAACTCACCTGTATTTTGAAGTTAATGAGGTTACTTTTTCATTTAGTTTTGTTATAGATGTTGTCCAGGTTTTATGTGCTCGTTATCCTAATTGCTGTGGGCTTTTATGAGGGATTTAGGAAAATTAAAAGCCCGTAGCTTCTTTTCAGCTATGTGCCCCAACTTTTCCCAGTTTAGTCCTTTAAAACTGTAATCCAGAAGGTGACATTCTTTTGCATATAACCTTTTTTTTTTTTTTTTTCTTTTGAGACAGCATCTCATGTCACCCAGGCTGAAGTGCAGTGGTACAATCATGGCTCACTGCAGCCTCGGCCTCCTGGGCTCAGATGATCCTCCCACCTCAGCCTCCCGAGTAGCTGGAACTACAGGCATGCACCACCACGTCCGGCTAATTTCTGTACTTTTTTTTTTGTAGGGATGGGATTTTGCCATGTTGCCCAGGCTGGTCTCGGACTCCTGACCATAAGCAATCTATCTGCCTCGACCTCCCAAAGTGCTGAGATTATAGGTATGAGCCACTGTGCTGGGCCCACTTACAACTTTTTGATGATTTTGCCTCATATTTAGAAGACATGTGAAGTCCTCACTATCACCTCAAAGATCACACGTAATCTGGCCTCTGCCTACCTCTCTGAGTCCACTTTCTACCCATTTCCCCACATTCTCTATGATACAGATGCACTGATTTGTAATAAACTAAATTTGTTCTGATTTTAGATTTTTTGCTTGCAGTTTCTTTTCGTTGCTGTCTAAGAAAGTCTTTATCCAGCTCTTCTGACTGCATCATTCTCATCCTTTAGCTCTCAGTGTAATTGTCATTTTCACAGAAGGGACTTCCCTAAACACTCTCTCAATGATCACATTAGCTTAGCATCAGCCTCAGTCGGGGAATCTGTGCTTCTTGTCTCTGCAATTCTGTGCTCTGTGGGCTTGGAGATTCTAATTCACAAACAGAAATGCTTCTACCAAGGAACACATCATTAGTCCCATTGATACATAAGCTATTGCTGTCGTCTAGGCACCTAAGGCTTCAGGCGCCAAAGGACCAGCAGGAAAGAAAAGGAGTGACTGTCTTGTTACAGAAAATGGACCCTGATCATTAGGAGAAGGTTGGCTGCTCTTATATAATGAGGGCAGGAAAGAAGGTGTTTGGTACTTGGTGATCCACTTAAGCATCTCTCAGTAGTCCCTCATCTGGTTTTGAGGCTTAATGGGTGACTGCCGCAGTGATGGCCTGAGTAAAGCATGGTGACCAGCAGCTCAGACTCCTCAGTGGTGCAGATCTGAGTCACACTACCAGGTAAGTCACTGAGACCAGCAAACATGCCAGCTGAAGGTGAGGGGAATGTAAAATGGATAATAGAATAAGAATTTAATGAGCTTCAGTGGCAACTCCAAGACCAGATGCAGCTCTTCCTTTCTATCACATATTTTTGGGACCGTAGTTTACCCTGTTAACCTTTTGCTTACAAATTTCTCCCAGGAAAACAGACTTGATGGAATCCCAGAGGGCTGCTTGTGAAACTTGCATTTATAAGTGTATTCGAGGGGCATATATGATGGACAGCTGTGGGTGCTATAATATACTTCCTTGATTCTCTTTCAGGAATGAAGAACTCATTTCCCATGTTTCTGAAAGTGCTGCCCACAGACAGCATCCCATTGTCAGCCCTTTTTAGGAAGTGACTCATCTGGAAAGAGTTGTCTCATCTAAAGTCATACCCCTTTCCTTGTGCACCTACATTCAATGACTGGGCATTGCACATGTATAAAGGCCCAGCCCCATTTGTCCACCTTGAGACAAGTCTGAAGGGCCATCCCAGGCTTGGAATGTTTCCCTCTGCATGATCCACAGGTACTGTCCCAAGGACACTCTCTAATACACTTTCTGCATGCAAATCACTGCTTCAGAGTCTGCCTCTAGGAACCCCAACCTGCAACAATCAGTTAGACTCACCCAAACTGGTGGTAGGGTTTCTGACCTCATATGACATCATATGACAGAAACCCTACCACCAAAGAGGCGCTTACGTATCTCTAAATAAGTGGTGGATTGCTCCCCTGGTGGCACCAAGAAACCAGGTTTCTTCCAGCTCCCTGCTCCCTCTCTATATGAGTGTGGTTTTCATATCCACAAGAGAAGACGGTTGCTCCACTTCCAGGCATCACTTCCATGTTTCTAGGCAAGAAGGATGAAGAGTGAGGAGCAAAAGGCAAAGGAGCATGACTTTGAAATCATTTAAAGAAGTCCTATCTGATGACTTAGGCTTATGCCAGAATGGGTCAGTTTGCTATCCTCAAGTCAGAGGAAGATTAAGCAGATATTTTCAGTGGCACACATTATGACCGTGTGCTACATTAGGACTCTAATAGCTAAGAATAAGGCAGCAGGAGTTACTGGAAAAGCAGCTAGTGGTGTCATCCTCCTCTCGGTGCATAGAAACTCCTGAATGGCAGAGACTTTTCCTGCCTTCTTCACTACTCTATTTCCACAATGCTGGAACAGTGCCTGACCCAAAATAGTAAACAAGTACTTGATGAATGAATGATTGCAGAACTTTTACTTTTGACTGAGATGTATTTTGTGTTACCACATCATGTTGAAAATATAATAATCAGAGGAATGTGTGGCTTAGAGAAGAGGAGAGGAATATAAATACCTAAACAGAATTTAAATTTTTAAGCTTCCTTGTGGAAAGGATCATAGAATACTAAGTTATTTAATTGGTCCTTTGTCACTCATTTTTTTTTTTTTTTTTTTTTTTTTGAGAAGGAGTCTTGCTCTGTTGCCAGGCTGGAGTGCAGTGGCACCATCTCAGCTCACTGCACCCTCCACCTCCCAAGTTCAAGCGATTCCCCTGCCTCAGCCTCCTAAGTAGCTGGGACTACAGGTGTGCGCCACCAGGCCCAGTTTATTTTTTGTGTTTTAGTAGAGAAGGGGTTTCACCATGTTGACCAGGACGGTCCCGATCTGACCTCGTGATCCGCCTGCCTTAGCCTCCCTAAGTGCTGGGATTACAGGCGTGAACCACCACGCCCAGCCTCCTTTGTCATTCTTAAATACAAAGCACGGCAAGATTTCAAATGAAAAACAAGCCAGTATACAGTCTTCAGGCAACTTGAGAAATGGAACCAGGGTTATTTGTCCTTACATCCTTAGCACTGACTTGAGAGGGATCCATGAGCGTTTGTTGAGTGAATGTTGATAGGACAAGTAAGTGAATCAATGGGGTACGAGTCGTTTGGATACTGTCACATTCTTACTTAAAATAATCTCTCATATATTTGAGAGAATGCACTTTAGTGAAGTAAATTGTGATATTAACATATATGTAGCCCTAAGAAAATAAAAAAAATGGAAACCAAGCTGGTTCAAACAACTTTGTACTAACAGAACATCATTAAATTTTAATAGGAGTGTATTTTTATAAAAAAGTGCCAAGAAAGATTTCTCCACAATCTTTTTTTTTTTTTTTTTTTTTTTTTTTGAGACTGAGTTTCGCTCTTGTTGCCCAGGCTGGAGTGCAATGGCATGATCTCAGCTCACTGCAACCTCCGCCTCCTGGGTTCAAGCGATTCTCCCGCCTCAGCCTCCCAAGTAACTGAGATTACAGGTGCCCGCCACTACACTTGGCTTTTTTTTTTTTTTTTTTTTTTTTGTATTTTAGTAGAGACGGGGTTTCACCATGTTGGTCAGTTTGGTCTCAAACTCCTGACCTCAGGTGATCTGCCTGCCTCAGCCTCCCAAAGTGCTGGGATTGCAGGCGTGAGGCACTACGCCCAGCCGACAATCTTTATATATTGTTCTGATGATACAGAAACAAGAGTTAATTAAAAGGGAAAGATGAGAAGAGCTAGTTCGGACATCAGAGTCTTCTCCTTTTTTTTTTTTTTTTTTTTTTTTTGCTAATAGGCTGTGTGTAGTCTCACTGCTATAAAAAATTACCTGAGATTGGGTAATTTAATTTATAAAGAAAAGTGGTTTAATTGGCTTATGGTTCCACAGGCTGTACAGGAAGGATGGCTGGGGAGGCCTTAGGAAACTTTCAGTGATGATGGAAAGGGAAGCAAGCTCATCTTACATGGCCAGAGGAGGAGGAAGAAGAACAAAGCAGGAGGTGCTATACACTTTTAAACAACCAGATCTCATGAGAACTCACTCACTATCTCAAGAACAGCAAGGGGGGAAATCCACCCCCATGATCCAGTCACCTCCCACCAGGCCCCTCCTCCAACACTGGAGATTAAAATTTGACATGAGATTTGGGTGGGGACACAAATCCAAACCATATCAGTCTGTGATCTTGGTTGCCTGTTTACTTCTCTGTTCTTTTTCTCACCTGGAAAATCCCAGTGAAGGGACAAGAAGACCTGCTTTTGGAAAAGGAGGAAAAAAAAGAAGGAAAAGCTAAGCTAAAATTTTACTTTTGAAGTAAGATGGGCATCATTCAATAGCTGTTCATGATGTTTTCAGTGCCTGCTGGGTCCAACGCGTGTGCTTGGCTGAGGACAATACAAACACAACTTCATCAGAGCTTTTGCCTTTTGAGGTTTCATAGGAAGCTGAAGGAAAATGCCAGCTTCAGGAAAAATCCTGAGAAATCCCAGAAAACATTATGAGCATTTGCTTATAATGAACAAGAGGAGGAAGGACCTGCAATTTTGAATCACTCTGTCTTTTCTCTTCTCTCCTCCTCTCTGTTGTCAGTTCTGCCGTGATAACTCTGAGAGAACAATCCAGGAAGGTCAAGAGCAGGCCTCAGCAAATTCATAGGGACAGAAAGTAGAATAGAGGTTACGGGTGGGTAAGATAAGGGGAAATGGGGAGTTTTAGTTTAATGGGTACAGTTTCCTTTTGGGATGATGAAAATCTCTTGGAAATGTATAGTAGAGATGGTTACACAACATTGTGAATGTATGTAATATTACTGAATTGAATACTCAAAAGTGGTTAAAATGACACATTTTATGTTATATGTACTCATGAAAGAGAAAGAATAAAAAAAGAAAGAAAAAGAATTTTTTTAAAAAAGAGAGAGAAAGAGTGGATCTCAGGAATTTTCAGTTTATTTTATTTTATTTACTTTTACTTATTTTTTTGAGAGTCTCACTCTGTCGCCCAGGCTGGAGAGCAATGGTGCAATCTTGGTTCATTGCAACCTCCACCTCCTGGTTCAAGTGATTCTCCTGCCTCAGCTTCCTAACTAGCTGGGATTACAGGCGCCCACTACCACGCCTGGCTAATTTTTGTATTTTTAGTAGAGAAGGATTTCATCATGTTGGCCAGGCTGGTCTTGAACTCCTGGGCTCAAGCTATCCACCCACCTCAGCCTCCCAGAGTGCTGGAATTAAGGCATGAGCCACTGTGCCCAGCCAGGAATTTTCAGTTTAAATAGGTGCCCCTGGTGATTCTAATGCAGTTTGTGCATAGACCACACTGAGAAATGCTATAGTTTAGACCCTAAGACCACGACATTGGAGTTGTTTATGGTCTAGAAGTCTGGTCTGCCTCTCTTATTATAAATGTTTCCCAGGCCATCAGTGACCTCACTGGGTCCCCAGTCCTTTTGAAGTTCTTCTCCTTGGTGTCTTATCAATCACTATCTTCCACTGTCTTCAAACATATTTCCCAGGTTATTCTTGTATATAGGACACATTAGAGCCACTATGTAAACTGTCAACTTACAAATTCATGACTCTAGATTTTGATGAATTTTTTCAAGTTTACACATAAATACCTTGGAGAGGAAATTACCATTAATATCAGATGCCTTAGTACAAATCAAGTTATCATTGGAACTCTGGGACTTCCAAGCAGAGCAGGAAATGAGACCCAAGGGTGAAGGGGAAGCTGGCTATCTAACCCTTGACTCCCTACCCAACCAGTGGGCTACACTCATTGAAAATGTACACAGAGCCAATTGTTCATGATGAAGAATAGTAAAGAGAAGAGGTTAGGAGCAGAGGGAAGCAGAATAACACAGATGAACAGCCCTGGATTGAATCACCAAAGCAGATTCAGATTTGCTCCAATGTTTTCTGGGATCAAAACTCCCTCTGCTGTGGCCTCAGAGACATTCATTCTGAGTAATCCAGGAAGTCTGTTGATTTCATTCTTGCTCCAGTGCTTCTGCTCTCCAGGTCCGGCTTTCCTGGAAAGCCACACTCCTTCTTTTTCCCTTAAAGTCCACATGGAATATGTATATGGGGGAGGAGGGTCAAAAAACTTAACAACAACTCATGTTTGGAAAAAATAAGACTTCTTTACTTAGCCTATATCTATTACAGTCTTCCTCATAAGCTTCCAGTCACTGGCTAGCAGTAAAAAAATAGTGAAATGTCCAATCTGGTTTCAAGCTTAGTTTGGTATTTTATGTTGACTCTATTAAATCAAACAGTTCTGCCTCTCAAGTAGACTTCCCCTCCCCTGCCTTTCTCCATAAGATAAAGCAAGGATATGAGCAGAGAAAGGGCTCTCAGGGTCTTAAGCATGGTGTCTTCTAGTCATCGCCTCTGGTGCAGTTCCCTGTCCACTAGTTTGCTGGGCACCCAGATGATCCCTGAAGCTGAGGTCTGTAGCTGTTGAATTCATGATCTATCCCTTTGGCTCAGCCCTGCTCCCAGCACCACTCCCCTGGCTGACTCAGCCTCACCTTGGCTTCTGCTGGCTGCACCCTCAAGTCATTGCCAGGGTCTCCAGCCAGCCATCTGGACTAGCTGTCCACTCCCAGTCTTCATTGTGAGATCACTTTGCCCTTTTCCCGTGGACCTGTGGCTGCCCCTGCTGCAGCTCCATTCACCATCTGCATCATTCGGTTAAAACTGAGGTCTACCCTTCCTGATCATGTTGCAATATTCCATAGTTAATTAAAATCATACATTCTCTGACTTGTAGTTACCCACAAACTTTAACTTTATTGAAATGTACACTGTTCTGTCAATATCTAGAGTTTTTCATGAGCCGTATCCTCTTTCCTCACTCCCAAACTCCAAGACTCTAGGCCAGCTTTCCCTGTGTTACTCTCCCGATTCACCCTTCCCCAACAAGATTTCAGATCCTCTGACCCATTCTGATTTGTGATATACCAGATTTACCAGATTTGTCCACAAATCAATAGTTTAAAGTTTACTTCACTGTTTAATTCACTCTACTGGCACCAGGGGCCACTTTCCTATTTGCTTGAGAATTTTCAGTAAAAGTAATGAGTAATATTCATTCACCAAATATTTATTGGTCACCTGCCACGGGCTGAGGAGTGGGGATGATGGGGAGTACAGCTCCTTACAAGATGGATATGGTCTTTGATTTCACACAGTTTATTTTCTCTCGATGGATAACTGACATTGGCTACTACTGAAATTATGATGTACATTTCTAGTATGCATCAAAAGTTCCTAGGGCAGGACCCCTCTCCTGCAGTCCTTCCCTGCTCCCTCTCCAGGTCTCCTTCCCTGCTCCCTCTCCTTAGCTCCCTCCCTCTGTTCTATCTCCCTGTCTTCTTTCCTCTCACTGCCTTCTTCCCCACTCCCTCTCCCATCTGTCTTCTTCCCTGCCCATCTTCTTCCCTGCCTGTCTCCCAACCTGCCTGTCTCCCCACTTTTTCTTACTTACCGTCGTCTTCTCCATTCCCTCTAAAAAAGGAAAAGTTCCTAGGGCAGACTTCTTTTAACTTGCTGTGAATGGGTATACAAGGATGAATTGGTTAAAGCTGTTTATATTTGGGTACTATAATAGGACACTTTTGGCTGTACATCATAGACTATAGAGATAGAGATAGCTTAAAGAACAGCAAATTAATTATTCATATTTTAAGAAGTCTGATAGTAGGGTCACACCAGTGTTGGTTGGTCAATACAGGAGCAGAGCAACATAGGGGGACCAACTGTTCTGGCTACTCCCGGGCCGAAAAATTTCCTGGGACAGAGGACTTTCAGTGCTAAAACTGGTACAGTCTCACGCAAACTGGGATGGTTAGTAACCCTATCATATCACCAAGCTAGTCTTTGGCTTTGTCCTCTTGAAGCAGCTCCAAGTATTGTATCTTCATCAAAAATCTTTTGAAAGTAGGACAGTGAGTGCATTTCTGTCTTATGTCCCTTTATATGAAAAAGAAAAAAAAAAACCTTTCCAGAAGCCACCTGGCAGATTTCTCCTCTTATTTCATTGGTCAGGGTTGTATCATAAAACCATACTTATAATGATAATTCTAAATGGATATTAATCATGGTTGATTAAGATTCATTAATAGGCATCCCTTAAAACTGGGAAGAAACATATGCAACAGATATTTACAATATGCAAATACATTCTGATTCTGTTAGAAAGTAAGAAGTAGAGAGAAAGGCTTCCCTGTAGACAACCAATGGCACTATTTGCAAAACATTAGGATAGACTTTTGCTGCTGTTGTTGTTCATCTTGTAGGTTACATGTTTGTAAGATCTTCACAACCTAATCACTTTTAGTATTGCTCTTTAAAAATGTTTGAGAGCTGCAATTATGTAGTTATACTTGTTAGCTCATAGGTAGGATGACAAGGTCTGTGTTAAACTTCTTTCCTTTCTCCAAGCAGAAGACTAGTGAAAAACAACAACAACAACAACAACAAAAACTGGACAAAACCATTAAAAGCAACCATCACAAGGTACTAGAAGATGACCAAAGGCAGACAACAAATTAAGGAAAATCTGCTCATGAAAAACTGCTACTGCATGAAGTAAGACCAGCAAGACCGTGGGCTTCTTACTTGAAAGGGTTCTCATCCTTTCTCTTCCACAGCTCAAGTGGTAAAGACCATTATCCAGTAGTAGTTGAGTTGTTGTTAACAGGTGGTGAAAACCTGTCTTTTCCAGCTGGAGATGACAGATTCAGTTTGGGGTAGGAGCACAAAACTTGTAGCTTTATCAGACAGTATCAACTATTTCAATTCAAGGAAGATGGCAACCAGCTAGAAATTTAAATGTGAGATATTGGAAGTGAGAGCCATAGAAGGGCTGAAATAAAACTCTCCACAAATCTCTGGATGATTGCTAAACTACACAAATATGGAGGAGAACTCAGAGGGTTCATTAAAAGTGAGATCCAAAGGGGACTTTGTAATTGGCTGTGCCTTTGAAAGCACTCTTCAACTTACACAGAGCTTGAGTAACAAAGGATAGAAGCTTTATGGGCCCAAAATGTCTAAGTATAAACTATGCCAAATAATTAGCCAACTGCTAAGCTATGCAGGCACAGGAAGACTTATGGAATGAGGCTAAAAAAAGCAAACGTAAATCTGAGCAAAGACATCAGAAGTTGTGTGTCACAGTGTAGATATTTCTCAGCTTGAATAGAGGTAAGTTGCTATAACAAACAAAAAACAACCCTTAGAAAAAAATAAAATAAATATAGAGTTGCATCAGTATATTATCTACCATGTCCAGTTTTCACTTTAAAAATTACTAGCTGTTCAGAGAAACAGAACAAATATACAGGTTTAAAACACACACACACAGAGTCAATGGAACCTGACTCCAAGTAGGTCCAGATGTTAGATTTTAGTATAAAGACACTTCAACATAATATGTTCAAAGAATTAACAGAAAATACACTAACAAGGAGTCAAAACAAGAAATCTGAACAGAAAAATAAAAGCTATGAAAAAGGCCATATGGAAATTCTGGAGCTGAAAAAGTAAAATAATTGAAATTTAAAATTCACTAGATAAATTTACCTTCAGATTTGAGATGTCAGAAGAAAGAATCAGTGAATTTGAATATAGATTAATAGATTATCCAGTCAGTCCAAAAACAACCAACCAACAAACCAACCAACCAAACAAAAAACCCAAATAGAAAAGGGATGGGAGAAAAATGAATAGCATCTCAGACACATGTGAGACAACATCAAGTATGTCAGCACGTGTATAAATGGGGTCCAAAATAAAGGAAAGAAAAAAAAGAATGGAAAAAAATTTGAAGAAACAGTGGATTCAAACTTTAACTTACACATCAAGATGCTCAAAAAACACCAAGTTGGCTAAGTACAAACAAAACCACACTCAAAAATATCATAGTCAAACTGTAAGACAAGGAGAAAATTTTGAAAGTGGCAAGAGAAAAATGACAGATTGCGTAAATAGTGTAACAATACAAGAAATGGCTGACTTTGCATCAGAAATAATGGAGGCCAGACAGCAATAGAATGATATCTTCAAATTGCTGAAGGAGAAAATAAGGTCAGCCAAGAATTCTATAGCCACCAAACTCTTCAAATGTGAAGAGCAAATAAAGATATTTTCAGATAAACCAAAACTGACACAATTCATTGCTAGAACTGTACTACAGGAAATACTAATGAAATCTCTTTAGGCTGAAAGTAATTTGCATCAGATGGTAACTTGAATCTCTGTTAAAAATATTTTTAAAATTTTGAAAATATATGTTTAATGCAAAAATTATGATACATTGTATATTTATTTCTTTCTCAGTAATTGATATTAAAAATAGTGGTGATAAACATGAACAATAACACCAACCAATTTGACCTCATTGGCATATACATAACATTCCACTTCCAAGCAACAGAATATTTATTACTTTTAAGTGCACATTGAGTAATCACCAGGGTAGACTATATGGAGGGCCATAACATTAATTTCAATAAATTTAAAAGGATTAAAATTATAAAAAATATATTACCTGCACACAATGGAGTTAAATTAGAAATTAACAACAGAAATATATCTGAGAAATCCCCAAATAGGTAGAACTTAACACACTTTTAAGTAACACATGTGTCAGAAATCAAAACAAATATTTTAAATTTTCTGAAACTGGATGAAAATAAAAGTACAACATACGAAAATTGTTAAATGTAGCTAAAAGAGTGCTGAAAGGAAAATTTATAACTTTATATGAGTATATTATAATAGAAGAAAGGTCTAAAAACAATAGAAGTTCTTACCTTAAAAAACTGGAAGAGAAGATCAATAAAACACAATGTAAGTGGAAGAACATTTTTAAAAGATCAATGTGGAAACCAATAAATAGACATGAATAAACTTTTAAAATATTGAAAAATAAATGAAACTAAATGTCACTTCTTAGAAAAAAATGAACAAAAATAATTAAACTTTGGCTAGCCTGATCAAAAAAATATAGGACAGGGGCGGAGCAAGATGGCCGAATAGGAACAGCTCCAGTCTCCAACTCCCAGCGCGAGCGACACAGAAGACCGGTGATTTCTGCATTTTCAACTGAGGAGCACAGCTCATCGCCAGCAACGGATCAAAGCTGGACGGAGAATGACTTCGACGAGATGAGAGAAGAAGGCTTCAGTCCATCAAATTTCTCAGAGCTAAAGGAGGAATTACGTACCCAGTGCAAAGAAACTAAAAATCTTGAAAAAAAAGTGGAAGAATTGATGGCTAGAGTAATTAATGCAGAGAAGCTCATAAACGAAATGAAAGAGATGAAAACCATGACACGAGAAATACGTGACAAATGTACAAGCTTCAGTAACCGACTCGATCAACTGGAAGAAAGAATGTCAGCGATTGAGGATCAAATGAATGAAATGAAGCGAGAAGAGAAACCAAAAAAAAAAAGAAGAAAAAGAAATGAACAAAGCCTGCAAGAAGTATGGGATTATGTAAAAAGACCAAATCTACGTCTGATTGGGGTGCCTGAAAGTGAGGGG
The DNA here is from genome assembly GCF_047675955.1 of Chlorocebus sabaeus. NCBI lineage: Eukaryota > Metazoa > Chordata > Mammalia > Primates > Cercopithecidae > Chlorocebus > Chlorocebus sabaeus. The sequence goes on from NC_132916.1 coordinate 77,751,180, forward strand.
GAAAATGGAACCAAGTTGGAAAACACTCTTCAGGATATCATCCAGGAGAACTTCCCCAACCTAGTAGGGCAGGCCAACATTCAGATCCAGGAAATACAGAGAACGCCACAAAGATACTCCTCGAGAAGAGCAACTCCAAGACACATAATTGCCAGATTCACCAAAGTTGAAATGAAGGAAAAAATCTTAAGGGCAGCCAGAGAGAAAGGTCGGGTTACCCACAAAGGGAAGCCCATCAGACTAACAGCAGATCTCTCGGCAGAAACTCTTCAAGCCAGAAGAGAGTGGGGGCCAATATTCAACATTCTTAAAGAAAAGAATTTTAAACCCAGAATTTTATATCCAGCCAAACTAAGTTTCATAAGTGAAGGAGAAATAAAATCCTTTACAGATAAGCAAATGCTTAGAGATTTTGTCACCACTAGGCCTGCCTTACAAGAGACCCTGAAGGAAGCACTAAACATGGAAAGGAACAACCAGTACCAGCCATTGCAAAAACATGCCAAAATGTAAAGACCATCAAGGCTAGGAAGAAACTGCATCAACTAACGAGCAAAATAACCAGTTAATATCATAATGGCAGGATCAAGTTCACACATAACAATCTTAACCTTAAATGTAAATGGACTAAATCCTCCAATTAAAAGACACAGACTGGCAAACTGGATAAAGAGTCAAGACCCATCAGTCTGCTGTATTCAGGAGACCCATCTCACACGCAGAGACATACATAGGCTCAAAATAAAGGGATGGAGGAAGATTTACCAAGCAAATGGAGAACAAAAAAAAAGCGGGGGTTGCAATACTAGTCTCTGATAAAACAGACTTTAAACCATCAAAGATCAAAAGAGACAAAGAAGGCCATTACATAATGGTAAAGGGATCAATTCAACAGGAAGAGCTAACTATCCTAAATATATATGCACCCAATACAGGAGCACCCAGATTCATAAAGCAAGTCCTTAGAGACTTACAAAGAGACTTAGACTCCCATACAATAATAATGGGAGACTTCAACACTCCACTGTCAACATTAGACAGATCAACGAGACAGAAAGTTAACAAGGATATCCAGGAATTGAACTCATCTCTGCAGCAAGCAGACCTAATAGACATCTATAGAACTCTCCACCCCAAATCAACAGAATATACATTCTTCTCAGCACCACGTCGTACTTACTCCAAAATTGACCATGTAATTGGAAGTAAAGCACTCCTCAGCAAATGTACAAGAACAGAAATTATAACAAACTGTCTCTCAGACCACAGTGCAATCAAACTAGAACTCAGGACTAAGAAACTCAATCAAAACCGCTCAACTACATGGAAACTGAACAACCTGCTCCTGAATGACTACTGGGTACATAACGAAATGAAGGCAGAAATAAAGATGTTCTTTGAAACCAATGAGAACAAAGATACAACATACCAGAATCTCTGGGACACATTTAAAGCAGTGTGTAGAGGGAAATTTATAGCACTAAATGCCCACAAGAGAAAGCAGGAAAGATCTAAAATTGACACTCTAACATCACAATTAAAAGAACTAGAGAAGAAAGAGCAAACACATTCGAAAGCTAGCAGAAGGCAAGAAATAACTAAGATCAGAGCAGAACTGAAGGACATAGAGACACAAAAACCCTCCAAAAAATCAATGAATCCAGGAGTTGGTTTTTTGAAAAGATCAACAAAATTGACAGACCACTAGCAAGACTAATAAAGAAGAAAAGAGAGAAGAATCAAATCGACGCAATTAAAAATGATAAAGGGGATATCACCACCGACCCCACAGAAATACAAACTACCATCAGAGAATACTATAAACACCTCTACGCAAATAAACTGGAAAATCTAGAAGAAATGGATAATTTCCTGGACACTTACACTCTTCCAAGACTAAACCAGGAAGAAGTTGAATCCCTGAATAGACCAATAGCAGGCTCTGAAATTGAGGCAATAATTAATAGCCTGCCAACCAAAAAAAGTCCAGGACCAGATGGATTCACAGCTGAATTCTACCAGAGGTACAAGGAGGAGTTGGTACCATTCCTTCTGAAACTATTCCAATCAATAGAAAAAGAGGGAATCCTCCCTAACTCATTTTATGAGGCCAACATCATCCTGATACCAAAGCCTGGCAGAGACACAACAAAAAAAGAGAATTTTAGACCAATATCCCTGATGAACATCGATGCAAAAATCCTCAATAAAATACTGGCAAACCGGATTCAGCAACACATCAAAAAGCTTATCCACCATGATCAAGTGGGCTTCATCCCTGGGATGCAAGGCTGGTTCAACATTCGCAAATCAATAAACATAATCCAGCATATAAACAGAACCAAAGACAAGAACCACATCATTATCTCAATAGATACAGAAAAGGCTTTTGACAAAATTCAACAGCCTTCATGCTAAAAACGCTCAATAAATTCGGTATTGATGGAACGTACCTCAAAATAATAAGAGCTATTTATGACAAACCCACAGCCAATATCATACTGAATGGGCAAAAACTGGAAAAATTCCCTTTGAAAACTGGCACAAGACAGGGATGCCCTCTCTCACCACTCCTATTCAACATAGTGTTGGAAGTTCTGGCTAGGGCAATCAGGCAAGAGAAAGAAATCAAGGGTATTCAGTTAGGAAAAGAAGAAGTCAAATTGTCCCTGTTTGCAGATGACATGATTGTATATTTAGAAAACCCCATTGTCTCAGCCCAAAATCTCCTTAAGCTGATAAGCAACTTCAGCAAAGTCTCAGGATACAAAATTAATGTGTAAAAATCACAAGCATTCTTATACACCAGTAACAGACAAACAGAGAGCCAAATCAGGAATGAACTTCCATTCACAATTGCTTCAAAGAGAATAAAATACCTAGGAATCCAACTTACAAGGGATGTAAAGGACCTCTTCAAGGAGAACTACAAACCACTGCTCAGTGAAATAAAAGAGGACACAAACAAATGGAAGAACATACCATGCTCATGGATAGGAAGAATCAATATCGTGAAAATGGCCATACTGCCCAAGGTAATTTATAGATTCAATGCCATTCCCATCAAGCTACCAATGAGCTTCTTCACAGAATTGGAAAAAACTGTTTTAAAGTTCATATGGAACCAAAAAGAGCCCGCATCTCCAAGACAATCCTAAGTCAAAAGAACAAAGCTGGAGGCATCACGCTACCTGACTTCAAACTATACTACAAGGCTACAGTAACCAAAACAGCATGGTACTGGTACCAAAACAGAGATATAGACCAATGGAACAGAACAGAGTCCTCAGAAATAATACCACACATCTACAGCCATCTGATCTTTGACAAACCTGAGAGAAACAAGAAATGGGGAAAGGATTCCCTATTTAATAAATGGTGCTGGGAAAATTGGCTAGCCATAAGTAGAAAGCTGAAACTGGATCCTTTCCTTACTCCTTATACAAAAATTAATTCAAGATGGATTAGAGACTTAAATGTTAGACCTAATACCATAAAAATCCTAGAGGAAAACCTAGGTAGTACCATTCAGGACATAGGCATGGGCAAAGACTTCATGTCTAAAACACCAAAAGCAACGGCAGCAAAAGCCAAAATTGACAAATGGGATCTCATTAAACTAAAGAGCTTCTGCACAGCAAAAGAAACTACCATCAGAGTGAACAGGCAACCTACAGAATGGGAGAAAATTTTTGCAATCTACTCATCTGACAAAGGGCTAATATCCAGAACCTACAAAGAACTCCAACAAATTTACAAGAAAAAAACAAACAACCCCATCAAAAAGTGGGCAAAGGATATGAACAGACATTTCTCAAAAGAAGACATTCATACAGCCAACAGACACATGAAAAAATGCTCATCATCACTGGCCATCAGAGAAATGCAAATCAAAACCACAATGAGATACCATCTCACACCAGTTAGAATGGCGATCATTCAAAAGTCAGGAAACAACAGGTGCTGGAGAGGATGTGGAGAAATAGGAACACTTTTACACTGTTGGTGGGATTGTAAACTAGTTCAACCATTATGGAAAACAGTATGGCGATTCCTCAAGGATCTAGAACTAGATGTACCATATGACCCAGCCATCCCATTACTGGGTATATACCCAAAGGATTATAAATTATGCTGCTATAAAGACACATGCACACGTATGTTTATTGCAGCACTATTCACAATAGCAAAGACTTGGAATCAACCCAAATGTCCATCAGTGACAGATTGGATTAAGAAAATGTGGCACATATACACCATGGAATACTATGCAGCCATAAAAAAGGATGAGTTTGTGTCCTTTGTAGGGACATGGATGCAGCTGGAAACCATCATTCTTAGCAAACTATCACAAGAACAGAAAACCAAACACCGCATGTTCTCACTCATAGGTGGGAACTGAACAATGAGATCACTTGGACTCGGGAAGGGGAACATCACACACCGGGGCCTATCATGGGGAGGGGGGAGGGGGGAGGGATTGCATTGGGAGTTATACCTGATGTAAATGACGAGTTGATGGGTGCAGCACACCAACATGGCACAAGTATACATATGTAACAAACCTGCACGTTGTGCACATGTACCCTACAACTTAAAGTATAATAATAATAAATAAATCTAAAAAAAAATGCAAAATCCAAAAAAAAATATATATATATATAGGACAGATACAAATTACCAATATCAGTAATGAAAAAAGGGACATTACCATATATCCCACAAGAATTAAAATGATACTAAGGATATACTATGAACAACTTTATATCAATATTTTTTACAACTTAGAGGTAATATAAAAATTCTTAGAAAGGCACAAATTACCAGAACTGACTTAAGAAGAAATAGAAAACCTGAAAAAATCTCTATATGAAGTAAAGGAATTAAATTACCAATTAAAAATTTTCCCACAAAGAAAAGTTGTGGCACAGATGAATTAACTGTTAAATCAAACACCTAAGAAATAAATAATACCAATCCTACAAAAAAAGTTCTTCCAAAAAATAGAGAATGAAGAAAACTTCTCAGCTCACTTCATGAGGCTAAGATTTCCCTCAATATAAAGATGAAAAAATATACCACAGAGAAAAAAAAAACTACAGAGCAATATACTTAATAAATATAGGAAATATAGGTGCAAAAGTACTTAACAAAATATGAATAAATTGAAACCTGCAACATACAAAAGGAATAATAGATCATGAATAACTAGGGTTTATCACAGAAATGCAAGGTAGGGTTAACATTCAAAAATCATTTAATGCACTATACCATGTTAATAGAATAATTAGGAAAAATCTTAATAAACAGATAGAAGACATTTAACAAATTCCAATACCAATTTATGATTTTTAAAAAACTTTCAAGAGAGTAAGAATAGATGGGAACTATCTTAGTCTGTCTGTGTTATTATAAAGAAATACCTGAGGCTGGGTAATTTATACAGAAAAGAGGTTTACTTGGCTCACAGTTCTGTAGGCTGTACAAGAAGCCTGGAACCAGCATCTGCTTCTGGTGAAGGCTTCAGGCTGCTTCCACTCATGATGGAAGGGAAAGGGAGGCCAGCATGTGCAGAAATTACACGATGAGAGAGGAAGCAAGAGAGAGAAAAGGTGAAGGTGCCAGGCTCTTTTTAACAATCAGCTTTCATGGGAACTAACAGAGCAAGAATTCAGCCATTACTGTGATTATGGCACCAAGCCACTGATGAGGGATCTGCCCTCATGATCCAAACACCTCCCGTTAGGCCCCAACTCCAACATTAGGGATCAAATTTCAACATGAGATTTGAAGGAGTCAAACAAACCAAACTATAGTAGGTACTTTCTCCATCTAATAAAGGTAATGAACAAAGAAACTACAGCTACCATCACACTTAATGGTGAAAGACTGAATACTTTCTACCAAGGGTCAAGAACAAAACAAGGATATTCACCCTTACCACTTCTGTTCAACATTATACTGAAGATTCTAGTCAGTGAAGTAAGACTATTAAAAGAAACACATGGTATACAGATTGGACAAGAAAAAGTAAAACTTAATTTACAAAAAATCATGATCATGTATTAGCATATCATAGAGAATTTACAAAACACTGCTAGAACTCCTAAGTGAATTTAAGTGGTCCATTCTCTAATAACAATCTAAAACTTAAAGTTTTAAAAATGCCATTTATAATCACATTTAAAATACTTAGAAATAAATTTAAGAAAAGATTTTGAAGCCTATGTACTGAAAACACAAACCATTACTAAGAAAAATTAAGGATGACCTAAATGAATGGAGATATACCATGTTCATAGACAAAGGCTCAATATTGTTAAGATGGCAATTCTCCTCAAATTGATCTATAGATTCAATGCAATTCCTATCAGAATACCAGCAGATATTTTCTTGTACATGGAAATTGGCAAGCTGATTCTAAAATGTGTATAAAATGCAAAGGGCCTAAAGTAGTCAAAACAATTTTTAGAAGGAAGCAAATTGTTGGAAAACATACAATACTTATTTTTAAGACATATTATAAAAATTAGCAATCAATACTACATAGTATTCATATAGGGATATACACATAGATCAGTGAAATTGAGAGTCCAGAAAACCCACACATATATGATCAATTTGTTAATGTAATTCAATGGGGGAAAGGATAGTTTTCTTGTTTTCTTTTCCCTCAATAAGGGGAATGAGAATAAGTGAACATATTTCGAGGGAAAATGAATACTCATTTTTTATGCCATACTCACAAATTAACCCAAATGGATGATGGGCATACACAACCAGGTTAAAGCTATAAAACTTAGAAAGAAAACAAACAAAAATCTTTATGACTCTGAAGTAAGCCAAAAATTTTAGACAGGACATAAAAGGCATGAAATGCAAAAGAAAAATGTTATAAACTGGACCAGCATCAGATTTTTAAAATATATGCATTTAATTTGAAAGAAAATAAAAAGACAAGCCATAGACTAGGAAAATGTATTTGTAAAACATATATTTGAAAAGGAATATAAAAAATCTCTTACAACTTAATAAAAAAGCTAGCAGCTCAATTTTAAAATGGCAAAAGATTTAGAGGGATACTTCACAATTGAAAATATATGAGTTAAACCAAACATATAAAAAAATGTTCAGCATCATTGGATATCAAAGAAATGCAAATTTAAACCAAGGTGAAATCTCTTTACATAGCCACTCTAATTGCTCCAATAAAAAAAGAAAGAACTGGGTAGTGGTTTCTCAAAAGGTTATGCATAGAATTTCCATATGATCCAGCAATTCTATTCCTAGAAATACACCCAAAAGAATTGAAAAACCTGGACTCAAATATGTACACCAATGCTCACAGTAGCATTATTTACAACAGCCAAAAGATGAACACAACCCAAATTTCCATCATTAGATGAATGGGTCAGTAAAAGGTAACCCAGTATCCATACAATGGAGTGTTATTCAGCCTTAAAAAGAATGAAATTTTGAGATGTACTACAACAAAGATGAATGTTGACAACATTTTGCTAAGTGAAATAAGCCAGAAATGAAAGAACAAATATTGTATGATCTCAATACAGGATTTATATGAGATAAAAATAGGCAAATTCATAGAGAGAGAAAGTAAAGTGATGGTTGCTAGGAGTGGAGGGCAGGGGTGAATGGAGAGCTAGTGTTTCATGGGTATAGAGTTTCCATTTGGAAAGAAGAAAAAGTTCTGGAAATGAATAGGAGGTGGTAGTTGAACAGCATTGTGAATGTATATAATGCCACTGAATTGTATACTTAAAAATGGTTAAAATGATAAATTTCATGTTAGGTGTATTTTCCACAATAAAAAAATAAGTACAAAAGTAAATGAATGAGCTGCTAATACATGCAAGACATGAATAGATCTCAAAAATGTCATATGAGTGAAAGGAGCAAGGCAAGAGAGTACACTGTATGGCTCCATTTGCATATCTAGAAAAGCAAAGTTTAGTAACAGAAAGCAAATCAGTGGTTCCCTGGTGCTGGCGGGTAGGAGTGGCAGCAGGGATTAGTTACATTGTAAGACAATGGATTGGTCTAAAGCATAGCATAAGGATGAGTTACATGACAGTATACATTTTCTAAACCTTATTGAAATGCATAATTGAAATAGGTGAATATTATGGTATATAAATTATATTTCAATTTAAAAATTTTCTGGGCTTTCTACCTATTCTGTAAGCACTCCAAAGTAGCGTTGACTGAGCCCATTTTCAAACGACATGACTTTCTCAAAATATTTTGTGGTTCTAAATAATATAATTGGGATAGGATCTCCTATTATGAGCAACTGTGTAAGTGCTGGAATGTAATTATCCACGTTCTGAAGAATACATTACGGTGGGAGGGAAACTTCACATTTGAGCATATCTTTCAGTTTCTACTATCTAGTATTTCTAGAGATGGTAATTTGGTAGTGGGATTTCTAGGTTTGTCTCTTACTTTTTGCAAATAATGAAGAAGAAGTATTCTACTTAAATAATGCTTCATCTTAAGGGAGTGGTTTAAATTTCCAGACAGAAAAAAATTCCCTCAAATTCCTGTTTAATGAGAAATTTCACTTCCCCAGCAGCTAACAGTACAAAATTATAAGATGAAGCTTCACATTTCGGTTAATTTATGAAATTAGATTTATTTTCACAATAAATGAAAGTATGTTATACTTGCCAGTCTCCTACTAAATGTTCTTCTCAGACTTTGCTTCACCATCAAAACATACCTATTTTCACTCACATTTCATTAGTACCCTAAGTAGACTGTTAAGCTGATTTTAGAAACTAAGCCATGTTAATATGTTTGTTCCTGACAAAACAGTTCCTTTTTTTTTTTTTTAAGTGAGATGGAGTCTCACTCTGTTGTCCAGGCTGGAGTGCAGTAGCATGATTTCAGCTCACTGCAATCTCTGCCTCCTAGGTTCAAGCAATTCTTCCACCTCAGCCTCCCAAATAGCTGGGATTACAGGTGCATGCCACCACGCCTGGCTAATTTTTGTATTTTCAGTAGAGATGGAATTTCGCCATGGTTTTGGCCAGGCTGGTCTCGAACTCCTAACCTTAAGTGATCCGCCCAATTTTAACCAGCCTCCTGGAGGAACTTAAAGAGGATATTTCAGTGGAGGGAGTTGCAAGTAGATCTGTGACGCAGACCTTTCTAAAGAGGTGGCTTTTTTGACAACCCTCATCAAACAAATGAAGAGGACATGGGGGCCTTTCAGTAAGGCAGGACCTGAAAGAATTTTAGTTATAGCCTTGGCACCCCAGCAATGACAGCTATATGGGGCTGTTCCTCTTCTGAGAAATCTAATATCCATGAGCTAGTGTAACTAACTTCTTCAATTGTGGCAGGACTACACTGCAAAGTATTCCTAAGGTTATCTTTTCTCATGTATTTCTCTTATTTCCTTCCTCACTCACACCCTGCAAAGGGAACTCCCAGCCCACAATGAAGCAGAAACCAAATCTCAAAGAGACTGCTGACCCAATTGTGAGCCAAAAGGTGAGGATTTATGCTTTCTAGCCAATCCCTATGCATCGTCTCCCCTCCATGATGCACCATGTGTATCTGAGAGGAAGTGATATGGGGCTGGGGAAGTAAAAGGGAAGGTGGTGAGGCACAACTGGTGACCCAGGGAAGCTGTGGAGGGCCTGGATTTCTCAGCAAGGAAAGTAACCTTTTCACATTCAGCTGTACCTCTGGTCTTTTGGTCCCAGCCAGACTTATTATGAAGCCACCAAAGCCTAAGTTTTAGGACCCCTCCCCAGCACAGGCCAGTGCAAGGCCTGGAAGGGGCTCCAGCTAAGTATAGTTGACACTTTAAGAATGTAGTGGTTAGGGGGTGCCAACCCCCTGCACAGCCAAAAATGCACCATAACTTTTGAGTCCCCCAAAACTTAACTACTAATAGCCTGTTATTGCCTGGAAGCATTACCAATAGCCTAAGCAGTAGATGAACATGTATTTTGTATATGTGTTATAAACTGTATTCTTGCATTAAAATAAGCCAGAGAAAAGAAAATGTTATTAAGTGATGTGGTTTGGCTCTGTGTCCCCACCCAAATCTCATCTTGTAGCTCCCATAATTCCCACGTGTTGTGGGAGGGACCTGGTGGGAGGTGATTGAATCATGGGGGCGGGTCTTTCCCATGCTGTTCTTGTGATACTGAATGGGTCTCACGATATCTGATGGTTTTAAAAAATAAGAGTTTGTCTGCACTTGCTCCTCCTTGCCTTCTGCCATGATTGTGAGGCTTCCCCAGCCTCACATATGGGACTGTAATTCCAATTAAACTTTTTTCATTTGTAAATTGCCCAGTCTCTGGTATGTCTTTATCAGCAGCGTGAAAATGGACTAATACATGAAGAAAATCATAAGGAAAAGAAAATCTGTTTACTATTCATTAAGTGGAAGCGGATCTTCATAAAGGTCTTCATCCTTATCATCTTCATGTTGAGTAGGCTGAAGAGGAGGAGGTAGAAGAGGGGTTGATCTTGCTCTCTCAAGGGGTGGCAGAGGTGGAAGAAAATCTGCATATAAAATCTGCAGGGTTCAAACCTGGGTTGTTCAAGGATGAACTGTATTCACCTGGTCAGATTTTTTTTGTGGCAAGTACATTCTCAGAGTGACCTTTAGACCATTCTACATGTCTTTATACAGACCAAGCAAATGTTTTAAAATTCGTAACCATTAAAAATCAAAAGAGGAAAGACAATCCTACTTAAAGAGAAAAAATGGGCAAAGGACATAGACTGAGACACTTCAATAGATGCTCTTAGACATTTAACAGTGATGATGAAGAGTGACATCCCTTCCCACTCTGCCATCCCTCCTATCACACCTCCCCTGCAGGAAGGTGGTGTTGGAGGGGCTGTGGGTATTGTAGGGATGCCACTAAGGGAAAGTTTAGTTGGGAATGCATTTATATTAGGCTTAGTGGGGATATAGGGTTCACAATACCTGTGAGTAGAGTCATGTAATCGCCAGAGTTGTAATGGCTGCAGGATTTCTCCTGCTGCTTGCACACTGGCTCCACTTCTCTCATATAGTGATACAAAGTTGCACGGCTGGCAGACTTAAGGCTCACAAGACCTTGTGCCACGTGGCCTTTGCTGGCAACAGGCCTCTGCCAGCAACAGGTAGTGGAGAAGAAACAAGGTTAAAAATGTAGGGAAGCCAATCATGTGCAATTGCTTCAGTGAAGCCTTTGTAAAACAAATATTCTCAAGGATGTAATGTACATAAAATCACCCTGTGGATTTTTTTCTTTTATAATAGTAATCATGTAAAATAGAATTGATCAAAATTCCTACAGTAGGACAGCAGAAACCTATAGCTACACTTCAAAAAGCCAGGAGGTCGAGACCAGCCTGGCCAACATGGTGAAACCACATCTCTACTAAAAAGAAAAAAAAATTAGCTGGGCATGGCAGGAGGTGCCTGTAATCTCAACTACCAAGAGGCTGAGGCAGGAGAATCACTTGGACCCTTGAGGTGGAGGTTGCAGTGAGCCGAGATAACACCATTGTACTCCAGCCTGCACAACAAGAGTAAAATTCCATCTCCAAAAAAAAAAAAAAAAAAAAAAAGCACATGTGTGTGTGAAATTAAAATCACATGATTTTTGCATCCCAGATATCTAGAGTTAAACATTTTTTCCGTTTCCATTCCCCATGCTAGAGGAAGGACTGAATTATCTATTTCCAGAATTTAAAACATTATTACAAAATTGTTGTCATGTGAAGGGGTGGATCAAAGGGTGTACAACCAACACATAATATAATAGTATAATAATGGGTTGGTTGTACACTCTTTGATCACCTTATATCGTCTTTTAAATGTATATTATATAAGAAAAATATATAATAAAAGCACTTCAAGCAGTTAATAAAAATATCATGTACATTTTCTGGATTTGTTATGTGGATATATATCAACATTATAAATTCATAATTTATTAGAATTAATTTTCTCATTCTAATTCAATATTGTCTCATACCTAATTCTGTATTCACAATTTTGTCTTCTCATCTTTAATAGGGCTTCCCCTCAATTGTACTACTTTCAAGCCTATAAAATCTAGATTATTGTTCCCCTATTTCCTTATTTCTTTTCTTATACAGTTTAGATTTCAGGGACTGTAGGAGTTCGTTTTCACGCTGCTGATAAAGACATACCCGAGACTGGGCAATTTACAAAAGAAAGAGGTTTAATGGACTTACAGTTCCACATGGCTGGGGAGACCTCACAATAATGGCAGAAGGGAAGGAGGAGCAAGTCACACCTTACATAGATGGCAGCAGGCAAAGAGAGAGCTTGTACAGAGAAACTCCCCCTTATAAAACCATCAGATCTCATGAGACTTATCCACTATCATAAGAATAGCATAGGAAAGACCATCCCCCATGATTCAATTACCTCCCACTGGGTCCCTCCCACAACATGTGGGAATTGTGGAAGATGCAATTCAAGATGAGATTTGGGTGGGGACACAGCCAAACCATAACAGGGACCAACATCACACTGCTGTTTTGCAAGCATCCCTAACACTGTTGGCATGTTCTCCATTTCCCTAGTAAAACCTCAGCCATGTCTAAGCACAACTAAATACCTACTTAGCACATACACACAAGTCACCAAACTGAGCCACCAGAAAACACAACACTGGTGCTGATTTGACTCACTTGAAATTCAGAACGACCAAGTTTAAATGAGCTCAAACTGTTCAGCAATCCTATGCACTTTTGTTGTATGTCTCTCACTCTGAAATAATCATGCCACTGTGGGTTCTCTTTATTCAAATCTCCTACCTCTCTTCTTGCCCAAATCTTCACTCTCAGTTGCTGCACATTTCATTGATACAATGGGTGCCACCACATGAAACTTTCTTTTCTCACCAATAAATTTTTCGGTACATCTTGCCTTCTTTGATGAATGAAGTGTCTTTGCTTGGATTAAAGACTAAACCCTCTACTTAATTCTGGCTTCATACTTTTCCTGTAAATTTCACCTGTCTTTCTGGCATCACAAATGCATCCCTTTCTACTGGATCATCCCAATTACCACATTAAATCTGGTATTTCCTGTCTTTAAAGGAAAGAGGGGGAAAAAGGAGACAGAGGCAGAGAGAGAGACAGAGAGTGAGAGAGAGAGACTTCCTAAATCCCTATAAGTTTCCCAGCTGCTGCCCATTTCTCTGTACCCCTACATAGTAGATCACCTCAAAAGACGTTTCTGTAGCCATTCTATAGCCATCTCCAATACACACACACGTACACACATCCTCTCCCAAATCAGACTACTTCTCACTACCTTCACAGCTGCTATTGAAGCCCAAACCACCATCATCTCTGGCCTAGATAACTTGAATCAACCAACTGATTTCACCCTTACCCTCACGTTCAGTTCTTTAAATAGCAGCAGGATCAGTATTTTAAAATGCAAAATCTGGTTAAACCCCCTATGATGACTTCAATGGTTTCCCATCACATCTACAAAAAATTGAAACCTCTTTTCCTAGTTTTCAAAGACTCTGATGATCTGGCATCTTTTTTTCTCTCCAATTTAATCTTCCTCATGCACTTTGATCACCTCAAGTGCTGTGCTCTATAGCACATCTGATTTATTTCTATTCCTTAAGCAAGTGAATTCCTGCCTTGGGGACTCTGCAATTTCTGCTCTCTCTGCCTGGTGTACTCTTCCTCAGGATTTCCATATAGCTTTCCCTTTAATTTCTATTTATTCAATTTATCTCAAAAGTATCCTTCTCTGAAATTCCTCCCCTGA